>NC_080686.1:92509843-93759843 GCF_030445035.2 Dasypus novemcinctus
GTTGGCCCATAGAAGTTCCAAAAGAAAAAAAAAAATTACCCAACATATAAGACCCAGAGCAGGAAACAAAACTAATGAAGGAATGTTTTCAGCTTTCACAGGAAATTATTTTCACTCCGCCTCTATAAAAAGTAACAGATTTGACCACTGGTCTCTCCCTACCTCCTTCTCAGCTAACTTCCCAGCAGAGGCAATAGGAGAGCAGAGGGCCAGACTGAGGCAATAAGAGACAGGCCACTTTTCAAGAAAATATCATCAGATTCCAGTGTGTTACAGCCAGAGTGTGCCAAGAGTTCTTAAGTCTAGCAAGGTGCTGAAGTGGACAATTTTGAGTGAGGAAATCCACAGAAGTTACTAGTGATTACAGAAGCAAAACATTTCTTTCTGATAAGAAACTAAAGACTGGGGAGAAAAAAATGCATTCAGGTCGTTTTTCTTACTGTGTTATGACTATTTTCTGAGGGAATTTCAGATATTTTACGTAAATACCATAATTCATTTTTGATACTATTATCGGGGTTGACAGGTAAAGGCCAAAAATGCAACCAATGTTCCCAGACCTCTGAGATCCCAGCCTCTATCCTCTGGTGAACTAGTTCACTCTGCATTTTTCTTCACAGCTTGTGGCAGCCAGAATCTGACCAGGCAGCCCAGAAAACAAGCTGCTGCCCACCCGGGGGATTTACATAGGCATTGCGAAAGATGAGCCTGTATCCCTCACTGCAAAGAAATAGCGTGCTGGATCTGGCTGATCAAGGCTCAGAAGCATCATTGTGAAGAAAGGAACCCAGCTGATATAGACGTAACCTGTGGTTAGAATATAGGACGGCGACCGAAGTGAGGTCACGCTAGCAGCCCACGTTCTCAAGTACTCCCTCTTGCCTTATCTATTGTGACCATCTGAGACTCATAAGGTCTGGAGCCACTTTTATCTTCTTTTCCACTATGTCTCCAGTTCTTACTATATCCTTTCGCAGGCCTATTTGTTGATCATATGAACGAATTAATTAAGACTGCTTCTGACAAAAAAAAGAGAAAATAATTGATATTGTACAATCAAGATGGTATGAATCAATGAATGAACCTAAAAAAGAGAAAATATTTAAAATTCCATGATTGAGATGTAGCTAGAAAACTTTTTAAAGAACACTTCAATAAAGAAATGATTCTTTACATTTGTATTCTCTTTTGTAGCTTTTAGTTTATAGAGTTTTGAAATTTAATATCTGGTTTGATCATCACAATCCTAGGTTGTAAGGCAGGAAAGATATTCTTTTACTTATTCGTACTCAATCAACACGTTAAGTTCCTGTTATTGGTAACCAGTTTGTTGGCAGTTTGACATACAGAACTGCTTAAGATGTGATCTAATTACCCTTGTTCTCAATAAGCTCACATTGAGTGATATACACACACATACATATACACACAAATAGTTACAATAAAATAAGGCAAGCATTAATGGAGGAACCATGGAAGCATATAAGTTGTTGAGTAATTTGCCTATGGGAGTCAGAAAAGTTTCATGAAAATGATGACATCTTAAAGGGACAGAAGGAATTGCAAATATTCAATGGAAGAGGAAGCTTTCCCAAGAATGAGTAGAGCAGGCACAAACCATAGTTTGAGACAATAGCACAGAAAATACTCCTTGGACAAAGTCAGAATGTGAAACCGGAAAAGAAAGTTGAGGTCAAATCACCAAGGTGTGAAATATCAAGCTTTTATCTTCTCCTACAGGCAATTGAGAGCCATTTAAAAATGTTAATTGAGCATAAACTGTTAATTCTACTATAATCATTGTTATTCTAGCAAAGGAAGAAACTTTGTCATTGATGTGGAGACAGTGGCCACTGGAGGTTCTGAGGGGAGGGAGAGGGCAAAATAAGTATATTTTCAGGATTGGAATTGTCATGAATGACATTGCAATGACAGATACGGGCCATTATATATCTTGTTATAACTTAGAAAATTGTGTGGGAGAGAGTTTAAACTCTAATGTAAACTATAATCCACACTTAGTGGCAATGTTCCAATATGTGTTCATTGATTGTAACAAATGTACCACACTAATGAAGGATGTTAATATGGGAAAGTGTGGGAGGAGAAGGGAGTGGGGCATATGGGAATTCCCTACATTTTTTATGTAACATTTATGTAATCTAAGTATCTTTCTAAAAAAATTAAGAAGTATATTAAAAAAAATAAAAATGTTAATTGAGAGGTAGGGTAAGGTGTTCAGCTTTACATTTTAATATCCCCAATTTCCAAAAGGGGAATCCGAGCAAGAAAAGGTTAAATGACTTCCCCAGGTCCTAGGGAGAGTAATAGGAAAGCCACGTTTTTGCTGGACTGAAATGTAATGCCAAATATCAACTTCCTGCTCACTGCTTAATCATTAGAAGCAACTTTTGTCATATGGAAAATGAGTTTTTAATTATAATCAGACTGGAAATTTCTGTACCTGAAAATCTTCAGAATGGAAAATGAAGAGTAAAGAACAAGATAGAATAGCAGATACAAAACAATTCTTATCAGTCTGAATCTGTTTTACATTTCATTCCAGACTGCAAATTAGCACCAACACAATGAATCTTTGTAAATTAATGAGGGTAACAGCGGGAAAGAATCAATCAGCTGCTCTTGTTCCAAAACCCTCCTTGGTAATAACCTGAAATGAACCTTGGAGTCATGACCCCAGACTAATAGCCTATTTCATACCCTTTGAACAAAACAATTAAATAATCACATTCCTCTTGGCTCAACTTCCTGAATGTATTAATTAGATTAAAACAATGCATGAGGGTCCCTTGAGAGGAAGGACTTTGCTGAATCCATTTTCTTCTGCCCTCCAGCTTCCAGTGGAACTTCCTGTTTCCCCACAGAGGCAGCCTGTTAACTGCCCAAACAATCCTCTTTGCCGCACAACTGATCACATTCCTTCTAGAATTGGCTCCCTCATACCTTCTCTCCACCTGGAACCCTTTACTGAAGGTATTCTTTCTGCTCTATCGGGCAAACTTTTCACAATATAGAAATAGAGAAGACAGTCAATAACTCTTCTTGGCTCAATTTCAACCTCCCGTCCATCCATCTATCCATGCATCCAATCTTTCTGAGAGGCAGGCCCAAATGCTGGGTCTGTCACTTCCTATCTCTGTGATCCTGAAGAAATTACTTGTGAGAGTTTGAAGTTGGGTAGACTCCAGAAGATCATGTCCTTAGAACTAATCTATTCTTGTGGGTGTGAACCTATTGTAAGTGGGCCCTTTAATTAAAACACTTCAGTTAAAGGCCTTTGATTAGATTATTCCAGAAAGGCATGACCCAGGGGTGGGTCTTAATCCTCTTTCTGGAGTCCTTTATAAGTGGGATTGATATGGAGACAGAGCAGAGAGAAAAGAGCCAGGAGTTCAGAGAGGAACCCACAGTAGCTAGAGAGAAAGCCATAAGATCAAAAAGCTGAAATCAATGGAACTTGGGAGAGAGAAAGCCATAGAAACAGCAGCCAGAAGCTGAAAGCAAAGGAGCCCAGAGGAGAAGCAGAAACCAGCAGATGCCACCACGTGCCTGATAGCCCACTGTTGCAGCTTAGGGAGAAAACACCTCCTGACCATGCCTTAATCTGGACATGTTCAAGGCCTCAGAACTGTAAGCTTACAAGTTAATAAATCCCCATTGTAAAAGCCACCCCATTTCTGGCATATTGCCTTTAGCGAACTAAAACATTACTCAACTTATTAGTGTCTCAGTTCCTTCATCTGTAAAAGGGGAACAATACCAGTGCACTCCTTGTGTGTCTGTTAGGGCAATTAAATGAGTTAATTCCTGTGAAGTGATTCAGATAGGGCCTGTCTCACTTAATGACCAACTGCTCTGTACTAGGACTTTTGGGATTTGAGTATGAAAATGATACTGTCTCTGCCATAAAGAATTAAAACACAAAACAGATCCAAACAGATGAAATCCAGTGATAGAGAGATGTGCAAGGCAATCTGTCAGCAGAGAGGTAGAGAGGACTGTAGCCAGGTCAGAGAGCTTCCTGCCAAGCCCTCTGCAGGAGCTGCCACTGGTCCTGCGAGGCTCTTACCACGCTTCCAAAAGCCTTGCTTCTTTGTTTCAGTCAGGTCTTTGCCAAGAGGCAGGCCTCTTCTGAAACTACCACCTAAAATAGCAGCATCCACTGCACTGCATCATTCTCGTTTCCCTGTCCCTACACCAGGCGTTCTTAACCACTTTTGTTCCACAGGGGAACACCACAGACCCCTTCTCAGAATGTGGTAGTAGATAGTTTTCTGAAACTCAACATCAGAGGTTGAAGAAAATGAAGACAATCAGTTGATTTTTTTCAATTCAAGCTCACAGATGCCCTGAAATCTTTCTATGGACCCCTTGGAGATCCATGGACCCCGGGTTAAGAACCCTGCCCTATACTATTTTTTTTTCATAGTTACGGTGGCTTGGAGTTATGTACCCCCCAAAAACATGCTCTCAGTCCAGTTCTGTGAGTGTGAATCCTTATAAATAGGACCTTTTGATGAGGTTATTTCAGTTAGGGTATGGCCTTACTCAATCAGATGGATCTTAATCCTATTCCTAGAGCCCTTATAGAAAAAGCCACAGAGAAAAAAGCCATTGGAGCAGTAAGAAGCTGGATGTAAAAAGAAAGGAAAGGATGCTGCCATATGAATTGCCATCTGCTGGAAAAGCCAAGGAATCCCCAATGCCAGTACGAGAGAAGCAAGCCTTCCAGCCTCTGAAACTATGAACCAAAAAATTCCTGTTGCTACGCCAACCCATTGTATGGTATTCATTTTAGCAGCCCAGAAACTGAAAAATAGCCTTCATCATGAGCTGGCCTAAAATTATATTTACCCATTTGTTTCTTTATATCAGCTGCTCTCAATATGTGACCCCTGGACCATCAGCCAGCATCACCTGGGACCTTGTTAGAAATACAAGCTTTGTCCATCCCTCTCTTTTTCCCCTTCCCCCTGCCATATCCACAGAATCAGAATCTGTGTTTTAACAATCACATCCGTTCAGATGATTTGGATTCTCACTGAGGTTAGAGAGCACTGGTTTATAGTCTGTACTGAGATTTAAAGCTCCTTGGAGCAGGGCATTTTCTGGTTCCTGGTGTATTCCTGGCATTTATAGCTTTCTATGACCTGAAGTAGGTGCTCAGATCATAGCTGCTGAATGAAAGAATGAACACATGGATGATCCCATTTTACTAACTGGCAGAGCCAAGATCAGTAAACGACCTGTTCTCTATCGCCCAGCTCTATTTTCTTTCACATCCTGGCTGCAAAATATAATTACAAAGAAAAATACCAGTATGCCAATAATAAAAAGTTGAATAATTCATTAACAAGTTAAGACGTTATTTTTTCAGAAGGGGAGTGGGGAACATGTATATATGTATATCATTTATTTGGAGAAGAGACTTAGAAAATGCTTAGTATTTATATTGGAAGTAAAAGCTATGAAGACAAAAATCTGTTGGACGTTCATCAAATCACCATCACCTGGGCACAAGCTTCTGTTGAAGCTGGTTCCATAAAGATTAGGAGACGCAGGGGGAAGGAGTTTGACAGAAATCCAGTTTACAGCAGATTTTTACAAATAAAAATGGAAGAATCCTTATACCTGACAAGAATGTGTCTGCATCCACCACAAACAGCATAAACATAGCAACGGCAGAGGAGACCAGGACAGTTGGGGCGGGGGGAGAGTTGAAGGGGGCAAAAAGGAGGGAGCCAGGGGGTAAGAGAGTCAGTGGGAGAAAGAGAGGGGATAGAGACAGACTCTTTGCTGCAGGTGTATGAACTTGTTCTTGCCAGGAAAGCAGCCTTTCTCCCTCTCACCTGCTGAGCTCCATAGCAACCAGGCTACATCCTGGGCTGCCTGAGGGGTAGCCATGGCAAGTTGAGAAGCCAAAGATAAGAGGAGCAGAAAGCTAGGGAGAAGGCTGACGACAAGCACATGCCACATGGTCACCCAGTGCTCAGGACAGTGTCAAACCCATTTTTAAAGGAGTGCGGTGGGTGTATGGTGGGGTGTGAGATGGTGGCCAGCAGGTCACACTCGAGGCCAGCCCCTTAGCAGAGACTGGAAGCATTACTAGATGCAAAGCACCTTGTTCAGAAAAGAGCTTTAGTTTCCTTCCTCCCAGTGTTTGGTGTGTCTGATCTGAGGCTCTTGCAAAATCAGCCACAACACGGAAAGGATTCTTTTCTCTGGCCTTGCTGTCAGCTAACTTAAACTGGGCTTGAAATTGCATTTAAGTCCTATATAACCGAGTGGTACCCTGCATCCCTCGCATTTGTTCTTGGCCTGCCATCTCTTTCCTCCTCAATGGCAACTCCTTATGTTTCGACAGTATTTTGAAGTCTCCCTAAGTCATGTGTAATATTTCTTTTATATAACTGCAGTAGGAAATTAGGAAATTTCACTTACATTAAATGATAATGTATGAAAAATTCTTAGTGCTGGGAATTCTTTTAGCAAGGATAGGCTAGGTTCTTCTGAAGTAACAAATGTACCCCTTTAGGATGACTTAGTGAAACAAGCCTTGTTCAAGCTACATAACTGTCCAGGTTTTGGGAGAGGGTAATATTGTGCCCCACCTAGTAAACACAGGACCCAGGTGAGGAGATTGTCTAATATCTCAGTAGGTGGCCTCTTGCAATGCTTTGTCTCATTCAGTACCCCAGCAAACCTTGAAAGTACATAGAATTATCCTCATTTTCTATAAGAGGTAACTCGGGCCAGAGGGAGGTAGGGGGAAGATAACTTGCCTAAGTGTCCTCACTCTCTTAGTAAGTAGGAGATCCAGCCTGTAAACACATCTTTCACTTCACCCCCACCTCCAGGGATCTCATCTAACGCTTAAATCCTCAGCTTGAGGGTCACCTGAAAGTCATTTCCAAGAGAAGACTTTCTTGACTTCGAGTAAAAGATCAGGTTCCCCTGTTATTTGTTCCCATCATACTCTGAATTTCTCTTTCAGAAACATATGCTTTTCACTGATCATTTGGTTACTCTCTGTCTCACTAAAGGGCAGGAAAGCAGGAAGGACATGTCTTGTTTACCTTACTTCTCTTCTGGGTAGCATGGTATCCCACATACAATACACAATTAGTAAATTTTGCCAGTTGAGTGGCATCCCCATCTTGACTTTTCTCCTCTTTTCCTTCTGACACACTCAAGCAGATTAATGTTTCAGAAATGCTACATTTATCCACTTGTTACCAAATCCTGGCCTCCCCATTGCCTTCAACATATTGTCCAAATTCAACGTTGTAGTAAAATTCTGGCCCAAACATCCTTTTCCAGATTTCCCCCAAATGGGTCCTCTATTATAACTCTACATCCCTCAGAATACCTCTCCCACACCCTTCTCACTACCTTCAAGGGATGGCTTTGATTCAGAGCTAGGGATTTTCTGGGTCTAGTTTGTAAGGAAGAAGAGGAAGGTACTTTAGATGAGAAGACCAGAATAATCAAAGAGAAAGAGCTTGGCTTCCAGTGGATTTTATATTTCAAATATACAAACATTCCCTTCTTATAGAGGGAACTGTGATCTCAAGGCAGGCATTTTTTTTTTTTTTCAGACATTTGAGTTGGCAGTTACTAATCTACTGTCATTACTTATATCTTATATCCCTTTCTCCAAATAATAATGTTGCCTTAGCAGCCAGAGTCCAACAACATTCCTTTCCCCTTTAACTTTTGAAGGTTGGGGGTGCTTGGGAAGGTAGGAAGGAGGGAAGTGAAACAGAAATAGCATTGACCAGGTTTTTTGCTGGCTTCCTTTCATAACATATTGACTCCTCATATTTACTCTGAAATGCAAGTTGTTTTCTTTCCACTGTATAGAAGTCAGGACTGAAGTTCAGAGGGTTTTAGTAAAATAAAATCAAACAGCACATAGATTCTCAGACTCAGGTTTGTCCAAGTTCCAAGCTAATGCCAATTCCCATTATACCCTGTTATTCCAAGTGTGGTCCTTGGGCCAGCAGTGTGCATGGTACCAGAGCCAGTCAGAGATACAGAGTCTCAGCTCTCTTCCCGCCTTCTGAACCAGAAGCTGCAGCTTGGCAAGCTCCCCAAGTGTTTCGTGTACATGTTAAAGCTTCTCAAACTTGGCTGCTCATGAGAATCACTTGGAATGTTTTAAAATAATACTGGTCCTTGGGTAGCCCCAGACCAATCAAGTCAGAATCTCAGTGGGTGGGGCTAGGATATGAGTATTCTTTAAAAGCCCCCTGAATGATTTTAATGTGCAGTCCAAATTAAGGACAACTGTCCTGTCCATTCTTCCTTATTGTGGGGGAAATGTATTAACTTTTCCATTAACCCTATGTCTGATAATGGAACCCCCTTATTTTAAAGAGTTAGTATACCCAAATAGAAGTTACTGATATATGTTCTGGCATTGAAATAAAGCACAGAGTGCAACAGGACTACAACGGCTGTTTCTGTTCATGTCAGTCTAAGAGATGCTAGTTTTCCAAGCTCAGCTAAAAAATTAAAATAAACAAATAAATAAAACACTTAAGTCAAATGGTTCTTTGCTTTTCATTCATATGTCAGAGCTGTTTATAGAGGGGATTGGTGAAATTATGCTTTCTACACATTTACCTCCTAAATTACCAAAATACCAGTAAAAGTCAAAGAGATCTTTAAAAGCCCCATTCCTTTTAAATAGGAAGTGACAATTTGTTAGAGGGAAGAGGGAAGATGGTTATAGATTGTAAAGGAAAATAATTGAAGCCTGCAAATTAAGCCCTTAAAATCATAATGGCTTCTCATCTCAGGATAATGAGATGGAGAAAATGTTTATTTTTGAGCATCTGGTAGGAGGTTCCTCTTAGGGAAAGCCCTGTCGATATAGTGAAAATGTCTTGACAAGACCCTTTGGGATAGGTGAGTTCCTAAGGGGCATGTGTAGGATAGGTGCTGTGGCATCAGAGCTAAGGAAACCTTCTGCTCAAGGAGAGTGAGAGCAAGAGAACGAGAGAGAGAGAGCGAATGAGAGAGAGAGAGCATGTTGAATTCTATGGTCAAGTGACGTGACCCCTTCCACTGACTTCCAGTCCAATTCTGGGATGAGACTGGGTTTTTCTTAGAAAGTGGCAAAGGAGCTTAGTTGTGTTTTTTGCAACCAATTCAGTGGCAGGAGTTGAAAATAGAGCGTTTGTTCTGGGGCATTCGCTAAATCCTTGAAGAGGACTTTCAATGTTCCCAACCTTTGGAGCTTTGAGGGCTTGTGGAAATTAGTCCCAGGAAACAAGGGTCTGACTAGCTATACAGGCTGGCACATCTGGCAAGCATGTTGTTTTCCTCCTCACATTACCATAGTAACATGTAGAGAACACTTTTGTTGTTGTAGTTAGTGGATTGAGGTCTCTACCAAATGCAGCCAATTCCCCAAAGGGTGATAGTGATTTTTAAATATCCAGAAGTCCACAAGGCAATATGTGTTATGAACCTTAAAACAGGGGGCCATTTAAGTGGGCTCAAGCCAGAGGCCTTCCAAAAGCAACCCCTTGCCCAGGGGAGCACTTGCCACTTAGCGCTGTTGTTACGCCTACATGAGCTTGTTAATTTTCCTTATTTCCTTTCTTCAATAAGCCTTGCTAGTGTCTGATCTCTGCCCAGGGTCTGAGGTGGACATGCCCAGGACACTGGCATCAGATGAATCAAGAATCACATCTGGGCATGAAAGAGGTCTCTCACTCAAAGCACCAGGAGCACAAAGATTTAGAGGATAATTGAGAACCACATTTGAAATTTTACAGAAGGTTGAGCATCCAGCATCCATTGGTAAATGTCCCAAAGGGCTAAGCAAGGGCTGAAAAAGGACAATGCCAAAGGGTCGAGAGTCACACACCCAGGAGAAATAAGGTTGGGCTGGTAGTGAGAGTTGAGGAAGATGGCGGTAACTACATGGCTGGAGTTAGGTGAGTGATATATTTGCTCAGCTCTATTTCCTTGGCTACCAGTTCAGGGCTCTCATGACACTCACTAAAGGAAGGTCTCACAATACTAGTTATGCTGCATGATGGATTTAATTTCTTAAATTGCAGCTTTGGACACTATCATGCTCCCTGAGAGCAAAGACAATGTCCATATTATTCCTGGCTCTTCTCTAGCACCAAGCCACGTAGTAGGCAGAGGGCAGGCACAAAGACCTTTTCGAAGCTGCTTCTCTGCTCGTGAAGCAGAAATTCACTTATTAAAACACCTTGACTGCTGACTTTGACTCCATCTTTCCCACTTTTGTTTTGCCTGCACTTGATGTGGTGATCTGCCCGTGGAAACAGAGTACAGTCTGTACCCTGTCTAAAGGAGCACTATTTCAGTATCAGAAAGGTCTGACCTCAGAGGATCCCTGCATTGCTGTATGCCAAGGAACACTCCAGTATGCCTTGGCTTTCTCCAGTGCATGTAATCTGGTCACTGCCAGCTTTCGGGATCCATCATTTTGACTATTCACAGGCCTCCCCCCTTCAAAATCCAGTGGGCTTGATGGATGAGATGGTCTCTCCCAGGACCAAAATTGCCTGCCTGTGCAATTTTGCAAGTCTAGCAAGAACTAACTTTCATTTCAAACACGTCTCAAGGATGCGGCCTTCCAGAGGGGAAAGCAAATTTGCAAAAGAGAAAAGCCTCCAGATAATAAATGGGGTTTAAAATAAGTTTTATCTGCCTCCCTCTCAACACTCTGCCCCAGTCTAACATCATTAAGTCAGCACCTGGTTAGTGGTGTTTAACAGTAAGTATAGCTTATCATATATCAAATATTGTTGTTTTTTTAAAATATCCTTTTCATGGTTGCTACAGAAAATCATGAGTTAATAAATCAATAGTTTCATCAAATAGGCAAGGAAATATCCACAATAAATAAGACGTACATGATCTTACCAGACAGGAGTTGTGTGCTGATAATGACCAAGCTGTGCCCTTTCACAGACACAGTAAAGCACTGCTGCTTCCTTGGCTTTGCTATGCATCTTGATTCTTGGAGCCAGGAGGAGTATGACCCCAGCCGGAAAGACACCTTGAAACTTCTCAAGATTAACCTTGACTCTCCTATTTAATAAGAAGAATAAAACCTGATTAGAATATCTTAAACTTTATTAGCCAGTCACAAGTGATTATTCACAGTGTAAAAAATCATCCTATTCTGATAATTAGATATTGGAAGAAAATTTTATCAGATGCCTCTCATATGTTTAGAAAGTTTATTTCTCTTTCTAGATTTATAAATATACAAAAAAGCCCAAAAGTGGTATTAAATGACATAGGTGTATCTCATAGGAATGTTTTGTGTGTGGAATTAAAATAAGCCCATATATAAACCCTTATAAAATTATATGATGTTCAGAATCAATATTTTTTCTGTTCAGGATTATATTGAATAGTAAATAATTTAATGTATGTACATACTTAGAAAGAATTCAGTAAAGGTCATTCATTATTATTCTTGTTTGTAGTCTTATTTATTAAACTTATAATAACAAGAATTTATTGATCATCAACTACATTTCAAACACAAAGAATAAGAAAGAAACCACCTGTGCTTTTTTGGACTTAAAATCAGGAGGAAAGGCTATCATCAAACATATTCACTATGTCTAAGACATATAATCCAGAGAACGTGCTCGCCCACCAGACAAAGATGCGGGTCTTAGGCCATCGCAGGTCTGCTGAGGAAGGCCCAGAGGAGAACAGCATCCTGACAGCACCTGAATGCCTTCTTTCAACTCCCCTAGTAGGGTCACAGTCACTTCTGGGTAGCCTAGTGGTCTCTCAAGTCTACCTTTTCTGCAGGACCACACTACTCGGCAGTCATGGCATGTGAAACTCAGAGAAAGATGGGAGACAGCTGAACAGAACCCTGATTGCATGAGTCTGCTCAGACCCTGACCACTAGACTACCCAGTCTTCACTCACCAGGAAACTTGAGGAGAACAAGCCTGCCACACCTCCAAGTTCTGACATCCCAGGACCTCACCACACATAAAAGCCCCTCCCATTTTCTCCCCACTTGAATAGCCTAGCTGCTCCTCTGTAGATCTTCTTCCAAACTCTTTGGTGTGAAGGAACCCAGGGTCTATGCTCCTCCTGTCCTCTAGGAAGCCTGCCAAAGTCTTGCTCCTCCGTAGCTCTGGAGGAGGAGTGTTCTTTCTCCCCTCCCCTGACATCCCTAACTGCAGACAAATGTTCCTAAAGCAAATGGGAGTCTTACATTTCTTCATGAGTTTCTCAAACCACTGTTTATCCACCTGTATACAGCCTTCCTTTTCTTTGAGGGTTTTTTATTTGACCCACCTACCAAATGCAAAGGTGAAGACTTTTTCATTTGACACACACAGGCTGAAACTTTATTTAAGTATTGCCAAAACAATTGGAAGTCATTTCTGTAGTCTAGATAATGAGCCTGCAAAGGAGTGAGAAGGGTCTTCACATTGCCAAAGGCCCAAACTGGCCCATAGTGAGAGTGAGAAGCAGCTGACACCAGGAGCAAGGACTCTCAAGATCACTGCTCCCCATCAATCCCAGCATATTCATTTATCCTGCCTGGGAGCTTCAGTCATCCTTTACCAAGAGCTGCTGAGAAGGGGTTGGTACCTTCAATAATAATGATAATGACAATAACACTAATAATAGCAACAACAGTAATAATGATGATGATAGGGTCTTCCATGAGACAAGATTGGTATTGATTTGCAATATAGTAGTGCCCTAGGCCTCCTTTTGAACTTTCCCTAGCAATGGCAGATTTCTACTAACTTACGTTATCATCTGCCTAGGTCACCCTTTCATGCAGGCCAGTAATTTTACTGGCTTCCTGTCATTCTTGCTGGCCAAGCCTGGACACCTCCCTTTCTGACATCTACTATTTTCTTGACAACTCCTGTAATGCAACAGCTTTTGTCAAGCAGCACACAATCTTTCTCTCTCCATTCTCACATCTAATATCCTCATAAGAAACTTCAGCATATGTTTATAATTCATCAGGCTATCTTAGTTTAACTTCCCTTCCTCACCTCGACTCCATCAGGCATCACCTCCCACTCCATTTCAAGAAAAATTTTCATCATGGTAACCACAACACTCCATTTCTGAAATAAGTTTGCCAGCAGCTAAATCTTGAATGCCAGTATTTCAGTTTCTGATCACAGTTTCCTCTCCTTTGAGTTGTCTTTCTTCTGTTTTCCACCAAGCCTGCTCTTGAGCTTCCTTGGGCCTCTAGTTTCTGATTCTTTCCCTTTTCTCCAGTCCAATACCTATCCCTGTCTTAGTTTCCTTTCAGTTCCTATAGGGTCTAGGTCCCTTGCACTCCTCCAGTGAGTTCTCAATGCCCTTATGCTACAGTCCTACTTGCATACCCTAGTGTGGTGCAGCCCTGGACAAGGCACCACGGCACATAGATTAGCATCATCGCAGCCTTATATGCAGCTCTGACAACACCAGCTAATCACACAGTTCTACTTGGGAATTCCTCCAGGTATTTCGATGGGAGGTTCTTCTCCCATTTCCCCCACACAATCTTTACAAATATTCTCCATTCTCTTCAAGATCACTACTACAACCACTTCTTTTTTCAGAAGGTTTTTCTTTTCTTCCTTCTTTTAAGACCAGAATTTGCTTCAGATGATCTGATTCATCTCATTCTTTATAATAGAAAATGAGGATTCATAATTTTGTTCATATGCTGATACTGCTGCGGTGGTTTGAAACTGTACATACTCCCAGAAAAGTATGTTCTTAAAGTTAATGTTTCTGTGGGTGTGAACCCATTGAAAGTAGGATCCTTTGGTGAGTATGATCATAAGACATGACCTGGGAAGTGGACTTGGCCCAGTGGTTAGGGCGTCCGCCTACCACATGGGAGGTCCATGGTTCAAACCCCAGGCCTCCTTGACCCGTGTGGAGCTGGCCAATGCACAGTGCTGATGCGCACAAGGAGTGCCCTGCCATGCAAGGGTGTCCCCCGAATAGGGGAGCCCCATGCACAAGGAGTGCACCCCATAAGGAGAGCCACCCAGCGTGAAAGAAAGTACAGCCTGCCTAAGAATGGCGCCGCCCACATGGAGAGTTGACACAAGATGACGCAACAAAAAGAGACACAGATTCCCATGCCGCTGACAACAACAGGAGCAGACAAAGAAGATGCAGCAAATAGACAAAGAGAACAGACAACCGGGGTGGGGGACAAGGGGAGAGAAATAAATAAATAAATAAATAAATAAATAAATAAATAAATAAATGTTTAAAAAAAAAATAAAATAAGACCTGACCCATCTCATTCAGAGTGGGTGGTAATCCTCCTACTAGAGTCCTTTATAAGAGAATGAAATTCAGATAAAGAGCAAGAAAGCCATAGAAGCAAAAGCTGGAAGCAGTGAAACCCAAAAGAGAAGGGAGAGACTAGAAGGTGCCACCCTGTGCCTTGCCATGTGACAGAGAAGTCCAGGATCACCAGCAGCCAGTCTTTGGGGAAAAAGCATCACCAAATGATACCTTGATTTGGACATTTTTCTCAGCCTCAAAACTGCAAGCATGTAAGATAATAAATTCCCATGGTTAAAAGCCAAGCCACTTCACAGCATCTGCTTTGAGCAGCTTAGCAAACTAGAACTGCAGAATTCATTTTGCAGCTCCCACTTTTCTTCTTTTTGGATACCCCCACCTGTATATCTCAAACTAGGTTACCAATATTTTAATCTATTTTCACCTCATAAACTTATTTCTCCTTTTGTGATCTTTCCATGATAGCTTGTAACCAACCTCTAGATGTCTTTATATTTTGAATGCTGAAGAGACAGATTAAGTAGTAATGAATGGTAACCACTTTTCTCTGATAACTCCAGGGACTATTTTTTTTAAAAACAAATCAATTTTATTGGTACATATTAATAAAGCATAAATCCATCTGAAAGTATAAAATCAGTGGTATTTGGTGTAGTCATATATTTGTGCATTCATTACTTCATATATTTGTGCATTCATTACTTCAATCATTCTTAGAGTACTTTCATTATTAAAATAATAGTAAACAAACAAAATTCATCACCTCTTAATCTGTTTCCCCTGCTGTTCATAGCTGCTATTCTTTTTATCTCTAGTATATTTGCATTTATATTTTAAAAAACAGTCTTGTGTATACAAGATTACCCATATTCCTGTTTCACATAAGGTTTTACTATCTTATACAGTCCCATATTACAGCTTTTAGCTTTCCTTCTATTAATATACATGATGTTAGACTTTTCCTTTTAACCACTATCATACCATATAATAGGTCTGCTAGTTACAAACACCATGATATGCTTTCACCATTTCTATTCATTACCAAAAATTTACAAATAACCTTTCTTCACCAATTCTGCACACTGATATTCCTAGGGGCATTATTCACAGTTGCCAAAAGTTGGAAACCACTCAGGTGTCCATCAACTAATGAATGGATAAACAAATTGTGGTATATACACATGATGGAATATCATTGTATGATCTCTTTGTATATCATGGATATTATACCCTTATTGGATATGTGATTGTCAATTATTTTCTCCCATAGAGTTAGCTGCCTTTTCATCCTTTTGGCAAAATCTTTTGACATGCAAAAGTGTTTAAATTTGAGGAGATCCCATTTGTCTATTTTTTCTTTTGTTGCTTGTGATTTGGGTATAAGGTTTAAGAAACTACTGCCTAACACAAGATCTTGAAGATATTTTCCCAAATTTTCTCCTAGGAGTTTTATGGTTGTCACTTTTATATTTAGGCCCTTGACCCATTTAGGGTTAATTTTTGTATAAGGTGTGAGATAGAGTTCTTTTTTCTTTCTTTTGGATATGGACATCCAGTTCTCCTAGCACTATTTGTTGAATAGACTGTTCTGGCCCAGCTGGGAGGGCTTGATGGCCTTGTCAAAAATCATTTGACTGTACATGTGAAAATCTATTTTTGAGTTCTTGATTCAGTTCCATTGGTCAGTGTGTCTGTCTTTATGCCAGTATCATACTGTTTTTTACCACTGTAGATAATATGCTTTAAAGTCTGGAAGTGAGAGTCCTTCAACTTCATTCTTCATTTTAAAGATCTTTATGGATATTCAGGGCTCCTTACCCTTCCAAATCAATTTGATAATTGGTTTTTCCATTTCTGAAAAAAACAATTTCTGGGGTTTTTATTGGGATTGCATTGAATCTGTAAATCAGTTTGGGAAGAATTAATATCTTAATGATATTCAGTCTTCCAATCCATAAACATGGAATACCCTTCCATTTATTTAAGTCTTCTTCAGTTTCTTTCAACAATGTTTTGTAGTTTTCTAAATACAGGTCCTTTATGTCCTTGGTTAAGTTTATTCCTAAATACTTAAATATTTGATTGTTTTAGTTGCTATTATAAATGGTATTTTTTTTCTGATTTCCTCCTTAGATTGCACATCAGTAGTGCATAGATGTTTGCATATTAATCTTGTATCCTGCCACTTTGCTGATTTGTCTATTATTTCTAGTAGTTTTGTTGTGGTTTTTTTCAGGAGACTCTAGATGTAGGATCATATCATCAGCAAATAGTGAAAGTCTTCCTTCTTCCTTTCCTATTTGGGTGTTTTTAATTTCTTTACCTAGCCTAATTTCTCTAGTTAGAACCTCTAACACAATATTGAATAGCAATGGTAATAGTGGACATCCTTGTCTTATTTCCAGGGATGCTTGTAGAGGGAAATTTCCATTTACAAGACAAATGAAAACCTTCTGATTTGAAACTTTTCATTCTATTAACCAACTATAGGATAATACATTGTTTACTAGAATTTGGGTTGAGATGAAAGAAATCATTATCCATCAACTGACACTTACTTTAAGACAAGGATAGTGCATTTGACTGTGTGGCTTTGTACTAGTAACCTCTGTTCTCTAACGTGGATATTAAGGGAGTTAGAGTAGATAATCTAACACTTTCAAGCATGAAACTTGTCAACTCATTAATATTGATGTTTCTTTGATTTCAAATGTTTAGTAGAATGTCTGTTTACTTTCTACTAAACATTTAAAATGATAGAAATATCAATGTTAATACTTGCTAGTACTATGGAAAAGTGAAGATAGTATTAAAAATATTGAAACTCTTATCCCTACATTTGGGGTAAAAATAGTATATTGGAGCATAAATAAAGAAATCTTCATTCATGTTCTGACACTGCTATTGGACTTGCCAAGTGTCAGAGAGTAAGACATTCCTTTTTCAAGATTCTACCTTAATTTTCCCTCATCTAAATGCTCCATGTTATGTGATGCTATTGTCTAATTGTCTAGTTGCAGGGAAAGGATTAAGACATCAATTAATTTAAGAATAAAATACAATGGTACAAAATTATCCCTCACAGTCACTGGGCTGCTTCTAGTCTGAGACTACAGATGTTGAGTAATTTATTCAGCCACCTCCTTTTGAATGCTTGGCTTGATCTCAGTGGGAGCTGAGCCAACTCTTCAGTGCTCTTCATTCAATGGCTTGTCAGTTCCTCCTTTCCTATAACATTCCACCCTCAATGAGGTGCTAAGGCATTTTTTCCTTGCAAGATGAAAAGAGGTGGTCATGGAACTGGCGCAGTTCTGGGGTACAGACATCCTTCCAAATATTTTTTTTTTTTGAGGAGCCAAATGAGTCATTCAGGAAATGTATGAGTGCCTAGTACAGAGGAAATGAGGAAGATTGTCAGCCCTAATCTCCCTCCATTTTCCCATTCTCTTGATGTTTGCATTTTGGTAGCTCCCAAAAGGTTAATTATTCATTCCTCAAATTTCCTTTCAGGAGTGGGAAACATAAAAATATAATGTAATTAATGCAAAGGAAGCACATCATCACTTCTGAAAAGTTAATATTGGGGAATATATGGAAAATATAGTGTTCAAGGGTATAGACTACAGAAAGGGATCTCCAAATGCATCACTTTCCTGATATGTGCCCAGTAGCTTCCTGTTGCTTTGGGTTTCAGGGCCAAAAACTTCAGCTTCAAAAGCTCAGATGACCTCACTTCCCTTGTCTCTCCTTTTCCTTCTGCTTCCAAACCTCTACACCATCAAGCCCACACATTCTTCTAACAAATCGTCATTGAATTTCTAAGAGACAGCATGGTGTGATAGAAATGGCCCTGAATTAGGAAGATTGGGGTGGGGGGCGGGGGGTTTGACTTAAGTTCACATTTTTGGTCCAGATTGGTTAACTATATGACCCCAGTAGAGTATTTTTTTTCCTCTGAACTTCAGTCACCCATCTATAATAATTAGTCAACCCTGTGAATACTGGTAGCAATTTTAATTGACCAGAAACTTACACCTGGCAAAATGCCTTATTCACAGAAGGTATTCACTATACATTTGTAGAATGAATGATTTAATAGCAGAAACTGGGGATTCCCATCCTGTTATAACTAAGGCTGCTGAGAGATTATGAAAGGCAGGCAGTAGGGGTCAAATGGAAGGAATTCTTCCCCCTATAACAAAATGCAAACGTCTACCCTACTGCCAGGCAAACAAATGGAGATTCACATATTTACTCAAATGACTATTCAAATCAACCAAAGTAGCTGGCCCTTGCCTATCCCACCAATTTTCCTTTAGATAAATGTTTTCCATTTATAATAATCTTTCTTATTAATATTTAACTTTTGGCAATTTTACTTTTATACGAAGGTTGACAACAGGAACAAGGTCCACAATTGTATTTACCTGGGTCTCATAGCCCCTAGGGTCTGTGGATAGCATGATGCTAGTGAGTATGGAAATTACAATAAGGAAATCTAGAAGGGGGGGTGCTACAAAATCCAGCTGGTGCACTCCCCTTGAGTTTATTTTGGAGATTAAACCCCCTCAACACGGGATGCTACAGATTGAATTCAAACAAAAGCGCCCCTCTCCCAGTCATTAAATGACCATAATAAAGCAGAGCCAACCTCAATACTACCCAAAGAAATTCTTCTTCCTGCTAAATCCTAAAGCATGTTTACTCATCAAGTAGCTTAAACATTGGCTTTGAAATCAGGCAGATCTGGATCAAAACCTAGGTCTCTCACTTTCTCAAATAGTGTGTTCTGGAAAGTCACAACTTTTCTCAACTTGAGTTTCCTTATCTATAAGCAGAAAATGGTGGAAGAAGAAGAATAGTAATAATAATTTTACTTTATGGAATAGTAGCAGAAATCAAGATAGAATATGGACAAGGTACTTCTACCATCTTATATGTTAATGATTACTATGATATTGGACCCATGGTATTGCCTTCTGGGGCCCTAGAATCCAATTGAGGAGACCAGGTGTAGTCTCATGAAAAATCAAGTAGAAATGCAAAGAAATAATGTAGGAGATGACATGAGGCTGTGGCAGATTAAGTGTTGAATGAATGGACAGAATCTGGCAAGCTGTGTTTTCACAGCTCACTGCTGTGCCTGGCTCTCAGGGAGCCACAGTTGCTTTGAATAGCTACCCAGGGGTCCATAAAATGTTTAAGAGCTCTGTCCAGTCCCACACAGAGAGCTTTAAAAGTTTAAATGGACTTTATCCCAACCTCAGGTTTCAGTTGAATATCTATGCAAGGATTCAGTTTAGTATCTTTAAAAGATTAAGGAGTCTCCAGAGAGCCTCCCTACTGGTTCCAGAATCTTGGCAAAAAGGAAGAAAAAAAACAACAACATCAGCTCCATTTCAAACTTAGGGAGACAGATGCTCCAAAGTGATCTTGCACTGATAACCGTGCAGGTTGGCTGTCCAGGCATGGTGCCAGCGTGTCACTTATTTGGGAAGTGAGTGTTTCGACACTGTCCTTACTTCCTGCAAAAGGATTATATAGCTCAATCCCTTGCAAAAAAGAAACTATAAAAGGATAGTTGACATTCTTGAGGGAGACTGACAGAGACATGTCTATATCAGTGATATATTAATAAAAAGTATTTATTGAGAACTCCTATAGACCACAGACTGTGCCAGTCACCCCCGCCCTGGTACAATATTATTAACAAGAACAAACAACAGCTTTGTGAGGCCGGTATTTTATTTCCCATTTTTATAGAAGAAACAGACTCTTGCTCACAGTTGCATGGCTAGAAAATGGCAATGCCTGTAGTCTAGTCCAAGTATTATAATATTTAATATAGTAAAAATAAAAGTAATAAAGATACCAGTGATAAGAACAATTAAAGTGACCAGCCACTACGAGCAAAGATGTACATGCATTATATCATTCAATATTTATAAGAATTCCATCCTTTAGTTACACCAGCCTCATATTTTAATTGGGGAAAATGGGGTTTTGAAAATTTTTAAGTACCTTGCCCAAGGTTATGTAGTGAGTGCATGGCTGTCTCACTTCTAAGCATGTGCCCTTTATACTTTCCTGCACTGCCATTCAAAGAGAAGACATAATTTATAGTGTCCATAGGCAAGAACATTGTCATTTCAATCAAGATCAGGCTCTCTCACAAGACATTTAGTGTTTTCCCGGTGATGTATACAGGAGGTGGGACATAGGCATATCTGGAGAAAGGGTATATGGTGAGGGCTTCCATAAATCCAGAAGCTCCACCATTTGCTTGGATGCTGAGGGAGTTTCCACAGCTGGTTCTGAAGATGGAGAACACTTCTGCATTTCATGCCTGTGGTGTCAGAGCTCACAGCTCAAGTGAAGTAGATGACCATTAACAGAAAGGAAAGAGCATGAGGTACGGAGTCCAGTTCAAGACAGAGGTCACAAACCAGGGGCTTGCAGTCAGTGCCAGCTAGCAGACAGATTTTATTTTACCGAGAAAGTGTATGAACAAAGTGGAGTTGTTTTAAACAACTTTGAAAAATCAAGAAATTTCATATGAAAATCCAGATTTCCAGCATCTCTTGGAAAAAAAAGAAGAAAAGATCTGGTGGCCCTGGGCTAGTATATGCATGGCAGTATCTGGGCCTCTTGTGGTACATGGATGCTCCTGCTGGCCATAACTTCCTCCCTGTCCACCTCACTCATTTAGGTTACCCGGATCCTGTGGCTATCTGAGCTTGCCATCTCTGTTCCAGAGCCATCTCTGCTATTACTAGCTAGGGGAACATAGGCACATCTATAAATATTCCTAAAAATGGGAGAAAATTTAATGAGGTTGGTAATTTTCAAACTATTTTTGAACCATGGATGACTTTCTGTTAATAAAACTTTTCCTTGGAACTCAATGTGTACCTGTAACACAGGTAAAAAGATATTTGCAATGGTTATAGAGGGGTGAAAGGATTGAACTGCTGATTGTCAGCGCTTTCCTCATCCATCTCCACCCCTGGAAATATTCTTGCAGATACTCTGTAGAGCGTCCAGATTCTAAGAACCATGGATTTCAAAGCCTGAGACTAGCTTCTGAGGCTGGCTCAGAATCGAGGCCATGTGAACCATTCCTTACCAAGAAACTTCAG
Source organism: Dasypus novemcinctus (assembly GCF_030445035.2). Taxonomy (NCBI): domain Eukaryota; kingdom Metazoa; phylum Chordata; class Mammalia; order Cingulata; family Dasypodidae; genus Dasypus; species Dasypus novemcinctus. The sequence goes on from NC_080686.1 coordinate 92,531,314, forward strand.
ACTGATCATTCTTGAGTATTCATGATAATCCATGGGCATACCATTTCCCTTCCACTCCCTTCATTTTTTCTTGAAGGGACCTGATTTGGTGAGCAAATACCCAGTATTATTTTTCAGCTTTTAAAATCAAGGCATACTTTTCATACAGAAAAATTCACCACTTAATTTACAGTTATGGAAATTTTAACAATTATATACAATCACATGAACACCACCATCAAGATATAGAACAACTCCACCGTCCCCAAAATTCCTCCATGCCTGCTTGTCATCAATCTCCTCTCCCCAGTCCCTGTTAGCCACTGAGCTGTTTTCTGTCCCTGTAGTTTTGTCTTGGCAAGAATGCCATGGAAGTGGGATTATACTGTATGCAGCTTTTTGAATATGGCTACTTTCACGTAACATAATGCATTTTCAAATTCATCTGTGTTGTTATGTGTATCAGTATTTCTTTTCTATTGCTGAAGAGTATTCCATTGTATAGATGGACTACAGTTTTCTTCATCCGTTCACCATATGATGGCCATTTTAGGTAGTTTCCAGCTTTTGAAAATCGGGAATGAAGACGTTGTAAGCATTTGCATACAGGTTTTTGTGTGAATGTAGGTTTTAATTTCACATGGGTAAATGCCTAGCAATGTAACTGCTGGGTCATGTGTAAAATATGTTTAACTTTACAAAACACTGATAATCTATTTTCCAAAAATAATCTGTTTCCATTTATGTTCATGTCAGTAATGTATGAGAGTTTCTGTTGCCCTGAATCATTGTATCCTTGGGAATTTAACAAGGTGTGAGGAATCAAGAGACCTAAAATCTAGTCCACAATCTGATGCTGATTAGTTGCATGCTGTTGAGCAGTTGACTACAGTTCTCCGATTCTGTAAAATGGGATAATTGTACTGTCCATGCCAACCACTAAAGATAATATGACTATATCATTTCTGGTTTAGCCCAATCACCCCATTGGTTACACAGGAGGAAAATGGATACACTGTGTAAGTCATGTCAATAAGGATTAGGTCCAGCTTCACAAAACAGAAAATACAGCTTAACAGTGATTAAGAACAAATGGATTTTTCTCCTCCATAGAGAAGTCCAAAGTTGGGCAATCCATGTTTCATATATCAATTCCATGATAATCAGGGTCCAAGCTTCTTATATCTTACATTTTTTCAATATTGTTCAACTCAAAATTCAAAATGGCTGCTTGAGCTTCAGCTAATCTACCAAGTTTTCAAGCAACAAAATGAAAAATGGGAAGAATTCACTTCCTTCTTTTAAGAAAAATCTCCCAAAGTGTCATAAATAATCTCACTTGCCTCTTAAGGGAGAAATTTTGATTACAGGACCATAATTTACTTCCAGGAGAGCTGGAAAATGTAGTTTTTTAGCTAAGTGGCCATATGCCCCCCTGATAATAAAGGTCATATAACTAAAGCAGAATATGGAATGATTATTAGAAGGTAACTAGTAGAGTCTTTCATACATGTTAATACTTAGGTCTTCCAGACTCACCTACTTTAGTACATGGCATGGCCTTGCCCTCAAAATTAGGAAGGATGAGTGTTATCTATTCACATTCTTTTTTTTTTTTCATTAAAAATATTACATGTCCATTGTTTTAAAAATGAGATAAAATATAATTCCATGAGTACAAGATGTTTTATTTCCTGTCTTTCCTGTCCAGATCCACATCCCCAGCTCCATAAGCATCAACTATTTAAATATTTTGCTCTTCTTCCAGAATCTTTTTCTTTACTATACACTATCCTGTTTAAGGAACTTAAGTAGCACCTGTTCTTAAAAGGTTAGATAGAATTCAACTATGAAACTGTCTTGCTCTGGTTTATTTTCTTTCCTATATAGATCTTTATCTTTCTAAATTTTTATATCATTGGCCTGATCAAATTTTCAACCTTTCCTTAGAAACAGTTTGGTAATTTCTCCTATATTTATAAATGTGTTATGGCGTCTTATAGAGCTTAGTGTTATCATTATTTTAATCTCTTCATTTCTAATATTGTATAAATTTGACCTATTTTTCATTTTAAAGTAAGCAAGTTAAATAGAACAATTTTCCTATTTTTATAGATCTTAAAGAACTGGCTGTTTTTATCCTTCATATTATTTTTGCTTTGTTTTTGTGAAAGCACCTTTTAGAGATTATTCTTTATATTGACATGTAAGTCTAGCTCATTATTTTCCATAGATACATGCTATTCCATTTCAGAAGTATATAACCTCTCTACTAAAAAACAAACAGAATGACAATGCACATTCTTTTATATATAACTTTTAACTTATATAAATTTAATTTATAGAATAAAATTATGCTTGATCAAACTATACTCAATTTTAAAGATAATGCTACACTGTCTTCCAAATAGCATGTATAAATTTATACCTTTATGAACAGAATGTGCAACAATTCTAACCAAAATGGTACAATGTTAAATTATTTGATCTTTGCCAAGCAGATTGTGATAAATGGTAGCTAATAGATGTTAGATGAGGTCAAGCATCTTTTCTTGTCATTTATATTTCATGTGAACCACCTGTTTTATCATTTTCCTGTTTTACTCTAAAGATTTTGGTCATTTTCTTAGTGGTTTTCTTAGGGTTTTTATACTTAAAGATTTTAAAACATCCTAATATTTAGACATGATGAAAATTAACCCATTTTCTCTTCATGTATTGTAAATAGTTGTCTCCTTTTTATGCCCTTTGACTTGGACTACAGCTTCATCATAAAAAACTTTTGAATTATTATGCAGTCAAATTTATATACTTTTCTTTCAAGGACTTTGGGTTACATTTTCTTATAGAGCCCTTGCCCTTTTTTTAATGGTAGACATATTATCATATCTCAGTTTAAAATCTTAGTAGCTCAGACATTATTTTAACGTACCTGTGAGGCACATATTCAGCTTAGTCATTATTTTCCAAATGACTAATCATTTGTCCAAACACCTGTTATTAAATAACTATTCTTTTCTCTATTGGTTTGAAATGCTTTCCTTATCATAGTTTATATTTCTTCCCATATTCAGTCTGTTTCTAGATAATCAGTTCCATTTGATTGAGATCATTTGTCTCTCTATTCATGGACTAGAACAAAACTTTAAAGTTGTTACAGCATTGTAACACACCCAAATGTTTGTTAGGCTCAGATTTTCTTCATTCCCATTGTCCTATTGATTCTCATTTTTCCACCCAGCCACAAGAAAAAATTCCATTATTTTCATGGGGCTCATATTAAATTTATGGATTAAATTAATATGTAGAGATAAGTGAATGTGTTATATGACTGAATCTGTTTTAAGAGAAACTTGTGTTTCATATAAATTACTTTTAATTACATAGGCTGTTTTACTGAATTTTCTGTTTTAAACTTTTAATAGGTTTTTCTTTTCCTTTCTAAGTAAATAATCATTTCACATGCAAATAATGACATTTGCTGTTCTTTCTAATTTTTATAACTTCTTTCTCTCTGAAAAGTTTCACTGAATAAGACTTTCTAGAAGAATGTGAATATGTGAGCTAGCTGTCAACCTAATCTTTTTGCTAATTTTAGTAGGAGACTTTCTTTTTTTGTTTGGTATATAAGTAGCATTATATCTGGAAAATATTCTTCAGTTAGTCATCTGGAGGTGCCACTCCTTGGCCTCAGGATTACAATATTCTTTTATTCCCTTATTTATTCTTTTGTCACTTTTGGTCCCTTTTGATAGGCTTTAGGGAGGGAAAATATGTAAACATGCATTTACCCTTCACATTTCCTGAAGTCCAAATCTGTTTGAAGCATTTTTATTATTTCAGACATTTTTAACAAGAAATAATTGGATAGATAGCTCACAGATTGTTTTGAGATCCCAAACAGGAAACACATTCATGTTTAGAGCTGAAATCACTCACATAATTATATTTATGTCAGCCTGCAAGCAAAGTGTTTTCTTAATTATTATTATTGATGACTTCTACAGAGGATTTCCTGAGAAATGCCATCTATCCACATATGTTCTGAATCAATTGCATTGTCTCCAGTTAGTCCCAAAGTACCATGACTGAACCCAAATCAGGGAGTGTAGGTAGAGGCTGGCTTCATGGCTAATTAATCTCCTTCAGAGGGATGTAAAGTAACATACTCAGTGACAAGGCGGAGGTGGTGCTTTGAGCAGCAGGAGCCTCTGGCTACCCTTTTCTGGCTGAGATGGAAGGAAAGAGGAGAGAACACGACCCTCTGAACTTTCTGCCCCTCAGTAGGAAGGAAACTGGGGGCATTTGCTTCCTCTTACTAGAAGATACCAAGGTAGCTGGCCCATGACCTCTACTTTTCTGAGAAGAGCAATATAAAGGCCTTTGTGGAACGTGGAGCAGTCTGTATCTTGAGGATTCCTGTGACAGAAAAGTAATTTAGGGCATGTAAACCAGTAAAAACAGAGTGCCTAATAAGTCTCAGGCCTTAGTGAACTGTGGAGAATTTAAAGAGATAAAGACATGGTTTCTTTTCTCATTGACTCTCTAACTCAGTTGATAAAAAAGATAGTTTGGCTCAAACTAAAAATGTTCTGTTAAGTATTCCCTAAAAGGCACTAATAGTCTAGTCATAGGCAACAGACTTAAATAAGACAAAAACCTGTGAATATGAGTTAAACATAGAATAAGACAGTCTTTTTTGGTATCTAGAAAGGGAGACAGAAATGGTAATAGAAAATGACAAAAGAGTTTAATAAGTGCTAGGATTGGAATAATAAAGGAATAGTGTGAAAACACAAAATCAGATAGCAAAGTTTCTGAAAAGTAATTAAATGCTTCAAAAAAAGAGATGGCATATGTGATGACTTGAAGGATTTGTAAGAGCTTGATAGGCAAGAAAGGGTCAAAAGGCATTTCTAGACAGAAGAAATATGAACACAGTAATAAAAGCTAACATTTGTTAAGATCTAGCTGCATACTAGCCACTGTATGCACACATTAATTCATCTAATCAACACAAGAACCCAGCTACAGTGATTTGAGGTCAACTACAAGGAGTTCAGCATGGTCATTGTGTGAAATGTGAGGTGCAAGAATGTAGGAGGTAAGGCCAAGTAGTAGATGGAGTTCAGGTCATAGAAGCTATAGCAGTTTGATATCGTTTATGAATTCCAAAAATAAATATTGGATTATGTTTGTAAACTGGTTTGTTCATCTGGGCATATTACATTATACTGGATTCAGAGGTTTCACTTTTACTTGATTAAATAATGATTGAGGTTTTAATTGGGCCATATCATCAGGGTGTTGAGTTCCTGTCCCCTTGGTGGGTAGGGACTCAACAGAAACTCTACTGCAGAGAAGTGAGGTGGGAGTTTTGAGCTGGAGCCCTAGGAAGTAAACACACAAGAGAAGAACACAGTGGGATAGAGACGGCTTCATAGACATGGCAGAGGCCCCAGGAAAGGGACGAGACTTGTAAACTTGTTAGTTTACAGTGAGCCTTGTGGAGAGGGCAGAGCAGCTGAGCCTAGAGAGAAACAAGCCTCAGGAAAGAGACAAGACTTATCCCAGCCTACAGCTGATATTGGAAGAGGCTGGGACCATGGAGCCTTAAGAGGAAGAGGAAGCCTGAACTCTTGCAGACATCAGCAGCCATCTTGCTCTAACACGTGGCAACAGACTTTGGTGAGGGAAGTAGCTTACACCTTATGGCCTGGTAACTGTAAGCTTCTATCCCAAATAAATAACCTTTCATAACACACAGCAGATTTCTGATACTTTGCATCAACACCCCTTTGGCTAATTAATACAGAATTCTATCTAAATATTTGGGCTCACATGTATGATAGTATAAAAACAAACAATATTTAAGGGTTAATGGAGTGCTCTAGGAATGCAGATGGTTTTCAACACATTTTCTTATTTGTAGAATAGGGAAGAGAATCAACTTTCCCCTGAACACCTCACAAGATTATTTTGAAATAAAAAATGAGATTATAAACATTAAAGCTCGTCATGAACTCCTGAGTTCTTCTCAAAAGTGATTCTTACAATTTGTAGGAAAAGTATAAGGGCAAGAAGAATTTAGCTTCCAGTCATTTCCAAGGTATATCAGTAGCAAACTGCTTGCAGGGAGGACTATATGGTGTCCAGATATTCTGGGAAGCTGTTCTTACCCCGAAAACTTTGACTGTAGCCTGGGCTCCCTCTCTCAAGAGAAAGAAAAAAGTTGGCTCATTTCAAACTTCAAATTTCAGGATCTTTCTATCTGAAGCAAGTGCAGGGAATATATCCAGTGCAATCTGATTTTTTTTTTTCTTTCAAATGGAAATTCAGGTTACGTGAGCAGAACTCCCCTTTCAACTTGAAGAGTAAAGTCAAACATTCACACAACAGGTCACCTACAAGCATTTGTAAGGCTTCCAGACATAGCTCTAAATCGATTAACAAAATGGATTATCATGCCTCATATGGGTTTTGTAGTCTGTACCTCGCAAAGTTCTTCTCCAGGCATTATCCCACTGGTCAATGGTTGAATTAACTTTTATTGAGGGTCTATAATGTGTGAGGCATTTTACATAAATTATCTAAAATCTATGCAACAGGCCTGTCAACAAGTCACATCACCAGAAGGGAAGTAGAATTCCAAGCCATGTCTATCTGACTACAAAATCTGTTTTCTTTCTAGCAAATCTTACTGCTTTGCATACTTACTCAGACCATGCTTCCAAAATAGAGTAAAATAACCATGAATTTTATTCCCTTTCTGCTACTAACTAGGGTAGACTTCTGTCCAGTTTCCTTAGCCTCAATTCTCTTATGTCTACAATGAAGGGATTAGATACAATTATCTTTAATATTGCTTTTTTTTAACCAAGAATCTATGAGCCCTTGGTTCAAATGATCTACATTAGGGCTGAAGGAAAGGAACCCACTCTCCCAGGCAACAATCAGCTGAATCAAAGCTGGCAACCAACTAGGTGATGGATTTCATAGTCAGATCTCCCCAAAACCTGGTACGTAAAGGTTAGGTAAGATTTTCAACATGCTTTCACCAAAAAGGTGAGAAAAACAAACACAATCTAAGGAAAACCTCAGCACGTCAACTCTGTACCTAATCAGACAGTGTACAGAGTTTGTATATTACTTTCAAACGAGGCTGAAAGGCTTACAGCCTGAAAACTAAAATCTTAAGCAAGCTTAAGATGGAGAAGACAGGTCTGGAAAAGACTGGGGTGAAATATTTGAAAGGAAAAATCTAGAACAGCATTTGAGGAAAAAATATAAACGTTCCTATGCAGATAGGCATTGCATTTGGAACTTAAGAAATGCTGGTATTTGCTCAACACCCCATCTTCTGAAAAGTTTGAAATGATAGAAAAGTCATACAGGACTTCAAATGCAACTTCAGTGAATTCTAATAAATAAGGGATGTAGTGACTTGCAATTCACTCCTCTCAGGGATATCACTAGCCAGAGGAAATGCTTTCATCCTGAACATTCTGGAAGCACAAAAATGCAGTAAGATTCAGGATCATGTTGCTTAGGAAGGGAAGCCCTTACAGCATACCTTGCAGTTCCAAAATTTCTCAGAAATGCCATTTGTTTCCCTCTCATCTTCTAGTCATTTTTTCCCAGAGTCAAATAATACAAAGAGTTCTTCTGCTTAATTACCTAAGTGGTGACAACTAAAGTGGGGGAAATACTCATTTCAATATACATTGGGGAAGAAATCAGTCTTGATGCTTTATCTACGTACCTGTGACAGATTATTGGTCTTTCAGCACACTGTATTTTAGGGCACATACTAGAGGACAGTTTGAGACCTAAAAATTTAGAAGTGTGATTATGGTCTGGAGGGACACTGAGAACCTACTATGTGCAAGGCATCCTATAAGGTGTTTTATTTAATCATTACACAACTTTATGAAGTCAATACTGTGTTTAAGTTTTACAGATGAAGAAACCAAAATTCCAAGAATTTAAAATGAGTAGTCCAAGGTTTAAATTCCTTTTTATGGTATCATCATCCTCTACTACTGGGTCCTGGCTTAAATGAAAATTGATTCTCTCACCTCTATCTTCAGCAACTCATGCTTTGACCAAACTATAATCATCAGAGAGTCTTTAAATTGGTCCTTGTCACTCATGACCTCATGATCTTTGGTTGCTAACCCCTGGACTCCTCCAATGGCCCTCTCAATTCTTCTGGTGAACCTTCCCTGACACCCCAGAGATAATTAGACCCTACTTTCTCTATGTTCCCACTTTATGAATGTATTATGCAACTTATAATAGTACATTGAAAGTATCTGTTTTTGTGTCCATAATTCAACAAGAACGAAATCTCCTTTGAAGGCAGGACTATGTTTTTTTGTTTTGGGGGGGGGTTTGTTGTTGTTGTTTTCATTCCATAGCTCTGTGGTACCTGGCATAAAGTAACACTCATTTTAACTTTGTAGTATGGAGGAAGAGAGGATGGAAGGAGGAGATAGTAGAGGCAGAAAGTTAGGGAGGACAGAAAAGAAGGTGATGAGAGTAAGAAAGGAAGGAAAGAAGGGGGAAAGTAAGAGGAAAAGAAGCAGAACAAGAAAGAAGCAGAGCAAGAGAGCAAGACAGGAAGATGAAAGGAAGGGAAGAGGAATGGAGGAGAAGAAAGAAAAAGAAAAGAAAGAAGAGGGTGAAGGAAAGAGAGGAGGTGGGGAAGAAGGAACTTATGTTACATGTCTATTAAGTCATAAAAATTTACCCCAAAATTTAGTAGCTAAACAATATGCATTTGTTATATCACAGTTTCTGTTGGTCAGGAATTCAGAATTATTTTAGTTAGGAAGTCAGTCCTGGCTCAGATCTCTTACGAGTTTCTGGTCAAGAGCATCAGCTGAAACCATAGTTGAAGAATCCACTTCCAAGATGACTCACTTACATTGTTGGCACCTACTCAGTGTTGGCTATGAGCATACGGCCCGAGTTCCTCACTCTTTGGTTCTCTCCATAGGGCTTCTTGTCAGTCCTTACAACATGGGTGTTGACGTCCCCTTAAAGCAAATGATCCAAGAAAGAGAATGAGGAGGAAGTCACAAAACCTTTTACAATCTTGCATTGGAAAGCACATGCCATTAGGGCTGTAATATTCTATTGGTTACACTGGTCAGCTCTATTCAACGTGGGACGCTATCTAAAAGAAGGAGGCAGGGATCACGAGATCATCTTGGAGAAATAGTTAATTTAAACACAGATCTACATGATGGAGTCTATGATTGTCCCAAAACATTATAGTACCAGTACACTCATTTCCTTTTAGATCTCCTTAAAAACATCAGGAGATGTACCTGCAGAGGCAGATCAAGCTGCTAATGCTTTTTGGAGGCAAGCAGGGTATAAATGATAAAGAAATTCCTGCAATACTCCAAACAAACTGGAGTTTGGTCATGTGATCTATTTCTCTGTTAAACAGTATTACTTCCAAACTCTTTTTATGGATGAAAAATTTCTCAGTAGCACCATGGAAAACAGTGTGGTGGGAAAGAAATATGCACATTCTTTGGAGCAGGCAGTGGCCATTTCAACTCTTGATTCAATGACCTATTAACCAAGTTAACTACTTAAATGATCTGAATTCCATGAGCCTCAGTCCTTTCTTGTAAAGTGGAGTTCACACTGCCCATATGGTAGTTTTCAGATTGTGCATCAGAGCTCCTGTAAAATGGTGACAAAAATCATGCTTCTTGGACAATGCCTGCAGCCTAAGAGAGGCTGTTTGTTTTGCCATGTGCAGAGGGATAAGAGAAGAAGTAGCCTACATAAAATAGGGTCTCCATTGTAACTGGAAAAATAAGTTGCAGTTGGTCCTATGAGGAGAAGCAGGGAGGAACATTTTGGGAGAAGAGCTGGTGAATGTTGGATGTGGGAAGGGAAGAGTCAAGACCATGCATACACCTAGGGGCTTTGGTTCCTAACCCAGATAAGGAACACATACAAAGAGCAGTTTGGGTCTTAGAGGTTGCCTTAGTTTACTGTGGCTGCTGTAACAAATTTCCATGTAATGGGCAGTTTGACACAAGAGAAATTTATTCTCTCACGTTCTGGAGGTCAGATGTCTAAAATGAAGGTGATGGCAGGGTTCCTCTCCTTCCAAAGGCTCCAGGGAGAGAATCCTTCCTTGCCTCTGCTGGCTTCTGGTGGTTCCAGGTATTCTTCTCTTGTGCCTGCATCACTCCAATCCCTGCTTCTCATGACCTTTCTCTCTTTTCTGTTAGCACCCTCTCTTCTGTCTCTTATATAGACACATCATTGCAGAATGATCTCATCTCAAGATTCTTAACATAGTTACATCTGCAAAGATCCTTTTTTCTAAATAAGGTCATGTTCACAGGTTTTGGGTGGACATAGCTTTTGGGAGGGGCCACCATTCAGCACACTATGTATAGTTTGCTGTTATAAATTGCTTTTGTTCTGTATTCTATCTGGTTATTGCTGGTATTTGGAAAATGCTTGATGATTTGAAGGTTTATTTGTATCCAGTCTACTTTCTGAGCTCTCTTTTTAGTTCTTATTGTTTTTTAAGTGATGCTGAGGCTTTCTAGAGAGACAATCACATCATCTGCATAAATGTTCTTTTTCCCCTCCTTTCCAATTCATAGCTGCATTTGACATTCATACTTTTGAGACATGGTTCTCAAAAAGCAAATTATCTTAAAAGCTGGTGTAGGAGTTATTGCTGTCAGTTAACGGAAATCAAATTTGCCAAGGAACAAGAACAAAGTAAGAATGTTCAGGGTAATTCAGGTCACAGATTTACAGCACCTGTAATGTCTTAGAAATTATGTAGTCTAATCCCTTGATTTTGCCAGTGCATGTACCAAGGCCCACATACCTGAAGGTACTTGCTGAGGTCACTCAACAGAGAAAGAATTAATACAAAAAGTCTTCTCCTTTGATCCTTGATATTCTGATACTTTAAACTTGAATATGTCACCCTGTTATTCATACTTAAAAACATGGACTGCCATTGTTTTTAAGGCAAAACCTAAGATGGTCTGGGAAGCCTTATGTGATCTGGCCCCTGCTCATCTCTCCAACCTCACTTTGTGTTTCTCTTACAGGTATTCATTCTCTTCCGGACACAGTCTGCGTTTACTTCCCTGAATCTGCCTTGTGCCACCCCCACCCTTTCTTCCTTGCCAGCCACTGCTTTTCATTCAGCTCTTGTTTAACTTGCCTGCCCCTCAACCCCCACTCCAGATTGAGTTAGAGCAGTGTGCTTTCCAATTTCATTAGAAATTTAATATTCCTTCATACCGTGTATCTCAATAGCAATTAATGTTTTATATACTTTATTTGTTCAATGTCTGTCTTCCCCAGTAGGCTGTAAACTGCTTGAGAGCCAAGACCAAGTCTGTCTAGTTTGTTACTACACCCTACACTCTTATGGGTCAAATTGTATCCCCCCCAAAAGGTATATTGAAGTCCTAATCCCCAATACCTAAGAATGTGACCTTATTTGGAAATAGGGCCATTGCAGGTAGAATCAAGCAAGTTAAAATGAAGTCATTCTAGAATAGGGTGGCCCCCTACTGCAATATGACTGGAGTCCTTAGAAGAAGGGGAGAGTAGAGAGACAGACAGAAACAAAGACAGAAGACAACAAGGTGACCACAAGGGCAGAGATGGAGTTATGCCACATGCCAAGGCACACAACGGATTGCTGGCTGCTTCCAAAAGCCAAGAAAGAGGCAGGGAACAGAGGGAGTGTGGTTCTGCCAAAACCTTAATTTCAGACTTCCAGGACTGTGAGACAATAGATTTCTGTTGTTTTAAGCCACCTAGTTTTTGGTACTTTGTTACTACAGCACTGGAAAAATAAGGCATGCTCCTTTCCCAGTACCTGGCTCACAACATGATTTGATCTTTCAAAATTACTGAATGAATGAAATGTCCATATTTGAGCTTGTCCATGATACCACAGCCTAGTTAGCTTTAATTCATTAGTCCTTGAAAATATTCCCCATTCACTTCTTTTTCTGCTATTGTTCCATGTTTCCTAAGCGTATTCCTTTTCATTTCTAACTGCCAGAGCAGAGCGGTTATTTTAGAAGACCACTTAAGTTTTAAACAGGATTAAACAATGATTTTAAACACTTAAAAGCTTCAAAAATTGTGTAAGAGATAGTGTGGGCACAATCATTATGATTCAGAACATATTGTAAGTCATACTTCCCTGTTGACCTTTACTTATGGTATAATGAGGTTAATAAACTTAATAGGTACCTTGTATGAAAAGTCTCCTTCATGTGAGACATTTATTCTCAACTCTCATTTGCCTCCGAGACCTGAAGGATCTCATTTTTCTTGGGCATAGCGTATATTGAGGAACCAAACAACACAATTCCTTCTACTATTTTGAAAAGTTCTGCAAGGCAAGAGCCATCTTAAATCTGAGCTAAAACCTGAAGGTTTCCAATATGATAATGTTGAGTGACCCCAAAATTAACCCAATCATAGACTATTCTTGCTTCCTATTCATGCATGTAAAAACTAACAATAAAATACAACAAATTAATTTTTCAAGAAGGCAATAGATTACAGTAATTATTTCACTAAGAGTCTGCCAAATTATTTTTAGGAAGTCTAGAAAATGGCTACATTCTCAGCATCTCTCACAGAGCATTAAATTCCTGGCACAAATTGCATGTCATGAAGGAAAACAAAATCCTGTAGTAAACATCAGGTTTTCATCCACTTGCAATGTGTGTAAAATGTACCCATAATGGGTTCCTTAGGACAAAATCATGCTTGTTTCTTATTGGCAAGATTTGCAATGTATAGTGATTAGTGAGTAGCACCACATTTTAAAACTTAAAAACCTGTTTACAGCGCTTCTTTACTGGGACATTACACAGGCAAATGATTACATGGGGTGTGGTGACAAGTATGAACAATTCCACATAATGTTGTGTTGGTCATAGTTTAGAAGGAGGAAGATAAACTGGAATGTAGTCCATCCCATGGAACCCAATGGGTAGGGGACAAAAACCATGTCATATAGTTGAGAGTTGAAGGACCTGGAGATGTATAACCCAAATCAATTGCAAGGAGGCTGAACTCTGTCTGCACACATCTGGAAGATGGTCATGTTGAAGAGGGCTGAGGCTTTTTATTTGTAATTGCTGGTTGAAGGAAAGGCTTTCTACTGGATTGAATAGTGGCACCCCAAAATTCATGCCCCGTGATCTTATTTGGAAATAGGGTCTTTGCAGTTGTAATCAAGTTAAGATGTAGTCAGACTGGACTAGGGCGGCTCTAAATGCAACATAACTGATGTCCCTGTAAGAAGAGGGAAATTTGGACATGTGCACACACACAGGGAGAACACCATGTGAAGAGGGAGCCAGAAATTGGGGTGATGCAGCTGCACGCCAAGGAACACCAAGGACTGCCCGTAAACACCAAAAGCTAGAAGGCAAGGAAGGATTTTCCTTGCTTTGGAAGGAAGAGGGCCCTGCCAACACCTTGACTGCAGATTTCTGGGGTCCAGAACTGTGAGAGAACAAATTCTTTTTGTGTGTGGCACTTTTTTTTTTTTTTACAGCAGCCCTGGAAACTAAGACAGTCTACAATGGATAAAAGCTATGGAAACACAAACTTCATTTCCTTAAAGGAAAAGCATTCTTAAAAGTAGGTCTATTATAGATTCAACGGGTAGCTCAAGAGGAGGTGGATGGGACTCCCCAGCCCTGGCAGATACTGACAGAATATGGGCAGCCACGAACTGGGAGATGTGAGAGTTATGTAGAAGGAGGGCCTATGTGGGTGATTTTCAAACTGTCGTCTGTCAGGACAAGAAAACCTGTGAGGAGGCATGCATCTAATCTCCTGTTTTTGTTTGTTTGTATGACTATTTCCCATTATTTATTAATTTTCAGAGCAAAGGGTTTGTGCTCAGGCAACTTTCGAAGCTCATCATTGAGGAGTCCTCATTTTCTTTCATTTTTTCTATTGCTTTTAGTGTCTTTCCCACTTGTAGATTGTGATGTATTTGATGTGTTTCAAAGTATTAACATCACTGTCCTTTTTAATTCCCAAGTGTCCCATCTCAGGCCAGTGAAAGCTCCTTCAAGCTCTCCCCCATGTCCTTCTAATGGGATTTTGTCTGTGAGAGCCTCTTTTCTTTTGGACACAAGTTCCAGGCTTATCTAGAACATTCCCTGCCTCATACCTGAATCAGCCTTTTCTCCAAGGAGCTCTGGTTCCTTTTAATGAGGAAAGTATTTAGTGGGGCAAAGCAAATCCATTCACATGGCATTTACATACAGGAGTTTAGATAAGATTTCATTTGAAAAAGCAAACGTTTTCTGTAAAACTGATTTGAAAAGCCATTTAATTTTTAAGCCCTTTCTTTTTTGAATGCCTCTAAATGGGCAGGAATTCAGCATTTGCTAGAAAAAGAATATCTTGGACCTAGAAAGTTGGTTGCAGAAGTTCCATCTAGCAATAGCTTGCTGTACTAGTATTAGGTTGGGAGGAAATTCTCAGTTTATAGACAAATTAAAGAAAAAAAAATGTTGAAAAACAGGATTTGGGGCCAGAATCAGAGAGCTAAGTTATTTCTTTTGGCTAAAACTCTTCTATTTGCTTTTTAAAAAACATTTTCATAATAATATAGTTCATATATGCATAGAAGTTTAAGCTATAATAAAGCAAATATCTGTGTAGCCAGCATCAACATTTTAATATTTTGCCTAGTTTAACTTCTTTAAACTTATAAAATATAGCAGATGTACTTGATGCCCTGGATACGCCCTCCTGCATGCCAATCCCCCTCAGATCCAGAGTTAACCTTTATCCTGAATTTTAGTTTCTCATTTCTAGGACCTTTTTTATGTACACTGATCCTACATATCTGAAATTATTTTGCATATGTAAACTGTATTTTCATTGCATCATATGGTACATATCATTCTTCAATTAGTTTTAGCTTTTCCTTTGGCTAAACATTGGTTTTTGAGTTATATCCTGTGAATACACATTTTTCTTATTTATTCATGTTAACTGTTTTACTGCATCCTATTCTGTGAAACTACCACAATTCATGTATAAAGTCTCCAATGAAGACTATTTAGGTTGTATCCATCTTGTTTTATTAAAAAAACTTCTATAATAAACATTCTTAAACATGTGTCCTAGTGCATTGGTAAAGGACTTTCTTTAGGTTACATACACAAGAGAAAAATTCCTAGTTCACAAGATATGCACATTTTCAATTTTACTGGATATTACAGAATTGTTTCCAAACTAGTTTCACTCCCACCAGAGATAGATGAGTTCCACACATCCAGATCCTTACCAATACTTGGTATTCTAACAGTTTTAAAATATTGTCATTCTGATGGGTGTAAAATGTATACGGTATCTCATATTAATTTGAAGTTATCTGTTTATTAGTTGAGGACATTTTTATCTGTTTTGCATATTTGTGACATTCGTATATTCAACATACTAATCATCTGTTAGCTATATATTTTCTATTTAAATGGTTATGTCCACTAAGAGGACTGCCACTGGTTTTTATTAAAGCTTATACCTAGAAAACTTTGTTATGTTTCTTATTACTTCTAACAATCATTTACACATTTTTATATTTGATGTTGACAATTACATTATCATTATTTAGAGCAGTTTTGTCTTTTCTTTTCCAATTTCTACTCCTCTTCTTTTTAAAATTTTCTTATTAAATAATCAAAGAATTTAAGTAGAAATAAGAAAATAGTTGGGAACAAAAAGTCAAGCACAATAGGCACGCATTTATTTTACTGTTTATGTTCTTTTCAATGTCTTTTTGCCATTTTATGTCTTAAATATACTTTAAAATTACTCTATATGTCAAATTAAATAGATACTTAAATTTTTTATCATTTGTGTTTATCGCTTCTAACTTTGAATGTCTCTAGGCTAAAAATTTACCACTATTAACATTTTGGATGCATATTACAATGCTGAATTATACTTTTATTGATATTCATTCAGTTCTACATTTTTTGTGTGATGATATATGCTGTCTTAAATCAAATTATCTCATTTATAGTAAATAATTACATTTTATTCTTGTTCATTAGTTTGTCTATAGATGTTTTAATTATTAAGCCATTCCTGAAAATATGTATCTTTGATATTTTTAAAATATTTTTACATCCATGTTTATAATGAAATCTCCTGTATTTTTCTTGCTCATCTTTCCTGTAATTGTTTGATAACTAAGTTTATTCATGTCATAAATAAGGATATCTTCTGATATAGTCTCTGTAAGATCAGAATTACTTAATTATGGTATGTTTTTGGTAGAACTTATAAACCCATATGGTGTTTTATGGGAGAAAGTTTTAAATTAATTTCTTTAATGATTGTGGAATATTCTTTTTTTTTTTTTGCTTCTTGAGCCAATTTCCATAATTTATATATTTCTGGAAAATCATCTTACTTGCTGTTCTCTGAATATCTTGGATATTCATGTCTTGGTGCATTTCAGAAACAATTATTTTGGAAAATTCTTGGTCATAAGTTCTTTTAAATTCACATATTTCTTGTCCCCATCTCCCTCTCATTTCCTTCTGGGATTCCAATTACACAAATGTTTCACCATTTGATGAAAACTTTTGAATTCTCTTTTCTATTATTTCTTCACTCTTTTTCCTCTGTGTTTCTACTTCTATCTATGAGAAGAGTATGCCTTGTAAGAGTATATTTCTTTGCCCCATTGTGGTTGGACTTGTGCAACTTGCCATTCTTTGGACAAAGGAATGTAGGTAGAAGTGACAGCTGCCAGTTCTGAACTTAGGCCTATAAGGCATGTATTGTTTCTATTTGCTCATTTAGGACTATGAAATGAATATACCCTGGTAAGAATACATTATGCAGGAGTAGAAAAGTAGTACAGGTGTCAGAATCATTAGAGAGCATCTAATTAAGTTATTCAGCAAAAACAGAGGTGTCAGATGAACTCTGATTCTACCACTTACAGGGTGTGAGATCTTGGATAAATCATTTAATCTCACTAGGTCTCATTTTCATTCGCTTTTTAAATGAATGATGGATAATATTGTTCACTTCATAGGCCTGATATGACCATTAAATTAAATGGGTTAAAATCCCTGGTTCATCATAGGTATTTTGACAAAAGTAGTTTTCCTGAGCAGGACCTTGATAGGCAGTGCTAAATGGGAGGAAACACTGAGATACCACAATCTTGACTTGAAATATACCATTATCAGTTGCCAAATTCTGATAATTCAGCTCCCTCAGAGTCTTCAAAATCTATTCATTCCCTTCCATCTTTTGGCCTTCCCTATAGTTTTCACTACCCCTTCTTCACCCCATGGGTGAAGAAGGCATTCCTACTCTAGAGTTCTGGTGATGACCAACCACATGACACTTAATGCTAGACAGATGAGACCAACAGCAGGTAATTAGTCAACAACAGGTTATATACTCACAGCCCAGAGCTGGAGGACACCATACCATTCAGAGGTACATGGGAGTGAAATTTTTATATAAAAGCTGGCAATTTTTATTGCATTGCATTATATTTATTTATGATCCCATGTTATCTAGTGTAATGTTGGGCAAAGAACAGTATACCAAATATACTAGATGAAAGAAATTCAAAAGTTTAATTATGATGTGTCTTGGCATGGATTTATTCACATTTAAATATATTGCTTGTGTGTTTTCAGCTTCTTAGACCTGCAAAATTATGTTTCTTGCCAAATTTGGGAAGTTTTCAGCCATTAATACTCAATTACTTTTTAGCCCTCATTTCTTTCTTTCTCCAGTATCCTACTGACTTAACAGATTTTTTTTTTGTTTTAGTCCCACAAGTGTCTGACACTTAATTTTTGGGGGTCCATTTTTCCTTTGTCTTCAAATTCAGTGATTCTTTTCTTCTATTGTGCTGTTGAATGCATCTACTGAGCTCTTCTGTTTGGTCGCTTTTACTTTTCAGGTCTAAAATCTCAATTTTAGAGTATGTCTCTCCTATGTTCCTGGAAACAGAAATGCTAATTGTTTTTATATCATTATGGCAGTCCATTGGTTTCTAGATGGTTCTTCTTTTGTCTTCTGTTTCTTTGCTAATCTTATTTTTTTGAGCTTTTTTTTCATTTGTTTCAAGAATATGCATAATTCCTTGTTTGCTCTAAAATCTTTGTCCAATAATTTTAACATTTCTTTTTTATTGGTGTTGGCATTGATAAAAAAAAAAAAAAAGACTCTCTTTTGTGTAAGTTTAAGAATACCCTGGTTCTCAGGATGATGAGTGATTTTCAGTTGAAACTGGACATATTCATATAATGTTATGAGATTCTGGGTCTTAATTAAACTGGATTTAACTGCTCTTTCTAACACTATTCCAGCAGAGGAGACTTATTACTACCAGATGGAAGTGGAATTACAGGTTTTGCACTCAGCTTCTGTTGACACTCACACTTGGGTGCTCTTTCTTACTAATGGGTGGGGTGGGTGTTCCACCTCCCTTTGTGTTCTCTTCTGGCATCAAAATTGAGGTTTCACTGTTTCCACTGGGAAATTGTGAAAGTCGTGATTCTCTACTAGGCCTCCTCTGATATCATCCCAGGGGAAAGTGGAAGGGAAACCTCACAATTACTGAGTGGGGATAAAAATTGAGAACCCACATACTCTCCAATGACACTGCCACAGGTGCTTTGTATCTGGCCAGGGCAGATGAAAGTCTCAGTTCTCCATGTGACTTTCTCTAACACCACCCAGTGAGTGCCTTGTCACAGTCTCAAGAGGTTGGAAGTCTAGGTGGCACGTGAAGATGGACCACAGATTTTTCTATGGTGTTTGGAGTAGAGCAATAATTGCCTAAAGGTTTTCTGGCTTTCTACACTGTCGTTTTCTTCGTCCTTTGACTAGACAGAGCAAGATTTTTCTTTGCTGTTTTTTTGTTTGTTTGTTTGCGGGGTGGGTGGTATATGCTCATTGATATTTCAAGGTTACTGGCTTCTTCAGAATTTGGGATATATGAGACAGCAAGATACTTCAGAGAACTCACTATAGTGCAGTTCCCTGGATCCTAATACCTTCCCAAGCTGCCGTCTTTTCTCCACTTTTTAGAGGGTTCTTGTTTTTTAATATCATTCCCATGCTATTTCACTGTAATTATCAATAGGAACATATAGAAGTATGTTTATTCCATCTTATTAGAAGCAGAAGTGCTCTTTTTTTTTTTTAATATCATGAAGTGGTCTCTCAGTGAATATGTTTCTAAAATCTCTGATGTCTGAGAATTGTAAATACATTTTATTTTAAGCTGCTTCTTTGTTTGAAAATACCAATTACTTCCTCACTCTTGGATGGAAATATAGCTAAAATATGCAACCCTTATTAATCGTTTATATTGTCAAGCACCAGTGAATCAGGAGCACAACAGGCACACTGGTACAAAATAGTTTCCTAATCAATTTCACCCTCATATATCTGATGGAACTGCAGTTCAGTGAGCTTAAGAAAGCAGTTGAGAGCAACAATATTTACTACAAGACTCAGGACCCATTATACGTGTGGCATTTCTCTAAGATGTCCTTCCTTAGTTCCAAGTGGAGGTCATTTTTAAAGGGGAAGAACTTGAAAATGCCAGGATACATACTTTTAATTGATAACTAACACTTAAATGGAATTTTCAGTTATCATTATGAAGTTTATTTTCATCTTCATGGGCATCCTGTGACATAAATCTTGCATTATCAATTTTATAACAAGAGAAACTGAGACTCTGAGAAGTTAAAAGTCTTGCCTAAGTTCACTGAGGTTTGGGGGAATGGACTGAAAACCAGGACATCAAATCTGATGCATCTGTAGTTGCCTACAGTGTTTCTCGTGCAAGTTCCTTGAGTGTATCTCACAAAGACCCTCCACATCCACCTCCTTAGTACACCTTCTTCTTTGCAGTGTCTCCTTGAGCTCTGAACCTGGAATTAATGCTTCTTCTCAAGCTTAGCAGTCAGTTTTTTATGTATTTACTGAAAATGGACATTCACATTTATTGCTATGGTTTTGCAGTACTCCAATCCTCTTTAATATTGCTATATACTTATTTTTAAAAAGAGGGAGAGGAGCAGATATAATGCAAGTGGTTGAGCACCAGCTTCCCATGTATGAAGTCCTGGGTTCGATCCCTAGTACTTCCTAAAGAAAATAAAACAAATGAAAAACCCAACTATCATTGGAGAGCAGATGTAGTTCAGTGGTTGAGTGCCTGCTTCCCATGTATGAGGTCCTGGGTTAAATCCCCAGTACCTCTTTAAAAAAAAAGAAAAAGAAAAAAAAGGAGATCTTATTTTCACTGGACTGAGGATTCGAAATCAATAAATATTTAGTTAATTATTTCTATATTAATATGTATGGATTTAACTTTGTTTTAGGGATATAAAAAAATTAAATTCCTAATAATTCAATAAATATTTGTTGAATGGCTTGTACGTGATACTTTACTAGATTCTACCAGTTAGGAATTGTGTATAGGTGCATGTTTCTACATACTCTATAAGCAATGTCATGAACAAGATAGAGATCCATATTTGTCTAACATTAGCTAAAATCTGTGGTCCATGATTGCTTTGGCAGATGAACTGTATCTGGCTATTCCACCTTTCTATATTACCATCTTTAGCATGTGATTTCCATCCTGAAATTTACACCATGGTTACAAAGTGGCCATTGTAGCACCAGCCATCATAATAGTACTCTTTGCAGGATAAAGAAGAAAAGAGGAAAGGCAAGCCCATGCATGCCAGTTGAGTAAGTCCCATTCAAGGGAGCCATCCTAGAAATCAGACCCAAAACTTCTGATTATACCTCATTGACCAGAACTTCTCATTAAGCCACTTTTGTTTGCAATGAAGTATAAGAGTTAATGAAAGTTCCATTTTTTGTGTGTGGGAATGCTATTAGGAAAGGATAAAGGTGAATTAATCAGAGGATTTGTTTTAGCTTAGTTTAGGTTCCTAGCAATAATACCAGCTCAGACCACTTTAAGCTATACTTAAGATGTAAGGGTTTTTAGATAACCCATCTGATGTGAAATTGAGCTGCAAATCTATGTGAGCACTGCTCAGAGCTACAGCATTTGGGGGACAGTGTTTCTTTATTCATTTCCTCCTTCCTCCCTCCTTTCCTTATTTATTTTCTCCTTTCTTTCCTTCTTTTTCTTCTGCCTGCGCCAACCTTCCTAGCTGACTGCTTAGCAGGGTTGGTGGGTGAATGAAAGGGTTATATCAGATTTACTCTCGTCATGAGGCCCTATCCTTTATAGTTGGGAGATCTCTCAGAATCCCCACTGTGGGTAAACTTAAAAGTCTTTTCTCCCTGGTCCTTGATTCATTTAGTTTTATAACTTCATATCCCATGTGAATGGCATCCCCTGGACCTGTGCCATGTGACAAGTGTTCTGCTTACAGCCCTCAATATCAGGAAAACTGAAGCCAGATTTCACAGATTAGATAAATTCCCTGGGGACAAAAGTGGCTCCATGCTCTTCTTTCATTACAGAGTTCCTTCACTCAGATTTAAGCTTGATCTTTCCTAGTCAGCACTTCGATATTGTTAAGAAGATTATGTATGTGAATATAATATAATATACCAAACAGAATATATTATATATAATACATTAAATATTATATATTTATGTTATTATATTAATAATATATTGTTTTAGACAGGAAAATCTCTCTGACTACCTATATATAATGACACCTATACATGTAGGATATGTGTATATGTGTCTGTTTCATCTTCTGTGCATTTTTTCACTGGCTTCTCGACTGGTTGCTAGAATATATAAATGATTTAGGCATACACTCATTAGAGATCTAACTCCCCCTAATAAATAGCTAATGAATGATATCTTATTTAATGAATGGAAACATGGAAAATGGACACTTGGAAATATGAAACATTTTTGTAAAGCAAGTGTATTTGTATTAAGTGAGAATTTGGGCCTGGTAGTACCTCTTTTTAAGATCCAATATGATTATTATGGGGTGTGTTGCAGTAAGGTACACCAGGTTATCATTTAAGCCAAATACTTTCATTGTACAGAAAAGATGGTTATCTATGACTGCTGTGGCTGCTTGTATGTAAATGCTATTCAGAAATAAAGTTACCAAGGCTGCTAACCCTGGTATTGCCATACCCTCTCTCTGGAGTCCACAGCTGAAAGCACATCTCCTACTTTGACAAGCTCAATGATCTACACAGAGACAAACAATCTAGAGATCTGTCTTTTGAGACCCCTAAGTTGTGTCCAGGTGTCACATGTTCCTAACACACCAGAGACCTATTCAAAACATGTTTTGAAAATTTTGAGGTTTTCTCTATATCTGACTGTGTTTATACTATGTTATCAGCTGTACCAATCCTGACAAAATCCCTGAAATTATGGAATCAAGGTTCCTTAATCACCTCCTCCCTGTGCAGCACATTCTCACAGAAGTTCACTTTTTATGAATACTCTGAGGCATAACAAAACCGCCACTTAGTATGTAGAAAATAAGGGAGCCGCTGAACTTAAAAATGAGAAAAGGCTGCGTGAACATACAATCTCAATTTTTAAAAAATTCATCAGAGAACAGAGCATTGGGGCAACTAAGTGGCCTGAATTCCAAGAAGAGACTGATTCCTTAAAAGACAGATGAGACATATGAAAGAACTCACCCATGGCAAAGCACTAGAGGAAAGGTGACTACCATACAAAAAGGAAAGAAGACATCAGTTAACCTTTTAGTGAATTGATAAAGGGCAGGTATGGGCTAGTGGGTCAGTACAGAATAGCTGGGCACCTCAGACTCCAGGTCCATATTCTCTTTTCCACAGGTGTCTTTTGAGTGGAGCAGGGCAAGAAATAGCAGAAAGTATTTCTAGGTAGCGAGACATGGAGAAGAGAATACATTGCCACTGCAGGAAAGACTCAGACCATAACCCTTTGCCCAGAATATCCTTGCCTATGAAACAAAAGACTTAAGACACTGGGAGAGGTCCAGAAAAATCTGTTCCCCTCAGGGCATGGGAAGGACTCGTTTTTTTGTTGAGGGAAGAGTAAAAGCAAGAAAACCCTGTACTTCTTGGCAGGGACAGGAAATGGACCTGAGAATAAAGTTCTTCTACCACTAGGGGAAAGGTAAGACACACTCTCTCACACAAAACACACTGAAAATACCAGGTAGAGATTGAGAGCCCTGAGGTAAGGGTAAGGAACTCTGAGGAAAAAAAAAAAACTGTGGCTTAGGTAAATGTGGCCTGATTAGAGGAAGACAAGAAATCCTGTTATCCCCACCAAGGTAGCAAGAACCAAATAATAAGCAACAGCAAGCAAGGAACTGAGCGATAGTGTGAAAAGTGTCCCCATACATAGTCGGAGGTTTGCAAGCTGAGGATAAAGCAGTAACACACAAGGAGTACTCCTATGCCTTATTTCTATAGGTGTTAAACTGATTTTGGATGTAATTGTTGCTAATTTAACTTCTGTGCTTCACAAGACTTCACCTAATGTGGGTGCTCAAGTAAAATCTGAGGTTGAAATACAGAACGAGAAGGAAAACAGAAATGGGATTGAAGGAATATTTGAAGATATGAAGACTGAAATTTTCCTCCAAATAACAAGAAATCAAAATACAAATCAAAGGAGCTCATAAAATGCCAAAAAAAGATACATGCAAAAATTAGGTCTACACATAGCACATTTTATGAAAGCTGTCAAAAATAAAAGATGAAGAGAAAAACCCATATTAGAGCCAGTGAGAGGATAAAATTCACTTTGCATACAAAAGAAAATAGATAAGAATTACAGCAGATTTCTTGTCAAAATTCATGGAATCCAGAAAAAAATGGTGTGACATCATTAAAGTGGTGAAATTAAAATTAAAATTTTAACTCACAACACTGCAAAAATATCTTTAGAAAATTCCAATGAAGTAAGGAATTTTTCAGAAAAACAAAAAAATATAATATAAGTAATCAGCAACAAACTTGTGTTAGAGGAAATGTTAAAGGAAATTTTTTAGGCAAAAGATGATGATAGTAGAGATAAACTTGAATCCCAAAAATATAAAAGTTTTGACATGATTCTAGAACATAACTGATTACCTAAATAAAACTATGGGGTTAGAAAGACATGTAAAATACTTCTCAGAAATATGTAACACAAGTGGGCAGAAAATCAAGGATATAAAAAACATCAAACACTAGCAAATAACTTGACCTATTTGAAATTTACAGATGATCCCACAAAAATAACCCACAAAACAAACAGGAAAATAGATATTGCTTGAATACGTGCATGGGACATTCATCAAGACTGGCCAAAGTGAGCCATTTAAAAACTCAAGAAATTTAAAATAATTGAAAATATGCAAAATATTTTATCTGACCACAATGGATTTACACTTGTAATCAATAACAGAAAAGCTAGGCAATTTCCTAATACTTGGAAATCACACCACACAATCTTAAATACCATAGGGCCAAAAAGAAACTCGAAAGGAAATTTAGAAAATATTCTGAATTGGATGAAAATAAACAATGCAATGTCAAAAGTTGGGGGACACAGCTATTACATTGCTTAAAGGAAAATCTATAACATTAAATTTCTATATAAGACAAAAAGGTTCTTATCATTGACCCAAGCTTACACCTTAAAAATCTAGAAAAATAAGAACAAATTAAATGAAATCAAGCAGAAGAAAGAAAATAATAAAAATAAATATCAATGCAATAGGAAATAGGAAGCCGGAGAGAAAATCAACAAAAAAGATGGTTCTTTGAAAAGACGATTAATAATTATAAACTTCTTCCTAACCACATTAGCAAAGGGAAGATAGACAAACTACCAATATCAGAAATCAAAGAGGAGACATAAATATAAATATTACAGATATTAAAAGGATAAAGAAAAATGTTGTGATCAACGGTTTACTAATAAATTTGACCACTAAAATGAAATGCAAACATTCCTTGAAAAACAAACTCACTCAAAAAGAAATAGATAATAACATGAATAGTACCATAATGTTATAAAAATTAAATTTTCACAAAGAAAACCTAAGGTCCAGATGTCTTCGCTGGTAAATTATATAAAACATTTAAGGGAAAATTTAATATCAATTTTACACATTTCATACAGAAAATAGAAAGGGAAGAATGTTTTCCTAACTCATTTTTGAGGCCATCATTCCCCAAATACCAAAACCAGACAAAGTAATACAAGGAAATAAACCCACTGAAAATTATCTCTTATAAACATAAAACATAAAAATCCTCAAGGAAAACACTAGAAAATCAAATCCAGGAATACATTAAAAGGGTAACACATCATGCCTGAGACAAAGTTAATTCAGAGAAATAAACCTACTTATGATTGTCCCTCATGATCATAGACATAAAAATTCTCAATGAAGTATTAAAAAATTAAATCCAGAAAAATGAATAAAAATAGAATATATCATGACCACATAACATTTTTCCTGAGAATGCAAGGTTGGTTCAACATTTTACTTTCATCCCATGAATTCACCCTATCACCAGACTAAAGAAGAAAACTTCTATGATGACCTCAATAAATGAAGAAAAGCAACTGACAAAATTCAAGATCCATTCACTATATATATATACATAAGCAAACTATGAACTGAAGGGATATTCAGTTAAGGGCATCTATGTCAAATTCTAGCTAACCTTGGGAATGAGGCAAGGATATTTGTTCTCCCATTTAATGTATTCAGAAATATACAGGAGATATATCCAAGGTAATAATGGAAGGGAAAAAGTCAGAGATTGAAAGGAATAAATAAAATAGTCTCTGTTTGCAGACTACATAATTATCTGAGTAGAAAATCCCAAAAAAATTGACAAAAACGAATGTATGACTTTAGCAAGGTCACAGCATTTAAGGTCTATAAATAAAAATTAATTGTATTTTGAGATAATAGCAATGAATAATTGGAAATTGCAATTTAAATAGTGGTACTCTTTACTGTAGCAATAAAATAGTTATAAATTTTTAAAAATTAAATACTTAGGTGTAAATATATCAGAGAATGTGTCACATTTGTATAATGGAAACTATAAAATACTTATGAAAGAAATTAAAGAAGAACTAAAATGATGGAGAAATATACCATATTTATTAATTTATATATTTAATATTGTCAATATATCAATTCTCCCCAAATGAAACTACGTCTTTGATGTAAACCCAATCAATATCTTAGCAGTATTTTTGGTAGAAATTGGCAAACTTTTTCTAAAAATCATAATGAAAAGCAAAGAAACTAGCAGAGTCAAAAATATTTTTATAGGTAGAGGATTCACAATATCTAATTTCAAGACTTATTTTAAAGCTATGGTAATCAAAACAATGTGATATTGATGAAAGAGCAGATAAAGGGATCAATGGAACAGAACAGAGAATCCAGAGAGAGACTCACAAATATATGGTCATTGATTTTTGATAAGGGGTCAAGGCAATTCAATGGAGAAAGGGAATTTTAAATGGATGGTGCTGAAACAACTGGACATCCATGAACCACAACGTATAATTAACTCACAATTAACTCATTGATTTAAATGTAAAGCCTAAAATTATAAAACTTTTAGATGAAAACATAGGAAAATATGTTTATGTCCTCAGATAGTACAAAGATTTCTTAGATCGAACACAAAAAGTATGAAACATGAAATAAAAACTTGTTAAATTAGACATCAAAGTCAAAAACCTCTGTGCACTGAAAAACACTGTTCAGAAAATGATAAAAACATTTCCACTCTGGAAGAAAATATTTTAAAGCCACATTGTCTTATAAAGGACCTATATCCAGAATAATAGGAAAACAAAGAACTCAAAGAATGATAAAAAATATATAGGGAATGGATGTGGCTCAAGCAGTTTAGTGCCCGCCTCCCACATGATAGGTCCTAAGCTCAGTTTCCAGTTCCTCCTGGAAAAACAAAAACAAACAAGCAAAACAAATGAAAAAACCAACTCAGGGAAGCTGTTGTGGCTCAGTGGTTGAGCACCAGCTTCCCACATACAAGGCCCTGGGTTCAATCCCCGGCACCTAGTACCTAAAAATACATATATTTTATATATATTTATATATATAATACATATATTTTATATGAATTTATATGCTTTGTGAAATGTCTGTTTATAACATATAAATTCAAAATAAGAATGAACTGTTCAATAGTGTTGGTCATCAGGAAAATTAAAACTCAAACCACAATAACACTATACATCCAATAGAATGACTAAAATAAAAATAATGCCAATATCAAGTTTTGACAAGAATGTGGAAAACTGAACTTTTATATGTTGCTAATGTGGGAACAAAATGTTACAGCCACTTTGGAGAACAGTTTGGCAATTTCTCATAATTTTAAACTCACAATTACCATACAACTCAGAGTTGCAATCCTTCTCCAAGATATTTAACCCCAAAAACAAAAATATTTGCTTGCACAAAAATCGGCATGGAAAGGTTTATAGGGGCTTTATTTATAAACACCAAGAATTAGAAATACCCAAATGTCCATGAGCTGGTTAATGGATAAACTAGCTATATATATCATCAAATGAAATACTACACAGCAATGAAACATAACTTCTAATACATGGAGCAACATGGATGAATCTCATCTTCACTATGCTGAGTGAAAGAAGCTGTCCTCAAAAAGAGCTCATCCTAAATGGTTCCATTTGTATGGCATTTAGAAAGACAAAACTATGGGACAGAGAGCAGATGCGTGATTGCCATGGATTGGTGGAAAGGGATTCACTACAAATGAGCACTAAGGGACAATGGGAGTGTTCTATATCTTGATTGTAGGGATGATTTCATGGCACTTATACATTTGTCAAATTTTATAGAACTGCATGCAAAAAAAAACAAAATTTACTTTATGTCAATTTTATGTTAACAAAACTGACTTTAAAATGTTCCCTTGTCTTGTGGGCTATTCTGAGAATCAAATAATATGATAGATGTGAGGAGTATGATAGTCTCAGAGGGAAGTTATATCTTCATTCTCTGAAATTCCATCATTTTTATCTGTGCATCTCTTAACTTACTTATTTCCTACATTGTATTTAAATTTTTCAATGTATTTTTTTATCACTTTACCCTGATGCAGGCTCATTGAAATAGGCAACTTATAATATATATTGAAAGGATGGATGGATGGATGCATTCAACAACTGTTTGATTGCCAGGAACTGTACTGAAGAAGAGGATAAGCAGAAGTTTACAAAATAGCATGCTACCTATGGAACTTGAAGTATATTAGGAAGATAGGCATAAATTTAATAATCATTTCTCTTTTGCATACTTGTATAAGTTTACCATAGAATATACTTGTAGAAGTAAAATTTCTGTGTCAAAATATATGTGTATTTTATTTTTAATAAATATTTCCTAATTGTTCTCTCTAACAAAAATATGCCAACACCGTCACCAACTGTGAACGATCACTGCCAATTTTCCCACCATCTTTACAATACTATGACTATTACTCTTGCAAAGTTTTATCCATCTGATAAGCCCCAAATTACGTATATTTAAATTTGTGTCATTTTCATTACAAATACGATTGAACATCTTTGTATTCATATATTAGATATATCTATTTTTACCCTGGGAAATGCATCTTCTTATTCTTTGCCCACTTTCTAAACTTTGATCATTGGTCTTTCAATTTTTGATTTGTGAGACTTATTTTAAGGAAATTAGTTTGTGTTCAATACAGGTAGAAGCATGAATGCATGGGAAACGGATGGATGATTTGTTCTAATAATGGCTTTCTTTTTAGATGAAGACACTTGAGGTAAGAGAGTTAAATTACTCATTCAACTTTCACACTGGTTTAGGTTAGCCAGCATTTAAATCCAGGTCTGAATGACTGAAAATGCCATGCTTGGAAAGAAAAACCTGTTGCTTTCCCACACGTAAGAAACAGAGTCAGCAGTGCCCAGTGTATGTACATGTTTGCTACCACGCTAGGAATCCTGGAATTGCTGTCCATGCCCTCCAGCTGAAATCAGATGATAAGCAGTGTTCATCTTTCATTTATTCATCTATCAGCCATACGACCTGTAGAAAAGTCCTTAACCTTCATGAATCTTGCCTTCTCTATCTGTAAGAGGGGGATGACAATAAGTACTTACCTGTCTCCTCCTAATTTTTCTCATCTTTATAATCCTGGTAGAGATTAAATGTTAGGACGATTAACTATGTCTTTTCTCATATGAAAATGAAATGAGATACAGGTAAAGAGAATGTTCCTAACCAGGTCTTTCCTCTCTTCCCCTTGCTTGAGTTTGAAGAAATATTCTTTAATTAAACATAACTTGGGGGATGGAGGACAGAGAAGGACTTTTTAGGCCTCCACAACACATACTCTGTGGGAAACAGCCTAGTCCAGTCTCCACGTAAAATATGGGTGGAATTTGCAAAAGTTCCTGGATGGAGAATCATATTGTGTAGAATGTTCCTCCTTGGGAGAATTTATGACAACTTTTCCAAAACTAAAACCTCAAACCTTTATTACATTCTGTTAATGACTCACTGGACTTTTGGCAGAAAGGACCAGTTTCCTTTAGTTCAAGCTCTTCTATAGAGGGTTCTGATTAATCTGTCCGAAGGTCTAAAATCAAAATAACATATGCAATCTTTGGCTGAAAAAGTTCACCCGTGGCGTTATAACAATAATTCCTCTCCTTGTTTTCGTATATAACCTTTTGGAAACATTCTTATTGGAGCCAAAAGTCTCTATATTTTGGAAACTTGGCATATGGATAGATGATGGCTGAAGTATGCCATTTATTTTACTTTTGGAAGGCACTAGAAAAGGCAGAATGGTTGTTAGGCTATTTGTTAAAGAAAATTTTTTTAGGAAAACCCAATTTAACATGGAATAAAGGCCTTTTCTTTAATTTCCATGTCATAACACATACTTATTTCAAGAGATTTTTCCTGACCACCCAATCTAAAGTTGCTCACGTCCCTAGCAGTCTTTATAAAAGGGGCGGAATACTTTCCTATAAAGGGACAGATAGTAAATATGTCAGGTTTTGAGGTCATAATGGTCTCTGTTGCAACTACCCAACTCTGCCACTGTGGCATGAAAGCAGCCACAAGTAATACGTAAACAAATAAGCATGGCTACGTTCCAATAAGTCTTTATTTATGATCACTGAAATTTGAATTTCCTATAATTTTCACTTGTCACAGAATATTCTTCTTTTGATTTTCTTCCAACAATTACAAAACACAAACCATTCTTAGCTTGCAGCCCATATGAAACCAGGTGGTGGGGTGGTTTTTGTCTGTAGGCTACAGTAGAGACCCCTACTCTACATTATTTTGTTCTTCTCAAGTCTTACTTACAAATGCCTTACTCGTGGATTTATGTTACTCGTTATACTGTCTTGTGCTAGAATCTAAGTTCTGTGAAAGGAGAAACCTTATCTGTCCTCTTCATTCCTGCTCACTCAACAGCACCACTGGCACTCAGTCTTGATTATATAAATTGGTCTCTTTCAGTTAAATCAGTTCCTCTAAATGAAATAACTACCTTAAGATGTATAGCATATTGAATTTTCTAAGTGATTTATATTTTTTCATAGAAATTTCACATATACAATAGATTTAAGGATTAAAAACAGTGTAGAAAAGTGTTTTAAACTTGGGAGTTATAAAGACCAGGTTTTTTCTTTTTTTTTTAAGACCAGGCTTTAAACTCCTTCTCCATCACTTACTGCTTGTGATGTTGTTATTGAATCTGTCTCAGTGCTCTCATCTACCAAAAGAGAATACTTACCATACCTATTTCATAGGAGCAATGGTGGGTTTCTTTTTGCTTTTCCTAATCCACTTTCCACTCTTCCCCACTGTGCTCTGTACCATGGCAGGCTAACCCATAAGGAATATAGCAATTTGTCAATCTGTCCTGTCCTCTGGCTTCCAGGGAGGTTTAGCCCTTGGAAGGAGGGAGATGAATGAGGTAAGAGTATTTATTGCCCATGATTGTTCCTAGGTTTCAAAGTTCTGGCTGTGTACCTGGATTAAAGATGTCAGCTCACAGACTTTCAAATGTGTGATGTTTATAATGCACCTAAGCAGTCTCTAACTTCAGTTCTAGGTGTGGGAGGACTGTTCTAGTGTACTGTACTCTGCCTTGTGGTTTCTCTATACACTGCCACACTGTTAAAATACTCCCTTTATTAGAAGTCTTAACTGATTCTAAATTCCTCCTGGGCCCCTGACTGATCCGAGCAGTTTGAAGAGAAAATGCCTATGTATAGACGGTAGCTCTAATTAAAAACTTCTCAGGTAGAAAAGTAATTGCCTTCCTTGAAATTGTATTAAAAGAGTGAATGATTCCCACTGATAACAATGATTTCATATTTTTCTATAAGGTTGCAACCTGGGGGTGCTCACTGACTATACCCCAGCTTGCTGAAATATTAAGTATTTAAATATATAAGGTATTGAAAATCATGAAAATTCACACCAAAATCTGAAGTTTCAAATTCTCTAGAAGAGCTCACACTTGCTGGTCACACAGGGCTCCTCACTGGCCTAGAGCAGATGGAGTCAAGTAGCAGCTACAATTTTCACGTGGGATTTGCCCTTGCCACGTAACAGTAGTCCCCCACTCCCTGCTCCCTACTAGGCAATGCTTCCAACTCAAGGGTTCAAGTTAGCTATGCCACCCCTGAGGACATTTTGTTGCACAGAAAAGAGGGAGACAAAGGCCCCAGCTGAGTGGAAGGCTGGCAGAGTAGGTATTGGGGTCTGAGGAGGAAAAGGCGTGGTGAGAGCTACAGAGACCCACAGATTCTATGGTCATGGCAAATGGAGTTCAGTGCCGTGTCAGTTGGCCCTACTTTGGAGTTTGTGTTTCTGTGTGATGGAGCTGGACTCAGATGTAATCTTTGTCCACAAGTCTCTCCTGTTACTTTCACTGGATCTGTAGTTTGGTGCTGGGGTTTAATGTATACCCAGGGGACCTGAATCTCTGGACTGACCATGTGATAGCCAGGCCCTGACCCTCAACAGACTTGCAAACCCTACACTCTGGTTTATTGGACTTACCCCACTCAGCTAACATGGAGGTGAAGAAGGTCAACCACCACACCAGGGAGCCAAGAGTGCCTACAACAGAAAGCAGGAGAATTGTATCCAGCATCCATGTGGAATCTAAGCCCCCTCTTGATATAAATGTGGAGTGGACACAACCATTCTAAGGTCCACAGGATAGAGGAATAGAGTATGGATTAGAGTCGACTTACTGATATTCTATTCATGAACTATTGTGATTAGTAATCAAAGAAAATGTGGCATTGGTGTGGAGAAAGTGGCCATGGTGGCTGCTGGGGGTAGGGAGTGGGAGGAAGAGATGTGATGTGGGGGCATTTTCGGGACTTGGAGTTGTCCTGGGTGGTGCTGCAGGGACAGTTACCGGACATTGTATGTCCTCCCATGGCCCAGTGGGTGGACTGTGGGAGAGTGTGGGCTATGATGTGGACCATTGGCCATGAGGTGTAGCAGTGCTCAGAGATGTATTCATCAAATGCAATGAATGTCTCATGATGATGGAGGAGGTTGTTGTTATGGGGGAGGGGTGGGGGGAAGGGGTGGGAGGAATATGGGGACCTCATATTTTTTAATGTAACATTAAAAAAATAAAGACAAAAAAAAAACAGGCGTGTTACGGGAGAATGAAAGAACCAGGAAGGTACAGCAAGCTTGCAGAGTGGGACTAAAGACTCTCTTGGGTGTTCTGATACTAAATGGAAAGGGACACCCATACACAGGTCTGGGTGCAGCTGTCCAGCCCCCTCAGCCCTTCCAGGGCAGGTGTGGGAGAGACAGAGAACTGGACTTGACTGGTTGGATTTCTGGCCAGAAAGAACTGTGAGAGCAAGAGAAGTCAGCAAGTTGAGGGTGAGGATGTATGGTGGGTCACGGGCTCTCGGCTGGGTCAGGAGAGAGTGAGGAGGTGAAGGAAAGATGGACATGAAAATAGGAACCTCACGGTTTAGGACAAGCACTGTTCCCATTCTGGAGCCTGACTGCCAGTATCCAAATCCCAACTCTGCCCACACAAACTGGATAAATGCAGGCATGTCATTTGACTTTCTATGCCTAAACTTCTTCATTTGTGAAAAAGGGGGAAATAAACTGCGAAAGTTCCTACCTCACAGGGCTATTACGTGGGTGCGACATAACATACGTAAAGCATTTAGGAGAGTGCCTGGCACACAGTAAATGCTAGAGTATTGCTACAAGAATATCTTTTGTTCCCTACATTGTTTTTGAACCAGGGACCCCATACTTGGGAAGCAGTCCCTCAAACTACTGAGCTACACCCACTCCCCTCCCTACATTGTTTTTGATTTTTAAAATATATCATTTACGTACCCCAATTAAGAAATATTTATTGAATGTCTGTTACGTGGGGGAAAAAAAGGAAATGTATTGTGGTGACCAGAGAGATAAATTAGACATGAAGCTAAGCCAAGATTCACAAAGCATCTTTAAGGCAAATTGGTGAGATAGGACCCATAAGAGAAAGAGCAGAGAAGGTTCTGTGGAGGAAGGTGTTCCTTAGAGACCTGGTAAGTTTGGACAGAAGGGGGAAAAAAAAAAACCACCAGTCAGCTACTACGGGAAGCACATGAGTGGGTGCTGAGCCTTGGATTTTCATGGATTTTTTTCTAACTTTGCCTTTGAAGCTGAGACTGGCATAGCCCCAGAGGCTGATTCATAGAAAGAATTTCTGACAGTGTGCCAGCTCAGGGAGGGAGACATTTTTGAGGGAATAGACTTTTTTAATAACTAGTTTTTGTTTTAAGAAAAAAAAATAGAACATGTACTTCATAAATGTTTTGAACAGCTACAGAGTCTTAACTTTCCCTCCCACCCTTGGCCTCCTTTCTAGAATAATCAGGGAAACGGACTTTGGCCCAGTGGTTAGGGCGTCCGTCTACCATATGGGAGGTCGGCGGTTCAAACCCCAGCCTCCTTGACCCGTGTGGAGCTGGCCATGCGCAGCGCTGATGCGCGCAAGGAGTGCCGTGCCACGCAAGGGTGTCCCCCGCGTGGGGGAGCCCCACGCGCAAGGAGTGCGCCCGTGAGGAGAGCCGCCCAGCGCGAAAAGAAAGAGCAGCCTGCCCAGGAATGGCGCCGCCCACACTTCCCGTGCCGCTGACGACAACAGAAGCGGACAAAGAAACAAGACGCAGCAAACAGACACCAAGAACAGACAAACGGGGGGGGGGGGGGGGGAGAGGGGGGAGGAATTAAATAAATAAATAAATCTTTAAAAAAAAAAAATAGAATAATCATAGTTACCAGTTTTGTGTCCATTAAAACTGCAGAATGAAAGTGGGGTTGTTAAATGGTGCATTTTAAATTAGAATTGTGCATGTAAAATATTGTTCTATATTACCAAATTTCCCTCCAATAAGAGTTTACCAAATTATGCTCCCACTAGTATTGTGGGATGGAGAATACTTATTTCATACAGTCTCACCACACTAAAAATGTTTCATGATTTCCATTATATAAGGTAAAAATTCTTTTAGTTTTATTATATTGGTCTAAGTTTGAGAGAAGGTGAACATCTTTGTTTACAGCCATTTGTATTTCTTTTTCTAAGAAGCACTATATTATGCTCTTTTTCTATTTTTCTATTGAACTAGTGTCTTTGTTAATTTATTTGTAAAAAATCTTTACTTGTTAAGGATCTTAGTCCATTACCAACTATATGCCTTGTAAATATTTCCCAAGCTATCTATATAAATATTGATTTTGATGGCATTTCTTGACAAGGAGAATTTTTTAAAAATTATGAAAGTATATTTATCAGCCTTATAAGGATTCTGACTTACATGTCTTACACAGAACAGGCTTTCCTGCTGCAAGATTAGAGGGAAAAAATCCATCTTAATCTTAATTTTGAATTTTGATTCATCTAAATCAAAATTTTTATGTAATTGACAAATTAGGGATTCACCTTAATTTATTCTTTTCCCAATTAAGCTGACCCAACACTATGTTCAGTGAGAATATTCTACCTATTATACTGAGTAGAAATACTGGCATTATCATAATCTGGGTATCTATATTACTTACATCTCATTGAAGATGCCACACTTTCCTTTGATCTTTCTATCCATACAACAGTACTAAACTCTTTTAATTTTAAGAATTTTATAATAACATATATTTTAGTATGTAGTAATGCAAATGCTATCTCACCTTTTTTCTTTTTCAAAATTTTCCTGCTAATCTTTACCTGAACTATATAAGACTCAGCATGTTTAGTTTCATAAAAACAATTCTATTGGTAATTTTATTGGAATCAAATTCCATTAGTAGATTAAGACTGAAGAAGTTGTCATCTTTACAATAGAATATTAGCTTAACCAGAACTGGGCATGAATTTGCATTAATTCAAATCTTATATCTGTTTCTTATTAGAACATTTTAAAGTTTATTCATATAAATTTAGCACATATCTAGTTACTTCTGTTTCTGTGCATTTATTTCTCATTTGTGGCTTTTGATAAATGGGTTTTTCTTTAAATAATATAAGGACATCTTACTTATGCATAGAACCCCAGGGTCTGTGATATTAATTTCTAAATTAGGCTTGATAAATACTTCCACTATTAATATCATTTTTCCTGGTTAATTTTCTTGAGTTTTCCTCTCTTGTGAAAATTTTCAGGTATTTGTAAAAACATGAAAAATTTCCTTCTCTTTTAGAATGTTCATACCTCAATTTATTGGAAAAAAATTCCCATATTGTTATGGAATAAGGGTGATAATTGTCACCCTTCCTTTGCTTCTTAATTTAAAGGAAATATTTTTTGTCTTTCACTATCAGGCATGCTGCTAGTTAAATATTAAGTCCATTCTTAGTTATCAAGACCTGTATTCTAGAATGGCATTGGCTTTTATCAAGCACTTTGTTAGCATCATTGCATGTAATATATTTTTTCTCTCCTGTCTTGTATTAAAAATGGACTACTTATAGATAAATTGCATTTCTTGAATGATCACACCTGAACAGTACCCATCAATTTTTTAAAATACACCTGAATTCTATTTGGCAGCACATTTTAGTAGTTTTACATCAATATCAATAAGTAAAATCCATCTGTAGTTTAATTTTATTGTGTTGTCTTTATCAGGTTTTGTACCAATATTCACCATTTTATATTTATGCTTTCAAACAACTTAAATGGAATTTCTTAGATGGTAGGTAAAATTCACCTATGAAATAAATTGATACTGATGCTTTTTTGAAATATAGCATTTACTCTCTCTAAGCCAAACTCAGCATATAAATGCATTACCTTCCCCCAGTGTAGGACAAGACTCCCAGGTATGAGCCTCCCTGGCATGGAGGGATTACTGCCAAGAACCAGCTAGCAATGCAACTGGAAAAAGACTTCAACCAAAAGGGGGAAAGGGTAAAGACAAATGAGTTTAAGTGGCTAAGAGACTTCAAAGTGAGTTGGGAGGTCATTCCAGAGGTTATGCTTATACATATTTCAGCAGGATCTCATAAACTGCCAAAGTAAATGTTGCCTCAAATAGTGGGGTTCCTGAGGGCTCTGGAGACACCCAGACACTATAGGCA
This sequence comes from Dasypus novemcinctus, assembly GCF_030445035.2. Taxonomy (NCBI): domain Eukaryota; kingdom Metazoa; phylum Chordata; class Mammalia; order Cingulata; family Dasypodidae; genus Dasypus; species Dasypus novemcinctus. Next base: position 92,568,019 of record NC_080686.1, read on the forward strand.
GGGCAGACAACTCAGGAGTTTGGTGCATTGTCAGTGGGCACTACTTAGGAATTTATGCTTCCCAGTGTGACAGAGTTGGACTCAGTTGTGGTTTCCCTACACATGCTCTACTGCCCCTTCTATTTGAACCTATAGTTAGTACTCAAGTTGATAGGAGTATGTCCAAGAAACTTAAATTTTTGGGCTCTCCATGTGCCAACTGGGCTCTGAATCTCAACAGAGGTGTACCACCTACTCTCCAGTTCATAGGACTCACCCAGGACAACTAACAAGGAGGTGATAATGGGCAATGACCATCCCAAGAAATAGAGAGATATTTCTCTTATTGCACTTCATATGTTTGCTGGAATATTATGCTTTTAGTCAAGGCTTTTGATTTATTTTCATAAGGTTAAGCAAAGTACTCATACATTTCTTAATTTCCTTAGTATATATGGTTGTTCATTCTAATGTCTTATTCTTATATTGTTACTATCTTCTTCTTTGGTTTAGTTAATATTATATCTATTTTTAAATATTTTTAAAGAAACAGAACTTGATCACTTTTCTTGGTTTTAACCTTTTTGTGAGTTCTACTAAGTTTATTCCAAACTAGTAGAAGTTTTGATAACAACTCACACAATCCATCATTCATCTTGCATTTATTGACATCTTATATTTATTTATGGAGTCCCTGGCACTATATTTATATTTTTGAGGACAAGGAAATCTTCAATTTATAGTTTAACTTCAAGGACTTCAATCTATTGGGCATGTTCATGACTAAATGAAAGCATAAGAGTGGCATCTCTTGAGAATCAGAGATTCCTGAGTTCAAATCCTGGCTCCATCACATACTGGACAAATGACTTAACCTTTCTGAATGTATTTCTTTATGTCTAAAGCAGGGATAACAGTATGTAACTCAAAATGCTATTATAAGGAATTGTTAGAAGAAAAAGTGTTCAAGGTATAGTATATGCTTAATGAATAGTAGGTGAAATTCTTTCTTCTTTTTTTTTTTTTACTACTACTAAAAGTTATTTGAGAAAAAGGAGAAAAAGAGAGAAATAAATCTTTTTCTTAGCTTAACTTTTTTCTGCTTTGGAAGAGTACTGATTCCCTTAGAATGAGCAAAAAATTGAATTGTCAGTTTGAACAGATTATGCAATTTCACATGCAAAAAAAATCTGGATTTGGAGTTTCTCTTGATAAAATAAAATTTTCTAACAACTTTGCAACAGAATTTTCAAAGAATGTTGCTACCCCTTTCATGGATGGGAGGAGGGCAAATGCAAGGCATTCAGTAAACATGGATAAACCCCAAATTAATAAAACCATTGGTTAACCTTCCTATTTTCACAGCTCAGGAATAATTTTCTCAGTTTCAGAGAATTTCATTGGGAAAACTGGTTTAGGTGAATGAGACATCTTAAATAACCAAAATACACTAAAAATCCCATTCCCATTCTGTTTTTTAAAAAAGAAGAAAAATATCCCACTGCCATTTGTGAATTCTGCAAGTGCGATTTCAAACAAACCTCCTCCCATCCAACCAGAAGGTAACCAAGTACCTTTGCTATAGGTGGATTATTTTGGAATCGAGTTCAGAAAAAGTCGTATGGAGGCTTAGACTAGGTTTGTGGTTTCAGGATTCAGGGATATCTTTTAATGTTTAAAGCTGCACAAAATACTTTCTGGGAAAGTTAAGGAGATAACTACAAAAATAGTTAAAAAATATTTTCCTCTGATGAACAATGCATTTGATACCATGTAGTTTTCAGCAGAGAACTCTGAATTGCTTGAGAAACCTGACAATACTTGTTCACCCTCTGTCTGGCACAGCACCTCCAGACAATGCACCTCAACTACCCTTTAGCAAAAACTTTTCTTGTCTCACACTATCACTATTAAAACTTATTTGTGCTACAGAAAGTTATGAGCAAAAGAAAATGCTTCTGGAATTTCTCAAGCTAGTACCCAGATATACATTCTTGAAGAGTCCATGAGTTGTTAATGAAAACTTTAAAATATTATGTACCCATTTTTATAATAATCTACAAAGTTAATACAATCATATTCTAGATTACCTACTTGACAACTTTATAGCCAATTATTACCACTCAATATCAGTGGCCATTTTTAAAAATTTTATCTATGATTATATAGCTACAATATTATCCCCTGAACTAAAGATATTTTATTTTAATTTCTCTAACACATTTTCCTAGGAATGCAGGAATTTTTAAGTTTTAGAAATTGTTATAGCATAGGTCAAATCAGAGAATGTATTTGTGGTTGTGATGCTCACCATTATATGCGTCATTATATATACAGTCATAACCTATAGAATTGAGTGGGAGAGAGTGTAAACTATAATCCATGCTTAGTGGCAATGTTCCAGAATGTGTTCGTCAATTACAATGAATGTGCCACACTAATGAAAGAAGTTGTTAATGTGGAGAAGGGTGAGAGGTGTGGAGAGTGGGGCATATGGGAATCCCTTATATATATATATATACATTTTTTTAATGTAAAATTTTATGTAATCTAAGCATCTTTTTAAAATAAATTAAAAATGCATTAAAAACAAAGCAAAAAGATAAATTCACTAACCCTAAATGCTTCAAATTAGCCTATATGGTTGTCGGTTTTTGAGTGGGAAGAATAAGAAAAGAACATCTGGGAAATCACAGACCAACTGGACACACATAACTTTATAAGCTGATTGTACCTTTGTTGGATGGGAGAGCTACCTGGAGAAGACATCCCTTCCTCCAGATGATTCTCCATGGTTGCCTACAGCTGGAAGAGAAGAGCATGGGCGGGATTTCAGCTCTATTAGCTCCCTCTGCCAAGTGCTTGGGGCAATGCACACACTATAAAAACATCTGCAATGGCCTAACTGTACTCTGTTTTCTTCCATTCTACTCCATGTCACTTATTGCCTTTTAAATTTCTCTAAATGAAAGACCCATACATTTTTACCAAATTGAATGTTTCAATGTTTTAAAATAAATAAGTATACAACTTGTATTAAACACTTATGATGTGTCAAACATAATACTAGGAGCTGGGAATTATAAAACAAATAAAGCCTTGGTCCTGACTTCAAGTAGATTAGAGTCTCACTAGTTTCTGGGAAAAAGTGATATTTGAATTCTATCTTAAGAAATCCTGCTTTCAGTCAAGATGAAGTAACAGGGTTTTGATTTACCCTCCCATCAGAAACAACTAAAGTTAACAAGCAAAATATATGAAAAAACAACATACACAACTTGAACACCAGGCAATAAAGGACAATAATCCCTCAGAACTGGGAGACAAACAAGGTGAACCCTAATTTTGGCCCCCACTTACTGCCTCAAGGAAGATTCTAGACCACATCATAAGGAAGGAGAACTCTGGCATAGCCTGAAAGTCTACCAAGTTGAGGAGACAGAGCAGGGAGAACAGAGAACCCAAGGCAGTTTTAAAGTACTTTGGAAAGAATACAAGAGAGTAGAGAGCGGCTCAGCGAGAGAGAACATACAGAGTACCCCCTTCAGTATTCAGCTGAGGGCTGATCAGCCTCTCCTTGTGTAAGGAAACTACCCAAGGTCAGGGAAAGAAATTCTGAAAATATGAGAGAAAATAATGCTCAGAGCTCACCTATGGCAGGGATCAGTGTCTTTTCCACGTTTTCCAGAGTGGACAATGTCCTAGTTCAGGGAGCATTGGTTTGTACACCAAAAAGTGTCTTGCCTCAGTAGTGGAGAAAATAAACCCAGGATTAGTATAGATTTGGGCCCACCTAACAAAGATTAACAGCATGATCCAAAAGGATCAAATTTACAATTAATTTAACATCCTAACAAAGAATAACAGCAAGACTCTAAAGGATCAAACTGTTTTTGAGTAACTTAACCATGCCCCAGAACAAAACTCAAAAATATTTACAAGAATAACAAAATATACAGGATTCACCAAGGTAAAACTACCAAATTCAAAATTTGGTAATCAAAAATTACCAAACACACAAGAAGAGGAAACTATAACCCATAAAGAGATGAAAAATCAGTCAAAACTGACCACAAATTAATGCAAATAATAGAATTTGTAGATAAGAATATGAAAACAGTTATTATAATTATATTTCATATATTCAAGAGGTTAGAGGAAAGACTGAACATGTTAAGTAGAAAAAATAGAAAATATAAAAAAGACCCATATCAAAATTTTGAATTGGAGGTGATTAATGACAGATTAGATATGGAATGAGTCTCAAAATGACTGGTAAACTTGAAGACATAGAAATAGAAACTATTCTAAATGAAAAAAAAACATATATTGAGAAACATCCTGAACATCAGTGAACTACGGGAAAATTTCAAGCAGCCAAATATGCCTATAATTAGAATCCCAAAATTAGCCTCCCCAAAGGAAAGGAGAGGGAAAGGAACTAAAAACTATCTGAAGAAATATGGCTGAAAATTATGTTCACATAATTTATGTTCACAAAGAAAATTGCACACAAATGTTTATAGCAACTATATTCATAATAGCCCAAAATTGTAAACAATCAATATGACTTTCAATGGATGAATGAATAAACAAATCATGTTACATCCATAGAATGGAATATAGTGATGAAAAGGAACAGAATGCAATACAGATTGTGACCAAAAAAAAAAAATCTAACTGTATTAGAAATATGTGACATAATCTCACTGAAGTAGGTGGACAAAAAAGAATTGACCTAGGTAAATTTGCAATGCAAATTACTGGGAAACTGTAAAGATAAAGACAAAAGGAACTGTACATACATACTATACCTTAGTTGGTAAAGTTGTTTCTTATCGGGGCAGATATTAAAAACTCTGAAACCACTTTACATATATAATAGTGTAGAAAAAATAAATGGGTAGTGAATGACAAAAACCAGGTTTCTCAGTATTGGAGAGAAAAGTCCCCGATAAGTAAGGGGAGAATTAAGAATAAACGTATGATACCAGATAACATCAAAGACATTGACACAACCTCATGCTTAGCTTAATAAAGATACAGATAGCTAAATAAAAAATAATTATAGACATGTATATACATTGGTTAGTATAAGGCATATATTTCCTAGCTATGTCCACTGTGAAAGAACAGAAACAGTGATAGCCCAGTAGCAAAAAGCACAATCATCACCCTGATCTTGGTTTCTAAATCCCTTTCTCCAATCAAAAGAACAGGGGCTCCTTGGAGAAATGGCTAATTCTAGGGCCAGGTCAAGGAAAATAGAAGTTGAAGCAAGAAAGTGTTCAAAAAGCAAAAGAATGGGGCATATCAAAGGGATACAGAAGCTAACCTGAAAGAGTTCCCCATGACCAAAACTGGAATAAGTTGAGCAACAGTACAAACAACAGTGTACTGGAATGGACAAATTCATTGAAATATACAACCAATACATCTCGCTCAAGAAGAAAGCAATAACTTGAATGACCCTGTATCTATTAAAGAAACAGGTTTTAGTTAAAAACCTTCCCATAGAGAAAACTCCAGTCATCTACATACTTTACTGGCGAATGCTACAATAAAGAAAAAATAATGATAATGTACAATTTTTTCCCTGAAAATGGAATAGGAGGAAATAATTCTTAACTCTCTATAGTGTCATTCTGATATAAATTTTCATTTATATGTGAAAAAAAACTACAGATCAATGGTCCTCATGAACATAAATGTAAAATTCTTAATGAAATTGTAGTAAATAAAATTCAACAATTTATAAAATAATGAATTATGACCAAGTGGTATTTATTCAAAGGATACAAGGCTTGATCAACATCCAAAATTCAATTAATATAATTCACCATATAACTAGACTAAGAACTTTAAAAAGTTCACCTCAATAGATGCAGAAAAAGTATTTGATAAAATACAACATCCACTTTTGATCAAAATTCTCATCAAACTAGGAAGAGAAGGAAATTCAACCTAATAAAGGACATCTGAAAAAAAAACTATAACTAACATAATTAATGGTGAAAACAGAGTGCTTTCCCTCTAAATTAAAGGACCACATCTACTCATCATTGTACTGGAAGTCCTGGCCCAGTGTATTATGGCAATAAATGGAAATAAAATGGAATGGAAATGAAGAAGTAAAACTATCTATGTCAAGACAACATGATCATTCATGTAGAAAATCTTATGAAACCCACAAAAAGAAAAAAGAAAGAAAATATGTCAGAACTCATAAATCTTCAAGACACAAGACCACTAATAAAATTCTATTATATTACTACATGTTAGTAACAAATGATTGGAATTGAATTTTTTTAAAGTGCCATTTATGGTAGGATCAAAAGTAAAAGTATTAATAATAATAATACAAAAAATGAGTAAGGGCTGTAAAAATAAAATTATAAAATCTGTTCATCTAAAATTGCAAAACATTGCTGAGATGAATCAAAGACAAATTCTGTGCTTATAAATCAGAAGTCTCAATATTTTTAAGATGTCTCTTCTCTTCCAGTTGACCTTTAAATTCAAGGCAATTTTGATAAAAATATCAGCAGTTTTTGTAGACTCTGACAAGCTGATTCCAAAATTCATATGGATGTGCAGAAGTCCCAGAATAACCAAAACAAATTTGAAAAAGAGAAAAGTAAGAGGTCTTACACTCCTCTGCGAAATATTTCTTGACTGAGAACACAAAGGAAAATTGTATACCTCCATTTTCAGTTTTCCTCAAGTACCCATTCATATCTTGAGTGCCCTGACTGTATTCTTTGTTCACCCTACTTAGTATCTAATATCTTCTGTTTCTTCCCTGTTGAGGTTTTAAAAATAAAATTCCCTCAACTGCTGGATACTGTGGTAGTTTGAGGCTTTTGTGGACCCCAGAAAATCATGTCCTTAGAGCTAATCCATTCCTGTGGTTGTAAACCTATTATAGTTGAGACATTTTGATTAGGTTACTTCAATAGGGTGTAACCCAGAGTGGGTCTTAATCCTCTTATTGGAATCCTTTATAAAGGGGATGACTATGGAGAGAACCTCACAGAAGCCAACAGATAGAAACCCACAGAAGCAGAGGGAGAAAGAGGAAGCCTAAATCTGAAGCAATGAAAGCCAAAAGAGAAGGGAGAGACCAGCAGAAGCCACCATGTGTCTTGCCATGTGACTGAGGGGTCCAGGATCACTGGCAGCCAGTCTTTGGGGAGAAAAGCATTGCCTGATGAAGCCTTGATATGGACATTTTCATGGCCTCAGAACCATAAGCTTATAAATTAATAAATTCCAATCATTTTTTTAAATTTTTTTAAAATTCCAATCTTAAAAGCCAAACTATTTCAGTTATATGGCTTTCAGCAGCCTAGCAAACTAAACAGATACTCAGGTTGTCATTCTCTGAAGGCATCTATCTTCCTGAAGAGTTTCTCTATCTGCTAATTGGAATTCTATACAAAGACTCCTACCCTTGCCCACCACCACCACCACCACCACCACCACACACACACATACACTCAAATGATCATGACATGCTGGGGAAGGAACTAAAGGTTTGGAATCTTCTTTCTTGTCATATTTAATGCACTTCGTGAATTATTTCCCATTTCATTAACATTATCCAAACTTTAAGTCAACTTGAGACCAACAAAAGGTAGAAACAATCAAGAAGGCAGGAGAGATGAGATGATCATACCCCTTCCTTTTTTCTCTCTTCCCACTCTCTGAGTGAAGTGATGCAGGCAGTAAAACTCAATCACCCAGTGTAGGTTGAACCTGTGTGCTTTCTGCTCAGGAGCAAATCTGCTACTGAAGCCTTAAAGTCATTCAGAGTGAAGTCCTAAATAGAAGCAGCAGCTAACTAGGAGTGAAATCAAAGGAGTGATGAGTTTTTAAAATGGGCCAGCCAGGTCCCTAGAGTAGGAAAGCAGACAGGGTTATGGGACAGAACCACATTCAGGAATGTCTTCTCTTAGCTGAGGGTTCCCTGTTGTCATATCTTTCAGGAACCTAAGAAAAACAGGCTAAAATTTGAAGCAAGAACATTCCTTAAAAGACTGAGTTTGAGAGGGATATTCTTATAAAGCATCAGGATGCTAACTGATGTGCGGGGTGGGGGAAGCACATGTTTCAGGGACCAAACAGGAAACATAAAGGAAGAAAGGGGGACAACAAAGATCAGAGTGACTTAGAACCTGCCTATCCCATCTGAAGGAAGCATAGACTCTTAAGCCTTATCAGATAGTTGTCAGGCAGAATCTCTATTCCAATGTTTCCAGATCTTCTGACTTTTCTATCTAGAAACTTGGCTCCATTTTTGTTCTCTTGTTCATTATTGTTTTCTATTTCTATTAATGTAACATGTTCTTATTTTTAAATAGCATCAGTTATTTTGGTAAATTCTTGATGTCTAACAAACCACACCAAAAATTAGTGGCTTAAAAGAATCCAAAGAATTTATTTTGCTTAGGAATCTGCAATTTGGACAGGGTTCAATAGGCATGGCTTATTTATACTCCTTTAGCATTAGCTAAAGCAGCTTAACTGGAAGCTACATACCCACTTTCAAGATGGCAAATGCACATTGCTGGTGATTTGGTTATGGGTGCCCACTGGGAGTTTAGATGGGGTTATGGGTCAAGGTTCTAGGTTCTTCTCCATCTGGGACTCTTCACAGTTTGCTTGAGATTCCTTACAGCATGGTGACTGGGTTCCAAGAGAACAAGGCAAGAGTGTATAGCATTTTAATGATGTAGCTTCAAGAGTCACCTAGAATCTATTTAACAGTATTCTATTGGTCTACCCCTGCACTGTCTAATACAATGGTCCATCGCCTCATGCAGCTATTTAAATTTAAGTGAATTAAACTCAATAAATTTAAAAAGCCACATTTTAAGTGGCTACTGTACTACATAATGCAGATAGAACACATCCATCATTGCAGAATGTTCCATTAAAAAGCCTTGGTCTAATCAGTTACCAAGTGTCAAGGTCACATAATAGCAAAGACATGGGATGAAAGATACTATTGTGGGCCACTTGGGGAAAAAGTGTCTTCCACATTAACTCAAGTTTTAAATAATGATGCAGGGGAAAACTACATCTGCTGGTAATGCACACTACAACTTAACTTATACATACTCTGTGACCCAGCAATACTACTCCTATGTATATATCTTATGTATATAGGTATATAGGAGTGCATACATGAACACACAACAGACAAGAACAGGCATTTTCACAGTAGCACTTTTTCTGAGAAGCCAAAACTGGAAACAGCCTCAACCCAAATTTCTATCATTAGTAAAATAAATAATAATTTGAGTCTCAGCTCTGATATTTATTAGCTATGTGGCCTGTGAAAACTGCAAAACCTTTCAGAAAGTTCAGTTTTATTAACTATGAAATAGAAGTGATGCTAAACTCATGGGATATTTGTGAAATTTAATTAAGCTCACATATGCAAGCACATCCAGCACTCAACCAGTTCTCCTCTTAATATCAACAGTGACTGTCATAATTTTTTAACATGCATGAGGTCTTTATAAATGTGTGCAGCTAACTAATGAATTCATGTAATAATATGATTTAACCAACTGCATTTCTAAGTTGTCTCCCTACAGTTCATAGAAATGTATTCTCAGAAGTACGTTAGAAAGGTGTCTGCCTTGAGGATAGTAACACGCATACTGTGTCAATATTTGTGAATGAATGAATGGGCAGATGGATAAGTATGTGAGTGGAAGAATCTTGTCCCTTATCTTACCCAGATGTAGACATCTACCAATGCAACTCAAGTCAAAGAGATTCTGTCCTATATTTAAAAGTCCAACCACTGTCCACAAAAACTCTTTTTAGTTTTTGAACCCACATTTGGCAAGATAATGTTGGAATCTTAGAAAAGTGAGAAAGAGAAAGAATGGTTTGTGGATCCAATAGTGTTCAGTGGCCCACCTCTGGTCTGGGAATTGCAGATGGAGATCTCTTGAGAAAATGACACCCACATGAAATTCCAATGCTTCAGGTTTCAGCAAGGGAGGGAGACCACAAGTATGGCCTTCCTGTTGGTGTTTGGAAGGCTCCACTTCAGGTCCAAACCAGAAGCAGGAAGCTCACTGCTTGCTAAGCAAGAAAAGGGAATAGACTAGAAAACATTCCAGCTTGAGGCTGGTTTTGGGATAGTTCTTCCTTTGTCTAGGACATTTCTTTCATTCCTGCTGGTGGTCCCAACCTGCCTAAAAGGAAACATTCTCTTCAATAGCATTAACAAAAATGTTTCAAACACTTACTGCACACAGGGATACAAAGCCAGGCATGTCTGTCTAATTGCAGATCTGTTCTCTTCTTATATTTTAGCATTGTGCTTGATTTGATCCAAGAGTTAGAGATAGTAAGAAATTCAGGATGGAGAATAAGACATATAAATATATGTTCAAAGGTGAAAGGATTTGGTGCCTTCAATCAGATTCAGCAAAAGTGCTATTGGATTTCAAAAAAAAAAAAAAAAGTCTTTTTTTATTTTGCTAAATGAGGGAAATATCTCTGGGGGAAGCCGCAATTGAATGGCACATGAAGGAAGATAATGGATACTCCAGGGCAATAAAATAAATAGCATGAGCAAAGACATGGAGAAGTGAACAAATGAGGCATTTTCTAAGGAAGGCAATAAGTATAGTTTACCTGAGCCCCATTGGCATGTCAGAAGCTAAGAAGCAAGACAAAGAACACTGAGACTTATTAGACCCCCTACTATGGTCTAAGCTCCTCATCTTAGGGAGACTGAGATAATTGCCAAAGATCACACTACTATGAAGCAGTGAAACTAGAATTCAAAATTCATTCTGACCTGTTCAAAAGAGTCAGGAGGTCATCAGAGGGGTCTCACTTACACACAGCTCAGCAGGATCCCAGAGACAGCCAAAGTAAATACAACCCCAGTACTGGTGCTCCTGAGGGCTATGGAGACACACAGGTTCTACAGTCATGAGAGATGGCTCTGGAGCTCAGTGCTTTGTCAGTGGGCCCTACTTTGGAATTTGTGTTCCTGAGGGTGATGGAGTTTGACTCAGATGTGACCTTTCTACACTTGCCTCTTCTGTCACTTTTACTGAACCTGTGGTTGGTGCTGGGGTTGGTGTATGCTCAGGAGACTCGAATCTCTGGACTGGCCATGTGCCAGCTGGGCCCTGAGTCTCAGCAGAGTTGCAACTCCTACTCTCTGATTCGTTGGACTTACCCAGGTCAGCTAACAAGGGAGGTGAAGATGGTCAACTACTACACCCGGGAACCGGGAGTGCCTACAACTGCAAGCAGAAGAATCACATCCATCAACCATGTGGGAGCTAATCCCCCTCTCAATAAGAAATGGAGTCAGCATCACCATCCCAGAGTCCACAGGATGGAGGAATAAAATGTGATGATGGGAACGAGTGTTGTTGGGGGGGAGAGGGGGGTGGGGGGTTGGGGTTGAATGGGACCTCACATATATATTTTTAATGTAATATTATTACAAAGTCAATAAAAAAAAATGTGATTAGACTGGACTTACTGGTATACTACTATAGAACTATTGTGACTAGTAATGGAAGAAATTGCATCATTGATGTAGAAAAAGTGGCCACGGTAGTAGCTGAGGGCAGGGAAAGGGAAGAAGAGATGTGATGTAGGGACATTTTTGGGACTTGGAATTGTCCTAAATGATATTGCAGGGACAGATCCTGAACATTATATATCCTGCCATAACCCACTGAACGTACAGGGGGGGAGGGGTATAAACTACAATGTAAACCACTATCCATGCAGTATAGCAGTGCTCCAAAATGTATTCACCAAATGCAATGAATGTGCCACGATGATGAAAGAAGTTGTTGATGTGGGAGGAGTGGGGGGTGGGGGCTATGTGGGAACCTCTTATATTTTTTAATGTAACATTTTTTGTGATCTATGTATCTTCAAAAAAATACAATTAAAAAATAAATAAATAGTTTTAAAAAAAGGAAAGACAATGCATTTTGGACTATGGAGGACAAAGCTTTTAGAGTACTTCCGGGTAGACAAAGGAGGGTCTGAAATGCAAAAGTAAGCATCTAACTTTAATTTTTAGAGCAAGTTTGGAACATGATACCAACGACACTGAGTCTGACTATGCTGACAGTTCTGTGGAGCAAGCACAGCCGAGACAAGCAAGGAGGTGGGATACAAACAGAACCTCAGGTCCTGGGAGCCTGGGTCATTCATTTGCAATGTGCTCAGCTGTAGTGCACATGGGCTGCCTCTAATGGGTTTTCATTATTCACCCCAGAAAACTGGAGCAGAGGCCGGAGCAATGTCACCGCCGGAGTCAGAACCAGAACTCACGGGTCACGTGGATTCTAATTCTATCCATGGCGCGTTCACCTAAGAATCCAACCTCCTAACATCATTTGTTTTCTGAGCAACCTTGGGAAATTTGAAAGCAGGTTAAAGTAATCTCTTCTTCCATCTTGAAGAATTTTCCTATATTTGAATATAAGCGTCAAAAACTCTGCTTAGTCTTTCCATATTCCATATAATACACACAGTAGATCACGTATATAGAAGCCCAAAAAATTGCAAGTATTCACTGTCCTCTCACACCCCTGAGTCTCCATAGCACTTTGCCCTGTTTTCATGATCCTTAGTGCATGCTGCTTTGAATGAGTAAGATATACTGGAAGGCAGAAATTCTTGTTGTTGTCGTTTTTTCTGAATCCCTGAATATACCACATCTATTTTAGGTTGCTTCCAGCTTTTTAATATTATAAACATTGGGATACAAATCTGTATGCATGTTTATGACTTTCCAGTTTCCTAGAAGTAGAATTACCATATCTAATTAACACTGTAAATCTTTAAAACATTTTTCCAAACTGTCCTCAGAAAGTTTCAGTTTTTGCTTTCACCAACAGAATAAAGCATTAAAATTCTCTCATATGATCCTCTCAAGCATAGGGTTAGAAAGGTATTGCTGTTAAAAGTTGACAGAGGAGGATCCACCTGTTCAGAAAGGTAAATGTCTTATACCAGTCATTTGCCCATTGCTCTTAAATCCACCCCCAGCTGTCCCCTGCCCTCTGGCACCTGGGATCATGTTTGAGGTACTCTTATCAATTGGTTCCCTGGTAGACTTGGCTATTAGGTGGTACTGGGGGGAAATGGAAAGTTGGAAGAAGGGATAACCCTGTGTACTTCTCCCCATTTCACTCTGCTTCAGTAAGCATCTCTGACAGTGGCTATATCTACATTCTTGGAAGTTGGTTCCAAATCCCTTCTAGACAATCCCTCCCTCTTTGGTGGGTCCCAGCAGGGCAGCCCTGACTGAATGCTTCTGCCCCTGGGCTCTGATACACCACCTTCCCTCCACACCTGTGCTAGTCATGGCATCCTCTTGCTCATCTCCAAGTGTCTCACCAGCTCCTGTCTTAGCAGCTCTCTCTATACCTTTATATTAATCCCTTGAATCGACCTCCCCAGTGTGGACTGTGTTTCTCTGATGGTCCCCTGACTGATATACTTACCCAGATATGTTTTGCTACAAGTGGTGATACCAGGAGCAGAACTGAGAGCTGCTACTTGAAATTTGGTGCTCCTTCTGCTAACCATGTAAAGGGTATTAGTATTTAAAAGAGGGTGGTGAGTGAAAGGTGTAGGCAACTGCTAGAGAAAGCCAGATGGGGAAGTGATTGTAATGGTCTGAAGTGGTCAGAGATGGCTTTATGGAAGAGTGTCATTTGGATAACATCTCAAGTCCCAAGGATGCATATGAAAGCATTCCTAGGTGACTAAAGATGCTATAATAATTGGAGTCTCTCAAATGTCAGATCTAGCCTATGTCCCCTTTATGCAATGTCTAGGACCCCTTCTTTAATGAGAATACATATCTTGAAAGAATTTTGAATTTGACATTGCAAATTACATGTATTTTGAGAAATTTTGAGTATTATGAGAAAATTTAGAATTTACTATCCTCCTTTAATCTTAATTTACCATTAGGGATTATATGATTTTGAGTTGTGTAGGAAGGAAGCACAATCTGTTTGTTTAGAATCTCAAACCTTTGCAACCCAGGCTTGGGGTATATAAAAGAAATGAATAAGCACAAAATAACTACTATTTCTCTCTCTGAACGAGTGGTCTCCTGACCTATTTCTCTTATTTCTATCTAAATCTTAGAAATTTCTGAATCAAAGGCTAGCACAGTCTTTACCAGAAAAACCTACCTGATTGGATGTACTTATATGTTCATTTCACAAGCCCCTTCCATTCCTAACTAAGGTATTTCTATTTACCCATTTCAATCTTTTAATTTTTTGGACCCCAAATTTCCAACCAAAGGGTCTGGTTAGGCATATTCTTTTAAATGATGACATCTCTTTATGCAAAATGAACAATTTGTAAGAGAACACATGGTCCTTAAAATAAAACAGTATATATGTGATTTTTGTGTTTCTTCCTCCTTGATCTACACGGAGACTATAATTTATTGATTCTGTCTTTCAAACACTTTCTTTCAGAACAGTGGAAAGTGACTGGCCCAAAAATCTAATTGACTGAAATGATCAGTTTCACCACAGTCCACTACACTCACTCTGAAACCTGTTCTTAGTGGCAATTTGAAAGTGCCGTCCTTTGAAATTGGCATTTTCTAAGTATTCTTCTAAATTACAGTTGGGCCATAAATACAACAGGTTAAACTAAGGCAGCTGAGAAATTATATAGATAAAAAAAGTTACAAGGATATGATCTTTCTGCTCAGGCATGGAGATTTAATCTCCCAGATTAAAAACCCCGAGCACAGTGATTGCGCCACGATAACAGCTTGGAGGATGTTTAGAGAAAGGGTTCCCATGACAATTTCAGGGCACTGAGCCTGTGGCCTGCAGAGGCAGGTGCTGCTCAGTAGGGAGTACAGAGGCTCTCTCTCCACCAGGGTCAGGCCAGCTGTGCTTATCTTTGGCATCTTGCTTTCAAGGAACGGTTCCCCCAAGTCTGCTGAAGAGAAAGGAGATGAACCTCTTGGGAACTGTCCTACATATTGACAGGAGAGAAAAAAAAAATCTTGAGACAGAAAGCAGAGCTAGGCAGCTTTGCTATGACAAAGAGGGCTCTATTCTACTAGCTATACAGAAGCAGAATTTACTAAAAATCAACCATGTTGATTTCCGCACATTATCTAAACAGTCGGTGCTCTTTCCCTTTGGTGTCTGAGCTCTCTCTCGAGTCTATCTCCTTAACTACTTCCATTACCACGGCCTGCCTTTAAGTTGCCATCAGCTGAACTGTATCAGTGGCTTCTAACTAGGCCCCTCATGTCCACTGTTGCGTCCTTCTAAACTGTCGTTCACTTTCCAATCAGAGGGATTGGTCTAAAACTGTATTCTGACCATGCCACTCCCAGGCAGAATCTCTTCAGTGGCCACACATTATCCTGAACTCAAGCCCAGGATTCATAATGTATTATCAAGGACCTCCACCAAATGACTTCTAACATGTCTACTGGCCTACACTCCCAACTCTGTCCCATGTAACCCACCCTCCGGTCATGTAAAGTATAAGGGCATTGCTCTGCCTTTGTCTATGACCAGATCCAGTTGGGAGAAGTCTAACGAAAGCTTTAAAAAGGAAATAATAGTCATTATGTCATTCCATATGGCAGCTCCAGGATCCAAAGGCACATGTCCTACAAGAGAGCCAGGTGCTCTGGCTATCCCTGCTCTTCCGAGCCAGCGTCTCAGGGTCATTGCATCACTTCTGTGGCACTCCACTAGTGAAGGCCAGTGCCAGGGCCAGCCTGGCATCAGCACAGGGGGAACATCAGCACACCCCCTCTGGTGGGCAAGGGGCCTGGCAAAGTTCTGGAAGAGCTTGAGGGGCTAAAATGTTATTGAAGCTCCTCTTTGAATACAAAGTTTGCCACAGAAAGGGAGTGTAAGTTACTCTTTTAAGAAGTTTGATTAAGAAGAGAAAGAGAAAAAGAGAGAAAAGCAAGATCAAAGAAAATTTTCTTTGACCTAAACACATACATGCACAGCTGGCAAATGGAATAGTTGGGGAAAAAAGCCCAGGTAGACTGCTTAGGGGTTTACACACCTACCCATCTTATTATAGAACAAAGGTAGCCAAATTAGAGTTTGCGGGCCAAACATGGCCCACCACCTATTTTCATAAGGATTGCAAGCTAAGAATAATTTTTACATTTTTAAATGGTAGAAAAAATATCAAAAGAATATTTTTTGACATGTGAAAATTAAAATGTTAGTGCCCCTAAATGAAGTTTTATCAGAGTCCAGACACACTCATGCATTTATATGCTGCCACTGCTTTTACTCTTCAATAGTTAGTTGAGTAATTACAATAGACATGATACATCCGGAAAAGACTAAAATATTTATAACTTTATATAGAAGGTTTTCCAAACTGGAGCAGCCTCTCTCTAATACACCTCTTTGTGCCTTCATACACAAGAACCCAAATTTCATAAAAATTCAGGGTCTCTTGCACACAGGGCATGGCAAAAATCCCAATAAAAACTTTTATGACTTCTTCATTGGCTTTCTATACGAATATGAGAAGAGTGGCTAAAAATCTTACCTTTATTCCTGGTCAATATTGATTTACCCTTTATCATTTATATAACAATTTAGTCATACATATTTGCATTATGTGGCTACTTTCTCATTTGTCTTTCTCATCTAAATTTATCACTTCCTCAGAGAAGAGTTCCCTTATGACCCTATTTAAGGCAGGTTCACCAGCCACCACTCACTTTATTCATGAACACTGCATCTTGAATATTTCCTTCCTATCAATAACTACCCTCTATTATTTTTCCTTTATTTTGTTTACCTATTTATGGTCTGTCTTGCCAACACCAGAATGCACATTCCATAACAGCAGTGTCCTTTCTTATTCTTGTATTCCCATTGGCAATATTTATTCCTACCTTTTACCCATCTGGCATACTGCCCAGATCAATGAATACATTTACAAGTGAATGAATGCTTTTCCATTTCGACTTCACCTATCAAGAGTAGAACAGCACTTTGATTTCAGCATTATCTGAAATAAGCAGCTCTCAATTTCTAGTTCATGGAATGCTTTGTGATTCGTGGAGGTTCAAGAGTCTGTGGATCCTGTAGTTGGAATTTGAAGAATAGAGAAAAATAAGGACATTTCCAAACCCAGCAAGGACAGATCTGGAGAATGAGAACATCACAAGTCCAGAAACTGTGACCAGTTGTGCAGGAGGATCCCTGCAGAAGCGCACAGACAAGGCAGGGAGTGGGGAGTGGATCGGCTGGCTCAGGGCTTCTTTCGCCCACAGTGGCACTGTTTTCAAGACACACAGGGCAGGTGGTGGCCACACTGAGGCAATCATGGTTAATGTGACAGAGGTTGATGACCGGGAGCAAGAAGTCATAGTCTACCTTCTGACCTTGAAGCCTTGGTGTCATCCTTCCTTTTCCTTCACCCCTCTTGCCTGCCAATTTGACTTCAAAAAAATCTCCCTCATATTTGTCCCTTCTCACCATCTTCACCCCCATGCCCATGGCTCAGACCCCAACTATGTCTTAACAAAATTACTAAGAGCCTCCTACTCAATTCCACTCATCCCAGGTTCTTTTCCAAAGTGTTTCCAACATAGGCCTGTGAAAGGTCAATCTGTCAAGGTTAAAATCCTTCAATGATTCCTAGCACCCACCAGATAAGGTCTCCATATCTTAAATACAGACACAAATTCCTCTGGATTTCAACAACAAGCCACGTTTTTTACCTTATTTCCATCACTCTCTCCCTAAATGCCAGGCCTATTGCAAGTCCAGTCCTGAGGCAAAATGGAGTTTTTACTTTGTCTTCTCTTTGCTCAGAATGCACCACCTGTTTCACCTGAAACTCCTCTTTTCCTTCCGATTCACCTCAAATATTAACATCTCTGTGAAACCTCCCAAAAGGCTCCCCAGGGAGTGTTAATGGCCCAGTCCCTTGTCTCCCTCTAGCCACATGGTGGAGAGACTCCCCTAGTATGTTCCATCTCTTTCTCTCTCTGCTTCTCTGAGGAATTACCACATTGCATTATAATTTATCTGTGTAAACCTCTACCTCTGTCCTCCCACTCAATTACATTGCACAACGTTTGAGACCAGAAACCATCTCTTTTCATTTCTAAACCCTCAACCCTGTGTATATCTCCTAGAACTCAATAGGTATTAATTAAATTTTTGTGGAAGCAAAAAAGAATGACCAAAAAAAGGGGAAGAAAAGATGAAAGGAGGAAGGACAAGAAAGAGGTGTATGTGGATTTAAGACTGAGTCAGGAGTGACCACTGAAATGCTGTTCTTAACGTTTCAGGATCTGTGCTAAAACATCAAAACCAGTTGAGTAAGGGGAATTGACGCTGGAAACAATGGCACCCAAAGAGACAGACTTGATGGGTGGGAAAGTGATAAAGGAGCATTTATAATCAAAGTTTGGTGGTCTAAAGTCAGACTTCTTGAGCCCCCCTCCCTGTCAAAACTGAGAGGTTAATTAACAGTTCTTCTTTTTATAGCTGAGGAAACAGACTCACATCATGATTGGCAGAATAACCATTGGAAATGAGCCCTTTCCAACCAAAACCTAGTGTCTTACGCACAGGAGTCACCATGACTGCAAGGCCAGTGAAGGGGATAGGAGAGGGCTAATGAAAAGAGGAAAGGAGTAATAGCAATTGTTTCAGAGAAAGAAACGTGTACCAAGAACTATTTCATTTGCTCCAAGCATTCACCCAGAAAAGGTAATATTCTTGTCTGGCAGATGAGGAAATGGAAGAAGCAGCAACTTTAGTGGAGACTGAGGGGGGAAATATTCAAGCAGTGATGCCTCAGAACCCTTCCTGGACAGCCTTCAAGTGGAGATACATCCCATAACTGCTCTGGAATGCCAATGTACGTGGTACTGGGAACACAGCTTCCAGTGTGAGAGAAACATTCCTCTAAGTCATTGTTGTCATTGCTAAAAGGGAGAGTGGACTGCAAAATACAAAAAAATTCAAAAAAGAACATAAATGGACAGTTTGGCCAGTTGCAAAGTCCAGGTTAGAATGTTCTAGTATTCAAGAGATTCTTTGAAATGCACTGAGGAAAAAACGAAGTATAAATGCTTTGAGCACTTTTCTATTTCTTTTTCTTTTTTCTTGTGTGTGTGTGTGTGTCTGTCTGTCTGTCTGTCTGTCTCTTGGGGAATATATTAGAACTTTGTGCTTCCTGCATGATGTTTCTGCAGTCTACAACTCTGGAGTAAAAAAAAAAAAAAGACTTTAAAGAAATGGCTTTAGTAAAACCCACAAATTGAATTGCAAAGCCATCTTTTTTACAAGATTAGGTAGTATATACTTTCTGAATATTATTCAAAATTATGCTATCTCCCTCACTCATAAGTACCTAAAGTGCAAATCAGAAAGTTGTCACTTTCCTTTCTAAAGGTAATTCTTTGGTTTCTCAACTATTTTAAGAAAATGTCATGGAACATACCAGAGAGAGAGATGCTAATGGAGTGTTGCCCCCAAAGATCTGGGACAGTTAATAGTTTATAATGGAACAGTGTATGTAGAGTAATTTTTGAGACTATTAATCAGAACTAAGCATGTGTAGCCCATGCTGGTGTTCTAAAGAATGTGCATGTGTTTGGGCACATGTATAAAGTCATCTCAGAAATTCTGAGGTCTTGCTTCTCCACCTTAGGCAACACTTTGTCTGTTTGTTTCTATTTTTCCAGATACTTCAGTTAATCGTTGGTTCACATACATCACTCTACAAGATGTTAAGAGTTGCGGTTTTAAATAAAAATTTAAAAATTAAAAAAGAAAAGAGTTAAGGTTACTTTGAGGAAATTCCTTGGACAGCCATAAATAAGACAATGATGAGGGCCATGGAGGTCTGCCACATGCTGATGAGTGGTTTTAAACTTGATTTTTTTTTTCAGGTTCCTGTTTGGGCAAGGTGAGGTTCTGATTAATGTAGATTTTGGTGGAGCATCCACATCTTATACTCAGCCATACTGACAAAGACTTTAGAGGCAATGGGTTGGAATAAATAAGGAAAATCAAATTGTGGCAAGTGCTTCAAGTCCTCTTCCTGGGGCTCTAGAGCTAGAATTAAGGTTTTGAGGAGCAGAGATGGTTTCAGGGGGGCTCTGGAGAAATCTGGAGTGAGAAGAATCAGAGGATGAGTAGGAGCTTTCTGTTTAGAGAACATAGAGGATGAAAGAAGCTAAACTCAGTTATCACCTCAAGGGGACATAGTGGTCACGACTGTTAGAGAAAGCCAGTGAGGGGACAACTTTCATCTTTCTTGGCAGTTGAATGTGTGTGTGTGCCTGGGTCAGACATGTTCAAGGTCACAGGCCTAGGATGGGTGCATTTTTTATCCACTTCTGGTTCCCCCTTTATCTGTCTTTGAGTCAGTCAATCCAGCCAAAGTATTTTCCACACGATTTTTCAAACAGATATTTTCCCTTCCATTTGTTATTATGTTAATCTACTCCTATAGAAAATTTTGAGATATCAGTTCATCTTCTAAATAGAAGTTTCTACAGAGAGCTAATAGATTTATAGGAAAAAAAATAATGGTATTTGGCATGGTGAATATGTCTTTTTGTTAACTTGACATTGATACTTGTCCTGGATAAGTGAAAAGCCAGGTAGAGAGAGATTAGATGTAAGGAAACTAATTTTTACTGAGGAGCTCCTTCTGTGTCAGAATTATCCTAAACACATTCCATGCATTACTGTCTTAAGTTTCCCCTTTCTGTAAGAGAAGGAACTGAGGCTGAGAGGTTAGGATGCCTTTCCCAACGTCAAACGCCTTGCAGGTGCAGAATCAAGATTTGAGCCCACCATGTCAAATACTATCATAGTGAACTCAGTGCCAAAGTTCTGAAAAAAAAACCTACGTAGTTAAATCTCGCTATCTACAGGTATCTTGTCAGGATGCTGTCTACTGAGGAAGGGAAAACCACTCTTTTTATGGATAGGACAATGGAAATGGGGTCAGGGTCCTTCCTGAGAGAATTCATCGAAAGAAGGTTTTCTTATTCTCTGCATATTTTTATAGCTAGGGGAACTGAAAGAGGAGAAAAAAATTGAATTTGCATTGGTTTCCCTCAAAATACCCTCAGGTGAAAAAATGATTTCTTGAGCAACTCCTGTCTATTGCTAAACAGCCCTCAGCCTCAAGATACACAGACCTTCAAGAGAGAGGTTAACACAGAAACACCTGCCCCTCAGGGCAATTGAGAGCATGCGCAGAAGGGGGCCGAGGATCACTCATGCTCACTCTAACCACCAAGGAAGTTTCAAATGCATTAAGGGAATCCAACAACTAGATAAGATTCTGTTACACCTCAACTTGTCAATCCCTCACGAGCCATCGGCAAAGGCCTCATCAGGACAGTGCACCCACCTCTCACCTTGAGAAACACATTCAGCATTGCCTGCACCCCCCTCCCCTCTATGGGGTGGCAACTCCTCAGCACAGTGACCGGGAGCTCCCTCCCTTCCTGGGCAGCCCTTTCCAACCCCAGACATGCCCAACTATTAGACGAGTTCTTCACAAGTCTTTAGCTCCCTGTGGCCTTCACCTATTGGTCCCAAAATGTCAAAGATGAGAAGAGTCTTACAGATAGTGTGCTGATAAATGTTTAACAAGCATTTCTCCAAAGAGTGCATGTATATGTACAGGTGTATATGTACAGGTGCAGGATGTGTAGCACAGAATTAGCAATAATATGATATTCTTTATTGTAAATTCCATATGGGCAATCAATTGTCACTGAATATTTTCCTTGACTTACTAAACGCTTTTAATTATAGCTAACCTACGGCTGCAAATGATAACTATATGTTAGGTGATAAGTTCATGAACATTAGTGACAAAAGTGAAGCAAAGAAATATGTTAGAACTTTTATCAGTCATCAATGAATGACTTCTTTTGAGTCAGATAATAGTTTTCAAATACTGAAAGAATATTTCCTAATTTTTGTGCTATTACATGTAATGGCTATAAACATGACACACTTTAAAATTTAATCTGAATTATTAATATTTTCCATCACTTTCATAAATCAAGACATTCAAGAAGACAATAAATCAAGCCTTAATTTGTAGTATTTGCTATTACTGTGGTGTAAATACTCCAGCCTGCCATATTCCAAGCTATCAACATGACATCATTGAATGTAGCAATGGGAAAATGTGCACAGTAGCATTTTATAAAATATCTACCACACAGATTCAATAGATTCAATAGTCAAATGAAGTAAAATAATTAGTAAATGCTGAGTTTTTAATACTTAGTCCCTTTCATTTTAATATATGTTTAATTTTAATTTAATTCAATACTGACTGTGTTAAAAACACTCACAAAATTTCTGAAAATATAGCAATCTGCTCTTAGAGGTCAGCTCCAGCACACCACTGCTTATACACCACAGAACTCAACCTACTATTTCACAGATGAGAACTGAGGCCCTGGACAGAAATGAGAATGGTCCAAATACAGTAGTTTCATTGCCATGGGTTCTGTCAGCAGAGATAGGAATTCGATTTTCCTTATTGCTACTTATTCTCTGAGTGCTCCTCAAGAGTTTATTTGCTGGACTATTCACATCTAGGTATTCTGTTCAAGTCTGAGTGCTACATTTTAAGAATGTCATATACTTAGCACAGTAGTATATAGTTAGCTGAGTTAGAAAGCACCCCACTTATAGATGGTTAGTTCAGGTTTGTATGAGCAGTAGGGACTACTCTAATCTCAATTCCACATGACAACACTTCAGATATCTGTAGACAGCTCTCACATTCCTCTAAGTATAATTTTCTCAAAACTATACAACATCTCATATCAGGCTCAGCACTTGATGCTTTTAGGACAAAGATTTTTTTTAAAAAATAGAATAGTTTCCCTCTTTGATCTGACCGTCATATTTAAGAGTCTCAATGAATTAGGGTTTGTAATTTTATTTTGTTTTTGCTGGACTGAGCACATCTAGAAATTATGTTCACTTCGGAGAGCTGCATTTTAAGAATGTCATTGGCAAACCAGAATGTGCATAGAGAAGAAGGCTTTTATTTTAAGGGATCTGAAAATCTGGACACTTTTGCAGTTTGAGGGAGAGTTAAAGGCAGGGGCTTAACTCACCTGGAGAAGAGAAGACTCAAGAGGGATATGGGAAGGAAAATCATATAAAATATGGAGCTGATTTGACTATTTGACTCTGGATACTAACCCTAACTTGTCATTTATGCTTTCACCAAGCTTCTGTAATAAATCCAATGAGATACTGAATGGAAGAACAAAGAAGTGAATGAATGCCTGACCCACAAAAAATATAAAGCACCATTCATATAAAATCTTATTGTTTTTGTAGTCTCTTGAACTTGAATTTCCTCATGGATAATAATGGGATAGCAGCAGCCTCCTCAATGGGTTGTTGTAAAGATTAAAGTTATGTACGAAAAGTACTTAGCATTCGGCTCACTTGGTAAGTGTTTGTTATCCTTATTAATACTTTCCCAGCTTTTTCTGTGGCTGATCTACTCTCAAGTCCCTCAAACAGTTGGGGGAATCTGGGCAGGAGACAGACAATGTGTTCCAGGGGGCTGTATGCAGCAAAGAGAGTCACAGGTTGGAAGCTCTGGCTTTACAAAACAGGTTATGGAAAGATAAGGTAGCATCACAGAAAAAAAAAACTGTTGGGGACAGTGACATAAACTTAAGCAGCCAAATGACTCTCCTTTGATCCCAACACCTCTGATCATGGTAATCCTAAGACTGTGAAAATATTATGTGGTGTATTTTTCTGAAAATCAGTGACAGACCTGTCTACCCAGATCTGTATGTGGGTCTGAGCTTATTTGGAAGCAGTGATAGAGGGAACCATATGGCAAAGATGGCTAGTTACTACCCAGCAATCCTTGGATAATGTACTTATCTAAAACACTATTTCTTCTATTCTCTCTTGTAGGTAGATGAAGCTGTGTGATTAAATTCTGGCAAATGAGATAGAGGCAGAATTATTTTGTAGAATTTCTGCTAAGTCTCCTAAAAAAGAGTCAATAGACCCTTTATGTTTTTTTGTTTTTTGCATCTATACATTTTTTCTTTCTACTGGCCTACAATTTTGATGTGATGGCTACAGTTCCAGCAGCTATCTGTGAATGTGAAATGACTTTGGGAATGAAAGTCATGAGGTAGATCTGAATAATTAAAGGAGCCTGGGTTCTTGCTTATAGGACAGCCACCATCCTATATTGGGATGTTTACTTTTGGGTTTGTTTTTGTTTGTTTGTTTATTTGTTTTTACATTAAAGAGAAACTTAAACTATTTTGTTTAAGCCACTGTTTTCAGTCTCTATTATTAATACAATACAAGACATGCTCAAAAGTCAGGAAGAGGATTCTATACTTATCCTAATTGTGAAATCCTAAAGCAATAATACAAGTTCCAAATTGTCTATGTGTAGAGAGGCCCCATGTGACGTCTGGGCTGATTAATAATAATTGAGAGTAGGCAAGTTGACTTCCAAGCACATAAATGCTATCTCAACTGTCTCCTAAATTGTCTATATATTTTTAAATAGAGATTTTACCATCAAGCTACCTCTTATTTATTTAAACACTTACATACTGTTTACCATTTACCAGGCACTATTCTAAGCACTCAAAATATTGAACATAAAATTTACATAACAATCCTTTCAGTTTGGTACTGTTATTGAAGCCATTTTTCAGAAGAACATATTCATCAGTTAAATAAGTTGTCCAAAGTCATAATATCTGTAAACAAAGAGTGAAAGGTCAAATTTGGAGAACCTAGCTCAGGGTCTATGCCCTTACTCATTACTTTGCCTTCCTTTTTTGTGTTTAACTGAGAGAAGGAAATCTTGGCTAAGAAATACCATGCTGATGATTCATTTCCACTTTTCCCATGGAAACGTGTTCACATTTTTTTTTTTAAGTGGGAACTGGCTGTTTAAAATGACATAGTCAAATTTCTCAGACCACCTTGAGGAAACTCAGTGACCCTATCATTGAGGGACCTGGACAAATATTCACTGCCCCAGAGATGAATGAGCAATAGCAATAGTAGCCTACTATCCAACCCAATCAAGAGAACCTACCTTAGCCTTCTTCTCCCAAGTACCTCCAGGACTCTGAGTGTCATTAAACAAATGTGAACAGATGTGAAGATAAGGGTAAGAAGAGCCTCCAGTTACTGAATGCCTGCTATGTGCAAGGTCCTTTTACATAAGGCACCTATATATCTACGCCTCAGAGAAATCATATAACTAGGTATTATTATTTCACTTTCATTGCCAAGAAGACTTGGTGCCAGGGTTTAGCAACAGACATGTGAGCCTCGTCTGAAGTGCCAGGACTCCTCCCACTACTCCTTACCACCTCTCCATCACCTTGAGATCAAAAACAAAACTATATTACACTAACAAATCCATTTCCTTGTTTCTTTGTATATTGGATCACATTGAATATATGAATCATCATTTTCTTGTCCAGCCCAACTCTCACTATAAATATTGAAGCTAAGGCCTAAAGAGGAGAAATGGCTTTCTCAAGTTTATTTGATACTGTAATACAGGTTTAGGGGGCACCATTTAACTGTTCCCTTCATTGTATCATGTTGTCCTTGTAAAACAAAATACTTATTAGCTACAAATATCTTTCTGTTTATGGGAAAAGATGGAAAATTAATGTGAGTCAGTCTATTATGACTGCATTCAGAGGTTACAAGTTATCTTTTCTTCAAACTTTATTTAGCAAATAAGAACTAGGAGGGACTCTGGGATGGGCTACAGCAGAAATCCCAGGCATCTTCTCCTCAAGCTGAACCTCCCATCTCCTTATATCCCTAACTCTGATGGATGAGTTTGTACTGGGAAAATGGCTGCCTGGGTGAAAGGCCCCCACCCCCACCATTACCTTCATCCACTTAGAGAAGGAATGTACCCTCAAGAATGAGGCTTGGTGAAAAGTGCTTAGAAACAGTCTGGGCACAAGCAGAGCCCTTCTGATTCCATTTATCAGCGGTGGCTATGGCATCCTTTGAAGTGGTTTTCTGCAGCCTTGGCAGGACTGAGAGAGCCACCAGCGTAGGAGAAACTGCCACCCACAGCTCCATGAGGCTCCTCAAGAAGCGGGTCCCCACAGCTGGATCCAGACCTTGCTGGAGACCAGGCTGCTCTGGAGAAGAAGAGGAGGGGAACCTGCTGACTCATGCTTTTGGCTACTTCCAAAGTATTAGGAATTTCCTGGACCAGGAGTTACACACATGGTTTTTCTTCCTAGGAAAGGAAAATTCATGGGGCCTTTTTCTAAATAAGACAGGAGAAAGATAATTCACTACTAGGAATTTTGGGGACATTATATATACTTAAGTGTATTTTCCATTAGCCCCTCCAAATCTGCTCTCTAGCCTTCTACTCCCTGCCATGTTCCCTGAGAGGCTGACTTTATATACATTGTCTCAATGGGTTTCTTCTACTGTCAAGCCACCTGCTGGCTTTGGCTAACTAGAGGTATTATGCAGAGATATAAAAGGCTAGAAAAGAAGAAGGGTAGTTTACTTATTCTTATCTCTCTCTTCCTGCCCTGTTACCAGGAGTCAAATAAGTTCCCCTTCCAGGGTCAAGTAGCTGTAGGGCAGTTGTCTCTATGAACCAATCCTCTCCACTATGATCAGCTGAAGTCTTAGTAAGACTGCTAAAATGACATTGGATGGGCACATGAACTAGGTGAGGTCATCAAATATTTCTTCCAAGAACTTGAATTTTAAGCCAGGTGATAACAAAGATGGGAGAAGAGTTGGAATTGAATGATACCCATGGTCAGACCTTGACATATGTCCATTACCTCCTTAAAAAAAATAGGTTCACAGAAATACACTGGTTCTGTTCTTTCTAAAGTTCTGTTTTTAGTGTTTCCTTAAATTCTGTAATTTACCCACATACAACTGAAAAAGAAAGCATAACCAAAGAAATAATCGAAGCTCAGAGAATTAAAGTAACTCATAGAAGCTCACCCAAATAGTAAGTAGAAAAAGTGGGATTCAAAGTCAGGTTCATTCTAGTACTCCAAACGGTTGCAGGGAGGCATGATTTGGTAGTCAATGACATGTACAAAGGAGACTTGAGGAATTCAACATTGGAGTTAAAAGCTGAGCAGAACTGTGGAAGACTTCTGCCTAGGATCTCAGCAAAGAGGAATGCAGCTTGAGCAATTTTAGAAAACTGCTATGAACAATAGGGTTATATTTGGTACAGTGTCTGAACTCTAGAAGAGAAATACTATCAATGTATGAAACCACATTCATTTGAAGAAGACTTTTGGTTTTCATTTTTAGTTTTCTTTCTCCTTATATTTCAATGCTTGCTCTCCCTTCCAAGAGTACAGAAGAAACCAGATATCTATACTACACTGACAGAGGAGTGAAATTGTGTAGTATGATATCTTTTAATTTTCAAAATTATCCTGTGCTAGCAGCACCATCCCCCAACTCTTACAACAGCCACAGAAATACCGCCCCTGGTGGGGAACTGCAAAACCACATCAACCTATTAAGGTCTATCATATTCCTTTTCTCTCTCAGAATCCCTACACCAATGTTTTCTTTTTGTTTGTTCATTTTTAACATAGTGGAAAAAATTCGTTGCTATTTTTAAGATGTGATAGATGTTTATAGCTGGCAGAAGACTGTGTTTAGAGTCCTATATCAGGAAACTTGGTACCTAAAGATGATCCTTGGGACTCTGGGAAGGAAAGAAACCCAAAGGATATGGAAAAGCCAAGACTAAATGTGTCCCATAAATGATCACACCACCCACCACCAATGCTTTGTGCCCAGCCACAAAGAGCCACCCCTCATTCCCAAGGGCCTGGACAGCCTCTGCTCTCCCTCGGGATGAGGGGCTGGAGAGAAGGGGAAATGCACAGAGGGTGCTCTTCCTACCTTGAGTTTCAACTCTGAGCTCATCTTATAATAAGATGTATGAGCAACCTGTATTCACTACAAGCTTGTTCTGAGCCAGGATTTAGAATGTCACAAGGGCACCTAGGTTAGCAACAAGGAAGAACAGATAAATGTGTATAGAAGGGAAATGTGCATCTGAGATGTGGGAAAACAAAAGGGCCTATGAAATCAGATATGGCTTCACAGAGGAGGTAGCAGTGGAGCTGCTAGAAGAGCTCCAGAATTACCGTTCCTTTTTGGCCTCCCATTTGCCAAGTATTTCATATAGATAAACTTATTTAATCTTGATAGCTGGAACCCAGCACTGTCTATGTCTAAAATTAGTCTACTTTCTTCCTCAGGGAAATGTTAGTGCCTGAAGGTGTTTGAGGAGGCTGTAGGATCTCTTGTAGGAATATTACTTGGCTGAGGATGTGCAGTGGGATTGTTGACATCACAACATTTTCCTAGGTCAGTGACTGTAAGCATACAACCTGGCAGATTTCATGGACAAATCTGACCTTTAGATTGGCAAACATTTTCCGAACACCTTCTGTATGACACATGCTCAAAATGCTGGGTTGAACAGGCCCTGTTCCCTGGTCTCTATGCCCAAGCAGTCAGTACAATGAATCCTTGATTCACTGCCTTTGTTTTCCAAGCAGAGCCCTCACAGAGCCTGGGATGACCCTCTCCCCACCTGTTAGCAAATCTTGATGCGTCCATCATGCACATCAAAAAAAAATAGCCAGAAAGGGAGGGGATTAGGACATCTATGCTGATGACATAGCAAAGCCTCAAGAGGCTTTAAATATTTGAAGATATTTCAGAGAGGGTAATGCAATAAAGAATAAGTGTCAGCCTCAATAAAAGGGGGAAAATGTAAGAGTGGCATTAGAAAGGGACTTTTCACAGGGAGCATTTATGATGAAGGATTTGGCAAGCAGGCATTGACCTTCTTTTCCTTACATCTGTTTCCTTCCTTCTGCTCTCTGTCAGCAGAACTGTTGCTGCAAAACTGAAAACTGGCATCAACACTGCCCTCATTCTAAACTCTGCCTAGCTCCAAGTTAGAGGGCCCTATATGTAAACAGGGAAGAAAACACACCAAGCAGAATATTACCCAAAGATGCTCATGCAATATGCAATAGTGGAAGTGCAGAAAAAACTTCATGAGGCCCAGAAGATCAGGAAACCAGCCCAAACCTAGGAAATTACAGGACCATGTCTTAGTTTGCCGGGGAGCTAGGACAAATAGCACACCGTGGGTTTGTCTAAACATCAAATACTATTGCCTCATGGTTGTGAAGGTCTGAAGTCCAGCATCAAGGTCCCGACAGTCCTTGCTTTCTCCCCAAAGGCTGTAGCATTCTGGTGCTGGTTTGTCCCAATCTTTGGTGTTTCTTAGCTTGCTTCTCTGCCTCCATTATAAGGCATTCTCTCCATCGTGTCTGCTCTTCTGGTTTTCCTGACTTCTAGCCTCTTCCGGTAGCCTTTCCTACTTCTCTATCTGAACTTCCCTTTTTTTTTTTTTAACAAGACTTCCATTAATCCAATAGGCTGCATCTAAATAGGACCTGGAAAATATTCACAAATGAGTGCACACTCTCACTCAATTTACCAGATTCCAACAGACTATTTACAAATGAGTTCACACCCACAGGAAGGCAGATTAAGATTAAAAAGTTGTCTTTTGTTGGAGTAGGTAATTCAATCTACCATAGACCACTCGCAGTAGCCAAAGAAACAATCTTCAAACAGCCATCATTTGCAAAGATGTGTGGGTTCACATATCTGTAACAGCATCTCCTTGCTCAAATTATATTAGCCTGTATGGACCTTTATATTGACTGGTTTCTCAATTTAAAACTAACAGGCCATTGTCTCTAGAGGTTTCATTTTATGGAATGTTGACCATTTATTGAGCACCAGAAACTTTGCCAGATTCTCTACCTAGCTTATTTACTTTAACCCTCACAACAAACCTAAAAAGTGGTTGTTAGAAACCCTTGTTATGCATGAGGAATTTGTGACTCTGATGGATCCAGGAAACTTCCCAGGTCAAACTGCTGAGAAGTGAGATGAGGGCAGAACTCAATTCGAGACCATCTAATTCAAGAGCCCATGCTTTTTCTTACAAAACCTGCCCTTGCACTCACCATGCATTAGAGCAAAATTTAAATTTCTACACAATATAAGTTGAAGAAAAAAGCTTCTATGTCTACCTTGGACTATAAAAAAGGGGTTATATTCAATAGTGTCAGCCTGCACATTTTTTTTAACATTTTGCAGTTTTAAGTTATTTTAATTTTTATATTACAAACACATAATACATTCTCCACAGAAAGAACAGTAAATATGTATTATTAAAACTACAAAAGAAACAAAAAGGACCCTTTCAATGTTAGTAAACATAACCTTCACTTTCCACCATACCAAGCTTCTGTAAAGTGGGAGTTGAGAAGATATGGACATTTGGAGGCTGCTTGATACATATCATCAAATTATTCTCCAGAAATCTTTGCAGTAACCAGTTCTTAATCTTTCCTTTTATATACCTATTCACTTAGTCTGCATTTTAATGATTAGGGAGTATGGACACTTTAAATGACATGTTTGTTTGTTTTTTTACCTTTCATGTATTTACTCAATTTTCTTTGGATGTGCTCTTTTTACTTATTGCTTTATAAGTGTGTTTTATATATGCAGGATACTAATTTTGCCTGAAAAATGTTACCATGTACCATTTGCCACTAAGTATTGTGATATGCAAAAATGCTACTTTCCCTATTTACATTGGAGTCTGTCAATCTTTTTCTTGACATTTTCTGTTCTCTACCAGGGTCTTAAATATGTTTATTACTTGCTACACTTTAATACTTTTATTATTTCTTATTAAACATTTAATGCACACAAAATTTATTTTGGGGTATCACGGGAGTTAGGAAACTCATTTTTTAGATCTTCTGTAAAATAGAAGAGATAAATAAGATTATATATATATATTTATGATTTTCCTTATAAATAGAAATGTCTTGCTGTAAAATTTGCCCCAGTACTGCTTTAGAAAATTATAGTCACTGTGATTATGAAATATATAAGGGGAATTGGAATATGTGGGTCTTCCTCTCGGGAAATTTACAAACTGTCAGGGAGAAAATAAAAATATAAAAGAGTGTTATGGTAATTATAGTAATTATGAAATACTAATGAAGGCTAGATAAACAGAACAACTTTTAGGAGAAGAGGGAATTAAGTTGAGCATCAAAGAATGAGTAGAATTTGGCAAAATGGAGTAGAGGTGGAGTAAAACATTTCAGATGGAGGGAATTATGAAAGAACTTGCATGGGTAATGGCAGGATGGAGATGCAGCAACAAAGAGACTGAGCTCTGTGGTGGCATCGAAATGGGCAAGAGCAGAAGATGAAATTAATTAAGATACGTGCCATGGTGGAGATGTAGTTCACTAGATGGTGAGCAGCTATTCTGGTTTCTTTTTACATTTGTAATCCATTTGCAATAGAACTTGATAACTTTTTAAAAGATTAGATTAGGTAAAGCAGAACACTGCTCTAGAGTAGGGAAAATTAAAAAGAGGAAAATGTCTGAACTTGGTGCCACCAATTTGTATAATTTACCATGTTTTTATTTGCTCATTCGTTTATCAATTCTATCAGTTTTCAACCACTTAACATTTTTTTTCTTTAATTGAACAAATGTTTTCTGCATCTCTGTGGTATACCACACACTTTGCAAAGAGCTGGGGTTTTTAAGTTGAACGAACCTGGTCCCTGCTCTGGGGGACACTCAGAAGCAGGTAGAGGAGAGGAGAAGACAAAACATCGCACCCTTGAATGAGTCAGGGCTATCATGGGGGTGGGAGGGATGGGGAAGATATAAACCAGATTATGAGCATATAAGGAGGGAGCAACTCATCCCACCTTGGGTTTTCCACAAACTCTACACAAAGCAATGGCATCCAGGGGCAGCTGATCAGTTTGAGAAGATGCATGAACAAAGACACAGAGTAGCAACGAGGAGGACTGAGTCCATGTGTGTGTTGAGGGGGATCATTAGGGAATTCCTGTTTTATAGCCTTTGCCCTCTGATCATGGCTTCTCATTGCAGACCTTCAGTCCACTTCCATCCTTCTTCTTAATCAATATGCATACTCCGCCACTGAGTGGACATGAACAAAGCCATTACTTGGAGATCAACTGGACATTTGCACTATAAGGAACACAGTCCTGATGGGTAACATTTACTAAGAACTGTGTTCTGTGACAGACACTGTTCTAACCATTCCCTATTTATAATTATTGCATCCTCATGACAACATTTCTTATGTTGCAGCTAAGGAAACTGAGGCACAGAGTTGTCGAGTGACTTGCCCAAAATTGCTGGCTACTAAGAGTGAAAGTACAGTATAAACTTGGGCAGTCAGAATCCAATAGTTAGTGCTATGGTAAACTAAATCCCATCCTGCCTTCCGGGCAATGTCCTTAGGAAGTGACACCAGCGCTCTGGCCTAGAATCTCTTAGCATTGATGATTATCTTCAGAAAGCAGACAGATCAACCTGGAAGGGCACACAGAAAAGTGAAAACTATCACAGAGCAATCAACCACTAGACTTTGTGGACTTCAGGAAAACACAACACAGGAGTTCAGACGGAGCTACCACATCATTTTTTTATCAGTGAAATAAGCTATACGCATCACAGTCTGTTAAACACTATTTGTTCCTGTAGATTCGGTGGTCATTTCTACTCCACTTACTCCAAAATAAATGAGAATGGGATTTTGGGTTTATTTCCACTTGCTTAAGACTCAGAATAAAATTATTTGGTATTTAGCAAGGCTTCGAAAATTATTTAATGAAAATGTGCCTTTTTAGATAAAACCTCAGATTATTTAAAGCAACTCTTCATTTCCTAGCTGGTAAAGCAGAAGAGGCCCACAGACGTGGCCATGAGACTAGACCCAGGCCTCCCAGCTCTCCCTTCGGCATTCTTTTCCTGGAAGCACTACCAGTTCAGTCCAGCTCAGTGCCCAGCGGCAGGAGCAATGCTACGTAAATCCATGCTTCAAAGTATTGTTTGATCCCAACTAGATAAAATTAGTATTAGGCTGAGCAATCAGAAATAGAATTCGAGTGGTCAGTGGTAGTCCTTCTTGGAGGGAGGATGGCCTAAGGAGGCTGCCTCTCTCCTGGGGGTCAGGAATTTAACCTCTTTAGGATTTGGTATCATCATTTAGAGCTGAACTCCTAAACTAAATCCTTGACCAGTCCTATGCTGTGTTTTGTCTAGCTCTCAATAATACAAAAAGAATGAGTGAATAAATGAGTAAATATATGCTAAAATATAAATATTCAGAGAGTTCCATATAAAAAATTTTTAAAAACCTTGAAGCTACGCAATCGAGATGGGACACACTGTTTCCCTTGCCACCTGACTAATTTCACTCACTTAAGATATCTGCCTGGCCTTAGCTGGCATTTATTTTGGAACACTAATTTAGAGTATTGGGAAGAATGTCCTTTTTGTTTGTTTTATCTATAGTATAACTTTTTCACAGTTACCTACTACGTTATTACTATGTCAAAGCTAATGACTGAACTATGGCTCATTCATGCAGCAAGTTTTGGGCAACCAGCATATGCATTTGTTTCTATTTATGATTCTATATGGTCTTGAATTTTCAAATAAATCAATGACTTCAAGAAGGTCTTTTCTATTGATCAGTGTGATTAATGCAAGATATTATACATGAATGACCCAGTTCCCTGGGGTGAAATTAAAATATCCTTGGTTTCTTAATATTAATGAGAAAAGAAGCTCTTACTTAAGTGATTAACCAAGGAAACATGACTTTAAATAAAAGCACATGTGCATAAGTGCATATGTGTAAAAGTTGCATCCAACAACTAGAAGAACCTGAAGGAAGATTAAAGGAAAATCTAATGGAAGTAAATATTATACTTAGCTATAGAAAAGCAAAAAATGATGTTAAATTAAGTTTCTAGTTATGATCTGGGTATCATTATATATTTTTGAGGCCAATTTAATTTTAAATTAAATAGAACAGACAATTGAGGCAAAAGTAACAGTGGCAAGTTTTTCACATACTTAACCATCTGACAAAATCTTACTGTTAAAATCCACATCAAGAAGCTTCTGTGAAGATTTTAAACAAAACCCCATTTCTCCTTTGTAGCCTTCTGTGATGGCCTCAATCTTTGGCTGTTTATTTATTTCACTAAATTATGACTATTAGTTGCACGCCAGTCTCTCTGTCAGCTTATGAGCTGTTAGGTAAAAGATACTGAGCTGTTTTTCTCTCCCATGTACCCAATAAAACACCTGGCCAATGAAAAAAAATTAATATTGTTAAAAGAATATGAATGAATGAATAAGTGAATGAATGGTGAATGTGTAAGCATTAGCAAGGCTTTGCGAGGCTATAAAAACAGCATTGGATGTAGTCAGAATACTCGATTGAATTCTGGATCTGCTACCTATGGCCTTGAGGCATTGAGCAAGAGCTTTATGGATGGACTCCAGTATTTCTAAATCTACTTGTGTAGCAGGACAATTGTAAGCATCTAATGAGATATTGCTTCAAACGTAACTTGAAACTGTTAAGTGTTCATCAAGTATATAGACTCCTGGGAATGCAGAATTCCATAATATTCAGAAACTGGTAACAATCGCCTGCACTGTTTTTAACAGTTCTTTTGACTAAACTTACAAATGTGGCCAATAATTTTGTTGTGTTTATGGTTGTCATTTGGGGCCCTCCCAGAGACATTCTTAGGGCAGTCTTGTTTGCATCGGGGCTGCTGTGAAAAACCAAGATGGAGGTGCAGGTGTCAGGTCAGCATACTTGAAGTCAGATGTGTGGTGGGTGCCAGGGACGGAAACAAAGAATTTGGAAGGCCATAGGAATTAAGAGTTTATTGAGGGCTTCCAATTTAAGAATGCAAAAGAAATCTAAGCAAGTTCTTACCCTTCATAACTGGAAAGGTGGTGAATAAGTTGTTGGGAGGAGAATAATTGGGCTAGAATCCTTGTCAACCCACGTAAACCAAGTAACCTTGGGAAAAGAGTTGGCTTCTTGGAGCCTCAATATTCCCATGTGTAAATTGGGAATGATGATAAATAGGCTTTCAGGTGTTGTGGATTAAATGAAATAACCTATGTAGAGCATCTGGTACAGCATCTGGCACATTCCTTTTGGAGGGAAATGTTCAGTCTCCGTATGTATCCTGAAAACAGTGCTAGACTGGCAGTCCCTGTTCAGCCTAAGGGAAGATTTAATGTTGCTTTTCACATGAGGCTCAGCCCTGGCAGTCTTCAAGGGAAGTTATTGCATCTGGCCCCAGAAGCAGAGCTGACATTTTTGACAGGGCCTTAAGTGCAGCTCTCCCTGGGGTGTTGTAACTGAGACAAGATGGGGCAGGTGGCAGTAATTGGCATCACATCCACTCAGGCATTGGATATAACATGGATTACCATGGAATTCCTCTTATTTTTTTTTTCCCCTAAGAGAGACTTCTATGAATCTCAGTCGGCTCAAAACCCTTTGATAATTATTCCTATCATCAATTACACAGCTGAAGTTTGAAAGGAAAGGCAGTTTTCTTAAGAGTAAGCAGATTTCACCCCATTGTTACCAGAGTAGCAGAGTGGCGGGGTGTTAATAGTTTGCCATCGTTTTTTGGTCAGATGTACAAATATGTGCTTGGATGCCCCGAGGTTTCACTCTAGTTTATTTCCTTACGCACTCCTTCATTTACCATCTACAACTCCAGGTTCCCTGCATATGCCAGGCCACTACTTCTTGTAGGTCTTTCAACTTAAAAAAGCTTAGAGGAATGACTAGAGTGTAACACGAGGGAGATTGCCGTCCAATTCCAGGACCACCATCTACTAAGCCTAGATCCTTGAGCATATTGTCTGTCTTTTCAGATCCCCAGCTCTTTTATGTGCAAAATAGGGGTGAAACCTATCTTGTGGAGTTAAAATGAGGGTTTCAGATAATACATGTAAAAGGCAACACAGAGTGTGTCAGGAATAACTGCAACGTGATTAAAGCTCTGCAGACCAGCTCTGCACTTCACCTTGAGACTATATGTTGCATTAAAAAAATGACTTCCAATGCAATATTTGAGAATGTGGACTTTGCTGATAGTTTCATAGGGTGAAAAACAAGGTCGCTATATTGTGTATCACAATTTATCTTTAACAGGTTATTTTTTAGTTCTGTCCATCTAAAAAACTAATTGTATCCTGTAACTAAGCAACGAGGAGAATAGGACACTTTAAAAAAGAGAGCAAAAGAATACTAGTCATTTTTAAATCTGTCTCCAAGGACTTAGACTGGAAATTTGTAAAGATTAGTGGGCTTATGTAGATACCTGTACCTTTTGAGATGATGGCAAACAATGTCTTCTTTAGGACTTTTAAAAAATGATTTCCTCCTGGGGAGTGGGGTATATGGGAACCTCTTATATTTTTTAATGTAACATTTTGTGTGATGCATGTCTCTCTAAAACAAAAAAGACAATAAAAAATTTGCTAAAAAAAAAAATGATTTCCTCATCTTACCCCATCTTGGAGATCACTGATTTAACAAGTATAGATAAAGCACCTACTCTGTGTCAGGTGATGGTACACAAAGGAGACAAGAAGGTGGGATGGAAATAAGCACCTGCCCTTATGGAGATTACACTTTAATGTAAGAAAAGATATTCATACAAATTAATATATTAAAACCATGAAAGAAATTTATATGGTACTATGAAAAAAATAATAGAAAGACCTATTTTAGGTTGTGGTGGGGAATAGGAAAATTCTCTGGGAATGGCTCTGTAACTTAGAAAAAGAATTGACTTTCTAATGGGGAAACATGGATTTTTATTTTGGTCAAAAGAGAAAATATGAAAACTGCCCATTTGGAAGAAATTCTGGACAACATTGCTTCACATACTACTTCCTACCTGCAGGGTCTGGAAATAATAAAATAGTCAGTAAAATTGGACTTGGCTCAGCCATTCTTGGAAAATAAGGAATATATATTCAGATCTGGAAGCGAGAATAGATTTGGTTATTGTCAAGAAGATAGAGAAGCAGAAGAGTACATATTTAATGATAGTTGAAGATAAGCAGATGTTCTTTCTCTAAATTAACAATAACAATTGTTGCAATAATAATGACAATGATAATGGACCATTAACCATGTGCCCATTTCTGCTGGAGGCACATCGTGCTGATACTAAGTCTGTCTTACATCTGCATCCAAAAAGCTTTGTCCAAAGAGCCATGGGAAACTGAACTGGTTCTGGTATAGGTACAGCTCTCAGAGGAAGACATGACAGGGAATCAGCAAGCAGGGATGGTGTTGTGCTTCCAGAACGGGCATAGGAATGAGAGCTCAGGCAGCTCCAGATGCAAATGTTAGGCAGGTGTCAGAGTGGGCTTAGTGCCAGCAAAATATTTTTATGTTTAACTTTCAATCCACAAAAAAACATTTGGACAAACTTATGTTAATGGTACCATACAAATAAGAATAGTTACAGGTGGCATTTATTGCACTCTTATTTTCTACGGACAAGGATTCTGGGACACAGAGGGCAAGGCTGCTATGATCATCTAGTGAGGCCTCATGGGCCTAAGACTGGGAAAGAGCAGCCCAAATGCCAGGTATTGGCCACTCGTCTAGTTGTCTGAATCCATTTTCCGTGAGGAAGAGTCAGGTTTCACAAGGGAATACAGCTTTCTCAGGATCATATTATGAGCTCGGGGCAAAGTCACAGCTCATATCAAGGTTCTAGACTCCTACACTATTGCATTTTTCAAACTGCTAAGTTACTTATGCCTGAGATCGATTGACCCTTGGGCCAGTCCCCCCTTCAAACGTTGAAAACTGGGTTCAGTCTGCACTGATTACATCCAAGAAAGATATCTGAAAAATGGCCACTGTGATGTGACAAAACTAAGTGTGGGTGATTCAATGCAAGTCATCCTCACTTTTGAAAAGTCAAGTTAAATCCAATTCTTACCCCATAAAAGGGACACTGGCAATTTTTTCTGTGTGCCAGAAATAGTAATAACCAAATCAAGGTCTGTCTGCTTTTCAAACATCTGTTTCTCCCTCTCATTTGAGCTTTCACATGAAGCAACTCTTGCTTCCCAAACACCCAACCCACTGCTCACCAAAGAAAGGAACACTACTTTGGTTTATTTTATTTCTATGAAACATGGGATTGATGAGTTGTATACTTCCTATCAGTTTTTTGGGTGTTTTTGTTTTGGTTTTTTTTTTCTGTTTTCTGTGGGGTTTTTTTGGTTTTTCTGTGTTTTTTAAAGAAGTTTTGTATTAAAACAATCATGCATACCATACAAATTCCCCACCAACATTTTACATTGTTGTGACATACCTGTTACAAATGACGAAAAAAATACCATCATAATATTACTATCTATAGTCCATAACTTATATTTGGTGTATTTTTCCCATAAACCATCCTATTATTAACACTATTCATTAGTATTGTATATTTGTTATAGTTCATGAGAGAATGTTCTCATATTTGTATAGTTAACCATAGGCCATCATTCACCATGGAGTTCACTGTGTTTTATGGTCACCTCCCTTGTATAATCCACCTGAAGTGTACTCTCAGTAGTTCTTGATTTTGTTAGAGTTGTGGTGTCATCACCTCATTCAATTTTAGAACGTTTTCATTACTCCAAAAGGAAAAATCTGATACCTCTTATAATCCCCATTATTGATGCTTAGCATTGATAAAGTACCTTCTTTGCCATTGCTGTAAAAATTTTAGAATATTATTGTTAAGTATGGTCTGTTACAGTAGTTATATTTCTATCTCCATATTTCTTAACATCTTGTAATAGAGGAGCATTCTTGTATTTCTATTAACCACAATCATCATCTGCCACTGAAATCACCATTATAGTCCCCAGATTATCCTCTAAGTTTCTTTCAATTGACTTTAACCTCCCTAGACGATCCCTTTCAGCCACAATCCCATTTATAAATCAGCAGTGTTGCTTATACTCATTATACAGTGTTACCATCAACTCTAACCACTTCACCACATTTACAATCCCCCTTATTAAATATTCTACATACATTCAGTATCAGCTTCCCCCCTACATTCTATCTCTTAGTAACCTGTACTATAGAATCTACCTCTGTGAGTTTATTCATATTTAATTGAAATTAGTGAGACCATTCAATATTTGTCCTTGTGTCTGGCTTATTTCATTCAACATAATGTCCTCAAGGTTCACCCATGTTGTCACATGCATCCCAAGTTCATTACTTCTTGTAGCTGAACAGTATTCTATCCTATGTTTATACTACATTTTGTTTATCCATGCATCAGTTTTTGGACACTTGGGTTGTTTCCATCTTTTAGCAATTGTGAATAATACCACTGAAACAGTTTGATATTATTTAGAATTCCAAAAAGAGATATTATGTTTGTAAAACTGGATGGTCCCTCTGGCCATGGTACCCTTTGATTGTATTAGGTTCAGCTAAGATATCTGATTAAATTATGTTAAGAGTAGGGCTTTGATTTGACCACATCAGTAGAGTGGTCCCCGCCCCCTTTGTGGGCTATACAAAAGGACATTCAATCAAGGAGACACATCAGAAGAAGATACACAGGCATAGAGAAAGCTCCATAGACAGGGCAGAAGAGAGAACTTGTCAGTTTTGATCCTGCGACCCTGGGAAGAAAGATGAGCCATTCACCTGATAGTTTACAGGTGACCTAGTGAAGAGAACAGAGCAGCTGAGCCCAGAAAGAAATGAATCCTGCAGCCTACAGCCAAGATTGGAAGAAGGTGGGACCATGGAGCCTTGAGCCAGAGAGGAAGGCTGAACCCTCGTAGATGTTGCCTGCCATCTTACTTCAACACATGGCAACTGACTTTGGTAAGGAAGTAACCTTGAGTTGGACTCTTTAGGACCTTGTTAGCTCTCAGCTTCTACCCCAAATAAATGCCCTTTCTAAAAGCTAACAGATTTCTGGTACTTGGCATCAGCACCCCTTTTGGCTGACTAATACAGTCACTATGAACATTTGTGTGCAAATATCTTCTTCCTATCAATTTTTAAGTCTATTTAATGAAGGTAAAAGGCTCACCCTCAGAGTCTTGGGATATGTTCTCAAAAATATCTAAGCTAACAGTTAAAGTGCCAGCAGAGACCAAAATAGAGCAACATGCATCTGGACGGCTGGGGTTTAGTCCTGGCTCTATGCATAACCTGGAGAGAGAAACTCGGCCCCTGCTGGTGTCTGTTTCCTCATCTGTAAAAAGATGAGCCCTTAAGTCTCTCGCTGCTCTGCCTTTCCAGTTTCTAATTAAAGTAGATGATGATGTATAAAGACACTGCAGCCCATGCCATCTCTAGACTGGAATGAGTGTTCATAGCATGAGATTGTGAGAATCCAACTCCACAAGGTCTTCATATCCCAGCCAGAGGCCAGAGGAGCATGGCGGGGAAATTACATTTTCAGTCCCAGGCTGTTTCCTTATGAATCTTCCTCCATTTTAAGCACATAAGAGGGGCTTTTTCACATGTCAATATTTGCATACCCCAAATATAACACTGCCCACCTAGATAGAAAACATTTTTATCTCCATAAATCTTTCTGAGGAGCTTAAGACACCATAGATTTATAAATTAAAAGTACAAGGTACAATTTGTATCCTTTCTAAAGAGAAAAAGAAAGGGGAAAATGTGGGTAGTTGTGGTCTGAAACTGTATGTACCCCAGGAAAAAAAAAATGTTCTTAAATAGAGTCCATTCCTGTATGTATGAGCCCATTGTAAGTAGGACCTTTTGATGGGGTTAATTCAGTTTAGGTGTGTCCCACCTCATTCAGGATGGGTACTAATCCTATTACTGGAGTCCTTTATGAGAGAATAAAATTCAGGCAGAGAGAAAAGTCACAGATGTAAATCAAAATAACCTAGAAGAGAAGGGAGAGGCCAGGAGACACTGCCATGTGACATGTGACAAGCTAAGAACCAAGAGTCACCACCAACCAGCTCCATAAGGCCACAGTTGCCCAGAAGAAAGCATGACCTTGATGATGCCTTAATTGGGACTTTTTCCCAGACTCAAACAATGAGTAGATAAATTCCCATTGTGCAAGCCGAACCACTGTATTAGTATTTGCTTGAGCAGCCTAGGAAACTAAAAGAGTAGCCTAAATGAAGCACGTAAGAAATAGAATATATTATCTGACAGTGAAAAAATGTTCCTAGTACTTGGTGAAACATATTCAGGATGGTATGAGTTCAAGGAATAAAAATGACTATATACACACACACACGGAATTTAAGATTTTAAAAAGATTTCTTTTACAGGGTCCCTCTTGTATCCAAGCACCTTTCTAAAATTTATTTTTAAATTAACAAAGAATAAAATTAGCTTTCTATGTAAGTCCAGCTCTGAATATTTGACTATATGTATAAGAGCTCTGATCACCACAATTAAGATACTGCATAGTTCTGTCACTACAAACAAAAACCCCTCACCTTACACCTAGCAACCACTGATCTGTTCTGTTACTATAGTCTTTTTTTCTTTTTAAGACTAACAAATGGCATCATATACTATGTAAACATTTGAGGCTGGCTTCTTTCATTCACCAAAACACCTGCAAGTTTCATCTCTCTGTTGCATCTATCAATGACCCATTCCTTTTTACTGGTGAGGAGTCTTCCATTGCTTGGCAGTACCACTGTTTGTCTATTGACCCATTAAAGGACAATTTGGGATTGTTGCCAGTTTTGGCTAACAATGAATAGAGCTGCTATAAATACACAAGTACAGGGTTGTGTGTGAAAATAACTATTTTCTAGGGGAAATACTTGGGAGTAGATCCTATTGGAAGTTTATGTTTAACTTCGTAAGAAACTACCAAATTATTTTCCAGAGGACTTTGCCATTTGTAGGCATCTTTGAATGAATGCACACATGATGCTGATGCACATTTTCCTTAACTGGACTCCACTTGCCTCTTAGCCTAATCGCCACCCTTTTCCACAAGCACCCTACTATCCTATTATCCAGCCTTAACCAATGGATGTGCGTGTTGAAATGGCTGATCTTCCATTCCCTTTTTGCCTTTTTGGAAACCTTTGTACTTTCAAAACACAGTTCAGGCTGAAACTCTTTAAGGAATCTTCCTTGACTTAGGCAAAAAAAAAAAAAAAAAAAGAGGAATGTTTCCACATTCTTTCCTAATGTTGCTTCTTCCACCAAACCCTGATTATTTCAAGGCAACTCACTCATATATTTAGTGAGTGTCTACTACATTCCAGGCGTTGCCTAGTGACCCAGTGCATAGCACAAGATACTCGGGCAGGAAATGTAGGCTGGGCTACCCAAAAAGAAGCAGTACAAGATTAAAGTCTTCTTCTAAAAGAAAGTAAAATTTGAGGCAGGAAGTCATTAGGTGACAGGACAGGGCTGCAGATGCTTCAAGAGTATAAATGAAGTCTCTCAATTGCACAGTCAACTGGCACTGAATTAAACTACACTTCACTGCAGGGGAAACCATTTTATTCTAGAACTCTCATTGGAGGGAAGAGCCGTTTTATTAATATTTACATCACATGAGCTGACACACTATGTTCAGTCAATATTTGTTGGCATGCATTGACTATTAGTAGAAATTGTATTTTACAGAGGTAGGTGTGCCATTTGATACAAAAACAAAAATTTTAATAAAAATATTTTATTGAACAGTAGTCTTTGTTTTTATATTGGAATATTTAGCCCAGCAAAAATTATGCTTCCTCATCATAGTTGTCTTAAACTAAAATAAAATCCTCTCATTTCATATTTCCTGTAGTAAGCATATTTCCTCTACAGCAGCTCATTTTCTTTGGCATCTGAGACTTGCTTCCATAATTGACTCTAGTCTGCAACAGTTTGTACTACCTTTGGTAGTGCCTAGGTGATAAGACATGGTGGTAATTTAGTCACTCTGTTCAAATAGCTGGGTGGTTCAATAAATACTATTAAACCTGTTGTTTGACTAATGTGGCCATTTCTTCATCAAATGCTATTGAGTGCCAGCAGGACACTAGGTGCTGGAAGTACAGAGAGAGATGAACAGCACATTGTTCTGAACATTCTGAATAAGAAAAGGACACCCTCTAATCTGGTCCAGGAAGGATGGTGACAAAAGGTTACTAAACCAATGCATTCCACAGAGATTTGAAGATTACCACCTATCTCTGTATCTTTAAGGGCTGCTTATTCTTCTTGTTCTGCTTATTGTTTCAAGGTCCACAAATGCAAATCCCTTAAGGTTTCCTATAGACTTATAATGTAGGATTTGGGGTTTAGCCAACATTCCCAAATTTCTCAGATACTCTTTGAATCCAGATCTGATTCATATTTTTCTGAAGCACCCATAAAATGAAGTTAAAGATAAACATGAATATTTTAAAGCAAAGTATTCTTTGCTCCCCACTCCCGCCCAATTGTCTGCTCTCTGTCTCCATTCTGTGTGTGCTCCTCTTCTGTGACTGCTTCTATCCTTATCGGTGGCACGAGGAATCTGTGTTTCTTTTTGTTGAGTCATCCTGCTTTGTCAGCTCTCCATGTGTGCAGTATCATTCTTGGACAGCCTGCGCTTTCTTTCGCGCTGGGTGGCTCTCCTTACGGGGTGCACTCCTTGCATGTGGGACTCCCCTATGCAGGGGGCACTCCTTGAGCTCATTAGCACTGCGCATGGGTCGGCTCCACACGGGTCAAGGAGGCCCAGGGTTTGAACCGTGGACCTCCCATGTGGTAGACAGAGGCCCTATCCATTGGGCCATGTCCACTTCCCACAAAGTATTCTTGAAGTCTTTATATATTACAAATTGGCTTAGCTCAGAAACCTGGAATAGTAAACATTCTCCCTATGGTACACTTACGTGCACAAAGTAAGTCAATAAAAATATAAGAAAAACAATAACAAATAAAGTTGCTGTCTCTGTCTGCATGGAGATCACTGTTCAAAGTGGGAAGCTCCAAGAAAACATATGTATATACTATAGGAATACAAAGGAATAAGGCATTAGCTTTGTTTGGAAGAAGAGAGTCAAGAGCTACTTCATTCAGTTACCATATGTACAGCCTACCATTCTGCTTTTAACCACATTCAGATATATATGTTAATTATGTACACAATAAAAATTCTTTTAAAAATCCATGGAACTGCACTACACAAAGCAGTGAGCCCTAACAAGCCAGGGACTATATAGTACAATTATACTAACGTATGTCATCAATTGTAATAAATACTACACACCAATGCAAGGTGTTAAAGGGGAATTCTGTGTTTTATCCATGATTGTTCTGTAAACCCATAACTTCTCTAGTAAAACTAAAATAAGAGGCTGGGCAAGATGGTGGCTGAGTGAACTTCCCTGATATTATCTCCTGCAGGGAGTCAGCTGGGCTGCGTTGGAGGCTCTTTGGGACTGGGCTGTTTCGGGATTTTTGCTGGTCGGGAGGTGTCTGGACATTGATTTGGGGGGAAGGTAACAGAGAGGATGCGTCTGTGAAATATACACGGAGGTCCCAGCTGGGCGAGGAAGATT
Source organism: Dasypus novemcinctus (assembly GCF_030445035.2). Classification (NCBI taxonomy): domain Eukaryota; kingdom Metazoa; phylum Chordata; class Mammalia; order Cingulata; family Dasypodidae; genus Dasypus; species Dasypus novemcinctus. Next base: position 92,612,650 of record NC_080686.1, read on the forward strand.
CCCTCCTTGGGTGGGTGGAGCTGTGGCATTGGGCGCTGCCACAGCACGGGGAGCCGCTGCGGCGGGTTTTTTTTTTCTTTTTTTTTGAGGCTCTGCAGTACTGGGGAGTTCGTGGGCCCTGGGTGGCCTACTGGGGGGTTGGTGGGACGGGAGGCGCTTGCAGACCGATTTGGGGAGACAGACGGGAGTTTTATGGCAAAGTGGGAGGAATTTTTGATTGCAGACACAAACAATAGCGCTTCCGCCTAGAGCCACGTCCCCCCTCAAACCCGGCTGCTGATCTACAGTGGTCTTAAAGTGATAGCAACAAAGAGATGCCACCAGGGTCTAGTAGGGTGAGAGATGTTTGGAAGCTGATTAGGGGAATATTTTGCGAAGCATGGGAATTTCGGGTTTGGACTCTGTTATTAGCGTTTTGGGCTGGATCCCCTCCCCGGACCTGGATATTGTTCTGAGTCATTAAATTGGCTGCAGCCTAGAGGCACCCCCAGGTGGCCATTCTGGGGGACCACAGGGTGGGAGGGTTCCTGAAATCAATTGGTGATATATCCACACAATAGACCCTAGTGAGTGAGTGAATTGTAGGGTACAGAACACAGGATAGAGCTTGTGGATGTGACCTCACCCATAGGACTGGCACCCAGCTGCGGGGATCCCTGAAGGCTGTGATGCACTGTGGTGCTCCCAGGCTTCCTGTTAACCGGACTTGAGGTTGCCAGGTCTGAGTCCCCTGGACTCTGGTGGCCCACACCCCAGAGACTCACACCTCTTGGGTCCTCAATATCTCAGACTTTCCATCCCTGAATCAACCACGCCCTGAGGTCCATCTGAGGTCCTTGAATGTCCTAGCCCTCAACATTTGCATTTTTTCTTCTTTGTTTTGTTTTGTTTTGTTTTTATTTTTATTCTATTTTTATTTTTTATTCTATTTTCTTAAAGTTCTGATTCCTGGCATTGCATTATCCCCTAGTCTTTTCTCCCAGCATATCCCCCAAAGTCTTTCTTTTTCCTTCTCTCTCTCATACCCCATCTTCTTCTTATTCTATTTTATCTTAACAATACAATAGGTGCTGCAGGAAACACCTCACATTTGCTGGGTTTCCTCATCCTCCACTGCCTCATTTCTGTGTGAATAGATTTTGGCTATCTACACTATCCCCTTTCCCCTACATCTTGATATCCTCCATCATCTACTATCTCTCCTATATTCCACCTCCCTTTCTTTGATCCACAAAGTGTCTAACTCTTAATTTCTAATACCTTTGTTTTGTTTTCTGTCTGGTATCCACTCTTGAAACTATTACCTTTCTTTTCTCTTTCCCTCTCTCATGAAAACAATAGCTTTTAGTTCATACCATATTCCTCCCGTATTCAGTCGTCTACCTCATTATAGATACTCTACCTACTGCTATAACTCTACACAATTTACATGAATCTAACCTCCATCCTCCCAGAACTCATATTGTTGCTTTGTTAACATATATCACCAATACTACTTTACACTTTTTCCTTGCTTACACAATTGCCTTTCCCCAGCACTAATACTTTCCTTTAAAGTGAACTTAACCAGCAATAAGAGATTAGAATAAGAAGAACAAAGTGACAAAGAGAAGATATAACACTTATGCAAAAACAACAGCTAATTAATCTCCAAGACTAGACAAAGAAGCTAAGGAACTGATTAAACCCGTCAAGAAAAAATGATGACCAGACAGCAACAAAAATCTAAAACCAAACCAGTAATCAGGAAAACATGACTGAATCCAATCAACAAACTAAAAATCAGGAAGGCGAGCAGAACTTCACACAAGCAATGAAAGATCTCAGAACATATATTACTGACAAATTTGATGTAGTAAAGGAAGAGGTTAACAACATGAAGTCAACACTTGGAGGGGAAATTGCAGACATACGCAAAAAAATAACAGATATGATGGAAATGAACACCACAGTTCAAGAAATCAAAAATACACTTGCAGCAAATATCAGCAGACTAGAAGAGGCAGAGCAGAGAATTAGTGATGTGGAAGACAGTGCATTGGAAATCAAAGAGATAGTAGAAGTGGTCAATAAAAAGGTAGAAAAAATCCAGATAGGACTTAGGGACCTGAATGATAATGCAAAATGCTCAAACATACGTATTATAGGCATTCCAGAAGGAGAAGAGAAGGGAAAGGGGTCAGAAGGAGTGTTGCAAGAAATAATGGCTGAAAACTTCCCAAATCTACTGAAAGAGACAGATGTACATATCCAAGAAGCACAGTGCACTCCACTGGTCATAAACCACAACAGGCCCACCCCAAGACATATACTTGTCAAATTATCCAATGCTCAAGACAAAGAGAAAATTCTAAAAGCAGCAAGAGAAAAGAAAACCATCACATACAAGGGAAGCTCCATAAGATTAAGTGCTGATTTCTCATCTGAAACCATGGAGGCAAGAAGGCAGTGGTATGATATAGTCAAGGTACTAAAGGAAAAAAATTTCCAACCAAGAATACTCTATCCAGCTAAAATAGCATTCAAAAATGATGGAGAGTTCAAAATATTCGCAGATAAACAGAAACTGAAAGAGTATACCAACAAGAAACCTCCCCTTCAAGAAATTCTAAAGGGAGTTTTGCAGGAAGAAAGGAAAAAACAGGACAGGCAGAGTTGGAGGAGAGTGTAAGCGCAACAAAAAAGACAAAAATAGAAGGAAAAAAAATAATACAAACAAAATATGACAAACACAAATCCAATCAAAATATGGCTAACAGAAATAATTCCCTGAAACTAATAACACTGAATGTCAACGGATTATACTCACCTATCAAAAGATTCAGACTGGGACAATGGATAAGGAAATACGACCCATCTATATGCTGTCTACAAGAGACACATCTTAGACCCAGAGACTCATGGAGGTTGAAAGTGAATGGCTGGAAAACAATCATACAAGCAAACAATAACCAAAAAAAGGCAGGAGTAGCTATATTAATATCAGACAAAATAGACTTTAAATGCGAAACAATTGTGAGAGACAAAGAAGGATACTACATTTTAGTGAAAGGGACAATCTGTCAAGAAGATCGAACAATCATAAGTATTTATGCTTCTAACAAGGGTGCCTCTAAATTCGTGAGGCAAACGCTGGAAAAACTAAGTGAAAAAATAGATGCATCTACAATTATAGTGGGGGATTTTAATACACCACTATCAACTCTGGACAGAACATCTCAAAAGAGAATCACTAAAGAAACAAAACATTTGAACAGTATATTAGAGGAGCTGGATCTAATAGACATATACAGATCACTACACCCAAACACAGCAGGATATACATTTTTCTCAAGCGCACATGGAACATTCTCCAAGATAGACCATATGCTAGGCCACAAAGAAAGGCTTAATGAATTCAGAAATATTGAAATCATACAAAATAATATCTCTGACCACAGTGGATTGAAGCTGGAAATTTGCAAGGGACAGAGGCCCAGATTTCACACCACGATTTGGAAATTAAACAGCACACTCTTAGAAAAACAGTGGGTCAAAGAGGAAATCTCAAAAGAAATCAATGACTACCTTGAAAAAAATGATAATGATAACACAACATACCAAAATTTATGGGATGCAGCAAAAGCAGTACTGAGAGGGAAATTTATAGCCATAAATTCATATATCAAAAAAGAAGAAAGCAAAAATTGAAGAATTAACTGCACTTTTGAAGGAATTAGAAAAACAACAACAAAGTAACCCAACAGGAAGAAGAAGGAAGGAAATAACAAAAATAAAAGCACAACTAAATGAAATAGAAAATAAGAAAGCACTTGAAAAGATAAACAAGACCAAGAGCTGGTTTTTCGAGAAGATCAACAAAATTGACAAACCTTTAGTGAGACTAACAAAGAAAAAAAGAGAGAAGATGCAAATACACAAAATAAGAAATGAGAAAGGCGATATCACCACTGACCCCACAGAAATAAAGACTATCATAAGAGGATACTTTGAAAAACTATATTCCAACAAAAATGACAATTTAGAGGAAATGGACAAATTCCTAGAAGCACATAAGCAGCCCATATTGACGAAAGAAGAAATTGATGATCTTAACAAACCAATCACAAGCAAAGAGATAGAATCAGTCATTAAAAATCTCCCAACTGAGAAGAGTCCAGGGCCAGACGGCTTCACAGGTGAATTTCAAGGGGAGGGAAAAATGGATGTGGAATGGATGGAACCAAGGTAAATGTGGGGACAAGAGAGGAGTTTCGTGAGAGTACACGAGGATGAATATAAAACATGTAATATTACACCAAAAACATATAGGGGATGACAGACTAATAATGTAAACCATAATGCAAAACATAGGATAACTAAAAAATTTAGAAAACTGTACATCCTAATGTATGGACCACATTGTAAGCACAGATGTCATCTTGTTTGAAAGCTATTGTTTTGGAATCTGTACATCAGTTTCAGGAAATATGATATGAATAAGTTAAAAGATTATCACTGTGGAAGGGAAAAGGTTTTATGGTGGATCTATGGGAGTACTGTATATTGTATATATGAATTACTGTGATCTAAGACTCTTGTGAAGAGAAGCTCAATAATTAGAAAAAAAAGAAAATAAAAAGATAGGATGTAGAAATTTTTCTAAATCAATATGTACTCTAGATCTAACCTTTAAACTCATTGCTATATTCCATTCTACTAGTAAGGGAAACTGACATTATGTTGGGATTCACTTTACAGGAAGTTTTGGATCACAGAGTGGTTCAACAATGGCGGCGGAGGAATACTGATATGGGATGTTATTGATAGGCTATATATGGTTGACAGGGAGCTATACAGGGCATATGTCCAGGGTACATGGTAATGTTTAGATATACTCATAGTGGAAACAATTAAAAACAACAGCTGGGGGGGGTACTGGGTCCCTGGCCAGGGGGTCTCTGTCGTGGTCCCTGGGAGAGCAGCGGCAGTCCCCCAGGTGCAATGGTGAGAACCAGGAAGGAATGAGGGTCCAACAGTGGGCTCCTGATACTAATGGCTATGCTTGTGAGCCTATACACCTGCAATAAGAACAAGGCCTAGAGTAGCATTGTGCCTGGGAGTTTCCTCATGACAGCCTTCATGTTACTCAAATGTGGCCACTCTCGAAGCCAAACTCAGCATGTAGGTGCAGCGCATTCCCCCCAGCGTGGGACATGACACCCGGGGATGAGCCTCCCTGGCACCAAGGGATCACTACCACATACCAGCTGAAGATGCAACTAGAAAATGACCTTGAATTAAAGGTTCAATGCGGATCAGCAGAATATCCCTGTCTACATACAATAACATGACTTCAAAATGATGTTTGACCTAATGTAAGGGGAAAATGGAAAGGAGAAATGAGTTTATATGGCTACAAGTCTCTAAAAAAGAGTCTGGAGGTTGTCAGAAGGAATGCCCTTATGCACAACTGAGCAGAGTCTAAGAGACAGATAAAGTAGATACAACCCCAGGTATTGGTTCTTTTGAGGGATAAAGAGACCCACGGGTTCTATGGTCATGGCAGATGGGGTTCACTGCCATGTCAGATGGCCCTTCTTTGGAGCTGGTGTTTCTGTGTGATGGAACTGGACTCAGAGGGGATCTCTTTTCATAAGACTTTCATGCTACTTTACTGGAATTATAGTTGGTGCTGGGTTTTAAGAGATATTCAAGGGATTTGAATCTCTGGACTGACAATATGATACCCAGGCCCAGAGCCTCAACAGACTTCAGTTCCTACACTCTGATTTATTGGACTTACCCCACTCAGCTAACATGGAGTTGAAGGAGGTCAACCACCACACCATGGAGCCTAGAGTGTCTACAACTGAAAGCAGGAGGAGTGCATCCAGTATCCATGTGGAATCTAAGCCCCCACTTGACACATGTGCAATGGACACAACCAATCCAATGTCCACAGAGAAAATGTGGCATTGGTGTGGGAAGGGTGGCCATGGTGGCTGCTGGGTGCAGGGAATAGGAGGAAGAGATGAGATGGGGAGGCGCTTTCGGGATGTGGAGTTGTCCTGGGTGGTGCTTCACGGGCAATTACGGGACACTGTAGATCCCCCCAGGGCCCACTGGATGGAACGTGGGAGAGTGTGGGCTATGATGTGGACCATTGACTATGGGGTGCAATGATGCTCAGAGATATATTTACCAGGTGCAATGGATGTGTCATGATGATGGGAGAGAGTGTTGCTGTGGGGGGAGTGGGGGGTGGGGGCGGTGGGGTTGAATGGGACCTCATTTTTTTTAATGTAATATTTTTTAAAAAAATAAAATTATAAAAATAAAATTAAATTAAAAAAATAAAAATTAATAAAAAAAAGTTACTTCATAGAGGAAAAATTTAAATGAGTCTAGAAGGATTATTAGGTGTTAATCAAACAGAAAAGGGGCTGGAAGTGTTTACAGAGGAAAAACAAGGAGGGAGAAACAGTGTGCGATTTTAAGGAAACTACTTAATGAAGTGTTTGGCAGGCTGGTGGAATCTATTACCCATAGAATATATGGGTTCTTCTATTTTTACTGTTGATGCATTTAAGTACTATGAAGTGCTATAGTAGGTGCTCAGTAAATATTTGTTAAATGAGAAGTGAGAGATGTTATTGGTAAGGAAAGCAAAAAGCAAATAATGAAAGAGTAGGACTGAAACTCAAGATGCAAAAAAAGAGTGGATTTTCAGGAGACAGTACAGTGGTCATGGTTGTGGGGGTCATAAGGTCATAGAGAATGGGATTCAGGAAGACACTGACTGCATCCATTTTCTATCTCCTAGAACACAACTTCGTTCCCAATGCCTGGCCCCATATCTGGCATGTGATAAGAATTCCATAAATATCTGTTAAATGCAAAAATAAAGCTTTTCCTCCCAGAATGTGGTGGGCATTTCTGACCCAACTGCAGGAGGCTAGGGACAATGGTGAGGGAAAGAAGTCATAGATGGTTAATTTTATATAGTTTTAGTTTTTCTATCTCCTCCTAGAGAGAGTTCAAAAACAAGTAGGAGAAAGTCATGCTGGCTTGGGGTAAATAAATTTTGGGCCATTTCCATGATCATCCAGATATCTTAGATGAGAGTCTTCTGCATTCATCTCTGGCGATATTACCTTCCAAATCCTACCTGGGCAGGTGGGGATTAGCTCAGTCAGGGTGTGCTGGATCCAGTTTGTATTGGGAATTTTGCTAGTCCAAAATGTTGCAAGTCACTTGCAATCAGCCATAGTGGGATATTCACATAACCAAGTTCTGCAAACTCTACAATCAGGGATTTTTATTTTTTGTTTTGTTTCTGACACCAGTTTATACCACTAGATGGCAAATTGATTAGAAGTTGCATTTTCATGGAAACATTTTTTTTTTTTCTTATGCTTTCCTGAGGGAGGAAAGATGTTGGAGATTATAAAGAATACCCCAAATCATCCTTTGTTTTCACTACATTGCTTGGTTGACCACTTGGACCACTGGGACTCAAAGGGAGATTGAGCATCATTCTTCCCAAAGTATGATAAGCAAAGGGCCTGGGGTGGTCTCCTCAACTCTTCCCAGAGTATGGATGATAAAGTTGTAACACACAGGATGTGGTAGTACTGAGAAAAATGTTCTAGCATCAACTGATTCATATATGTAAAATTATAAAAAATGTGTTATAACAACCAAAATTTGTTTCTCATTATGAATGTAGTTATATTTTATATTATGAACTGTAGGCCTGCATAATGTTCAGTCTTAGAGAATTCAAAAGATGGTTGTTACATATCTTTCAAACTCCCACAGCTCTCTCTCAAACAGATAAGCTGTTCTAGCAATTATAGAAAGCTGTTGAGCTGTAGCAAGAGGTTGTGAAACTCTTCAATGCTCCCAAACCTGCCTAGCATCTTGAGCAATGCCCAGAACTCCTGGATCCTTTCATGTTGCCACAGCCCCCTTTCATGCTTGGCCATATTTCCTCGGTACTTTACAATCATCTCACTCAGCATTTTTTGGCTTAACCCCAGGTAAAGAAGAGAAAAGAACAGCCAGCTGCAAAGTGTGGCTTATTTGGAGGAATTCTTACAGGGAAATTTGCCTTTGTCTTTATTTTTTATTTTTTAATTTTATTCATTTTTTAAAAATATTACATTCAAAAAATATGAGGTCCCATTCAACCCCACCACCCCCGCCCCCCACTCCCCCCACAGCAACACTCTCTCCCATCATCATGACACATCCATTGCATTTGGTAAGTACATCTCTGGGCATCGCTGCACCTCATGGTCAATGGTCCACATCATAGCCCATACTCTCCCACGTTCCATCCAATGGGCCCTGGGGGATCTACAATGTCCCCTAATTGTCCGTGAAGCACCACCCAGGACAACTCCAAGTCCCGAAAACGCCTCCACATCTCATCTCTTCCTCCCAAAGGACCTATAAGGTTTGCTGCTTGATCTTATATATAGCTGTGCATTGAATTTAAAGCACTGAACTTTCCAAATTGAAGTTTACCAGACTTGGGTTTAGACCTGTGTGGGCTTTGCCATAACCCACTTCTGTGATCTTGACCAAGCTACTCAACCTTTATGATTCTCAGTATCTTCGTGGAAAATGGAGATAAGAATAAATACAATACATGATTGCTGGTGCATCCTAATAGAAACAGTGTAAGTACAGTGCCTAGCATAAATCAGAAGCTTAATAAATGCTTTTGTCTTATTTCATTAATTTTGTGTGCCATAAAATCTTGGGTGCAAGGCAAATTTATGCCACATATGTGTTCTGTAGATTATAGCATAGACCATCATAATCATTTACAAAGCAATTATCATGTCTGTGTGACAGCAGACAACACCACTACAGTTATATAAACAATAGCAACAAACACTTACATAGCACCAACAAAACACTTACTATGTCCCAGGAGATGGTCTAAGCACCTTTCATATACTAACTCATTGACTCACTAAAGTAATCCTATGAGGTCAGAACAATCTTCATCATTTCCAATTTGGAGATCAAAAGAATTAAGGCAAAAAAAGTTTAATATGCCATGGCCACCCAGCTAGGAAGCAGCAGACCCAAGATTTAAATCCAGGGTATTTGACAGTAGAGTCTGTGCCCTCAACCACTAAACTATCTAGTCCTTTACACTGAAGAAAGTACATATATATATTTGCATATATTATATATATATAGTCATTCCTTGGTACTCAACTTCTTTGAAACTCTAATTTGGTATCAACACATTTTGACATGAAAATTCTGTCCCGGTACTTGTTTGCTTAGTACTCAACACTCAAGCTGGAACCTGTCGATGTCGGCTGCCTCATAACTTACTACCTTTTCCAGCCAAGACAAAGGGGTATGCATTAGTCATGCAGTAGCTCTTGCCCTATGCACATCCCATTGTAGTCTTATCTTAGCTTCTGTGGTTATTTTGTGTATTTTTGCATTTTTTTCCTCATCATGGGTCCTAAGAAAATGAGCAGTGATAGCACTGAGCAGAAAAGAAAATTACTTCACACCACCATTGAGGGAAAAAAAAGAAATATTACGTAAATATGAGAGCAGAATTCACATTACTGATCTTGCTAGGGAATATGATGTGTCTAGTACAATGGTCTCCACCATCATTAAGAATAAAGAATAAAAAAGGCTGATGTTGTGAAAGGAATTAAAGCAGTAACAAAGAAACATTCCCAAACACTCAAGGAAGCTGAAAAGCTGTTATTAATTTGGATAAACAAGAAGAAGTTAGTAGTCGACCGGAAGCCATGATATGTGAAAAAGCAAAAGTGTTGCATGCCAATCTTTTGAAAACAAACCAGAACCAAGTGATGAGAGTGTTGAAGCTTCTACGGCCAGCCACGGCTTGTATGATCATTTTAAAAAGAGAACCAACTTCCATAGTGTCATGAGGCATGGCGAGGCAGTGAGGGCTAATAAAAAGGCTGCTGATGAATTTGTCAGTGAATTTCAAGACTACGTATTAGATGAGGGTCGTATTCCCCATGAAGTTTTTAACTGTGATGAGACTGGAGTTTTTTGCGGGGAAAAACGCTGAGTAGAACCTATATCACAAAAGAGAAGAAGGGATTACCAGGCCACAAACCAATGAAGGACAGGCTCACTCTGTTGTTGTGTGGGAATGCTAGTGAGGACTTAAAACTCAAGCCTTTATTAGTCTATCACAGAGAAAACCCATGAATTTTCAAGAAGCATATGCCATAAAAAACAAGCTCCCACGTGATATGGAGGACAAACAGCAAAGCTTGGGTCAGGAGGCAATTTTTCACCATATAGATAAATGAAGTGTTTGGTTCCTCAGTGAAAAAAACATTTGCTGGAGAAAGATTTGCCTCTGAAAGCTCTGCTACTTTTGGACAATGCACCTGCTCACCCTCCAGGCTTGGAGGATGACTTACTAGAGTTCAGCTTCATCACTGTACGATTCCTGCACCCCAAAACTACTCCTGTCATCCGGCCCATGGGCCAGCAGGTCATTTCAAACTTCAAAAATTATATACTAAGGCACTTTTCCAGAGGTGCTTTGAGATCACCTCTGATACCCAGTGGACCCCCACAGAATTATGGAAAGAGCATTTCAATATCCTGCACTGCCTTAACCTTTTTGATAAGGCCTGGAACGAAGTCTTTTATAAGACAATGAATTCAGCATGGAAGAATTTGTGGCCAGAAGCTGTGACTCAGAGACTTTGAAGGGCTTGAGGCTGACCCCAAGCCTGCAGGTTCAGAGGATGCAGTTGTGCAGGATACTGTATCTTTGGGCTAATCCCGTGGTCTGGAGGTTGAGAAGTTAGTGGAGGAACATTGTGAGGAGCTGCAGGAAGTACAGAAGGAGCAGCAACAAGAGGTACTGAAGATTTCTTCAAGTAAGGAGGAGATAAGGGAGGATGTCTCCAGTTCGTATATAAAAGAAATGTGTACAAAATGGGCAGATGTTCAAAACGTTGTGGAGAAGTATCATCCAGCCAAAGCTCTGACAAGAAGAAATGTGAATTTATTAAAGGACCAAACAATTTCACACTTTCGAGGAACTCTGAAAAGACAGAAGCTGTCCTCATTGGATAAGTTTTTAGTGAAGGTGACAAAGAGTGTGCCAGAGCCTGTGGTGCAAGTTGAAAAAAGGCAGAAAAGAGGAAGAACACCTGAAATGCAAATGCCCAATGTTCTACTGGAGGGTAACTCTCCTTCCAAGCAATGCTCCATGTGACCTCTCCTCCTCACTGCTCTCCTGCCACCATCCCATTAGGCCATGGACCCTTCTCAGTACAGGTACAGTGAACCTATCTAAACCTATATTTATTAATTTTTAGTTTTATTTCTCATGTAATGTAATCATGTACAATCCTATTTTTTAACATTGCCTTAAAAATGTATGTTGTCTTTGGTTTGGGAACACATTAAATTTATTTACATTATTACTTATGGGAAAAACTTGTTTGGTCCTCATCGTTTTTGGTACTCATCATGCGGCAAGTACTGAGGTACCACTGTATATATATTTGTCCTACTGAGTTCACAATAACCCTGTGAAATAAGCCACTCCAGAAGTTCTTCGGCATACTTCCCTTTGGATTCCAGCTTGAATTGCTCCCATGAGTCTTAGCTTATGTGAACTGCTCAGTACATTCAATTTTCCTGCCTTGAAGATGAAGATGGATCTTCCTGGTTGATTCACTCTCTGGAAACTTAGAGCCATATGCCCATCCCAGGGAAAACAGGGTGACAGCCTGGGATTTTAATCAAGGCTCTTTTGGTTGCAAGCAATGTACACAAATAAGCTTAAGCAGGAAAAATAGGATAGATAGAACTTATCAAAAGGATACAAGGATATTTCATGGAATGCAAAGAAAGGAAACACAGATTTAAACCTGGAAACAGAAACCTATATTGAAAAACAGTCAAGCCTCAAACTTCTTCAACTGCTCCTTCTAGGACATTATGCACCAGTCCATGTTTTATTTATATTCTCCTTTATTCTTTGATCTCTATAACCTGGTTTTCTCTCCTTTTCTGGGTACCTGGAAGAAGATGACGACTCAATAACTCCAGAGTTTGCATGTCTTTCATTTGTAACTAGCAGAAACTGACATCGTTCAGTTCCAATTCTAAACTCCAATCTGGAAGAATATAATTGATTCATTTTGGGGTCATGTGCCCACTGTTGGTTTTATCACCCATAAGGGAGGGCTGTGTTAGGGGAACAGAGTTACATAGCAAAATTATGTCTGCCAGGACCCTCACCTGTTGGAAGGTGGCAGTTATCAGGAAAGGGGGTACACCTTATAGCTAGACAGAGCCCATGGGGTAGGGCACTGGGGGCCTACTCTATACAAATGTCTCCTTAACCCTTAAGTCTTCCTTCCTTAAGGACTTTGACATTCCTCAGCTCTGTCCTTCTCTTTGCCATTAACAGCCTTATGACAATGTTATTCACTGAAATTCCTGCAAAGAGCTTTTTATCATAGTAATAAAGCATCTTCTCTGACATAAAATTCTCTATCAGAACACAGCTCAATGTGATTATATCTCAATGTAGACAGTATAACCTAACATATCCTGTAAGAGATGAAAGACTGTCTCAAACCTGTGAAATATGTTTTCTAAGATGTCAAAATTTAAGAGTTTAAAATATCCTATTTTAAAATTTAATTTTTCCAAATGTACATTTACTTAACAAGTGGAATCTTTGTCATTCTTAGAAGGAAAGGGAAAAAAAAGAAAAAAAAAAACAACTCTGCAGATTCTAGCTACAAGCCAGAACACATTTTACTCAGCAAACATTCTCTGCAGAAATATTGAGGAGAGAAGATGGTTATTTCTGCTGCTCAAATTGGTGATTCCTGGCCAGACAATTTAAGAAATTATTAGGTATATTCAAAATGTGCCTATTTGAATACAATATTTTCCTTAAGAAAAATCAGAATTATTTTTTCAAACTTGAGAACAGAGGGATTGAAGAATAAAGTCTAAAGCTGAATGTAACTCTTGGGTTTCCATTCTGTTCATCCCTCTCGTGGTGAGCCAGGGGGTTAACAGGCCCAGGTACCAGCAATTGGAGCTCTTCTCTTCCTTACTCTGAGAACCTGAGCAAGTAGCTTAATCTCTCTGAGCCTCACTTTCCCTGTTTGCAACTAAGCTTACCTCGTAGGGTTGTCATGACTATTACATAAGGTAAGGCGTGTTGGGTTCATTGTAGAGCCCCTGCAATGTATCACATGCTCAGTAAATACATGTTCTTTCCTGCCTTTATCTAAACATTTCTCCTTTTGCTGCTGAGTCCAGTCAACTTTACGCCAATCCATCTAATGAGAAGAGTTGTTTCATGACTTATTCTGAGAATTACATGGCAATTTTACTAATTGGCTTTGTATCCAGACATACGCCATGTGCCAGGTAACATTGTCAGCAAGAGGTCACAATTAAATTCATTCTTTCCTTTTTGACCTATGTATAACTTAGGAAGGAGAATGCTTCTATCACTTGTCTCTGACCAAACACTAGATTGTATATTATAATAATAAAGGGATCATAGAGGATATTGGAGTTCATGTGGCCAAATTCCCTTTCTTCCCAACTCATCCTGTACCTCTATCACCCAGAGACAACTGAGCCACTATCTCATAATCCTATGTCTATGTAGCACCCAGAATAAAAAACGTCGGTATGTATCAATGGTGTGTGAATTAAAATTTTTTGACTCTTAGTGATTCTAATTACTAGGTTCATGTCCTTTATCTACTATTCTGTTGCCTGATTACCTCCCTTTAATTACTTTGTAAGAGATCTTCATATATTGAAGATATTAGTTATTTACCAAATATGTTGCAAATAGTTTCCCCAAATTAGTTTATCCCTTTCTTTTTAAAATGAATAGTATTTTAAAGTTTTAAATAGGCAAAAGTATCCATAGTTACTTTCATGGGTTCTTTTCCTATTCATTTTATCTTTAGGAAAAAAAGTGATAACTAAACAACTATCATGGTTTGCTGTACGGTAACTCAGGACAGAGGAATTTTTTTGAATGATACAAGAAAACAAAGTTGGGTCAATGAGCAAGTCTCAACCTAAATGAAGTCCAGAAGCAGAGACTCTGTCCCAAAGTGTAAATTTGGATTTAATGATGAACAGGACTCTGGGCCTTCAGACTTCTGTATCTGAGACTACTTAACACTCTTCTCTTTCCAACATGCTGCCCATGACCTTTCAAGTGAAGAACAGCGTCCAGACATGGAGAGGCAGGGCCCAAGTTACAAGGGCTGGAACAAACTTTGAAGGCTTAATCCAAGCAGAAACAAGTGCCAGAATAAATAGATTTGTGTCCCTGAGCTGTTAATCTAGGACACTTTTAATTTCCCTTTTCTGGAGGATGGGCCAGTTTTGATTTCAAACCTTTTCTTACTATACAGTGTTCCCAAGATAATATTGCAGTAATGCAACCAGTGAATCTACATAGCCACACCAGCACTGCAAACCACTGGGAGGAAAGCGCACCTCACAAACTTACAACACTTGTTCACTGACAAGCTTCTTACAGGCCTTCTCTCATTTAATTCTCTCAATAACACTTTGTTACAGAAATCAGAATTCTTATTTCACAGATGAGGAAACTGAGGCTCAGAGAGACTCCCTGCTGTACTCAACATTAAACAGCTAATAAGCGGTGGGGACAGAAATTAAACTCATGTCTGATTATCTAATCCAAATTTTTATTCTCTATGCCACTGAACCTTTCGTGACCAAGGATCCAAAAGAAGCCCAATATTTCTTTAGTCAGAATATACCTCCCATGGTCTACTGATGAATATCATCTCTCCACTCTCAAATTCATTTCTTTCTTTCACTTGGAATATCTGAGCATATTTGTAGCCAGGACATCCATCTCTCAGACTGCTGTGGGAAGTCCTGGGGCTGCTAAAATAAGCTACAACCCTTTGAGCTGAGCTAAAAATAAGAGTCAAGTTCCTTGAGGGACTTGATCTCCTACTGTTATTTCATTAATGGAAACACTGTATTGTCCTTTCCCTGAACTCCCTTGCAAAGAAAGAAAACGATTCTCTACACCAAAACCCTCAAGTCTAAAAGAGAGCTAATGAGTCACATGTCCACAGCGTGTGCTGTGTGCACTTGTCTCCTCCTCCAATGAGGAAGAACCTTCAGGACAGGGACAGTTCTCCTGAGCATCCCCCACAATCCTGGAAGAATGCACCTGCTCAGTAAATGTTTGCAGAATGAATGAGCTGGATCAATAAATATTAATCCAGAAAAAGCAAAGCAGAAATTTAATACTACAAATTTGAATGACTTGTCATAAATTAAAAATTGCCTTCTCAATTTTCTGATTTGATTTTATGGAAGGTCTCTGAGTATTTATCCTCAGGATAAGTATTAGCCTGTACACACACACACACACACACACTTTTTACCCCATAAACAGAGAAACAAGACATAAAAAATGGGTTGGATGAGGAAAAGGGTACTCAGGGCCAGGAGAAAAACTCAGAACCTCAGCTCCCCTTAAATATCCCGCCATACTGGAGAAAATTAAATCATGGCATTCAGGCTAAAAGGAGAAGCATTCCTTGAAAATTAACAAATTTGAAGGATAATCAAATTTAGTGGATAATCACCAAGTATTTTCATTTGATATTCTGTCAATTCAGCCTACCAAATACTATGCCTAAAAGTTACTCCACATTGTAAGAGAAACCTGTGATTCTGCTTCCTGAAATATCAAATTTCTTATGGGAGATTAAGATATTTAGTCTTTCCTGCCCCCGATCTCCCATTCCATCGAAACACATACTCAGACTAAGGGACATATATACATGCAAATTCACACATGCATGATCACAAATAGACACGTTTGTCACATATTCATACACTTTCATACCTGAATACTACCCCTAACAACATATACATCAATAGTCATATAGGTAAATGAACATCCATCACACAAATCCATGAAATGTCATTCCCATCAAGGATATCGAAAAGGGTTCCTTTCATACTTGTGCAGTACACAACCTATACAACTCATCCTGGCAGACTTACTTAATTTGTCTAAAATTCCAGATCTATAATTCTTCTTTCTCTATGACACTACCTTTCACCAACCATAAAATAAGACAAAATTTTTTTAAAAGGGAAGGTTAAGAATTAAAGTAGTAGCCTGAACAGTGAAATTAGGGAAGGATATTACCAAGATGAACTGCCTGCAGCTTGCTGACCAATACCATGATTGGATGGGGATAAATGGATATATTTTAGATCTTCTGAATGCACAACCAAGCAGGCAGCAGGCAGCAACTATGACTATTTTTTCCTCAAAAACTGTAATAACCAGATGTAGATGACAAAGGCTAATCAGATCATGATACTGTTCCATAGTTTGTTTGCTAATTTTTCATTTTCCTGAAAATGTAAATTTTCCTGTTTCACTTAAATATGAAAATGTTACCTTTCATTACATTTCAAATGATAGACTCTACAAAGTAGGATTAATTTATAGGTCCTAAATCCTAGCCCTAATTTGAGACTTGATTTCTGAAAATAGTTTTACTTTGGGTTAAGTTAGAGGAACCCAGAATCAGATTGTCTATATTTGAATCCTATCACCATCATTTTACTAGCCATGTGATATTGGGCAAGTACCTTATCTTTGACTTTAATTTTCTCATCTATATCATAAGAAATATATTATATAATTCATGAAGTTTAATTAAATTAAATGAGTTAATATGTATAAAAGTCTTAGACACTTTCTGGCAGATACTAAATTCTCAGTAGAAACACTTATTATATTATCCTCAATTAGCAATTTCAGATTTTCTATTTGAATACTACCCAGGCAGTATATAGATGATGAGCTGGATTTAATGCTGAACTTTGCCATTTGGGATCAGTGTGATCTTGTATAAATAAATATCTCAACTTCTGTTTCCTCCTTTGTAAATAGGTCTAATGGTCAAGGATTATGGTGATAATGAAAGCTGTAACACAAAGTAGAGGTTCAAATATTAGCTCCCTCCCTTGTTTGGCCATATTTAGAGCATTATTGCTTTCGAGAATTCACTTCTAATAGTTAGCCATATCATCATTACATTGAGAGTATATATTGCATGACACCTAAGTTCTGCTGTCCTCCCTTGCTCCTGCAGCCCCAAATTTTCTCACCACTAAATCATTCATAAAAGATGCCAGGTATAAAAATTAAAAATAATCCACCTTCCCACCACAGACATCTGAGAACTACAAGAGGTAGCATTTGTGAAAACTGTTTTACATTTCTTACATGCCTTAAAAAGTAGCAACTTTAGAAATCTAAATATCAAGTTCATTTCAGGAACTCTGCCAGTAATCTGTGCAGGAGTATTTTATGGAATACCTATAACTGCCCTGTGATATAGGTTATATTAACCCCATTTTACAGAAAAGGGAACTAAGTTCTAAGAGATTTAACTTGTACAAGTTCATGCTGCTGATAAGAGGAAGAATTCAACATTGAACCTCAAACTTTCCAATTCCAGAACTTACACTCTTTCTTCTGTGGTCTCCTGCTGGTTAACAGTGTTGAGAACTAGTTTCAAATAAAAGGGTGAATACATGAATTTGAATGAATAATTTAAATAAAAGAAATATACTGGGCAACTATTGATAGTGCTGACAACACTGTGGTGACAGATTTCCCAACCATGCCCCACTGTTTTTAGGAGAGTCCAGGAGTTAAATAATTTCTTGGAATCTAAGAACAGTATGTTCCTTAAACATAGGAAGAACTACTGTGCATCAAATGCCATGCTGGGTAACAAGGCTACATTGGGCCCTTCAGAATCTCAGACTAGTTTGTCAAATCATATGGTGGAATTTGCACAGAGAAAATAGTAGCTGAGCCTATCAGGTAAAGGCAAAAGCTGTCTCCCAAAAGAGACATAAGAGAATGAAATATAATACAGGACTAGACAAAGCCCCATTCTGGAGTTATTTTCACATATACTGCTCTTGTATAGTCTTGGAGTGGGGAGGGGAGCCAAGTTATGGAGACCACCAGGGTATCTGCAGACTACCATTTATCAACATCATTCCGTTCCACACTGGCATGAAAAGGTCATGACTCATCAAGAGGAGATATAGGAAAAGGCTTTCTGATTTCTAATTTAAAATCTGTGAAAAAGGGCTGTTCATTTGTCAAAGTGATGTTATTGTTTGACACAGTTTCTGAAATGGATCTAATATTCTTTTTCCTGCTGCTGAGCTAGAAGAGAAGTAGTATTCCAAAAAATATTTTTAACAAGAGAGTCTTTCTGAATTAAGGGCCTGACATTTGGGGTCACTATGAGTGAGAAAGAATTTAGGCATTTCTTGGGTCATGTACCCAGATATGATTTGTGAAACAGACATATCAAATAAAAGAAGACAGAACTGCAAAGGTGTGTTATGCTAAGCTTTAGAATTTTTGTTTTGTTTTGTTTTGGTCAACAGGCTGATGAGAGATTCAGATTGAGCTATGAGGAACTCATTCCAATGCTCTTCATCAGTCTTTTACAGGTGAGGAAACCATGGCCTAGAGGGGTGATGAGATTTCCCCATCAGCACTAGAAATCCAAACCAAGATGATTGGTCACCTATCTTCTCCAGTGAGCTTTCCCATCACACAGCTCCCTCCAAAACTTTCCTCTCTCCTAAGACATTCCTCTTTACATTCTATCACAAAGTCATAGAAAGATACTTTATGTGCATGCAGGGAAGAGAAGGGATGAGAAAAGGGTTCCTAGGTAGAGCTAAGATGGTTGTGAGGAGGTGAAAAAGGTAATGTATTTTCCATAATTCTGTTTGCTTGTTTAGGGATCTAGCACATACTTCTTGTGGGAAAAAATGTAAAATTCATCAAAATAAAAAGAAAGAGCCCCACCGTTTGAGGCACTGTTTACTGTCACAGTTAATGAGATCATGCTGAGACACACATAAGCATAACCTCTGGAATAAGTTCCCAGTTCACTTTGAAGTCTTTTAACCATAACTCATTTGTGTTTAATATTCCTCCCTTTTGGTCAAGGTCTTTTTCCAAATTCATTGCTAGTTACAGCTTGGTAATAATCTCTCAGTGCCAGGAAGGCTCTTCCCCAGGAGCCATGTCCCACAACGGAAGGTGGCAGGGGGAGGGAAGGTAGTATGTTTAAATGCTGAGATTGGCTTAGAGAGAGGCAACATTTGAGTAACAAGGAAGCTTTCAGGAAGTAACTCTTAGGCAATATATAATAGTAGACTAAGTTTTAAATTCACTAGAAAAGGTTCATAAGTACAACCATCAATATCAAGGACCTAGCGTAATGGTCTGTCCTCCTTTGCTAGGTACTGCGCATGTATTCTAGAGACATCTAGACACTATAGGCAGGGCAGAAAATCTCAGGAATTTGGCACCCTGTCAATGGGCTCTATTTTGGAATATATGTTCCCTAATATAACAGAGTTAGACTTGTTTATAATTTCTTGACACATGGATCTTCTGCTCCCTTTTATTTGAAACTATAATTAGCACTATACTTTGTATTTTTTTGTTTTGTTTTTTCTGTTTTAATCTTTGTTTTTTTCTTCTTTATTTTCTTTTAAATGTTACATTAAAAAAACATGAGGTCCCCATATACCACCCACCCCATCCATGCCACCCCTCCCACATCAACAAACTCTTCCATCATTGTGGTACATCCACTGTACCCAGTGAATACATTCTGGAGAAACGCTGCAGCACATGGACAGTGGTCCACATTGTAGTCCACACTCTCCCCCAGTCCACCCAGTGGGCCATGACAGGGCACACAACGTCCAGTATCCATCCCTGCAGCACCACCTAGGACAACTCCAAATCCTAAAAATGCCCACACAACACATCTCTTCCTCCCTCTCCCGACAATCAGCAGCCACCGTGGCCACCCTCCCTACATCACCACCACAACCCTTTCCCTTATTAATCACAATATTTCCCCAGCAGAACACCAGCAAGTCCACTCCAATTCACAATCCATTCCTCCATCCTGTGGACCTTGGATGGCCAGGTCTAGTCCCCCTCTACATCAAGAGGGTGTTTACATTTCACATGGATGATGGATGCAATTCTCCTGCATGCAGCCATAGGAACTCTTGGCTCCCTGGTGTGGTGGTTGACCCTCCTCACCTCCCTGTCAGTTGGCCAGGGTAAGTCCAAGAAACCAGAGAGTAGGAGCTGCAAGTCTGCTGAGGCCTAGGGCCTGGCCATCACATGGACAGTTCAGGGATTCAGGTCTCCTGAGTATACACCAACTCAAACGCCAACCACAGGTCTGATAAAAGTAACAGAAGAGGCATGTGTAGAAAGGTTATATCTGAGTCCCACTCTATCACCCTCAGGAACACAAACTCCAAAGTAGGACCAACTGACATGGCCCTGAAATCCAGAGCCATCTGCCTTGACCATAGAACCTGTGGGTCGCTGCAGCCCTCAGGAGAACCAGCACCTGTGTTTCCATCTATCTTGGCTGTCTCTGGTACCCTGCTGAGGCATGCATAAGTATCATCCCCTGATGACCTCCCTCCCGACTCTTTTTTGGAGACTCTTAGCCATATAAACTCACTTGTCCTTTCAATTTCCCCTTTTTATCCAAAGTCAAAAAGCAGTTTTTAACACCTGATATTACATGTAGGCTGAGATATTCTGCTGGTCTGAGTTGACCTCTTTGTTCATGGTCTTTTTGTAGTTACTTCATCAGCTGGTACTTGGTAGTAATCCCTCAGTCCCAGGGAGGCTCATCCCCGGGAGTCATGTCCCACACTGAGGGGAAAGCAATGCATCTACATGCTGAGTTTGGCTTAGAGAGTGGCCACATTTGAGCAACATGGAGGTTCCCAGGAGTAATTCTTAGGCACCCTACAGCTATAGGCCTAGTTCTTATTTCAGGCACACAGACTCATAATCAGAGCCATCAGTATCAAGGGCTCACTGTTGGACCATCCATCTTTATTGGTCTTTGCCATTTCACTTGGGGGATTTTTGTTGTTCCATTGCGGAATGTGATAGAGCTCCCCTGGTTAGGAATTCAGCACTCTCTCATCTATCGTTTCCAATTGAAACCACTATGGAAATATTCTAACCTTTCTATGTACCCTATATACATGCCCTGGAGAACTCCCTCTCAACTGTTGCCCCCCCACTAATGACACCCCACACAAGTGCTCCTCCCCCACCATAGTTGAACCTCTCTGTAGTCCAAAACTTCTTCAAAAAAGAAGCCCAATATATTGCCAGGTTTCATTAATAGAAAAATGGAATATAGTGATGGGTTTAAAGGTTATATACAGAGTACATAGAAATTTAGAAAAATTAAATAAAGGAAAAATTAATCTTGGTATCAAAGAAATGAAAAAAGTAAAAAGCTTTGTTTTTGACATTTTGCCTTTCATCACTGCTACAGGTGTTGCCCTGTATGTACAGTGGCAAGGCAATTTCTTCCATTTCTTCCTCACTGTCTACCTCCATTCTTTCTTTTTTTTTTCCTGATTATTAAGTTTCTCAACATAAGTTTTAGGTCACAGTAATTGACATATACAATATATGGTACTCCCACATATCCAACATCAAACCCTTTGTCCGTTCCCCAACAGTGATCTTTTAACATGTTCATATGATATTTGCTGCATCTAATGTACAGATATTGAAACAATAGCTTTCAAAATGGTTCCATGTGAGTTTACATCATGGTTTATATTTTAGACTATACAATTTTCTAAAATTTTAGTTATCTTATGTTTTACATTATGGTTTACATTTTAGCCTATAGACTTTTATACATTTTTTGGTGTAATTTAACATGACCTATACACATCATGGCATGATCTTGTGGAACACTTTTATTGCCCCACAGTTACCGTGATTCCATGTATTCAACACCTCTTTCTCCCTCCCCTCAGGGTCCACCATGACAATCAATCTTCATTACTTGAGAGACCATATGCAGAGATACTTGCAAAAATGTTGAGGGCTTGACATACTTGACTGCCCTAACCTATTGAGAGCCACTGATTCTCTCAAGAGATACAATTCCCTCTGTTTGAGAACATCAGTCCTCCCCAGGACATGGGTATACCTTCACACTCATTGTATGGGTCTCCACTCAATGATATAATCCACTATGCCAAAATGAGCACTCACACACTCCCCAGAAGCTTGCTCTGTGTCAGATGCCCACCTCTTAAGCATCCCAAACAGGCAAGTTTCCATATTACATTCCCTAAAGTTGTTTTCTCCACACCACAATTTCAACCACATACCTCACAATCTCCATGATCAAATGTTCCCTTCACCCTCACCCAATTTCTTGGGCAATCTGACCCATCCTCTCATCCCTAGCACCCCTAAAGCCCACACAACCCCACCCAAAGTTATCCCTGTGCCCCCATTTTATCCCTTCCTTGTACAAATACTTACCTCCAGCTTATCATAGATTTCACCCAAGTAGCTGCCAGCTCACAACCTTGCTCTACCCTCCAACTACCTTAAAGTTTATTATCCAGTCTCTACTCTCTGAGACAACTTGGTTTACTTATTTCATATCAGAGAGGTCATGTAGTATTTGTCCTTCAATGCCTGGGTTGCTTCAAGATTCATCCATGTTATCACATGTGTTTGTATTGTATTTGTTGTTATAGCTGAGTAGTATTCCATTGTATGTATATACCACGTTTTATTTATCCATTCATCTGTTGATGGGCATTTGGGTTGATTCCAACTTTTGGCAATAGTGAACAATGCTGCTATGAACACTGTTGTGCATATATCAGTTTGTGTCCTTGTTTTCAGATCTTCTGGGTATATACCCAGCAGTGGAATTGCTGGGTCATATGGCAAATCTATAGCTAGTTTTTTGAGAAACTGCCAAACTATCCTCCAGAATGGCTGGATCATTCTTCACTCCCACCAGCAGTGGATAGTTGTTCCCATTCCTCCAATCCTCTCCAACAATTGTAGTCTTCTGTTTTTTTTTTGATAGCTGCCAGTCTTCTGGGATTAAGATGATATCTCATTGTTGTTTTGATTTGCATTTCCCTAATAGCTAGGGATTTTGAGCATTTTTTTATGTGTTTTTTAGCCATTTGTATATCATCTTTGGAGAAGTGTCTGTTCAAATCTTTCTCCCATTTTTCAAATGGTCTGTTTCTCTTTTTATTTTCAAGATATAGGAGTTCTTTATATATGCAAGATATAAGTCTCCTATCAAATATATGGTTACCAAATATTTTCTCCCATTGTATAGGATCTCTTTTCACCTTCCTGACACACTACTTTGAGGTGCAGAAGGCTTTAATTTTGAGGAAGTCCCACTTATCTATTTGTTTTTTTGCTGCTCGTGCTTTTGGTGTAAAGTTCATAAAACCGTTTCCTATTAAAAGGTCCTGTAGATGCTTCCCTACTTTGCTTTCCAAGGTCTTTTTGGTCTTGAGTCTTATATTTTGGTCTTTGATCCATCTTGAGTTGATTTTTGTATAAGGTATAAGTTGGTAATCCTCTTTCATTCTTTTACATATGGATATCCAGTTCTCCAGGCACCATTTGTTGAAGAGGCCATTCTCTCCCAGTTTAGAGGGTTTGGTGGCCTTGTCAAATACCATATGGCTGTATATATGAGAATCTATATCAGAACTCTCAGTTCAGTTCCATTGGTCAGTGTATCTGTCCTTGTGCCAATACCATGCTATTTTCACTACTGTAGCTTTGTAGTATGTTTTGAAATCAGATAGTATGATTCCTACAATTTCATTTTTCTTTTTCAATATGTCTCTGGCTATTCAGGGCCTCTTTCTTTTCCAAATAAATTTCTTAGTTTCTCTAGTTCATTAACAAATGACGTGTTGATTTTTATTGGGTTTGCATTGAATCTGTAGATCAGTTTTGGTATGATAGACATCTTAATAGTATTTAGTCTTCCTATCCATGAACAGGGAATATTCTTCCATTTATTTAGGTCTTCTTTGATTTCTTTGAACAGCGTTGTATAGTTTTCTGTGTATAAGGCTTTTATGTCTTTACTTAAATTTATTCCTAGGTATTTGATTTTTTAAATTTACTATTGTGAATGGTATTTGATTCCTGATTTCCTCCTCAGATTGCTCATTATTGGTGTACAGAAATGCTACTGATTTTTGTGCATTTATCTTGTAACCTGTGACTTTACTGAACTCATTTATAAGTTCTAGAAGCTTTGTTGTAGACTTCTCAGACTTTTCTATGCATAGGATCATATCATCTGCAAATAGTGAAATTTTGGCTTCTTCCTTTCCAATTTGAATGACTTTTATGTCTGGTTCTTGTCTCAGTACTCAAGCAAGTACTTCTATGACTATGTTAAATAGGAGGGGTGATAGTGGGCATCCTTGTCTTGTTCCTGATCTTAGAGGGAAAGATTTTAGGATTTCACCATTGTAAATGATGTTAGCTGCGGGTTTTTCATATATACCATCGTGTTCAGAAAGTTTCCTTCTATTCCAATCTTTTGCAGTGTTTTTATCAAGAAAGGGTGCTGTATTTTCTCAAATGCTTTTTCTGTATCTATAGATATGATCATGTGATTTTTTTCCTTCAATCTGTTTATGTGGTGTATTACATTAATTGATTTTCTTATGTTGTACCATCCTTGCATACCAGGAATGAACCCCACTTGATCACAGTGTATAATTTGTTTAATGTGTTGTTGAATACAATTAGCAAGTATTTTGTTGAGGATTTTCACATCAAGGTTCATTAGAGAGATTGGTCTGTAATTTTCCTTTCTTGTGGTGTCTTTGTTTGGCTTTGGTACTAGAGTAATGTTGACATCATAGAATGAGTATGAGTTAGGTAATGTTCCTTCTGTTTCAATTTTTTGGAAGAGTTTAAGCAAGATTGGTGTTAGTTCTTTCTGGAATGTTTTGTAGAATTCACCTGTGAAGCTGTCTGGTCCAGGGCTATTTTTAGTTAGGAGGTTTTTAATGAGTGATTCTCTCTTGTGATTAGTTTGTTGAGATCATCAACTCCTTCTTTTGTCAGTGTAGGCTGCTTATGTGTTTCTAGGAATTTGTCCATTTCCTCTAAATTGTTTTTGTTGGAATATAATTTTTCAAAGTATCCTTTTATGATAGTCTTTATTTCTGTGGGATCAGTGGTGATATCTCCTTTCTCATTTCTTGTTTTGTGTATTTGCATCTTCTCTCTTTTTTTCTTTCTTAATCTAGCTAAGGGTTTGCCAATTTTATTGATTTTCTCAAAAAAACAGCTTTTGGTTTGGTTTATTTTTTCAAGTGCTTTCTTATTTTCTATTTCATTTAGTTCTGCTTTGATCTTTGTTATTTCTTTCTTCTTCCTTTGGGGTTACTTTGTTGTTTTTAACTAATTCCTCCAAATGTGCATTTACTTCTTCAACTTTAGCTTTTTCTTCTTTTTTGATGTATGAATTTATGGCTATAAATTTCCCTCTCAGTACTGCTTTTGCTGCATCCCATAAATTTGTATATGTTGTGTTATCATTTTCATTAGTTTCAAGGTTGTTATTAATTTCTTTTGAGATTTCCTCCTTGACCCACTGTTTTTCTAAGAGTGTGTTGTTTAACTTCCAAATCTTGGTGCCAAATCTGGGTCTCTGCCCTTGCATATTTCCAGCTTCATTCCACTGTGGCCAGAGAGAATATTTTGTATGAGTTCTATCTTTCTGAATTCATCGAGACTTTTTCTGTCGCCTACCATGTAATCTATCTTGGAGAATGATCCATGTGCACTTGAGAAGAATGTATATCCTGTTGTATTTGGGGGTAATGTTTTGTATATGTCTATTAGGTCAAGCTCCTCTAATATATTGTTCAAAGTCTTTGTTTCTTTATTGATTCTCTTTTGAGATGTTGTGCCCAAAGTTGATAGTGGTGTATTAAAGTCCCACACTATAATTATAGAGGCATCTATTCCTTCACTAATTTTTTCCAGTGTTTGACTCATGTATTTGAAGGCACCCTTGTTAGAAGCATAAATGTTTATGATTGTTCTTTCTTCTTAAAAGTTTATCCCTTTCACTAATATGTAGTGTCCATCTTTGTCTCTCACAATTGTTTTACATTTAAAGTCTATTTTGTCTGATATTAATATAGCTACTCTTGCCCTTTTTTGGTTGTTGTTTGCTTGTAAGACTGTTTTCCAGCCATTCACTTTCAACCTCCTTGAATCCCTGGGTCTAAGATGTGTTTCTTGCAGACAACATATAGATGGATCTATATTTCCTTATCCAATCTTCCAGTCTGAGTCTCTTGACAGGTGAGTTTAATCCATTGACATTCAGTGTTATTACTTTCAAGGAATTACTTATATTAGCCATATTTTCTTTGAATTTGTGTTTGTCATATTCTGTTTGATTTTCTTTTTCTGTTTTTGTCTTTTTAGTTGCTCTTACACTCTCCTCCAACTCTGTGTCTCTTGTTTTTTTCTTTCTTCCTGTAGAGCCCTTTTAGTATTTCTTGAAGGGCAGGATTCTTGTTGCCATACTCTCTTAGTTTCTGTTTATCTGTAAATATTTTGAACTCTCCATCATTTTTGAATGCTAACTTTGCTGGATAGAGTACTCTGGGTTGGAAATTTTTTTCTTTTAGTACCTGACTATGTCATATCACAGTCTTCTTGCCTTCATCATTTCAGATAAGAAATCAGCACTTAATCTTATGGAGCCTCTTTTCTCTTGCTGCTTTTAGTATTTTCTCTTTGTATTGAGCATTGGGTAACTTGACAAGTATATGTCTTGGAGTAAGCCTGTTGGGATTTATGCTGTTTGGGGTGCATTGTACTTCCTGGATATGAACATCCATCTCCCTCAATAGGTTTGGAAAGTTTTCAGCCATTATTTCCTCCAACACCCCATCTTTCCGCTTTCCCTTCTCTTCTCCTTCTGGAATGCCTACAATACATAAGTTTGCACATTTTACGTTGTCATTCAGGTCCCTAAGTCCCGCTGGGTTTTTTCTATCTTTTTATCAACCAGTCCTACTATCTGATTTCAGATGTCCTGTCTTCCACATCACTTAATCTCTCCTCTGCCTCTTCAAGTCTGCTGTTATTTGCTGAGAGTGTATTTTTGATTTCTTGAATTGTGCTGTTCATCACCATCATATCTAGTATTTTTTTTGTATGATTGCAATTTCTTCTGTATTCTCTCCAATTGTTTTCTTCATATTCTTAATCTCTTTCTTCACCTCATCAAATGTGTCCCTAATATATGTCTTGAGATCTTTAATTACTTGTTTGACAGTCTTCTCCTCTTCCTGGTTTTTAGTTTGTTCATTGGATTGGGGCATGTTTTCCTGATTATTGGTTTGGTTTGTAGATTTTTTTTGCTGTCTGGTCATCATTTTATCTTGATGGGTTTAGTCAGTTGCTTAGCTTCTTTGTCTAGTTTGGAGTTTAATTAGTTGTTGTTTTTGTGTGTGTGTTAAATCTTCCCTTTGTCACTTTGTTCTTCTTATTCTATTTCTTTGTTGTTGGCTGACTTCACTTGAAGGAAAATATTAGGGCCAGAGAAAGCAAAAGGAGAAAGAAAAGAAAATGAATAATAGTAGTATTGATCATAAATATTAACAGAGGAACCATGTGAGATATAGGAGAATGGATATTAGACTCATGTAAGATGTAGAGTTATAACAGTGTAGAGTTATAACAGTAAGAAAAGTAGAGTATGTAAAAATCTGAGTATGGGGAGGAATACAGTGTGAATTAAAAGGCCTGTGTATTCAGGAAAGAGGGAAAGAGAAAAGAAAGGATGATAATATAAAGAGTGGATATAAGGCAGAAAACAGAACAAAGGTATTAGTAATAAAAAGTCAAAAAAAAGAGGGGGGCAAACAAAGAAAGGTGTAATGTAAGAGGAACAATCAATGATGGAGGACAGAAAGATGTAGAGGAAAGGGAATAGTGTTCGTGGCCAAAATCAATACACACAGAAAAGGGTAAATGGAGGATGAGGAAATACAGCAAATGTGATGCTCTCCCTGCAGCACCTAATGTAAGAAGAATAAGAAAGCAGAGAAAGAAAGAAAGAGAAAAAAAAAAAGGGACAAAAGGGAGTGGGGAAGTAAGCAGGAAAAAGAAAAAGAGAAAGAAAAAGGGACAAAAGGGAGTGGGGAAGTAAGCAGGAAAAAGAAAAAGAGAAAGAAAGAAAAAAGAACGGAAAAAGGGCCTTGGGGGGGATAAAGAGGAAGGAAAAACAAGGATAAACCAACCAAATACCAGGGAAAGTTTCAAGCTAGGAATCCTGTTTGTAGTTAAATAAAACGCTTAGGGATCTGACATTCCCCCTTTTCTCCCTTCCTCACTTCCCTCTCTCCCAAGCAGCAGGAAAGCTGCCTGAGAGGTCCTGTAGGAGATTCATGTGGGTCCTTGTTGAATCAGCTCCGCACAGAAAACAAAGATTCTTAATTTCCAGAGAGAGTGCACCCACACCTCACCAGGAACCCCAAGTATGCTATTGGAGTCTTGGAAAGCAGCTCCTACAGTCCCTCTCCTTTAGGTGTGCTATGAGAGGGCTAGTTGGTTTTCTGACTCTAACTTCTCCCAGGCCAAGTTTCCCAAATAAAAAAGGGGAAAGCAACTATGGCCTAAATAGACTTATTATTCTAGCAATGGAAGAACTTATATCATTGATATAAAGAGAGTGGCCACCAGGGGTTCTGAGGGGAGAGAGAGGGAATAATAGGTTCCACATGGGAACATTTTTGAGACATTGGAATTGTCCTGCATGACATTGCAATGATGGATACAGGTCATTATACATTTTGTCAAAACCTATAAAACTGTGCAGGGCAAAGTGTAAACTGTACTGTAAACTATAGTCCTTGGTTAGTACAATGCTTCAATATGTGTTCATCAATTATAACAAATGTACCACACTAATGAAAGCCGTTGTTAACATGGGAAAGTTTAGGAAGGGAAGGGGTGGGGTATATGGGAATCCACTATATTTTTTATGTAATATTTATGTAATCTAAAGCTTCTTTAAAAATAAAAAAATAAAGAAAAAGTATGTGTCACTCAATTCCACTATTCTGAGATACTGTTAACACTTAAGTATATTTCCTTCTAGTCTTGTATCATTGTATCTTTTCATATATTTTATTTGTTATTTATACAATTTCATTTCCCGTGCTTTCCACTCAACATTATATCAGTTTTCTGTATCAGTAAAAATCTTCCTAAGCATACATTTTAATGGCAATATATTTCATTGCATGTATATACCATACTTTATTTAGCTACTCCAATAAGATTGGAATTAAAGTTATTTCCAATAATAGATTTGTGTAAAAAATGGTAGCAAGAGCCTTGATGCTTACATCTCAGCATATGTTTCCAAATATTTCTTTAGGATGGATTCCCGAAAGTAGGATTCTTAGGTCAAGCTGTAGGTATGAACATTTTTAAAGCCCTCTGTAACATTTTAGGATGTACTTAAAATTTCACACTCCTCTCAGAAGTGTCTGTAAGTAGAAATTTTAATTCCTTCTTTCCATCTCTTCCAACTTTCCCCAACCCTACCTCTTACAAGTTCCAAATGAATTGAATTTCATAGACAAACCAACTCAATGCAATTTTATAAAACAATAAGTAAACTCTCTATTTAAGTAAGCATTTATTTTTACTGCCTATTCAGTCAAACAGTAGGCAAATTTGTTAAGTAAAAAAAATTTATTTTACCATTTTGGAAATAACTAACTGCTCTAGTTCTGAGCTGTCCAACATAGTAGCCACTAGCCCCATGTGCATTTAAAATGTGGCTAGTCCATATTGGGATGTGCCATAAGTCAAAAGTACACCAGATTTTGCACACAGTACAAAAATAAGAATTATAATATATCATTTATATTTTTATTTTTATTGCAAAAAATAATACTTTGGATATACTAGGTTAAGTAAAATACATTAAAATGAATTTCTTCTGTTTCTTTTTACTTTTTTTAATGTGGCTACTAGAAAATTTAAAAATTACATTTGTGTATTATATAACAATTAAATAGGGCACTTCTTACTGGCTCCCAGATTTATCCATGGATGTATGTGGTTAATACTTAATTCTGCTTTGCATAATGGCTTCTGTAATTCCAGGAAATAGGTAATTTGGAACCAGTTTTTCCTTACTTTCTTATACACTCTTTTTTTTTTTTTGGCTCTCCTTTTGGGGCACACTCCTTGCGTGTGGGGCTCCCCTACGTGGGGGGCATCCCCGCATGGCAGGGGACTCCCTGTGCACATCAGCACTGCACATGGGCCCACTCTACATGGGCCAAGGAAGCCTGGGGTTTGAACCACAGACCTCCCATATGGTAGATGGACACCCTATCCACTGGGCCAAGTCTGCTCCCCCTTATATACTCTTAATA
Source organism: Dasypus novemcinctus (assembly GCF_030445035.2). Classification (NCBI taxonomy): domain Eukaryota; kingdom Metazoa; phylum Chordata; class Mammalia; order Cingulata; family Dasypodidae; genus Dasypus; species Dasypus novemcinctus. Next base: position 92,643,088 of record NC_080686.1, read on the forward strand.
GAGTTAGTAGTCTCTTTTGTCTTTATTAACTTCCTTCTCCTTCACATACTATCTTATACTCCTGATAAATAAAATCTAGTAGGTCCAAATAATGTTGCCCCCTCCCCATTAAGAACCATGTCAAAAAAACATAACAAAAACAAAATAGCTAAGTAAATTTCTATTCCCTATAAATGCCTGGGTCACCCAGAAAAATGGAATTTAAGTCAGCCAATCAGCTATCATCAGCTCCCTATTCTTATGGTTGCTAATCTCTCCATCACTAAGCAATCATTTGCACTAAACTTACTAGGAAATGTAGTCTGCATTAACCATTGAAGATTTTCTCCCAATGTACTTCCTTATTCTCTCTATTAAAACTCACTGCTCTCTCTGTTCAGTAGAATTCCTCTCTACCTCGCAGTAATTGGAATCTCCCAAAATCATGAAGTGATTCAATAAAACTTTGAGGTCTAACCACATTTTTCTCAAATTTTTATTTAACTCTACTTAAGCTAAATTGTGACCATAAGACTTCACCCATTCATTCATTCAACAAAAAAAACAAACACTTATTAGGTAACAAGGCAGAAGCTTAGGAATCAAAGATTGGCAAGTCCTCAGTGCCAAGAAGACTGATATATAAACAAGTAAGTATAACAAATAATGGCTATGAAGAACCACATGCTGGCTCAGAGGAGAACAGCCAAACTCTGCCTCCAGGCATCAGGGAAAGCCTAACAATAGAAGAATCTTTTCAGGATTCTTTTCCTATTGCTGCTGTAACAAATTACCACAAATTCTGTGGCTTAGAAAACTGCAAATTTATTCTCATACAGTTATACAGTTAAGAAAGTCAGCAGTCTAAAAATCAAGGTGCCAGCAGGGCTGCTTTCCTTCTAGAGACTCTAGGGGAGAATTGTCCCCCTTGCCTTTTCAGCAGCTAGGGAGCTGAGGAAGTCATGGACATGCCTAGCCGCCATCTCCTTACCCGCTGTCTCCTCCACTATTGTGTGCAGATGTTTCAATGTTTCCATTCCACAAAGCCCAGGGGGAGATGATAGGTCTAATGAAAAGACCCCACCATCACTTAAACCCTAAAACCAGAATCAAGCAGCCCCAGCTACTCATCAGGGAAAGAGCTTTGCACACAGGTCACTTGATACAATGCTTTTGATCAGTGACAGAGTCCCCTCACCCCAGGGTATAAATACCTATTCTCAGGCTATACAGGCATCTCTCCTCTCTGACACCAAGCAGGCATGGAAGCTGCCATCCACTTACCCTGACTGGAGTAGCTGACCTGTGGGGATACCGGCCACTGGAGGATCTTTCCCCCCATTCTTGACCCTTTCTGCTGTTTAATAAAGCAGTCGTTTCAGGATCCTTTGTACTGAACGTTTCTGTTGTGTCTGAGCCTGTGTTCCCACAACACACCATAGATGAACATGCTCCACATAGTGGACACCTGCCTCCTTTAGGTTACGCCCCCTTCCTCACAGCACTCCAACCTCTTGTTTCCATTGTCATATCTCCTACTACTGAATTCAACCTCCTGCCTCGCCTACTTTCATAAGGACCCTGGTGATTACATTCGACCCATCTGAACAGTCCAGGAAAATATCTTCATCTGAAGATCCTTAAATGAATCACAGTAGCAAAGTCTTTTTCCATTTAAGGTAATACACTGATGACCTGCCAGTTTCCAGAGAATAGGATATGGGTAGAAAGTCATTTTACTGGGGCAGTATGATATTTGTGGTTAAAAGCAAGGCATTCAGAACTAGATTTGCTGGGTCAGAATCCTGACACTGTCACTAACTACGCAACCTTGGTAAAGTTGCTTAATCTTTCAGTACCTCAGTTTCCACTCCTATAAGATGGGGATAATAATGCCACCTACTTCACGGGGTTGTTGTGACAGTTAAACAAGTTAATGTATGAAAGTGCCTGGCATGTAATAAGCAATGTTAAAAGGTTAAAAGCCCTCATTGTTAATCAAGGAAGACAGAATACTACAAATAGTAAATGGACAAGTGCAAGACATTGCATGATATCTAGGTAAGAGAAGGAGGTTTGTATGTGTGAAAGATTATATTGAGCAGCAGGAAAAGAACATAGAAAGGTGGATTTGGGTCAAATGGACTTCTTCTTTTCCAATCAGTCGATTGATATAAAAGAATGTATTGACCATCTATGGTCCAGCAACATGCAGAATATTGAAGGAAAGATGATCAAATAATCACATACCATTCATATAGCCATAAAGAGGACAGATTGGTCAACCTGGTAGATTTAAGCAGCCAACTTAGGGCTTACTGCACATTGAAGGCACTGATCCAACACTTCTCCTAAAAAAGCATCACAATACCAGCCACAAAACCATGAATGATACATCTGTGCGGTCACCCCTCGGGCTGAAGTGTAGTTTGCTGGCCTGGCAGGGGAGCAGCCACGGTAGGCCTAATTCCGCTGCCCCCACAATAGGGTGGCTGGTCGGACTCACCGCCACCCCTGAAGGGAGCTCGGCATGGGCGCAGAGTGCCCTCGGTTCTCCCCTTCTTGGCAGCCATGCTTCCGCGGCCGCCCCTCTTCCCGGATAGCGCCACACGATGCCTTATGAGGCAACACCCTTCTTCTTCTTTCTCCCTGCGCAGGCGCAGGGCGAAAAATTCCAGTCTGCCTTCCCCCCCCACCCCCAGCAGCAACAGCCAGGCACAAGGCGGGAAACTCAAGTCTGCCCTCCACCCCAGCAACAGCAGCCACCAATCCCTAAACCCTGCCACTTCCCCCAGCAACAGCAGCCACCAATCCCTAAACCCTGCCACTTCCCCCAGCAACAGCAATAGCCAATCCCTAACCACCCCTCCCCCTTCCAGTACCTCCCACCAACCTTTCTCCCCAGTAACTGCTTGCGGCAGCCAATCAGAACACGGCATAACTTCAACCAATCAGCCTTCCCCAGCCCCTATAAAACTGTAGGCACTTCCTCAATAAAGTTGGACCTGCGTGTTTACCTCGTCTCCGCCGTAGTTCTTCTGCCGTGCGCCCTCCAGTCCTGAGAGCCCCCGACAAGGGCCTGGCCTCCCTTGTCCCCAGTTGGTCGCCTGCTTCTCCGGGCGACCCCTTCGTCGCCAGTTTCGCCGGGCGACCCCGTCAGCCGAACCGTGCAACCCCTGTGAGACCGACCCTTCGTCTGCTGCCAGACCAACCCCTCGTCCCAAGCCGGACCGACCCCTCGTCCAAAGCCGGACCGACCCCTCGTCCAAAGCCGGACCGACCCCTCGTCCAAAGCTGGACCAACCCCTCGTCTGCAGCCAGACCCCACCGCCACCGACTGAGCAAGCCACCGCACATCTGAGTCAGTTACTCTTCAAATCCAGCAACCACAGAATATCAAGGATGAAATGAACTTTGGGAAAGAAAGACCTCATCCCATTTTTTACTTTATAGAGGATAGAATTAAGAAACAGCATGAAGTTTGTCCAAGGTCTAAGAAATATTAATGGCCCAGCTAGGATCAAAATATAGTTGTTCGAATCACTATAAGGTAAAGCACATGCTCAGAGAAAGTTAAACGTGGAGCCAAAGTCTTTATGGAGCAACATTCTGCATTGGAAGCTATTCTGTACTACCTGTGATATCATTGTTACTTAAATATTTCAGCAAAACATTTAATTCAATGGACCACAAAAATAAGAAATGTATCTCTATATGAGTGTATGTAAATATCACATTTCTTGAGTGATGAATGCCCACTCTCCAAACAATAGGCCAGCTATGTTCCAGGAATATGCTATCAATAGGTACTGAGATTTGGTAAGGTAAAGTGCAAATCTGTGTCTACTCCTGAACAAAGACCCAAAATTACTATAGTATGCTTTGTGATAGCACTAAACTAAGCATCATCACCTGGGATCTGAATCTAGCCTGCCACTAATCAGCTGTGAGACTTAGGTTATCCTTTTTTTTTTTTTCCTTATGGGACTCAGTGCCCTTACCTGTTCAGATGTAGTAGAAGTATAGCAGAGTGCTTAGGAAAATGGGTGCTGGATAGGATTGCTAGATTCAGCAAAAACAAAACAAAACAAAACTTAAATAGCACAGACACTCAATTAAACTGAAGATCAGATAAGTCATTTTATAGTATATGTATGTCCCCTGGAATAGATGAGACATAGGTACAAAAAATGATTGTTTTTTTTATATTCAGATTTAACTTGGTGTCCTGTATTCTTCTATGTGGCAACCCAGTTTTGGAGTTGAACTGCCTGAATCTCAGTCTTGGGTTTGACACCTATTTGCCATGAGACGTTTTCAAGTAAATGCTCAGTATCTTGGTTTTCTAAATTTTAATGTGTAAGATAATACAATAGCATGTACATTAAAATTGTGAGGATTAATGTTGTGAGGATTAAATGAGAAAATATTTATAGCATTCTTAGAACGGTGCCTGATATCTGATATGCACACAACTTATTTTATTGTTGTTGTAGTTGTAATAATTGAGTGAGAGTGGATGATTTCTAAGGATCTAAACTTCATGTTCATACCAATAAACTACCTAAGTATCAAAGGGTGTTACTTCTACATGCAACTTCTGCACATGACAAATATAGGGAAGAACTAGTTTAATATATGTTAGGAAAATTGGCCTTTTCCTTTAATATAAGAATACTTTCAAATAAAAGGGTAAAAGACATAAAAAAAAATAGCACATTCACATGAAAAGTCTTCACAGTGACATGTTAGATGAGTTTAAAGCAATTCAAGAAAAGATTAGCCAAATGGGAAGCTGGCCTCTTTCCCACCACAGAAGTGAAACCAAGCCAGGTTTGAGTGGAGTAATTAGGTCTGCCTCATTCCCAGAGGATTAATTCAACTCCCAACAGGTTAGGGCAGTCACCTTTCATTTCCACAGACTAACTCCATCAGCACACTGATTTCAATTAGAAAAGTGAGGTTCTATTGACTTATCCTAGATACAATGAGACAAAGCAGACAGATAAACTGGATTACAGCATTAATCTTATGGACGTGGCATCAGAAAGATTTTTAAATGCATTACTTCTGTCCCAAAGGACTAACAGAGAAGTTTTTTTGCCCTGCTATTACAATGGGTTTCATCTTCATACTAGGTGATGGGTTGATGCATGTATTGAGAGTGAAGTCAAGGCCTCCTCATTTCCTGAGAGGTATTACATCCCTGGCTAGAGACATGATTACTAGAAACCATGGGTCCAAATGTTGGTCCTGACCAAATATCTAGATAAAAGAGAAATCTCAGGAAAATTACCTGGATTGGTGTCTATCTAGGAAACACCAGTGGGATAGAGAGGTTGACAACTTGACTAAATAGATAGGGTGGAAACAGCCTCATGCCACAGTTAATAGCCCAAAGCACTACTGAGTGGGGTAAAAACAGAAATAATTAAAATAGACTGTCTGCTCTCTGTCTAGGTACTTGTTTCTAATCTTCTCATGCCTTCCATTCCTTTCTAGCTGTTTTAAACTCTGTTTATTAGCATAATTCACTCTTCTTATCCTTGTCTGCTTGGATTTAATAGCCTGACATTATCTACTTTCTCCTTGAATGACCCAGAAAGCCATAGGATTCTGCATTCAGGACTTTCTCAGGCAGCCATGGCCTAACTCCTGGGCACCAGGTTTGATTTTAATGCCTGCCCAAGCCTAGGATATCACCAACCAGATTCCAATTTCCTAATTGTCAGGGAGATAAGAAATACAAGAATGTCAAGGGTCATGAAAAATTTGAACATCAAGTAGGTTTTACAAGACTGTAACCCATGTATTCTCAACCAGGGTGATATTGCCATCAATGGGACAAAAGTTGACCTTAAGGGAGGAAGGCAAAAAACAAATCCCATTTTTTATGCATAAAGTGTGTATATACATAAAGTATACAGACAAATATAAAGTGTATCTGTGGTATTAAAATTCAATGGGGGTGATTATAAATAAAAAGTGTCTAAAAGGTCTCTTTAGGGGGACAACAATGAAACAATCTTAAACTCTGCTCTAAGCTATTATCTGGACCTCAATTCCCAATTCCCACACATCTCTAAGAGATCTTCTCCTACCACCTTGGACACAACTTAACTATGCCCAAAGTCAAAATCTCCTACATTTTTTGAGCACTAAGTCTTTTGAAAGTTGTACATCAGACCTGGATTGTCCAAGGGGAAACTGGCATTAAACAATAAGAAAGTGACAGTATCAATTCCTTACTGAAAACAAACCTTCAATGTCTCCCTAACTCAGTACAAAACTCTAAAGCCCAAGCACCAGCTTATGGAAAACCAGTATATAGACCACATATTTGTCCCCAATCATAGTGTATATTCCCTCCACACAGAAACGCACTGTGACCTTCTCCCCTCCTAGCACCTGTAGTTACAAACCCCTACCTCCCTGAGGCTTTTTCCTTGGAACAGGTTATTCTGAATTACTTAAATTAGATTTTCACTTTGGGCAAGGTGAAGGCCAGGTACAACACAAGGGGAGACTGAGGCCATAAAGCATAAGAAAAGATAGTTTGCTCCTCATGGGTCCCAGAGAGGGAGGTGTCAGGGGTCAATCGGAAGTGCAGTCGCCCCGGTGGCTCGACCAGCAGGTGCACAGCACATCAGCAGAGCAAGAGGAACCCCTGGGCTTGCTTGTGCCACTACTGTGGTCCAGGGCCTGGGAGTTAGGTTTCTCACGGGAGTCAAGGATTGGTTAGCTTAAAGCGAGTGTGCGCAAAGCAAAAGGCGCTGGAGTTCTGAAGGCTGTAGGGGGTGTTAGTTTATCATTTTACCAACTGTGGGATTGGGTGATGTGGCTGCAGATGTGGGTTTGGGCTCTGGGGGAGTTTAAGCTATAGGGCTGGAAAGCTGTTCATTAACTAGGCCAAAGAGTAGTGTTGAGGAAAGTGCATTAGCCAAAGATGGATGCCAAGGTGACATGCACATGCAGAACTTTGAAAGTTATGACCTAAGTGAATGCCATTGAAAACTTTACAAGCCAACTCAAATGCTACATCCTCAGGATAATAGCTAGTCACTCCTCTCTCTGTGGTCCCAAGACACTATATAAATAAATCCATTGGACAGTGTACCTGTCTTTTAATCACTCTGAATTACTTGCTTACCTGGTCATAAATTGTGAGCTATTTTAGGGTGGAAAATGTATGTTATCTTTTTCTTGCCTATTTCAAGTATAGAATATGATGTACAGAGTGTTGAGCAGATACATTAATAAGTGAGTAAAATGTATGAGAAGGGATTTTTTTTTTAATTTAAAAGACTTGAGAAGATTTTATGGAGGAGAGAGTGTTTAAATTTGGGAATAAAACTGTATTTCCAAATTACCCTATTAAAAATAATTTTAAAAGCCCCCCTGGCTTATCAAACTAACACTTAGGGTGTAACTTTCAAAAATTAAAGACATCTTCAGCGAAGCAGGGAAGATAGCAACTTTTCTCTCTACCCAGAAGCATAAATCATTAGTATTTTGGATGTGTTCTTTCAGTCTTGTTCTAAGGAGTTTGCTCTACATAACTGAGATAATATAATTTATAATAAAACTCTCATTGCTTATTTAATGCCTATATCATAAGTATTTTCATTATCATTAACAAGCATTTTATGTATATAATTTTCAATGATTGCATTCTCTGCATACATGTAAAAATAAATCATAATTTACATAATCATTTTCATAGTACTGGATATTTAGGTGGTTTCCAGTTTCTTGCTCTCATAAGTAATGCACATATTTGTTCATAAATATTTATTCCCATTTCTAATTATTTCCCTGGGATACATTCCTAGAAATTGAATAGCGGGTCAAATGGAATTAGAATGTGAAGACTTTGGAGAAACAATGTTACTACTTTTTAAAAAGTTGGAAACAATTTATGCTCCTATCAGTCATGTGAAAGGTTTATGTTTGATAGCAGTCAGTTAATAATAATGACATAGCTAGTGTTTGCCTATCTTTAACTGTTTTTCCCCTTTTTCACGCAAACAAATCTGTCATTAGATCCAGCTGTTTTTTATTGTAAAAGGCTGCTACCTTTCTCCCTTTCCTTCCTGTTCTCAGCTTGCTAAACTAAACCAGATTCTTGGTTATCTCCAACCTACCAATTATGCTAAAACCTCTCACTCAAGCTTATCCCCCTAATATCCATTCTGTTCACTAACTTAGTCTCTTCTAAATGACTTTGCCTAGAGAGTCAGGATCCAAATACATTACTATTTTCTGAACTTTATAAAGGGTAAGAACCACCCATTTAACCATCCATTTAACCAATATCTATTATGGGTCAAGCACAATACTAAACACCAGGGATATAGAAGAACAAGCTGCAATCCCACCATTCAAAGAGCTGAAGTCTAGTGAAGAAGAAGATGAGAAAATAAATAGACAATAATAATCAATGCTTCAGTAGGAAGAATCACAGTGGCAGCAAGGAAACTATTATGGTCTACAGAGACTTGGAAAGGCTTTATAGAGAAAGTAACATCTCAGCAGAAACTCAAGAGTTTCAGGTAAAAATTTAGTGAGGCAAAGAGGAGGAAGAAATCATTCCAGACCGAGGTACAAGTAAGGTATAAAGACACAGAGGTGAGAGACAGAAAATGTAACTCATTTAGTGGGATGAAGAGCTCAGTATAGCAGAAGTTTAGTGAGAGAAAGACAGTAAGGAAAGAGAAAAGAGAAAATGCATTGAGCATTGAATAAACAATTAAGGGGTCTTGTGAGATATGCATAGATTTTTTAACTTATCCTAGGGATAAAAGGATCCAGTGAAACTTTTGAGCTTGAAGGTGAGAAAATCAATTATTTCTTAGGGAATAAAAAATAATTTTGCTATCAGGGTACCATTGAAAATTAGTTCCTAGTAAAAAGTTATAAAAATATTCAAGAAAAGAAACTCCTTCAAAGCATCAGATAATGCAAGAAATGGGAAAATTCACCCACAAAGAAAAAAATTTTGAAAAAAAAATTTTAAGTCATGCCATATAAGGCAAAACAAATATGAATATTTGAAAAGAATTAAATGGAAATCCTAAGATTGAAGAGCATATTCTTTGAAAATTAAAAAAGTAAACCATGATGGTTGATGATAGAAACCGGAAAAAATAGTGTTTTTAGCAAATAAATCTAAAGGAATTGCCAGTAATGCAGCACAAAGAGAAATAGAAATAGATCTTACAAAAGAAAATACAAGAGACATAGAAATTTGAAAAAGAAGCTCAAATATACATATTTTATGAGCTCCAGAAGGAAGGAAAATTAAATGGATAAAAAAATCAAAATCAAAATGATAGTGATGAATAATTTCCTAGAATCTTAGAAAGATGTTGGCCCAATGGATAGGGTGTCTGCCTACCACATGGGAGGTCCAAGGTTCAAACCCAGGGCCTCCTGACCCGTGTGGTGAGCTGGCCCATGTGCAGTGCTGATGCGCTAAAGGAGTGCCGTTTCACACAGGGGTGTCCTGCGCATAGGAGAACCCCATGTGCAAGGAGTGCACCCCGTAAGGAGAGCCACCCAGCACGAGAAAAAGTGCAGCCTGCCCAGGAGTGGCACCACATACACGGATAGCTGATGCAGCAAGATGACACAACAAAACGCAACACAGATTCTGGATGTCACTGACAAGAATACAAGCAAACACAGAAGAATACACAGTGAATGGACACAGAAAGTAGACAACAGGGGTGGGGAGGGCAGAGAAGGGAAGAGAAATAAATAAAAAATAAATCTTTAAAGAAAAAAGAAAGATGTATTCTCAGATTATAAAAACAGTGTTCTAAGCAGTTTAAATAGGAACACTTCCCTATGTACATATTTTAAAAGGTTCCAAAATATCTCAAGAGAGACAGAGACTCAGAGATGCAGAGACAGAGAGAGGCAGAGAGAGCAGCAGAGAAAGATTTCAAAGTTATCTGATAGAAAAGAACAATTACTACAAATGAATGATAATTAGGCTGCTGGCAGGACTTTTCAGCAATAATGGTTGCTAAATAGAGAGAGAAGTAATATTTTTAAAGTGCCAAGAAAAATATATGTCAACTTAGAATTCTATACACACATAAATTATCATTAACAATGAGGACAAATCATATATATTAAAATATGTTATCAAGTCAAAATTAATATTGATTGAAATAAACTAGGTAACTTTTCTGGAATTTAAAATAAAGATGAATAATAATAATTGGAGACAGACTGGTAAAAATTGGGCATGTCAAGGTAAAATTTCTAATGTCTTTTTCTTTTTTCTTTTTTTTTTTTTTGGCCTTAACATTTTATTTTATTTTATTTTATTTTATTTTATTTTATTCATTTTTTAAAAAAATATTACATTCAAAAAATATGAAGGCTTTTCGGCAAGATGGTGGCTGCGTGAGCGTGCCTGGTAGTGTCTCTGCAGGGGGCGGCTGGGCAGCGTTGAAGGCTCTTTGAGACCACGCTGTTTCGGGGATTTTTGCTGGTTGGAAGGTGTCTGGACGTCAATTCGGTGGGAAGCTTTGTAGTTCATACCATATTCCGCCTATATTCAGTCATCTACTTCATAAAAGATACTCTACCTACAGCTATAACTCTATACAATCTACATGAATCTAACCTCCATCCTCCCAGATCTCATATTCTTGCTTTGTTAACATACATTACCAATACCACTTTACACTTTACCCTTGCTGACACAATTGCCTTTTCCCAACACTAATACTTTCTTCTAAAGTGAACTTAACCAACAACAAGTAACTTGAGCAAGAAGAAAAAAGTGACAAAGAGAAGATATAACACCTATGCAAAAATAACAACTAATTAACCTCCAAAAGCAGACAAAGAAGCTAAGGAACTGATTAAATTCGTCAAAATAAAGAGATGACCAGAAAGCAACAAAAATCTACAAACCAAACCAATAATCAGGAAAACATGACTGAATCCAATCAACAAACCAATAATCACGAAGGGGAGCAAAACTTGGCACAAGCAATGAAAGAACTCAGATCATTCATCACCGACAAATTTGATGCAGTAATGAAAGAGGTTAACAACATGAAGATATCACTTGGAGGGGAAATTGCAGACATACGCAAAAACATAACAGATATGATGGGAATGAACACCACAGTTCAAGAAATCAAAAATACACTTGCAGCAAATATCAGCAGACTAGAAGAGACAGAGCAGAGAATTAGTGATGTGGAAGACAGTACCTCAGAAATCAAACAGATAGTAGAAGGGGTCAATAAGAAGATAGAAAAAATCCAATTAGGATTTAGGGACCTGAATGACAATGCAAAACGCTCAAACATACTTATTATAGGCATTCCAGAAGGTGAAGAGAAGGGAAAGGGGTCAGAAGGAGTGTTGCAGGAAATAATGGCTGAAAACTTCCCAAATCTACTGAAAGAGACAGATGTACATATCCAAGAAGCACAGCGCACTCCACAAGTCATAAACCCCAACAGGCCCACCCCAAGACATATACTTATCAAATTATCCAAGGCTCAAGACAAAGAGAAAATCCTAAAAGCAGCAAGAGAAAAGAAAACCATCACATACAAGGGAAGCTCAATTAGATTAAGTGCTGATTTCTCTTCTGAAACCATGGAGGAAAGAAGACAGTGGTATGATATAGTCAAGGTACTAAAGGAAAAAAACTTCCAACCAAGAATACTCTATCCAGCTAAACTAGCATTCAAACATGATGGAGAGTTCAAAATATTCACAGACAAACAGAAACTGAAAGAGTATACCAACAAGAAACCTCCCCTTCAAGAAATTCTAAAGGGAGTTCTGCAGGAAGAAAGGAAAAAACAGGAAAGGCAAAGTTGGAGGAGAGTATAAGACCAACAACAACAACAAAAAAGACCAAAAAAATATACAAACAAAATATGACAAACACAAATCCAATCAAAATATGGCTAACACAAATAATTCCTTGATAGTAATAACACTGAATGTCAACGGATTAAACTCACCTATCAAAAGATTCAGACTGGGACATTGGATAAGGAAATATAACCCATCCATATGCTGTCTACAAGAGACACATCTTAGACCCAGAGACACATGGAGATTGAAAGTGAATGGCTGGAAAACAATCATACAAGCTAACAATAACCAAAAAAAGGCAGGAGTAGCTATATTAATATCAGACAAAATAGACTTTAAATGTGAAACAATTGTGAGAGACAAAGAAGGATACTACATTTTAGTGAAAGGGAAAATCTGTCAAGAAGATCGAACAATCATAAATATCTATGCCCCTAACAAGGGTGCCTCTAAATACGTCAGGCAAACGCTGGAAAAACTAAGTGAAAGAATAGATACATCTACAATTATAGTGGGGGATTTTAATACACCACTATCAACTCTGGACAGAACATCTCAAAAGAGAATCACCAAAGAAACAAAACATCTGAATAGTATATTAGAGGAGCTCGATCTAATAGACATATATAGATCGCTACACCCAAACACAGCAGGATATACATTTTTCTCAAGCGCACATGGATCATTCTCCAAGATAGATCATATGCTAGGCCACAAAGAAAGGCTGAACGAATTCAGAAAGATTGAAATCATACAAAACATTATCTCTGACCACAGTGGAGTCAAGCTGGAGATTTGCAAGGGACAGAAGCCCAGATTTCACACCAAGATTTGGAAATTAAACAGCACACTCTTAGAAAAACAGTGGGTCAAAGAGGAAATCTCAAAAGAAATCAATGACTACCTTGAAACAAATGATAATGATAACACAACATACCAAAATTTATGGGATGCAGCAAAAGCAGTACTGAGAGGGAAGTTTATAGCCATAAATTCATATATCAAAAAAGAAGAAAGAGCAAAAATTGAAGAACTAACTGCACATTTGAAGGAATTAGAAAAACAACAACAAAGTAACCCAACAGGAAGAAGAAGGAAGGAAATAACAAAGATAAGAGCAGAACTAAATGAAATAGAAAATAAGAAAGCACTTGAACAGATAAACAAGACCAAGAGCTGGTTTTTTGAGAAGATTAACAAAATTGACAAACCTTTAGCAACACTAACAAAGAAAAAAAGAGAGAAGATGCAAATACACAAAATAAGAAATGAGAAAGGCGATATCACCACTGACCCAACAGAAATAAAGACTATCATAAGAGGATATTTTGAAAAACTATATTCCAACAAAAATGACAATCTAGAGGAAATGGACAAATTCCTAGAAACACATAAGCAGCCCATATTGACGAAAGAAGAAATTGATGATCTTAACAAACCAATCACAAACAGAGAGATAGAATCAGTTATCAAAACTCTCCCAACTAAGAAGAGCCCAGGGCCAGATGGCTTCACAGGTGAATTCTACAAAACATTCCGGAAAGAACTGACACCAATCCTGCTGAAACTATTCCAAAACATCGAAACGGAAAGAACATTACCCAACTCCTTCTATGATGCCAACATTACCCTAGTACCAAAGCCAAACAAAGACATCACAAGAAAGGAAAATTACAGACCAATTTCTCTGATGAACCTAGATGCAAAAATACTTAACAAAATACTTGTTAATCGTATTCAACAATACATTAAACGTATTATACACCACGACCAAGTGGGATTCATCCCAGGTATGCAAGGATGGTTCAACATAAGAAAATCAATCAACGTAATACACCATATAAACAGATTGAAGGAAAAAAATCACATGATTATATCTATTGATGCAGAAAAAGCATTTGACAAAATACAGCACCCTTTCTTGATAAAAACACTCCAAAAGATTGGAATACAAGGGAATTTTTTGAACATGATAAAGAGTATATATGAAAAACCTAAAGCCAACATTGTTTACAATGGAGAAATCCTAGACTCCTTCCCTCTAAACTCAGGAACAAGACAAGGATGCCCACTGTCTCCGCTCCTATTTAACATTGTCTTAGAAGTACTTGCACGAGCACTGAGGCAAGAACCAGAAATAAAAGGCATTCAAATTGGAAAGGAAGAAGTCAAAATTTCATTATTTGCAGATGACATGATCCTATACATAGAAAACCCTGAGAGATCTACAATGAAGATTCTAGAACACATAAATGAGTTTAGTAAAGTCGCAGGTTATAAGATCAATGCGCAAAAATCAGTAGCATTTCTGTACACCAATAAGGAGCAAGATCAGGAGGAAATCAAGAAACAAATACCATTCACAATAGTAAATAAAAAAATCAAATACTTAGGAATAAATTTAACTAAAGAGGTAAAGAACTTATACAACGAGAATTATACAAGATTGTTCAAGGAAATCAAAGAAGACCTAAATAAATGGAAGACTATTCCTTGTTCATGGATAGGAAGACTGAACATTATTAAGATGTCTATCCTACCAAAATTGATCTACACATTCAATGCAATCCCAATAAAAATCAATGCAGCCTTCTTTAAGGAACTAGAAAAACTAACTATGAAATTTATTTGGAAAGGAAAGAGACCCCGAATAGCCAAAGACATACTGAAAAAGAAAAACGAAATTGGAGGAATCACACTACCTGACTTCAAAACATACTATAAAGCTACGGTGGTGAAAACAGCATGGTATTGGCATAAGGAAAGACACATAGACCAATGGAATCGAATTGAAAGCTCTGATATAGAACCTCACATATATAGCCACATAATATTTGATAAAGCCACCAAACCCTCTCAATTGGGAGACAGTGGCCTATTCAACAAATGGTGTCTGGAGAACTGGATAGCCATATGTAGAAAAATGAAAGAGGATTACCATCTCACACCTTATACAAAGATCAACTCAAGATGGATCAAAGACCTAAATATAAGAGCCAAGACCATAAAAACCTTAGAAAGCAGTGTAGGGAAACATCTACAGGACCTTGTAATAGGAAATGGATTTATGAATATCTCACCAAAAGCACGAGCAGCAAAAGAACTAATAGATAAATGGGACTTCCTCAAAATTAAAGCCTTCTGCACCTCAAAGGAGTTTGTCAAGAAAGTAAAAAGGGAGCCCACACAGTGGGAGAAAATATTTGGCAATCATATATCTGATAAGAAACTTATAACTTGCATATATAAAGAACTCCTATATCTTGAAAATAAAAAGATAAACAACCCATTTAAAAAATGGGAAAAAGACTTAAACAGACACTTCTCCGAAGAAGAAATACAAATGGCAAGAAAGCACATGAAAAAATGTTCCAAATCTCTAGCTATCAGGGAAATGCAAATCAAAACTACAATGAGATACCATCTTACACCCATAAGATTGGCAGCTATGAAAAAAACAGAAGAATACAAGTGCTGGAGAGGATGTGAAGGAAGGGGAACACTCATCCACTGCTGGTGGGAATGCAGAAGGATCCAACCATTCTGGAGGACAGTATGGCGGTTTCTCAAAAAACTAGCCATAGATTTGCCATATGACCCAGCAATACCACTGCTGGGTATATACCCAGCAGAACTGAAAACAAGGACACAAACCGATATATGTACACCAATGTTCATAGCAGCATTGTTCACTATTGCCAAAAGTTGGAATCAACCCAAATGCCCATCAACAGATGAGTGGATCAATAAAATGTGGTATATACACACAATGGAATACTACTCGGCTGTAAGAACAAACACACTACAAACACATGTGATAACATGGATGAATCTTGAGAACCTTATGTTGAGTGAAGCAACCCAGACATTGAAGGACAAATACTACATGACCTCAATGATATGAAATAAACAAGCTGCCCTAGATAGCAAGAGACTGAACGATAGGCTTACAGGAAATCGGAGGGTGGAGGAAGGATATGAGCCGATGTCTGCAGGGGTGGAACTTAAGACGAGATGGTGGTAAGTATGAACACAAAGAAGAGATAAAATGGGGGCAAGGGGTTGCCTTTGGTTGGGGCTTTACGGGTTTGAGGGTGGCTGGGGAGGGACGGTTGGGTAATGTTGCCCAAAAGTGGGGGGAGGGAGGGGTAGCATACGAACACAGGAGAGGGTTAGGAGGTGGTGGAGAGTAAAATGCCGAGAAAATAATATCAAAATATAATAAAGAGGGTTACCTGTTTAGAATGCTCGGAGGGGAGGGTCTGATGCAGGACGGGCTCCTGGGGAATGTCTAAATGCTCATTCTGCCAGAGTGGGTGACACCATGGGGTAGAATCCCAAGTAGTGAGAGTGGGGGTGGACCCACATCCTGGGGAGGACTAATGCCACCAAATAGAGGGAACTCTATCCCTCGAGAGAAAGGGTGGCTCCCAGGGCATTGGGGCAGATTAGCAAGTTAGGCCCTAAACACTATTCCATCAATCTCTGGAAGTGGCTCCTCAGGAAACGGAGGTTGACTGTCACTGTGGGCACCAAGGTGGAAGGGAAAATGGACGTTAAATGTGTGGAACCAAAGTAAATGGGGGGCAAGGGAGGAGTTTCTTGAGAGTACACAAGGATGGATATAAAACATGAAATATTACACCATAACATATAGGAGACGACAGACTGATAATGTAAACCATAATGTAAAACATAGGAGAACTAAAAATGTAAAGAACTGTGTATCCTAAAGTATGCACCATAATGTAAGCACAGATATTACCATGTTAGAAAGCTAATATCTCAGACTCTGTACATCACCTTAAGTAAATATGATGTGAATAGGGTGTAAGAGTATCGCTGTGGAAGGAAAAAGGTGTTGTGGTGAATGTATGGGAGTGTTGTATATTATATATATGCATTGCTGTGGTCTAGGACTCCTACGAAGAAACGCTGAATAATTAGGGGGGGGGGGGGAAAAGGATAGGATGTGGAATTTTTTCAAGTCAACATTCTTTATCTAAGTTCTTTATCTAACTTTATCCAAGTTCTTTATCTATCCTTTAAACCCATCGCTATATGCCATTCCCTAGTAAGGGACCATGACATTATATTGGGCTTCAAATTTCGGGGAGTTCTGGATCACAGAGTGTTTCAACAATGGCAATGGAGGGATACTGGTATGGGATACCAATGACAGGTGATATATGGCTGACAGGGAGCTGTACAGAACATATGTCCAGGGTGCATGGTAATGATTGGATATACTCATAGTGGCAACAATTAAAAACCCAGCAGGGGGGGTACTAGGTTCCTGGCCAGTGGTGCTCTGTCGTGGTCCCTAGGGGAGCAGCGATAGTTTCCCAGGTACAGCGGCGGGGACCGGGAGGGAGTGAGGGTTCAACAGTGAGCCCCTGATGCTAATGACTATGCTTGTGAGCTGATAAACCTAAAATAAGAACAAGGCCTAGAGCAACATTGTGCCTGGGAATTTCCTCCTGTCAGCCTTCATGTTACTCAAATGTGGCCAGTCTCGAAGCCAAACTCAGCATGTAAATGCAATGCCTTCCCTCCAGCGTGGGACATGACACCTGGGGATGAGCCTCCCTGGCAACGAGGGACCACTATCAAATACCAACTGATGATGCAACTGGAAAAGGACCTTATATGGAAGGTTCAATGCGGATCAGCAGAATATCCATGTCTACATAAAACAACATGACTTTAAAATGCTGTTTGACCTAAAGTAAGGGGGAAATGGAAAGGAGAAATGAGTCTATATGGCTACGAGTTTCTAAAAAAGAGTCTGGAGGCTGGCAGAAGGATTGCCCTCATGCACAGCTGAGCAGAGTCAGAGAGACAGATAAAGCAGATACAACCCCCAGATATTGGTTCCTATGAAGGCTAAAGAGACCCATGAGACTTATGGTCATGGCCGATGGGGTTTACTACCAGGGCAGATGGCCCCTCTCTGGAAATGGTGTTTATGTGTGATGAATCTGGACTCAGATGGGATCTCCCTTCATAAGACTTTCATACTAATCTGCTGGAGGTGCAGTTAACGTTGGGGTTTAAGATATAGTTAGGGGATTTGAATCTCTGGACTGATAATGTGATAGCCAGGTCCTGAGCCTCAACAGACTCCAGCACCTACAATCTGATTTATTGGACTTACCACACTCAGCTAAGATGGAGTTGAAGAAGGACAATCACCACACCATGGAGCCTAGAGTGATTACAACTGAAAATGGGAGGATGGCAGCCAGCATCCATGTGGAATCTGAGCCTCCTCTTGACATAGAGGTGCAATGGACACAACCAATCCAATGTCCACATAGAAGAGGTGGCATTGGATTGGGAAAAGTGGACATGGTGGACGATGGGTATGGGGAAGGGCAGGAAGAGATGAGAGGTGGGGGCGTATTTGGGACGTGGAGCTGCCCTGGATGGTGCCTCGGGGGTGATCACTGGACATCGTGGATCCTCACAGGGCCCACTGGATGGAATAGAGGAGAGTATGGGCCATGATGTGGACCATTGTCTATGAGGTGCAGAGGTGCCCAAAGATGTACTTACCAAATCCAATGGATGTGTCATGATGATGGGAACGAGTGTTGTTGGGGGGGGAGAGGGGGGGTGGGGGGGTGGGGTTGAATGGGACCTCACATATATATTTTTAATGTAATATTATTACAAAGTCAATAAAAAAATAAATAAATAAATAGAAAATATATTTAAAAAAAAAAAAATATGAAGTCCCATTCAACCCCACTGCCCCCACCCCCCACTCCCCCCACAGCAACACTCTCTCCCATCATCATGACACATCCATTGCATTTGGTAAGTACATCTCTGGGCATTGCTGCACCTCATGATCAATGGTCCACATCATAGCCCATACTCTCCCATGTTCCATCCAGTGGGCCCTGGGGGGTTCTACAATGTCCCGTATTGTCCGTGAAGCACCACCCAGGACAACTCCAAGTCCCGAAAACTCCTCCACATCTCATCCCTTCCTCCCACTCCCCGTACCCAGCAGCCACCATGGCCACTTTTCCCACACCAATGCCACATTTTCTCTGTAGACATTGGATTAGTTGTGTCCATTGCACTTCTATGTCAAGAGGGGGCTTAGATTCCACATGGATACTGGATGCAATCCTCCTGCTTTCAGTTGTAGGCACTCTAGGCTCCATAGTGTGGTGGTTGACATTCTTCAACTCCATGTTAGCTGAGTGGGGTAAGTCCAATAAATGAGAGTGTAGGAGTTGAAGTCTGTTGAGGTTCAGGGTGTGGCTATCATATTGTCAGTCCAGAGATTCAAATCCCCTAGATATATCTTAAACCCCAGCACCAACTACAATTCCAATAAAGTAGCATGAAAGTCTTGTGAAAAGAGATCCCATCTGAGTCCAGTTCCATCACACAGAAACACCAGCTCCAAAGAAGGGCCAACTGACATGGCAGTGAACCCCATCTGCCATGACCATAGTACCCGTGGGTCTCTTTAGCCCTCAAAAGAACCAATACCTGGGGTTGTATCTACTTTATCTGTCTCTGAGACTCTGCTCAGGTGTGCATAAGGGCAATCCTTCTGACAACCTCCAAACTCTTTTTTAGAGACTCATAGCCATATAAACTCATTTCTCCTTTCCATTTCCGCCCTTATCTAGTGTCTTTTTCTTGTTCAAGAGAACAGAGTTATTGATTGACTGCCAAGTAAAATGGAAATGTGCAATTAAAATTTTTGAGTAAGCTGTAAAGAATAGTATACAATGTGTAACAGCTAATCCATTAGAGATCAAAATGTAATCCAAGAGAGTATATGAAAAAAGAAAAAAAAGGAGAAATATGTTTAAACTGTTAGAAAGTATATGTTAATAATTGTATATTAAGGTAGACCATTAAAATCCAGAGCCTTTGATGATCACTCAAAGAATAACATTTACCAAATACTGATTACAATAGAATTATCTAAAGACAAAAAGGTTGACTACAAAGGAATAGAAAAAAGAAATAGAAAGCATATATTAAGAAAGAAAAGCTGGTATAGCAATATTAAAATCATGTAAGTAGAGTTTGAGGGAAAAAATCAATAGAGATGAAAGGGCTTATTTCTAAAGAAAAAAAGTCCTTTAAATAAGGAAATATAATTATGAACAACTATAAAAATAGTTGCAAATATTAAAAGTGTTATTGAAAGACTAAGAGGAAAATTTTACTAATTCACAATCATATAGATTAATAGAGCAAGGAGACAAAAAGCTACAAGGGCAAGAAAATCTTTACCTTATCTATCTTATAGAAAGGGGAAGAAATGGGAAAATAAAGAGAGCTGTCTAATTTAATTAAGACAGAATAACACTAGACTAAACAACACATTATAGGAAAAGAAATGCATATGTCAACTTTACAAATAAAAATTGATAAACATCTAAAATAAAATGTTAGTACCTTTAATCATGTGATGTATTTACTGAATTTATTAAAAAGATGGAAGGATGATTTAATATTAAAAACCTATTAATGAATTCACCATATTAACATTTTAAATGGCATAAAAGAAAATGGAAATAAGTGGAAAGTATTCATGGATGGGAATAATTGGAAATAACTCACCCAATAATTTACAAATGTGATGTAATTCTAATGAAAATCCCAACAGGAATTTTTGTGAAACATGACAAGTTAACAAATTCAGTTGGACCAAGAATCTTAAATACCAACTACCAAGACCTAAATAAAGCTAACGTAATTACAATAATATAGAATAGATTTAAAAATAAAAAAAAAAGGTGAACAGAACCAAGAAAGTCTCAAGAGAGATGCAATAATATTCATAAGCATATAGATATAAACATATACAAATAGATAGGTATTATATTTGAAAGTAGCATTATCAATTATTGGGCAAATGAAGGTTTATTCAATAGATTATATTGGAAGCATTAGTTATCAATGTAAGAAAAAAATAGATTTTTGTGTTCAGGTCTGGCATGTAAAAATCTTGGAGGTTGTCACTCCTATCCTTAGAACAAGAAAATGTTGAACAAACTGAAAATCACTGACTTTTCTTGGGTCTAGCAAGGAAGCCAGGTTACAGGACAAGCTGCCACCCCAAAATTTGGACAGACAGGCAAATCCAGAGATTAACAGCTATCTGCTTGTTGATAAAGTCACTGGAACCATAAACTGGTAGGAACACTTAAATGGCAATTTTGACAAATTGCTAGAGGCTAGGTATGCACTAGTTTGAAAATGAGAAATTCCTGGGGACTCCAAGTTAGCCCCACCCAAGGTCTTAGGTTTTTACCCCTAGGATTCCCCCACCCCACCCCAGGTTCTCACAATGAAGAGCCAACAAAGATGGCTTCCTGGTCCTGGCAGCAGAAAGGGGAAAGTAACCATCTTGGATTACACCCAAAGCATTCTCCATATCAAAGACCTTCTCTCCAAGGGAAAAGACTTTACCCAGGTCTTATTACACCTGGGGGAAGGACACGTCTCCAACTCCACCTGGGGGAAGGACACGTCTCCAACTCCAGTCTTCTCTGGTCTCCTTGTCTCACCTTAGTGGGGAATGGAGCAAGAAACACTTGTGAATGTCGCAGCCCAGGGTAGGGCCACAGGCACACTAAAAGACTGAGATTTAATCATTAGATTAAAGAATATTCCCCTTTCCCACATTTTACCACCACAGCAACAGAGCTGCAGTATAACAACAGTGGAGTAGAGCCAAAAAGCGGCAAGATACAGACCCTACATGAAGAAGAGAAGATCAAAGACGACTGGGGAGACAAATACAAGGACACTGGAGGAATTTAAAGCCTCTAGCACTTGCAGCTAGAGTAAACATTACACAGAACCCAGCACCTAGCCAAATTAACATAAAACCTCACACTAATACCTGTTTACCTCAATTCCTATTAACCAATACATCAAGTCCATATCCCAACAAAAATTACAAGGCTCGCCAAAGGGCATTAAGAAAAAAAACCACACAGTCTGAAGAGACAAAGCAGCATCAGAACAAGACTCAGGTATGACATAAGATTGGGAAATATCAAAGGATTTAAAATAACTATAATTAATAGGGTTCTGAGGAAAAAAATTAAACAGCATGCAAGAGCAGCCAGATAATGTTTGCAGAGAGATGGAACCTCTAAGAAGGAATCAGAAAGAAATACTAGGAATACAAAACACTAAATGAAATGAAGAATGCACTTGGTAGAATCAACTGTAGCCCAGACACTAATTAAATAGAGAAGTTTTAGTAATCCAAATGAGATAAAGGCAGCCTATTTGGAAGTAGTGCAATGTTAATAGAGAAAAGTAGACAGGTAGTATGGCCAGCCAATCAGTAGTGAAGCAGGCTAATAAGATAGGAAATCAATAGACAGATCTGGAACCTGGCAGAATGTCCAAGTAAACATCAATAATCCCAAGATAGTCCTACCCCCAAGATTCTGCCATTCAGAACAAAGATTTCTTCTGGAAGCCAGGAGAAGTCCCGGATATTCCCCAAGGACTTTATCATTGGGCCCTCCTGGGGGATTGATGAGAGAAATAAGCAATCAAAATGGTAAACAGCTGGAATTCCTCCCCTGCCATTGGCAAAGGGGTGGGATAATCAACAGTTCAAAAAGGCAGGTATCAGGCCTCAGCTCTCTTTCCTGCTCTCTTGCCTGTGGATCCAGACTCCAGCTGCCTTCTCCCAGGGTTGGACCACTATGCAAGGAAACCTGGGGATTTATAACCTATAATGGGAAGTTGTAGCCTGTAAATCAGCCCTTTTTATCACTTTTCAGCCCCTTTCTCTCTACCTGGGACCCCTGATCTGTTATTTTCTCCCATCTCTTTTCCCTCCCGACCTGAATACATTATTGGCCTAACTCACCTCATATACTCTTGAAATCCATTTCTGCAGCATAGTCAAAGAACCTACATAAAATTTGGTAACAGGAGTATCTACCTTAGCACTGAGAGGGAGCTGGCAAGGGTATGTCCTGGATTTCTGGCTTGGGGGTTGTGTAGGAGGAGGTGCCATTCAGCAACATGGTTGGAGGAGGCAGAGTGGTTTGGAGTGAGAGGGAGCCTCAGCATGTGCTTCTTTCTATTAATATGCTTATTGTACTGGGCATAATGCAAGAACATTACAAATACTCAATAAAGGTTTTCTTGACTGATTTGAAAGGAAATGCTTGGTGAGCTAAAACAAAGACATGCTATTTCTAAGACTACCTTCTCTTTCTTTATAAGTATTTTGGGTATGTTGGTCTTATGCGCTCATCACAGAGAACCCAGAGAACAATGAGCTAGGTAACTAAGGATGAGGATTCTCATACAATCTAATTACAAATAATATTAGACAAAGGATTCCAAGTGAATCCTATTCAAAAATTTAACAACACCCTGGAGGAAGTAGCTATTACATTTCAAGTGGCAGAATATGGCTCCCTTTGAAAAAAATCAATAGATTCTCTTGAGAAAAGCAGTAAATGACTCTCCTTTTTAGAATTTCATGAGGAGCTCTCCCTGTACAGAGGCAGAGAATCTATGAAATCATAGTTGAAAATGAAGTCAGCAAAAATATAGACCAACAGTTTGTCCCATACTTGAAATGTCTGAAACATTTACCATTTACTTTTAGAAGTCCTTTAAAAACTAACCCAACTCTCATAAGGCCTTCGTGAATCTCCACTTGACCTCACTTTGGCCTCACCTTGACTTCTCCTTGACTACTGCTAGGCACCAAGCAGAACTAATTGCAACATTCATCACAATAGGTTGTACTTATGCTCATACCCTCTTTTATGAATTATTAGATTTCTTGTAATCAAGGAGGAAATCTGGATTAAGGAGTTGGCCCACTAAGAAACTGCTTGTAATCTATAATCTATGGGGAATAGTGAAACAAAATTGGAGCAAACCAGAAAGAAATATGGTGTCCATTGATTCTTCACACAAGTCTTCCATAACTATCAAAAAACATTCCTTGCCTGCATAGACTCTGTGAAACATTAGTATTTCAGGCAAATGTAAATAGAAACATGCAACTCCAGGCCTCCCCGCTAGCCCTGTGACCAGTCAACTGAGCACTATTTGATGTCAGCAAAATCACTGAAATTCCCAAGCCAAATGATGCACAATTTTGTTCTCTTTACTAAGAATTGTACCTTTATTGGAGTATCTAAAACTTGTACTCTTTAAAATGACCACCAAGACATTATCCGGTTTAGAAAATTTTTATTCCAAAACAATTTTAAACAAGTAAAAATAATTTTCACCCAGAAAATATAACAATTCCCTTCTTTTGAACACAAAATGTATACCAGTTCTAGCTATGAAAAATTTCTCCCTACCCTACAAATAAGCATTAAAAAAATAAAGAATATTTTTAGAAGGGGCTTCAAGTTTGTTTTAGTTTGCTTAAAGCTACCAGGAGCAATATGCCAGAAATGGGTTGGTTTTTATAATGGGGATTAGTTAGGTTAAAACTTACAATTCTGAAGCTGTGCAAATGTCCAAATCAAAGCATCATCAGAGATGCTGTCTCACCAAAGGTTGGCTGCAGGCAAATCTGGACTCCTTCTATGTAACAAGAACCATGGAGGTATCTGTTTCTCTTCTGAGTTCCATTGCTTCAACTTCTGGCCACTCTGTCTATGCTTCCTCAATCTCAGTTCTCTCTGAGCTTGTCGGTTCCTTCTCTCTGCCTCTGTGGCTTTCCCTCTCCACATGTGTTTTGTTTTCAGTCCTCCATTATAAAGGACTCCAGCCAGAGAACCAAGACTCATCCTGGGTCATACCTCCCTGAAGCAACCCAATCAAAGTTCCCCCAAATGAATCCAATCCAATCAAAGGATTCCACACCCATGGGAATGGACTAGCTCCAAGAACAGAATCTTTTCTGGGATCCACAAAAACTTCAAACTGTCACAAAATTATTCCCATTTCTCAGTCTGATCATTTGTAAGACTATGTGTGTAATCCCAACCTTTACTCCTAACATTCAGCACAGAATCTGGCACCTAGTAGATCCACAATTAACATATGATCAATGAGTAGATGAATTGAAAATTAATCAATACCCAGTACCTGTTCACCCTACAGTGTTAGAAAATCTGCTAGCTCATGTGATAGAATATCATATAAAAGTATTTATTATATTCTGATAGTTAGAAAAGGATTTTTAAAAATTAAATATATATTGGTCTTCCTGGGCCTCCCAATCATGGGACCCATTCTTGGAATATATTGATTCAATTTTATCAACATATATCTTTATGTTAATAGATAAAGTAAGGAACTCAATCCTGAGTCCTAACACATAGAAAACACAAATACTTGAGAACATATGAATTACATGCATTCTAGTTGACCTTCCTTATTATCTTGACTTTTGCACACACATGTTGGGGACAAGGAGGAGGAGAATCAACAGGTGTTTTCCAGATCTTCTATTTGATAAAGATGAAGACTTTTAGTGGAGGGAGAGCACTAAATCCAAATTTCTTTTACTCCAAATACAATGGAGAAGAGAAAGAACACAAATACTGTTGGAATACTCATTACATGCCAGTTGCTTTAACATGATCAACTCATTGAATCATGACAACTACTCTGTGAGTCCTATACTACTGGCCCCATTTTAAAAATGAGCCACTAGAACTTAGGAAACTAAGTCACATGTTTAAAGTCACACAAAGAGAGGGTGAGGTGACCAGCATTTGTATCCAGGTCTGGCTGGCATCTTGCCCACCTTGCCTAGGCTGAGTTCAACATACTAGGATCACTGTGCGTATTCTTCATTCTGACACCCAGCTCACCCCCTACTCCTATACCTTGTGAAGGAAGGGAAGAGGCACTTTCATAATTATTTCCATGATCAAACTCTGAAGTCAGAAGAATTGGAGGGGAAACCACCAAGGGATAGTTGCACAAGGTTACAAAGGCTAGCAGTGGCTTTCCATCTCAAAATGGCTAAAGGATAAGACACACTCCCAACAACCTCTTATCTGAAGGGGCTCAATGTAGCTGTGATTCTCCAGAAAAGGGAGAAACAAAAGGTTTTCTTAGTTTAAAAAATTTTTGATGATTCAGACATGCCTTCCCAGAATGGAAGAGAATCACTAGAAGGAGAATGAAAAGCTCTTTGCTTCTTTCTCAAAAGCAAAAAGATCATCCAGGCCCCATCATATCACAAGAGTTCATTGAATGACCTATTTTTAAACTCAAGTACTCACAGTATCACCTACATTCAAACTACTCCAAGTAGAGATCAAGGATCTGAAGCTTCAGCACCATCTCAAGGCCTGGTAGAAATGCAGAGCCCAAGTACCACCACCTAGTCCTGTTGCTTCAGAACCCACATTTTAGCCAGATCTGCAGGTGATTCTGGTAGATCTCAACTTTAAACAAGCTCTGGTCTATACCACACCTGAGCACTATCCCCTTTCCCTCCAATTAGTCTGAGATAATTACCCCTCACATGTGTCCCCATAGCAACTCACAAGTCCCTTATCATAGCATTCATGATGCCATATTGGAAACGCTTGTTGGAGGGTTTCCCTTTTGTGCCTGGGTGGAAGCTCTTCAAGACAAGATCAGGCCTTCCTTGTTCATGGCCATACTCTTGGCATCCACCAGGGCCTGGTACAGAGAAAGTTTCAGTAAATATTTATGCATCCCACTACCCCTCAGGACTGTGTGCTTCTCAAGGTCAAGGACCACATACTGTAATATTTGTGTATCTTTAAAACCCAGCAAGGTCCAACCTATAATAAATGCTCATTCTGTGCTGGACTGCTGAATTTGTGCCTGCTTCATACCAGAAATTGGAACAGACTGAAAACGTGGCTATAGTGCCAAATGTCACTTTTGTTAAGCCTACTCTGATGTTTGCCAGTCCTAATTAAGCACTAACTCCTCTGTGCTTTCACGTCATGTTGCTTATTAATAACAACAATAAAGTAAACATTTGGATTATTACTTTTGGTCTGTACAGTAACGTCATCTTGGCAATCTCATTAATTTTTAGAGTGGCTTCAGCTAAGCCCTTGATAGTGGAGAGTCAGATTCAAAAAGGTTATGTGGTTTTCCCAATGTCTCAAGGCTGGTGAGAGTCAGGGCCAGGATTTAATCTCACATCTTGTGACCTGGTGCTCTTTCCTATTTCCACCTCACTGACCATTGTAATCACATGGCTTCTGATATTTTAGGAAAGTTACTCCAACATTTGCTGGGGCTTTGTTTTATTTTATATTTTCATTGTAACTATTTAATCCAGCTATCTATACTAATTATTCTTTTTTATAGAAATTTGTCTATGGTTTTGTAGTTCCTTGCTCATCTACACCTTCATTCATTTATTCGACAAATTTTATTGATCTCTTTGAACAGTGTCAGCCAAATAGTGGTCACTCAATATTTTTAAAAATTTAATCAATTATTGATGATTCAGGTCCCTGATATCCACTGGTAAAATAATCATGCTGCCGGATGAAAGTTATAAAGTCACTGAGCATTGGAGCTGGCAGATGTCTTTAGAGATCATCTTCTCCAATCCCCATTCTGTCACATAAAGAGGCCGAGAGCCAAAGAGGAAGAACATGCCTGAGTTCACATTACAAAATGTTTTGTGAAGCTTTTCCTGTCGGGACCTGAATTATCTATCTTATACGGTTGCACTGATCATAAGCCAGGTAGATGCCAGATCCCCACTTAACTTGGGCACAAAACCAAATAATTAAAAAATACCCCAAAGCCCCATATAATAGTTAGAGGCCTTCCAAAGCTTGCAGCTGACAGCATCCTCATATTGGCGATCCTAAGAGAAATACAGAATGACTAGGAGGGTGTGCCACATGTAAATATTCATGACATGAACTCATCAAACCTTGAACGAGCATATGTGAATAATTAACAAGATGGTGATTTGTAGTATCATGGTAATAACCTAATGAGGGCTTAACTAGAGCTTTTTCCTTTTACAAGGCAAAAGAGAAATTAAAAAAAATAAATTGTAATGTTTGTAACCACTTTTGTGGTATGGCTTTGGAAGCTGAATCTCAAGAAAGGTATTTTTTTCTAAAGTCATTAAACATTTATTATTACAAAACACTGTATTTAACATAATTCATTCTAATCTTTTGCAGAAAGTGACATATAGGTATAATTTTGTAGTGTACAATAATCTCTAACTGTAACTAATCTTGTTCTTTTCCTTCTTTCCACAGTATATCTCAGAATAAGTAACATTGGCTGTTTCTCTTGTTTGATTCAATACTGAAACATCTGGGTTATTTAACATTTTGTGCTATGATTTCACTTGACTTCTTCATTTTCTTCGCACCTTTGCAGGCTGTGACCTGTACCTTCATCCAGGGGCAGCAAGGGTAGGGAAAGAGGCAAAGGGAAAAAGGGAGAGACTCAGTATCTTCCCTCTACTGTTTTTTCCTTAAAATGAAAAACTTCCCCCCAACTCTTTCTTTCCATCTCTCTCTGCCTTCCTCTCTCTCTCTCTCTCTCTCTCTCTCTCTCTCTATATATATATATATATATATATATATATATATATATATATATATATATATATATCCCTGTCATTCCCCTTCTTCCTACCCTCCCTCCCCTTGCAAAGAAAAAAGACTGCTTTTTCTTCTTAAATGAAAATCACATTAGAAAACCATTTGAAGCTACTACCTTTATTATGTATATATATTTTTTGAGGTCCCAGGTATTAAACCCAGAACTTCATACATAAATACATACAAAGCAGGTGCTCATCCACTGAGCTACACCTGCTTTGCATTGCTAGCTACTTTTAAAGCTAAACACAAGCTAAAGCTGAACCCTGCAGTTCCATTCCTAGGTTTAGATGAGTGCTATTAATCAATGTCTACAAATAGCAAATGCACGGATTTTCTTAGCAGTTTTACTAATAATAGCTAAAAATGGAAACAATCTAAATGTCAATCTAAGTACAATGGATAAATAAATTGTGGGCTATTCATAGGATGGGATATTATGCAGCAATAACAGAGAACATCTCCCTCACGCAAAATCACAGTTGAATCTCACAGACATAATGATAACTGAATAAAAGCAGGTAATCACAAAAGGGATATACTGTATAATTCAATTGTATAAAATTCAAGTACAGGCAAAACTACTCCATGGTGATAGAAGTCAATATTAGTTACTGAGTGGGGGGCAGTATAGCTATTGCCTTAGGAGGGACCATTTTCAACATTTCCTCAGGTATTGAAACTAGTCCATACAGATAGACACAGATACATGTAAAATTCCAGTGATTTGTACACTGAAGATTTGTGTGTGTATGTGTGTGTGTATATATTGCTTAAAAAAACATTTTAAATGTTAATTGACCCTTTCCTCCCAACAGCTGGAAATTGCTGGAGTAATATATACAGTGTTTCTAGTCTACTGCTCTCTCCCTTAGCAACCACACTTTTTTTTCATAGGGAATTCCTCTTAGGAAAGCGTGTATTTTGACCACAACAAAATAGTTTGAAATAAAAATTTAAATACAACTTAACAAAAACATTTTAACAAATAATTCACCTTCATTAAACATGCAAATTCAGGACAGATGTGTTCTGAGGAATAACCCAAGTTCACCCACCACTAGAAGGAAAGTAAAACTGAATAAGCATTTCTGAAATATTGTACTGATTTCCCCTCTGGCTCCAAGTCAAAACTGGCAAGAGAAACACAGACTCACTATGAGAAAAGCCTCTCCAGTTCATGTGACTACAATTCTCAGACAATGGTAGGGGCCCAAGGCAATTTGAGAAAGCTTTGAAATGTAAAAGCACCCCTGGTCAGGAAAAGATGAAGCCATTTTTGGAGTGACCCTTGCATGCTCACTTACATACCTGCATGGTCTTATTTAACACTTTTAAGATGGGCAGCATGTAAACTAAGGCTTAGGACACTAAACAACTTCCCTCCAAAGATGACAGAGCTGTCTGATTAGGACCCTAATTTGAGGCATCCTGGTCTAACTTCTAGTTTTTGTGATACACCACTTCTAACCTGACTGTTTTCTTAGTATTGCTTCTAGACTGAAATATTTGGCAAGGAGTTTTTATATTGCTTAGATTGGTCATAGCAGGTTTTGCCTCAACAAAGTACATGTCACCTTATTTTTTAAGTCTCACCTTATGGAAAATTTGTGATTTTACTCAGCCACAAATCAACCAGAACTAGAACTGATGCTTCATAATTCACACAACTTTTTTACCATTTATCTTGCAGTCCCAATTTGTCCGATCCCTGATTCCACCCCCATGTATTGCCCTTGATACTTCTTCTAGGTGGACAATGATAATTACGACATCACCTGTTGTCAACCCAGAGCTTGCTCTTCATTCTTAATTGTTTCTCTGCTCTTTATCCTAGAACCTAATAGAACCACATTGTGGAAGTCAATACTCCCATGTCCCCTAGACTCCATTCAGCAGTCATCCTGGTAATTTTTTTCCACTCACACAGAGCTTCTCACTGTGACCTATGAGTATCAATTTTGGGACAATAGTGCTGTGATATGAAATTCTTACATGGAAGCAATGCCTGAATGAATTTAAAGACTTGCCAACCTTGCCAGATTTTCTTGGCTCTCCAGTGTCTTTCCCAAGTCAGCTGTGATACTCTGGGTACCCAGACAAAACTGGGGCATTCTAATTAGGTTCCAGTATCTCACAAGCTGTTTATAATTGGGGTTATGTCTTCAGGGAAGCACTTAGAATGACGCTCTATAAGTTCCTGAGGTTGCAAATGGCTACATATGATGGGCATGCTTCTCTAAATAAAGACTCATGGAGCTGGTTCGAAGGCTGGTTACTTTAGCAAAATCCATAGTTTGTAACAGTAAAATAGCTGCTGATAATTTGGATGCATTATGATATTAACAAAACTTTTTGAAAAATTAAATGACCTAGAAAAAGAGGACCCATGTCATTAAAATGGGGAGGCGTATATATTAATAACAAACACCTGCTTTCTCAGAAATATTGAGGAGAAATTTAGAGTAGAAGCTCTGACCTTCTCTCCAACTTTCATTCAAAGCACTGTCTGGGGAGATTTGTCTGATTAAGGGAAAAGGGAACAAGTATCCAGCCTGCTAGACTCACTACCTGGACATGGGTCATTCTCTGTTCTCTTCCTACTGCCCGAAAGCATCAGAAGGAAGCTTTGGAAGCCGACTTTGGTCTTGGGCCTATGCCAGATATTCCAATGTACATTTCCCAGCAAAAAGGTCTTTAAAAAAATAGATTGTCATATTTTGGAGCAACATATTACCAGAGTACTGTCAGTAGAACTTAAACACAATTGGCATTATGGCCTGCTGCCATGGAATGATGACATGTATGACATTGTAAACCTGGGAGCTTAGATCTATTAATTGCCACTCAAAGAGGAACTTGTACATTGATTAATATTAAGTAGTGTATTTGTATGTCTGATGATTATGGTATATCATTTCTATTCTATCAGTTGAGCCATAACCGCTTCCCAACATTTCTATTCCAGATCATATGAGGAGGGATACTGAACATGTTAAAAGTCTGGGTGAACTTAATTCATTTTCTCTAAGTTAATGAGCATGCCTATAAGATAAAGGAATGGATCTCTTAAGTATTGTGTTTATTTTGCTTGCCATGGGCTTGTCTTTGTGAGTTTATGTCTATGGCCCTGCTTCTCCAAATCTCTTCAAGTTGTGTCCTAAGCATAACCACTGCTGTGGGAACTGGGGTTGGTAGCTTATACCAAGCCCATCAGGTCTACCACAATCTCTCCCTAGAGTTAACCAACAGCATAAAAGTACTCAAGGGAGAATGCTGTGTCTCATTAACTTTGGGAGGATGCAGCCTTTGAAGGCACCTGGTCTTTCTCACTCTCGTGGTCCAATCTGTCATGGTTAGCCTCCCTTTTGGACCCACTTACCACCATCTTCTTTATCCTTTTAGTGGGGCCATGTATCTTCAAAATTCTGATGAAATTTATTTCTTTCAGAATCAATGTCTTCCAGAACAATATACTAGTTATGCAGGGATTTCATCCAGTTTGAACATTAGTGTCAGATCTGTCTTTCCTTGACCTCAATAGAATATCCAGAGAGGTTTATTCCCTGAAAAGTAGGGACTACTGCCCTAACCAGCAGAAAGTAATCACAGAAGAATGACCATTGCCCCTCAGCACCCCCTTAAGAATAAGGATGTGAACTCTCTGAGGGGGGAGCTGAAGCAGGTTAGTACAGGGAAACAAGAAGATGAGCCACAACATGGCCAAGAGGCAACATGGCTGACAGACATGACCATAAGACCCCCACCAAGACCTTGACCTTGACCATGACGTCCCAGTTGGGACTTTTTATGGAGCTGAGGGGAAGTCCAGGATAACCCCAAACAAAAGGCCTCACCATTGGCCCCTGCCATTTGTGGGGTAAGCAATAACAGCTGGGGACTCTCCCCTTCACATCAGCAAGGAGAAAAATAATAGCTTAAAAGGTAACCACACACGCCAAATCTTGTCCTCTCTGCCTATAGGAGCAGCCCACATCAAATCTCAGTGTGTATTTCCATCCTTCTCTCCCATTTCTCAGCTCTGTTCTTTTCCCCCATTTCTCAAAAAATTCATTTTACTGGTCTAACTGAAAAAAAAAAAAAAGGATTGTGTATTATGAAAAACTCCTGCAACTCAACAACAGAAAGACAAACAATCCAATTTTTAAAATGGCCAAGGGCTTGAATATACATTTCTCCAGAGAAGAAATACAAATAAATGGCCAATAAACACACGAAAATATGTTCAGAGTTATTAGTCATTAGGAAAATGCAAATCAAAATCACAATGAGATACCACTTCATGCCTACTAGGATGGCTATAATTTAACAGGTGTTGAGGATACAGAGAAGCTGGAACCCTTGTATATTATTGTTGGGAATATAAAATTGTGCATCAAATATGGAAAACAGCATGACAGGTCATCAAAAGGTTAAACATATTGTTGCCATATGATCTGGCAATCCAATTCTAGATATATATCCAAAAGAATTAAAAACAAGGAATCTGATATTTATATACCCGTTTATAGCACCATTATTCACAATAGCCAAAAAAGGTGGAAACAAGTGTCCATCAAGAGATGAATGGATAAACAAAATGCAGTATATACTTACATTCCATAATAAGGAATGAAGTGCTGATACATGCTGCAACATGGATAAACCTTTAAAACAATACACTGAGTATAAGGCAGGCACAAAAGGACAAATATTGTATGATTCCACTTACATGAAATATCTAGAATAAGCAAATTCAGAAAGGCAGAAAGTTAAATACAAATTACTGGGAGCTAGGGGTGGGGGGTGTGGAATTATTGTTTATGGGCACAGATTTTGTGTTTGGAATGATGAGAGTGTTCTGGTAATGGATGGTACTGGTGGTAGGTAATTAATGCCATTGAATTGTGTATTTAAAAATGGTTAAAATGGGAAATTTTGTGGTATATATATATATATGTTACCACTATAAAATTATTTAAAAGAAAAAAGATTATGCATGTGGGGAGGAGACACATCTATTCAGGCATTCAGCAAAGTCAAATAATGCTAGAGAACTCTATAAGAAAACTATACCCACCACTTGGCTGGAGAGCTAAAACATCACCAATACAATTGAAATTCTTTGTGTATTCTTTCTTGTTCCCATCCCTTTTCCACACTTATTACCCCAGAGACAACCACCATTGATCTTTGTGTTTATCATTCCCCTGAATGTTTTCATACTTATACTATTTATGCATTCCTTAACAATATCAAGTTTTGTTTTGCATATTTATAAGCTTTATATTCATGAATAGCATCATATTGACATATTCTTATACAAGTTGCCTTATTTTACTTAATACTATGTTTTTAAGATTTACTCATGTTGATATGTATATTGCTAATTCATCGTCTGTTCCCATGGATGAACATATTGCATATTTACTGCTGATGAAATTTTAGGTTGTTTCTCAACTTTCACTAATACAATGCTGCTATGGATATTCTGTGACATGTTTCCCTATACACATATGTGAAAGTTTCTCCAGAGAATTACTGGATCAAAAAAAACCCATACTTTCTGGGTAAGTATATTTTTCATTGTTACTACCAATTGCTAAAACTGATATTTGGATCCCTGATTCCTCATCTTTTTCTCAATTGTTGCAGATCCCATGGGAGAGAGGAGATAATTAATGTTCTCTTCTTTTTCTACCTAAGTTAATCTTTTTTTTCATTCCCTTTTGCCTCATATATGCTTAATCATTTTCTGAGACTCAGTTAAATTCCTCTTTTCTGTGAAAGCTTCCCTGATTCCCACAAATAGAGTGATCACTCCTTCATTTGAAACTTCATGGATGGCACTTCATATGGGACTTTTCAATTACCTAATGACAATGCTTGAGTGCCTCCACTGATGAGAAACTACTTTGTGTACAAATTTCACACAGCCTATATCCTGTAAATCAGTTTCCTTAAAAGCCCTCTATAGATACGTGTCCAAAAATTAGAAAGGACACCCAATAGTAGCTCCCTTGGCATTGCACTTGATCCATCTTAGCCTTTCTCATCCATAATACTTGAATTCTTTCTAAAAGTTGAAACATGTTACACAGGTAACACAGCTCCTACCCACATGGTCCTTATCATCAACTAGACCAGGATGGCCCATTTTTGAAACTATTATAATGAGAAAAGCCCGTATGTAGAATTACAAAAGTGTGGGCCTTTTAAGGCCAGAATGCACTTACCAGTGGTATCATCAAAGAATCCCTTCGATAAACAAGACGTCGTCTTTTGAAATGATGTGGCCAATTAGTCAAGTCAGAGCTCATGATAACTCATTTTCTTTAATTCAGCAAATATATGTAGAATACTTACACTTAGCCATAAGGCATCTCTATGCATATGCTATTTAAGGCAAACCTAAGTTGCTCAATTTAATTGAAACTTTTTTCTTATGGGATTACCATGTATTCACTGCCCCATTAGTTGCATCACGGACTGTACAAAAGACATTTTTATCATTAGAGATTTCAAGGAACTTACATTTCATTTGGTGGCAGTAAAAGGCAGGAAAAAAGTGACATTTGAGTATGGAACAAAATGTAAACTTGGAAGTTTCAACTGAGGCAGGTAGGTAAAATAGATGAGAAATTCCATAGTCAGGTGCTATACCATCCTGCAGAAATTTCAAAGTAAATCTAAATCATATGACTTTAAAACCACAAAGAAGATAAAAAGTGGCCAAAAGAATAGAGATTAAGAGGATTATTTCTGTAAAGACTACTTATTTAGAAAAAAAGCTTTACTGTATGCCACCTCTCTCCCTCACTTTACTTTTAGCTTAAAGATAAGGTCTTCAATAGGATTGCATGGAGAGAATGCTCTGTGTCCCTTGGATTTGGGGGATACAGTGGCCTACTAAGTAGTAGGTGCTGAAGAATTTAAAGGTGAAATTGGATGAAGTGGCCTGCAGTAACATGGTAGAGAATGGGTCTGTAAAGTCACTGCACTCCCTCTGTGTGAATCACAGGCTTCTGGTATAGAATCTCATTGGGAAGATCAGCTGGGAATCAATTTGAAAAAGGTTCTGTCAAAGGGGGCTTCTGCAAGAGAGCAAGGGTATCTAGAAAATATACATGGAGTGGACTGCAAAAAATACAAGAGTTGAGTGTGGATCAAGATCGACTGGCTCAAAGTCAAGACACTTGCCAGGCTCATGAAGTCCCACTAGAGAGGTCCAGCTGGGAAGCCTAGAAAGAACTCATGGAAATGCCCAGCAGAAGTGTTAGCTGAGCCAATCAGCCAGGCTCAAATAACTCAAGCAAGCTTACAACCCACCAAAAAAGAATTTTTCTCCATTCTGTTGCCATTCTCCCCACATACTCCAACCCAGGGTAAGTTGTCCACTGAAGCCAAAGAGAGTAAGTGAGCAGGTGATGGATGAAGAAAGGAGAAAAGACTAAAATGAAGTTGTGATTTGATTGCATTCCAAGAGTTGTGTTTATACAATGCACAAGTTACAAATTTCACCAAGTAGAAGGCACTTTACATGATCTCATTTAATTTTTATCGTGGCCCTGCAGGTTGGATATTAATATACTCACTTTTCAGATATGGTTCAGAGAAGTTAGGTAACTAACCTAATTAAGTACATTTCTGTGTGTAGCTAAAAGAAACCTTGTCCCCAACAAACAAGAGCATCTGTATGGGCGCAAAATCACTTTTCTTCTGCTATATCATGGCACTAGATTATAATACAAAGGAAAGATGGGATGAAACGCTAAAATAAGTAACAAAAAAAATATGTATTAAAGGGGTAACCTGAGTAGTAGGTCTCAGCTCAGTGTCAAATCCAAAAGAAAACCAACATTCCCTACCAAAAAAAAAAAATTTTTGAAGATACCTAAGTCTTTACTCAAGTCACTTCAAAAGGCACCAGAAAGGAATAATATTCATAACACACAGCAATATCTCTTAAAATCTTTCTGTCCATTTCTTTTCCAATCTCTTATACAGCAGATCACCTTCCCTCAACCACGCATGTTGGCTCTCAAATAGTCCAAAACTCTCTTCCCAAACTCAGGGAGTCTACTGACTCTTTCCTAAGTTTCTTTGCTAGCCTTTCTTATCTACAGTTTCCTCCAAAGAGAAGTCCTTTGCTCCTTATAATGACCATAAAGGAAACATTCCTCCCTTCTGTCTCTCTTTATCCTCTTCAACTCAAAGTGCTGAAAAGGTTAAATGGTGATGGGAGAGAGGGAAAGGCAGTGAATATATGTCAATATGTCATATCCCTCATATGAGTTCATAGAATGGGGATCTCTCTTTGCACTTGAGTAACAGAATGGTTTCAGACAAGACTAGCAATTGCACCCAGCCTTGGAGGAGAAGGTAGATTTGGGTATTCATAATATTAGCACACAATATTATGTCTACTCCGCTATTCCAAATGCTGCTAAGCAGTTGAAAGAATGGTACAATCAAATCTAAGTATTCTCAATTACAAAACATTTTTTCCTACTTTTGAAAGATAGACGTCTCTGAAGAAAGCAACCATTCCTAAGTGTAAGCTCTAGGAAACCTATAATCAGTTCCTCTCTCTCTAATTGAGCACTTTCTTTCCTTAGATTTTGGAAGAAGCATGAAAATGATTTACTGATTTAGGAACTGGGTGGAATAGACCACAAAAAGACAAATCAAAAACATCTGGAATGAACTAGTTGCGAGAGAAAGAGAGAGAGAAAAAAAAAAACTAGGACTTGCAAATGAAACAAAGCACAGATGATTTGGTCAAATTTAAGCCAAGCCAAACACTCACATTAAACATTGCACTTGGTTCTAGTTCAATAGTGGGAGCCGGCAAAAGGGAGCGTCAGCCAACATTGCATCAGACGCCCATTGTAGATGGAGGAAATGAGTTTGGTCAAGCCAGCTGTGACTTCAAAGGGGCTGCTCTCCCAGACAACAGTGGGAAAGGGTTCCCCCTTCAGTGAAGTTTGTAAAGTTCAGCCTAACTCAGTCCAAAGGAAATGGGCTCCAGGAAGAGGCAAATTTTATTTAACACACAAGGAAGAACGTTTTCCTTCTACAAAGGGGCTGCAACAGTCAGAAAAGGAAGGAAGATGACAAGGAGAGTTGAGAAGAAAAGATTCTGATGCTCATTTAAGGACTGGAATATTATGGCATAATTTTGGAATGGGGTGTTTGCATGTATATAAGGTTGCTTTTCAGCTTAGATACCTATCTTAGAGTCCTTCCGTCTCCTCCCACCTGACTCCTATAGGTAAGTTGTTTCTTCCCTTTTTGTGCTTCTAGAAAACCACAGGTTCCTTTCAAATTATTCATTCAAAATGCATTTATTCAGGAACAAACAGTGGGTTAGACCCTGGGAATACAAAGACAAATAAGGTGGTCCCTGTCCAGGTGCTCACACCTGGAGAGCAGCTCGACACATAAACAGGGGATTATGTTATTAAGTGATAAGTCTTATGTCAGAGCAGTGATTCTCAAAGTGTGATCACAGGACACACTATGTGACCACATCAACATCACCTGGGAATGTGTTAGAAATGCAAATTTTCAGACCCCAGCCCAAACCTACTGAATGTCAAACCTGGGATTGTCTTAACAAGCTATTCCTGTGATTCCAGTACATTCTGAACTTGGAGAACCACCTTGTTTAGTAGAAGATAAAGAGGACTTTGGAGCAGAGAGCCAACACACCTGAGTCAACCTGGAGTTCTTCTTCCACCCATACATTCTTCAATGTCCCCTCCAGACTAGAGTCTAACTAGGATGCTCTCTGACAATTCACAAGGATGACACACAAATATATGTCTTGTCTCTCTAAATAAATTGTAAGGCCTTCGAGGGAATGGTTGGTTCTTCTTCTATTTTTTTTTTTTTTTTTTTTTGCCTTTACCCTCCTTCTTTTAGACATCATCACAATGCTTAGAAAATCCAGGCTTGAGACTTATTTTATGTAGCTAATACAGAAATTAGACTAACTAACCTGGTACAAGGGTTACACTTTCTTGAGGAGAAATTGGCAAATTTATATGTGTAGATTTTCATAAATCTTGTAGGTTGGAGGAAAACACCCGTTATCTCTTTCAAGCACTCATTTGATGATTGAATCCTCTCTATGACATCCTTCCTAAGGGTTTGTTCTTCTTACGCTTGAGTGCCTCCACTGATGAGGATTTCACTATCTCAGGATGCAGTTTACCTCCTTTCAGACAGCTCTGTTAGAAAGAACTATCTTCTGGGCTGGAAACTACCACTTTTAAATTCAATTTATTAGTCTAATTCTATCTCTTTGGAACCCATAGCAAAGATACTTATATGTTAATGTGACACTTCTTCAATATTTAAAGTTAGTAATTTTGTAATATGTAATATCCATTAAGCACACAGACTCTGGAACTAGATCACATGAAAATTCTGGTACTCTCACTTATTAGCTGTGTGAACTTGGGTAAGCTATTCACTCTCTTTATAGCTTTGCTTGTTATACACATTCTGTAAGAAGTGTATGGCAGTATATGTAAATTGATCTGGCATTCAGTATAAGCTATTACTATTAATCATCATCATTATCATAAGCATATCTGACCTAGCAATCTTCCTCATTCTGTACTCACACACTAGGTGAGCCCATTCACCCCCATGGCTTCAATCATCATATACAAGTTTATATAAAATCCTTTCATTCTCCTCCTGAGCACACAGCCAGAAGGCAGTGGCCAGCTGGGGTCACATGAATTGTTCTGTCCCCTGGAATTTGGGTATAAATGATGTGTACTACTTCTTGTCATGGCCCCTGAAAACATCCTGAGCAATCCTCCACCCTTTTTTTTAGTTCACCAGCTAGTTGAATACAGAGGAGCTGGTGGAGGACTCCAAGGAGTCCCCAGGGAATGATGGAGCCACCCCTTGGAAAGAGTCCAGATCCCTTAGTCAATGTTTGGAAGAGAGCTGCCTATAAAAGCCACCAAATCAGAACTCTTACATTGGTCTTTGAGCAAAAAGTAAAATTTTTTGTGGTAGTCTATCATAACTAATTTAGGGTCCCTCATTTATATAATTTATATCTCTTGTTCAGGTTTGCTTCTGAGCCTTTGAATTCTACATTTCACTTTCTGTACAGTGTTTCCACATAGAGCCTAAAATAGGTCAATAGTCAACTCAGACCATCTATGTTAAAATCTCCATCCTTTCAGGTACCAGTTAGGTGACTGTTACACAAACGGTTCACAACTCTGTCTTCCTCAGAGTTGTTTGATGATTAAATAAATAGATGTACAAATAACACTTAGAAAAGTAAGTTTTCCAGAGTAAATGTTGGATGAATATCAGGCATTGTGGTTATTTTGGCCTTCCTACCCAGATTTACTCCTCCTCTTGGGTTCTCCATCTTCATAAATGGTACCACTATCCAACCGTTGTTAAAACCAGAGACTTGCAACTGTTCCTTCCATCACTTTTTTCAACCTCCCACACAACTCACCAAAATCTGATTATACTTCCTTAATATTTCTCAAATCTATTCACTTCTCTCTGTTCTCTTAGCTATACCTTTCTCATCTTAGGAAAAGCCATCACTATATGTGCCTGGTATTATAGTTGCAGTCTTAGCAAGACAAGTGGTCTTTTCAAATCCATTCTTATTCCCTTCAAATTTATTCTTCACATGGCAACATGAATTTTCTTTTTAAAATTCAAATCAGATCTGATCATTCCCTAGTTTAAAATGCCTTAAGGGAAGCGGACTTGGCCCAGTGGATAGGGCGTCAGCCTATTACATAGGAGGTCCACGGTTCAAACCCTGGGCCTCCTTGACCAGTGTGGAGCTGGCCCATGCGCAGTGCTGATGCGTGCAAGGAGTGTCGTGCCACGCAGGGGTGTCCCCCGCGTAGGGGAGACCCACGAGCAAGGAGCGCGCCCCGTAAGGAGAGCCACCCAGTGCAAAAGAAAGTGCAGCCTGCCCAGGAATGGTGCCACACACGGAGAGCTGACACAACAAGATGACGCAACAAAAAAAAGACACAGATTCCCGTGCCGCTGACAACAGAAGCGGAAAAAGAACTCGCAGCAAATGGACACAGAGAACAGACAACTGGGGCAGGACAGGGGGCAGGGAAAAGGGGAGAGAAATAAATAAAATAAATCTTAAAAAAAACCCAAATAAATAAAATAAAAATAAAATGCATTAATTCCTTCTTGCCTTTGGAAAGACCTAATTCCTAACCCAGCCTCCTCTCATAATACAATGCATGACTTCATCGCTAGACTTCAGCCATGCTGGGCTTCAGTTGGTTTTGGAATGGCACTATATATTGTCCTGTCCTTGAGGTTTTCACTTCTTCATTACTTCTTAGAATGAACTCTATGCCCACTCCAGATTACCTGATTAACTCCTGACCATCCTTCACACGTCAACTTAAATGTTATACTCTCGAGAAAGTCTTTTTAACAAACCCTACCCAGACTAATTAATGATAAATGTACACATAGCACCCACCCTGCTCCTTCATGAAACTCAATGAACTTGTCATTATTTGTATAATTATGTCTTCCCAACTAGCCAGTAAGATCCATGAGGGCAGGGACCTTATTTGTATGGTTCTTTGCCTAGAATATTGACTGGTATGGAGTAGGAGTTCAGTGAATATGCTATTTATTTGTTTTTTGTTTTTTGTTTTTAAGGTTTAAGTCTGAGTCTATGTACATGACTTTATGTACATGGGAATTACCTGATTGGACCTGAAAAAAAAAGTCCTACAATCAGCTTATGTGCCTAATTAAATTTACACAAATTTAGAAAACCTAGGACTTGTCCTCTCTTTGTTCATAATCTAGCCAGTTTCACAAGCAGGAAAGTAAAAAGTATATGACAGCATCATAACTGCTATAATAGGATTATTCTAAGATCTCCATTGATTTCTAAATGGACTTTTAGGGATGGACAGAAAGTAGGATATTTCTGGAAACATTGTTATGAGTGTTTTCATATTCTAAATTCAAACAATTTCTCCATCCAGGAATTGTAGAGTACATGTGATACCAGGGCAGATCAAGAAATACAGGAGAGGTGATCAAAAATGAATTGGAGTTCAGGATTAAATCAGGTTGTTTTACATCAAGAAATGTTTTGTGTTCATTTGTTGGTC
This sequence comes from Dasypus novemcinctus, assembly GCF_030445035.2. Taxonomy (NCBI): domain Eukaryota; kingdom Metazoa; phylum Chordata; class Mammalia; order Cingulata; family Dasypodidae; genus Dasypus; species Dasypus novemcinctus. The sequence goes on from NC_080686.1 coordinate 92,684,660, forward strand.
CAAAATTGGACAAAGCACCTGGTCAAAAGGAACAATAGAAAAATAACTTGTGAAGAGCAAGTGCAATTGATACATGTTTTCCAGGGAAGGAAGCATCATGTACTGAAGTAAGCATAGCCACCAAGACTCAGTGATGAGGTTTTAGAATTTTCCTCTGATGCTTGCTAACCCTGATGGTTGTGCAAGGTATGGAATTTCTCTCAGTAACATCATTTTTTCTCATCTGTAAAATGAAATGATGAGGTTTAAGTATTCAGATTGTTCATGATAATAATAGCTTTCCAAGAATCTCCTGAGTCTCAGAGAAGTTAGGAATTTCTCTTGAGGTAATATCCCAAGTAAGTGGTAAAAAAAAATTCTGTAGCTATGTCTTATGACTTTCAGTCCAGGGCTTTTTCCATTAATTTTTGAGCAAACAGCTTCTCCTTTAAAAAACAGAATAATAAAAATAAGCGGATAGTTCGAAGAGAGAAAAAAAGTTAAGCTAATGCTGAGTGCCCATAAGCAAGTTGAGTTACATTAGATGATATGTGTCTAATTTAAAGTTAACCAAAGATGCTCTCTCTTAACAAGGTTTATGATTGCATTTTCCAGAATAGTTAAAAAAGAAAAAAAAAGCCAAAATAAGTTGCCAAAATTCAGCCAAAAAGGAATAAAAATGATGTGAGCCTTTGGCTCCGGCAATAGCTTTGGCAATAGCAGCAGTCACCGGAGTTTGTGGTTTTCTTTAACTTTGGAGTCGTGACCAATAGTTCTGTCCCTTCCCTGGTTCTAATAAAAGTCTGTGATGGGTTTTGGATTACTCTCATTCCAGGAGAACTCCTTGTCCTTCGTGGAGTGGCCTTTGTTGTCCACAGCCGCTTGCAATGAATTTGGGGGCAAAGGTCTCTGGTTACACCCACCATTGAAATCAAATTCAGTGACACCAGGAACATATTATAGGGCGGAATCCAGCATTCGTCCCCACAGGACAAAGTCAATAGACTTGCAGTTATTTCCCATCTTTACTTTTGATGATTCTACAGCCATTGCCTGTTAGGATGGAGAGAGCCAGTATTTCTGAGTAACTTTGACCTGAACAGAAAATAAAATATCATGTAGCAAAGGAGTCAAATCGAGTCTTGGGAATGTTTTCTCTAAGAGAAGAAGTTGAAGAAATTTAAATGCAAAGACTTGTAAATCATCCAAGTATTTTTCTCTTTTTAATAGTTCCAAACAGTGCCTTATTATTATTCACCCCGTGTTTGAATAATGGAGTGCTTAGGTCACTGTATTCAGCATGGAAAGGAAATGCTGTATATTCTTAAAAAGCGTTTTGAAGAGCTCTCTCTCCCTCTGTAGGGCCATACGTCACTGAGTTTTCCTAATTGTTAAACATACAGCTATGGCTTGAGATTCAAGAATTTGAAGAATTGTAGAACACATATTGTACCAGTGAAATCAGACCACATGACATTATGGGGTTTTCATTATCCAAGCAAACCATTCTGGTCACAGATTATTGTGAATAATGCCAAGACTTTATACATACATACAAATATACATACATGCACACACACACACGCATATCAATTAGGAGAGAGAAGGCCTAGGTCCTGACCCTCGGGCACTGCCACTCACCAGTAGAGTGAGTCCGGATATATTTTGAGGCTCAGTTTTCTCATCTGCTAAATAGGGATCAAGAGCTTGTCTTGGGAAGCAGACTTGGCCCAAAGGACAGGGCGTCTGCCTACCACATGGGAAGTCTGCAGTTCAAACCCCAGGCCTCCTTGACCCATGTGGAGCTGGCCCGTGCGCAGTGTTGATGCGCACAAGGAGTGCCATGCCACACAGGGGTGCCCCCCGCATAGGAGAGCCTCACACGCAAGGAGTGTGCCCCATGAGGAGAGCTGCCCACCACAAAAGAAAGTGCAGCCTGCCCAAGAATGGCACTGCATGCACGGAGAGCTGACACAACAAGATGATGCAACAAAAAGAAACACAGATTCCTGGTGCCGCTGATAAGGATAGAAGAGGTCACAGAAGAACACGCAGCAAATGGACACAGAGAGCAGACAACTGTGGTGGGGGAAAGGGAGAGAAATAAAAAATTTTTAAAAAGCATTTAAAAAAAAAAAAGTTTGTCTTACCCACCAGTCAGGGTTATTTTAAAGCTCAAACGTAATGCTGGGCCTAGAGGTAGAGATGCAGGATACTTTCAATAACTCTTTTGGGGAAGGGGTTTTCCTTGGCCATATGTACTACCTATTATGGGATCAAAAAATTTATGGGATTTATTCCCTTTTAAAATCCTTCACATTTCTGACATTCTTTATGAGAGCTTGCAGCAGAGCTAATTGGAGGACTTAGAGTCTTCCTTGCTCTGAACACGACAGAGTTTCCTTCCATTTCCTGTGTAGTATCATTTTGAAGAAATTAGTTCAAATGGACCAATCATAACCATTGTTCGAAAATCTAATTTTCAGTTAGGATTAGACCTCAACTTCACTTATTCCAATTGGCCAAAATGGTTGTATATATGATAATTCTGAGTGCAAACAAAAGCATGTTTACTAAATGGACCCGAATACAGCAAGGAAAGATTTTGAAATTTCTTTCTAGGAATGAGAAAGCACTCCTGCTATAAACTTAAATAATAAAGCTAGATTCAAAATTGTATAACCAGTATGACATCAACTCAATGTAAGCGTATTTTGTTGATCAAAATAGACACCATGTGTACAAGCAGAAAGCAACTTTCTTCCTTATTACAACTGTCCCTTTAAACTGTGGACTGTGGGCATGTCTCCACTTACCCAGGTCATGTCAGGATATATATATATAGACACACACACACAGTATATATATATATACACACACACACTGTAGTCACCTTCAGGCATAAAAAAAAGTCTCATTTCAGTAATTAAAATAATCCAGTATCTAACACCACACATGAAGGCAATGTAAAATTTCCTTCTATGCCAACTCAGGGGCCTGCTTCATGCTTATGAGCCTGAAATGAGGAAGAGAATCATCAGCTGCTTCTCTTTTTTCAAGCCTTTCTCTTCCTCTCCTTTACTAGGCTGCTTTGGATGCCCCCAGAGTGGGGGCAGGTGAAGGCAGAAAGGGGAGAGCCCCTGGCTGGCTCAGGTGTAATCTGGTCTGTGTGGCAGATCCCCACTGTGGATGACTTCTCCTTGGGACCTTCCCCTTCACTGCAGGGCCCCCCACCTGCAACTCCAGTTACCTGGGTCTGTCCCTCATCCCCCACCTATCTCTTGCAAACTTCAGCCCCCAAGCTACTAGTGGCCCCTCTCTCCACAAGGTCACTTAACCCCTTCAAGCAGTCTTCTTAGGCACCTGCCCCTCCCCCCTGCAACTCCCCCCAAACTCCCAATGGCAGCTCCACCCTGTGCCATCTGATCTGGGGAGCTTTGGCTCCATTAGGGTCCTCGGGTGAGCATGTGATAGACACCAGTCCCCTGTGCCCTGCTTTCTGGGTGCTTCTCTGGAAGCCTCTGCCACTCAGCTTGAGGTGAAGGCCAAGCACATGCCTCCCCAACCGGGGCGGGTGGTGACGTATGATGTCACAACACCCTGACCACTCTGCACACATGAGTTCTCATTCTGCTATCTTCTTTTTAATCTCAACATTTTCTGTCATCCCATAAGACACCCCTTACTACTTTGGGAGTAAATATATATATATATACACACACACACACACACACACACACATATATTCACAATATATCAAAAAATATTTTGTAAAAGCATATGGCTAATATTAAAAATATGACTTAAGGGAAACAGACTTGGCCCAGTGGTTGGGGTGTCAGTCTACCACATGGGAGGTCCGCGGTTCAAACCCCAGGCCTCCTTAACCGGTGTGGAGCTGGCCCATACGCAGTGCTGATGCGCGCAAGGAGTGCCCTGACACGCAGGGGTGTCCCCGCGTAGGGGAGCCCCACGCAAAAGGAGTGCGCCCCGTAAGGAGAGCCGCCCAGCGCGAAAGAAAGTGCAGCCCGCCCAGGAATGGTGCCGCACACACTTCCTGTGCTGCTGACGACAACAGAAGCGGACAAAGAAACAAGACGCAGCAAATAGACACAGAGAGCAGACAACCGGGGCAGGGAGGGGAATTAAATAAATAAATCTTTAAAAAAATATATGACTTAAGAGATTAGGGTTATTAGTTATTATTTTCTTCTCTATAGCTTTTTATTTTTTTCCTCAATGTGTTAAAATGTGCTCTTGCTACTTTTATGCAGAATTTTTCTTTGTTTTTTTTTAAATGATGGAGTTAAAAAGCATTACCTTGATATATGCCTGAAAGTCTGCTTAATGATTCAACTAAGTGTCTGATTTATAATCAAATATTTAAATGTAAAAAAATTTTTAAACAAAATAATCAGCCCTCTTCCTCTCCACTTCTTAGCTTTGTTAACAGTTTCTCAGGACTGAAATGCTGTGGTTTCCATACAATAATCATTCAGATCCGATATGAAGTCTTTTATGGATCAGCTGTATGCATCCCAAAATGCATCACTTTGGGTTCTCCAGGAAAAACAGAACTTGTTTTTCTTAAGCGATGTCACCAAATAATGCCCACTTGTTCCTGCCTCTCTTCCCACCCATCAGGCTGGAGGGAGAACTGGTGCCATTCTTTGAAGGCTGCTAGCCAAAAGTCTCAAGAGGGAATTGTTGCAAAAAAGAACTGTCAGAACATTGTCCCCTCCCTTTGCAGCCTAAACAGAAAAGAAAACTCTCATGCTTCAATGCTCTCAGAAGGGTGTTGTCTAACGGAGGAGTTGCAGCCTCGACTCTACATCCAAATGAGCCCAAGGCTCATAAGGTCCAGGTCCAAAGATATTCCTGCCAAGGCAGACTCCTTAGGGCAGATGCTGTCACGTGCTAGAAGGGAAACCTTCTGCTCACCTCAAGGCTGGCAGCTTTACAGCTTCCACCTCCATCAGCAATGGCAAGGAGTGCTGAGGATTTGGACCAGCAAAAACACAGCAAGAACCAGGCAATTCATGGGCCTAATCATGATAATGCTAATAATAGCTAACCTCTACTGAACATTTACTATGAGCTGGTACTGCTGAGGGGTATCATGTGTTATGCCATTGAATGCTCATTGTTATAATGGCTCTGACTGTCGTGATGACTGTTTTGCATGTAAGAAAGGAGGCTCTGATAGGTGGAATGATTTGCCTAAGATCACTTGGCCAAAAAGCAACAGAGCTGGGTTTTGTACACAGATCTGTCTAATGCTTCAGCCCAGGATTCCAATCACTCAGCTTCTCCACCTCTGTAGCCTACGTCTCAGCAGGGCACCTATGTCCTTCAGGATTGAGCTCTGAGACATCAGACCAGTGTCTCCTCTCTCTTCATCAGCCCCAGGCCACATCTTCTCTGTCCCTACTAGTTCAGGCCCCAATTCCTGAGGACACCTTGAACTACCATGACTATTTACTCTGGCTCATGGCTTGTATCTCAAAGGCACTTTTCCTTACTCATCCATCCAGGCCCTGTGCAAATGTCTCTTCCCCGACAAATCCTTTCCTATATTTCTTGGCCTAACTGTTGGCCTCCTTAAAGCTTCTCCCTTAGCATCAAGTTCATGCAGAATGAGTGCAAAGTTCTGCAAACTACATCCTATGAGCCAAATCCAGCCTATTGTCTGGTTTCCTATGGCCTGTGAGTTAAGGATAATTTGTACAGTTGTAAATGTTTGAGGGTAGGGGAATATCAAAAAAAAAATAATATTTTGTAACCATTGAAAATTATACAAAATTAAAGTTTCAGTGGACATAAATAATGTTTTATTGGAACATAGCCACATGCACTTGTTTGCCTATTTTCTATGCTTGCTTTTGTGCTACAGCAGCAGAGTTGAGTAGCTGTGATTAGAGACCTATGCCCTCCAACACCTAAAATAATTACAGAAAAAAAAATTTGCTGAACCTTGCATTAGAGTACTATCACATGATGTTTCAGAGGATGTGCACCCATTTCTTATTGTTTTTTTTTTTACTGTATCACACATTTATTTACCAAAAATTCTTTGATAATAACTTACTTCAGTATAATTGGTTTCCTTTGCCATCTTTTACATTTTATTTAATGCACTTCATTTTTTTAATTTCTTTGTCTTTATTTATTTTTTAATGTTACATTAAAAAAATGTGAGGTCCCCATATACTCCCCCACTCCTCCCATAACAACAACCTCCTCCAACATCATGGGATATTTATTGCATTTGGTGAATATATCTCTGAGCACTGCTGCACCACATGGTCAATGGTCCACATTATAGTTTACACTCTCCCCCAGTCCACCCAGTGGGCCATGGGAGGACATATAATGTCCAGTAACTGTCCCTGCAGTACCACTCAGGACAACTCCAAGTCCTGAAAATGCCCCCACATCACATCTCTTCTTCCCACTCCCCACCTTTGGCAGCTACCATGGCCACTTTCTCCATCTGATTGCTACATTTACTTCCATTACTAATCATAATAGTTCCAGAATAGAATATCAGTAAGTCCACTCTAAGCCATACTCTATTCCTCCATTCTGTGGACCCTGAGATGGTTATATCCCCTCCACCTCTGTATCAAAAGGGTGCTTAGATTCCACTTGGATGATGGATGCAATTCTCCTGTTTGCAGTTGTAGGCACTCTTGGCACCCTGGTGTGGTGGTTGACCTTCTTCACCTCCCTGTTAGCTGACTGGAGTAAGTCCAATAAACCAGAGGGTAGGAGTTGCAAGTCCATTGAAGCTCAGGGCCTGGCTCTCACATGGTTAGTCCAGAGATTCAGGTCCCCTGGGTATACACTAAACCCCAGTGCCAACCACAGGTCCAATAAAAGTGACAGGAGAAGCTTGTGAAAAAAGATCACATCTGAGTCCAGCTCCATCACACTCAGGAACACAAACTCCAAAGTAGGGCCAACTGACATGGCACTGAAGTCCATCTGCCATGACCATAGATCCTGTGGGTCTCTGTAGCCCTCAGAAGAACCAGTACCTGGGGTTGTGTCTACTTTAGCTGTCTCTGGCACTCTGCTGAGGTGTGTGTAAGAGCAACCCCTCTGATGACCTCCCGGCTCTTTTTTGGAGACTCATAGCCATATAGGCTCATTTGTCCTTTCCATTTCCCCCTTTTAGTCAAGGTCAAAAAGGATTTTTAACTCCTGATATTACATGTAGGCTGAGATATTCTGCTGATCTGAGTTAGGACCCTTTTATTCAAGGCCCTTGTCCAGCCACATCATCAGCTGGTACTTAGTAGTAATCCCTCCATGCCAGGGAGGCTCTTCCCTGGGAGTCATGTCCCATGCTGGGGGGAAGGCAATGCATTTACATGTTGAGTTTGGCTTCAAGACTGGCCACATTTGAGCAACATGGAGGCTCCCTCCCAGGAGGTAACTTTTAGGCACCCTGCAGTTCTAGACCTAGTTCTTATTTCAGGCACACAGTCTCACTGGCATTGTCATTAACATCAAGGGCTCATTGTTGGACCATCCTTCCTTATTGCTCTTAGCCATTGCACTCAGGGGATTGTTGCTGTTCCATTAGGGAATGCAACAGAGTTCCCCCGGCCAGGAACTCAGCACTCCCACAGCCGTCATTCCCAAATGTAACCACTATGAAAATATCCAAACATTTTTATGCACCCTGCACATACGCCCTCCCAACCATGCACCCCCCACTAACAACACCCCACACCAGTATTCCTCCCCCATCACCATAGAACTCCTCTGTGATCCAAAACCTTCCTGAAAATGAAGCCCAATATATTGCCAGTTTCCATTAATAGTAAAATGGAATATAGTGATGAGTTTAAAGGTTAGGTATAGAATACATACTAATTTAGAAAAATTAAAGTAAAAATAAATTGGGGTATCAAAAATTAAAAAATGAAAAAGCTTTGTTTTTGGTGTTTTGCTTTCCATCACTGCAATAAGTGTTGCCCTGTATGCACATTGGCAAGGCAATTTCTTCCATCTCTTCCTCAGTATATGTCCTTTTTTTTCTTTTTTCTTTTTCCTAATTATTAAGCTTGTCTTCACAAAAGTTTTAGACCACAGTAATTCACATATACAATATACGGTACTCCCATATATTCAACATCAGACACTTTGTCCCTTCCCCAGCAATAATCTTTTTTACATGTTTATACTATACTTACTGCAACTAATGTATATAGATATTGAGACAATAGCTTTCAAACAAGGTTACGCTTGGGTTTACATTGTGGTTTATATTTTAGGCTATACAATTTTCTAAATTTTTAGTTATCTTATGTGTTACATTTTAGCCTATAGACTTTTATACATTTTTGGTGTAATTTAAAATGACCTATATCCATCATGGCATGATCTTGTGGAACACTTCCATTGCCCCACAGTTACCCTGATTCCATGTACTCAACACCTCTTTCTCCCTCCCCTCAGGGACCACAGTGACAATCACTCTTCATTGCTTGAAGGGCCATGTTCAGAGATACTTGTAACAATGTTGAGGGCTTGACATGCTCAACTGCCCTAATGCATTGGGAGCCACCATTTCGCTCAAGAGATACAATTCCCTCTATCTGAGAACATCAGGCCTCCCCAGGATGTGGGTATACCTTCCCTCTCATTGTATGGGTCTCCATTAAATGATATAACCCACTATGACAAAATGAGCTCTCACATACTCCCTAGAAGCCTGTTCTGTGTCAGATTCTCCCCTTTAAGCATCTTCAATAGGTAGCCTTCTTTATTATATTTTTGAAAATGTTTTCTCAACATTATACTCTCAACCATATATCTGACAATCTCCTATGTTCATATGTTCCCCCACCGTCCCCCCAATTTCTTGGGCCATATTACCCATCCTCCCATCCCTAGCCCCCCTCAATTGTTATTGATTTTTTGTATCTCCTATGCCCAGCATAGGGCCTTGTTCTTAGTAGACAATATATATAAATGAAAGTTAAATGAGTACAATGGAAAGATTTTACCCACTAGGAACCAGGAGTCTTGGACTCTATTACTAGCTGTCACTTGTTGTATCTGTCAGTATACTCAAGGTAGGATATCCTGACCTCACTCTCCTCCCTCTTCCAGTCTTCTTCTGGGCTCCCTATTTGTGGGACCCTACAAGGTGAATTCTGATTACTGTCATCCAGAATGTTTAGACTCCTGGTAAAGAGAGGAAGATGGAGAAGATAGGTGATTATAAGGGGAAACGGGAAGCCCTTCAACCCCCAAACTTAATGACAAAGAGCATCTATTCTCAAGGATCTGATTTCTTCACCTATAAAAGGAGCAAGTTGGATTATAAGGTCTTAATAACCAAAACAATAATAGATGTTATTTGTTCAGACCTTATCATGTCTGCTGCATTCATTTTATCTACTAGCCTATGGAATAAATATTATCCCCATAATATATATGAGAAAATTTAGGCTCAGAGAGATGTTGCCTAACACCTGTATATGTGGCTTAAAATTGCCCGGTTTGAAGCCACACTTCCCTGAACTCCCTTCCACATTTTTACTATCCATAACACCAATCTGGTTGTACTAGCTGGAACAATATCTGCTTGAGGGTGCTGCTGTCTTTGAAACTAAACTCAACACTAGCTACTCAGCCTTAGGTTACCTGGCGAGCTTCTCTGGATTCACTAAATTCACATAGCCCTCTTAGGTCGCCCACCTAGTTTCCTAATGTCACCACTTTCAGGTGGGTTCACCCCTATGGATGGATTGAGACATGCTAGAAATTCATAACTGTTAAGGAAATGTAGTTTCTCAAGCCCTAACCTCTTTATTGTAACAACCATAATATAAGACTTTAGCTGAAGTCCTGGTAACAGAGCCCCCATCAATAAAATTAGTCTGAAGACACTTGTACCTATGTTCTCCAAGAAACATGCTGAGAGCTGAACATATAGGCTTGAACCCTCTTAGTTTGTTTATTTATTCTGAGCAATTTGCTCAACACTGGAACCCTTGTATATCATAGCATGAATGTGAATTCTTAATTATTCATGCCATTAATAATTGACACCATTAATAATACTGTAATACCATTAATAATTGAGTGCATAAAATGGAATTCTTTGGAATTAATTTATTATCATTAATTTTCTGTGCCAGCTTACCAGAACTCATTAGAATGGTGGTTAGGGTGTATGAATCAAATTATTTAACTGGTCTTCTTCAGGCTTAAAAGGCTATATAATCATGGACTTCAACTTCAGCTCCTTCCTTTTCATGTCATTATCATTTCCTCCAGCAAAAGGGAAAAGTTTCCTCTGAATAACTCTCCAGTATTCAGCATATGACTGGTAAAAGGGCATAGAGGAGGGGAAAGAAACAGGGAAGGAGCTTGTAGAACCACAGGGTCTGGCAACAAACAAGCCCTCAGGTCTACTAGTCTTCTCAAGCAAGTTCCAGACCTGTAGCCTCTTTCCCACCACAGGAACCATGGGCTGTGCCCACTCCCCTTCAAGCTTTTGCCATCCATTCGCTCTCCTACTTACCCTCCCTTTGTTAAACTGACTACAGGAAATATTCCTGTGTCATCAAAGCTCCCCTTGTTGCTATCCCCAAAGACAAGCCTATGGGTCCTTTCAAGAGTTTTGGAGCAATTACAGTATGGATAATGTACACAGTTTCAATGTTTTGATTGTGCAGAGTACCAATCCTCATGCAAAGCACTGAAATTCATTGAGCCTAATTCTCTGCCTGTAGAAAGGTATAACAACACCTAGTACAGAATTAAATGCCTTAGCCACAGAGATGTCACCCAGATCCATTCTAGGAAAGACCTGCTGCCCAGGTGAGAGAGAGGGCTGGCATTCAGCCTCAGTTGTCGGCTCCTTCAGGTTATATCTCAGCTGTACTAACCTCTCCCAGCTATACCCTTCCCAGGTAGGGTAAAAAACTCACTCAGGTTGACTGGGACTTTCCAGGTTTTCACACCGAAAAGTTTCCCATCCCAGGATATATCTCTGAGTACATCTTCAAAGGTAGAGATACTTTCCCTCAGCATTTGACAAGATCAATCCTTTGTAAATTCTGGGCCCATAATCTGGAACAGTGGGCAGCAATTTAGCTCTTCCCTCTTCCCCTGCACCAGCTGAGCTAAGAGTACAGCTGCCCAAAAATCCACTGGGATCTTCTGACAAGAAAATTTATGTGATATATTCTTCCTAAGAACTTCCTTAACACTCCACAACTTTCTCTTGGTGCTGTCCACATTCCATCTTTGGTTATACCTATTGCTGAATTTGTCTTCTTCTCTCTCCTGGACCGTAAGCCTCAGTACCCATGCCAGAACGAATATGTTTGTGTATGAAGAAATAAGCAAATGAATATACACTTTGCAACCTATGCTTCTCTCTTGTATACCCATTAAGGTTCAAAGAGGACTCCCCACTACAAGGTGTTAAATATATGTGAAAACTAGTGACATCAAAAACCTATGATATCGGGATGTTTTGCCATCAAACCATCCCAAGAAACAGAGTGTCTGCAACTGCTAGCAAAATAGTCCACCCAGCTGCACCATGGGATCCAGGCCCCCCTCAATTAGAAGCAGAGTGGACATCACCATCTCCAAATCCTCAAGACTGGGGAATGAACAATGGACTAAAGTAGACTTATTATTATTCTATTATAGACTTATTATTATTCTAGCAATGAAAGAACTTTTATCACTGATATAAATGCAGTGGTCACCAGAGTTTTTGAGGGGAGGGTGAAGGAAGAATAGGTGTGATATGGGGGCATTTTCGGGACATTGGAATTATCCTGCATGACATTGAAATGATGTATACAGGCTATTACATGTTTTGTCATAACCCACAAAATTGTGCAGGACAGAGTGTAAACTATAATGTAAACTGTAGTCCACAGTTAGTAGCAATGCTTCAATATGTGTTCATTAATTATAAAAGTGTACCATGCTAATGAAGGATGTTGTTAATGTGGGAAAGGGTAGGAGGGGGAGGGAGTGGGCATTGGAAATCCCCTATATTTTTTATGTAACCCTTATGTGATCTAAAGTTTCTTTATTTTTTTGTCTTTATTTATTTTTTTAATATTACATTTAAAAAATATGAGTTTCCTGGACTGATAATATGACACCCAGGCCCAGAGCCTCAACAGACTTCAACTCCTACACTTTGATTTATTGGACTTACCCCACTCAGCTAACATCGAGTTGAAGAAGGTCAACCACCACACCATGGAGCCTAGAGTGTCTACAACTGAAAGCAGGAGGAGTGCATCCAGTATCCATGTGGAATCTAAGCCCCCACTTGACATAGATGTGCAAAGGACACAACCAATCCAATGTCCACAGAGAAAATGTGGAATGGGTGTGGGAAGGGTAGCCATAGTGGCTGCTGGGTTTGGGGAATGGGAGGAAGAGATGAGATGTGGAGGCGTTTTCGGGACGAGGAGATGTCCTGGGTGGTGCTTCACGGACAATTACGGGACATTGTAGAGCCCCCCAGGGCCCACCGGATGGAACGTGGGAGAGTGTGGGCTATGATGTGGACCACTGACTAGGGGTGCAGTGATACTCAGAGATGTACTTACCAGGTGCAATGGATGTGTCACGATGAGGGGAGAGAGTGTTGCTGTGGGGGCAGTGGGGGGTGGGGGCGGTGGGGTTGAATGGGACCTCATATTTTTTTAATGTAATTTTTAAAAATAAATAATTTAAATTAAAAAAAAGATAATAAACATAAAAAAAGAAAAAAGAAAAAAAATGAGTTCCCCATATACCCCCCACCCCCCTCATCCCACTCCTCCCCCCATAACAACAACCTCCTCCATCATCATGAGACATTCATTGCATTTGGTGAATACATCTCTGAGCACTGCTGCACCTCATGGTCAATGGTCCACATTATAGCCCACACTCTCCCACATTCCACCCAGTGGGCCATGGGAGGACATACAATGTCCAGTAACTGTCCCTGCAGCACCACCCAGGACAGCTCCAAGTCCCGAAAACGCCCCCACATCTCATCTCTTCCTCCCATTCCCTACCCCCAGCAGCCACCATGGCCACTTTCTCCACACCAATGCCACGTTTTCTTCAATTACTATCACAATAGTTCATGAATAGAATATCAGTAAGTCCACTCTAATCCATACTCTATTCCTCCATCCTGTGGACCTTGGAATGGTTGTGTCCACTCCACTTCTATATCAAGAGGGGCCTTAGATGCCACTTGATTGCTGGATGCAATCACTAAAAAATCCTATGATCTCATACTTCCACCCAAAATCCTGTTTTGCTTAACTCATATGTTTATTTGTGAATTAATAAATTGTTTTAAATAACAGCTGCAAAATCACCTTGGAAATTACTTATGTGAAAGGTTAAAATTAGAAATACTTCTGTGTCTGTTTAAACACAGTCTCATCCAGTCTTTGAAAGAGGCCACAATGTGTCTAAACTGCTATTCTAAATTGCACTGAGGTTTTCTAATAAAAAGAAATAAACTAATATTGCCTAGTAACAGATACTTATCACTAATCATCTCTTAGTCAACTGAATGGTTCTGCTAGCTTTTTAGGGCCTTTGAATTTCTTATCTGGGCATACCTGAGCATTTTTCCCTGTTGTCAGTGAAGGTATGTGTAAATAGATAGGATCAGGTGCTCTGAAATGCAAATTATGGCTATTTTTCCATCTCTCTGACCTCATTTAACCTTCCTCCTGAGAGGAGAAATTCATAGCATCAGTTGGATGCTTTGGTGAAGGATACTGAATCCCTGTAATAGAAATCATCCTTATCCATGTTGAAACATATCAACTATTAATTAGTTCACTTAACTGACCAGGGATCTATCAGCAAGAGATGGCATTCAATGCTATAGGAAAAAGAATCATCTGGGATTCAGAGGCCCTTGAATGTGAAACTCTTTGCCTTCCTGCCACTGAAGTTTGAAATTGGGGGACTGCTCTAAATTAAATTTAAAAACCAGCTCCAACTAAAAATATTAGGTCCTATATCCGCAATTATCATCATCCAGGATATTAAATATTGATTCATTTATTTGTTTATCATCTACTTTCTTCTAATACAATTAATTATAAGCGGTTATTGAGTTTTGTGAAGAATGCCTAGCACAGTAAATATGTACATGTGAATGAATGATGAACGTATGAATTTTCAAACTCATAAAATCTTAAGTGGAAGGGATCTTAAGTGATGGGACCCCCCCAAACAGCCATCAACTTGAACATGAACCATTTCAGGCACGAAGGGCTCCTTATCTCCCAGAAAGGCAACCTGCTCCATCTTGCTTTAATTATGGCAAATAAGTTTACTAACAGGCAATAGTTTCCAGAAAGTCACACCTATTTTTGTAGTTTTTCAAAAGGACTGAGATTTTCAGCTACTTGAGAGGGTTAGTATGTTCCATAAAATCAAAATCAAATGCATTTTTACAGACAACATGTATTGAAACCTTTCTATGCTGTAGGTGCTTTGTGTACAATAATCCTTAGAAGAGTGAAATGAGGTTATCTTTAGTGTACCCATTTTATGGATGAGCAAAATGACCTTCAGAAAGAGTCTTACTAAGCCACTCAACTAAAAAGTGGCAGGGAAAGCAATTCTGAATTCGGGTCTTCCTTTGTTTTTCATGCTCACTCTTCAAAATAATCAATAACTCTTGCAGAACACTTTTACAGTTCACAAAGTATCCTCACAAATCTATAAAACTGGAAATTTATTAATATCTAATGAGGAAGATATTATTAACCCTGAAGTTAGACCTTGAGAGATACATACAGGAATAAAAAAATGGAGCTCAGTTAAAAAGTATTTAAGTGGAAAGAAATGTCATATTGTTTCCACTAACTTTACCCCATTACAAAAAAGAAAAAAACGAACAAGAATTTTTCTGAGTCTCTCATTCTATTAAGCCAACTCCTTAAAAAATTGACATTTATCTCAATCTCTGCATTAATATTAACAAACACATCCTTATTGCATTTAGAAGTTATTGTTGGAACTGAAGGGATAAAGTTGAGCAAGGCAGAGTCCCCACATGCTATAAATTTTCAGTCTTGTTGGAGACAAAGGCACATGTTCATAGAAAGGTTTGGTAACATCAGAGAAGACAGTAAGTTAGGTTACACACTTACTGTGGGTAGTCAAGGCAAAGCAGATGTAAAAATCCCACTTCTCTTTACATTAGTTGTGAGCACACATTTCTCCCCTACCAGATTGAGGGCACAGATGGACTCTTGGATATTTTGATATCCCCTTAGCATAGCACACGGAACTCTGCACAAAGTAGGCACCAATGATGGTGGTGTTATAGGACACAGCTGCTGTTTTACACAGTGACATATCCACTCATCTTCTCAAGTAAATTAATAATTTCCTGCACTTATTTATTTGCTCTAGAAAAATCAAATTCACCTGCTAGTGAGAATAAGTAGAGGCATAGAAACAAGAGGGAAAGAGAAGAATTTATCAAGATAAGTATATTAGCACCTCAGTTTTCAAACAAGATCTGGAAGAAACAAGATTCAATGTTGAATGATTTGAACATTCAAGACTTCATATGCTAGGGGTGATCAAGGAAATCTTAGAGGAGGTGACTTTTGAATTGTGCCTTGCATGGTAAGTAGGTGATAAGTAGGTACAGAGTATAGAGAAGAAGAGTTGATGTTGTTGTGTATGGTATTCCTAGCTCATAACAGAAGCTATTACATGGCAGAATCAGTAGGATAATTATAGGAAGAAATAATTCATTCATCCCTATGCAAGAAAATCTAAAATGATAGCTTAATAATATACATTTAACCTGTGTGTGTCTCTGGTCTACATCTAAAGAAAACTGAACAAAACTCTCTCTTCTATAGCTGTCTTCTTGGCCATAGAAATGGATGCAGGTAGATAGCTAGCTAGTTAGATGATAGATATATGGATGGATGGATGGATAGATGATAGATAGATAGATAGATAGATAGATAGATAGATAGATAGATAGATAGATAGATAAATAGATAGATAGATAAAGGGGACCCAAATGTGGAAGAGGTGATCTGATGGTAGGATCTGAAATTTAAAATTTAAAGGATAGAATAATATTTTTAGTACCCATGTGTAATTTAACTTTGTATTCTTGATTATATAGAACATAAAAAGTCTGATACTCACCAATGCCTGCAAGTCCTACTTGCTTGTTTGGAAGCAAACCTCACCTGACTAAAGCTATGCTTGCCTAATTTAAATTTAAAGCCTGAAACTTATACTATAGAACCACCAACAATTATTAAACAATCCTGCACCTAAAAACACAGCCACATCAGTAAAAGAACATTCTGACTGGCAGAGAGAGAAAGAGAGAGGGAGAGAGAAAGAGGTAGAATATATAAAGAAGACTAAGGGGCATGTGAGATATAGCAAATGACTCTAACATGCATGCTTTGAAGTCCCAGGAGTGGTTAGAGAAAATAGGTAAAAATAATATTTAAAGGTATAATGGTCAAGAATTTGCCTACGTTAACAAAATTTATCAAGCTACATATTCAAGAACTATTGCAAATACTAAGCAGGATAAATACAGAAAAATTTACACCTAGGTACATAATTGTAAAACTACTAAAAATCAAAGACAGAGAAAATTTTACAAGTAACCAGTATTTTATATCTATATATATATATTTATTTATATTTATATCCACTTCACCATTTCCACTATATCCATATCCATTTCCACTATTGATAGTTTACTATATAAGAGAAAAGACAGACGTCAGAAAAATACTGAAATGACGTATTCAAAATGTTGAATGAAATAACCATTTTAGGTTAGAATTCCATACTCAGTGAAATTATCTTTCAAAAATGAAGATGAAATAAAGGTATTTTTAAAAGACAAACACTGCAATAATTTACTATATTCAGTCCCTAACTAAAGGAATAAAATGAGTTCTTCAGTTGAAATGAGAGTGAATGAAGCTTTAAAAAATTAGAATGAATGAGAAACAATTGAAATGGTAAACATGTGGGTAAAGCTAGATGAATATTGAGTACAAAAGTAAAAATAATGGCTTGTGGAATTTAAAATATATGTAGAACTAAAATACATGGCATTGGAAACTGGGCTCCCATCTACCATATGGGGGGGGCCCAGGTTCGGTTCCTGGGGTCTCCTGGTGAGGGCAAGCTGGCCTGTGACAAGGAGAGCTGGCCCATGCCATGGAGAACTGACCTGCCCTGCAGTGAGCTGGGCTGGGCTGCGAGCTAACACAAGATGACCCAAAAAAAGAGACGCAGAAGAGGGACAGTGAGAGAAACAACAAAGCAGGGAGCTGAGGTGACTCAAGCGATTGAATGCCTCTCTTCCACATCAGAGGTACCAGGATCGGTTCCTGGTACCTCCTAAAGAAAAGACAAGAAGAGAAGACAAGCAAAGAACAATGTACAGCAAATGGGTGCAGAGAGCAGACCATGAGTGCAAGCCACAGGGGGTAGGGTGGAATTGGGAGGGATAAATAAAATTAAATAAATCTTAAAAAAAATAAAATAAAATACATGGCTTCAATAGCTCAATAAGATGGAATGGAAGTAATGGAGTTGTGAAGTCTCTAGGTTAATGACATAAAAGTACTAAAAACACATAGGTAATAAACTAATGAAGGGATAATGAAATAACAAAAAAATATCTAATCCAAATGGAGACAATATAGTAAGGAGACAAGTAGAAAATAATAGCAAGATGGCAGCCATAAATAAAAATATTTTAGTAGTTAATTTAAATACCAATGGCCTAAATGTTTCAATTAAAAGAAAAAAGATTAACAGGATGGATGAAAATAAACCAACCATATGCCTCATTAAAGAGATATACCTTAAACTAGAAGGATACAGAAAGCTTTAAAGTAAAAGTTGGAAAACTATACACTATTTCAACATTAATAAAAAGAAGTTGGATGTATATTACTAGAAATAGTAATCTTTAAAGTAAGAAGCATTACTAAAAAGGTATAGGTTTTTTGTGATAGGACAATCAACTTAGGAAAATGTACTAATCCTAAATTTTGTATTCCCCTAACAACATAGTTTCAAAATACATAAAGCAAGTATTGACGAAACAAAAAGAGAATTAGACAAATCTACAATCATTTGGTAGAAATCAATGTATACTTCTTTTAAGTTCTACAAAATAGCCAGATATAAATTCAGTAGGGATGTAGGATATTTGAATATCAAATATGAATGACTTGATGATATAGAGAACAATGCATCCAATAACTGCAAAAAATACAATGGACATTGGGATCACAAGAATGAACACAAAACAGAGTTTTATTACCAGTGAAGCTTAACTAGAGGTGATAATTTAGCTATTTGTCATAATAAGAATTTCAACTACTCTTTCCACCACTACCTCCATCAAATTAAACTTCTTTACTTATAGAAAATAGACAATAATAGGCCTGCTCCAACAAGAAGAAAATATAAGAAAGATGAAGACATGCCCATGCAGACCTGAATTCCCAAACTACTCATTCAGATTAGGTTTTTCTTTTTTTGAGGAGGGTGAAACAAAAAGTGAAAACTGTTCCAAATCATTTCTCTCCTGGGTGTGTTAGTTTCTTCCTGGAAACCTGATAACAGGAAATTAAAGTTTCTCCTAAAAGTATCTGAAGGAGATACTGTGATTCAGAGAATGACATATAAATGTTAGTTATAATTCTGATTTAGCAGTGACTACATTTTTATTTAAATGAAATGTCTATGTCTGACATCCCATCTCCAGAAACCTAAATTTATTAATGTTTGTATCCCTAACACTTCACACAGTATGATGCACATTGTAGATGTTGTATGAGAATTATTTTGAATGAATAATGAGCCCACAGAAATTTGGAAAAAGGTCAGAAAAGTCAACCACTAGAGACTGAAACAATCTATAAATAAGAAACAGTTCTTTAGAGAAATACCCTTCCTAAAACATGCCATGTAAATTTGTTTTGGCGGTACCCTGGAAATCACTCAAATTCAATCAGAGTAACTGTATACATCCTCAGATCATGAATGTAACACAGGGCAGTTGTGGGTTCATCCAATGAATTGAAATTGGACGTTCTGCAGAAGGAAGGTATGTTAATAGATCCATGTAGCCTCTATGGAGATGGGGAACAGGTTAGAGTCAATAGCACAATACAAGGAAGAAGAAGTTGTGATTGGCCAATCTGAGGCTTTTAATGTTCCAGAGATGGAGATACCTACATTTGAAGTGCCAGGAAATCACATTTAATGCCCACCCCAACCCCCAAAAAAACAACCTCAAAGCAAGAATCATTACCCCTTTGGAACTCTTTGTAATGGAGTAAAACACTGAGGTCCAGCAAAAAAGATTAAGTTACTCTAACTATGTAGCTATAGCTGAGAATCAGATCCTAATCTATCTATCCCCCAAAACTGTGCTCTTACAACATTTCTAGACAGGTTCCAAAAACAGCAGCTTTTTAAAAGATGCTTTGAGTCTCCTCCATTTGCCTGGTAATAAGCAAGCTACTGAAACTGACTTGACTTTCCTTGTGCACTTCCCCGCAGGGGAAAAGCCGTGAAGACCATCGAGAGCCCTTTAGCTCCCATTATTGTAATATTCTCTAGCTTTCATTTATAGAATGGGGTCTGGCTTACTAATCAGTATCTGATGATATTGGTTAGTCATTGTGGTTGTAATAATTGCTTGACGATTGGAAAGGTAAAGTACCCAAGGGCTCAAAATTGGCCTGCGACAACCCCAACGATGTGCAGTCCTGCCAGCACAAACGGCACACGCTGACTCCTTCGCATCTTTTAAAAAAGGGTTCATTAAACAAGTTACCACAACTTTTATGAGAAATAAAATGGCCAACCCAATCTCTTTCCCTTATTTATGAGTTGGGACACTTTATAAATTATGAATTTTGAAAGTGTTTAATATGCGTTGCCAATATTTCTCTCCATCTTTCATTTACCCCTTAAAATTTATTTTACCACAGATGAGTATTTTTTTCCTCACTTACTCTTGTTTTGTTTTGTTTTTTCTACTCTCGCTCTCTATTTCTCCCCCTCTCTTCTCTTTCTTTTATTGCTTTTTTATCCAAATCCCGCCCCCCACCTTTTTTTCTGATCCTTATTTTACCATTGGGAAGTTTTTAATTTTTCGTAGAACCTACAGATCTTTCTACTCATCGTCTAACCCATGGTAATCTTGCTCCTATTTCCACAAAGTTATAAAGTCCGTAGGCGATCAGAATCCTACTTGATCTGACTGTAGTTTGAACTGTTTCTTTTCTCTACCATTTCTTCTACTCCTCTAACTGTGCCGCCTTCATCTCCTTCCTGGCTTCTTTTTCTTAATTGTCCATTTGAACAGGTATTCTCCTGTTTCATCCTCAGCTCTCTTCTTACTTTCATTTATGTTCTATCTCTGAGTAATTTTTATCAATCCTTGGATTCATAAAAGTATATGGTGGTATGAAGCATAAAAGTGAAACCAAAGGGTGGATATGACATATCTTTCTATAACATTAATTTTTATTAAGAATTGGGGATTAAGTGACTGTTTTCTATTAAAACAGAAATGGACATATTATGAAAGAGAAAGCCAATTTGAATGAATTAAAATAAGTAAAAAATGAAGGTACAAAAAAATGTCAAGGACACTGCTTATGATTTTAGGCCATGTCTCCAGATACCCTGGAGCTATTTGCTTATTATCCTCACCATTACAAGTATTCACAGAAGAACAAATGTAAAAAATTAAGTAATGAGTTAATAACTCCTATATTCAATATATGAATATATAATCTACCTTCTGCATCTTTATCTTAAATTCTCCAAATTTCCTAGATGTTCAGTAAAAGGCCCATTGTAATCAACTTACCATCAAGTGGTTGATTGGTCTCCTCAAGGACTGGTGCTACGCCAGGGGCATGCTGTTCACTTATGTTTATGTTTATGTTTATGTTGGCAGGTTAGAACATCGGTAGCTAGATCAGCCTTCTCAGTGGGAGTCCATGCTGTAGGGCTTGGTGTAGACTTATCTCGGCACATTGGCCGCATCACTCATGTACCTATCTTGCCAACACTGGGGTGGCTGATGACAGAGGTTAATGACATCAACTGTCCCTCATAGTTTGCTTACTTGGATGTTAAGTGTGTCCTAAATGGTAAACATTCTTAGGTGGCTGTTGACATGTACTTTGGACCTACTCCCATTTGTCCATTCATATGCTGGTTGTACAAAACTCCTAGTCCTAATCTTTCATTCTTTTTCACCAACCATCCTGCTAGGCTATTTGCTACTGCCCGTGAATATATATATATATATATATATATATATATTTTTTTTTTTTCCCCCACACACAAATTGAATAAGTGGGTGTACTCCCCAAAGCTCTGCTCCCTTGGAGCAGTTTCCCTTGCTATTGATTTCAAGACTACCCTTCAATGCCACCCCAACAAAGCCTCAATGAACCTGGTGGGGAGCACTAGGATAAATATCACCTGACAGAGTGCCCCACATTGGCCCCAAATGGCTTGCCCCTTAGATCCCTACCTCACTTAGTCACAAGACATAAGCCACCCAGGGAATGGTGGGATCTTAGGTGAAGCCGCTCTCTGCAACTGAGGTAAACCCAGAAGAGGTTGATGACCGGTAGCTATCTGCTGATTCAAGTCCCCCCTCTTCTCTTCAATAGATTATCTGGAAAGTGCACCTCTATCTACCATATCCCTTCCCTAATACACTGACTGAAATATACTATATCCTGAATGCATATTTTTTGCAACAACAGAAAACCTAACCAGTGGCATATGTTTTCTTTATTATATAGAGGTAAGTGGTTACTTGTAGCGATACAATAGATCCAATACAAGTAATAGATTTCCAATACAAGTAATAGATTTCCTGCCATTATTCTCATGATCTCAAGGTGGAACCTGCAACTCCGACTATCATGTTCATAGTCAAAGCAACAATGAGAAAGGAAATTGAGGTGTGCCTGATCTTTTTATTATAAAACCTAAACATCTTCAAGAATTCTGCAAGGAAACTTACCAAAGAATGCTGAGAGAGTGAGAACAGGATATTATGATTGATTTACACCAATAAAAATTTATTGCTTGGTGTACACTTAATATTCCACCCCCCAAATATAAAATTTCATGAAAATGCTGCTAGCAAGGAAGAAGGAAGAATAGTTGGCATATATTATTATTATTGCTTATTATCCTCATCATTACAAGTACTCATGGAAGAACATATGTAAAAAATTCAATAATGAGTTAATAACTCCTATATTCAATATATGAATATATAGTCTACTTTCTGAGCCCAATCTTAAATTCCCCAAATCTCCTAGATGTTCATTATGACTATTATTGTTGTCATTACTCTCCTTAAGCTAACACCGATTTTATGGGCATTATTGCAAAGAAGAATATGCAGTTGTCTTCTGAAAGAAGCAGGACATTATCATGGGAATATTCATTCTGTCCTTGTCCAGAAACCCATCCTAGAAAGCTGGGAAGACCAGGTAACTGAGTCAAGAATGTGTAGTATACATTTATGGATCGTTATATGTAAAATCATATAATAAAAGAAGTACCATGGGGCTGAGAGGTATAGTTTTAGGAGAATAAATTATTGCTCAGTACACACTAAAAAAAAACACCCTCACAAGTCCTTTGTTATAAGGTAGTTCTCCTGCTCTGATGCACCATTATATAGGGATCTCATGCTGGTTAGCTGTATATTCTCAGTGTAATCATGTTGTAAGCTCTCAGTGGTGATTGTTGAAATCATGTAG
The DNA here is from genome assembly GCF_030445035.2 of Dasypus novemcinctus. NCBI lineage: Eukaryota > Metazoa > Chordata > Mammalia > Cingulata > Dasypodidae > Dasypus > Dasypus novemcinctus. The sequence continues at coordinate 92,707,498 of NC_080686.1, forward strand.
GAAGGAAAGGTAAGTTCAAACTCAAAATATGTACCTGTTACTATGAGAATGTACCACTGACCATCAAGAATGGAAAAGGCCCAATGTAATTAACTTACCATCAAGCGGCTGATTGGTCTCCTCAAGAACTGGTGCTACAGCAGGTCATACTGTCCACTTATGTTTATGTTTATGTCATCAGGTTAGAACATCAGTAGCTAGATCAGCCTTCTCAGTGGGAGTCCATGCTTTAGGGCTTGGTGTAGACTTATCTCTATACATTGGCCACATCACTAATGTACCTATCTTGCCAACACTGATGACAGAGGCTCATGACATTAACTGTCATTATTAATAATAGGTAGCATATTAACAATATCTGCTATAGTAAATAAATATCTATTGAATACAGAATGATTTTTTGTTATACAAATTCCTGCAATGGGAAGAAGTTTGACTAAATGATTTTTTGAGGTCATTTAAATTCCAGTCTATGAACTAAAGGGAACATTACAGGCCATCCATGATTAATAAAAAGAATTCTTTTAACTATGTCAAACTATCAAGAGAGCCAGAGAAGGAGAGGAAATTTCTTCAGTATTAAATCCTGACTAATTTGGTATCCCCAAAGGAATCTTCAGGCCACCATTGATTTTCAGAGCAGAGCTGTTGAGGCAGTGCAAGCCAGAGGGAAAGAATAACCACTTTGTCCTTATCCTGGATCAGGAAAATAATGATCAGCTGTACGGCCCATGAAAAGCTTCACTCTTACCACCTTTAACGACTGGCCCCTGTCTTCCTCCCCACCCCAACGGATTCCCCTGCTCAAAATCTTACGTAAATTGTTTCCTTACCATGGCAAGCTGCCCATGATTTCTGGGAAGTATGTTTAAACAGGAGTCATGCCAGGGCTGGAATCAGCAGTGCTTCTGTGTAGCCTGCAATGTAAGCTGTAATTAGGATATTGAGATCCTTGAAGTTGTAGGCCAAGTGAGTGTGCTGTGTATGTGGGGAGGCAGGGGGTGGTGGTAACCCCACACACACATAATTTTTTCTATTTGCTTGTTAACTTAGAATATGAAAAAACAGACTATAAGAGACTTTGTTAGCTTGGTAGAGTGTGGTAACCCCTCCAAGTCTGTTTTTCTCTTCCCTCTCTTTTCATCCAGTCATTCACTCATTCTTTCAATTAAAGAACTAATCTTGGGTAAACAGTAGTAGCAAAACAGACAATGGCTACATCTTATGGAGCTTATGGTAGAAGGAAGACTTTAAACCAATATTTAAAATTGTTTCTTGGTGATGCCTATCCTTTTACCCACTTCTGCTTTTCATATTCTTTACAGTTTCAAGGTTGAAATAAAATGTTGTTGCCTGCTGCGATAGTGGAGGAAGGAGACTTTGGAATTCCAGCTGAACTGCTTATAAGCTGTTGTACCTGCCACAATTAATTAACACATATCAGGCTGGTAGCTAGTAGTCTATTCACAAGTTGATATATCTCCTTTTCCTTCTTCCCCATGTCTTTATTTATACCTTCTTAAGCAATTCACAAACTGGTTGATAATTTTTCATGAAGACATCTCCCTTCTTGGCATACACAGATACTCATTGTTTTCTAATGACTTTAGCTCTTTAATTGTTCAATTTAATTGTTAAAATTTTGATTAACAACATACATGCAAAAAAGTGCACAGATCAGAAGTCTACAGCTTAAGGGATTTTCACAAACTGAGCAAACCTGTGTAACCAGCACCCTTATCAAGAAATTGAAAATTATCAGCATCGTAGTACTCCCTCATGGCCTCTTCCAATAACCACCCCTTAAAAGTAATTACTATCCTGACTTCTAACACCAAGATTATTCTTGACGATTTTCCAATTTTATGTTAATGCGCCTATACTGTAAGAACCCTTTTACTTAGGGCTTTTTTCACTATGCTCTGTTCTTAAGATAAATTAATGTTGCAGTCCACAGTTGTACTCTTTTCATTCCCATTGATGTATAATATTTCATTATATGAATATATCACAATTTGTTTTTTCCGTCTCTCTGTGGATGGACATTTAGATTATTCCAGTTTGCAGCTATGGGGAATTGTGCTTCTGTGAACATTTGTGGGCATGATTTTTTGTCAACAAAAGTACACTTTTCTTTTGGACTGGAATCACAAGTTATGAAAATGTCCAACTTAGCCAATACTGGACAAACAGTTTTCCAAAGTAATTGTACCAATTTACACTCCCATCAGCAATGTATAAGAGTTCTTTTGCTCCACATATTCATTAACTTTGCATATGTTCTGCTTTTTAAAAGTTATCCATTTTGGTGACATTGTGGTGATGTCCTATGATGATCTTAATTTTCATGACTAATGAAGTCAAGCCATTTCTCATGTTTTTTGGCCTTTTGGATATACTCTTTTATGAAATTCTTGTTCAAGTTATTCCTCATGTTTTTCTACTGTGTTGTCAATCTTATCTGATTTGTAATCATTTTTTATATATTTTGGGTATGAATCCTTTGCTAGCTTATGTATTGCAAATCTCATATTCTGTGACTTGCCTTGGGTTCTACTCTTTTTATTCATTTTTAAATATTACTGTAGAAGTGTCTAGAATCATACTTCTGCAACTTCTTATCAGTGAGAATTAAGGTGAGTTAGTTAACCATTCTGAACTTGTTTACTATCTATGAAATGGGAGTAATGGTCCCTGCCTAGCCTGTCTTATAATGTTGCCAGGAGAAACAAAAGAGATTCTAGCTATGCAACAGCTTGAGTATTCATACAGTATCCAGATCAAGAATTATAACTGTAGTTGATCACTATTATGATTTACCTATATTACTATTAGAAGTAATTAAGCCTTCACCAGAGAAAGAAAAAAACAAGTTTCATGCTGTGTAGTAAAATAGGATAGGTATAAATCATCTATGAAGGTGATATCTTTGGTTCATATCCATGGAATAAAGAACTTTTTGTTACACTTCCTACAAATGATGTAATTTTGTAAGATGGATATAATGCTCCCAGATGTGAGCCTCTGCACTCACATAATAACTATTTTACAGAATCTGACATTCTTTATTTCTCATTTCCTCTAAAATCCCTTACTCTCCAATGGATACATCCAATCAGAAAAAGATGTCTTGCCCCAAAAAAGGTTGTGCTACTTTTCAGGAACCTTACCCTAAAAGAGAATGAGTTTTCCATCCATGTTTATTCCCTCAAACCACATAGCAATTGGCATGTCTTGAGAACATAGTAATTTAATGATTGTGGGGATGAAAAAAATGTGGAGTAATAGGTCAGATGCTGACGCTTTGAGGTCATCTCATGCTCTTCCTAATTTTACAGCTGGGGAAACAGAGGCTGAGAGAGATAGAATTACTTACCTAAGGATTTATGTGAAGTGAATGAAAGACTAAAGGCTGGAATTTTGCTTTAAGACCCAAAGTTTTAGAGGGCAGGGACTATGTCTGCCTTGATCATTGCTATAGCATGCGGCACAACAAGCACCGTGCCTTTCAAACAGGCTTCCGATTACTTCTCAAACACAGAAAGCTCATTCCCATCCTCTAAGAGAATTATCTAAATAGGCAAGCCTTAGCACTTGAAAAAAAAATAGAATAGCATAAACAAATGATTGATTGTTTAGGGAGTGCTCACAGCTGGGAAAACTTGTCCAAATGATTAATTGTGGATCCTTCTCATGTTTCTCAGAGAATCCTTCCAAAACCACCCACACCTTAATGCAGAGTTAATCTGTATTCTCCTAGTAATATATCCTTGATTCTATTTCATATTATAGATAGCAATTCATTTATTTAAACCTACTAGACTATGAGGACCTAGAAGTTTGAGTCTCTGCATTTTAAATGCCTGGTACCTAATGGAGACCTTGAAACCTAGTAGGTGATTTGTAAAAAGTTGTTGCATGTGTGACTCTATTATATCAATCAAACAATACTTAATGACTGATATGTATATTATCCTAGTATTTCAACTCATATATTCAGTGGTTCTCCAATAGCATGTGCTCCCAGGGGACACTGGGCAATGTCAGGAGACATATTTGTTGTCATAACTGAGGGTGGGAGCTAGTGGCACTGAGTGGATAGAGACCAGCGATACATCTAAATATTCAAAAATGCACAGGAAAGCCCCCACAGCAAATAATTATCCAGCCCAAAATATAGATAGTGCCAAGGTTGAGAAACTGCTAAACTCTTGCCTGTTGGCCAGTATTATCTAGAAAAAGAAAGACCATAATTGGTTTATTTAGGAAAGCATTGGTCTCATCCATGGGCCAAAAGTATGAAACTGTGCAGCTCTCCTTCTCTGAACTTTGTGGCGAATGAGGCAGTAAGCCTTGATTATCTTAAAGAATCAAAATGACCATTCTAATCTAAGGGAGAGGTTATCTTTGAAATCTGCATCATTTAAGTCATTCAACAATAACTTAACTGTGTGCCTAATAGTTCCCTGACACTGTACTAAGCTAAGGAGTAGGTAAAAGAGAATACACACTGACTTACTGCTTTTAATTTTCCCAAGCCTCTTTGCTTTGATACCTCACAATCTTCCTTTAAGGTAAGGAGGACATGTATTATTGACCCAATGTGACATGTGATGAAACTAAGGCACAGAAACACATATAAATAGAAGCCGCATCATCAAAGATTAATAAGTTGTCTTAGTAATGCAAATATGAAATCATTGCTTGTATAAAATGGGCAAGAAGCAAAACAATGAAACCCTTTAAAATGGTATGGCAACTTTTTGGAATTGTCTGTCTGGAGTTAAGAAGGTGGTAGAAGACAGTAGGACTAACTCCTCCTCAGCCACCACATTAGTAAGGCCAACTAGTAACTTCAAAACCAAAGGGCTCAGCTGAACTGACTGACTGGTCCTAAAATGTTCTCCCTATCTGAACAGGTTCAATAGTCACTTCAAAAGAAGCACACCCAAAGTAGTTGAACTAGTGTCTATGTGAACGATCTTACAAAATGTTGGCATTTAAAATAAAGACAAAAATACACAAAGATAATAATGCACATTTTAGTAAACTGCATTTAGGAGAGAAAAAAAAAGCCAGGCATTATTATTCTAACTTTACAGATGAAGAAACTAAGCCTCATAGAGGTTAACTGACTTGCCCAAGGCCACCTACTGGCATGATTTTCATGGGTGTACCACCAGGCTTTTCCCATTGCCACTTTTCTCCCAGAACTCTCTCCTCTTTTTAAATCACCGTCACTACTTCTGCACCTACCACCTAAATTTTCTAAAAAGGAAAGAAAAGAGCTGCTAGAGGGAAGCATGAAACTCGGGAAAGTATACCTCCAGGAATTTTTCATGACTCATAATGTAATTGAATACATCCTCTGGGAACCAGAGTCAAAGTAAAGAACGTGGGAAGCTCTTCTTCCCCTCAGTGTCATGGGTGCTGCATTCTCTGACTGACATTCTCTGATTCCCATGAGGAGAATAGAGTTCCATGTTTCTCAAGTACTGAACTTTGCTCTGAGAGGTGTCTTTATCTTTCCCAAGAAAGTGAGATACAAAGATCAAAGAAAGGTCTTAACTCTATCAAGAGATAGACTTGAGTGAAGACCATGACCTCTACAGAGAAGGCCAGTACCTACTGAGTCCAGCCTGGCTGTGATCAAGTGGACTAGGCACATTGAATTCTAGCCATTGCTCTTTTCTCATGAATCTCCATCAAACTTATCTCCTAGGTAAGACAGTCCTTGATTTAACTTTAAACCATTTTTATCAGACCCATTGAGAATTTGATAGATCAGACACATAGGGTTTCAAAACAAATGTACTTTCTGTATTGTGTTGCTCATAGTAGCATATATTTCCTAATAGGGTTTTAAGAATATGAAACACTAATGAGTAGAATAATGTCCATTATCCCAAGGGTCATCTCTGATACAGAAGTACAATTAAACTCTCATAGTTTGGGGAATAAAGTGTTTTCATTAACACTATTATGTTTATGGAGCAAGGTGAATTTGTTAATTTATATAATAAAACAAAAAAAAATTGAGAGCCTTCTAGAAAACAGGCATTATACTAATCCTAAAAGGGACAGAAAAATCAGACACAATTTCAGCACCATATGAGATTACCTGCTATTCAATTTATTAAAATTGTCAATTATATACTTACTTTATGCCGGGTTTTGTCCCATGCACGAAACATATAAAAAAGAATGAGAAGCAATTACTTTCCTTAAAGAGCATATGTTCAACTATGATAGACAGATACATTCCCAAATAATTGCATACCATGGTGATTAACACCATAGCAGTTATTTGTGCAAAATGCTATGTTAGCATGAATGTGGGAGTAACCAATTCTGCATGGGGAGGGGCAAAACTTGTGAAAACAAATCCAACAAATGCTTGAGGCTTTGGGACTAGCCAATTACACCAATCAAGCTCTATTCTTTTTTTTTTTTTTTTTTTTTTTTTTTTTTTAAATTTTTTTATTTTTTATTGACTTTGTAATAATATTACCTTAAAAATATATATGTGAGGTCCCATTCAACCCCACCCCCCCACCCCCCCTCTCCCCCCCCCCAACAACACTCGTTCCCATCATCATGACACATCCATTGGATTTGGTAAGTACATCTTTGGGCACCTCTGCACCTCATATACATTGGTTCACATCATGGCCCATACTCTCCTCTATTCCATCATGTAGGCCCTGTGAGGATTTACAATGTCCGGTGATTACCTCTGAAGCACCATCCAGGGTAGCTCCATGTCCCGAAGATGCCTCCACCTCTCATCTCTTCCTGCCTTTCCCCATACCCTTTGTCCATTATGTCCACTTTTCCCAATCCAATGCCACCTCTTCTATGTGGACACTGGATTGGTTGTGTCCATTGCACCTTTATGTCAAGAGGAGGCTCAGATTCCACCTGGATGCTGGATGCAATCCTCCCATTTTCAGTTGTAATCACTCTAGGCTCCATGGTGTGGTGGTTGTCCTTCTTCACCTCCATCTTAGCTGAGTGTGGTAAGTCCAATAAATCAGATTGTAGGTGCTGGAGTCTGTTGAGGCTCAGGATCTGGCTATCACATTGTCAGTCCAGAGATTCAAATCCCCTAAATATATCTTAAACCCCAACATTAACTGCACCTCCAGCACATTAGCATGAAAGTCTTATGAAGGGAGATCCCATCTGAGTCCAGATTCATCACTCATAAACACCATTTCCAAAGAGGGGCCATCTGCCCTGGTAGTTAACCCCATCAGCCATGACCATAACTCCCATGGGTCTCTTTAGCCCTCAAAGGAACCAATATCTGGGGGTTGTATCTGCTTTATCTGTCTCTCTGACTCTGCTCAGTTGTGCATGAGGGCAAACCTTCTGCCAGCCTCCAGACTCTTTTTTAGAAACTCGTAGCCATATAAACTCATTTCTCCTTTCCATTTCCCCCTTACTTTAGGTCAAACAGCATTTTAAAGTCATGGTATTTTATGTAGACATGGATATTCTGCTGATCCGCATTGAACCTTCCGTATAAGGTCATTTTCCAGTTGCATCATCAGTTGGTAGTTGATAGTGGTCCCTCGTTGCCAGGGAGGCTCATCCCCGGGTGTCATGTCCCACGCTGGGGGGAAGGCATTGCATTTACATGCTGAGTTTGGCTTCGAGACTGGCCACATTTGAGTAACATGAAGGCTGACAGAAGGAAATTCCCAGGCACAAAGTTGCTCTAGGCCTTGTTATTATTTTGGGTTTATCAGCTCACAAAGCTCTATTCTTTAGAACAGTCTTCCAAACCCTGACTTAATGACCAGTGGTGATTCAGTGACCACACAGACATCAGACTTACTTACCATCTGACATAAGATTGGTGCCATTGAATAAGTTTCCTTTAGGGCCGTTGCTTTCTGCTCTCTCCTTCTAATTCACAAACCAAGGAAAGAAAGCTAGTCCAGAATGTGATTAAATCCACTCTTTAAAAAATTTTATCACAAGGAGAAAAATAATTGCATTATGTGCAGGGACACATTTCAGGGTGATAGTAGTCTTATTAGTCTCAAAGGAGACAGTGACTAAAATTTAGACTACTCAGCATCTGTTTCTTCCAGCATACCTGAGAAAGAGCTTTCTGATATTTAGTCTTTTAACCTTAGATAGGCATATTTCATCCAACTGATCAAGAATCATATAAATTGGTATGGCTTTATATAGTAAACCTTTAGTCTCTGATCTCTCAGGACAATTCAACTGAGCTTTTCTTTTTTTTTTTTTTTTAAGATTTATTTTATTTATTCCTCTCCACCCCACCCCGTCCTGGTTGTCTGTTCTCTGTGTCCATTTGCTGCGTGTTCTTTTTGTCCGCTTCTGCTGTTGTCAGCAGCACAGGAATCCGTGTCTCTTTTTTATTACGTCACCTTGCTGTGTCAGCTCTCCGTGTGTGTGGCACCATTCCTTGGCAGGCTGCACTTTCTTTCACGCTGGGAGGCTCTCCTTACGGGGCGCACTCCTTATGTGTGGGGCTCCCCTACGCTGGGGACACCCCAGCACGGCAGGGCACTCCTTGCGCACATCAAAACGGGGTTTGAACCGTGGACCTCCCACGGGGTTTGAACCGTGGACCTCCCATGTGGTAGATGGGCATCCTAACCACTGGGCCAAGTCTGCTTCCCTGAGCTTTTCTAACTTTCCATGGTCCATCAAATATCACTGGCAGGTTTTACATTAAGCACTGAGGAATCAATAATAAATGAGCCATGACCCCTGTCTTCAAGTGCTGTACACTCCAGGGGAGAGACAAATACCAAAACAGGCAATCAAAACCTGATTCCAGAGTGCTGTGTGAGCAGAGGAGGATAAAATGCAGGTGCTAGTAAAGTAGGAGGTGATGGGAAGATACCTCAACTAAATCCTGAAATAACACAAAGAATATGTAGGTGAAGTGGAAAAGGAAAGGGGGCATTCCAGGCAAAGAAAGCAGCAAAACCAAAGACCCAAGGAGGGGAAAAAGCAAAGTAGGGCCAGAAACCTTAAAGGTCAAAATAGTTGGAAACTTTGAGGGCAAGATGTGAATGACTGAGAGTAAGGAGGGCTACCACTAGAGATATACGCTGGCCAGGTTATAAAAGACGTTGTCTGCTAAATTGAAAAGTTCATATTTTATTTGGAAGGCAGTAGAAAACTTTGAAATTTTTAAATAAGAAAATAAATACATATTTGTGTGTTCGTGTGGATGTGTGTACTCCAAAAGCTCCTTGGAAAGTAAATTCAAGGGGTCAAGATTGAAGTGAGGCAGTCACAGTAGGAGGTCTTTTTGATGATCCCAAAAGGAAATGGTAGAGTCTTGAAATAAGAAAAATGACTGTAATAGAGAAACATTATATATTAAGAATCATTAAGGACTTGGAACAGATTTGGTAGTTGAATGGATGTTGAGTTAAAGGAAAACAAAAAATCAAGGATGGTAAGGATGATATCTAAGTTTGGGGCTTGGGAATTGGGTAGAGGTTGGTCCTATTTACTGAGAACAGTAATACTTCACATTAAATGTGGGTTTTGGGGGGGTTCTTTTTTTCATATTTTTAAAACCTGTCTCAAGTGTCAGTCTGGAGATTTCTGGAACCAGTTTTCTAGAACTAAGTTACTATTTCACTTGACATGAAGTCACCTAGTTTAATATTTGTTCTTTAAAAAGGTACAGAGGAGAATTAATTGTCCAAGGAGAGTTTCACTTCACCTTGGTTCAGGGTCTCATTTAGGCCTGAGAGATCTTTGATCTCTGGTCTTCTCAGCCTTCTCCAGAGATCATTATTTCCTTCACACAAACATTCTTTTGGGCCTGACCAAATCAATGTTACAATTACAGAGATTGTTGAACCTTCAAAATAAGGTAAATAACATGTTACTTTTTAACCTTCATTCTTCATGCTGTGGAATTTCTTTGACATATTAGCGATGATCTAAAGGAAGGGGCAGAAATGGATGTGTTAATGTTCCTGTCTGCCTAGAAGTTTTGTTTTGTTTTTTCCTCTTATACTTGGTGTTTCCATTGGCTCTCAGGCCTGTTAGTCTTAGCTAAGGCTGTTGTTGGGACCATCTTAGGGGCTCCTCTCCCACAGTAACCTGTCCAGGAGGCTCTCCAAGGACACGCTGCATTTACAGAGTATCCATTTCAAAGATTGGCTAATTGCTCCACAGGCTACAAAAAAAAAAAAAAAAAGCACTTTCAAATCATAAAAGGGAAACACTCTGGCTTTTTCCAGGCCATAAAGCATGACCAAGTTGATTAGGACTCATAATTCACACTCCGGATACCTGAGCTTGATCCTCCTAGAAACAGCTGTCTTACAAAAGCAGAAAAGGAGCACATATATCACACTGTTCAGGCAGCCCTACTCACAGCTTTGCGTCCACAATAAATGGCCTCTGCCATGTCTGGGCCAGGGCTGCACTGGAAATGAAACAATAAGAGCGGAAAATAGCCTTTATTTATTGAGTTCACCTACCCTTAACATCACCTTAGCCTACGCAGCTCACAGAATCCAAAGAGCTAAAGATGGAAAATGGCTCAATGGACAAGTAATCCATTCCTAGGAGTTAGCACTAGACTTTTGTCTTGCAGGATATTTTATTTGACATGATGAAAGCACACATGCCCATTAGACTCTGTGACTTGGAAAGAAGCACTTATAAGTGGAATATAATAGAAATCAAGCATCATAATAAAAGTTACCCAGAGAAAGTTTTTATGGACATTTGTATAAAGAGAGATTCACTGCGACAGCATATTTCATAGCTTAGGGGGAAGTCATATTCTGTGGCAAAGCCAGGTGGATGAATGCTGTCCTAGAAAAGACAAAGCCCAGCTTAGATTCTATGTCCTATGACAGGTCTTTCATTTACTGACAGGGACTCTAAAGTGAAGCTACATATCATAGTGTTAGGCACACAAGCTTTGGAATTGCCCAGAAGTGGTTTTGGATTACAGCTCTACTATTTTACTCATTTATTCATATATCCAACAGCCATTTCTAAGTGATTATTGTGTGCATGAGGATAAAACAGTAGACAAGATAGGGTCCTCCATCATGTTTATTACCCAAGGGTTTCTGAGAAAGAGTGCTAAAGTGATAATAATGCTGATAATTGTTTTGATGAGAGGACACAACAGGTGGGAGAGAATTGACAAAGGGAAACAGCACAGGTTTCACATCTAAGCCAAGGCCTAAAGGCCAAGTATTAATTGCCAAATTAAAATGCTGGGTATGTGTATGGAAAACTAGGCTGGGGAAGAGAAAGAGTATAAAAGACAACAATCCAGCACAGCGGCCAAAAGGTGGTAGCAACCCAAGGTAATATCAACAGATGAATGGCTCAATGAAATATGGTATATATGTTCACTGGAATATTATTCAGCCATAAAAAAGGAATAAAGTTCTGAGGCTTGACCATCTCATATTGAGTGAAATAAGCCAGACCCAAAAAGACAAATTTTGTAAGAGCTTGCTTATATGAAATACATAGAAGAAGCAAACTTCATAGAGATAGAGAATAGTTTATAAGGCACCAGGGTGGGGGATGGTAGAGTGGGAAGGGGAAGTTATAGCTTAATGGGTGAAGAGTTTCTGTTTGAAGTGAAAAATTAGGGGTGAAAAACATCAGTGATGGTGTCACAATATTGTAATTATAATTAGCAAATTGTACACTAAGATGTGGTTAAAATGTGAAGTTTTGAATTATATATTTATTGCTACAAAATTTTTAATTAAAAAAAAAACAGAAAAGGAGAGCAGACTTTTTTACATTTTAGGATGAGACAGCTTTGCCAAAAAAAAAAGAAAAAATTCTAAGAGTCCAAAAAAGCTTGGGACTTCTCTATCAGATTGAAATGGGAAGAAGGAAAATGTATCAGTGTCATAAGAAGCCAAAGTTGATTAAATACAGGACACATACCTATCAAGGGAAATAAGAAAGACATAAGAAATGGGAAGCAATCTAAGTAACCAGAGAGAAATAAAGAAAAAATATGATTTTTTTAAAGAAAAAAAATCCACATCAATGATATAATTTCTTCCATTGCTAGAGTCATAATAATTCTATAGTAGAATATCAGTAAGCCCACTCTAATCCATATTTTATCCCTCCATCCTGAGGACACTGGGATGGCGACGTCCATTCCACCTCTAAATTGAGAGGGGGCTTAGATCCCATGTGGCTGATGGATGGGATACAACTGCTTGCAGTTGTAGATTCTCTCAGTTCCTTGGTATGGTGGTTGACCATCCTCATCTCCTTGTTAGCTGACCTGGGTAAATCCAACAAACTAGAAAGTAGGTAAGGAGAGGGAAAAAACAGGTGTGATATGGGGGCATTTTCGGAACTTGGAATTGTCCTGAATGATATTGCAGGGAAAGATGCAGGACATTTATATATCCTGCCATAACCCACTGAATGGAATAGATATGTAAACTATATTCCATTCTGTATAGCAGTGCTCCAAAATGTATTCATCAAATGCAATGAATGTGCCACACTAATGAAAGAAGTTGTTGATGTGGGAGGAGTGGTGGGTGTGGGAAGTGGTGTATATGGGAACCTCTTGTATTTTTTAATGTAACATTTTGTATGTCTATGTATCTTTAAAAATAAAATAAATAAATAAAATGATAAAAAGAAAAGAGGAAGTAAATGAAAATCTAACAACACCACCAAAAAAAGAGCAGAATATAGAGAATATTGAGGTATCAGGGGGGAAAGAAATTGACCTAGAGAGGTGCATTATGTAAAAGAGTCCTTACAGGCAAAAGGCAAAGGGAGATACTGAAGAATTTCCCATAAAGTCACCCAGAAACATGTATTTTAGAAAAATGTTACTAATCAGATAACCTTAGACCATCTACTTATTCCACTCAACCTCAGGTTGTAATATATGAAGATTAAATGAGATAATATATATAAAATGTTTCTCAGTGGTAACCATAAGAAGATATCTATGAGCTCAAATTTGAGTAATTTTTACCTTCCCTTTGTATCAGAATTTGCACTAAACATTTTGTAAAACATTTACACTTGTGCTTAGTATAAATTTGGGTACACACTGTTCATTGTTTCAGCTTTCAGGGAGTTAGAGAAGTTCATTTGTTCAACCACTTAGTCAACAAACATTTGCTGATCTTTTGCTGTACTAGACATTGAGCTTGCTTTTGGGGATAAGATGATTAAAGTGTTGATTAGGTGATGATTCGTTTAAAAGAAGAAATGGCTGCTTAAATTAAGTATTCAGCAAATTACTGTGATTCCATGTAGTTTGAGGTTTGTGGCAGAGACAAGCAATTGCCACCAAGTATCTATCACCCACTTTTTCTTTATTAAAAAAAAACAAACTCATTTTTGGTGCTGGTAATTTTTTTTTTTCAGGTATCAGGGCTGGGGATTGAACCTGGACCTCTTATGTGGGAAGCCAGAGGTCAACTACTGAGTCATGCCCTAAGTTGGTTTTTTCATTTGTTTGTTGTTGTTGTTGTTGTTGTTGCTATTTGTTTTTACAAGGCACCAGAAAGTGAACCAGGACCTCCCATGTGGGAAGCACTAAACTGCTTGATCCATAACCACTCCCCACTGGTAATGTTTTGTTTCATGATCTGGATGCTATTTACACAGATGGCCTGAATTTGACAAAGCTCATCAAGTTGCATACTTGTGTATATTTATATATCCCTGCAAAAATACATCGTACTTTTTTCATTTAAAATTAAATTCTAAAAAACCTCCAATTTATGTCTGCCCAGCTAAGAAGATTACATTTCTAGGACTCCCTTGCAGCTAGGCGTGTACTATGACTGAGTCCTGACCAGTGAACTTTAAGCACAGATGCTGACGGGTATTTCCAGTAAGCGTTATTAAATGGGTATAAGAGTACTTTTCCCCAATTCCCTCCTCAATCCTAGGACCTTGAAAACAAATATGCTGTATATAAATTACCTTGGATAATGAAGACAAGAACCATATCCTAGGGATATTTGAGAGGTTAACTAGAAGAAGCCTCCGTCCTGCCTGAAACCTTTGCAGAACTGGTAGACTGGCTATTTCCTATAGACTTTTCTTACATGGGAAAGAGAAAAAAAATGACCTAGTTTAACCACTGCTACTTTGGGTTTCTTTGTTACAAACTTCAGGTGAAATTAATCTTAATTTAGTCAGTGTTCAAGGTTGAGTTCTGTTCAGTCCTTGCTTTTATTAATACATCCAGGAACTCCCAAATGAGTAAAAAATGAAGAGATAACTAAAGGAGCATTGGAAATAGTCAAACACTTGGAGCCTTAAGTTCAAATCTGGCCTCACTTTTTACTGTATGATTGCATCTCTGGGTTCTCCTACATAATATGGAGATTAAAAGTCTACCATATTTTCTCTTTTGGTTTTCTCTCTTTTCCTAATTCTTTCCTGGCAGCAAACAAGGCTAGTTAACACAAACAAAAAGAGAATTATTAGAATTCTGTTGAAAAGTTCACAAAACAAATTGATAGGCTAGCATCGAGTCTTAGAAGCAAGGCAAAAATCAAAACAAAAAAATCAGAATAAGACTCCAGCAGCAAGATTCACCCAACCACATGATCAGACTGCAATGCCTGAAATGGAGGATTCCAACCATTTTTCCTTGTTCTGCATTTACTCCACACAACATTCAAAGTTCTGGGGAAAAAAAGAATATAATTGACAAAATGCAAATCACAAGCCCCTTGGCTTCTTTGAAGCAGTGAGAGAAAGAGTCTGGAGAGAGGAGGATGTGCCAGCCTAAAGGGGCTTCTTGTTCTCTATTAGAAGGGAAGAAGACACTGGGCAGTCATAAGTCAACAGATATCCATGCTTTCATAAGGTTGTTGAGCATAGAATAAATTAGGGACAAATGCTGATGGGGGATATATGGGGACCTCATTTTTTTTTAATGTAACAATAAAAAAATAAATAAAGACAAAATAAACAAATAAATTTTTTTAAAAAGTAAAACAATATGCAAATACTCATTGTTATGACATTGTTCATTGATAAGCCACATTTGATATTAGATGGGTTTCCAAGAGGAGTATGGAGAATGGGCCAATGTAAATTTCTAGGCAGGAGTCACTTCCTAGAGCAGTTCTCTGTGGTCCTTGAGTGCATGAATAGGCTGCAAATAACAGCAAATCCAAACTGAGGTTAGCTTAAATAATATGAAATAATTCATGAAGCTCATATGAAAAGAAATCCAGAGGCAAAGCAGTTAGGAGTGGGCTTAATACAATGGATTTGCTTCCATTTCTCTGTGGTTCTCTGAGTTCTGCCTCCCTGTATGTGTTGGCTTCTTCTTCAAGCTACTATCTCTTGTAGTTACAAAATGACTGCAGACATCCCAAACTGGGTGGGAAAAAATAACAGCCATACACTGTCATCATCCCTAGTTCACTTTTTTCTCCCCACTGAGTATCCTGCACAATTGAGTATTCAATAAATATTTCTTAGATAACTAAGTTTTTGGGTAGATACATGAAACAGTTAAATAGGGTAGGCATGATTAAATGAGCATTGTAGACAACATAAACAGTAGATCGGGAAAAAAATTATAAATTTAGGGGTCTAAAAAAGCCAGTAAAGAACATTCTGCCTCAACTAGAGCAGGACAGAGAGTATGCCAGGCATACCGTTGGCAACTTGTTTAAAGCAAAAGAATTAATGACCAATAAATGTTCCTAGAATTCAGAATAACTCTCCATCCATTCCAGGGGGTTCTATATTTTGAGGTGCAAAACTGAACTAGCTAAGATATTGGAAGTTTCCATGGAACTTTGTATCCTGTAGAATATCAAATAACCTCATGCAATAATGAATATGTCCACCTAAAGTAGTAAGGTTCACGGGAAACAGACTTGGCTCAGTGGTTAGGGCGTCCCTCTACCACATGGGAGGTCCGCGGTTCAAATCCCGGGCCTCCTTGACCTGTGTGGAGCTGGCCCATGCGCAGTGCTGATGCGCGCAAGGAGTGCCCTGCCACACAGGGGTGTCCCCGCGTAGGGGAGCCCTACGCACTAGGAGTGCACCCCGTAAGGAGAGCTGCCCAGCAGCAGACAACAACAGAAGCGGACAAAGAAACAAGACGCAGCAAATAGACACAGAGAACAGACAACCGGCGGGGGCGGGGTGGGGGGGATTAAATAAATAAATAAATCTTTAAAATAAATAAATAAATAAAGTAGTAAGGTTCGTATGTAAGATGGGAGATTGAGGCTTCAAGTTTTTTATACAATATAACTCTTATTTTCAACCTCCATTATTTTGATAGTCCTTTCAAACATCCACTGAGAACTTACGTTAAACCCTGTACTAGATGTTTCCAAAAGACATTTCCTTTTTAATTTTCTCAATGCTATAAAATTACTATTATTATTTTGACTTTTATAATTTAGAGAAGTAGAAATGCAATAACTGCAGGTCACTTGAATAAAATAACTAACAAGAATCAGAACTAGAAAATAGGGCTGTATTAGTTAATTTAAACTATTTATAGTCTGTCTAAAAGACCAAACTGCTTTGAAATATACTAAGTTCTCATTTAAGGAGGGAGCAAATGACATAATGATTAAAAATTACTCCAGATTAGGTATTCAGGCAGATCCACTATTTCCAGTACCCTTATTAAGATTCTAGATAATATATAAATGCAAAAGGAATGCAATTGTTTTCTTGGAGACTACTGATACTTTAGTTTTATTCTTCCAACTCTCTCTTTATACATATATATGTATATACATGTATATATGTATTAGACACAACTATTTTGTATAGCAAAGGAGAGAAAACCCAACTCAAACTGACTTAAAACATAGTGGGAATCTTATTTGCTTCACATAATGAAAAGTCTAGAAATAAGATATGGTTAGGGTTGGTTTGATGGAGAGGTTTAACACTATCACCAAAGATGTGTGTGTGTGTGTGTGTGTGTGTGTGTGTGTGAATGTGTGTGTCCATTCCTCCTCTTATGGTTTTAATTTCATCCAAACCCATTATAAAGTACCTGTAGCAGTTTCTGGGTTCACTTTAAAACACCATTCCTTCCAGAAGAAGAAACTTCTGTTTCAATAGCTCTCTTAGCCAGATTCTTTCAAGGTACTCTTGACAAATCCTTGTCTTCATCAACTGTCAAATAGTTTCTGGAGTAAGTAAAGAAATGGGTATAGATATAGTCATGGACATGGACATGGGCATAGACATAGATAAAACATTTTATCTAATTACAAAAGTATATACAAAATTAAATTTAACTATAAAAAACACCAAGAAAATAAAAATTACCTAGAATTCCTACTATTCGGACATAATCACTCTTGATATTTTGGTGTACATACTATTCAATTATTTTTTACATGCATAGCTTAGAATACACAACATCATTATTTTACACGATATATATGTCTTCATCCTACTCTTTGTACCTATCAACATATCATGGGCATTTTCATATGCCTAGCATATAATAAATCCTTGAAGTAAATCCTTATTATTATTGGTATTCTAAAACATAATATTCAATAACTACATAGCCTAAATATTATGGACATATCATAATTCATTTAGATATTTCCTTATTGTTATACTTTCTCATCACTTCCTAATATTTCCTCTTTTAAATAATTCTTCAATAAGCACATATTAGTTGGATTCTCACCCAGAGTTTGGACCTGTAGAGTCACATAAACCTAGGCTAAAATCATGACTTTTATCACTTATTACCTTTGTGACTAGGGACAAGTTATTTACCTTCTCTGATCCTCAGTTCCCTTGGAAATAAAAGTATTTTCCACTGTGATTGTGGTAGTGGTAATTAAATGAGGTAATGCAAGTAAAGCGCATGGCACAGAAAAGTAGATCATTGGTTATGATGATGATGATGATGATAATTTTCATCATCATCAATCAAAATAATGAGCACCTATGTGAGAAGAAGAAACAGTTCCTCCCCTAAGCCAATCTCATGTTCGGTCAACTGGAAGGACTCACTTAAATATAACTCAGCTGTTCATTCTAGGTATATCTTTTGTTGTCTGAGCTGATCCCCATGTCAATAAACAACAGGTGACTTACAGAGTAGCATATTTGTAAAGTCAAAGACTATTGACAATGTCTCCTTAAAATTATCTGTCTTTTAAAATAGTGCAGTCTTATTTGTAGAGATATAAAGGTGAGATTATTGAATGTTTAAATATAGTGATGAAAGGTGGCTTTATTTCTGAGACTAGAGTTTCACTGGCTTAAAGAACTAAAAGAACCTAGAGATTGGCTAGCCCTGTGCCCATCGCTTATAGATGGAGACAATGAAACAAAAGACTATGCAGATGGCCTTTGTAATCTGCACATTCAGGCTGGTAGATGCCAAGTGGGTCTGAGCCCTGAAGGTTGTTTCCTTGACGTCTCTACAAGGGACATGAAGATCAAACACTGAAAGGATTCACAGCCAGAAGATCCCAACTAAGCAGAAAAGGATTTGAAATTCTTGCACAGTTGTCATTCTAAAAGGCAAAATTATGTGCTTAAGCCAGGGTTTCTCAACCTTGCCACTACTGACTTAATAGTCCAGATAATCTTTGTTGTGGGAGACTGTTCTGTCCATGTAGAATGTTCAGCAGCATTCCTGACCTATACTCACTAGTAGCAAATAATCCTCAGCTGTGACAGTCAAAAATGCTCCAGACATAGCCAGATGTCCCCTGGGGAACAAAATTGCTCTGGTTGAAAACAATTGACCTGAAATGAATGGACAGTGATGAACCCCTTCTTTATTTCCATTATAATAACAGATAATACAAAGTAGTGGGAAGGTTGCGAGAAATGTTCTTCTGCCCTCTTCCAATGTCCAAACTAGAATTTCAGGAGGGAGCCATATAAATACAGAAAGAAAAAGAACAGAAATAATTTTATTATATTAACTCTTTTGAAATTTCCATATCTGAAGACAATACAGCCAACAAGATATCCTCCATCCTGATGCCTGCCCAACTCAATAGCTTTTCATTCTCTTCCTCTCTCCTTTTAGGATTCACCCACTATTGCCCAGCATATCCAGGACAAATGCCAATGGACTGACACTCTAAGCCCAAGGCCAGAGAAGAGAAGTGGAACTAGGAGAGAGATCAAATGGAATAAAGGGGCCCCACAACTATGTGGCTGGGGGGTGATGATGAGAGAATCCAAAGGGAAGAGATTTCTCTTTTGACAGAGAAGGGTAGTCGTGACTAGAAGAAAAGTAGCCATGACAGGTGAGGATTTGGGGGGAAAGTTGATTAGAGTAAAGGGACCACACCCAGGTCCCCACTGCCTGTGAATTGATATGGGTTGAAATATAAAACTCAAACCTAAAGTGAATAAATATTTATTTTTACATTCTCTGTGACTCAGTGCCTGGTGAAGAGTAAAATCTTTTTGTTAATTGACTTTACGATGCTCCTTTCTATTCATAAGTGTTGATATTTAGTAGCCACTCTATTTTTAGGGGTAGATACCAGGTTTGAATATTCTGGGCTTCAGCATTTGGTGCCTACTTCTTCACAGATCAAGGAACTCAGGGTCAAGTTCAAAATTGGTCACCTCCAGGAAAGAAGTCAGTCAGGTTTAGGAGTAAAATGAGCCAAGAGGTAGGGAAAGGATAAGATTTTCTTTGATTTCCCTATTATCACCAACTTCTCTAAAGGTATCCTTAAGGATATTCATGTCAAAGTTTCATCTGTTTCTCTCATCACCATAAGGAATTAAAAGAGAACGCTGTTCCATTACACAGATGGGGAAATTGAGGCCCAGTGAGATTACTAAACTTTCCCAGGGAACTGATACAGCTAGTTGAAATAGGTATGGTGTCCTTTCCACTAGACAAGAAATGCTTTCTTATCATGATAAAAGTGTATCAGCACACATAGATAAAAGTTTCACTCTACCCATGCCCTTTAAGAGAAGGACATTTGTATAACACTATGTATTGGCACAAAGATAGATAATAGATATACAGACCAATGGAATTAAATCTCCAGTTCAGAAATAGACCCTCACATCTACAGCCAGTTGACTTTTGACAAGAGTTCCAAGTTCACTCAATTGGAAAAGAATAGTCTCTTCAACAAATGGTGCTGGGAAAACTGGATATCCATGTATAAAATTTAACTCAAAATAGATTAAATATCTAAATATAAGAGCCAGGACCATAAAACTCAGAGAAGAAAACAGAGGGAAGCATTTTTAGGACTTTGTGTCAAGCAATAGTTTCTTAGACCTTAAAATAAAAAGTGTCAGCAACAAAAGAAAAAAAAAGATAAGTGGGACTCATCAAAATTAAAAATTTTTGTGCATCAAAGGACTTCATCAAGAATATAAAAGGATAATCTACAGAATGGGAAAAAATATTTGGGTGCCACATACCAAATAAGGGTTTAATTTCCAGAATCTATAAAGAAATCCTACAACTCAACAACAAAAAGACAAACAGCCCAATTAAAAATGGTCCAAAGACTTGAATATACATTTCTCTGTTCTGCAGAATAGAAGATAGACAAAAAACAAGACATACAAATGGCCAAAAAGTACATGAAAAGTTGTTCAACATCATTAGCCCTCAGGGAAACGTAAATCAAAACCACAATGAAATACCACTTTGCACCTACTAGAATGGATAGTACTAAAAAAAAAAAAAGAGTGTTGGAAAGGATGTGCAGAAACAGGAACACTGAATCATTGCTGGTGGGAATGTAAAATGGTACAGCTGCTGTGGAAGAGAGTTGGTCAGTTTCTCAGAAAGTTAAGTATAGAATTACCATATGACCTGGCAATCCCAGTTCTAGGTATAGACCCAAAAGAATTGAAAGTAGAGACTTGAACAGATATTTGCACACCGATGTTCATAGTGGCATTATTTGCATTTGCTAAAAGATAAAAACACCCCAAGTGTCCATCAGCTGATCAATGGATAAATAAAAGTAGTATATCCATATAATGAACCATGACAAGCCCTGAAAGGAATTATATTCTGATACATATGATGACATGGGTGAACCTTAAAGACACCATGTCCAGTGAAATAAGCCAGACACAAAAGGACAAATATGATATGATCTTACTGACATGAAAGAGTTGGAATAAGCAAATTCATAGAATCAGAAACTAGAATAAAAGTTACCAGAGGCTGGATGAGGGGGAAGGGGGAGTTAAAGCTTAACTGGTACAGAATTTCTTTTGCAGTTGATGAAAATTTGTGGTAATGAATGATAGTGATGGTTGCACAACACTGTGAATGTAATTTAGGCCCCTGAATTATATATTTGAATGTGGCTAAAGGGGAAAATTTTAGATTGTGTATATGACACTAAAATAATTTTTAAAAATAAACAACCAAAAATAATATATTCCTCTCAGAGCCACACCTCTGAAAGGTGTTCCTTCAACAACAAAAAGATTTATTACTTTCTTCCCCCACAGAAAAACCACAAAAACGTTTCCTTTTTGACTGCAAGAGAAAGTTCCGAGTTTCATGAGAACCAGCCAAATACTTCCACCTAGTTTGCGTGGAAGTTAAAGATAAAGAGCATTTGAAACTACCTCTGCACACCTGCTCACTGGTGACAGATCTTCTTCCTGTTTCACGAGGTTGAGGGATGCCAAGCTGCCACAGTTACTGCTGTGATGGATCTTTTTGAATGGCTCAACTGTCATAAACCAGGCACTGCTTTTTACAAATTGTCTCAAACCCTAACCCCCAAACTGGAAAACAATATATTCTTGAGTGTTTGCTGCCTAGACATTCTCTGTGTTCATAATAGCAGAATCCATCTTTCTGTTCCTGACATCAAGAATCACCCTCCTTTGGTATATTTGCAGTAAGAGAGTTGGTTTCTCACCTCCACAGCCAGTCCCTGCTGCAGCCTAGTCCTCAGCTTCACTGTTCAGCAGGGACCTCTGCGCACTGTATAGGAGGCCCTGGCTTATGACTCCAGGCTTGTCGTCTATCCTCAACATGACACTTAAGATTACCTCAGCAAGAGAGGTGTAGTAGACAGAACAATGCCCCCCCCAAAGAGGTCCCCATCCAGGAACCTGTGAATATGTTACCTTATATGGCAAAATGGACTTTGCTGATGTGATCAAGTTAAGGACTTTGAGATGAGGAGACCACCCCAGATTATTGGACGGACTTAATGTAATCACAAGGGTTCATAAAAGAGAAAAAATGGAGGCAGGAGAATCAGGGTAGGGAAGGCAATGTGATGATGGAAGCAGAAGGTGGAATAATGTGAGGAAAGAACCATGAGTCAAGGAAATGCAGGTGCCTTCTAGAAGTTGGAAAAGACTAACATCTAGAAGTTAGAAAACAAATTTTCCCTAGAGTGACCAGAAGGGACACAGGGCTGCCTTGATTTTAGGAATTCTAATCTCTAGAATATTAAGATAATAAATTTGTGTTGTTTAAGAGAGATAGAGAAACAGAGAGAGAGAGAGAAAGTGCATCTGATTCATCCTTCTATGTGCCAATGACCTCAGCCAGCATTGAGGTTTTGGTCCAGACCGAAGCAGACCATGATTCCTACCCTGGCCTTTGGCTTTGTGCGCCACCTATTAATGTAGTGGGCTTGAGTCATACATCTGGATAATCTTGCAAAGATTTGGGAAGGGAGCTCTTTGGCTCAGGAGAGCCTCAGGAAAGCTCTTTTGGGAAGCTGAATATAAATGCCAGTTTGACACAATTGAGGTATCTTTACAAATCCCTAGATTAATAACACTGAAATATTACTTCTCTGCCATCTCTGGCTAAAGGCCCTAGCACATAATGATGCATTTCTTTTTGAGTTATGGTGGTTTTCATATCTCCAGTTGTCTTCACCAAATAGGGTCAGGAAACCAGTCATGGATGCATGATTATGATAGTCTGATTTAACATTGTCTCATGTAAGAAAACTGAGACCTTAATGGCAGAGCTGGTATTAAAAGTTGGGGTTTCCAACTCCTGACTGAATACCCTAATATGCTAGGCTATATTCAATGACCCAAATATTTCCAATACATGATAATTGATCTTCTATTCCCATTTCATGGATCAGAGCTGTACCCAATCTGAGGTGTGATTTGTCAAGCATCGTGAAGATTTTGTAGTGACCCCAGGTCTCACTCCCTGTCACCTTCAGTGATACCCTCATCTTCAATATTATTAAATCATTGATTTGTATACTCAACAAGCATTTACTTGTAAGCTATATCTTACAAATATATCACCAATGTTTATCATCAATGACTGGGTCTTACTCATCTCTGTTACCTGACAATATGAAGGTCAGTGTACAGTAGGGTAAGGAGATATCGACAGAATTAAGGAAATTCAATTTTATAAGAACAGGTGTATAAGAAATGTTATTTGGAAAATAAAGGAAGGAGTATCAGTTAAGGTTCTCCAGAGAAACAGAACCAACAGGGTACATATAATTTTTTATAGATGGAAAGAAAGATAGAGAACTATTTATTACAAGGAATTGAAGGACTGGGCCCATATAACCATGGGCTCTGGCAATTCTGGATTTGTAACTCTGTAGGACAGACAGGCTGCAAGCTAGAAACCCTGATAAAGGTGATGATGAATCCCTTAGTCCAAATTCCCTAGGGGAAACTACCTGGCTGGAAATTCTAATAAGTGTCAATGCTGAACTTGGGCAGAAATTCTTCCTCTGCCCTCTGAGACCCTTCTTCTGACATGTGGCTTTTAAGACCTCCAACTGACTGGATGATGAAATTCCCCACATTGCTGAGAACAATCACCTTTTTTTGATTGTAGATGCAATCAACTATTTATAGATTCTAATCCCATCTACAAAATATCCTCATCATAATAAGCATGTCAGTGCTTGACCAAACAAGTCAAACAACCTGGACACCATAATCTAGCTAAGTTGATGCATGAAATTTACCATCGCAAGAGGGTGACATTAAAAAAAAAAAAAAAAGAGGTGATATTGGAGTTGGGCCTTGAAGACTTGTAGTTTGTTGGATATAGAAGGGACAGAGGCATTCCAGGTAAAGAAAATAGAAAAAGCAAAGTATAACAGTATGGAACCACCTGCAACAGAGTTCATTGTTTCCATAGAAAAGGGCAACGTAGAGACATAGCTAAAAATTTGGAATGGAGCCAAGTAGTCAAGAACCTTAAAGACCGTGACAATGCACAAGGAAGTTTGGATTTGCACTGAAGAAACTAGGGAGCCTTTCCTAAGTAGGTTAGTGGCATGGTTAGATATATTTTACAGAAAAGTCTCTCCAACACTACTGAGGAAGACCACTACTCAGGCAGCAAGAAGGCCATTTCGACCATTTTAATACTCTTTGAAATTGATGATAAAGGTTTAAACCCAGGAAATGGAAATGGAAGAAAATGAAAATTTAGGGGAACTCAGAAGACAGGAGTCAGTGATACATTGGATATTGGTGATTGGGGGGGGCAGAGTTAATGGTGACTAGTGATTCTACTTTAGATAACTGATAACTGGTCATGAAAATATATTCTAGAACAAGTTTTTAACTATTCAGTCACTGTCTCCTTTAAGAATTTGATAGGTGCTCTGGAGACTTTACCCCCAAAAAAAAGACACATATGCACATACACCACTTACTGCAGAAATAAATTAAAAATCCAAAATCGTCATACAATTTGTATGATGGAACACTGCCCAAATCTACCACTTGCTAACTTTTCGATTTGAATCACATCAGTTCATTTGAGCTTCTAGTGCCTTATATCTCAACTAGGACATAATGCATCTTTCATCCTCCTCTCAACCTCCTTAATAAGAAGACCATCAATGGCCATGTTCAACTGAGAAACTTTTATCCTTTTTCTCAGCCTCCTTCTTCCATTCTGTTCCTTCTCATCAAAGTGCTGAGGACTCACTGAAACAAGAAAACACAATATGGCTGCAATCAAGGGCAGTGCTTCCCATTCTAGAAACTATTGTCCTACCCTGTTCCCATTAAACAAACCCTCTGAGACCCATTTTCTCAGATGGGGTGTATCATGGCAAACATATGGTTTTGTAATCAGCTAGGCTCTGGTTGTTTTCTATCTCAACCAAATGTGGTTTATGTGGACACTTTTTTTATTTTTATTTTTTTTTAGGTGTTACCAGGGACCTCATACATGGGAAGCAGGTATTCAACCCACTTACACTACTTCTGCTCCCCTTTAGCAGTTTTATTGAGATATAATTCACATATCATATAGTTTGCCCATTTAAAATGTTCACTCTGAGGTTTTTAGTATATTCACAGAGTTGTGAAACCAGTACCACAATATAACTTTAAAACATTTTTGTCACCCCAAAAGAAAGCCCATGCCCATTATTCATAACTCCCTTACTTCCCTCCCAGCCCTAGGAAATGACTAAACTCCTTACTGACTTTATAGTCTTGCCTATGCTGGGTATTTCATATAACTATATTCTTCTCTGCATTGGCACATATGTCATAAATCTGATCATTTTATAATGAATCTACTTTAGACTCTATATTCTGGTATTTTGGTCTATGCATCTATCCTTAGGCTACCCATATAATAGTTCCATAATTGCTGTAGCTTATAGTGGATCTTGAAATCAAGTATAATGTAAGTCCTCCATCTTTATTCTTCTACAAGGTTTCTTGGCTAGGTTAGGTCCTTCAAAATTCTGTGTACCTTTTAGAACCACCTTATAAATTTCTGCAAATAATGTGATGGGATTTTGATTGGGATGCATTGAATCTATAGATCATTTTGAGAGAATGGATTGGTTGTATATGCCTCAGACCTTTTTCCCCTTCTCTTTTTATTGGGAGTCATCTGCCCACATGTCCCGTGCCACAGCTTCAGCTGACAGTTTCCACAAGAGAGATATGCTTAAGGTTGTCTGCTTGTGTCTGTGACAGGGTAATTCTGTGTATTTTAAGGGTAAAGTATCTAAGGGCTACTTGCCCATGTACCTATGCCAACAGGTCTATCAATAATAAACAAGACAGGTGGCTCTCTATATCCTAACTCCTGTGTCTACCTCTCAAATATTAGACAGTCAAAAAGAAAACAGCTATGTAATTAGTGACCTCTCCAATTAGGAATCATCTTGAAGAATTGAACTACAGAAAGCAAGCTGAACTACAATTTCTTTTAATAAAGTTAGCTTTGTTTGCATTTAGATTTAGATTATCTATGCTAACAGAATTGAAACAGTACCAAAATCTTGCATTTGATTCTCTGATTACTTACATTTATTAGGAGAGTGTTGAGGGAAATAACATTTATTAAGTTATAAACTTAATACATTTAATCCTCATTGCAGATTTCTGAGGTATTATCATTCCTATTAAACAGAGAAAAAATATCATCTGAGAGGCTAAGTAAACTGAGGTCTGAATTTAATCAAAATTGCTCAGAAAATATGTATCAGATTCTTATATAAAGTGATTTACAACCCTTAAATAGTTTTAATATAAATATTTCATATAATACTATGAATAGACAGTTATCTTTTGTTTACAGCTGAAGAACCGATGTTTAAAGGGGTTAAAGGACCTGATCATGGTCATTCACTCACCACCAAAAGATAGAAATAGGTTTTGTGATTCAAAGTAAGGTATCTACTACTAGATCATACTCCCACGTCACAGCAGGGGATATTTCTTACCACCATCATTACTTTTGACATAAGCTTTCTGAACAACTACCTTATTTCCAGGGAGCAATAGAGATGAGTATTTCCTTTATAGCTCAAAGAAAAGAATGATCAAAGTATTGATCTACTGTGATCAAAGTAATGGATGTTTTAGGATTGAATAGGTAGAAATCTGTATCAATTCATCAGGTTGTTTTAGTGATTGTAGCTATTTGAAAATACTCTACTTGAGTAAGCATTTTATTTCAATCACTGTAAAGCAACTGGCTGCATTTTTGCTTTCTCTCTAGCAAGGGGCCTGTGTGATATTTTCTTTCCATCAACTGAGTCCATATAAATAGCACAGAATCAAATATGGTTCTAGATGTTAACTTGTGATCAAAGAATGAGAAGATTGAGCTAGCCTGATGGGTTATCTTGTAAACTAATCCTCACTTATCTTGTCTGAGCCTTTTAAATAGCCAAAGTGACTCACAAAATAGTACCATTAATCCAGGTAAAATGTAATTACAGTTCAAACGAAGGTAGGGTCAGTAACAGTGGAAAGAAGTGCCACAGAGCCCAACACATACTAGGTGTTCAATGGATAATCATGTAATGAACAAATGTCCATATCCAGGAAACATTCACATAATTGAACTGGCAGGACATTTTTGGAGGTAGAGTGATAGAAAAGGATGAATTGAGGATGACTTCCATGTTTCTACTTTGGAAATCACTCATATAGGAAATTCAGAAAAATGAAAAGATTCTAGAGAGAAGACAGTGAATTTAGTTTTAAAAATAAGTAGTTAAGGGTTCCTTGGGACCTCCACATAAAAATGTATAGATAACTGAAGAAGAAATGTGTCCAGAGCACAAGTAAGCCCTTTGCAGTAGATATTTAGACTCTAATATCATCAGCTTGCATATAGAAGGTATTTAAAACCAAGGAATTGAATAAGAATCATTCTTTCATTCATACATTTATCAACTATTATTAGGCATTGGGCCAAATCCTAGAATAAGAGAACTAGAAAACAAAATTCTTAGTGAATATCAATGTTTAGTGAACATATAAAGGATAGTGGTAGAGGAAATAAAGTTTTAAGATTTGAAAATCTTGCCTAAAGATACATAGTGACAAAGCCAAAGTCCCCAAGGCCCTCTGACACCACAATACATGCTCTTTTTAGAATAAAAATGTTTCTATCCTTACTCAATTACCAATTCCTCATGCTAAGGGACTCAGTGTTATTACTTTATCTCCAAAGTTGCCTAGTTATTATACATGATTAGGTACTCAAGCTATGTTTATTGAACTAAATGTGAACATTCTCTACCTCATCATATGAAAGAAATATTATAGAGGACCTTCTTCACCATTTTAATCTGTAAAAAGTTTTTCAAGGTTAGAAATCTTTCCATTATTGAGATATTTGGACACATTTTATGTACACAAGTTTTCTTCTATATCTTTGTGCCTTCTCTATCACTAGGTAGAGAACACCTGCTCCCTTATAACCCTACAAGTACTGTTCATATTCTTATCCTATTATCTGGTTACCTGTACTATATAAGGTTTAGATTGCTTTAAAAGAAACTATTAGTTATCTTTCCAACATTATTCACACTCCTTCATAGCAGAAGCCTGACTTAGTTGAGGTTGCCAACATTCTTCAAAAGGTTAGCCTCAGCTCCCCAAGGGTGACTCTCCATCAGGGTAAGTCATTTGCAATGTTTGAAGATATTTTTCACTGTTACAACTAGGGAATGAGGGAGTGCTATTTGTACCTGGTTGGTAAAAGCCAGGAATGCTACTAAACATCCTACAATGCACAGGACAAGCCCCAGCATCCTACAAGCCCCAGCAACAAAGAATTATCTGACCCCAAATGTCAACAGTGCCAAGGCTTAGAAACCCTGGTTAGGTTAACCTGACCAATGAGACAAAAGAAGAAGTTGACTGGAAGACTTTTGGGAAGAGTTGCCCTGCTCTTTACAAGACATTAAAGAAGTCATTTCCCTTAGCCTTTGGGAATTTTGTGACCTGTAGAATTGTTGAAAGCATCTTGTGATTATAAAGGGACCTAACCTGAAGGAAAAAAATCCATGCACTGAGAATGGCAAAATGGAAAATGAGAAAGAATTACCTTTATATAACATTGTTGAGTTATTGAATAACCCAGTACTGGAAACTCCCTACACTGAACTTGTTCTTATCTATGATAATATATTTTTTTGTCGCTTAAACTGCCTTGAATTGAGGTTAATGTTAATCGAACCTAAAATACTTCCCCCCTAGGAGTTTACTGAATACCTCCTATGCACTGAGATATTATGAGGATTCCTAAAAAGAATCTTAGAAGCAAGGAGGCTTTGGTTTGACTCCTAGAACATCTACTTAACTAGTCTGTGGCTTTGGATAAAATCACTAACTCAAGGCATTCATAAGCCTATTTCTAAAGTGGAGATAATAATATATATTTTGCAACTTTGGCATGAGGCTCAAATAGGACAGTGTTCATAAAGAAGCCTGCACGGTTCTGCACATGTTTATTTAGCTTTTACAATGAACTTTTAAGATGTGACATTTTATTCTTTATAATACAGATTATGCTGAAAGAGCTATCATCTGTAGAAAGACACTATCCTAATGTTTTGAGCTGACACTCAGGATGCTATTATACATAGAAGCTCCCTTGCTGTCCTTGCTCCTATTAGCAAACAAGAGTAGTTTAGTTTATGAAAAGCCTATTGCATGTCAGCTACTTCACTAATCATTTCCCTTAAATTATAATATTTAATCTTCATACAAACCATATAAGTTTGTTACCCCATTTTACAAATAAAGAAACTAAGCTTAGCTGTGTTAAATAACTGTCACATTGCCACACAGGTAGCAAATAGAGGAGCTGAGATCTGCACTCTGGATCCCTCATTTTAAACCACTTATAGTATATAGACTACTTGAGTTAAGAAAGTACTAGCAATATCATGCAGGTGCATTTTAAGTTAAATATGCTTTGTGAATATTTCACCACTATTTCCACATCCATCAGAGAATACTTTCATCTAAAAATGACTGATGACCTCTTCTAACATGTGGGAACTGCAAGTATCCTATATAGGTCTGAAAAGGAGCATGAACAAGCCTGTAACTTGAATCAAGCTAGAAAGAATATCCATAACCTAAAAGCTCAATGGTGGATTGCAAAGCAGTGGCAGTACAGGAGGCAAACTCTCAAAAGGCTACCAGTGACCTCCTCCCCTTGTACTCACATCTTTGTGTAAACCCTTCCCTTACAGTGCAGGCTATACTTGTTGACTTGCTTGTAATGAATAGAATATGGCAAAACTGGTAAGTGTCTCTTTTGTGATTAGGTTATAAATAGACTATGACTTCTATATTGGGTGTTCCCTCTCACTCTTTCAGATCACTTGCCCTTGGGGAATCTGGCTGCCATGATGTGAAGTAGCTCTGAAGAGAGGTCCACATGGTAAGGGCCTGTGAGTGGGCTTGGAAGCAGATGCCTCCCTACTCAACTCTTGAGATGTGACAATAGCCCCAATCAACCACTTGACTGCAACCTCATGACAGACTCTGAGCCAGAGGTACCTAGCTAAGCCACGACCAGACTTCTGGCCTCAGGATGGTGAAATGATATGTGTTTGTTGCTTTAAGTTATTACGCATGGGGGTATTTGTTATGGCATAATCAATAACTTATTCAGGCAGTGACTAACCTATACTTTCTGGTCTTCCCATCAAAATCAACTGTCATGTATATTTTGCTGCTACCTTTATGATTATTTCTTTAGCTGGGATTTTGAACTTACACAGGAATCCCGAAGTCATGCTTCATTTTAGTCTCCACACACCCTCATGTCCAGACCCCTTGTGCTGACAATATTATATACTAATTAATCAGAAGGGGAGGATAGTTGAAAGAAAGTGGGTGTTGGATTCAGAAGACACAACTCACTCTCCACTTCCCAGTGTGTTGTTGGGCAAATCCAATAATCCCTTTGAACTTGGGTTTCATCATTTACAAAATGCTAATCAGTACTGTAAAGAGAAATACAAGGTACAGCTGGACCATGAACCAGGAGTTCCTAAACTAGTTAGGAAACTTGTAAGAAAGTGTCCCAAAAGAAATAGCATTTAGGAAAACTCAAAAAGGGTAAGTGGGGGCTACCAAACTGAAATGGCAGGGAATAGTGTTGCTGGTGCAAGCAATAGCTTTTATAAGTTCTGGTGACTTGGATGGATTGAAAGAGTTCATTAGTTGAGAGAAGAGTAGTAAGTGATGAGTCTGTAGAGAATGACAGAGTTCAGTTCATGAAGTTAATTGCAGAAGAAGCTTGCACGTCTTCATAAGGAAGACTGAGGAGTCACTGAAGGGTTTTAAGTGGGAATAGTAAAATGACTGGATTTGCACTTTAGAAAAAAACTTATCTCCAGCAAAAGGCAAAGGTCAGCAGATTTTTTTTGAAAAGGGCCAGATAGTAAATATTTTAGTTTTGTGGGCCATACAGTCTCTGTTATGACACCTTGACCCTGCTGTTACAGAGCAAAGGCAGCCATAGACAATATGCAATCGATGCTCATAACTGTTTCAATAAAACTTTATTTACAAAAACAGAAAGGTGTCCGTATTTTGACCATGAACTGTACTTAACCTACAAGCTGTAGTTTGCCAACCCTGGTATAAAGTATAAAAAGATAGAGCAACCATATAGAGATTGGAAAATATTTGGAAGAACATTTACTTAATTCACTCATTCAGCAAATCCCTAAGGAATGTCTTTTATGTCCTGGGAACTCTCAGAAGACAGGCATAGTTTCTTTTCTGCTAAAGCTTGGAAAAATTAAGTGAGTATAGCTTTAAGAATATCCTTTGTAAACTGAAAATCATGAAAACCAAATTGAATCGTGTCCCTGAAAACAGATATATTGAAGTCTAGCCCCCACGTACCTGTGAATGTGATCTTATATAGAAATAGGGCCTTTACATATGTAATTAGTTAAGTTAGTTAAGATGTAGTAATACTGGATTAGAATGAACCCTAAATCCAATGTGACTGGTTGGCCTTATAAAAAGACACACAGAGATGCATAGGGGAGAATGCCATGAAGAGACAGACAGAGATTAGAGGGATGTATATGCAAGCTAAAAAATGCCAAAGATTGCTGCAACCACCCGAAGTAGGAAGAGGCAAGGAAGGATTCTTTCCCAGAAACTTTAGAGGAAGTGTGACCTTGCTGATACCTTAATTCCATACTTCTGTCCTTTAGAACTGTGCAAGAATAAATTTCTGTTGTTTTAGGCCACCTGGTTTGTGTACTTTGTTATGGCATTCCTAAAGAGCTAATAAACAGATCAACTGTCATCATCGCAATGTTCCATTTAATATTGAACAGGATTATTTTACCATAAAGCACTTTTGACAATATGTCAATCATACATTTACGACTGACTGAACAGAGAGATTTAGAAGAATTGCAAAGGGAAGTAATTTGGCTTAATGGATAGAGCATCGCCTACCACATGGGCGGTCCAAGGTTCAAACCCAGGGCCTCCTGACCCCTGTGGTGAAGCTGGCCCACGCGCAGTGCTGATGTGCACAAGGAGTGTGTGCCATGTAGGAGTGTCCCCTGCATAGGGGAGCCCCACGCACAAGGAGTGAGCCTGTAAGGAGAGCAGCCCCACATGAAAAAAAAATAAATTGCAGAAAGTTCCAGGCAAAAGAATCTGGTGTGTAGTGAAGAGACATGCCAAGAACTGTTAGATACTTTGTATAGGTGACTTCGACTGACACAATACCTTTTCAAGGTGAACATCCATTTTACAAGGTCCCATCCATTTTACAGATATGAAAATATGGCCTAAAAATTCTGATCACTTCCCAGGATGTAGGGAACTAGGACATAGACTCTGAAGACGGTTCTTTTCCCCTTACCTCACATGATGTGCTTGGGAAATAACATGGGCAAAGGAACAGGGAGTTGGCGGCTGGAGTTTTATAGCAAAGAAGAGCAGATGAGTCTCTTCAGAATCCCACAAAGAACTCCGTATCGGCCTGGGAACTGAAATCAGGAATCCCAATTTCTACTTCCTGCTTCTAATCACTTTCCCAAGAGAGCTGGCCCAGCTGTTCCTGAGTGAAAGGAAGGCCGAGAGAATCTTTTAAAACCCAAGCTCTTGTTATAAATTTAGACTTCAGGGGAGGAAAAAAGAAGAAAAAAGGAAATTGTTGGCTTAAGAAAGTGATGTTTCCCATTCATTAGATCAAGGGCAGTGGACAGAGGAAGAGAAAGTCACTTGGACTGTTGGCCCCGAGGCCACGAAGCCCCACTTTGCCCTGAAAGCTCACTCACCCCACTGGGAAGGAACTCGGTCATGCCCAGAAATAACGTGGCTATACAAGGAAGGCTTCTGTTTCTCCCTAATGAGTTGATTATATCCTGTCAGAAGAATCGTAAGGCCATCAAATGTCAGGTCAATTTTCTCAAACATATTATTTTCATAGCAGCTGGGTCTGACTAACTCTTGAAACAGGACATCCCATTGTTACATTTTACTGAGAATGTTAAAATGTAATGTAGTATAAAAAAGAAAGGGAAAAACCCTTATTAGGACACATGATCCTGATTCATGCAAGTTTACAGTTTGACATTTAGAGGCCAATTTTATTGAGATAATTTGGTCACTTAGTTCACAATTAACTCATAATGTCAGAGGAAATAAATGCGGAATGCTTTGTTTGCCCACAAGAGCCATTTTCTCAGGAGGTAGGATTTCTTTTTAGTTACTGGGACTATAGCTGAAAGGTTTGAAGGATGAACTCAGAAGTCTTAGGTGCTGAGTTCTAATCTTTGTCTACCAACACATGCTCCTGAATGAATCTAGTTTATTACATGGGTCATATCTTCTCAAAGGCACAGTACAATGTTGAGATGAAACAAATGGACTTTGGAGTCAGACAATCAGTGCCTCAGTTACTTGTGCTGAATGGACACACTGATACCTAGACAAGAAGTTGCTGAAAGAATTAAAGGGCATAAGGTACCTAGCACATTGGTACAGAGTAATCATTCAATGAATGATAGTGAGAAAAGTGATGATAATAATGAAAATGGTAATGAAATTGGAGAAAGATGAGGAATTTGGCAAAAACATATATCTAGGGCCATCCAAAGGGGGTGAGCAAAGAAGTAATTAACCCTGAAGCCCAAATTAAAAGCAGCCTCCAGTTTCGACCTGATAATTATGTGCATTGCATTGGAGGAGTTTCCTTATGCATAGTATCAAGTGTGGCATTATTGTTACCAGGAAGCAAGACCTCTCTTCAAATATTAGATCCTATCTCCTTCCACCCAAACCCAAATCTCACCATCTGAAATTCTACATGGTTTTTGTCTATGTTCATTTTTTGTAAAATTAGGTAGTGTGGTGAGCAGAGTTTGCAGTGTTCACATACCTTCCCCCAGTTACTCAAACAAGCACTAACGTAGGTACTGTTGAGAAAGGATTTTGTGGATGTCATTAAGGTCTCAAATCAGTTAACTTTAAAATAGAGAGATTATCAGGGTGGGGCTGACTTAGTCCCAAAATCAAAGAGTTCTCTCTGATAAGCAGATGAAAAAATAGAGATTTGAAGCAGGAGAAAGATTTTACACGCCTTTTCCAGCCTGAGGATGAAGGGAGCCACACAGCAAGGTAGAAGAACGAGCACAGGAGCAGATGACTGATAGCCAGCCAGGAAACGGGAACCTCAGTCCTACAACTGCAATGAATTGAATTCTGCCCAAAGAATGAAGTGCAAAAAGGGTTTTTAACCCCAGAACCTGGAGGTAAAATTCTGTTTAACCAACACCTTAATATTAGCTTGTGATAGACTGAGCAGAGAAGCCAGCTATGCTGCACCAGAGCCCTGATCTACAGAACTGTGAGCTAAATAATGGGCATTATTTTCAAACTACTAAATTTGTAGTAATTTATTATGCAGCGATAGGAAACTAATATAGGTGATCTGAGTCTCTCAGATACTAAAAATTGCTCTGGTCTCTTGCAAGCCTGGTGTATCTAAGCTTAATGGTGAAAGGATGAGATTAATAACCCCAAACCCTCAAGCTAAACGTGTGCACACACAGATACACACATACAGGCTGTATCTCAAGTATCAGGATAATTCAGGCAAAAAATATATTTTGTACCTGAAATAAATCAGTAAATGCCCTCATTATCCTTCCAATCATCATGTAACTTCTCAGTAAATATTTATTGAACATCTACTGTATGCTAGGATCCAAGATAGACAATAGGTGTTCCCTGAGTAACAAATGCACAAGCCTTCAAAGAAGTCATAAGCAGGAGGGGGAGCAAGCTGGATGAGCAGTGCGCTCAGGGGCAGTCCTGAGGAGGGAACTTATCCGAGGACCACCAATCAAGGAAGGTCTCCTTGAGGAAGGAGTCAGAGATCTGAAGAAGTAGCCACTCGAAATGGATGGGAAGGGAAGCAAATGTTTTCAGGGTGTACGAATAGCAGGTGGTGACAGGTGGTGGTGAGTACCATACCCTCTAGGGGAACCCCAAAGTATTCATCCTGACTAAAGCATACCAGGTGAGAGGGGGCAGGAGGAGAAGCTGGAGAGGTAAAGGGAGACTAGGTTAGTAGAGGGAAATCCTTTCCAAGAAATTTGTAATTCTTTCTGAGGTCAAAGGAGTCTCTGAAGACTGATAAATGGATGAGCAACAGTTTCAGCCCTGCTTAAGCAAAGATCACTCCTCTGAATCTTGGAAATGGTTTGAGGAAAGCACTCAATACTGGAGATAATCAGCCAATGCAGTAACTCAGGTGAGGCTGACAAAGTGGATGCCAGGTGGATGGCAAGAACAGAGTTTTAGATTTTTCAGGACTTTGTTAGTTGTAGGGGGTGAGGGAAAATTGAGTCAAGGACAACTTCCAGATTTCTGGCTTGGGAAATAGGGTGGACAGAGATGCCGATCAATGAGAAAGGGTACCCTGGAGAAGGAGACCATCTGTTTGGGACTGAGGGAGGATGTAGGAGGTTTTGGGTTTGGTTTTGGACATGCTGGATCTTAGGTACTCATAGGAAAACAAAAGAGAAATGTGGAATCTATATGGTGAGCTTGGTAGAGCTGATATGACTATAATCTCTTGTTTTTATGGACTGTAAACAACAAAACTATGGATTCCTTAGCAGCATTACAAATTTCTTAACTTGACTTTAATTAGTTTTTCCCTTATTTAATTGAAGTTTAACCAGATTCTAGGGAAATCTGGTTTAATGCATAGGACATGGTTTAATAGTACTAAACCTGAAGGTTTCCATAGTGTTAAATAGTTAATAAGAACATCTGTTACTTATATTTTGAAATTAAAATGGGGAGATAAAAGAAAAGTGGGAGCATTAAATCAGCCTTAGAAAACAGAGGATCTCATGAGAGAAGAGCTGATTTGTGTCTGTCCTCTTGAGTCTCGTAGAAATAGAAGCAACATGTGATGGTCCCGTGGCTGTGGTTTAAAATTAAAAAAAAAAAAAAAGTGAGCAGGAGGAAACATGTTCCATTAGAAACTCTCCACATTGGTTTTATTCCTCACATGTTATGTGTTCATTTATTGAGCAAATTTTAGTATCTGAAAGTAATTAGTGAACAAAGACAAGTGGAGGGAAAATATTACTGGCAGTAAGAACTTTGGATACTATAGAGAGGCCTAGACCTTAGTTTGCATTATGGTTACAACATTTACTAGATGTGTAACCTTGGACAAATTACCTATCCTTTCTAATTATTGGTTTTCTCACCTGAAAAATGGGAGAATAATAGAACATATTTCATACAGTTGATATAAGCATTCAATGAAATAATGAATGTAAATAATTATGCATAGTACATAGCATATTTAGTTGATGCATGTTAGTTATTTTTATTATAATTTTTATCATCATTATTTGGATTAGTTCCTTTTACAAGGGGATTCTGACATCTGCTATTATCCTCTTTGGCTAATATTCTATGATTCTCTAACTGGTCTCATATACACAGTGTTTAAAACATGTGTAGTGCCTACAAACAGAAAATAAAGTGGAAAAAATACTAACATTTTTTTACCAATTCCCATGCCTCAGGCATACAATCCAAATGCTGTTCTTACATTATATCCTCTAAGACTCCCAACCACCCTGGTCATTAAATCAGGTTTTAGACAGAACTGATCTTTCCATCACAGGTCACATTAACCACTCTACTGTGAAGAACATCCAAAAGAACTGCCTATGTGTACATGTATACATTCGTTTACATGCATTTTTAAAACTATTAAACTCATCTCCAATTTCATCTTTGAATCCCCCACATCTGGCCCAGGGCCTGCCCCACTGATGCTCAGCAGATGTATTGAATCGATAAACTAATACATTTATTTGAAACCCAACAATCCAAAGCATTTAACAGAGCTCCATACCATCCTGTCTCCTAGATAGTTCTTAAAAT
Source organism: Dasypus novemcinctus (assembly GCF_030445035.2). Lineage (NCBI taxonomy): Eukaryota > Metazoa > Chordata > Mammalia > Cingulata > Dasypodidae > Dasypus > Dasypus novemcinctus. The sequence goes on from NC_080686.1 coordinate 92,744,680, forward strand.
GTTTATAAAACAGGACATTAGTCTCTGTACCTTGGCCAATGACATGGGTAACATTTACCCAGGCCTTAACTCTGCTGGGCACTTTGAGAAGCACTTTACATACATTCAGCACTCACTGCCACCCTCTGCCTTGGGCATTATTGTTACTGCTTTCATTCTGTAATGATTACCCTGAGATATATGGAGGTTGAATCTATCATACTTGTAGAGTGAGCTAGGATTAACAAACAAGTCTATCTGACTCAAAAGCTCCTGCTTCTTGAAGGTATTTTATATTTCTGTTTAAACTTTAAAATCTGTGTACATGTTATAAATAATTTATTCAATATTACCTTTTTGGATGACTAACCATTCTTCGTCTACACCAATCTTTATAATATTTTGCTTTTCTGCCCTTGCCGCTGAGGTAGCCATGGTCCTAATGTTAGCCTATGAAATGTCAGAAGTCTTCAGGGGTTTCTGGAAAAGCCTGTTTCCCTAATAAAAAGGACATTCATGGCTGTCCCTTCCCATTCCTTAATCTGAATATGGAAATTCAGTAAACACCTTGTACCTATTAGAGGAAAATCAAGTAAATCATAGTTGACTTCTACATAATTTAACCACTGAACTAATGATACCTCTGAGGTTCTTGTTTGGTCACATTTCCTGTTACTTGGATCCAAAGGCATTTCCTTCTGATAAAATTATATAAGCTATGAATAAATGTAGAGTTAGAGAAACTGGTAGCATGAGTCTTCATTAATAAGCAAAAGCTTTATAGGTACTTTTAGTACTTTTAGTTTTTAATGCACTTTATTTTGTTTTTCATACCAAACTTCAATGACATTTCTAGATATGGTGAAAAGTTCCTTGAAAAATGAAAATTAGTTCTATAAATTACCCAATGGGAGGTATATTCATCCTCATATTCATAAGAGGAAACTATGCCCTAATAAACATACAGCTAAATACCTCTAAGCACTGGATGAAGGCAGAACCAAGTAGGTGCTTTGTGGAGAACGGGACTCCAGCTCTTCACATGGGTCCAATACCCTGCCCGTTGGAACCTCTGCACGTGACTGGCATGGTAAAATTTCAGTGCAATAGATCCAGTTCATAAAGTTTCTACCAGGACCTTACCTAATGTAAAACTGGACACCCCAACAACACTGTCTGCAAGTGTTAAAAGTGTGGTTTAAGCTGAATATTAACAGCATTTCACATTTGTGCCGTCATCTGGATTCTATAGCAATGTGTGGATTTTGTAAACAGCAACTGCTCATTTTTGCGGTTGGCTTTTCACTGGATGTGTTCAAGAGCCATCTGACTAAATAATCTGGAGACAAGGAGCAGCAGCATTTTCTGGCACATGCAAAACCAAGTCCTGCAGGAATTCAAAAAAGGGAAGGCTACCAGAAAAGCAACTACCCTCCACCCTCATCCCTGCTGTGGTCAATATACCACAAGTGCGTATTTTCTTGTGGATTGATTCTGCTTTCTGAGAGTATTTCTCCAACATTTTGCCACACCATTTTGCTCCAAGAATATCATTGGGCCTTAACACTAAAAAGTTTGATAATGGTATTGTCTAAAGGGAAGTCATTTTCAGAAGGTACAGGTCAAGTGATTAAAAATACCTCTTCTATTAAAAAGTATTGTTGTATGTATTGATTCTCAAGAACAAAACATTTCACCTCTGTCTGATACATGACTATTATTTAACAGAATGATGGAATATTTTCAGAGAACCTTTTGTAATACTAACACTGGGGATCAAATTGAATATAAGTGTCTAAGAATGTATCCCAGAAGACAATGAGCAGATCTTGAAAGATGAAAAAGAATGAACAAAATTACCAAATAATACACAAGGATAACATCATAGGGAAGAGCTAGTAGAGGTGTATACATTAGTGAAGAGTTCCTATAATTCCACAGAAGATAATGCTCTGATATAAATATACTCTGTAAACCCTCTTACAGAGCAAAAGAAAAAAAATTTAAATATATTAATGAGCCAATCAATAAACAGTCAGTTTGTAAACGGCTATAATGACTCTTTTGGAATTTGTGAAAAGAAGAATATAAAGGTGTCTTCATCAGAGTTTCTAGATTTTGGATCTTCTAATTCAATTGGGGAGTCAAGGTGCAAATTCTTGAGGAATTATATAACAATACTAGAAATAAAAGTCAGTGAAAAGATGTTCTATCAGAGCATGGGATAAAAGAACAAATTTAACAAATTGTTATTCAAACTTTATTTGATAAATGTTAACAGTTCTTACTTATGGATATACTATTAAGACTAAAACATGATTCTACCTTCAGGGTAGAATGCAGTAGAGGCAGGCATTTTATTCAGGGTCTTTTGGTTGCAATTTTTTAATATCTGATCTCTGTCTCAGAGCTTCTACATTTTTGAGGTGTCAAAGTTTCCTCTTCTTCATAATATTTGCTTGCCTTGCCCTCTAATAGTTCTCACTTGGTACCCACACCCTCTCCCCTACCCCAATACATGCCAGACCTGACTTTACTTCATGGTTCCTTTCTTTACATCATTTTTTAAACTTTCGTTCCTCCTGGTAACTATCTTATCCCCTCCATGTTGCTCTTTCTCATTCCAAAAAGAGAACAGCTAATTGGACCAGGTTTTGATTTTAGGGCAGGACATGCTATGGGTTGTTTTGAGTCTGGAGGTTAATAATCCCTGCATAAGTGCCCAACCTGGTCCCAGGGCTCTGGGCCAGTCAGTCACAAAACTGACGTGGTTATGACAAATAACCATGTTTAAAGTGTAAAGAAACTAAAGAGAATTGTCTAGCTCAGGAGTTGACAAAATTTCTGCAAAGGGCCAGATAGTAAACTATTTTTTTTTTTTTACAAAGGTTGTAAATATTTTCAGTTTTGTGGGCCAAAAAGGAACACTGGAGATATTATGTAGGTACTTATATAACAACAATATAAAAAAACATTCTTAGCTTGAGTGTTGTAGGCTGTACCATACAAAAACAGAAGGCAGGGCCCCTGGACTGTCTTTGGCCAATCCTTGGACTGGCTTAAGATGTGGTGTTAGGAAAACACATATTTTAATTCTCAACAAATAAATTGGGAGTTATTCTTCTAGCAGTAATAGGCAGCCTTACCAAGTTCTACCACCCACAGGTCCACACTCAACTTCCGTTTCACCTCTGTAAAATGCAATTGTCTTTGATTGGGTTCTTCCTGAAGCTGACCCTGAGGAAAGGATTTAGTGTGAGTAGTTTATTTGAGAAATGATACCAGAAAACACCCAATAGGAAAGTGGGCACATGAATAAAGAAGGAAGGCAGCCTTTAGAAGGTACATTATAAACCTGTTATGACTGTGGGTATCTAGAGCTTAATCCCCGTGGAACTCAGAGTCAGAGTAGAGCTCACACCTCGGAGTTCTCTCCCTCTGGGTGCAGGAGGTGGGGTATTTATCCACCAGCTCCCATAAGCCTTTGATCGGTGTTTCTCCCAATATCTTTACTTCTCCAATGCTTCCAGCCTGCCTAATGTGTGATATGGCAAAACAGACTTCAGCTGCCAGGAAAATCCATCAGTCAGTTGGAAATTAAGGCACTCGGGCATCAAGGGCTTCAGCTAAAGTGATTTATAACATCTATACAGGAGCAACATTTTATGGATAGAATGAAATGATTCACACAAAATGCTGTTCCTCATTAAAACATCTCCTTATTTTATACCGGTTCACCTTATCCTACACTTGACCTTGGTGCCAAAAAGCACTGTCCTGGAACTTGCAAAGAACATCAACCATTATAAACTGCCTTCTAAGCAGGATAACTGGCTCTGTTACTTCCTAGGTGATCATAATCTAATTTTTTTCAGTTCCTAAAGTGAGTTAATCACACTGGAGCAATCACTTCACTTTTTTGAGAATGAAATATGATACTGAAAATCATATATATATATATATATATATATGTCTGGCACATTGTAAGTACTCAGAAATCATATTCCTCTTTCTTCTTCCCCACTCACTTATCCTAGGAGATAGTTATTCTTTTCCTTTCCATCTGTGATTGGGAATCCTTTTGTGAACCAGAGACTGGAAATCTTGCACTGATTGGAATATGGCAGCCATTCCACATCTCTCCTGTCTGCTCTCACCAAAATCATCCCACCCAATGGTATTGGAGAATCTCAGACATAAAATCAACTGCTTCGTGGGTCACTCTGGAAAATTCCAATTGGAAGCGTTTTTGAGTAAGGAGACATTACCTCAGAACTTCCACATGTAGCTATTATGGAGTTTCTGTTTATGTGAATAAATATTTTCACCAGATATTGGAAAAGTGCTAAAGCTAGTCTCCAGGGCAATAAAGGCAACTTATTTAGCCATTGGCTCATGGCACTATGAGAAAGAGAGTTGAATTAGACAAATACTCCATCAGGAATTGTGACCAAAGCAAATTATCATTTCCAAGTATGAAAGAGATAAACAGCAGATTGCTGCCATTTTCCTTCTTGCCAATGTCTTTAAAAAATAGATTTAAATCTCAAAGGAACACCTAAAATTCAAAATACTCATTCAGAGATGAGGGAAGCCTAGACTCTATTGATCGGATGGATGGATGGATGGATAGAAAGAGGTATATTCAAGATTTACTGGTCTCCAATAAATAAATAAATGGGATAGTAACTGAAGAGAGCTACAGAAGATTTCTTAAAGGATGGATATTTTCAAAGAACAAAGGATGGATAATAACAGATGAAGTTTGGGGAGAGGATATTTTTCAATGAAAGATAAGTATAAAGAAAGGCACAGAGAGAACAAAATGAAATGCCAACTTCATTTCCCATATGAACAGAAGTAACTGTCCCTTCATTTTCACATTTCAATAACAATTTTTTTTCCAAATAAAACACAGAGAATTGAAAAGACAGTTATTAAAATCTGTTTCTAGTAAACATTTTGTTAATTTATAGCTCCATTTCTTTTTAAAGATGCATGTATGTTAAATAAAAATAATGAACATATACTTGATTAATTTTTAAATTAGCCATAATTCTATCATCCAGTGTAACTATTTTTATTTTCCATAAGCCCCTATAATTTTTGTCCATACAAACTCATATTTATACAATTATTACCATATGTATATACTACTTAATATTCTCTCATTGTTAATATCTTTTTATAAACAAATTTTACCATTATTTTAATAATTACTATATTTAATTATTCATGTCATTCCACTGAATGGATATACCATAATTCACTTAGTTAGACCATTCAAATATTACAATGTTCTTGCTCTCATATGTGAGCTGCAATGAATATCTTTATTAATATGGCCTTTTATTTCAATTGCTTTTTTCTTTTATTTTCAAGATTTATTTTATGTTATTTATTTATTTCTCTCCACCCCCTTGTTATTTTTCACTTGCTCTGCCTGTCTGTCTTCCTTGTTTCTTTAGGAGGCACCAGGAGCTGAACCTGGGACCTCTGATGTGGGAGGGAAGTATCTAATGTTTTGAGCCTCCTCCACTCCCTGGTCTGTTGTGTTCCTCCCTAAATCTCTTGTTATCTTGTTGCATCAGCTCACTGCACCTGCTTGTCACATCAGCTTGCTCTCTTCATTAGGAGGCACCAGGAACCACTCCCTCCTTTCTGTGTCTCTCATTATGTTTTTTCTTCTTGTGTCTCTTGTTGTGTCAGCTTGCTGCACCTGTCCATCACATCAGCTTGCTGTCTTCTTTAGGAGGCATGAGGATCCAAACCAGTGACCTCCCATGTGGTAGGCAGGAGTCCACTCACCCGAGTCACATCCGCTTCCCAGTTTTTTCTTAAGGATAAAGTCCCTGAAATGGCATTATGAGATGGAAGAATATGATCTTTATTATGGTTATTGACACATATCACCAATTGCAATCACAAAACAGTTCACAATTGCCTGCCCACCAGTAGTATATTAGCGTATTAATTTCACTGAACCCTGCCAGCACTGTGTGCTACCAGTTTTTTTAATTGTTGCATAATGTAGCAAGCATACATATAATCTGAAGAACTCTACCTTTAATGAACTATACCACTACCACTAATCTGAGCCCACCTAAGGATTGTGGAAATAACTCACTTAACAAATACTTGTTGAACACTGTCTTTGTTCTCACTCTTTGCAGCACTGGTAGGATAAGCCAAGGCCTTCAGGCAAAAATAATTGGGCTGTTAGCCAAGGAGAAAGGAGGGTCATGGAGGTGAAGATTGGCCAGAAGAAGAGAAGCACAAGAGGTGAGAGTAAAGAGGGCACATAAGACCCTCTGGACCCTGGTTACGATTTGGCCTTTAATCCTAAATGCTGTGGAAAGCCACTGAAGGGAAATAAAGGATTTCTTTTGATCCTTATGCTTTGGGAGATTTATAAAATCTTAATGAAGAGATTAGAAGAAGGGGTACTGCCCCCCCCACTTCACCCCCATAGCTCTCCAACCCTCCCATTGCCACCATTGTGCAGAGTCCAAAGTAGCATGACCTATCCTTGGAGATACTGCTTTCCATCTCTCGGTTAGAAAGGAAGAAGAGAATACGAAGGAGCACTCTATTCCAGGAACTGTGCTAGGTGTTGTACACATCAGATCTCATTTAATCCTAACATGCCTGCAAGGCCAGGTCCTGTTTTTTACAGATGAAGAAACTGAGGTTAACTGTGCTGGCTTTGGGAAGAACTTCTGTTTGACTTCCTTAGCAAGGCAGAGAAGGTTGGAGATAGAACATTCTCAAGGAGCATTGATAGAATTAGAACATTGTAATCCTGCCTTTCATTTCAAACCCCCAGTGTAACTTCATTATTCTCAACCTATGGAAAGTGGTGCATTTCATACTTCACATGCCACTTAAATGGGACTATGCTAATTGGAAACCTAAATCTATAACGTGTTTCATATCACTATGATTCTGAACTAATCGCCCCCCCTCCATGGGTCTCAGTTCCTTAAATTTGCAATAGAGTGGAGGGTTGATACACAAGAGGATCTCTGGGGATCACTCCTGCTCTAATGATCTATAACAAAAATTTCCCAATGGACTGCACAGCCGGGAAGAGACAAGGCTGAGTGCTATTTCTCTCCAGAAATGTGATTCTGCAGGCTTGGTTTCCTGGAACAACTGAAAAGTATGGTAATAGAATCCATAGAGAGAAACTTTATGTGGCTAATATTCCAGAGCTTCCTAAGTGTAGTAATAAACAGAGAACATCTTGGTGACACAGAAATTATGAGGCAGAGACGATAATAACAACTCATGTCTGCTTCTATTCATCATTGACAAGTGATGCTTCCACTCCCAAGATACCAGAGCAACAGAAGAAGAAGTAATTCCATTAGTTGCCACCACATGTATTTTGCTTTATTTTAATTTTTTTTTTTTTTGCCACCCACAAAAGTGAAACCCAATCTTCTGCAGAAGCTGCCTTGTGTCTAGGAGTAAGTGGTAGTTAATTAACTGTATCGGGAAACGGACTTTGGCCCAGTGGTTAGGGCGTCCGTCTACCATATGGGAGGTCCGCGGTTCAAACCCCGGGCCTCCTTGACCCGTGTGGAGCTGGCCATGCGCAGTGCTGATGCGCGCAAGGAGTGCCGTGCCACGCAAGGGTGTCCCCCGCGTGCGGGAGCCCCACGCGCAAGGAGTGCGCCCGTGAGGAAAGCCGCCCAGCGTGAAAAGAAAGAGCAGCCTGCCCAGGAATGGCGCCGCCCACACTTCCCGTGCCGCTGACGACAACAGAAGCGGACAAAGAAACAAGACGCAGCAAATAGACACCAAGAACAGACAACCAGGGGAGGGGGGGAAATTAAATAAATAAATAAATCTTTAAAAAAAAAAAAAAAAAATTAACTGTATCATTTGAAGTTAGGCATCATATGTTCCACACTGGAAAGCAAAGCTTCTTTTTATTAGGCATTTTTGGTTTACAATAATATATAGTCAATGATTTGGAAGCAATTTTGAGTAAGCGATATTTGTGAAAGACTTACAGGACTCTGAAAGTTGCAAGGAACCTACATGATCATGTGAGTCAATCCTACTTATTTATCTCCCTCAATTTAATATACCCCATCCCCCAAAATAATTCCTGGCGTATTTTTCTCCAACTTCAGCTTGAATACATCGACAGGGAACTTTACTACTTTACTATTTCATGACTCATCCCATTCTATTTAGTGCAAAGCTCTAATTATTAAAGTAAAATATATCACCTTATTCCTATTGTAGAAAGGCAGTAAGCATTTATTCTTTGACTACACAGCTGTTTTTCAAGAATGTGTAATGAGCCTCACACATCTAAGTTTTATTTTCCCACCTTTAATCATGCACAGTATCTTCACCATTCCCGGTTTGACATAACCCTCAGATCCTGTGCAATCTCTGTTATGCTTTTCAAAGTAGTATCATTTGGCCATTTCACACTTCAAAATATGACGCACTTAAAACAACACTTCCAATGTGGGCTGTCTGAGAAAATATTTGGAATTATCACCTCCCTTAATCTGCATATGCCATCTCTATTAATTTTGCCTCAAGCATGCTTTAACTCTTTTTGTTTTTGTTTTTTGGCTCCTATGGCATATGTTTGGCTTATATTTGACCCTGTGGTTAATTCATGAGATTGTTCTTCCTCCAAGACACTAGCAGGTGTAGTTGGGAATCAAGTTACCACGGCTACTTGACTTGGTCAACAGAACAGGACCCTGTTCTATAAAATCATAGTCAAGTCAGATTGAATTTGGACACTTCCTACCTTTCTGCTTACTCTAATACCTTTGGTAGTCTTTACCCCAACTTACTTGCCAGGCTTTCATTTACAGTTGTATGGTGTAGTTGTTGAGAGCCTGGCCCTGGAACCAGTCTTCCCAGGATCATACCTCAGCTCTGAAATTCAGTGTCTGGCGTTAAATAGTATTACCTCCCTCATTTTGCTGTTATGAGGATTTAATGATTTAATATTTCTAAGGCACATAGGACAGTGTCTGGCACAAACTGAGTGCTGGGATTCTATGGTATTAGAGACATTGGGCCTGGGGATCAAAACACCAGGGATGTAGTCATTACCCAGGCCCCAGCGATCAATATCGACTTAGGATTACCACATCCACCTTCAGACCTTCAATTTCTCTATGTATAAAATTGAGAAATCAAACAATAAGTTGCCCAAGTTCCTTTCCAGCTCTTGCATTTTTCGTAATCTTCAATCATCTGGCCCCTGCATGGCTAGAACAAGCATTCCCAGTTTGAATGGTCAATGATAACCAAAGAAATGATTTCTCTTGCAGATATTGCATCTACTATCCAAATGAAGAAAAGCTTAAAGCAAAAATGTTTCACAATTATGGGAGACAAATTTGGGAACTGAGGATGATGGCCCTTACTCTGTGCCCCTTCCATCACACCACATAGGGAGGCCTCTCACTCCTCATGTTGCCTTAATTGTCAACATGGTGAAAGTATTCTTGAGAACAACTTGGGCAGTCAGGAATGAAGGATTGTGTCATTTGAAAGCTGAAATAGAGAAGAGAATCCATATTTGAGGGAAATATTGGCTTTTCATGGGCCTTTAAAAATCCATGCAGTAAATGCAAAGGAAAAGGCAATGTACCACAGCAGAAGGCCAGAGGTCTGGGGCTGCCTGGACTACAAAACCAACATACCACTTAATTAACCCTGGCCATTATGTCTGAACCAGCCAGAGATACAGTCCCTTCATTGGTCCAATGGAATAATTAGCCATAGAATTGCAAGGGATCATGATGTGAAGGTAGTTTGAAAGCAGGAAAGTTCATTTCAATTGCAATATGGTTAGTGACATTAAGGTTTCTGACCCTCCAAGGCCAGACTCTTCATCTTGTAGTGTGGTGATTTGAAGCACACTGTACCCCAGGAAAACATATTCTTAAATCTAATCCATTCCTGTGGGTATGAACCCATTGTAAGTAGAATCTTATGATGACGCTACTTCAGCTAAGTTGTGACTCAACTCATTCAGGGTGTCTTAACTCTATTAATGCAGTCTTTATAAGAAAGAAATTCAGACACAGAGAGAGAGAGAGAGAAGCCACAGGAGCAAGCAAGAAGCTGAACACAGAAGAAAAGGAAGAGACCAGGAGAGATGCCACTATGTGCCTTGCCATGTGACAAGCTAAGGACCCCAAGATCACTGGCAGCCAGACCCAGAATGCCATAGTCTTTGGGACAAAGCATTGCTTTGATGAAACCTTGATTTGGACTTTCTTTTAGTCTCAAAACTGTAAGCTAATAAATTCCCATTGGTAAAGTAGACTCATTTCATGGTAATTGCCTGAACAGCCTAGGAAACTAAAACAGGCAAACTCCCTGAGGTAGTTTGAAACTATATGTACCCAAGGAAAACAAGTTCTTAAATCTAATCCATTCCTTTGGGTATAAAGCCATTTTAGGTAGAACATTTTTGAGGCTACTTCAGTTAAGTTATAGCCCACATCATTCAAGATGGGTCTTTTTCCTATTACTGGAGTACTTTATAAATGGAATGACTACAGAGAGAGAGAGAGAGAGAGGGAGGGAGAGAGAGAAAGCCACAGAAGCAAGACCTGAAATCAATGAAATGCTGGAGAAAAGTGAAAGACCAGCAGATGCTGCCATGTGTCTTGCCATGTGACAGAGCCAAGAGTCACCTGCAGCCAGTCTTTGAGAAGAAAGCATTGTCATGATTTGGACATTTTCCCATCCTCAAGATTGTAAGCTAATAAATTTCCATTGTTAAATGCAACCCATATCATGGTATTTGCTGGAGCAGCTTAGGAAACTGAAGCAGATTTTGGTACCAGGAGTGTGAACTGCTGTGGTATTGCAAATACCACAAATGTGGAAATGACTTTGGAATTGGAAGAATTGTGAACTGTACAATAGAAAAGGCTTAGATTCTTTTGAAAAGACTTTTGGTAGATATATGGATGTTAAAGGTACTTTTGATGAGACCTTAAACAGAAATGATGTATGTATTATTGGAAACTGGAAAAAAGGTGATCCTTGTTTTAAAGTAGCAGAGAACTTGAAATAAATTTTCTGTTGAGAGATGAAAGGAAGAACTTGAAAGTGATGAGGGAGGATATTTAACTGTGGCAATTTCCAAGCTAAGTTTGAAAAGTGTAGGCTGTTTCCTTCTAGAAGCTTATAGTAAAATGTGAGCAGAAAAGGAATAGCTGAAAACTGAATTCCTGGGCATGAAGGAACCAGAAATTGATGGTTTGGAAAATTCTGAGCTTCCAGAAAGCAATTATCCAGAAAAAGAGTACTCTATGTGAGGGTTTAACTGAACATGCTTCCAGTTATCCATTCCAGTGCAAGTCAGAATTGGAAATGCAGTTGTCCTGGAAGGATGTGTGGAAAATCCTACTATCTGAGGGATAAGATCCCTGAGTACTATATGCAAATCAACAAGTTTTTGTAAGATCTCTGTGTACAGAACCACTGCCAGCCTGGGTTAAAAAGGACTGAAAAGAGACAGACTGAAAGAAAATCATTTCAAGGGCAGAAACATAGAAGCTGAAGTCTGGACCAAAGAGCTCTTCCAGCCAAAAGAGCAAACCTATCCATCTGTGTGAAAAGGGCAGGTCTGCCCTGGAGCTTGGAGAAGGTGAGCCTTCCATCCCATTATTCAGAAAGAGTGCTACTACCCCTGTTTTTGTGGAGGTTGGCGCCAATTCCCCAGGGATTGTGGAGAGTCTGGACATCACCCAATGTTTTTAGAGTAGTGACTTCATGCCAGTGTTCAGGGAGAACAAGACTGCTGCACAAACAATTGGAAGCGTTGGGGTTGCCACTCCATCAGGCTCAGAGGAACAAATATCACTCCATATAAGACTCTCAGATCTTGAATTCTAATGGAGTATGCCCTGAAGGGTATCGGATGTTTGGGATGCATGGTTCCTGTCTTCCTTCCATTTTCTCCCTATGGGAATGGGAATGTTTACCCTATGCTTGTTACTCCTTTGTATATTGGAAACAGAAAACTTGTTCTCTAGGTTTCCAAGGCCCACAGATGAGGGGCATTGTGCCCCAGGACAGACCTCACCCACAACTAATTTTGATGAGACTTTGTACTTAACATTGTTACTGAAATAACTTAAGGCTTTGGGGATATTGTGATGGAAAGAATGTATTTTTTATGTGAAAGGAACATGTCCTTTTGGGAGAGGGTAGATTGTGATGATTTGAAGCTGCAGGTACCCAGAAAAACATGTTTGTAAACATGTTTTTTAAAATCTAATCCATGCCTGTGGGCCCATTTTAAGTAGGGCCTTTTCATGAAGCTACTTCAATTAAGATGTGACCTACATCATCAGGGTAGGTCTTAATCCTTTAACTGGAGTCCTATATAAATGGAATGAAGAGATGGAGAAAGAGAGAGGGAGGAAGGAGGAGAGGGAGAAAGAGAAGGAAGTAAGAAGCTGAAATCAGAGAAACCCAGAAGAGAAGAGAGAGTCCAGCAGATTCCACCATGTGCTTTGCCATATGGCAGAGGAGTCAAGGATTGCTAGCAGCCTGACTTCAGGAAGAAAGCATTGCCTTGATGGTACCTTGATTTGGAAATTTTCCCATCCTCAAAACTGTAAGCTATTAAATTCTTATTGTTAAAGTCAACCCATTTCATGGTATCTGAGGGAGCATCCTAGGAAATTAAAACACTCCCCCATCATTTGGCTCCAAAAGTTAGATACAAAAATTCTGTTATTCTGAAATCTGGAAATGCAAGTTCTTTTCCTCCTCCTTCTTAATGCCCTCCAATGTCTTCTGTGACCTTCCTCTTTGTGGTAATATTTACTAAGTGCATGGCTAATAATACATTTTATGATCCAACCATCTCCTCAGCTTCATTTCTCACACACACTGTACAGCACTTTAATATGGTTATGAATTCCAAATATAGATATTAGATTATGTTTGTAATCTGTTCTGTACCTGGGCATGGTTGAGTTATGATTAGGATTTTGGGCAATGACATTAAGGCATGGCAAAGGACAGAGTTGAAGTTTTCTGATGTTGGAGTTTTGATGTTGAAATTTGATGCTGAAGCCTTAAGCTGGAGCCCCAGGAAGTCAGCACGCAGAGGAAAGAGAAGTAAGCCCCAGGAAGAGAGGACCTGAGCCAGGAGAAGAACACAGAGGAGTAGAGACAGCTCCTTAGACATGGCAGAAGCCCCAGGGAGAGAGACAGAGCCATTCACCTGATAGTCTACAGCTGACCTTGTGGAGAAAAGAGAGGAGCTGAGCCCAGAGGAACCCAGGAAGCCTGAACCCTTGCAGATGTTGGCAGCTATCTTGCTCCAACACGTGAAAATAGACTTTGGTGAGGGAAGTAACTTATGCTCTATGGCCTGGTATCTGTAAGCTCCTACCCCAAATAAATACCCTTTATAAAAACCAACAGATTTGTGGTATTTTGCATCAGCACCTCTTTGATTGACTAATACACCCTGTTTTAAACTCTAATGTCCAGTTGACTGATTTTCCAGTTCCAGTCATATCTCCTCTCAATTTACACTGCCCCTTATGCCTTTCTGGTTCTTAGTCATCCTTTGAGTCTTAACTTTTTACCCTTTCTGTACTCTTACATCCATATTAGTTTAGTTCTCTAGATTATGTGTTTACGGAGCCTCCTGTACTTCTTCACCATGGTCTTCAGCACACGTAATTAGAGTTAAATTGCTGTTCTCAGTCCTGGACTGAGAAGTTTAGAGAAGGCAGAGGCCAGATATATTTCTTCCATTTACAGTATCCTTGGTGCTCAGGAGAATGTCTCAAACATTCATACTCAATATATATGAATGGTTTACACATTAAAGACAGTTGGCATTTTATATGGCCAATTTGAAAAGCCCTTATCCCTTCACTACAAAACCTACCCTCTTTCCTTTTTGCTTCCTTACATATTCTTGCAATTCTTTTTATTTCTGGAGCTAATCATCAGCTTAAACAACCTTTCCATTTCAACTCATAAATATAATAGTTAACTCAATGTCCTGTCACCTCCTCCAAGAAATTTCCTTGAGCTCGTTCTCAGGAAGTGAGACATTTCCTTTACCTTGCAACCTGCTTAAATGTCTAACATTACAATTACTATATTGCTTTATTTACTTCTTTACATGACTGTCTCCACAACTAGACTCTGAAACCTGAGAGTGCAGGAATCTGTTACTTTCATCTTTGTTTCCCATTACTTATAAATATATGAAAGAGGAATTTAATGAATACTGAATAAGTGTTAATCACCTAATATAAAACTTTCCTTTTCCACATGACTTTACTGATCCAGGAAAAGAACTTGGAGTACTTGGCACTCACTCACTCACTCACTCACTCACTCACTCATTCAACAAATACTTATTGAGTTTGACTGATAACTTATTCTATAATCACTTATAAATGGATAACCTATATTTACCTCTACTGATGTTTTTAGCATCAACATTGGTCTAAATGATCTCATGGGGAGAAGCTTTAATTTTGCCAAAGAGCTATCAAAATCCCATAAAGTATAGGTGTTCCACAGTAAAAATCTTTTAGCTGAAACTAGAAAAAAACATGATATTACTAGACTTTATATTTTATTGTCATTTTCTTGATTGCACAATGCCATCTGGAAAATCACTATATTTATTGGAATAAACTCTATGCTCATCAAGAAAAAGTCATTTGGAAATTACTTTAAGCACTGAAATGAGAATGTGGAAAACCCCAAAGCTGCAAGGCTCTTTGCTTCTTTTCATGGGAAGATGTCTGCTAAAGGCATCACCCCCATCTTCCTTAGTTTAGGCTTCTCTTGAAGACTCATTGCATCTTCTTTCTACTTTAACATCTGTAGTGGTTTGAAGCTGTATGTACTCCAGAAAAACATGTTCTTAAATCTAATCCATTCCTGTGGGTGGAAACTCATAGTAGGATCTTTTGATGAGGCTACTTGAATTAAGGCGTGACCCACATAATTCTTGATGGGTCTTAGTCCTATTACTGGAGTCTTTTATAAATGGAATGAATACAGAGAAAGGAAGAGAGAGAAAGCCATGAAAGCAAGAAACTGAAATCAACACCCAGAAGAGAAGTGAAAGTCCAGCAGATGCTGCATTTGCCAGGATTGCTGGCAGCCTGACTGCAGGAAGAAGGCATCGCCTTGACGGTGCCTTGATTTGGACATTTTCTCTGTCTCAAAACTGTAAGCCAATAAATTCCCACTACGTAAAGCCAAGCCATTTCATGGTATTTGCTTTAAGCAGCCTAGGAAACTAAAACAACACCCAATGCTTAATTACACTCAAGGCCATAAATGAATTAGAAAATAATAAAACACTGAACTTGAAAAACTGTTACTCTCCTTGTAGGACTCAAGGCAGCAATATGAGAGATGAGGTTGCCCAGAAGTCAATTTCAGATTAGACATAAAACTCACTTGAAATTGCCAAACTCAGGTTATAGGTTAAATTTCAGAATACTGAGAGAATAAGACTTTAGGGCCTGTTCTTATAATTCTCTTTGACTAGATAGCTCAGAATGAAGTCAGGTCATCAGAAAGCAGTCCTGGGTCACTTCACATTGGACACAGGGAAAGGAGGGATGCTCAACATCATCTAGTCACTGGAATGAAATAGCATCACTGTTCAAAATCCTGGCTCAGCCACTTAACCAATCGTGTGATTTTAGATTTCTCTGGGCTGCAGGTTCCACATTTGAGAAAGGTGGTGATAACAGCCACCTGACAAAACTATCATGAAAAGTAAACTAGGTTATGGATAGTTAATGCCTGGTACATAGTGTCAATTAACAGTTATCTGACATTCTCCAGAATTATTCCTTTCTCAATTATAGAAGATTAATATGCAATAATCCAGGTTAAAAAATAGGTCTGCGTATTTTTTAAAAATTGTGTTCTGTAGCACAAGACTAAATGGATACTGTGCTTCTCTCAACCTCAATTCCCTAATGTATCTCACAGGATTATTTTGAGACTCCCATGAGATAGTCCATGCAAAGTACTTAACACTGACTGACATAGTAAGTACTAAAAAATATTAACTATTACAATGACAATATAGAGTATAAATATTGCTTCTGATTTTTATTAATTATGCCTGCCTTCTAATATAGAAAATGAGTATGTTGAGGATGAGAAGTAATTTTTGTTCATGATCTAAGTATCCTCCTAATGTGGACATTCAAAGAGCCCATAGATTGATGGTCATTTCAATGGCTGTTTATGACCAGAGATCCTGGTGATGCATGAGAGCCTGGTTCCTGAAATTCAACCTATTAACCATTCTCGTGTCCCAGCACTTCATTTGGGACTCAGAGTAAAGAGAAGGAAACAATGTTCCTACCCACAAGGAACTCACATATTAAAAGGAAATAAATGCATTAAAACAAAATAATGTGGGGAAGGGTGGGAAGTGTGGGGTGTAGGGCATATGGGAATCCCTTATATTGTTTTGTGTAACATTTTGTGTAATCTAAGTATCTTTTTTAAAAAATTAAAAACATTAAAAAAAAATAAAAGTCTTGCCATCCCTTCCCATCACTTGGAAAAAAAATCAGATCCCTACTGAAAACTTTAAGTTTCCAGGATCCTTGCAAAAGACTGATTGGTCTGTAGCCATGGTAACAGGTAGCCTTTTAAATCTATTCAATTGATAAAAACAAGGACCCTAAATGAGTCTACTTTTATAGGCCAACTATTAGTAATAA
Organism: Dasypus novemcinctus; assembly: GCF_030445035.2. NCBI lineage: Eukaryota > Metazoa > Chordata > Mammalia > Cingulata > Dasypodidae > Dasypus > Dasypus novemcinctus. The sequence goes on from NC_080686.1 coordinate 92,761,413, forward strand.
CCCCTTGTGCTTATGAAAGGCAGTTTAACAGAAAGAGACTCTCAGTCAAAGAAAACACACCTCTGAGTGTCAATCAATCAAGAGCAGTCTCACCCAAATACCTGATTGCTTATATTCCTAAAAATCTACACGCCTGGCGCCGAACCCATCCCCAACACCCTGTATAAGATCTGCTGCCTGTTCTGCTTGAGGACAGTATGTCTGGGCAGCATATCTCTCCCTCATTATAATAAACCATAAGTTCAGCTTTGTCTTTTAACGAAAGATGAGTGTTGGCCTCATGATCTGTTAACACTATCACAATTTTACACCAAATTCATTCCAGATACATTAAGATTAAATTGTGAATACATGTGTATGCGTAACTGTAAGAGTATTAGAAAAGTATATAAGTAACTTTTGTAAAAACATCATTTTGCCATAGCATTGGTCTTTATTTTGGGGGGTAGGGGCGGTATGGCACCAAAGGCAGAAATTGTCACAAGAAGTACTGGTAGAACTTAAGCCTCTGTAAGGTCAAATGGCAGTTCTGCACCATCACCAAACCACTCCCACCACCACCACCCACAACCATCAACACAACAGCTGCACCGCCACCCCCACCCGCAGAACCAATGACACTGGCGCCATCACTACCACTGCCATCACCACCGTTATAAGCAGAGCTAAAAGGCAGACGACGAGAGAGGGAAAATATTTGCACTATATAAAATAACATAAGGATGAGTGTTCTCAATATATAGAGGGAGCTCATAAAAATCAATAAGAAAAGTTATAGAGATGGATTTTAAAAGGTCAAAGGATACAAAAGTAATCACAAAAAGAGGAAATGCAAATAACAAGAAGAAAAAGAAGAAAAGAATGAAGGTTAACAAAGAAGAAAGAAATTACTATTTTATGAGTACTCATAGAAATGCATATTTTAAAAGATTGGCAACACAAAGCTGTTGAGGAAAGATATTTTCATATGCTACTGGTGAAAATGTAAACTGGTCCAATATTTTTAGAAGGCTATTTGCCAATATGAATTGAAAACCATAAGAATACTTTATATCCTGAGATTCCACTTCAAAGAACTTATCCTAAGAAAATAATCAGAAAGTAGCAGAAGCATTTTCAAAATTATTTATTACAATATTGTTTATATTAATGAAAATGAAAACACTTTAAAATATATCAATGAAGGATTATTTTAATGTAGTATGATATGTCAACGGAAGCAAAATGTAGACTACTCTGCAATACTCAAAATTGATGTAAATATTTACCCATTGATAAAGCAAAATGTACACAATATATTATTTAGTGAAAAAAGTCAGTTGCAAAATTCCACATATAATGTGATCCCATTTCTGTAAAATACAATGTATACACACACATTCATTCAACCAAAAAAACTATTACTTGCCTACCTTACGCAAAGCGTTATTCTAAACGTTGAAGATAGAACAAATGAACAATACAGACATGGTCCCTAACCACATGGTACCTACAGCTTGGCAAAAACAATATGGAGAGATAAACAGAGCACCAGAAGACTGGCTAAGAAATTATCATCTCAGGGCAGCAGAATTATAAGCACTTATTATTTTCTTCTTTATTGCTTTGATTTATTTTTATAAAAAAACTTTCTTTGTAATTTTTTTTCTCTTTCTCTTTTCATTTAAGCAATTCTATAGTCAGAATTTTTAAATGAGAGGTCATTTGGGTTTTAGAAAAATAAAGCAGAGACATTTTTCTACATCACTAAGGCATTCTGGCTTAGAATATTTTATTACTTTCAACTGAAATTTCTTGAGACAACGGAATTGACTAGAGCATTTATGCATTCTATTTCTGCTTCCCTCTCCTCTTCTCTCCCTTTCCTTTATCCTCCCAACCCTCCCATACCTTCCCCTCCTCATCTCTTCTTTCCTTCAATTCCTTTCCTTTTCTCCTATCATCTTCTTTACTTAAATCATGAAAGTTCTTGCTTTTGAACTACTTTCCAATAGGGTGCATTGCCCCTGGATATAAGCACATGTTGTTAATGGAATCGCAAGCTAGAGCCGATTAGTCACATCTCACCCTTATGTAAGTAGCTGTGTTGGTTTCAAACTTTGAGATGAAAAATACAATGTTGGTAGCATTCACTACGGAACAAAGTGCATTTAGCTTCATCTCCAATAAACGTTACCTTTCTGAAAGACAAGTTCCTTAAGTGCCTGAAAAGGTGAGATAATCTTACTGCATTTTTATTAGATTTCTCCACTAAAGAATCATTTTTAATGCTTCTCTGGTAAAGTACTATCTTGTGTTAATAAACACACGCACACAACCAATGTTGGGACTCAGAGCTGCGCAAAGCTGTGAAAAACATCCACTGACTTCAGAAAGTCTTAAGAGTTTTATGACATGCTCTTGCCTACATATTTGAAAGGGACATTGAAATCAGAGTTAGCATCATGCAAGGCAAAACACACAGACTTAAATGCCAAATACAATGCACACCAGGAAGAATGAGATTTAGAGTGACTTTAGAGTGGTGGGGGTAGAAATTAGCAAGGATATAGTAGTTAGGTGGGGAAAATATGGGCAGGCACATCTATGCCTAGGAAAGAGACATCAAACAAACATGAAATCCTCAGAAAGCAGGACAAATTTTGTCCAGTTTCAGGGAAACTTTGAGAGTCTACTCTGGGTGAAGTGGGTACTGATAATGTCAACAGGATTCTATGGCCTTGGATCCATGTTCACTAGCATCCATTGCTTCTGTACACTCACCCCTTTAAGGCACCACTTTTCTAGTGATGTTCAAGGTACAGTAGATGGATGCTGGTTCAGATATCCTGTTTTAAATGTCTCAAAATTAAGGATGCTGATTTGGGTAGTTCAAGAACACCTAAACTACACAATCACCTTGAATCAATTCTCCTGATTCTCAAGAAGAAAGCATCAGTTCGATGCTAGTTATCTTACCTTTCTACTATTGCAATCAACATTTTTACCAAATAGAGAACATGATAAAAACTCAGAGGCTTCCAGCTAGAAACATTTTCTAGTTTTAATATAATGACATTTTTGTCATGTTTAGATGGATGGATGATTGAAGGAAGAATGGAGGGAAGGATTTATTTGTTGTGTTATAGCTACAGAAAATGATTTTGCTCTTCCTTTAATAGTACTGATATAAAATATAAATAGTTTTAAAGCATTAAGTAATTATATTTAGGTGGCCAGGGTGATATGGCAAAACTTATGCAAGTGTTATGAAAGTACCTAAAGGGTGACAATGAAAAGAAAGAAAGAAAGGAGCATGCTAAACCTTTACCACCACCAATCTATCTCTTCTTTCACATGGAAACAGACTTCCTCAGTGAAAATGTACCCAGCCTCTCTATCTCAACCTGATCACTGGAGGTTCTCCGTCCATTTTCCCAATTTGCCTCAGAAACTGCATTCATTCTTGTAATCTTTCCTGTTCCATACCTTCCTGTCCTTCTATCTAAAGCAGCGGTCAGTAAACTTATTTCCTGGTAGTTGTTGACTTTGCACAGTGTCATCACTTTCTATGTGATTCTGTGAACAATATGGAGAGAATCTCTGGAAGGGATTTCCATCTAATATCAGGTGAGCTGAGAATGATCTTGGGGGAAGATGCCAAGTCACTCGATAATACTGCTTCTCAGGCATTTAAGTGATTTTTTGCATGATGTTCTTTCTACTCTCACAACAACCCTCTGAAGTAATCTTATTCCTATTTTGCAGAAGAAATTGAAGGTTGGAGAGTATGGCAGAGAGAATGGTACTCACTGAGCACCCCATCTGCACCCCCACATGTTCAAGCCCCCTTGCAGTTAGACAGAACCATGTGACCAGTGACAGCAAATGGGCCGTGAGTGGAAGAGGCAGTGTTGTTTTCATGTCAATGCGTAGATGAGCTGGGGCACACTCCTCCAGCTATAGCAGAAACTGAGAACTAAAGAATCTGTTTGTTTCAGATTACACAGGTACAAGATAGAGTTTTCATCAGCTTAAATACCCAAGTGACCATATGGAGAAATGCCCTCAGCTGAATGATGTAGATTAATATTTGTTTTGTTAGGCCACTGAGATTTGGGGGTTGTTTATTACTTTAGCTGTTACAGTTTTGGTCTCCTGAAAGCAGTGCCTGAGGCAGAGTGACATGCAGAACATTTATTACAACATTCTCTATGAATACAGGACAAGGAAAAGGAGCAGAACTGGACAGTGAAAGAGGTTGAGTAGCAGTAGAGCCACAATAAGGTATCAGATGACCCTATGGAGAAGTTCTAAAACTGTCTTGGCCCCTTTGAGTTGTTTCAAATTGGGACCAGGGGGTCAGATCTTTATACCCCCAGAACAATTAATCCTTGAATGAGGACTTGCTTCCAGGAGAGAGCTGTGAACTTGGATAAATCCATTCTCTTCAGTCCAGTGTAATTCCTGGAGAGGGCTAACAGGTGAAGTTATCAGCCATGCACACTCCCATCAAGTGGAGAAATAAGTCCTATAGTTTTGAAAAGGGATCTGGGAAGTGCATTACAATATCAATACAAAAGCATAACTCAGTCAATTTGGGCTTATACAGAGAGGTTAAGCCCATGCCACAGAGTAGCCAGTAGCAGTTTTGGGATTAAAATTTACATCTGTCTAATACCTAAATCTTAACCATCTTCTAGTTTGGATACAATGCTTCTTTGGTGCAGACCTATTAATGGGGTCATAACTATTTTAGGAGGAATTTTTCTAGATGCTCAATTAACAAAATCTTGAGGAATAAATATGGGGCTTATTATAACAAAAGCAACTAAGGCTTAGAGAAGATAAATTCTCTGCTTTTGAAATATGGACCCAGGACTGCTTTACTTTAAGATCTGTATTCTATGCCAAATCAACTTGAGTCCACCTGAAGCCTCCCGAGGAAAGCTAAATCATCTAAGGCCTCTAGACATGGGCATTTGATTAGGAGTGGCACGCATTTTGAAAGGTTCATAACTCGTCAAGACTACACATCTCTTTTACTTTGAATTCAGATGTTGGAATGACTAATTCCCTGCTGATATTCTGGAAAGAGAATACAGTTTCTTCAATAATGTACCTGTTATGGGATGGTATTCAAGATTTCTAGTCTGTAGTCCTGGTCTACAGACCTCCTAGTACTATGAGTTGACAAACTTGAACATTTGATCTTTCCAGATCTCAGAGATAAAGAAGTTGGACACTCTATGTATTATTTCTAAATGATATTTTCTTTTTTCAATTCAATTTATGGAGTACTTGTGAAATGAACTACATGGTAAGCACTGAGCTGGGTAATACATACTTTGACAAGTATTTCTTAAGCTTCTTTGACCCCTCAGGCAATTCTATCCATTCAAATTAGAGTTCTCAGGGAGCAAAAGTGGCTCAAGCAGTTGAGTGCCTGCCTCCCACATGGAAGATCCCAGGTTTGGTTCCCAGTGTCTCCTAAAGAAGACAAACAAACAGTGAGCAGACATTGAGCAAAACTAAAGAGCAGAGAATCACAAAAACAACAAAGCAGACAATGAGCAAAAAAATACAGCAAGTAAAAGCAACCAGCAAGACAATGAACAAGCAACAAGCCGACAACTGAAAACAAAAACAAAAAAAACGAGCTGGAAGTAGATGTGACTCAAGCAGTAAAGCACCTGCCGCCCACATGGGAGACCCTGGGTTTGGTTTCCATTGCCTCCTAAAGAAACAACAAACAGACAATGAGTGAAAAACAATGAGCAAAGCAGATAGGGAGAGGGGAGTTAGTGTCTTCAACAGTGACCAAGATTTAAGACCAGACCATTTATCCACAGAAAGTATTAAACTCATATAACTCACTTGGTAATATTGCTGGTGAAAACCTTTAGATATGGATATCTGTAATATACCCCTGGAATAACAGTGTTTATTAAAGAATTTTAATTGATTTATTCATTCTTGTACTGTTGGTCAATGAGTATGGATCACAAACTGCACAGATGATCAAGGCTACAAAAATGAGAAAAACAGAGTCTATGGCCTTGAGGATCAATAGAGTACAAACTGCAAATTATAAGAACAGAAGGACACAGACATGTAAATAATAAGGAAAATAACATTTATTAAGATAATATAATAAGTAACATTTATTGAGTTCTCAATATGTACCAGTCATTATATTAAGTGAGTGTATTGCAATGGCTACATTATAAGCTCCATGGAAACTGACATTATGTCAGTTTTTTTTCACATCTATAATTATAGTCTGGCATTTGGAAATACTCAAAATTAGTTTTTGGATGAGTATATGTGATCTCATTTAATCTATTTTATAGCCAAGGAAATTGTACAGTCAGTGGTAGAACTATTAGTGAAACTTGGGTACCTGGGTATTTCTGTTATGAGAGAAATACCCAGGTATTTCTAACTTTACTGGTCCTCATAAATAAAAACAGAGTGAACTACATGAAAAAAATCCATAAATATTTGACTGTACTGTTCATTGAACCATGAATTAGATGAGGTCAGGAAGCATGTCTGTCTTGTTTATCATGGTATTCTCTAGTGCCAAGCATACTGCCTGATATATAATAGTTAAACATTAATCAGTGTCCTGACAACAAACATTTCTCTGAATCAAAGTCCATATTGAAATAATGTTTCACTAACAAACTGTATACAAGATATGAACAGGTATAAGAAAACAACGATGGCATAGTTTCCTGGGGCTAGTAATACCTGCACAAGAGGAGAATACAAAACAGGGGGCTGAAAGAATGAATAAGTAAGTGAATAAATTAATTAATAGGGTAAAGCAATAAAATAAATGAAGTTGTAGAATAGCACAGAGAGTTGAAGGATGTGATAGTATTTCAGATCTGGGGAGAGGGTAATGAGCAATAAAGCTAAACTCAGCAAGGAATTGATGTTGATTTTGTATTCCATACTAAGGGTTTTGATCTTTATCCTAAAGGCATTGTAGAAAACATGAAAAGAGAGGACAGAATTAAGGAAAAGATGATGAGTTCCATTTTGGACATATTAATACTGGGACATGTGACAGATTCAAGTGGAAATGCCCAGTTTCGAGTTAAAGAGAGGTCAATAATGGAGATAGGATATTTATAACTCATCAGTATACAGTCTGGATGTGGATAAGATTTTCCAAAGATAGTAAATAGTGTGGAATTAGAATATCAAATATCTAAAACTTACATTACAAATGTACAATTTTGGGGTGAATAAGGTTGGCAAAATATATGCAGATTTCTGTGTAGATACCTATAAGGAACTGAATTTTTATACAACTGGTTGGAAGAGAAAAAGTAAAGATGAATGGAGATGATTTGAAATAGCTTGAATTACCCTACTACCTATCTCGTCTCAATATGCTATGCCAAATACTTTTAAGGATATTTTCATTTATCCAACTAATAGGTATTGGAAGATATACTATGAGTCAGGTACTGTGCTGGATACTATAAATACAAAGGATATTATATGTGGACTTTTTCTGTATGAGATCACAGTTTAGTGGCAAAATAGCAAAACAGTCAGAAAATTATATTGACCTAGAGTTAACTGGATGTTTAGAGGCAGAAACCTTCCTTTACTTAAGTTTACCTACTGATGAATAAAGCTTGAGCCAAAGGGCAATAGAGCAGTCTTGGAAAAGAACTAATAGCAATTTAGTTGGCAACTGCCCACAGACTTGACCTAAATAGAATAACTAAAGGAAAATACCATTAGAAAGCCCTGGTGAGGCTTAAAGCTTTGATGCATAACAAGCAGAAATCGAAAGCCCTTGACCATTAGCTAGTTTCAGCCCTAACTAAACCGCTTGATTTTGATAATGTCATCTGCTCTCTCAAAAAGAAGTACAACTTCATCACCCAGTCATTATGGAATGACTGGCACCAGACCTACCCTCCTGACCTAAATAACTAGAAAAAGAGAGAAAATAAGTGAAACAAATATTTTCCAACATTTTATAGTAAGCAACAGAGGATTGTGGTCACAGTGAGCAGTGAAAGTAGAGAGATGAGCCTCACGTTTGCTCCAGATTTCTGCAAAGATGCACTTTCCAGGCTGCAGTGTAAGGAAAGGTATTCAGTCACTGCATCAAAGAGACTAATTATGGAGTTCATAATGCCTGAGGTAGCTGGTATTAACAAAGTAGAGAACTGGAGAGGTGGGGGAAATTCAGGAAAAAAGCATCAGATATGTGCACAGAGTTTCCCTTAAGTTGGTCTCTGAATACAAAGACCTACATGTGTTGAATAAAACCCAAGAAGCCAGCAAGAATGGCCAGGAAGTGATAAACTGGATATGAATAATATTGCATAGGACAAGCCATCATGGAGAGTCCTTGAGGAAAAGCAGGGTATTTGGGAATGATCATATGAGAGTTATGACTTAGTTCATAGTAATAAAATAGCCAGGGCAAATAGGCTATTTTAAATACACCATAATAAACTTAATAATAAGTCAAGATAGGAGCAACTTGATCTACAGGTAGCCTAATTACAAAGTCTAACACTCTTTGAAAGAAGGCAACAAAACCCAGGACTTGAATATACAAAATTTACAATGTCCATTACCCAATTTCTTAAAATGTCATATGTGCCAAGAAGCAGGAAAATAGACCCATAATCAAGAGAAAAAAATCAACCACTAGAAAAGACAGAAATGACAGAAGTAGCAGATAAGGAATTTAAGTAGCCATCATAAATATCTTCAATATGCTCAAGAATATAAAGGAAAATATGAACACAATGAGAAAAGAAACACATAAAAAAGGACCAAGAGGTACTTTGAAAAACGAGAAGTACAAGGGGTATGAAATTTTCAGTAGATGGGATTAGCAGCAGATTAGACATTGAAAATGAAAATATCTGTTAACTTGAACATATGGCCATGAATCATATTCAAAACAATGTTCAGAGAGGAAAATATCTAAAAAGCTAATAAGGCCTGTGGTGGTTTGAAGCTGCATATAATCCAGAAAAACATTTTCTTAAATCTAATCCATTTATGTGGGTGTATAAACATTTTAAATAGGACCTTTTGAAGAGATTACTTCAGTTGTGTCCCACCCCAGTCAGGATGGGTCTTAATCCTATTACTAGAATACTTTATAAAAGAATGAAATTCAGAGAAAGAAAGCCACAGAAGCAAGAAGCTGAAATCAGTGAAACCTAGAAGAAAAGGGAGAGACCAGAAGATGCCACTTTGTTCCTTGCATGTGACAGAAGAGCAAAGGATTACCAGCAGCCAGTCTTTGGGAAGAAAGCTTTGGCTCAGTGATGCCTTCATTTGGGCATTTTCCCAACCTCAAAACTGCGAGCAAATAAATTCCCATTTTTTAACCTGACCCATTTCATGGTACATGCTTTGAGCATCCTAGGAAATGAAAACAGATCCTCAGTGATCTCTGGGACAATATAAATCAACATATAATGTGTATGTATGTCCCAAAAGGTTAAGGGAGAGCCTGATAAAATATTTGAGAAGATAATGGCCAATTTTTTCCCCCAAATATCTCACTATTATTGTAGAGGAATTTATTTCTCCACAGTGTTTGCCTCATGTACTATGGGGTACCCTGATTTGATAAATAAATGATTGTTATTTCTTCTCAGTAGAAATTTCCCCTCTTTTTACTATAGTGTCCTTCTGTGTCTCTTATAACAGTTTTGCATTTAAAGTCTATTCTGTCCTACCATGGCCCACTGGGTGGACTGGTGGAGAGTGCAAACTACAATGTAAACCACTATCCATGTGGTGCAGCAGTGCTCCAAACTGTATTCACCAAATGCAATGAATGTGCCATGATGATGAAAGAGGTTGATGTGAGAGGAGTGGGGTGAGGAGGGTTGGGGGTATATGGGGACCTCATATTTTTTTAATGTAACATTTTTAAAAAATTAATTAATTTAAAAGTCTATTCTGTCCAATATTGGTATAGTTACCCAAGCTCCTTTTTAGTTACTGTTTGCATGGAAAACCATTTTTGAGCCTTTCATTTGCAACCTATTTGTGTCCTTGAGATGAAGGTGAGTTTCTTGTAGACAGAATATAGATGGATCATATTTTTTAATCCCTTCTTCTAATCTGTGTCTCTTAATTGGGGAGTTTAATCCATAACTTTCAATGTTATTACTGTAAAGCAGTACTTACTTCAACCATTTTATCTTTATGTTTTTATATGTTATATCTTAGTCATTTTATTTTTCTTTCTCTTCCTACTCTTTCAGTTACTAATAATCTGTATTTCTGTACTCTCCTCTAAACCTCTCTCTCTTGTCTCTACTTTCAGTCCACAGAATTCCTTTTGGTATTTCTTGTAGGGCAGGCCTCTGATGGATTAATTCTCTTAATTTCCATTTATCCGTGAATATTTTTATATTTCCCTCATTTTTGAAAGGCAATTTTACTGGATACAGAATTCATGGTTGACAATTTTTCTTTTTCAGCACCTTAACTATGCCATACTACTTTCTTCTCACTTCCATGGTTTCAGATGAGAAATCAGCATCTAATCTTATTGGACATCCCTTGTGTGTGATGGATTGCTTTTCTTTTGCTGCATTCAGGATTCTCTTTATCTTTGGTATTTGACAATCTGATGAGTATATGTCTAGAAGTAGTTCTGTTAGGATTTATTCTGTTTGGAGTACACTGTGCTTCCTTGGCATTTACATTCCTCATGAGAGTTGTGAAATTTTGAGCCATTATTTCCTCAAACACTCCTTCTGCCCCTTTTCCCTTCTCTCTCTGGGACATCCATAATGTGTATCTTTGTGCATTTCATGCTGTCATTCAATTCCTTGAGACATGCTCAATTTATTCCAATGTTTTCTCTATATGTTCTTCTATCTGTGCAATTTCAGATGCCCTATCTTCTAATTCACAAATTGGTTCTTCTCCCCATTCAAATCTGTATTGTGTGATTCTAGTGTATTCTTAGTTTCTTTTATTGTGACTTTCATTGCCATAATAACTGTTATTTTTCTACGGATGTTTACAATTTTTTCTGTATGCTCATTTAGTGTCTTCTTAATATCCTTCATCTCTTTCTTCAGCTCCTTGAATTCATTTAGGAGATTTTTATGAATATCTTTGATTAGTTGTTTCAAATCTTCATCTCTTTTGTCTTCTTAATTTGTTCCTTTGACTGGGTCACATCTTTCTCTTGCTTAATATGGCTTTTAAATTTTTGCTAATATCTAGACATCTGTTTTTCTTGGGAGCTTACTATGTTAATGAGTTTGCTCTCTTGCCTAGGGTTTTATTGTTGCCTGGCTTTGTATTAAGGTTCTTCTTTAACAATTGGTTCAACACATTCAAAATCTTTAGAATTGCCCCTGTTTAACTGATCCAAACTGGTCCAGGGACCCACAAAAGGGGAGCCAGCTCGTCTGTGGTAGCCTCTCAGTCTCAACACCCAGCTCATTCCCGGAATTATGTACCATGGTCACTTGGCCTCCTGAGTCCAAGCACTGCCATTTCACACCCCCCTGCAACCACCTGCACCACCCATGCCAGTGAGGCCTCCCTGACAGGCCACCCATTCCACTTCTCCCGTACCCAGCAAATGTGGGCCTACAATGCTGACTCCATCCCTGATTAAGGACCCCTTCACCAGCTGGCTGTCCATGCTGCTTACCATATGCCACTACCTCTTTTCCCATGCCCAGCAAGCCTGTCTGTCTTCTTGCCATTTCTGGAGAATGAGTGTGCCTTGCAACTCCCTACTCCACCATCTTGGATCTGTCCAGAAAAAAAAATTGTGAACAATGAAGTCAAAATAAAGTTAATTTATACCAGATGGAAAGTTGGATCAATACAAAAGAATGAAGTATGCTATAAATGTGAAATATATGGGTAATTAAATGATCTTTTCATTTTTTAAATTAGTTAAAGTATAACATTATTTTAAAGTTAAAATATATTTTAAGGTTTGTATTATATTTAAATTTTAAAACTATGACAACAATAGCCCAAAGGGCAAGAGGCAGATATAAAAGTTTTCCATCAGAAGAGTATTATATTAAGTAAGTGATATAAATGTTCATAAAAAGTAGACTGTGGTATTTGAAAAATCATTTTGTAAACCCCAGACATACCATTAGAACTAAAATTTACAGATAATATGCTGGTAGTTGAAATAAGGTAGATTATTTGACAAATAATAAAACAGAAGGCACAAAAAGAAGAGAAAATGACCAAAAGTAGATGGGAAAATATCATCATGGAAGTTGTAAATGCAAACATATTGATAGTCACATTAAATGTAAATAGTCAAAGCATGCCAAATAGAGGCAAAAATTATAAGGTTGTGTGATGGTTAGGCTGATGTGTCAACTTGACCAGGTAATGGTGCCCAGTTTTCTGGTCCTCAAGCATTGAGCTATCTATAATACAAGGAATTTCATGGACTTCAGTCATTAGTGGGTTGATTGCTGGTTATATCTGCAATCAGCTAAGGACATTGCCATCAGCAATGAGTGACATCTCATCCAATCTACTGAAAGCTTTAAAAGGAGAAGTGATTTCAGCATTCAGAGAAAAAATCCCCATCTCTACTTTAGGCAGACAGCATCTCCTAGGAATGCAACAACGACTTTCATCAGAGCCCTTGGTTTGCAGCCTGCCCTGTGGAATTTGGACTTGTGCATCCCCACAGTTGTGTGAGAGAATTTTACAAAATCTCTTATGATTTACAGATATCTCCTGTCAGTTCTCTCTCCCTAGAGAACCCTCACTAATACAGACTTTACAATGTTCAGTCTACATTAGACCCACTTTAAATGTGAAGACCCAATGTATTACAATATAAGGTTGTAAATGATAAATCATGCAAAACCTAATTATAAGAAAGCAGAGCAAGTATATTAAAATCAAACAAAGCAAAATTCACATTAAGAATGTTACCAGGTATAAAGAAAAATATTTCATAATGATAAAGGGGTTAATTCATTAGAAAGACCCTAAATTTTAAATGTGTATGCACATAAGTACAAAGTTTTAAACAGTGAAGCAAAACCTGACAGATCTAAATGGAAAAAGAGACAAACCCAGAATCATAACTGGAGATGTCAATGCTTGTCTCTCAGCAATTGCAAAAGTAGAAAATAGAACTTGGTCTAATTGACATGTATGGAACAAGCCATTAAACAGCAAAGGAATATACATTTTTCACCAGAATAGACCATATTCTCAGAAAGAAGTCTCAATAAGTTTTAAAGAACTGAAAGCATACAGAGTATGTTATCCAAGCACATTGAAATTAAAATAAAAAGTATTTTCATTTAAGTATCTTGAAAATCCCTACCTATATATAAAACAATATATTATAGAAAAACCATGGATAGAATTAGAAAAACTCTAAGAATTAAAAGAATTAGAATGAAAATTAAAACATAACAGCAAAACTTTGAGAAACAGTTAAAGTAGTGCTTTAAATGGTAATATTAGAAGATAATGAGGGAAGTGGATTTCACTCAACAGATAGGGCGTCCACCTACTACATGGGAGGTCCAGGGTTCAAACCCAGGGCCTCCTGACCCATGTGATGAGCTGGCCCGCGTGCAGTGCTGATGTGCACAAGGAGTGCCATGCCAAGCAGGGATGTCCCCTGCATAGGGGAGCCCCACACACAAGAAGTGCATACCATAAGGAGAGCCACCCAGCGTGAAAAAGTGCAACCTGCACAGGAGTGGCACCGCACACACGGAGAACTGATGCAGCAAGATGACGCAACAAAAAAGAAACACAGATTTCCAGTTGCCACTGGCAAGAATACGAGCAGACACAGAAGAACACACAGCAAATGGACACAGAGACTAGACAACTGCGGGGGAGCCAGGGAAGGGGAGAGAAATAAATAAAAATAAAAATAATAATTTTTAAAAGTAAAAAAAAAGATGATAATGAATGACTAATATCAGTGATATACTATTAAATTCACACATTAAGGAGCTGGTAAAAGAAAAGCAAATTAAACCCAAAATAAAAAGGAAGGAAATAATAAAGATAAATTGGAAATCAATGAAATAGAAAACAAACCTAAAAACTGAAAACAAAAGTTACCTTCTTTGAAAAGATCAATAAAAATGATAAATCAAAGAATGTATTTTGTATAATTTCAATCTTTTTAAATTTATTGAGACTTGTCTTATGATCCAACATATGGTCTATCTTAGAGAAGGATCCATGAGCACTTGAAAAGAAAGTATATCTTACTGTTTTGGGGTGCAATGCTCTATAGATGTCTGTTAGGTCTAGTTCATTTTTCATATTATTCAAGTTATCTGTTTATTTATCCTCTGTCCAGATGTTCTATCCAATACTGTGAGTGGTGTATTGAAGTCTCCAACTATTATTATAGAGACATCTTTTTCTCCCTTCAGTTTTGCTAATGTGAGCCTCATGTATGCTTGGGCACTCAGGTTAGGTGCATAAATATTTATTATAGTTATTTCTTCTTGGTAAATTGCACCTTTTATTAATATGTAATGACTTTTTTCATCCCTTATAACAGTTTTGCATTTGAAATCTATTTTGTCCAATATTAGTATCACTACTCCTATTCTTGGTTACAATTTGCATGGAATACCATTTTCAAAACTTTCTTTGATCATACAGAATGAAGCTGGAAATCAATAATGGACAGAAAAAGGGACAATTCACAAATATATGGAGATTAAACAACACACTCTTAAACAATCAGTGGGTCACAGAAGAAATTGCAAGAGACATCAGCAATTATCTTGCGATGAATGAAAATGTGAACACAACCTATCAAAATCTATTGGACACTGCAAAGCAGTGCTGAGAGGGAAATTTCTAGCCCTCAATACTTACATTAAAACAGAAGAAAGAGCTAAAATTGAAGATCTAATCACATGAGTGGAGGGACTAGAAAAAGAACAGCAAGCTAATCCCAAAACAAGCCAAAGGAAAGAAATAGTAAAGATCAGAGCAGAATAAATGAAATCAAGAACAAAAAAAAAAAAAAAAATAGAATCAACAAAACCAAAAGTTCATTCTTTGAGAAGATCAACAAAAATCGACAACCCTTAGCTAGATTGACAGAAAAAAAGAGAAAAGACACAAATAAATAAAATCAGAAATAAGAGGGGGACATTACACTGATCCTGCAGAAAAATGAGAAATCATAAGAGGATACTATGAACAACTATATGCCAAAAACTAAACACTGTAGAAGAGATGGACAAAATTCCTAGAAACACACAAACCACCTACACTTATCCTAGAAGAAATGGAAGACCTCAACAAACCAATAACAGCTGAAGAGATTGAAACAGTCATCAAAAACCTCCGAAAGGGAAAGTGTCTGTGGCTCAATCAGTTGGGCTCCCGTCTACCATATGGGAGGCCCTGGATTCACATCCTAGGGCTTCCTTGTGAAGGCAGGATTGCCCACACACTGCAGAGCACCAACCAGCCTGCAAGCACTGCAGAGCACCCCCCGGCCTGCAAGCACTGTGGAGAGCCAACTCAGCAAGGTGACACAACAAAAAAGGAGACAAGCAAAAACATAGGACAAAAGCACATTGAATGGAGACAGAGAACAGACAGCAAGCAAGTCACAAGTGGGGAGGGGAAATAAATAAATACAGACACAGAAGAACACACAGTGAATGGATGCAGAGAGCAGACAGCATGCAAAAAAAAAAAAAGTCACAAATAAAAAAAACAAAACAATACAAACCTCCCAAAGTTGAAAAGCCTGGGACCAAATGGCTTCACAGGTAAATTCTACAATGGATAGGGTGTCCACCTACCACATGGGAGGTCCATGGTTCAAACCCAGGGCCTCCTTAACCCATGTGGAGCTGGCCCATGTGCAGTGCTGATGTGTGCAAGGAGTGTCCTACCATGCAGGGGTGTTCCCTGCATAGGGGATCCCCATGTGCAAGGAGTGCACCCCATAAGGAGAGCCGTCCAGCATGAAAGAAAGTGCAGCCTGCCCCAGAATGGCACCGCACACACGGAGAGCTGACACAACAAGATAAAGCATCAAAAAGATTCCCAGTACCACTATAAGGATAGAAGCAGTCACAGAGGAACACACAGTGAATGGACACAGAAAGCAGACAACTGGGGGGGAGGGGAGAAATGGGAGAGAAATAAATTTAAAAAAATAAATAAAGACAATCTTGCTCAATCTTGCTCAAGCTCTTCCAAAAAATTGAACAGGAAAGAATGCTACCAAAATCATTCCAGGAAGGCATTATCACCCTAATACCAAAACCAGAATAAGGATAATACAAAAAAAAGAAAATTACAAACCAATATCTATAATAAATTACAAACCAATATCTATAATAAAAATAAATAAAAATCCTCAATAAAATACTTGTAAACAGAATCCAAAACAACATTAAAAGAATTATATACCACAATCAAGTGAATTTTAGCCCTGGTATGCAAGGGTGGTTCAACATGAGAAAATCAATTATTGTAATAAACCACATTGATAAATTGAAGAAGAAAAATCACATGATCCTCTCAACTGTGGCAGAAAGGGCATTTAACAAAATAACAGCACTCTTCCTTGATTAAACAAAAAACAAAAAAACACTCCAAAAGATAGAAATAGAAGGAAGCTTTCTCAACATGGTACAATGCATATAATGAAGATATCTACAGCTAGAATTGTTCTCAATGGTCAAAGACTGAAATCTTTCCCACTGAGATCAGGAACAAGACAAGGATGCCCACTGTCACCATTGTTATTCAATATTGTGCTACAAGTTCTAGCTAGAGCAATTAGGTTAGACAAAGAAATAAAAAGCATCCTAATAGGAAAGGAAGAAGTAAAACATCCACTATTCACTGATGATATGATCCTATATCTAGAAGCTCCTGAAAAATTTACAATGAAGCTACTAAAACTAATAGACAAGCTAGCAAAGTGGAAGGATACATGATTAATAGGCAAAAATCAGTAGCATTTCTATATACCACTGATGTGCAGTCTTAGAAGGAAATCAGAAAAAATTATTCCATTTATAATGGCAATGAAAATAATCAAATATTTAGGAATAAACTTAACTTAGGACATAAAGGACCTGTATTCAGAAAACTACAAAATATTGATGAAGGAAACTGAAGAAGACTTAAATAAGTAGAAGTGCATTCTGTGTTCATGAATTGGAAGACTGAATATTGTTAAGATTGCAATTCTGCCTAAACTGATTTACAGGTTCAATGCAATCCCAATAAAATCCCAACAGCCTTTTTTGAACAGATGGAAAAGCCAATTATCAAATCTATTTGGAAGGGTAAAGGCCTCAAATAAAAAAAAAAAAAGATCTTAAAAATAAATGAACTTGGAGGACTCTTACTTCTGGACTTTAAAGCATATTACTTAGCTACAGTGCTAAAAACAGCATGGTATTGGCATAAAGACAGACACATTGACCAATGGAACTAAATCAAGAACTCAGAAATAGACCCTCACATCTACAGTCACATGATTTTTGACAAGGTGGTCAAGTCTTCCCAGCTGGGCCAGAAGTCTATTCAAGAAATGGTGCTGGGAGAACTGGATATCCATACTGAAAAGAAAGAAAGAAGACCAGAATCTCACACCTTGTACGAAAACTACCTCAAAATGGATCAAGGACCTAAATATAAAAGCAACAACCATAAATCTCCTAGAAGAAAATATAGGAAAACATGTTAAAAATCCTGTGGTAGGTGGTAGTTTCTTAAACCTTACACCAGAAGCATGAACAACAAAAGAAAAGATGGATAAATGGGACCTCCTCAAAATTCAACTCTTTTGCACCTCAAAAGACTTTGTCAAAAGGGTAAAAGGCAGTGAACTTAATGGGAGAAAATATTTGGCAACCACATATCTGATAAGGGTTTAATGTCCATAATATACAGAAATAATAGAACTTAACAATAAAAAGACAAACTACCCAATTAAAAATTGGGCAAAAGACTTGAAAAGACAGTTGTCCAAAGAAGAAATACAAATGGCAAAGAAACATAATAAAAAATATTCAACATTACTATTAATTAGTGAAATGCAAATCAAAATTACAATGAAATATCATTTCACACCTATTAGACTGGCTGCTATCAAAAAGTCAGAAAACCAGCTAACCAACAAGATGGCCACAGAATAAGGAGCTCCTAGAGTGAGCTTATGCTACAGCAAGGTTAGTAATCACCCAGTGCTATTTAAAGCACCTGTTTAGGGGTTCCAGGAGACCAGAAGAGCATCCTGCAACATCCTTTAAAGAATGGAAGGAGGAAAATGCCCATCTTCAGAGAAGACTCAGAAGTAGAGCACTTCACATCCCAGAGGCCAGTGCCCATCCTCCACTGGACACTCCACTTCCTAAAAAAACCGGGGGAAGAGACAGTTGGGCACCAACTTCAGCTACTGATTAGTAAATTTGGTGGGCTAAAGTGTAATCTTAAGAACAGCTAAAGTTTGAGCCTGTCCAAGTCAGAAAGAGGCCAGAAGCTTCCATTTTAACTCCACCCCTGGCACCAGGGAAAACAAAACAGACTGAAAGTCATAGTGCTGGTAGGGACTGGCTTCTTTCACCCAGATCAGACTGCAGTGCTAGCATAAGCCCCAGCCCTGCCTCCAGCAGGAAGGAACCATGGGTGGACCTGCGACAGCCTCTCCAGTAAAATACAGGCCAGGTCGCAGAGGCTGGTGATCATCCTACTCCGGTGGTGCAAGCTGCCTCAGGAGCTTTTGTATGGCTGGAATTGGAAGCTTCATTTCCCAAAAGCAGGGAAGGAGACTTCAGGTACTGATTAGTCAATTTGGCTGGCTAAAGTATAACACTAAGAACATTTAATGTTTGAACCTGTCACGGTAGGAAAGAGGCTGGTAGCACCCATTTTGATTCTGCCCAGGCATGAGGAGAACCTGGGCTGACTGAAAATCACAGTGATAGTAGGGACTGGCTTCTTTCACTCAGATTGACCTACAGCCCTGGTGCAGGCTTTAACCCTACCTCTAACGGGCAGAAAGCTGGTGAACCCTACACCAGCCTCTCTGGGTAACTGCAGGTACATTTGACTGGCACAAACTGAATAGTCAGAAGTCAACCAGCAACTGTGGTCATTTTGGACCTGCATGGCATAGATTGCTGCCCACACCTGCAGCTCCATCCCTGCCCCAGGAAAGGGAGAAATGGGCATGAAGCTTCATCAGTGTCTCTGGGCAACTACAGTCTATGCCTGTACAACTTGAATTATTACACACAGCTGTGGCTCTTTCCTTACCCCTGGCAAAGGAAAAAGTTGCAGAAGCTTCATCAGTCTCTGAGGAAATAAGGGTAGCTTGAACCTCCACAACTTGCAGCAAGAACTACATCCTTGGCTACTACTACACAACCAGCAAGGGAGAAAGGGCAGGAAGCCCTAAACTAAAGAGAAAAACTGCACCCAGAATAAATACTCTAGTAAGCCAGATGCCAATACACCAACAAAAAATTACAATCCACACCAAGAAACAGGAAGCTATGGCCCAGTTAAAGGAACAAGATAAGCCTCCAGATGGCATAAAAGAGTTGATGCAACTAACCATAGATGTTCAAAGAAATCTCCTTAATAAATTCAATGAGATGGCTAAAAAGATTAAGGACATTAAGAAGACACTGGATGAGTACAAAGAAGAATTTGTAAGCATACATAGAAAAATAGCA
Organism: Dasypus novemcinctus; assembly: GCF_030445035.2. Lineage (NCBI taxonomy): Eukaryota > Metazoa > Chordata > Mammalia > Cingulata > Dasypodidae > Dasypus > Dasypus novemcinctus. The sequence continues at coordinate 92,781,122 of NC_080686.1, forward strand.
GATCTTATGGGAATAAAAGGTGCAATAAATTAAATTTTAAAAACATTGGAGTCATATAATAGCAGATGTGAGTAGGCAGAAGAAAGGACTGATGAGCTTGAAGCAATGGCCTCTGAAGGTGAGCATACAAAAGAACAGATGAAGAAAAGAATGGAAAAAATTGAACAAGGTCTCAGGGAACTAAATGACAGCAAAAGGCAAGCAAACATATGTGTCATAGGTGTCCCAGAAGGAGAAGAGAAGGTAAAAGGGGCAGAAGGAATATTTGAAAAAATAATGGTAGAAAATTTCCCAACTCTATTGAAGGACATAAATATCCATGTCCAAGAAGCACAATGTATTCCCATGCAAAAAATTCCAAGTAGACCGACCTCAAGACACATACTCATCAGAATGTCAAATGCCAAAGACAAAGAGAAAATTCTGAGAAGAGCAAGTGGAAAGCAATGCATAACGTATAAGGGATACCCAATAAGATTAAGTGCTGATTTCTCACCAGAAACCATGGAGGCAAAAAGACAGTGATCTGATATATTTAAAATACTACAAGAAAAAAACTTCCAGCCAATAATCTTACATCCAGCAAGACTGTCTTTCAAAAATAAGGGTGATATTAGAATATTCACAGATAAACAGAAATTGAGAGAATTTCTTAGCAAGGGACCAGATTTTCAGGAAATTCTAAAGGGTGTGCTAGAGTCTGAAAAGAAAAGACAAGAGAGAGACCTGGAAGAGAGTCTAGAAATGAAGATTATATCAGTAAAAGTAACTAAAAGTGTCAAAAGAGTGGTGAAAATAAAATATGACAGATAACATTCAAATATTCAGAAATAAACTTAACCAATGATTTAAAGCACTTGTATTCAGAAAACTGCAACTCAATGTTAAAAGAAATTTTAAAAAGGCCTAAATAACTGGAAGAACATTCCCTGCTCATGGATTGGAAGACTAAATATGGTTAAGGTGTCAGTTCTACTCAAATTGATATACAGATTCAATGCAATTCTGATTTTAAAAATTCCAGCAGCATTAAAAAAAATTAAAAACATGATCAGCAAATTTATTTGGAAGGGTAAGGGGTCCTGAATTGCTAGAAACATCATAAAAATGAAAAGTTAACCCTCCTCTCCACACTTTAAATCTTATTACCAAGCTATAGCGGTAAAAACAGCCAGGTACTAGCCTAAAAACAGACACATAGACCAACGGAACCAAACTGATGGTTCAGAAACAGACCCTCACATGTATGGTCAAGTGATTTTTGACTAGCCTGTCAAACCCACACAATTTGGGTATAACAATCCATGCAACAAATGGCGCTGAAAGTATTGAATATCCATAGTGAAAAAAAGGAAAGAGGATCCCTATCTCTCACCTTATCCAAAAATTAACTCAAAATGGATCAAAAGTCTAAAAATAAAAGCAAGAACCATAAAACTTCTAGAAGATATTGTAGGAAAATATCTTCAAGACATGGTGGTAGGTGGTCGGTTCCTAAAGGAGATAAGAGGAGGACTGAGATGGACTATTGATGTTTAACATATGTAGAGGTTTTACTTAACTGTACTGTAAAAGTGTGGAAATGTATAGAGTTGATGGTAATACATTATAGAGAGTAATAGCTGGTTTATAAATGGGAATGTGGCTGAAAAGGGTAGTCTAAGGATGTAAATGCTAATTGAAAGAAAACTAGAGAATAATCTAGGGACTGATGAACACAGTAAATCCAGAGGTGGATAAGAATTGTGGTTGATGGTACAGATGCAAGAGTGTCCCTTGTAAACTAGAGCAGATGTACAACATTATTGCAGGGTGGTGTGAATGTGGAGATACATGGGAAGAATAAAACTGGAGTGACCTATGGATTGTGGTTAACAGTAATAACAGTAATAATGTAATATTCATGCACCTATGCCAAAGATGTACTATGTTAATAATGAGGGAGTATGGAACAAGTGAGCCAAATGTATACCATGGACCTGGTAATAGTCTGATGATATTATCTCATAATCTGTAACAAATGCTCTACCATGTGGTGTGTTGATAGAGGGGTGTTGTATGGGGATCCTGCACATATGCATGATTGTTTTGTAAATTTACAACTTCTGTCATAAAAATATATTTAAAAAATAATAATAAGGTGGGTTGGGAGAGAATACACCAAATGTAAAATAAAAATGAGTGTTAATGATAGTAAGATTTTGACAATATTATTTCATCATTTGTAACAAATATCTCACAACAACATAAAGTGTTGATGGTGGTTGATATATGGGACCCCTATATGATGTTATGCATGTTTGCTTTGTAAGTTCACAACTTTTACTATACACCTATTGTTTATGTATGTTCCTGTATAAATGCTATAGTAGTAATAATAATAATAACAACAATAACAATAATAGGTTGGATTGAGGGAAAAATACACCAAATGTAAGGTTTTTAAAAAGTATATGCATCTATTATAAGTTAATTAATCAACAGTAATACTATTAGTATCCAATCTGGCTGTAACTCACCCAGGGCTCAAAGTACTACTGGATGTCAGCAGACAGAAAAATTCATCATCTGTTTTCACAAGGATAGGCTGACTACAGACCTCTAACAGATCATCAGTATATCATCAACAGATTTTTGTGTCAAATTCAAAATGCTTTCATGTTTGTAAACTACATCTACATCAGCCAGCAGTTAGGGGTGATAATTAGTTTTATATTTAATGTGAACAAAATTTTTACGTGTTTATTAAAATCAAATTTAAAGATCAAAAAAAATTCAGAAAACTTTAAATGTTGTAGAAGATGTGGACAGATACAAATGTGTATTCACTTTTGTTGAAAGTGTAGAATGGTACAGCTGTGGAGGACAGTTTGGCAGTTTCTAAGGAAGTTGAATATAGACTTGCCATGTGACCTAGCAATACCATTATTAGGCATATACCCAGAAGAACTGAGAGCAGAGACATGAACAGACATCTGCACACTGACGTTCATAGCAGGATTATTCACGATTGCCAAAAGTTGCAAACAACTCAGGTATCCATCAACTGATGAATGGATAAATAAATTGAGGTGTATACACACGATAGAATATTATGCAGCAGTAAGAAGAAATGAAATTGTGAAGCATATGACAATATGAATGAACCTGGAGGACATTGTATTGAGTGAAGCAAGCCAGACAAAAAAGGGCAAATACTGTGTGATTGTGCTATTATGAACTAAATAAATTGTGTGAACTCATGGAGTTAATAATTAGAATACAGGTCACCAGAAAATAGAAGGAGAGGAGAGAATGGAAAGCTAAGGGTTAATCTGTGCAGACTGATAAAAAGGTTTTTTGTAAATCTTTGGAAATGAACACAAATGGTTAAAGCATATCATGGTGTTTGTAACTAGCAATGCTATTATATGGGTATGACAGTGGTTGAAAGGGAGTCTAAGTTTACGTAAAAAGGAAAACTAAGAACTGTGACATGGAACTCCATAAGGTAGGAAAACCTCATGTAAAACACAAATATGTGTTATATTGCATATATAACACTGTTTTTACAAAATACAAATACACTAGAGAGAAGGAGAAAGAATAGCACCTATGTACAGCAGGGATAGCATAGAGAGATCAAGAGGTGATGAATTTTGGTTGATTTTTGTTTGGTTTCTGTTTATTATTATTTTTGGAATAATGAAAGTACTCTGAGATTGAAGTGATGAATGCACAAATATGTGATTATACCAAATACCATTAATTGTATGCTTTTGATGGATTTATGCTTTATTAATATGTTTCAATAAGAGTGACTTGTTAAAAAAATAAATAAATAAATAAATCCCCAGCTAGATTCTTCCAGTAAAATGTAGGAAGAATCACATTAACAATACCAGAAATAAAAGAGGAGGCATCAAAGAAGATACGAGGGAAAAAATTGTGGGAAGATGGTTACAGACTAACAGGCAGAATGCTTTCACAAAAACAATAGAGAAATAGCCAAAAGCTGTCTGAAGGATCTGCTTTGGGGGTCAGCAGATTAGGACAGTTCTATACAATTCCCAGGAGGGTAAGAGACAGAGAATTAAGAAGCTGAAACTACTAACATGAGTTACCAAGCCCCAGCTCCTGGGAAGGAGTTCCCCACTCTCACCCCCCAAGATAGTAAACTGCAGTAAAACACCTGGCTCACTTCAGCTGACTAAAAGTAGAACAAACATCTTCTTTCCTGCCATCTGTTTCAAAGGAAAAGGGAGGGGAGGTCAGAAGATTTTCTTCAGTAAACTTGGCCAGTAAAGCCTGCTTTGAATCTCAGATCTAGAGATTCCAACACAGGAACACAGGAAAGCCGAGACTGAAACAACTCCATGGAAAGGTGCACTGACTAAAGCTATCTTCTGGCCAGTCTGGAAACTGCATGGACAAAAATTGTTCAATCTCTCTGTATCCAAACCCTGGGATAAAATCTGTGCTTCACTAGAGAGTCCCTGGCCCAATTTTGAAAATTTAAGCTGGGCAATTTTAAAGCCTGAGAATAAGTTAAACCAAATAGCAAAGAAGAGCTGTGAAGAAAAAAACTATAGATCAGAGAGAGAAAATAGCCATCAGAGTATTCCATATGCCTAAGCCTACACATCAGCAAAAAATTAGAAGCCCTACTAGGAAACAGGAAGAGATATCCCAGCCAAAAGAACAAACCAAATATTCTGAAGAGATGGAGGATTTAATACAATTAATCAGTGGTAATTACACAACTCTCCTAAATCACTTCAAAGAATGTAAAGAAAATATTACTAAAGAAAAAAGGATATTAAGAAGACACTGGGAGAGCATAAAGAACAATTTGAAAGTCTGCAAAGAAAAGTAACAGGCCTTATGGGAATTAAAGACATGATAAATGAGGTTAAAAATACATTAGAAGCACATAAGAGCACATTTGAATTGCTTGAAGACAGAATTGGTGATTTCAAAGACAGAACATCTGAACTGGAAAAGACAGGAGAACAGAAAGTGAGGAAAATGGAAAAAATGGAACAGAGTCTTGGGGAGTTGAATGACAATGTGAAACACACACATTCACATTATTGGTGTCTCAGAAGGAGAAGAGAATGGAAAAGGGGCAGAAAGAACATTTGAGGAAATAATGGCTGAAAATTTCCAAGTCCTTATGAAGGTCATAAATATCAATATTCAAGAAGGACAATGCACCCCAACAGAATAAATCTAAACAGACTTACCCCCAAGACACCTACTATTCATAATGACAAATATTAGAGACAAAGAGAAGATTCTGAAAGCAGCAAGAGAAAAGCAAAGAAACATATATAAGGGAAACTCAATAAAATTAAGTGCCAACCTCTCATCAGAAACCATGGAGGAAAGAAGAAAGTGATATGATGTATTTAATGTATGGAAAGAGAAAAACTGCCAGCCAAGAATTCTGAATCCAGCAAAGCTGTTCTTCAAAATTGAGGGTGAGTTCAAAGTCTTCAAAGACAAACAAAATCTGATAGAATATGTTACCAAAAGACCAAATTTGCTAGAGATACTAAAGGGAGTGCTGCAGCCTGAAAAGAAAAAAATAAGGGTGAGAGATATTTGGAGAAGAGTTTTAAAATGAAGACTATTAGGAAGGGTAAACTAAAGGATAAAAAGACACAATAGATAATATGACAACAGAGAGCCAAAGGACTAAATGCATGAAGTAAGTAACACCTTTACAACTGAATGTAAATGGAGTGAACTACCCAATCAAAAAACATAGTCTGACAGAATGTATAAAAAAATATGAGCCATCTAATGTTGTCAATAAGAAACCCACCTCAAACATAGGGACACAACCAGGCTTAAAGTGAAAGGTGGAAAAAAGGTATTCTATGCAAATAGCAACCAAAAAAGAGCTGGAGTAGACCAGATAAATGTAAAATAACAGCATTATAGTATATGAACAATAATTACTCAGTGCAACTGGCAAATTGTTCCTGTGATCAGTATTCTGTCATTTTTTTTCGTGCAAAATAAACACTTGCTTTTAATTGAGGAGGACTGGAGAAGAGATATATCTTTGGAAATTTCATTTTTTAACCCTTTCAAATTCATGCTCTTTATTTTTTTAATTCATTTTTTTAAATATTACATTCAATAAATATGAGGTCCCCATATATCCCCCACCCCCCTCACCCCACTACTCCCCCAATAGCAACATTTTCCTCCATCATCATGACACATTCATTGCATTTGGTGAATACATCTCTGAGCATCTCTGCAACTCATGGTCAATGGTCCACATCATAGCCCACACTCTCCCACAGTCCATCCAGTGGGCCATGGGAGGACCTACAATGTCCGGTAATTGTCCCTGCAGCACCACCCAGGACAACTTCAAGTCCTGAAAAGGCCTCCACGTCTCATCTCTTCCTCCCATTCCCCACACCCAGTAGCCACCATGGCCACTTTCTCCACACCAATGCCACATTTTCTTCAATTACTAATCACAATAGTTCATGAATAGAATATCAGTAAGTCCGCTCTAATCCATATTCTATTCCTCCATCCTGTGGACCTTGGATTGGTTGTGTCCATTCCACATCTACGTCAAGAGGGGGCTTAGATTCCACATGGATGCTGGATGCAATCCTCCAGCTTTCAGTTGTAGGCACTCTTGGCTCCATGGTGTGGTAGTTGACATTCTTCAACTCCATGTTAGCTGAGTGGGATAAGTCCAATAAATGAGTGTAGGAGCTGAAGTCTGTTGAGGCTCAGAGCCTGGCTATCATATGGTCAGTCCAGAGATTCAGATCCCCTGGATATATATTAAACCCCAGCACCAACTACAAGTCTGGTAAAGTAACAGGAAAGGCTTGTGAAAAGAGATCACACCTGAGTCCAGCTCCATCACACAGAAACACCAACTCCAAAGAAGGGCCAACTGACATGGCAGTGAACTCCATCTGCCATGACCATAGAACCTGTGGGTCTCTGTAGCCCTCAGAAGAACCAATACCTGGGGTTGTATCTACTTTATCTGTCTCTGGGACTTTGCTCAGGTGTGCATAAGGGCAACCCCTCTGATAACCTCCCGGCTCTTTTTGGAGACTCATAGCCATATAAACTCATTTGTCCTTTCCATTTCCCCCTTGATTTAGGTCAAAAAGCATTTTTAACTCCTGTTATTATATGTAGACAGAGATATTCTGCTGGTCCAAGTTGAACCTTTTATTCAAGGTCATTTTCTAGTTACGTCATCAGCTGGTACTTGGTAGTGATCTCTCGGTGCCAGGGAGGCTCATCCCTGGGAGTCATGTCCCATGCTGGGGGGAAGGCAACGGATTTACATGCTGAGTTTGGCTTCGAGACTGGCCACATTTGAGCAACACGGAGGCTCTCAGGAGGTAACTCTTAGGCACACTGCTGCTCTAGGCCTTGTTCTAATTAAAATAGTCTATCTGGATCAATAATGATTTGGCATGACCTTTATTGAACAAGATTTTGAGGTTTTCTGCCCCATAAAAATATAAGTTGGCAAATTATTATCTGTTGTAATTCATTCCAATAAGATATGGAGAATTCCCAAATAGGAATTTGATTATCTAGAAAGAATTATGGCCTAAATGAAAATTAAATAACTAAACCAATAATTTATTTCATTTTTATAGATTATATCCAATAGTTAGAGTTGTAGCATAAAAATTAGAATTATGTTCTAATTAATGTCTATTATATTTGAATTATTATCTATATTTATAAGGTTTGTTGCTCTGCTACCTATTTTTTATAATTGATTATGTTTAATCTAACCTGACTTTGCACGCTCTTTTAAAATTTGTAATTTTTTAAATCTATTTTTCTATTTATTTTATAATTTTACAATAAAGGACTTTTTAATAGCCAAAAAAAAAGCCAGATTATTCACTTTTGATAGATCATATAGTATGCAAATATATCTCAATAAAACTGCTTGATGAAAAATAAACACTTGTGCAAGAATAGCCAGGAATAGCAACTATATACAGCAGGGAAATTGGTGAGATTGAGGGGTGAGGAATTTTCTTGTTTATCTGTTTTTTATTACTATTATTATTGAAATAATAAGTGTTTTAATAATGATTGAAGTGATGAACCTACAACTATTTGAGCATACCAAATATCATTGATGCAAACTTTTGATAAATCATATGCTTTATTAATATGTATCAATAAAATTGATTTGTTAAAAAAAAAGGCATGCCATCACCAATAAGTTCATGAAAAGATGCTCAACATCATTAGCCATTAAGGAAATGCAAAACCACAATGAGACTGCATGCTTTATAAATATATATCAATAAAAATGATTTTTGAAAGATTTAAAAAAGATACCAGGGCATCAAAAAGATACCAGAGAGGTGAAAATGATAATGATGAATAATTATATCTCATTAAGTTTGATAGCTTAAATAAAATGAAAAAGTTCCTTTAATGCCACAAATTACCAAAACTGATACAAGAAGAAGCAGAAATGCTGAATAATGCTATATAAACTAAAGAAATTGAATTTTTAATTAAAAATCTCTACACAAAGCAAAATTCAAACTAGTTATTTCCATAATACATTTAAGGAAGTAATAACACGAATCCCACAAAATTTTCCTACACAATTAGACAAATACATTACAAGAAATCTACAGTCAAATATTCCCCATGAATATAACTAACAGAAATTATTAAGAATACCAGCATACAGAATCCAGCAATATGTCAGATGCACAATACCACATGATCAAATAAGGTTTATTCCAGGAGGGTTACGTGAGTATAACATTTAAGTGTCAATCACCATATTAACAGAATAAAGGAGAGAATCCCTATGATCGTGTCAAAATAGATTACAAAATTTTAATGTATATTTAAAATAAAAATACTATGAATGCAGGGGAACTTCCTCAAACTGATAAAGTGCATCTTTCAAAAATCTACAACTACCATCATATTTATTGGTGAAATACCACATATTTTCCTCATGAGATCAGGAACAAGGCAAAGATGTTCACTCTTACCATTTGTACTGGAGACCCTAGCCGATTCAATAAGGCAAGAAAAAGAGGTAATATGCATAAAAATTAGAAAGGAAATAGTAAAACTACTTTAATTTAGAGATAAGATGAAAGCTTACATAGAATATTCTGTATAAGAATATTTCTTAGAATATTCTAAGGAACCCAGAATAAAATACTAGAACAAATAAGTGAGTAACAAATTTGAAACTACAAAGCAATATATAAAAATCATTTGTAATTCTATATATTAGTGATGATTTATCAAAAACTTGAAAAATACAATTTATAATAGCATGAAAATGTGAAATACTTAGGGAAGAAATTTTATCAAAATATGTGCAAGATCTGAATATACCTATGTTATAAGAAATTAAACACATAAATAAATGGAAATATATGACACATTTATGGATAAATCTCCCTATTGCTAAGATGTTAATTCTCCCTAAATTAATCTATAGATTCAACACAGGTACAATCACAATTCTGTATCATTTTTGTAGAAATTGACAAGCTTATTCTAAAATTGATATGGAAATTCAGAGGAACTAGATGAGCCAAAACAGTTTTGAAAGAGGAAAATGTTAGAGGACTTACATTGTTTGATTGTATTTATGAAACTACACTTATTAAGACAGACCGTATTGGCAAATGGATAGACATACAGATGGATGGAATAGAGCAGAGAGTGCATAAATAATTAATACAAGTAATTTTCAGCAAAAGCACAAAACAAATTCAATGGTTAAAATATGAAATGTATTTTCAACAAACTGTTCTGAAACAACTGATATTCATTTAAAAATAAGTGAACCTCAAAATTTACCTCACACCATATGCAGGATTAACTTTAAATGAATAATAGACCTATTTGTAAAAGCTGAAACTCTTAAATTCTAGGAGAAAGCACAGTGAAAATATTTGCTGTCATTGGTTTAGGAAAATATTTCAAAGATAGGACACAAAATCATGAAATAGAAAAGAAAATATTAATAAACTAGTCTTCATAAAAATTACAAATATTTGCTCTATGTCCACCATTAAGAAAATGAAAAGTCAAACAAAATATTGGGCTAAAATGTTTAAAAAACATATCTGATGAAGAACTTGTTCCATCCAAGTAGGAGAATTGCATCCATCAACCATGTGGGATCTAAACCCCTTATCGATATACAGGTGGAGCAGACATCACCAACCCAAGGTCCAGAGGATGGAGGAATAAAATATGGATTAGAGTGAACATACTGTTATTTTATTATAGAACTATTGTGACTAGCTGTGGAACAAACTGTAGCATTGATCTGGAGAAAGTGGCCAAAGTAGTTGCTGAGGTCAGAGAGAGGGAAATAGAGATGAGATATGGAGGCATTTTCAGGACTTGGAGTTGTCCTAAATGATATTGCCGGGACAGATACTGGACATTACATATCCTTCCATAACCCACTGAATGTACTGGGGGAGAGTATAAACTACAATGTAAACTATAATCCATGAGGTGTAGCAGTGCTCCCAAATGTATTCCCCAAATGCAATGAATGGGCCACAATGATGAAAAAGGGTGTTGATGTGGGAGGAGCGGGGATGGGAAGTGGGGTTTGTGGGAAATTCATATTTTTTAATGTAACATTTTTTGTGATCTACATATCTTTTAAAAAAAGACAATTTATTACTTTAAAAAGTAAAATAAAAAAATAAAAAAGAACTCATTCCAGAATATATAAAAAACTTTTATAATTCATAATACATAGACCAATAGCACACAAAATTCACCAAAAGATTTTAATAGCAGATACCTCACATAATAAGATATAGAAACAGTTAATAAGAACATGAAAAGCTGCCATCTATAATTAGTCATCAGAGAAATTAAAACCACAATAAGATATGACTACATCCTTACTAGAATGGCTAAAATAAAAAAATAAAATGTCAATATCATTTTGTTTACTGAGGGTGTGTAGGAACTAGATGTCTCGGACACTGCTGGTAGTAATGCACAGTGACATGACTACTTCAGAAAATATTCTGGCAGTTTCCTATAATCAGTGTCACTTACTATACAATTATGTAATTCCATCCTTATGTATTTACGTAAGAGAAATGAAAATATATTTCCACATAAAGACTTGTACATGAATGCTCATAGTAGTTTTATTCATAACAGCCAAAATACGGGGAAAAAACAAGTGTCCATCAATGGACAAATGGATAAACAAATTTTGGTATATCCACGGAATTCTACTGAGCAATGTAAAGGAACAAACTACTAACTTATGCAGAAACATGGATGGAGTGCAAACACCTTAAGCTGCCTGAAAGAACCTGGACACAAAAAAGCAAATAGTGTATGATCCTATTATTATTAAATTCTAGAAAAGAATCATCTAATCAATAGTGGCAGAAAGCAGATCAGCAGAGTGGCTGCTTGGGGCTGGGGATTGAGGGGGATTGACTGCCAAAGGGTAAGAGAGAAGATTTTGTGGGGTGGGAACATTTCTATATTTTGATAAATGGTAGTTATGGATGTATAGTCATGAAAACTCACTTAACTATACATACCATAAAACACATTCATTTACATTTAAATTGAGTATGTTTTATTGTATATTGTTTATGCTGCACTAAATTTGTTTTTAAAAATTTTAAAGAGCGCATTCAATAGATATTTATTGAAGACCCTGTTTACACATTGAAGATACAAATACAATTACAATGATGATACTGATAAAAGCAACAACTATATTCCAGAGTAAATACCTGCTATATACCACACAGTCACCAAAGCCAGTTTATATGTAATATCTAACCTGCTCATCACAAAAACCTTGTGGAGTAGATAAAATTATCCCTGTTTCCCAACCAAAGAAATTAATTAAATCTTAACTGACCCAAGACCATATAGCTATTAATGGAAGGAGCAGAAGTCAACATCGGATCCCAGGGTACTGACTGCCTCGGTGCCCATATGACCTGAAGGAGGCGCATTGTTGCCAGCCACCATTTGTTGATGAACATAATGTTATCCCAAAAATGTGCGTTCCCATTTGATTAATTCAGCTTCTTTCCCTTCCCCTCTTGCTTTGATTTATGGTCTTTGATTCATTCCAAATGAACCTACATTTTAGTTTGCTTCCATTGTAATGCGTCATGTGTGTTTGGTCTTTCATTACAACTCTCTCCTATTATTGTCACCACTCAGCTTAGATACTCATTTATAGGAATATTTTGCTATCTCAGCCTGGCATGACTCTCTCAGAGAGGAGGCACGAGAGAGAGTGCTCTGGAAAAAGGAACCTCCTTTGCTTCTCTGTCTCAGCTCATGTCTCCCAGGGCGGCAGGTAAATGAGATGGGCACCAGGCCAGGCAGCACACACAGTCTGTTCAGGAAGCAGAAGCAGAAGCCGTGCTTAGAGACACACTCTCAGCTTTTTTGCATTTTATAACATATGTGCCAGGAAAGTGTCCCACTGGCTGCATTTTTCCTGAGCCTTGTGACTGGGGTGAGGCGAGACTTTGCTACAGTGAGGGCATGTGTCTTTTGCTGGCAGCAGCTTCACTAATGCTTTCCTGGCTGCAATAAAGGTCCTGCTTAAGTTGACTAACGAGTCATGAGAGAAGCGCTTATGCTTCCAAATTTTATTCCCCCTTCTTTCATAAAGAATACATTTCCTACCTGCAAGACCATCTTCCCAAATGCAATGGTTTAAAAACCTCCACAGCCACAGTGGAATTAAAGACTTTGATCCGGATTTGAGATGCCACTCTGTCAATCAGAGGCTGCAAGATCGTGGATTATCATCTTCTCACTTACCTTCTCTCGGCCTCAGTTTCTCCATATGGCAAATGGAGAAGAGGATACTAGCACCGCAGGGTAAGGATGGAAAGCCCAATGAGGTAATGCATTTACATAAACTGTAAGGGGTGGAACAATAGAGGGGATTATTGTTCTTGGCAGATATTCCTTTCCCAGACCCTTCTCCTTAATAGATACCCCTCCTTTCTATAGGAAAGAAAATCTCTTGAAGATCACATCATAATGTTATAGAAAAGTGTAATGGAAAGGAACTTAGAGTCTGAAACTTGTAATTTTCAGACAGGAAACTGAAGCCTAGAGAGGGGATCTCTTTGGCTCATAATTCTGAACTTGGTATTTGCTGCTCTGAGGTTTCACATTTGTTTAGATCCTAGAGCCGTATGTGACCAATTTATAATATTATCATTGAGCCATGTCTAAATAATATTTCCCAATCTTGTGTTTTCTTATGCCATTGTATAGAATCTCCCACAAGACACACCTCTTGCTCAATGAAACATCCCGTAGGTGTGGAGCGTAATATCAATAAAATGCAGAACTCAGATAATCTAAATTCTAGCATTAGAAGCAGAAACACACCATGTCAGGGTAGTTTGGAAGTGACTTTGAAGACCACTGGGTCAATATATATATGCACTTTATGTTTCTTTGTTTCTAGAACTCTAGAATTCCCAGCCCATCTTACCCAAAGCCCATACCAAGAGGGAGTCCAAGTTGTTGGCTATTTATGTGCATGAAAACTGAGCTTGGAAGTGTGGACTTGCTTCCACACCTTTCATGTGAAGCCTCTTACTGTGGAGGCAGATTTGGGTTGGGAAGAAAAGGAAGGTGGACCGAGTCTCAGGAACTGCCTGCCCCCCTGCTATCACCTTCCAGCATAAAGGCCAAGAACGTGAGAATTCTAAATCCAAAGTTGGCCTTCTGTACCATTACACCACTATATTTTAAGGTAAGATGATATCTTTTCTTTTATTTTATTTGAGCTTATGAGCTTGATTTATAACTTTTAAATATGAATTACATAGAATGTGGGTCTTTACCTCTACTCTTGTCCTAGGTCCCACAAATGCTAGAGCCAGCCTTGCTGAAAGCTGTACTCACTTGTTTGTTTGAAATAAATAGTCTAAGAGATGTTACTAGGTCCTCCATGACAAAGACTTTTGTTAAGTGAGAGTGAGTATAAATCATATGCCTGCCTATTACATAGTCAGCCCTTTCTTTTTGGCTATAGTAACCGCTATTACTATCATTTTAGTAGAAGTAGTAGCAGTATCAGCACTATTTTCCAGCCTTCATAGCATGTCTTACTGTTATAAATTACCTTGTTTATTTGCTTATTTTCTGTCACTCCACTAGAATATAAATTCTATGGGGGGGGGTAATCCGTCTCTGTCCTAATCACTTGCTTCTGCAGAGCCTAGAACAGTGTTTAGCACATAACATGCATTATAGAAACAGGTATTGGGAAGAATTAATGATACTACTGATTTTAGGGCATGTTAGTGGCAACAGGCCCCAAAGATTTATAAACGATAAGTTGTTTTTACCCATGACTATGCAGAATGGAGTTGCAACCCTGGCACCTGACTGCCTACCCCCCCTCCTCAGGACTGGCCAAGAAGAAATAAGGAAAGCAAGCCAACAACAAACAAACAAGAGTGTGGTCGTTTTGCATGTGGTGTCTTTCAGGCTATCTTCAAGATGTCAAAAGGTATTCTCAGTGTATTAGTCAGCCAAAGGGATACCGATGGAAAACACCAGAAATTGGTTAACTTTTATAAAGGGTATTTATTTGGGGTAGGAGCGTACAGGTAACAAGCCATAAAGCATAGGTTACTTCCCTCACCAAAGTCTATTTGGAGCAAGAAGGCTGCTGACATCTGTGAGGGTTCAGGCTTCCTGGGTCCCTATGTTCCTGGGGCTTGCTTTTCTCTGGGTTCAAGGTTTCTTCCTTCCTGGGGCTGGTTTCTCTTTCCTCTGTGAGCTTACTTCCTGGGGCTTGAGCTTAAGTGTTCAACATCAAACTCCAAAATCAAAGCTTCAACATCAGAAAACCCTCAGCTCTGTCCTTTGCCATGGCTTTTATCTGTGAGTCCCCACCCACCAAGGGGTGGGGACTCAATGCCCTAATCGTAACTCAATCATGCCCAGGTACAGATCAGATTACAAGCATAATCCAATATTTCTTTTTGGAATTCATCAATAAAATCAAATTGCTACACTCAGAAAAAAAGGATTCAATACTAAGTTTGGGATTTGCTGTATTATCTCATTGAAGCCTCAGTGAGAGGTCCTAGTATTATCCCCATTTAACAGAGATGCAACCAGAGAATCAAGGAGGTTAATTAGTTGACCCTAAGACATACAGTTAATAAGAGATGGAATGAGGTTTGAATCCAGAGTCTGACTCCCAAGTCTGAAATTCTAAACACTAAACTCTCCATATAAAATACAAATTTGATAGTGTCTTGTTTATTATTTTGACAAGTCAATAGTCTCCCAAAGAATAGCTAAACTTCATGGCATACAGTTGTCCCATTGCTTAAACACTTAAAAGCCCCTGGTTTAGTAATTTCTAGGTAAGCCTGATATTAATTGAAAACTTCCCCCATATCAACATCCAAGCTCACAGCTTTCCCCGCATTAATTTTGTCAGCAGGTGTTACTGGATAATCATTACACTCTGATATCTTTTAGAAAGCATCCGTATCAAGAATCATCTCTGTGTCCCTCACATTGTGACTGACGTATAGCAAGGGCTGAATTTACATTGAATGAAGGAAAAAAATGAATGAATGGATGCACGGATGAATGAACGAATGAATGAAGAAAAGCGCACAGGGGTTGAACCCCTGCTCTATAACTTAGTAGTATGACCTTAGATCAACTTCTTCTTTGACCTTCTGTTTTCCATTTTTCCAATGGAGATAGTATCTGCTCTACCTTCTTCTTTGTAGTTCTTAACAAATGAAATGACAATAGCAAATACTTAGTTAGCATTTACTCTGTTCTAGGTGTGCACTAAGCACTTTGCATGTATTATAAGTAATCCCCACCAAAACCCTCACAGAATTGTAGTAGTAGTATTTACCATCCCCAATAAAATGAAACACACAAAGGTTGACTTGACCGAGTTACCCGGCTTGTGATTGGGAAGTGCTTCTTATGAAGAAATTCTTATTATTACCCCTCCTTTTATTTTTTTTTCTTTCTCTCCCCCCCCCCCCCCCCCGCCCCTTTGTGGCTTTTTGCGTGCTGTCTGCTCTCTGTGTCTTTTCGCTGTGCATTCCTCTGTGTCTGTATTTATTTATTTAATTTCCCCTCCCTCCTGGTGGCTTGCTTGCTCTCTTCTCTCTGTGTCAATTCACTGCGCACTCTTCTCTGTTTTTGCTTGTCTCTCTTTTCTGTTTCAGTGTCACCTTGCTGAGTCAGCTCTCCCGGGCCTCTGCAGCACGGTGACTGCTCCGCAGCGCTTGCGGGCCTGGTGGCTCTCCACAGCATGCGGGGGAGCCTGCCTTCACAAGGAGGCCCCGGGACGCGAACCCCAGGGCCTCCCATAACTACCCCTTCTTTTAGAACAGACAGGTTGCATCTGCTTTGGACTTCCAATTTCTGGCCTGATTACTCTGCAAACCTGTTTCTGGATTCTGTTATCTTGCAAATAATCAGGTTTTCGGTTTTAAGGGAAGTAGCAGGCTACCCATCACACACACAGTTTGCTCATCCACCAAGTCAGCCAAGTGAGGCTGTTTTCATTTTTCCCTCAATCCAGCCCAGCCTTGTTTGCATAAATCCAGGTTTACATGAGCAAAAGCATTCAGAGACTCTCTGCTTGCTTATTACTAGATCCGCATCCTGAATTCAGACATCCCCGCGACTACCCCTGTTAGCCTCAGGAGTAGTGCATTCAGAGCCTTATTGATTGAACCAGCCAGATGTTTGGAAATTGAAATGCTTGCCCATGCTGCTGCAACAGAGCCTCAACGATGTGAATTCCTCACCTCAGGCAGGGAGGGGAACGAGGGAGGGGAACGAGGGAGACTAGGGCCCCATAAAATGAGCAAACAATAAAAAGATGATTATATGTGTCTCACTTCTGTGCACTGGGTTGGTAGCTGAGCACACCTGAATTGAGTTTTAAGCATTAGTAATGAGTTTAATTCTTCCATTTGGGAAATGGTGGTATCAGCTTCCAGAACACTACAGACGGTATTATTTTCCAATGAAAATTTGTGAATTGGAGAAACAGAGGTGCTTACCCGTGAGAATGGGGCTGTTTGTGATATTACAACTTAGGAGGAAGCCATGTCGTAGAAAGGGCCTTCAGTCAGGTTCATTCTAATCTTGATTTAATTGCTTGCCAACTGTGTGACCTTGAGAAGTTGCTATTCTCTTGAAGTCTAGGTTTCCTCCTTGGTAACATAGGAATTATGCATCCACCTTAAATGGTTATTGTAGAATGGGATTTTTTCTTTTCTTGTTTCTTATTTCTAAGGCTTTACTCCAGAGCCAGTATGAGGAGAAGCATAAAGGGAAAAAATACATGACAGGATTCAACAAGCCACTAGCTATTAATCAGTCATTTTTCAAATACCTGGTCATTTGAATGTGCCACTCTGACATTATACCTGTCTCTATATTTTCAGGGATATTTTCGGCATATGCTTAACAACACCCCAGGTTTCCCCACCTGATTGCTTCCTTACTGAGCCCAGACCAAAAGACTCCGATTGGCTTAGATTCAAATCCCAGCTACACAGTTTGTGGATTTTGTGAATAAAGTCAGGTTTCTTACCCATTCTAAAGCTCAATTATCTCATCTGCAAAGTGGAAATAACAGCATTTATCACACAGAGTTGTTGTGATGGTTAAGTGGGACCATATAGGTAAAGTGTTCATCTCAGTAGCACATGGTAAATTCTTAAAAGATGGTAGCCATTCCATTATCATTGTTATTACTATCATTTCAAGTATCCACATTTATTATGTTAATAAAATATCTAGATGGTGAGATGCAGATTATATTTTTAATACAATATTTGGTGACATGCAGCAACATTCAATTGAAAATATTTGCACTTGCATAGCACCATTGATCAGCATGTCTCTTATCGTGGATTTCTGGGGGCAACAATCCCATCAAGAAAAACTTGTTACCATTGGGTAGACTGAAGTTCAGAGTACTTAAGTGACCTACAGAATATTGAAGAGCAAGTGAGGGGCAGCCAGAGGACTTGATGCCTGGAGATGCCTCCTGGCTTAGCAAATGAGCAAGAGAAAAAAATGTGACCGGAAAAATTTGACAACCAAAACATGTCTAGATCTCACCTTGCCCCAATCTTTTCACCCTTCCACACATACACACATCCTCTAAAGATATCCTAAGTGCCAGCTTTTGAAATATATAGAGTCCCTTCAACACACTAAGATATTCTATCCCTCCTAACCTTTGCCCAGAATGCATTTGCACAAGCATTTTTCCCCTAATTCATCCAGCCAGCTCCTACCAACTTTACTGGAAGTCTAATTATCCTTTTTAATACATAGCTATCATACTTCATGAAGAATGATAATGAGATTATATTTCTTGAGTCTTCTTCTGAGCCATGTGTATTGTATTACTTAAGCTCCTTTAAGGCAGGTGATTTTTATCATCTTCCGTCTCTGTATGAGGAAACAGAGGCTTATGGAGATGGGAATATCGACTCCAGGTTATGGAGTTGGTCCAAAGCCAAGTAGTTTGTCTAAACTGACCTCCAAAAGAGGAAGAAGCCTGTGAGAGTCATCTCTGAAGCCTTTGGTGGGGAGCACATGGAGGCAGTACCTATAGGAAATGCTGAACGCAAAGGCCCAGGCTGCTGGTGATTTCCATCCCATCTGCTGACCATGTCTAGGTTCACGCAGAACCCCCCTCACCCCAGACTGCTAGCACCCCCTGTTCCCCGGCTTTCTACCAGCAAAGCCTTTCTAAGGAGCAACCAGCTAAAAGAGAAATCCTCACCAACATGGTCCACACAGCACCCAGTGAGGGATGGCTGATGTTCATTCTTAGAGTATTTGAAAAATAAGTCTGGGACATAGATGGTCTTGGCCACCGTATACTGACCAATGTGGCAGAAAAATTTGAGGTGAAAACATTTTTCACCATCAATTAGCCTGTGTCAAAATTGAGGTTCAGAAAGAAGGCATAATTGGTCCAAGGTAAAGTAGTTTATTAGTTGCAAATATAACAGGAAGACCCAGACATACTGAGCTTCTTTAACCTTGTTTACTCTCAGGTCTTGCACTGTTAAATAAAGATTGTAAAACTGCTGTACAGGTAAACCAAAATTCATACAAGGAATGGTAGAACTACTTTGTGGAGGAAGACCTCATGGTTTACCCAAGTTTTACCAATAATGTAAATTGATTAAATCCCTTTGGTAACACCAACACTGTGCCTTAGAGAATTAAGTGAATGTAATGTAAAGTCCTTGCCCTCAAAGAGCCAGTGCTTTCTTGGGAGACAGAAGAAATATCACAAAAACCATAATTCAAAATAGATTCACTTCTGTGCTAAATGGTGGTTGGAATAATTGTCCTAGATATGGTTCTGTAAAGTCTTATGCGAGTTCAGGTAGACTTCAGAAGATACAAAAATTTCTTGCAGAAGGGAGTATAGAGATCAGTCTTATAGTATAAAAGTCATTTCATTTGTCTGGAGAGGAAAGGATATTCTAAGAGAGTATGAGAGACAGCACATTGGAGGAATGGAGGTTGCTTTAGTTAGGACTTTGTTAGTTGCAAGGAAGGAAAGACTTACAGTACAACAAGGAAAGGGGATTTATTGTAAGGGTGCATACAAATATTATGAATAAAATAATAATAATACTAGCTACAAAATTATCAAGGCATTGTTATGTTCCAGGAATTAAACTGAGAGCTCTATCAACAATCCTGCATGATAAGTGGTATTATCAGTTCCATTTTACTTGTGGGAAAATTGAGGCTTAAGTAACTTACCCAAGGTTAAGGCAATGAAATTCAGGCAATGAATTTTCAGAGGTCTTATTCCTAAACTCTGTAAACAAAATGGACTAGAACTAGGTCCTAAAAATGTATGCATGTGTCTCAAGATTCTTAGAAAAATCCATTAGCATCTGTACTGATTTCTGCCAATCTGTTCTCTTAGAACCTCACTACTAGCCAGCTTTGTCATGACTTCAGTTTATGTAAGAGTTAATACTATCTTCCCAAGCCCTGAATTGATCTCACAGTCTTTGGGTTCAGCTTCCAAGTGGGTTGGTCCCACCAATCATTCTCCTAATCATGGACTACCTAGAGTAGACTCTCATTGCCTTTGTCACTCCATTAGGCCCGAGGCCTGCAGGCTCTAGGTCTCTTATGCCACCCCTGGTGTGTAGTCTGCTGTGACTTAGAACAGAAGAGAGAAGTCGTATTCTACTGCCCATCCAGCTGGGACCATGGACCTGGCAGCTTCCATAAAGGATGAGGACAGCAGGTGGGCAAAGACCTCCAGCAAAGAATTTGTTTTCTTTCCAACAAAGGATTTCAGAGATGAAAGGGACATTGGATTCAATCCCATTTTACATTTGAGCATATTGAGGCCTAGGGAAGCTAAACTATAACTCCAAGATCACCTTGCCAGTCAAAGAGAAAACTGAGACCATAATTCAAGTCCTCTTGCTCCTACAATCTAGTTCTCTTTCCCTCATGGCACATTGGAATCTGAAATGGACGTTAAACTGCAAACACCTTGACAAGAATTTCAATCTCATGGCTCCACTTTCTCTTGGGGAGTCATGTGCCTTTGAAAGAGCTTGGGGTCAAAAGAACTGTTTGCTTCTAATTGTCTCAATAAATTTTAAAGATGTTATTACATGTCGTGATTAAGAACTGGTAAGAGTAGATGCAATATGATCAGATCAAGGCCATGAAGCTTAATAGTCCTTAGCTGATTGTCACCCCCTTATTTTTTTAAGAAGAAACAATTCTATCCAGGACTCTTAAAGCACCCGGATTCAACAGCACTTTATATTTCCTGCCATAAAATTTCTAGACTGGAGCAGCTGCCAGCTGAAGTGAGGATATTGCAAATAAACACAGGAGTCCTGATCTCTACAGCATAGCTGGCCTGGCCTGAGAGTCTAGAGATATGCAGAACAGATTTCTGTGCAAAGAAATGTGACCTTTCACACACTTTGAAACACTCTCTGTTCTTAGTGTCATAATATTCTCAGCTCTTAGGGCTGTCTAAACCCTTCATTCTTTCTCTTCCTTCCTTCCCTGCCTAGTTTCCTCCCTTCCCCCCCCCCCCCCCTTTCTTTTTTTCTTTTCTTTCCTACTTCAAGCAGGGTCAAGAGACAAATGTTGGACAGCAAATCATCTAGAGTTGGCAAGGGGACTTTGTTAACATAGGAATCTATTTGATAAGCACAACGTAATTATAACAGTGCCATCTATTGAATGCCTACTATATGCAAAAGCTAGACTTTGCGCTTTACTGAGGGCATCTCACTTACTTCTACCTTGCCAAGTGGTTATTCCTGTGATATCAGAAAAAACTGAGACTAAGAGAAATTCTGAGATTATTCCCATTGGATCACATAGTTATGGAGCGGTAGAGCAAGGATCCGTTTAAAGACCAATTGATTGATTTCCAAACCCTAAAGTCCCCATGAAAGCAAACTTTGACATTAGGAAAAAACTAAGTTCAAATAAGTGCCCCAGAACAACAGGCCCATGATCTACCCAGATTTCCTAAAGGTCTGTGTTTAGTGGTAAACAGCAAAGCTCTCTTCATTAATGGTAATCGAATAAAATTAAAAATTAAAAAAAGGTATACTGAATCAAGGGGGAAATGGAAAGGACAAATGAGTTTATATGGCTATGAGTCTCCAAAAAAGAGCTGGGAGATTTTCGGAGGGGTTGCCCTTATGCATACCTTAGCAGAGTCCCAGAGACAGATAAAGTAGATACAACCCTGGGTACTGGTTCTTCTGAGGGCTACAGAGACCCACAGGTTCTATGGTCATGGCAGATGGAGTTCACTGCCATGTCAGTTGGCCCTTCTTTGGAGTTGGTGTTTCTGTGTGATGGAGGTGGACTCAGGTGTGATCTCTTTTTACAAGCCTTTCCTGTTACTTTACCAGAATTGTAGTTGGTGCTGGGGTTTAATATATACCCAGGGGATCTGAATCTCTGGACTGACCATATGATAGCCAGGCCCTGAGCCTCAACAGACTTCAACTCCTACATTCTGGTTTATTGGACTTACCCCACTCAACTAACATGGAGATGAAGAATGTCAACCACCACACCACGGAGCCAAGAGTGCTTACAACTGAAAGCAGAAGGATTGCACTCAGCATCCATGTGGAATCTAAGACCCCTCTTGATATAAATGTGGAGTGGACACAACCAATCCAAGGTCCACAGGATGGAGGAATAGAATATGGATTAGAGTGGACTTACTGATATTCTATTCATGAACTATTGTGATTAGTAATCGAAGAAAATGTGGCATTGGTGTGGAGAAAGTGACCATGGTGGCTGCTGGGTGTGGGGAATGGAAGGAAGAGATGAGATGTGGAGGCGTTTTCGGGACTTGGAGCTGTCCTGGGTGGTGCTGCAGGGACAATTACCAAACACTGTATGTCCTCCCATGGCCCATTGGATGGAACGTGGGAGAGTGTGGGCTATGATGTGAACCATTGACCATGAGGAGCTCAGAGATGTAGTCACCAAATGCAATGTCTCATGATGATGGAGGAGAATGTTGCTATGGGGGGAGGAGTAGGGTGAGGGGGGTGGGGGGTATATGGGGACCTCATATTTTTTTAATGTAATATTTAAAAAATGAATAAAGACAAAAAAAAAAGGTATATTATGTTTCCCCTAAGTTTTCGTATTTCTTTGTAATCCATCATGAGTCAACATTTGCCATTCTTCTAATCTCAGTGCATTTTGCTGAAAGCATCATGACAATCCAAATGGTTGTATGGGTAGAAAGAAGGGTTTCTGATTCTATATACCATGGTCCAGTTCTATTTTTACATTACAAGAATTTCCATGGAAGGACATGGTGCTTTGATAAAGCAAACTCTGTAATTGTTACCTGTCAGTGGAGCTGTTTCCTATCAAGAGAATATGGGAAATATCAGTTGTTTGATCTAAGAGTACAAGGAGTAGTGATAAAAATAAAAAACCAAGAAACAGACCGTCTATTATGCAAATTCTTGGCTATTTAATATTGTTCTAAACTGCTATTGTTTAAAGGAGATAAATTAGATATTAGAAGGGAAGATTGTGTGAATTCATGGGTCTCACTTGATATTAGACTATACAGGTTTGGGGCAGCATCAAGCCCTTGCAAACTTAATTTATTGAAATTCCTCTTCAAGGGAAGTAAAGAAAGGGAAAAGATGAATACTTAGAGGAAAGAAAAGCCAGGGAAAGACTGAAGTCAGATGAAGAGCCAAGTAACTGAAAATATTAAGTCTGAGCAAAGGTGAGACCCATCACCAGTCTGAAGTGTAAATCCATGAAAACAACTTGCCAGAGTAGGCAAAGACACAGGCAAGACAAGAGGAACGTATCTGTGGGCCCCTGAACATATTCTGGGGTGGCAGGGCCCCATTTGACCTGTGGGCTTGGGCAATGCCACCAGTCTTCTTTCCTCTGTCAGAGCATTATCAATCTGTAGGATTTCCTGCTTGGAAATCAGCCTCCTTACTAAATGATGCACTTCCACAAAGCAGGAACTACTTCTTATTTGACTTTGTGTATCCAGCACCAGCATAGAATTCGATAGCTGCTCAAAACTACTGGTAAAGGAATACAGACACTGCCTCTCCTCTTCCATACTGTAGAGTAATTAAGACCCAGAAAGCAGGGGTGTCCCCCACGTAGGGGAGCCCCACACGCAAGGAGTGTGCCCCGTAAGGAGAGCCGCCCAGCATGAAAAAATGCAGCCTGCCCAGGAATGGTGCCACACACACGGAGAGCTGACACGACAAGATGACGCAACAAATTGAGACACAGATTCTGGGTGACACTGACAAGAATACAGGCAGACACAGAAGAACACACAGAGAATGGATGCAGAGAGCAGACAACTGGGGGGGGGGGAAGGGAGAGAAATAAATAAAAATTAAATCTTAAAAAAAAAAAGACCTAGAATGAGACCTTTTCTGTGACTCTTCATAAACCTCTAATAAATCTACATGATAATATTATTTAATGCAATGTCTTTCCTTTGCATGACCATTTCCTTGAGCAACTTTTCCCCTAAATGTAATAATTTTTCCACCCCAATTATTAAAAATAATTATTAAAATTATCCAAAATAGAGGATATTGTGCCTTGCACAGGAACTTACCTTCAAGAAATATAGCCAATATTGGCAGATTGTGTTCTGTTCCCAAATTAGCAGTGTAGAACCCCACCAGGGATTTGGGAAGCCCCCCTTCAGATAGAGGAGCTAGGGAAAAGCATGTGGCTGAAATAAAAGTGTCGAGAAAACATGCTGCAGCTGCACCAAGGAAATATATTTCATCTCCTTCTCTTGATTAGCATTCTAATGGTTTCTGACTCAGTTCTAACAGCTTGGAGAGAATATTACAGGCAATTGTGTAAATAATACAGGTTTTTTTCCAGTGTGTCCAAATGTATAATTAAATGGATAATGTTACAGCTCCCCAAACCCACTAAGGCCTGTTGCCTAAATGGAGAGCTTTTGAAATTTCATCCCAATACATGGTTACATGATACATTGCTTTTATGGCCCGCTGGGCAAATGACTAGTGGTTTGGAAAGGGGCTGAATGCATATTTATAGTGGAGAGCACAATGATGTGCAGAGGGCCAGTAAAATAGCTCTAGTAAATAACATGAATTATACAAAAGCATCTCTTTATGTGTCTGAACTTTTCTGATGCAGGATGCGTGTCAACACAAACATACTCCGTCTTCTTAATGTCTGCAGGTAACTCTTGCACCAAATTCTACTTGATCAGATGTCAGGGTTACCCACATTTGTAGAAGACATTCTATTTTGAAAGCCTTCTATGTTCAGTGTCTTCTAGAATTCTCAGGGGAGCCCATAAATAAATAAATAAATAGAATGGGCTGGTCTTGAACTCAAGTTTTTGTACCTGTGTCCCCTTTTGCTCATACATGGATAGAAATCTCTGACAATGAGAATCAGTGAGACATTTGTTTTGGGTCTTTGAAGGTCCCAAATGGGAATCTAGCTGGCTGTGATGCCTGTATGTGAGTAGTAGCTCTTAGAAACCAAAGCCCTTCTCCATGTGCCAGCTGTACAACCTCAGTAAAGCCTTCTTACCTGTTTGAACTTCAGCTTCTTAATATGTAAGAAGCAAATATTTAGAAATTCCCTCCTCACCCCACAGTTTTGTTAATTATTAAATGAGGTGATATACTGTAAAACACATGATTCACAGTAAGCAATTTGAAAAAGTATGTTTTTTTCACGACTTCATTCATTGAACAAATATCTTAAAAGTAGATATTTGGCCAAGGACTGTGCCAGAAAGTAGGGACAAAACAATAACAAAGAGACAGATCCTTACCCTCTAGGAGTTTACAATTAAATGGAAAATAAAAATAAGTAAAGAGACAGGGGAGCAAGTGTGGTTCAAGTGATTGGGTGACTTGCTCCCATGTGGGAGGTCCCGGGTGCAGTTCCCAGTGCCTCCTAAAAAAGATGAGCAGACACAGAGAGTACACAACAAACAGACACAGAGAGCAGACAGCAAGCACAAACAATGGGGGGGGGGGAGAGAAGTAAGTAAATGATGTGTAAACAAAATAAGTAAAGAGACTATTCAAATGCAATGAAGTACCAACCTCAGCCCCATATAGGTAAAGTATCTAGTTCTGTCCTCAGTACGGGGCTGAGGTTGGTACTGGAGGTTTGGTGAGGAAAGTTTCAAGGGAAGATATGACAAGTCAATAGAAATCAGGCTTTGACATCAGTGGAGAACACAGAGAGGAAGTTTTCCAAGCTGAGAAATGAGCAGGTGGAGACACCTAGGTGAAGGAGAGCTTAAGACTACATGCCAGGGGAGGACTTGGTGAGGTGAAGTTGACAAGATGGAGATGGTAAGACCGTGCAAGGACTTGTGACTCTTGTAAAAGTGGCTGTTCCCTAGCACTTCACAGCCCTGAGCACATGAGCACTGCCTGCAAACCCTCTACCAACTAGCCTTGAGTCTATCTCCAAGGGAGTTGGGGGGCCCCTTTATATTCCTCCATCTCCTCTGCCAGGGAGTCAGCAGCTGTCTCTCCTCAAGCCAGGCTATATGACTCTTCCTAGGTAATGCCCTGCCATTGAGTTTTGGAGACTGGAGATGGTTCCATTTCAAATATACTTGATGTGTAATATAAGAAGTTGTCCCACCTGGGGAAAAGAAAGCCACAAGAAACGTGCATTTCCCAGCTTAATCCCTTGGTCTTTTCCAAACTGAGAGCACTGCCCATTAATGAGTCTGGAAATCATGGCAGTGAGCTTTGATCAGCATTACTAGGATAGGATAGGATGAAGGATAGACTGAATGAAGAACATAATAGCCTTAAAAGGAGGTATTATGCCATGAAATTTTTATTTCAACTAGATGTATTTGTATGTGTGTATGCAAATTTATTTTGCAATGTAAAATGAATTTCTTACCATGGGTCTCTGTCAAAAAAGGTATGAAAAGAACTGCATTATCTAAAACAGCTGTGAGGTTTGATCAACTAGGATCTGCAGAACACTACATTAATAAATATTTCAGACAAAAAAAATTGATGCTAGTAAATTTTTCCCTTAAAATATAATTTAATTTATATATTTAAGAATAAAAGTTCTCAATGTAGGCCACTAGTTAATATTGACATGATACAACAAGATATGGTGTGCTTTCCAGAAAATAAAAAAGAAATTGCATAAAAGGTCCATGATGTGACACAGGGAATCACTGGAAGCACAAACCAGAGCATCAGTGGGTACCAGAGAGACGATGATCACAGGTTATACTGTGTATCTCTTCAACACTCTTTAACACAATTCAGAGTTTATTGTTCATTAGCTGTGTCCTCAGGAATGATGGTTCATTCCATTAGTACTTTATAATATTCACAATTTTCTGTGATCCAATATGTCTGGGAAACTCTATCATAGTTGTTTTAGATTTGGAAAGGGTCTGAGTGAATACTGAATCAAATCCCCCTCAAAACTAGATGAGACTATTAAGACCCTGGACAGGGAATTATTTTGCCTGCAGAATGAGAATAGCATATCATGTATTGAGAACTTTCCACATGCAAGTTATGTGAGCAGTTGATACACACAGTCTTTTATAATTCTAAAACAAACTTTACAAGATGGATATTTTCCTCAGATCAAAAATGTGAAAAAATTAGACCTTAGGAGGTAAACTAATTGAAATAATACAAAGAAAACATTGTCCCACGTTGCACAATTAATAATTGACAGAACAAAATCCAAGCCTATGAGTGAGGAAACTCACACCCCATCCTTTTGCTATTGTAAAGGAGGACACTTCTTTTCTGCTTCCCTGAATTCTCTCCCTCTGCTCCACACTCGTTACTCCTTATAGGAAAAGAAGCAGCTAATTTATGGGGAACTAAAACCCACTAGGCCATTTTTTTATTAACCAAAAGATAGGGCCACGTTGTTGAAAAGACCAAATGGCCCCATCTCTTGCATACTTCACTCCACCAAAGACTGTGAGAATGAGACATTTCAAAGGACTCTGCTTTGCAGATTCATGTATTCACAAATATGATTTTTTTAAAGATTTTATTTATTTATTTATTTCTCTCCCCTTCCCACACCCCCACCCCCAGTTGTCTGCTCTCTGTGTCCATTCGCTGTGTGTTCTTCTGTGTTCACTTGTATTCTTGTCAGCAGCACCGGGAATCTGTGTTTTGTTTTGTTGCATCATCTTGCTGCATCAGCTCTCCGTGTGTGCAGTGCCACTCCTGGGCAGGCCATGCTTTTTTTTTTTATTTGCACTGGAGGGCTCTAGATACGGGGCGCACTCCTTGCATGTGGGGCTCCCCTACACGGGGGACACCCCTGTGTGGCACTGCACTTCTTGCGTGCATCAGCACTGCACAGCACTGCACATGGGCCAGCTCATCATACAGGTCAGGAGGCCCTGGGTTTGAACCTTGGACCTCCCATGTGGTAGGCAGACTCCCTATCCGTTGGGCCAAATCCACTTCCCCAAGTATGATATTAAGATTTTCATTTAGTCCAGCTTTGGACTTGGTTTTCATCGATGAGATTTACTAAAGAGCCTTGAACATTCAGAGGGCTGGAGCCATGTTCCTCAAGATTGTTTCATCTGCTTTTGGCTTCTTGAGACTACGCACTACCAATTAGAAGAAAAAAATAGAAGAAGTAACTAAGGACATCTCCAATTATCCAACAACACTTTTTTTTTCCCAACAACACTTTTTGACCATTACTGTATGGTTTCACAACATGTCAGTCTCCACAACTTTCCACGTACTCTTCATTCCCTGACCTTGGTGAAATAGAAAAAAAAGGAATACTTTGAGCCAAGGTTTTTGGGGATTCGCAACATTCCAAAGGTAATTTGACTTTAAAAGGCAACAAAACTAAATATATCTTAAATCACATTGCTTTTCTTGATGGCTTTCTCCTTTTTAAAAAACAAAAAGTTGTAACTTGGCAGGGTCTGACAGAAGGTACAATAAAATCTGCTCATGTTTCAGATGCAAAAATCAAGCTCCTAGAGAAATGTGACTTGAAAAGTGCCACACAGCTTCAAAATTGTAGTTCTAGAGTCTCTTTGATTCTGCTGATATAATATATAAATACACTGGCTTTGTATAGAGTTTGAATACAAGTAGATTCTTGCAAAGTCAAGCTTCTGCCTGATGAAATAGGGTAGATGGTTTGGATACAGCAAGAATAAGATTCTAGCCTTTAACATAACAGTTTACATCATACAAAGACCCTCTAAAGAACAAGAAGAGCAAAATGGCCTAGGTGCGTGTCTCAAAAAAAAAAAAAATTTAATTGTCTAAAAGAATTTTTGCATCTTTAGTCTGCTTTGAAGGGAGCCCCAAACAAGAATGAAATAAAGACCTAGAGGTAACTAAAGTCAGGATGAAGGCAGAAAATACTGTTTGAATGAGTAGGTCTTGATTTTAATTCTACTTAAAACCCCACAAGATGGCCCCAAGTCAAATTTCCCAAGTGTAAAATGTAGCTTCTATTTAACAGATTCCTCCTGGGAGTCCAGGGACATCATTGGCCCTCTCTTATGCTTCCATGTTGCTGAAAAAGAGGAAGGAAAAGAAAGAGCACAGGAAGAACATGAGGTCTCTCCTACAAGTCTTGCTAGTTCAAAGGACTCTTCCATAGCCCAGAAAAACAGGGAATGGTTCAGAGACAAACTCCCTAAATCACAACAGAAATGATAAAATTTACAATTGTGTTTTGCAAAACCATAAATGTCATAATTTTGCAATGAGATAGCAGTTAAAATAAAACCCATGTGCGCTGTCTTGCAATGAACTCTCCTGACATGACGTTCAAGGAATCTCCTGCTAAAAACTGTTTTTTTCAGGCTACCTTCAGGAATCTGTATAGATGCCTTTCTGACAGCCTCCCTCCTCTGAAACACCAGAAAGCCTTTGGGAGTCATCTGATCCAGTCACTCTATTGTACTGGTCAGCAAACTGAACCCCAGAAAGGAGAAAGGCCTGCTCAATAACATACAGTCAGAGGTAGAGCAGAGAAGAGAACTGAGATCTTGTACTGCTGTGGCACCAGGAACATGCTGCAGAGCTTCTTGGTCATACATGAGCGTGACATGGACTTGGGACTTGGGTCTAAATTGTACCCTTTATTTCTACTGTTTCCCAGTGTTTTAATAGTCTAATCGCACTCTGGAAAGTAGGAAAATAAATTACAAATGTGGCTCTTACATGGAATAAACAAATTCAGCAGGGGATTTTTATTTAGAGGAAGGCTCTGAGAGATGGAAAAAATTGGCCATCCATTTTCATTGAGAAAAAGCACTTATCTGGGGAGCTTGACTGAAAACGAACTCTTTTTCTGTTGGATTAAAAGTTGAAGTGATACTGACTGGTCAGGAGGAGGAAAGTTACCATGACAACAGGAAACAATAACTAGTATCTCGAATAGAAAACTAGAGTTTCTTCCTTTGCCTTCTTTCCTTTTTTTTAAGTAATTCATTTAATTTAGGCTGTGTTGAGCTATAAAACCATTCAGAAAAATTTTTCTCCTGATTGGAGAAAAATTTGAAAGTGAGTAAATATTATTGACACCTTGGTAGATGATTCATTTTATCTTCCCATTTGGCATTTCTGGATAGTCTGGGCCAGTCTGCATGACAATGGTTTTGCTCCCCAGTTCTTGATAAAGCAAAAGAAAGCAAAACTGGCATTGGGGTCTGTGCTTCAGAATTAAACAAAACTGCTTTCTGCATCCACCTTCCATTAGCGGTCCCACAGCTACTCATTTATGGAATTGTAGCTGGTATTTCAAAATTGTCCAAGAATGGGGAAACAAAACCAGAGCAAACTGAGGGGACACCCCAGTTACTTCTCTGTTGCTGAAGAAGCCTGGTAACAGGAGGCTCCATCTGGTTGTGGTAGATGGTTGCTTAGCTAACAGGTGCAAGGTGACTCACACATACACACACACTTGCAGAATCTTTGTATGTTTCACCTTCTGGCTTGAGTTCTCCCTATCCTTGTCATTTCTGTTAATGACCAGAGACCCCCTGAGACTCAACCCTGAGAAGAGATGTGAGGGAGGACAACAAACCCATTAGGCTCATCTCTTTGTTCTCAAGAACCTTTCCCTTCACACATGCAGGAGACCTTATTGAACCTACCATCAAAAGACAAGGGCAAAGTGGTGCTCTGTCGTGGTCCCTAGGGGAGCAGCGACAGTCTCCCAGGTACAGTGGTGGGGACCGGGAGGGAGTGAGGGTTCAACAGTGAGCCCCTGATGCTAATGACTATGCTTGTGAGCTGATAAACCCAAAATAATAACAAGGCCTAGAGCAACTTTGTGCCTGGGAATTTCCTTCTGTCAGCCTTCATGTTACTCAAATGTGGCCAGTCTCGAAGCCAAACTCAGCATGTAAATGCAATGCCTTCCCCCCAGCGTGGGACATGACACCCGGGGATGAGCCTCCCTGGCAACGAGGGACCACTATCAACTACCAACTGATGATGCAACTGGAAAATGACCTTATACGGAAGGTTCAATGCGGATCAGCAGAATATCCATGTCTACATAAAATACCATGACTTTAAAATGCTGTTTGACCTAAAGTAAGGGGGAAATGGAAAGGAGAAATGAGTTTATATGGCTACGAGTTTCTAAAAAAGAGTCTGGAGGCTGGCAGAAGGTTTGCCCTCATGCACAACTGAGCAGAGTCAGAGAGACAGATAAAGCAGATACAACCCCCAGATATTGGTTCCTTTGAGGGCTAAAGAGACCCATGGGAGTTATGGTCATGGCCGATGGGGTTAACTACCAGGGCAGATGGCCCCTCTTTGGAAATGGTGTTTATGTGTGATGAATCTGGACTCAGATGGGATCTCCCTTCATAAGACTTTCATGCTAATGTGATGGAGGTGCAGTTAATGTTGGGGTTTAAGATATATTTAGGTGATTTGAATCTCTGGACTGACAATGTGATAGCCAGATCCTGAGCCTCAACAGACTCCAGCACCTACAATCTGATTTATTGGACTTACCACACTCAGCTAAGATGGAGGTGAAGAAGGACAACCACCACACCATGGAGCCTAGAGTGATTACAACTGAAAATGGGAGGATTGCATCCAGCATCCAGGTGGAATCTGAGCCTCCTCTTGACATAAAGGTGCAATGGACACAACCAATCCAGTGTCCACATAGAAGAGGTGGCATTGGATTGGGAAAAGTGGACATAATGGACAAAGTGTATGGGGAAAGGCAGGAAGAGATGAGAGGTGGAGGCGTCTTCGGGACATGGAGCTGCCCTGGATGGTGCTTCAGAGATAATCACCGGACATTGTAAATCCTCACAGGGCCTACATGATGGAATAGAGGAGAGTATGGGCCATGATGTGAACCAATGTATATGAGGTGCAGAGGTGCCCAAAGATGTACTTACCAAATCCAATGGATGTGTCATGATGATGGGAACGAGTGTTGTTGGGGGGGGGGAGAGGGGGGGTGGGGGGGTGGGGTTGAATGGGACCTCACATATATATTTTAATGTAATATTATTACAAAGTCAATAAAAAATAAAAAAATTAAATAAAAAAAAAAAAAAAAAAAAAAAAAGCTCTGGACACCAAAGCTCAGGTGAGCTTCCCGATTGGCAATACCTATCGATATTCTGGGAGGGTGATATGTTCTGAATCCATGTGTAGAGAACACGAATCTTCCATATTAAACCCTCCCGGACCTTGCTCTAAGCAGCTCTTTTTTTTGCTTCCTCTTATTCGTAACCTTTTTGCTATAATAAAACTGTAATTGGAGTATAGTGAAAAAAAAAAAAAAAACAAAAAAAAAAAAAACAAAAAAAAAAAAAGACAAGGGCAAGACACTTGCTGGAAGAATTGTCTTATAACCAGAAGATGGATGCACTAAGACGTTGATTACTGAATTAGATAATATCAGGTCAAATTTTTTGTGAGTATATATTTCAGGTGATTTCTTATTCAGTAGATTTTTATTTTTTCCAAAGAATCATAGATTCTAGAAGTGAGGTGCAGATTTCACTAAAGAGGTGCATAGAATAATTAGGGAAAAAATAGAAATCAGTCATGTTTTGTTACTCAATTTGAGGTTTCAAATATATTTATAATAATAAAAGTGAGAAATTATAAATACATTTGAAACCTTAAACCAAGTAACAAAACATAACTCCCAACCTAAAATAATTATAGTGCTTCACTAAAATGGTAGATTTAATTAAAACAGAAATTAGCATTAGTTGTGTTGTATATGATGTTGTTTCTTTCATTATTTTTTAAATCTGTGCTTTCCATCCCCCACATCAGCCTCCCCAAAACAAACAAAAAAACATTGACCCTTGGAAAAATAAACCAATCTGGATAGTCAAGTTTTATAGTTCCTTTAAGAACTATAGCTTTCAGCTTCAAACTCTATTTTATCCTAATGGACTTAGTTTCAAAATGCACATAACACCTCCCTTTACCAGGATTCACAATTTAACATATCTGAACACATTTAATTAATCTTGACCAGTGTATTATCTATTGAATATTGACTGATTGATGGAATTAAGGAAGACCTAAAGTTATTGTTTATTATGTCTGATAAGTAGATACTCCAGATACAGTACCTATCATCTTTGCATTGACCCTCTTAGGCATCTAAAATTATTCCCATTTTCTGTTGAGTAAAACTCGCTCCAAAATATGTGCCCTCAGAAGAACACTTGATACAAGTTTTTCTTTTATCCTTTTTTTCTGAAAGGTACTGAAAAGTCTGTTCAGCTTCATGATTTCATAGATTCTTGTATCTTTGCTCAAAACTAAGTCAGAAGCTGCCTTTTGCAAAGCTTTAGCAGTAGTAATCTCTGCATTCTAGCACTATAGGCCTCAAGCACTTGGATGCCATTCATAATCCATTAACCTTTTCATTTCTTTTGAGATATTTAATTCATGGAAGGTAGAAGAATGAACTGTCACCATTAAAAAATATTTGACCAGGATGCTATGGGGAAAGAACATTCAACAAATTATGTAATTTTATAATTTATGTAAAACTGCAACAAATTGAATAGCCCATCAAATACTTTATGTAAGGTTAATTTAAATAGTAAAACAAAAATATATTGTGGAATAATTATTATCATATATAAGTGTGCCTTAACAACTGTACCTCCTTCCACAACTCTAGAGAATGGGAAGAATCTGAAATATTCTAATTGCTCAAAAATTACATTGTGGTGATGATTATACAACCTATGAGTACACTTTAAAAAAAACCATGCACATATAGAAAATGTACATGCCCTACAAGTTATTTCAGTTGATAAATTGTAGGGCATGTGAATTTTATCTCATTCATTTTCTGCTGTACATTCACAGCAAGTATTAAGACTTTGAAATAAAGGGATACCCAAAGCTGAGCTCTGTCTGAGAAAATGAGAGGATACCTTTTTCTCCTAAGGGGAAGGAAAGAAGAATGTGGCAGGAAACTAAGGAGGATAGTAAGAACAGAAATAAGGGCAAACAGTACAGTACGGTGGGTGGAAAACAACACGTGAGGATCTTCTCACCATGGAATGTAAGGAAGTACAATATCCTCAGTCTTGACGACCCATCCCTTCACCCTCATTTAAGGGAGGACCATAGACCTAAATTTCCTCGCAAGTTCTCCCTCCTTATTCACAGCCCACATTGACTGCAGCAGAATTTAAGAGCTGCTTAGCTTGATGTGCTCCATTTTCCACCATCTCAAAGAGCCTTCAAGCTTAACTTTGTCTTTCTCTATGCCCTGTTTACCTCAGTTCTCAAAACCCAAAACTCTGTCTTCCCTCATCACCCTATTATCTCCAAACAGATGCAGGTGTCCCTCTTCTGATTTTATCTCCCATCTACACCAGTCTTCTACCCCTTCCACTGTACTTTGAGTTTGACATCAGCAAAACTCTCCTAAACTTCAGTCTCTTTGCAGCTCCCTTCTTGCCTGTGTGAGGATGCTGCTTCACCTGCAGCTTCCTGACAGGGTGGCCAATTGTCCTCTCACAGCCTCACCTCACTGAACCAGGAGGTACGTTGGGGTTGAGCTTGCACTGATACCTCCAGACCACTGTTCTCCTTCCTTTCCATAGAAGTTTCAGTTCTGAAGCAGATGCCCCAGGTGAAACCACCCATCACCCCACCGGTCTAAATCTGTTGGGACCGCCATAATAGAGTACTATAAACTAGATGGCTTAAGCCAATGGAAATATATCATCTCACAGTTCTGGAGGCAAGAAGTGTGAAATCAAGGTATCAGCACAGCCGCGCTCCCTTCTGAAACCTGGAGGGGAGAATCCTTCATTGCTTGTTTTAGCTTCTGGTATTATTTGTCGTCAGTCTTTGGTGTTCCTTGTATTGAAGAGGCATCACTCCAACTTATACCTCCTCCATCATCACATGGCCTTCTCCCCAGTGTCCACTGTGTCTATGCCTAAATTTTCTCTTCAAGGACATAAGCCATATTGGACTACAGCCCACCATTCTCCAGTTTGTCTTCATGTTAATTAATCGCATCTGTAAAAACCCTATTTCCAAACAAGGGCACATTCATAGGAGCAGGAGTTAAAACCTACCTTTTTTTTTTTTTTTTTTTTTTTTTTTGCAGCTTGGGGAGCATAATTCCACCCTTATCACTGCATTAATGCAATTAACTACTGTCCTTATAATCCCTTTCACTCATCCAGATTTTAGCTCCTAATTCAATTATCATTACTGATTACTTTTATACCACTCCACACTCCATCTAACTCCATAACTTCTCAGTTTTGTATCTTTGTAAGGATATTTCCACCATGACACCTCAGCTACCTACTTCCATGCACACACCCTAGATACTGCCTTGGGTAATAAAGACATTAACTGAAAACTCTTGACTCCATGCATTCCAATATCTGATAATTCCTTTTCTTCTTGCTTTCTCTAGTCCCATTCCTATTCCAACAATTCTTGTACCCACCTGTAATCTGCAATTAATGGCTCATACAAATTTTCAATTATCGATCAATTCCTTCCTGTCCTTTATTACCTCCTCTTAGAGTTTAGCATCCTGGTTGCCTAGTCCATGGCTGAGAGTGACCAGGCATTGTAGTTTGCCTGCAACTGAAGGGTTGCCTGGGATGAAGGACTTTTGGTGCAAAAACTGGTTAAGTCCTCGGCACTCCAGGACAAGATAGTACCCTTCAGTAGTCCACCACTATACTTCCTTTGTATACACTTCATCTTCTGCTAATTAGAGTAATTTACATTAGCTGTGGTAACAGATAAACCTTAAAAGCGCTCTGCAAAGAGAAAGCATGGAAAAGTTACGCGAGCTCTTAGCTTAGAAACAACACATTGCTTCTGATGATATCCCGTGGGTGGTAACTAGTTTTCATAACCTTACCCAGAGGCAAAGCCCCTTAGAAGTAGAGCCTAGCTTGTGCCCTGGCAGAGAGTGGATCTGTATCACTGTTTCAATTCCTACCACAAAATCCCCACTAACCCTCTTTCCCACCATTGTACTTCCCTGGCAAACCCTCAACCTAGTTAACTCTAGTCCTCCCCAACTCTAACCTTCCCCTGATTCCATGCCTGCAATTGAGCAGCTGACTTGGCTGGCGGAAAACACATGCCATGTGCTTACATGGTTTACACCTGAAGTTTAGGATCATAAGTCTCACTGGACCTTTAAGTACTGCCTGGCAAATGTAATATAGTTCCCTAGTAATCCCACTTTGAAAAAGACTTACACAATTCTCCTCTCTTTCAAATATCCAACACCCTGTTGCTCATAACAATGCCTTTCATTTGGCTGAGAAAAGTGAAGTGACCAAAAGAGAATGTCCCCATATTCCTATCATCAAACTATCTGGAGTCTTGGCACAGGTACCCTAGTGCCCTGCCTTCCCTCCTATTACAATGGAGGCACTCTCCCTGTTTGTATCCAAGGATATCCTCTTCTCTTAGATAGTGGGACCCACCCCTTTCCCCTTCTCAAAATCTTTCTCTTGCAAATATCTCCTTTTGCCTTCCTTTTCTAGTGAATCATTCTTATCAACACACATAATCTCATCTTACTCAGTAGCAGCCTTTGGGTATGATTTCTCGCTCTTCCTTCTTAAAACATGTTCTCCCTTGGACTTCCAAACTCTGCATCCTCCTGGTTTAGCTTGTAATCACACCATGTGCTCCTCTTCCCTGACACTTGATGTGAAAAAGTCTCTAGACTCAATCCTCTGCTCTCTCCTCTCTTTACACTCTCTACCTAGGTTAGCTCAGCAAACCCATGGTTTTTAAATTACCAAAAATAATAATTCATGACTATATTATTTATTCATGTATAATTAATATTAATAAATTATTATTATTAATGCATTTTAATAATATATATTTCTAGCTCTGTCTTTTTGCCCCTGATCTGCAGATTTCTATAATTAACCACCTATACACCTACATTTAATGTCTAATAGATATCTCAAAAATAATACAACCAAAACAAAACTTCTTCCTACTCCCCACCCAATCTAGTTCCCTTTCAATAAACGGCATCATCATTCATGTATTTACTGAGACCAAAACTTTGAATTTATCCCTGGTTTCTCTCTTTCTATTCTAATCAATCTGTAGGTATACGATGGCTCTGCCTTCAAAATATGTCTTAAATCTCTAACCATTTATCACTACCTCCATAACCATACTTAATTTCAAGGCATTCATCTCTTCACTGGAGTCAGTAATAATTTTCTAGGATATTCTCTCTGCTTCCATTTGCCAGCCCTCACGTGGCTACCCTAGTCAGCACTCATCTGTCTACATACATTATAAAATTGTAAACCAAGCCCTTTTTTTTTCACTGCTCAAGACCCCCAAATAGTTTTCCACCACACGTGCAATAAAATCTGAAAGCAGGGAAGCAGATGTGGCTCAAGTGATAGAGCTTCTGCCTACCATATGGGAGAACCTGGGTTCAATCTCTGGGGCCTCCTGGTGAAAAAGAAGAAGAGAAAGCATGCCTGCATGGAGAGCCAGTGCCCACACGAGTGCCCATGTGATGAGTACAAGTGCCCATGTGGTAAGCCAGTGCCTGCTCAAATGAGTCATGCAACAAGATGATGATGCTTCAAAAGAGAGACAAGGGGAGAGTCAAGGTGAAGCACAGCAGAGACCAGGAACTGAGGTGGTGGCGCAGTTGACAGGGAACCTCTCTCCACATCAGAGGTCCCCAGGATTGAATCCCGGTGAATCCTAGAGGAGAGAAAATGAGAAGAGAAGACAACACAGACATCAAAAAACAGCAGAACAGGAAGAACGGAAGGGGAAAAAATCAATCAATCAATCAATCAATCTTTAAAAAAACAAAACAAAAATCACTGCCACAGGATCCATGGTATGACCCAAGCTCACCCCTGTAACCTTCTCTCCCATCATGCTCTGCTTTGCTCACATTGATCTTGCCACCAAAGCCTTTCTGTTATACCTCAAAAATTACACCACGTCCTCACCTCTGAAACTATGTGTTTACTGTTCCCTCTGCCTGGAATCCATCTTCCCTAAATATTTGCATTGCTTACTCTCACGATTCATTTACCACTCATCAAATGGCACCTTCTCAGAGATGCCCTCCTTGGCCCATTATTAAAATTGTTCCCCCCAGCCTGTCACTCTCTAAGCCTTGGCCCCCAGCCCTCATTTTTCCTGCCAGCATGACCCAACACTTGGCATCATGGAAATATGTGTTTATATGTCTGTTATCTGTCTCTCCCCTTGAACTCCATGGGACAAGATTTCTTTATTTTGTTAACTTCTGAATTCTTAGGACCTGGAATATTTCTTGTAACACAGTAGGAGGTTAGTAAATACTTGTAGAAGGAAGGAAGGAGAAAAGAAAGATGGGTGGGAAGGAGGGAAGAGGGAGGAAGGTCAAATATTTAACTGAGTTTGATGTTGTATAAGTTGCTGAGATCAACAACTCAGGTTTCCCAACCTTCTAATAGAGTCAGATACCCAAATGCTTTGAGTAAGTGGTATTACTTTTTTCTTCCTGTTTTCATTTTTGAAAATCATAGAGGCTTATTTCAATGCCTATTGGTCAATGAAAAAGAGGCAGTATCTTCATAAAGTTAGGAGAATTTATCAAAGAACTTCAGAAGCAAAAACTTAGAGTCAAAAGTGGTTTCTGGGAGATCTTATGTCCCTTTGAAATGCACAGCTGATATATGTGGTACTTTGTAATGTTGTTAACAATGGAAGAAGCAGGGTGACCCAGGCTAATTTCTGAGTCACAGAGTATTACAGTGATTGAAATCATGTATTTGTTTGTGGTTTTTAAAAAGTCTCATAAATAAGCACCACCTCAGCTATGGGCTACATTGGAGTCTGAAGTTGTTGTGGTTTTTTTGTTTGTTTGGTTGGTTTTTTGTTTTATCCTGCTTCTCAAGGAATGACAGTAACTCTCACTGGCTCTCTGCTCTCTTTCTCTTATTAAACATCATTTAGCATCTCGTAGATGGATGTTTTCCACTTTCGCCCTATGGGACTGTGCCTCTGAGATAACAGGCATAACACCAGCAGTATATGGAAATGAGTCATCAGACCTGAGCCCTCCTGCTGCTCTTCTCCATGTCAGAGGGGCCTATGTCAAATGTCCAAATGGGCCCAATTTCGAGGGGGAAATGGTTGATGATATAGAATGAGGCAAGAAGGAAAGTAGGAAATATGAATTATGGGATAATATGTCAGAAATGTTCTAACTTGCAAGTAAAACAATACCATATTAAGAGTGACAGTAAAGAGTTTTGTTTTCTCCTTTAAGAAGCATTCAGGAAACTGACATTTGCAAGACAGTTACTTTGGGCCAAGCATCAGATCCTCCTTCTGGGCAGAAAGAAGGAGAGGAAGAACAGTGATGGAAGCATGTGTGCCATTTATGAGGAGATCAACCTTCTCATGTACCTTCCAGTTGACTTCCCTTATACCTCAAACCAGATGCATTGCATGGAGTCTTTAACTGCAAAGGGGTGGGAAGACAAGAACAGGCTTTTCATCATTGGCTTCACCTTAGACCCACTGTGATCCATCGCATGACTTGGGGCAACCAGCACTCCATATGAAATCATGGTTCTGTTAGCCAGGAAAGAGGTCACTGTACTGAGGAGGTACCTGACACAGGGGGTATGGTAGCAGTGCCAAAAATGTTTTGAGGAAAGATCAAGAATAAGTACTTCTAACTCCAAACTAGCTCCTGGGAACAGATTTCCCCAAGTCTTTCCCCAAGTTTTCCCATTTGGAACCAAGAACCTACATGACCCCACAGTCATCTCTCCCTAGGTGGTGAATACTCTTTCACCTTCTCTACTCTGGTTTCACTTCCAGGTCCTTTCCTATCACACTCTTACTTCTTCCCAAAATACCTTCCAGCCCCATCAGCAAGTACTGAGAGATCATCTCTCCTTCAAAATGCAAATCAAATTCTTCATGTACCTTCCCTTATCTGACCAGTGAAAAATGTCCTGCATTCCAGGGTTGTCCCTCAACCCCAGTATTGCTGCAAGGAAGGCCTGTCATTAAGGTTCCTAAATCGGTGAACTTTGAGTATATCAAAAGGGAGATTATTTTAGGTGCCCTAATCAGGGGAGAGCCTTAAAAGAGCCTTCAGGCCTTCCCCATTCTCCTGCTGATCTTGTAGAAGCAAATAGCCACGGTGTGGACTACATATGGAGAGGGGTGGGGTCAAGGGGCTGAAGAACTGAACAACCAAGTGAGCTGGGGAGAGGACCCCAAGCTCCAGAAGAGAAGACAGCCTGGCCAACACGTTCCTGTGACCTTGCACAGATGACCCACCTAAGCTGTGACCCACAAAATCTATGGATCATTAATGGTTGTCATTAAAGTCACGAAAGGCATGGTGTTGTGTTACACAAGTGCAATTGATCTCAGTAAATTGGTAAACTCCAGGGTTGACAATTTTCACTCATCAGTGAGGAGATGCCAGTGCTGCATCCTGTTGGGTGCATATCAAATGAGACCCAGCCCAGGAAATCGTCACCCTTCTTTCAGATTTTCTATGGCTAGGTTTCCAGAGGCTTACATCTCAGCCTCAGGGATCAAAAAGTGACATCATGTTTACTCATTTTACCTCTCAGTAGTCCTATAAGTTCACTGAAATTCCTCAGACTTAAAGGTTCTCAGTTACAGCTCCTGAGATGAGTGGTCATTAAGATTTTACGAACAAGTGGCAGAGTAGGGGTGGGTGAGGCACAGACAATGTCCTAGAGCTCTCACATCAGGAGCAAGAGTCCTGGCACCCACAGAAATGATAAGCCTCTCCCCCCATCCTTAAGACGCTCTCTCCCACCCCCACCCCAGAAGCACACACTTTTATACACAACTCCAGTGTCTCTCCAAACACACACATATACACACACACCTCCCTCTTCTCTCTCTTCTTCCCCACAATGTACATTCTCTTGCTCCTGAGATTCAGACAAGAATCAAGAAAGGAGAAGAGAGTGAAACCAGGTTTTACATTCCATCACAAAGGAAATGAGACAGAAGCGTTTGGATGTGGCAATGCTTTTTTTCTTTTTCTTTTTTTTTTTTTTTTTTTTCCTGCTAAGATCTATCAGCTGCTCTATGTTCAGTGCAGTTTTCTGGGCAGTCTGAGATGGTGCGCATTCCGTCACTGCAAAGGAGCAGCCTCGCATAATATCTCAATTTTAGGCCAACCACAAAGTCACAGGACCTGGGGTTGTGACTCAGTTTTGTCTCTTATTAACCACATAAGTTAAAGAGAGGAATTCATTTCCCTAGGT
This sequence comes from Dasypus novemcinctus, assembly GCF_030445035.2. Lineage (NCBI taxonomy): Eukaryota > Metazoa > Chordata > Mammalia > Cingulata > Dasypodidae > Dasypus > Dasypus novemcinctus. The sequence goes on from NC_080686.1 coordinate 92,822,556, forward strand.
CTCAAAAAAATTGAGATACTGCTATCTCCACCGTAAGATTGCCGTGAGGATTAAATGAGATAACGTGGAAGTACCAATCATGAAACAAAATAGAATCTTAGTCCGTTTGCTACTCATTGAGGCAGCTGACCTGTTTCTATACCTATATTTTAGGATTAAAATTTTGTATTTCAAGTGTTTCCTGTGTTATACTTTTGCATCTCCAAGTTCTCATCAATATAGTTACTTGTTTCCAATTTGGCTTTATATTGCTCTGTATATTCACCCTAACTAGTATAAGGCATGTTTAAGGCAACAAATCACCCCCAAAGCAATTCCTAACTCCTTAGTAACATTTTGAAGTTTCTTTCTCTTGATATTTCAATGTTGACAGTATTCTTGATAACTCTCAAATGAACAGAGCTATCAGACACAGCACTGTAACTGGGCATACACAAGGAAATTCTTTCCTTGTCTTCCTTTGTATTAAACTGAGTAGAAACTCCATAAAGTTCTCTTCATGTGTTTGGTCTTATTTAAATTATAACTGAGGAGCCAGTATTTCCCCCTACATCAAAGTGTATCAAATACTAGCTAACATTTGTAGAGCACTTTAAATTTTACAAAGTGCTCCAAACTTTGCAACAACTCTTTAAGAGAAATGGACACACTTTGTTGCATACTGACTATAAAACACTCACTATTCTCAGCAGCTTCCATACATTTTTCTTTTCTAATCTTCCATCAGACTTAGGAGGGAAGTTTTTGCTATTATAAGTTTACAGTGAGTAAAGTAAGGCACCTCAAAGTTAAACTTTGTTTATCTGAATTATACTGATATTAAGTAGTTGATCTAAAACCTGAATTCAAGACTTGTGATTCCAAACTCTGGTATCTGTTGGCTGGAGGAAATGGCTCCATTTCCTTGATGGCCTCAGACTCTGCCTCTTCTGAGACTTAAGATGAGGTGACCAAGATTTGTAGGAAAGACACTCTATAAGCTCCTATTTATTTCCTGCCTTATTGGTATTTCTTGATCTGGACATGTGCCCTTTGTCTGGTTATTGAGGCCCCTTGAGAGGCAGACTCTATCTTGTCTGCTTACCTGGATCCCCTTCAACATTTTTCAATGAAAGGCTCAGGGAATTTTCTAAAGAAAAATGCTATTGTAATATACAAATATATGCAAAGACTTAACGAATTTTTTTTTTATAAAGGGTATTTTTTTATTTGGGGTAGAAGCTTACAATTACCAGACCCTAAGGAGTCCAATTCAAGATATCAAAGTCTGTTGCCATTCATGGACGCAAGATGGCGGGCGACATCTGCAAGGGTTCAGGCTTCCTCCTTCCTCTTAAGGCTCTGTGGTCCCAGCTTCTTCTGATCTCAGCTATGGGCTGGGATAAGGCTTGTCTCTCTCCCTGGGGCTCATTTCTTTCCAGGCTCAGTTGCTCTGGTCTCTCCTCAGGGGAGCTGTAGACTCTCAGGCTCATCTCTTCCCAGGGCTGTGTCTCTGAAGCACTCTTTCTTCCTGCATATCTGCTTCTGTGTTCTTCTCTGTGTGTTTACTCCCCAGTCTTTGACTGAGCATCCATTTATACAGCCCCCAGGTGTAGGCTAGCTGTAGGTGCGGACTTAAGCAGAGTCATCCTAATGATGTGGACAAATACAAGCACTAATCTTGATCTTATAACAGAAACATGAAACCTCTGAGTCTAATACAATCTAATACGCCCAGAGGAACAGACCAGTTTACAAACACTATCAGTATTTCTTTTCAGAATTCATCACTACTATCAAACTGCCACACTTTCAGCCCAAGAGACAAATCTAACTGCAGGCAGGTTAGATGTCAATACTGCCTATTGTTTTAATAGACCAAGATCATTGCTAATGTTTAGAAGTCAGTTTCTTTTTTTTTTTTTTTCAAATTCTACTCAATTTATTCATTTTTTAAAAAAATATTACATTCAAAAAATATAAGGTCCCCATTCACCCACTGCCCCCACAGTAACACTCTCCCCCATCGTCATGACACATCCATTGCATCTGGTGAGTACATCTCTGGGCATCACTGCACCCCATGGCCTATGGTCCACACCATAGCCCACACTCTCCCACGTTCCATCCAGTGGGCTATGGGAGGACATAGAATGTCCGACTTAACGAATTTTATGGTAAACTCAGCTCTAAGAATAAAGATGTTTTGCCTGGCTGAAGGTAAATGGAAGACAGCAGTAGTAGATGTTTAAATGGCTGTCCAGGTCTGACAAGTCAAATGGTCTCCTCCGCCTTGATTAAGTAAAATTACCTACATTTATTATGCTTACAAAGAAATAATAGAAAGCAATTTAATTACCTGGAACTGTATCATTCAGTAAAGACAATAGTGACACACCTCGGGAATTTCCTGTGCTGTTTTCTGAGATATTCCTCTCAAATCCTGCCCACAATTGCCATTCTAGTGAAAGGAATGAAAATAAACTACTCATGTTTAACTAGAGAAAAATGGAAGAGATGATCATACTTTGTGATATTTGTCACTTAGTGATTCTCCCAATAAGCATTTAGTAGGCACAAAACATCCCAGTCCTAGCCAAGCCTTTGGATCTATTAAGCTAAATGAGACTTGAGAAAGGAATTTAGAATCCAGGAAGATAGAAAGAAATGCCTCCAACTAACTCTAATATTATATAATAAGTATAATATTGGAAGCAGAGAAAGTTAGGAAAATTTCACATAGAAAATCATATTTGGATCTTGAAGGATGAAAAGAATTTCAAGTCAAGGGAGGATACTCCAAATCTAAAAATAGCTAGAACAAAGTCTCAGCATCAGGAAAATGCTTCTTGTGATCAGTGAATGAAGGAACTGGAGTGAGGCACACCATGAGGGAGAAGGGGCAGATCAAGCAAGGAGTCTAGAGTGAGGAAGTCTTTGAGATGATGCTAAGGCAATGGAACTTTATCCTGTGGCTGGTGGAAAGTTTGAAAAGTCTTTAAGAAAAAGCAGAAATGCATCCCAAGTCTGTCTTTTAGGAAGACACGCTGGTGACTGTGAGAACAAACAGAAAGGAGGACTCTGGAAATATGGCAATCATAAGAATATTGCAGTTCTAAAAATACCAAAGAGGAGAGATACAACTTAAAGTAATAATGAGGACAAGAGATGAGTAGGAGAGATGCCAAAAAGTCGTGACTTATGTGTGGAGTTAGGCAGAGTAAGGGATATAGGATGACTCAGAAGTTTCTCTGAATTGGGCAACTGGGTGGAAAGTATTGCTACTACCCAAACCCTGAACAGGAAATGGGAGAAGTCATCTCTGCTCCAAATCTGGGACAAAGGTCTGTTAGAATGAAGGTCCTGACCCCCAGTCCACTAATAAAAAAGGAACATGTGAACAAAATAGGGCTGAGATGTAAATCAAGGCAGAGGTGGACCTCAGCACAAGAATCCTTTAAATAAAAAAGATGTTAGGCAAGAGGATGGTGAAGTGGAAAGAACAAAGACAGAGAGTCAGAGATTTGGGGGGCATTAACAAATCTGCTCACCTTCTGTGCACTTCAGTTTCCCCATACATAAAAAGTGTCAATGATAGTAACTGATGTGCCTTGTGAATTAAAGAATTATGTGGAAATATAGCAAAAATACAGGAGAGTATCTGGGTCACCATATGAAAGGGTCAATTCTGTCTTTAGTTTAAGCCTTGTAGGGGAAGCTGTGATGCACCACCCAGACTCCCTTAGGATAAGATGTACACAGCTGCCAGGAGTGTTGCAAACAGGCAGCCCCCAGCTGTCTGCCTGCTTCAGGGTCCACTACAGCTGAGGATATCAGCCTTGCCTAAGGCTATAGCCCCTTTGGGGAGACTTGACTCCAAGAACTGACTGACTTCAGGGATATAAAAGCTTCACACGTTGCTCCAACTAGGGACAGCTCTGAGGGGTGTTCCATCTTCAGAGTACCTCAAAGGGTTGCCTTACACCTCTGTTGACACCATACCACAACTTAACTTTGCCTTTGCCTTTGCTAGATGCAGGTGATGATGCCAAGGGGTCTCCCTAATGAACTTCCTGTCCACTGACCTATGTCTCAGTTTGCTTCCAGGGGAACCCAGCCTGCGACAGGCTCTTAGCCAGCGTGCCCAGGCGTGCTTCACTTATATAATGTCCCAACTTCAAGACATACATATCTGCCCCTTTCCAATATAAAATACCAGGTACCCCATAAGCAATTCCCATAATGTTCTGCTATAAAAGAAGTGTATCTCAAAATCTCTCAACCTTGGCTCTACAGGCACCTTGGACAGGATAATTCTTTGTTGTAGGAATGTCCTGCACATTGTAGGGTGTTTAGCAGCATGCCTGGTCTATGCCAGTAGCACACCTCCCCAAGGTTGTGATAATCAAATACATCGCCAGATGTTTGCTAAATGACACTTGGGAAACAGATCAATTGAGAATCACTTATCTATCTTATACAATATAAATTCATGTTAGATGTTCGTGGTTGATGTTGACTTGTGTCAGTTCTCCAGAGATACTTGCTGGATAGTGAGACTCCTTTGGTGACACAAAGCCTGAACAGAAAGGAATGCAGGATTCAATGGAAGCCTTCCAACAATTCCACAGAGTTACTTGCCTACTTCTCCCAAAGGAAAACCCAACTTGATAACTTTTGTAAAACCTTTTATGGCAGACCAAACTTTAAGAAACATTGGCTTATGGGGTTACATGCATTATAAAGCAAAGAAGTTGTCTAAAACTTCATTGGAAGCTATAATCCAAATATACAGCTTTTACATATATCAAAAAGTCATTGTAGGAGAACTGATCTGCATATCTACTTGTGAACTCTGGGATATGAGGTTAAGCTACCAGGTATCTATAGTATGAGGGAAGCAGATGTGGATCAAGTGATTGGGATCCTGCCTACCACATGGGAGGTTCCTGGTTCAGTTTCCAGTGCCTCCTAAAGAAGACAGTGAGCTGGCATGATGGGCAGGCACTGCACGCTGATGCAACAAGAGACACAAGAATTAAAATATGAGAGACACAACAAAGCAGGGAGCAGAGGTTTCCAGTGTTTCCTAAAAAAGACAGCGAGCTAGTGCAACAGGCAGGTGCAGCAAGCTGACACAACAGGATGACAAGCAAGAGACACAGGGAGGAAAAACACAATGAGATACACAACAAAGCAGGGCATGGAGGTGACTCAAGAGATTAGGCACCTCCCTCACACATCGGAGGCCCCAGATTCGGCTCCCAGTGCCTCCTAAAGAAACAAAGAAGATGAACAGACACAGCAAGTACAAAATAATGAGGGGCTGGGGAGAAATAAATAAATAGAATAAATCTTTTTAAAAATTTTCTATAGAATGAAATTGCCAAAATTTGACCGTTTTTTAACTCCTTACTTTCATATGGTTCATAGTACTTTCACAGTATTTTCATACGGTTCAATTTAATAATTCGCCAGGAACCCACTATAATTAAGGCTATAGAACACAGAGTAAAAGTAGTTTTTATGCAACCTCTGAGTGGTTATGGTTGCTATGGTCCCATCCAAACTCAAAAGGAAATATTTCTATGATCAGTTAGTGCTAGCTACACAATGCCAAGTGAAACAGCACGTCTCATGCCTGGTATTTCCATCTTTTTTTAGAGAATATTAGAAAATGTCTTAGCAAATCTTTGAGATAGAAAGGGCAGTGTGGAGGGCATGGATGCCCAGAACGGCTCTCAGGTACAATAACGAAGGCTCAATCTCCCTTCTTGATGCTCCTGAGTCACTGCTTCCTGCGTAGCATGGAGAAATAATTTTGAATCAATACAGGATGGCCCAAATGCCCACTAAACTGAGTAATAAAAATCCCTGCTCAGTCTCTGTTGCCGCCTTTCTCCACCCCTCCTCCCCTTCCAGCCCCCGCCGTCCTTCCCGCCAGTCCCGCCCATATTGCCAACCCACAATCTGCCCTCTTCCCCAGTAACTGCTTACCTCAGGTCTATCCATCAGCTTCAGCCTGTCCACACCGCCCCTTAGCCAACCCTCCCTTCATCACGCCCCTCCCTCTACCCAACCCTATATAGCTAAGTGTACTTCTGTAATAAAGCAGACCTGTTCCTGCGCTCAGGCGGTCTCCATGGTTCTTTCCTAACCGCGCGTCCCCCACGCCTGGAGAGCCCCGGTGCTCTATCCCTGGAGCACCCCCCGCCGGCGGTTCGGTAGAAGCTGACCACCCCCCCGACTCTTGGGCCTGAGCGAGACTGAGACCTCCCCGCTCAGCAACAAGTCTCTCCTAACACCACAAATTCTCCAGACTTGCAGCTTCTATTGAAAATGGGTTCTTGGTCCAAAAGAAGCCTCTTCTGATGACATGTACAAAACAAGCTAAAAGTTAAGATTCAGGTACAAAGAAAGGTGTCTTTTCCTAAGTCAACTCAGTTTATTGTAAATGTTAAATATCAGCCTCCTTCTGCTTTCAAGTCCCAAAATTAATGGCTGGAGAGTCCTTAAAAGGCAACATTCCATGAAACTATTCCGATTACCAATTAATTGGTTCTCTCATTACAATTGAACTAAATATTTTTTTACTCCTTCACCTATCATTTACTGAGCACTTGCTATTGCCAACCACCGGGCTTTGTAGTGAGGTTGGTTACAAATTTGAACATATCCTTATTTTGCATTAGGATGCCAGCTAAATGAACAAGAGCCTTGAGTTGATGCTGGGGCAGAGAGCTATATTGGGCAACACAAGGACAGCAGGGAATTTTCAGTTCTACCAGGAGAATGGATTTCGGAGAGGAGACAAGACGTAATAAATGCTTTACAAGCGGACAACAGATCTGAGCTGAGCAATGAGAGATGAGCAAAAAGTTCAGCATATTGATGGGAGGATAGAGGATGGGTCTTTTTAGTCAGAGGGAACTAAATGGATAAAACATGGAAACATGAGCCAGCCAAGAGTGCCTACGAATCCAAATTAATAGCTAAGGCAAGACCATGGGGTGACAGGGGAGGTTGGCTGGAGGGGGGGCGGGCAGGGGCAGGCATGTAAACTGTCATTGCCAATGTATTATCTCTTATACCACATCCTAATTTTTCTCTGACTCCAGCTTGACTTTCCACCTCATTTCCTGTTGACCCTCTACATTGATGCCATGATAATCTTCTTAAAATATTACATTGCAAACCCTCCCCACCAATAATTTTTAATTGCTTCCTGTAACTTGTAGCATAAAATATAAAACAAGTTCCTTAAAATGACAAATAGAGCATGTGGGGGATTGAATCATACTCCACCATGTTCAACTCCTAACACCGGCTCCTGTTAATACAAACTCATTTGTAGATAGGATCTTTGAAGATCCTGTTAGTTAAGGTGAAGGCAAACTAAATTAGAGTGGGCCTTAGTCCAACATGACTGGAGTCCTTATAAGCAGAAGAAATTTGGGCATAGGAACAGGAGACAGAAGGATCAGATGGCCATGTGACAGAGGCAGGGATGGACTTATGGACTACAGGCAAGCCACCACCAGAATGCTGCAGAGTTCAGAAAGGCATGGTCCTACCAACACCTGGATTTTGGATATCTAGCCTCCAAAACTGCAAGAATATAAATTCCCGTTCTTTAAGCCAACCAGTTTGTGGTTCTTTGTTACATCTTCCCTGGCAAACTGAGACAGAGCCCTTCATGACCTGGTGTCTAATCTTTTCTTGCTGTACCTCCTACCAACCCTTCATTCATTCACTTGTCCACTCAACCAATATTTAGTGGATAACAACTATATTCAAAGCAGAGAACAAGGTGGCTATATAACATGGTCCCTGCCTTCATGACAATTACTTGCTAACATAAAAACCTGCCTTTTATAATTTAGTCACAGTAAATCACATGCAGTTCACCAAAGATGCCATGAAATCTTGCAGCTTGCTGCCCTTGTACATCCTATTACCTTTTCTTGGTATATCCTTCTCTACTTGTTAACCTGAAGAATTGAATCCCTTCCCATTCTCCATAATTCCACTCTGCCTCATTTCCTCTGAACTTTCCCTGAACTGGACATCCTGCTCTCAGAATACACTGCCTTTATGTCTTTAGTAGTTCTTGCCAAGTGGTTAGGGAGCTATCAATGGCTTTTCATAGTTGGTGTGGCAAGGAACTCTAACAAGTCCTAACCAATGCTGGTCAGAAGCAACCAACACAGCCATACCAGCGAGCATCAACTGAATTCGGCTCCCCTTCTCCACTCATCTGTGGTCACTCTCAATACTGGGCTTTGGTCTTGTTCAGAGCCCAGCACTTACTAGGCCCCCAACAACTTTCCTGAATAAATGGAGAACTTGCTGTTTCTAACCTAGATGCAAACTCTTCACTCTGCCTTCTTCACTGGGCTGTTATGGAGCCTACAATTTGTAAAAGTGCTAGAGAAGTGTCCAGTGCTTTCCTGGGAAGCATTAATGACCTAGGAAAGATAAGTTTAAATTAGAACACTGGCTTGCTCTCTGTTGTCTCAACTTTCTGCAACATCGTGACTTCCTATTTCTGTGGATTAACAAAGTATTTTTTCCCTTCATGTATTGGCCCTCATAAAGATGTCAAATCTGTAGCTGAGTATTCTACATCATTGGTGGTTTGGTTTTATTTCTTTGCACAGTTGGTTTTTTGTTTCATTTTGTTTTGTTATTTGTTTTGCTAACAGCTACCAGTTATTTGAGAGATTTCTGAATTATCCAGCAGTGCTCCATGTCAACTAGAGTTGGATCAGGCATCTTGACTAATGGCAAAGACCTTTACAGGTTCCTTGTAGTGCTGCCAGCTACCTCTGCTCTGTCACTGGTCTGGGCTTGAGTTACCACATTATGGAAAGGATTAAACATCCTAGCACAGCATAGGTAAAAAGAATCAAGGCAGTTGTCCCCATCCCAAACGCCTCCCTTATTTTTCATGAGAGTCATAGAATGCCACAGTATCCTCTCAGTAGCTTTCTCTGGTGACTTTGTGGTGCTTCCTAGAAGGATTCTCAGGGATAGAGGACCATCAGCAATTAATGACATTTGTCAAGGACAAGGAGGAGAGGAACAATGGCATATGGTCGTGGACTTGCCCATCGTGGACTAACTCATAGATGACTGAGCCGAGGTCCAGAGAAGTGGTTCATGACCACATCGGCTGACACTGGTATATGTGAGTCTGGCGCTCACATCTCTTGATTTCTGGGGCAATTCTTTTCCCATGATACCCAGTTTTCAAGTTTACAGTGGAGAATCACATTATCCAAGGCTGATTCTGTGCTCATAATTCCCTTCTCCATAACAATAAATTTTGGAAAGCCTTGGAAACAACATTCAAGATGCCTATTTTTATTTCTTCTTCCTGTCCATCCCTGAAGCCAATGTCACAAAAAAAAACCACTGCAGGTACCCACTGATTAGTGCAGATCTTGACTCAGTAGTCCCCACTTGAACCCTTCCCTGCATCACAGCTGAACCCCCAGCTTTCTGTCCCACCAAGTCTACCATCAGCTCTACCTCTTTTTCAAGCCTCTTCTAATTAAAGGTTCATTTGAGAAGACTGACCAGTGACTGATCAGCTTCTCACTAATATGCAGCCATACAAATAGTATTAATACCTTCATTTAACAAACAAGTGCTTGGTATGGAGAATAGAGGGACCAGTAAAATCTTTTCCTGGATTCAAAAACCACCCAGTAGAGCAGACTGGAAAATGAATAGGTTATGGCAAATAACAACCTGGGCAGTGGCTGGAGAAGAAATGGAGATAGATATATTTATTTAGTAAGGAAAATCATTTGATCCAATCCCTTCATTTTGGAGGTGAGAAAAGAAATTATTTAAGCAAAGAAGGAATATACCCAAAGGCCCTACAGCTTAGCTGCAGCTTGATGGGTTCCATCCACTCTCTGTGTAGCTCATGTGTAATGGCCATGCTTCCTTACATCACATGGATCAAGGAGGTCCCAGCAGAGCCCAGTGCTATCCGTTCTCATGACAGGCCGTCACTACCAGCAACTTAAAGCAATAACTTACATCATTCATTTCTCTTTCTCGGGCCCTTTCTCCTGCCTCCGTCCTAGCTTATGGCCCAGCGCTAGTCACACAGTAAGTGCACAGCAAATGCTTCTTCATTGCAATCAGAATTGGCCTTATGGGGGTCCTGTCAATCTCTGTTCCTAGAGTTGTGGGCCTAGAGGGAAATGGTCCCCTGACCACAGCCCTTCATTGAAAGCACCTGGGGAAAGCATGCGGCGGATCAAGTTGCCGCTGAGCAGAACACCTGTCACCAGATGTTGTTTTGAAGTGGAATGCCACTCAGCATTGTCTTAACAAAGGCCCTCAGAGACCACCACACCAGGGAACCGAGAGAGTCCACAGCTGCAAGCAGGAGAATTCTATCCATCAGCCGTGTGGGATCCAAGCCCCTCTTGATTTAGAGGTGGAGTGGACATCAGCATGCCAGGGTTCTCAGGATGGAGGAATAAAATATGGACTAGAGGGGAATTACTGGTATTCTACTATAGAATTATTGTGACTCTAGCAATGGAAGAAACTTCATCATTGATGTGGAGACAGTGGCCACGGGAGTTGCTGAAGACAAAGAGAGGGAAAAAGAGGAGTGATATTGGGGCATTTTCGTTTTTGGCGTTGTCCTGAATATTGGAGAGGGTCTTTCGCCAGTATCAATTCTACTCAGGTTGCAGAGGGTCTTTCTTGAAGTGCTTGCAAGTGACCTCTTTAAAGTTGTAGCACTTTCATTTCTCTAGCAATTTCCAGCTCTTTAAAGGACTTTGCATCCAAGGTTTTGTCTGTTACATGGAGGCAGTAGAACAATGCAGGCTGTTAAGGCAAGGATTGTGTTCCCCATTTGCTGAGACAATGGGACAATTAGGAGTGAGAATTATTTTCAAAATGAAAGTAAGTGTCAAAATATTTACAGTTACTGCCAAGGATAGTTTGGGCCTGCCCAGGAACATTGAAAATGCACATTCCTTATAAACTGGTGATGCCACTTCCAGGCATCTCCCTACAGAAATTCTCACTCATGGACACAATATAGGAGAATGTTTCTTGCAAAATACTTTTATTAGTAAATAAAGCGAAAACAATGTAACTGCCAATCTGCTAGGGGAATGATTTTAAAAGTTGTATTAATACAACGGAATCAGCCATTTAAAGCACTAAATCTGACTTATCTATCAACAAGGGCAGAATTCAAGAAACAGAATGCTCAACTCAAGGAAAGTTTCAGAATGATTATAGTGTATAATATAATCTTTATAGTTTAAAATAAAGCCAATAGTATGGATCCGGGCCAACAAACTTTCTCTATAAAGGGAAAATAGTAAATATTCTAAGTCTTGCAGGCACATATGATCTCCACAGCATATTCTTATTTGTTCATTTGTTTTACAACCTTTAAAATGTAAAAACCATACTTAGTTGGAATAAACTAAGAAAGAGGCCTGGGCTGGATTTGAACCATGGGCCATAGTTTGCTAAGCCCTGCTATATATTGGTTAATACATAAATTTGTAGGTAAAAGTATAAAAAAAATAAAATAGGAATGGAATGTTTTCTTTCTTTCATTGAAAATAGCAGGTAACTATAAAAAAAATCTCATTATCAGTATAGCTCAGTTTTAGGTGATGAGTAATTGTTGGCATTATTCTTCATACTTCTCTCATTTTTAGAATATTCTCAAAATGAGAGAGTACATGAGAGGGCAAAATGCAGTCTTCCAAGCCATTATTTCACGACAGAGCTACTACTTCACCAAGACTGAAGAAGCTGCTCAGGAAACTCCCGGGTCTTGGGGGCATGCAGGAAGGAGTCCCTGAGTACTTGCCCTGAGGCAGGTGCTCGGCCTGGTGCTGTGAAGGGCATCAGATTCAGCCAGACATGGAGAGGTGGAGCCGGCCGTCAAGGGACCTAAAGCCAGAAGGGAGAGAGCCCTCGCGCTTGCAATTCACACCACACATAAAAAGAACAACGTCTTCCGAGAGATGCTCAGGCCACATGCCTGGGAGCTCCTCGCCGTGAACTGTGAAGGCCTAGACTGCCCCTCTGGGATGCCGGGCCTGGCACCGCGAGTCCCCGGAAAGCCCCTGAAGATCTCGGAGCAGGGGCATCTGTGACCAGGGAGGACGCTTGCTCCTGTGCTAAATGTCTTTCTTCAGCAATCCATTCGCGAAGGAGGAAGAAGGAAAACTAGAAGCTGCTAGACAAGATGCCCACGCCAATCTTGAGAGGAGGGTGGAACACGGGCTCCCTTTGGGAGGCTGCGGGAACCTCTGAACATCCATCCCCCAAAACCACTGGCACCTGTTACAGCTGAGCTGGGGGCCCAAACTTGGGGCAATGCCACCTGGAGAGAAAGAAGCAGTGAGAAGTGGGGGATGCAACAGCTACCCCTGGGGGCCCAGGTGTGGTGGCTGAGTGGCAGGATGGGAGCAGGTGCCTGTGCAGAGGCCGCAGCGCTGAGGCCTGCCTCACAGCAGCCGCCGTCAAAGTCGGACCTCGACTGTTGAAGAACAGTTTGTCTTTCGAGGTACAGATCAGAGAGTTTATTTCCGGGGGCTAGTAAAGCACAGCGGTGTGCCAGCAGCTCACTGGCGATGTTGTTTGTGTATCCAAAGCCTCACTTGAGCAGCCCTTTGGCACAGGTTCAGACTGCACGTGCTTAAGCCAAGAGGCTTCCTTTCTGAGGCTGATAGAACATGCACAGGGGACAGCCCCAAGACCAGCTGTCGTGCCTCTGCAAAGGAGCCTTTCTTTTATCATTATTGACTTTGTTCTTATGTTTCTTTCCCTTTTCCCTGGCCTCCTTGCCTAGAGATACTGTGTAACCTCTGTAAGTTGCTCTGATTTTCCAGGCAAGTCACAAAGGCACGGGTGTAAGGGGGAAATCCAGAAAATGGCCTAAATGAGGTATTTACTCCATAGTAACCTCCACCTCACAGGGCTCTTGGGAGAAGGAGATGTGTTCTAATTATCAAATTGCCATAAGGGCAAAAATAAGGCCTCCCAGACTCTGAGATATAACCAAGTAAAAGCAACGTGAAATGAATGAGATCAGATATCTTCAGAAACATACATTCAACTGACTTGTCTCTCAGGGCAAAAGCAGAAGAAACAAGATCTTGGTAATTGAATCTACTGTCCCCTTGGCTGTAAGAAAGTCTAGTAAAAATCAATGGTCTGATTACATCTGAAGAAAGGTTGCTTAAATTAAATGGGTCTGGTGTAAGAGGAGGCTTGGGAGAGGGAAGTCAACAAATATCTGCCTCCTCCACGTATGTCTAACCAGTCAGTAGGAATCAAGGGTAGCACCAGTCATTTGGTACACTTTGGGAAAGAGGGTCTCAGGGCTAAAGGCAAGGTCAAAAAGAAAGATATAGTCCTAAAAGGAACCAAAGGTAGAGCTGAGAGATCTATGATCAGTTCAAAGGCAAATAGCAAGTAAAATATTAATTAACTAAACCGCAAGTAAAAAGGCAACAGTCTAAGGGAAAGCAGTCTTGATAAGGAGTGAGATGCCAGAATTGATTCAAGGTTGTCCCAGCTTGAATTTACTTGCCACCAACAACCTAGTGTAGATGCGAGGTCATAAAAAACCAAGAGCAATAGTGAACATTTTCCAACACGGTCCTAAGGAGAGGCTTTTTGACAGGAAGGTTAAATTTCCAGGCCCCTTGTCAGGTACCTCTCCATTTTAAAGGGTTATATCCCATGTACATTCTTGATACCAAGAGTCATTAAGATATCCTAAGTGCATTATTGGAACCCCAGATTTTTTGAACTTGCTGTATTTCTTCAGCAAGGAAAATGTTCAACAGAGGACTCTCGTGACAACTCTTTTCATTTTAAATTAATAAACAGGCATTCCAGTGCTTAACTGGTCTCTTCTAATGTGGTTAGCATAAATGAGTACCATGAAAAACTAAACTTAGAAATGTGAAAACCAAGGACCAATCCTGCAGGAGGGATACAAGCCACCCAGAGGTACTGCCACCTTAGAAGGCAGGTTGCTCAGGCAACACGTCTATTGGATAGTTCACAATAAATCAAGGGGGGCAAGATTTGTCTTTGGGAGAGTTATGTGGAAGTAGCAACTATTCGTGGTTCATGGAATAATAGAAGCTAAAAATAAAGCATCAGTGTGTTCTAACATACTCAAGATATCAATGTTTCATTCCAATATCTAGGAATGCCACCAGAGAGGAATGAACTAGGAATTAATCAAATCAAATGGGAGAATAAGTTCTCAAGAAGTTGAAGAAGAATTATGTGGAAACCATTAACTTCTCTTTGCTATATTTCCTAATATTTTGGGGGATGCTACAAAGACTTTGATTAAAACCAAATGAAAGTCTACTCCAAATCTATCATCACAAAGTGAAAGTAAAAATAAGAGCAGCACAATTATCTAGCTCTTGGGACACCTTTTCAGGCAGTTGGGATGAAGTGGAGATGGAGGGCAGAGGTCTAGAAAAGAAAGGGTTTAGAGTCAGGCACAACTCCACTCAGGGTAGGGTCCATTGGAGTGATGTCAGGCTAGGTTTTAGCTGCTCCATGCTACAGTCTCTTCAAATGCAATAAGGGCTAATAAAGGGTATATCTCTTCACTGAGTTGTCAATAAAGATATTGGAAGATTATAGATGTTTAAATTTTTCCAATTTTATTTGACTGAATCAAAAGATTGCCTGATAACTTAATGCCCAAAGTGCCAAAGACCAGCAAGATCCCATAAATGCCCCTGATTGGCTGGTTGGCCATGGCTCAGACCTCACAGATCCTAGGAAATATTTTAATGAATCTTTATGCAAATTTTGACATAATATAATGCAGCCAAACTCTTCTCTCCATGCTATGACATTAACCAATATATCTTAGAGTGATCTCAATACCCAATCTGCTAACTAATTAGAGACTTATTAGTCAACATGTATATTTATGAATGTTTCCAGTTTCTTCATTTCAATCCTGTGGAGTCCTAGGAAATATTTGTGCCAGTCAACAGGTTGAAAAATGATTACCAAGCAGTGACAAAGACTGGATAATAATAATCCTTCATATTTTAATAGGATATCAAAGTAAATATGTAGCCTTCTGTCTAAATTTGCTTATTTGATTTTCACAGTCTCTCATGGGATAAGCATACTGTGATTTTCTTTGAAGCTGACATAATTAGTGCCTGGCAAGTACTATGCCCTCAATAAATGTTGATTGAATGAATGAATATTAACTGCTCAATAAATGTTGGAATGATGAATGAAGGGTGCAAGGATGGAAGGCAGGATGGATAAATGGATGGAGAGATGAATGGCTGTAATTTATTAAAAAAAAAACTATACACCCTCATCTCCTAGGATCATCTTATCTCTCCAACTTGATTAGTATCTTCTTATACGGGTAAGTCAGATATTATTTAAGTTTTATATGCTGCAATATCACACATACTGCCTTGTTCTCAATAAGTTGGTAATGTTAATGTTAGTGCACATATGTTCCCATTTCCCAAAGTAATCATATCTCTGTCAGGTGGAATACTCACTGCACCTCTTCCTCAATACTGTTTGGAAATATCGGAAATGCATAATATGCACTTTTATTCAAAATTATATAATATATCTTTAATACAAAACAATACTAATATAATGGCTGATATATGATGCTGAAAAACCTATTTTTCTCCCCTTTGTCAGCTATTTCCTGGTTTTGTGAGTAGATCCTAGCTGAACTATAAGAGCTAAACATGTAGAAAATCTTTTACTTGGATCTTCCTTGATGTCAGAGGACCTCTCAATACTCAGGCTAGGATGGATCCCTGAGGGATTCTACTTCCCACTGAAATCTCTCACACTCATTATTTCATGGCAGAAGCTTCAGCTGCATCCAAACTGTCTACTCATTGTGAAACTTGCCTAGGAACAGGAACTTTCTTCTCATTCTTCAGTCATGGTGATAGCCGTTTTATGTTTCCTTTTCCTTGAAAGTTTCCAGCTTCTATCCCTTTTCTATCAAGCGGATGGTCTATCTCAGTGACCGCCTTTAGTTCTGAAAACTCTGGACTTCCTTCCATTTAGAAAAATAGTTTTCACTCCTGGCTTCAGTTTACCAACCCCTCAGAATTCTAATTCAATCGATCAAGATTGGAGCCTTGGGACCCATATTAAACCAAAGAGACAAAACTTCCTCAGATGATTCTAAAAGGAAATTAAGGTTAAGAACCATAGCTGCAGGATAGACCATCCTGTAGTGACATTCACAAGTATATCAAGGGCTGTAGTAATAACAAAATTCATTGTCTGGATGAGTGACATAAGTCATAGACATAGGCTGCTATATCAGTCAGCATTGTATAAGCTATGCAACCAGTTACAAATAAGCCCCAAATTATCAGTGGCTTACAACAATAAGGATTTATTCCTTACCCCTGTTGCATGCCTTTCACAGTTGAACCACAGGTCTGCAACCTGTCTTCTTCAATCGTGTACAAGGGTGAAGGAGCATCCCCTTCCTGGGACTTGTGAGAATAAAGATATGGCAGACGCCATGCAAGGGCTCTTAAAACTTCTGCTCAAAGCTGGTCTGTCACTTCTTCTCATATGTCATTGGTCAAAGTAAGCTATATTGCCCAGCATAGGGTATAAAAAAAGTGCAATCCTCCTGCAGGAAAGAGAAGTGAATTACTCAGAACTAAAACACACAATCTACCGCATCTATTTAGTAGAAAACTTTCAACACCGAAGTAATACTGGTGACTTGACAAAGCAAGAAGTTTGAATGAAGAGAAAACTTAATTTAGAAGAGAAAATAGACCTCTGTATTTTCAAAGGCAGGAGTAAGGGGGCAGGTGGAGGCAAACAATTCTCAACATCCATCATAGCTAACATAGATTAATCACTCGTCATATTTTATGACTGATTTTGAGAGTGATATCAAGGAAATTGAGGCAGTGGCTAGAAAAGAAAAAGTGAAGCCCAGGTAAAAAAATGAAAAGTTGTTCTTTCCCTTCCTCAGGCTTTCAGAAGTTGCAAAGAATAATGCTAACCCATATATTTTAATGTCTTTACTGCTCCATGGACGCTGCTTAGAGCTGCAGGATTCTAGGAGCTGGGTGACATATAACACAGAACCAAACACCAGAAGGGGTCTTCTGAAGGACTAAAACTTCTGAAAGTTCATCCCAGACAATAAGAAGAAACGTTTGCTCTAAATACATTGATGGGAGGCAGCTCTTATCCATTCAGAATTCCATGGAGTTCAAGCAGCCAGGCTCACTAACTGCCCCCATGTGGCCACAGGCAACTCACATAACCTCTTTGAGCCTCAGTTTCCCACTTTATTGGATTGGTCAGATAATCATAATAAATGAAAACATATTTGTGAAAAATTTGAACCCAAGTAGGTTTACAGTGGTATCCGTTTATTGTTGTTGCAGTTGGCATTCATAATCCTGCATGGTAGATCCTGTATGATAGGCATTTTCAAAAGAGGAAATGAAAGTTTTAAGAGGAAAAGAAGCTTACCCAAGGTCACACATCTTGGTGCTTTCTGCAAAAGAAATGAATAACTTTTCATCACCATTTATCTATTAAGTAATCCTGTTTTTGTTTTAAATTCATTTATTTTTGCAAGGAGAGTTGCTCATTGTATAACATTAAGTGGGAAAAAGCAAAAATCTGGATAAAAATAACAATCATAACTACATGTATGCATGTGATGCATCCCTCTATCTAATTATATCTGTCTGCCTAGTGTAATAATTCATTTAAAGCACTTAGTAAAATTCTTAGCACATTATAGCCACTAAACAAATCAGCTTCCATCATTATAATTATTACTACAGTATATGCATAGAAAAAAGATAGAAAAGAAATATGCCAACAGGTTAACAAAGATTATTTCTCAATAGAAGGATCAGTGGTAATTACTTTTCTTTATGCCTTTCAGAACTTCCCAATATTTCCATGATGTGAATGCCTTTAATAATGAAAACATAAATATGGCTTTTTTAATAACATATATCACTTGCCAAATGATTCATATTAAAAAAATAGAATGAGCAGAGAGAAGATGAAAGACACGTATTTCATTTCAGGGTAAGAAAGAACTTTCTGTCAGAGAGGTCCAGAGAGGAAAGAAATTACTAAGAAGGCAGTGAGCTAGCCAGTCTTGGTAATGAGCCAAAAGCAGCTGCATAGCTACTGGCAGAGAATTTATAAAAGAGAAGGATGAGCTGAATAACCCTGAGACTATATGATGCTACAAAAGTATATTTAGACATCAGGAAATTTATGCTTCAGAACAAGACCAGGAGAGAGAATTTCCCACCTGGGCTTTGGAACAGCCAACGTCTCCCGGAAACTCATCAAGGACCTTCACTGGACTTTCATTGGAGCCCCTGTTTTGCAGCCTGCCTGTGGAGCCTGGGCTTGTGCATCCCCACAGTCACTTTTATAGGTTATGACAAGATGTATGACAAGATTATCATTTCCTCTGGTGCTGATGAGACTATTTATTAAATCTTCAGATCTCATTTGCATCAAGAGCTTCTCCTGCAAAGAACTATGAGTTTGATATTAGAGGAGCAAATATTGTAAATGTCTGATGCCAAAATATGGAGAAGGTGGGGAATAGGAGATGAATGAGAACTAAAAAAGCAATGGGGAAAGTGATTTCCTCTGTGAGCACTCATTGTTTCAATACACCACTCTCATCTTTGGATAGAAAATTTGGACAGAGGAGCAATAAGGAAACAGAGAACTTTAATAATATGATAAACGTACTAGACTAAACAGATGTATAGAATATTGCACCCCGAAACATCAGGAAATACATTCTTCTTCAGTGCTCATGGAACTTTTTCCAGGGTAGATCATATGCTCATTCACAAAAGAAGTCTCAATAAGTTTAAAAAGAATGAAATCATGCATGGCATTATCTCTGATCATGATTGAACAAATTCGTAAATCAAGAAATGATGGATAAGGAAGAAACTCACAAATGTATGGAGGTTCAACAAAACAGTTTTAAACAGTCAGACAAATAAGAAATTGCAAGGGAAATCAGAAAATGTCTTGAGAAAATGAAAACAAGAACAGAAAATATCAAAATCTATGGGATACACCAAAGGCAGTACTGAGAGTGAAATAGATAACTCTAAATGCTTACATTAAAAAAAGAAAAAAGAGCCAAAGTTAAAGACCTAAATGAACACCTGGAGTAACTAGAAAAAGAACAGCAAACTTATTCCAAAGCAAGCAGAAGGAAAGAAATAACAAAGTTAGAGCAAAAATAACTGAAATTAAGTAAAACAAACAAACCAAAAAAACACCAAAAACCAATAGAGAGAATCAACAAAACTACAAAGTTGGATCTTTAGAATATAAACAAAATCAACAAACCCTTTGCTAGACCGACAAAGAAAATTAAGAGCGAAGACACAAATAGAATCAGAGATGAGAGTGGGGGACATTACTGCCAACCCAGCAGAAATACAAAGGATCATAAGATACTATGAACAACTGTACACCAACAAACAACACAATGTTAATGAAATGGACAAATTTCTACTCTGACCCTAAGAGAAAATAGAAGACCCCCAATAAACATCATAAGTGAAGAGACTGAAACAGTCATCAAAAACCTCCCCAAAATGAAAAGCCCAGGACCACATGATTTCACTGGTGAATTCTACCAACCATTCCAAGAAAAATTAATACAAATTTTTCTGAAAGCTTTCTAAAAAAATGAAGTCAGAACACGAACAAACTCATTATATGAAGCTAGTCTCACCCTAATATTAAAGCCAGATAAAGATATAACAAAAAAGAAAATTATAGAAAAATTTCTCCCATGAATATAGATTAAAAGTCCTCAACAAAATAGTTACTAATTGAATCCAACAGCACATTAAAATAATTATACATAATGAAAAAAAAAAAAAGAACAAGACCAGTTTGACAATTTTCAGTGCCTAATGAAAAAAAAATTTGTTCAAAAATTAAAAGATTAAGAATTTCAAGAAGGGGACAGTGGAATATTAAACCAAGTGCAAGACCTTTCTGAGAGCAGGATCCCGTGCAACTATACAAGTCATATGCCCAAGAAACTCGCCCTATTTAGAGTCTAAAAGTGTGAAAGTCTTATTTTCTCAAGATGATTTGGACAAACAAGTTGCCTTGAAAAATGTTGATTAAGAGGAAAAATTTAGCAACTTGCGAGGACTTAAAAAAATCGAAAATATATCCTAACCATCAAAAACTCCACTTTGTTATCTCCTTTATATTACAAAGTAAGTCAAAGTTACATTCCTGATTGTGACCTCAGGTTAGACATGGTCAATGGACAACACACATTTATACCCTTTTCTATACAAAACCCAGAACAAAATGAAAAGGAATGAAAAAAAAGAGTTTTTCAAAGGAATAAAAAACTGTAACTTTTAACTACAAACTGTTAACTATAAGGCAATTTGATCAAGAGGGGAAAAATCAGCAAATTAGCAAATTCAGGCAAGTTCTGAAAAGTGTGTTGAGGAGGTATCTGACTCAGCAGGGTGGAGACTGTTACAACTTAAGTGTCTATGCATGAAAATACCATCAAGAAGAGAGCCAACTTGTTGCACAGAATTCCTGAGTCTCAAAATTAAAGACTCCAGGGCCGATGGAAGGCCTGGGTAATTAGATACTGGTATGAAGATAGAAAACTAGTTGAAAGAATGAATCGAGGGTTTTTGAACTTATAGGACCCCTTCCCACGCCAGGAAGACCAGAAGTTTATAAATGAACCATAGAGGCTCTCTTTGGATTCAAAACCATCAGACACAGCCAGGGATGGGTAAGATGATTTAAACAGGGATTTAAGCCCAATTACTGACTTGTGGGATCTGATAGGACATCTACAGAGATATCATAGAATGCATTGGATCCTTGAAACTAGAAGAAGCTGCCACAGAAAAGGAGCACACAGAGAACAACAAAGAGCTCTTAGAAACTAATAATATGATAGTCAAAATAAATAATTCAGTAGAAGAGTTGTGAAGTAAAGTCAAATAATTTACCAGAATATAGAACAGAAGGACAAAGAATGGGAAATGAAAAAAATGTTTTTTTTTTAAATAGAAGCTCTTCTATTTCTATGAGAAAGTACAAAGCTCTATGAAAATGAGTTCTGGAAAGAAAGAAGAGAGAAAAACGGAGGGTAAGAAATTCTTAAAGAAAAACACCAGAAAATTTGGTAAAGCCCAGTATGTGAGAATTCAGAAAGACATGGCAGGTCACATGTGGAGATCAAGAATTAGAATGTCATTGAATTTCTCAAAAACTGATTAAAAATTCTGTTTTTTAATGTATATTTTAGTCATTCAAACTTTCAATCAACTGTGAGGAATAAGTAAAGAAATTTTCACATATGCAAGATCTCAAAAATATCATTCTCCTATTCCCAGAAAGCCATTAAAAGATGCACTTTAGTTAGGGTTTACATGAGAGCAAATTTTAAAAACTGTGGGATCCACAAAACAAGCTATTCTACCCTGGAGAAGAATGAAGAAAAGTATAAGGAAGCTGGCTGTGTTGATAGCCTAAAAATCATAATCATCATCATCCAAATACTACTGGAAAAACAGGGGACTTTGGGACAGAGATCTTGAGAAAAGGAAGGAAAAGAAAACTGATATTTTTAAGCTTTTTGGTAAGCCTATAGGAGAAAAGATCTGATCTTCAGAAAAAAACAATCGCAGTGGGACCATAGAAAAACCAAGACAAGGTGGAGAAATAAAGTGGAACAGTTAGAGTTATTGACAAGAAAAAGGAAGAGGTTGAATAAGAAAGGAGGCAAGACGATTCCACCCTAACTGGCTTAGCAGTGAACAACATTTGCATAGTTACAAGAGAAGAAGATTCATGGGAGCAGGATGTGAGAAAGGGAGATGGTGGAGGTAAATGGAAGAGTTTAGTTCTCAGCTTCCAAAAAGTGAGCTATGGAACAGGACATTATTGTTTAAAAAAAAAAAAAAAGTCATTACTATTTGACCTCTATAATGTATATGTTTTACTTTACTTTGATGAAAATTGAGATATTAAAATAGATTTTTAAAAAAACAAATATTCTAGTAAACAAAGTATGCTAATTTCTATAACAAACAGCTCCAAGAGTCAAGTATTTTAATGCTGAGAACGTTTATTTCTCATTCAAGTCACAGACCCATGCAGTTCTGGCCAATGCTTTGCAATCCACAGTCATCCAGGGACCCAGGCTCTTCCTATATCTTGGCTCCTTGATCTTTAAAATTTGCATAATGGAAAGAGAACATAGGAGGAAGTTATTGGCCAGGCTGGAAGTGATGGACAGCACTACTCAAATCCCATGGACCAGGACCCAGTCATCTGATCTCAGTCAATTTCCCTGGGGCTGGGATATAAACAGTCTTTCTCCATGTCCAGATTTGGACAACCATAGCATTGTCCTTGCATGGGTATTTAAACAAAAAAACAAAAAACTAAACTAAACTAAAACTAAGATGCTGTTGAAGAATTCTCTAAGAATGGTTTTCAACCAAGAGACTATCATTGTTCTCCAAGGACTATTTGGCCATGTCTGGAAACATTTTTGATCATCACAACTTGGGAGTTACTACTGGCATTTAGTGGTTAGAAGCCAGGGATGCTGCTAAACATATTACAATACCTACCACAATGCCCACAACAGCTCCCCTCCCCCCAATAAAGAATTGGTCAACCAAAATGCCAAAAGTGCAGCATTTGAAGAATCCTGCTGTAAATCTTCTATTCTCTGGGCATTCTGATATGTAGAAAGTAGCCTGTTGAGTGCAAAGAGTTTTTGTCTCAGAGTCAGACGTTCCTGGTTCTCATGTCAGGTCCCTTATGTGCCTTGTTCAAGTCAACCATACTTAGTTACACTTAGATTCCTCGCTGGTAATAAGAGGAGAGTAAAACTTACCCAGTTGTCTTCATGCTCCTTGTAATGGTCAGCTCTAGATGCTGGATACTATATAAAGGCAAGAAATCATTCTGGCTCTAGCCTTAGAGGTCATTCTTGAAAGGAAAAAAGAAATGTCTTTGATGAAAAGGTTGTCAAAAATGATTACTCAATGGTGTTTCAGTGAATAATGCATTCATAGAAAACAAAAGCCCAAAAGTAAATAAAAAGAAGAAGAAACCATACATAACTAATGTATAATATGATTGCTACAACCACATCTCTCAGGTTTTCTGGGACAGTCTCATGACACACAACAATACTATGTGTCACTCATGTGTTCTGAAATTACATTAATGCAATTTCCAAGCTAAATCTCCAAATGACCTTTTATACCAGACACAGCCCAGAAATCTTTGTCAGCTCCTGGGTCTCTATTTTTAGTTCAAAGCAGGATCAATTATAGATACAAGAGAGAAGTGCATCTGTCTTGTTTTCTACTGTAGCCCTGGTTTCAAGCATAGGAACTGGTTTAGAGTTAGGACTTAATAATTATTTGGTGATTTGTCGGCTGAATTAATAGGGAAAAAAAACACAACCCATGCTAAACTTTAATTCAGGTATGCTGTGAGATCTCAAAGACTAACCCCAGTGTCTTTTTGTTTATTTTCAATGGTCAGCACGTAAATGGCACTCAGAAATTGCTGAATTGACGAATTATGAAAAATTAAGGAGTAAAAATTGTGCTAGGAATAATTTATGATAAATATAGGAAGGTATTTATGAGATAATTTTATGAGAAGCATAGAAATGCCAGACTTCTCCAGGCTCAGAACCATGTTAGACAATATTTAAACACTTGAAGCACTAAAGGTGACCCTGTACAAGCAAATTTAAAATTTATCATAGTCACGTCATGGCTTTCATAAAGGAATCTGATTAAACCTCTCTTTAGTTAACCAGGAAGTTCCATGGAAGAGATGGGACTTTAAGATTTTAAAAAGGCAGTGGATGGGCTAGTAAAGCCTGAATTCAGGTGTATGGTATGAGCAAGCACATTAAAATATCACTGCATTTTAAAAATGTATCATTGCATTATTATACCATCGTTATACCATTCTCAAATAGACCTGGGAAACTGCATCTTATTTTTTAAATAAAGTATTTCAAAAAGAGAAAAAAAAACTTGATAAATCACAAATGCTTATATTCTTACAGCCCAGATCTATATTAGTACTTTTTAACATTTTCTGATATTTGTTCCATATTTTTTAAAGAATTAACACAATACAAATATACTTGAAATTCACTTCTCCCAACCCCAATCTAATTATCCTTCCCACTTTTCCAGAAGTATTCACCATTGAGAGGTTAGTGTCTACCTTGAAGTCTACATTCATGTATTTCAAACATTTTAAGTATCCATTAAAAATACATATAGAATATGAAAAGTAAAAAAGTAATGGCATAAACTGGTGGCATTCTTCTGCAACTTGTGTTCTTTGCTCTAGTTGTTTCCCAGTTTTTTCATATTGATATATATAATTCTAGTTCATCCATCCATTTTCAGAGCTCTCTGATATTCATTCCATGAATATACTACATTGCATTATTTATTGTCTTGATAATAATCATTCAAGTTGTTTCCAATTGTTCTATTTTGTGTTTATAAATAATGTTGCCATTCTTGTACATGTGTGACAGTTATTTGGTCGCAAATTCTCGGACATATAGTTGGTGAATTATAAAATATGCATATCCTCAACCTTAGGAGATATTGAGAAATTGCTCTCCAAAATGGTAGTACTAATAAATATTCTCACTAGTGAGTGAGAGAGCTTATGTTGTTTCACATTTTTGCGAATATTGGTATTATCAGATATTTTATCAGCAGAATGGATTCAAAAATCTCACTTTTGCCTCCTGAATTTAAATATTTTTTCATGTATTTATTGGCCATTCCAGTTTCCTTGTGTTTGACTCAATGAACCATATCCTCCACTGGTTTGTTTTTTTTTAATTGATTTGTTTGTCTTTCTTCTTGTAGGGTTATTTATTTATATTGGGCACAAATCTTTCATGATTATTTGTACAATAAATAACTTCGTAGAATTTGTTGCATGTAATTTTACTTTGTGGAAGTTCTTTTTATTTACTTAGGAATGTTTTTAACTTTTTACAGTCTTACAGTAATTTTTCCACTGACAAAGCAAATCTAGTACTCAGAAACTGTTGCTAGGTGAAAGAAGTGGCTAGAGACAATCTCTGAGCACCTGCTTTGTGGCAGGCACTTCACATGTTCCCTAGAAGCAAAGGATGAGATGAGGATTTCTATGT
This sequence comes from Dasypus novemcinctus, assembly GCF_030445035.2. Classification (NCBI taxonomy): domain Eukaryota; kingdom Metazoa; phylum Chordata; class Mammalia; order Cingulata; family Dasypodidae; genus Dasypus; species Dasypus novemcinctus. The sequence continues at coordinate 92,847,844 of NC_080686.1, forward strand.
TAGTGATTTATTTGTAGATAAGAAAGGGAAGAAGCCAGGCAAAAATGTACATTCAGCAGAGGTATCGCCTCAGCCTGATCCCATGGGGATCTTTGAGGTATGAATGACATCACATAATTGTCCCATCTTAAAGAAAGAAGTCTGACATTTTGAACCCCCAAATCAGTTAATCATTAGCTACAAGCTCTCTCAAATCCTTTCTATCCCCAGGAAGAAGAAATAACATCCCAGAAATGTCCAGCCTACGTGGCTTCCATCAGCAGAGGGCAAAGGGCTGTAGCTGTGAATTGTGAGCAGCCAACTGTCTCAGGAGCTGAAGACAGGGAGTACCTGCCCATCCCATAAAAGAGAACTGGGAAGAGCACCAAGCAACGTCCACTATACATGAGCCAAGTCATTTTATCTGGCTCCGACCCCATGAGGTGGATATCATCATTTTCATTTTAGATATAAGCAAACAGAGGCTCAATATGTGGTCGATTTGCTCAAGGACCATGGCTAATAATCAGAGACACCCAAAATTCAAACCTAGTTTTCATTCTGCCTCCCGAAGCTGTCCTATAAAACTTGCCAGCACAGCTCCTTTATGAAAGTTCCCGCTGGCACCTTCACTAGTGAATAACAAAGCCAGGGGAGCTTTCTTTCCATCCAATGCCAACATGGTGGCAGTGATTGCTGTCTTTTGTTTAATTACCATGAGAGGATTTGTAGAGTGAGAAGGCCACCTAGCCAGGTGGGTGAGAAACGCTCCACCAAGCTCACCTTCATAGAACACCTCATTAGTGCCGCAGAGAGAAAATGGCAGATTATCTCATCTCCCTGCAGACACATTTGGCACCTGAAGGAATCCAGGCTCACTTTAAGAAATAAGTCAACTTCACTTCTTGATGCCAGAAAAAACCTCTGATTTCATATGTGACCCTTTTCCTAGTGTCAGAAAGATATGGCTGGGGAGAAATAGCACCAGCACTCCTTATAAATTAAAGGTCAGTAGAGCTGAGGCTTTAACCCTGTCACCTTACTACAAAGCAAAATTGTCATGGATCTTTGGATAAGTATTGTTATGTGGAAGGTTTGCACGGTTCAGCTACAAGCTGTTCATCTTTGTGCTTAGTATTATGAAGATTCAAAGATGCTTCACTCTCTTTCCCACTATTAACTCCACTCTGTTCTGTGCCAGCCTCCGTCTTAGGTACTTTCACACATGTCATCTCATTTAATAAAGCAACTGATCTAGGAGCCTTCAAGTGTTGTGAGTTGCTTTTCCCCACAGTAATTTGCTCATGAGCCAGCCTGCCATTTGGAAAAACTATAGACAAGAGATTTGCCAGATGGCTTGGGGATCTGAGAGACTAGGAAATGCTTTTACGCAATATGTTTTGTTGGGTCACTGATGATGGAAAGAGTCACTAAGGCAGGGTGTCTGAGATGGAAGTAGTTATAGGGTTGGGATGAATTCCATTAGTTCACTGCAAACAATGCCCCCCAAACCACAGTAAGGACCACAAGAATCAGAATTACCCTTGCCTCTCTAAATGACACTTTGCTCCCTGCATAGCATCAGGGATGCCTTTGAGGCTATGTGATATTTATAAAGGGGGAGGCTCCATTGTATACCCACATGCTGCCTTGATCAGTATTCAGAGCTCCAATTAAACACTGCAAAGTTAAGTGGCAGTAAAATTAAAATGTAGCTGTGGAATGGAAAGAAATCTCAAGCCAGGTGCAATTGCACTCATTTTTATACCAGTCTCTTAAATTTTAATATCTTTTATGGGCCCCTGAATAAATGAATTATACAAGATTCGTAATGATTGAGACGCATTTCAGCTTCCTCCAAAATTCCCAGGTATCACAAAGATGGTGCAGAGGATAAGAGAATAAGGGAATGAGCTTGAAAATTGTATCTGTAGGTATGGCAGTGAAGAAACCCATGGGTAAAAATTGCTGCTGATAAGTTAGGCAATGAATGGAATTTGAAGTACCTGCTTCTCCCAAGTCCCCACTCTACCTCACCTTTCAGTATCTGTTTCTGACATACCCAGGAAAAGCCTCTGCAATGAGCATTCCTGTCATTAGGTCCCTCTGTTATTCACCCGAGGACCATATATGTTAAGTAGCTCTGTATAACTGTTATTTGTCCAGTAGATTCAAAACCCTTCATCTGCTCAACCAATCTATACCTGGTACCACAGGGATAATAAATTGCTTATTTATTCATTCTTGTATTCCTTCCTTCCTTCATTCATTCATATAATTAATCCTGAGCTGAGTGTGGACTCTCTGTCACATACTAGCATTGACTTACTTAACCTCTTCTCATTTATAAAAGGTACCAATAATCTTCATTTCTTCTCAATTTCTTCATTTGTAATAACCTTATGAGCTCTTTACTAAATGGTGATCCATGATATAAGCCATCATTCTTGTTCATTCATTCAAAAACTATTTTTGAGCATCTACATGAGTGAGGCCTTACCCTGGGTGCGGGGTCATGAAGATGGTGGGACGCACTCATCCCTGACCTCAGAGGGCACCCCTGGCTCCCAGCTCTCTCCTGCTCTGAGCTATGACCAGATAACAGAAAAGCAGGGGACCAATATTTTATGCACAAATTTTCTATTGAGAGACTGACTGGGCAGAGTATAAGTGTGTGTTATTATTAGTAGTAGTGACCATCATAATTAAGAGATTCCCCTTAAGGAGCACTTACACAAACGTCTGTGACATTCTTCTTAATCGTCACTTAAATTATATATCAGTGCTTCTCTTCATGATAGTTACATTTTCTGTCTTCATAGTTTTACACCTTCTCTCCTCAAATTAATTATCCCAGTCTCCAGAATCATATATATATCCCATACTTATTTTCTGTATTTCTGACAAGGAGTTGTATGAGGTAACTTACAATAAAAGCAGTCAGATTAAAAACTATCAAACCAAAAGAAAAAAGCAAATATTTTATAGAAGAGCAGAGAAACATTTATATCCAGAGAAATAGATAAGGAAGGTCCAAGATTTATTTGATATTCTTAGAAGTCAGGAAAACAGAAAAAAAAAAATGATAGATCAAATGACTCAAGGTCTAGAAATAATTCCCATATGGATTAATTAGAGGAAACATCTTTTTTGTTGTTTGTGTGCTACTATACTCTGAGATTATCATATCAGAGAGGGTGTTCTTCATAGAGGGGCGTGGAATGATGAAATGCATGATGTTCTCAAGAGCAACACAACCTCCACCCATGTAGGAGCGTTCTCCAGGTATCCATGCGCTATCTGTCCCTCTGTTGGAAGCCACAGCACAATATTAAAGCATTGCTCTGTCAAGGCAATTCCACAAGAAACTGAGGGACATGGAACAGGTGACCTGGAAAAAAGAAAAAGAGTCTAAAGGATTAAGTAAAGAAGCATAAATCAAACTCTCAAAGTCTCAAGCATCAACATCTTACCTGTGTTTTTAAAAAGAACAGGTGGAAGAACTTGCAAATATACATCCCTTATAATTTCTAGATTTTTTATTGGCTCATGCTCAACCATAGAAGTCAAAGTGGACATCAACAAAATAAAATTCTTGATCTCAAAAGAAAAAAAAAAGATTGATATCACAGAGGAGACTCTGAAGCACTTCTCTTCCATGCCAGGCATCACAAGGAAAATGACCTACAATCTCCTTAGGCCAAGTGTACTGATTTGTTTCCGGCACTGTGCTAAGACATGTACACATTGTCTTTCATTCAGTCATCATCACATTGTTTTTCTTATTTTTGTCACTGTTATAATTATTGTAGCTGCCCTGCTGCAGGAGAGGAAGAAGGAGCAGAGGAAATTTAAGTAACTTTCACAATGCCACACAGCTAACAGATGGCAGAACTGTAATTGGAATCCTGTACTCAGTCTCCAAAATTAATATATTTTTCTAGCCTAAAAATTCTTCCAGATTTTATGGTGAATATTAAAAATAATAAAAAAGCAGGTTTGAAATCATAGACAAGCACAATCTTTGAGGATTTGACTTCAAAATGTGGGATCATGAGACTGTTAATTATCCTCTCTAAACCCTTTCTTTATCCATAAAGTGGAAAACACTAATTAATTTTCAATTATGTTCTGAAATTCAGTAATAATGTGCATTAAGAGTCTAGAAGTTAGTAGGAACTCAATAAATGGTAGCCACTGCATTCTGATTTAAGTTCACTCCTGTGTACATTGTGGAAGACAGCCATACTTCTCTCTGAAAACAGCAATGGATCCACTTCAGAGCACAAAGAAATGTGAAAAGGTTTGTAAAACATGCCGAACAAAAAGGAGAGGGTGCGAAGAGAAGGAAGAGGAAGTTTATCAAACACGTGCTGAAGGATCTATTCATACATCCCATTGAATCATTCCAGCAACTCTCTATAAAAGATACTATGATTTCTTTTTCTTCCAGAGAAGTGAATTGAGGCTGAGAGAAATTAAACAACTTTTTAAAATTCACAATATCATAAAAGGCAGAAGTGAGATTTAAATCCAGGTCCCTCTGATCCCAAATCCCTTCTACTGATTCATCCTATGTGTCTTCTCAATTAACCAGGAAAAAGGCTCACAGATATATGAATGGAGGGTCCATATATTTTAATCTCACCAAAGATACTGAAGAACTAGATTCTTCCCTGACTTTGCCACTAAATGGCTGTGCAACCACTTCCCATCTCTTGTTCTCAGTTTTCACATTTCTAAAATGGAGTGTACCTACATTCCTAAAGCCCTTTTCAGCTCTAGTGTTTTATGATGATTCTTTTCCCCAAAAAACTCTGCTGGCAATAACGAGAGGAAGACATAGCACATATGTATGAGAGTTACTGTGTTTATGTTGAATTCCACATTCCTGAATGGTTATGTAATGTCTGTTGCCCTTCAGTCGACTCCATACTCCACTGTTTGTTTACAATCATCAGAGCATGAACAGCTATTTTTAAACCAGGCTTTTCATAATAGAAGGTTAAAACTCAAATCGAATTTGATTTGTTGGGGAATTCAAATCCTCGGGATTATAGTAGGAAAAAAAAATGTGAGTCACTTTAATTACCCTTTGGCTCCTCCTACCTGCCCCACCCCACACACACACATAGATTTATTTGGAAAGATTTCAAATTTACAGGACAGTTGCAAAAATAATACAAAACCCATAGAGAATGCCATCATATGCCCTCTCAGAGACCCAGAATCTACCAACTTTTAAGTTTTAGTCACATTTTTCATATCATTCTATCTATCTATCCATCTATCTATCTATCTATCTATCTATCTATCTTCTAAACTGAGAGTAGGTTGTATGCATAGTGCTCCTTGAATATTTAATACTTTTTCCATGTATATTTCCTAAGAACTAAGATATTCACTTATGTAGCCACATTAACTACAATTACCAAGTTCAAGAAATTTAAATTGTTATAAAGCTTACAATCTATAATCTATTTTTTCATATGTTCCAATAATGACCTTCTGGGCTTTTTCTCCTCCATGATTAGATCCAGTCCAGGATCATGTATTGCATTTCATTTTCATTGTCTCTTTAGTCACTCTTTTTTTTTAATGGTGGAAATATATATATACCATAAACTTTCCCATCTCAACCACTCACAAGCAAACCATTCAGTGGGATTCATCATATTCATGATGTTGCACAACCCTCACCTCATAAAATACATCTGACAGATCAGGAAACTGAGGCACAGAAAGGCTAAGTAACTTGCTCTCTGAAAGGCCACCAGAAAATGAGGCAAGTTGGCTCCAGAGCCTGTGCAGCGAACCTCTACTCTTACTGCCTCCTACATGGAGGATTGACTATACCCAATCAGGAAGCAAACACGTAGGTGTATACAATGTGTTTTATCTGGAGGGTGAACAAGGTGAAGTAGAGGGAAGCATAGAGTGAACAAGGAGGCATTGTAGAGGGAGCATGAAAGCAATATCCAAATTTCCAGCTTCCAAATTCAACTCTGACTCTTTCTTTCTTTCTGTGACCTTAGATTAAATCACACAGGATATTTTTCTGTATATAATTCTATGATACAGAATTAAAGCAGATGGTAATCTTTGTTCTACCTGTTTCACAAGGGTTATGGGAATAAAAGAGCTAAGAATGGGGAAACACTTTGAATGATAAAAATTTATCATTAATAAAGTGATTGTCCAATGAGTGGACTGCTTGATGGCATTTCAGAGACTATGCAGTCCTATCCTTTTTCTTAGAACAATAAAGGTTTGTTGAATGAATAAATGAGTGAAAGGGAATATTTTACAAGAAATATTTTTGGCAAACCCCAAATCAGATCATAGGGCTAGTTATCTATTCTGTCTATTTATAAGTTTGGTCCTAGTGACAATATACACAACTGAAGAACAAAACGTGAAGAAGGTCAGTTAGAGTCAAGGGAATTTCCACCACTCTCCTACCTTCTGTTGTATCATTCTCCTCTCCTCTTCACCTCTTTCCCTCTCCTTCTCCCTCTTTCTTCTTCCCTCTCCCCCTAAAAGACACACACACAAACACGCTCCCAACAAAAAGGACAATGCAACTTGTATCTTAGAGCAAAAAGAGTAGGTTAGGCAAAGAAGGAAGAGGATTGACCTGTGAACTCTACTAAATAATTTCAAACCAAGGTGCCTTGCTGAACCTTGAGGCCCACTTGAAGTGTAGACATTGAGGACTTTCACTATGTAAAGTGAATTTCATTGAAACTACTGGAGCTTACATATTAACTAAATCTTAGAATTTTAGAGCTGAGAAGTACAGAAGAGATAATTTTCTCCAGCCCTTTTGTCCATCAGAGGTGAAAAAAATGAAGCCCAGAGCAGACAGTGACTTGATCAGCATCTTATAGTTTAGTAGTCGTTGGATTTGATCCCAGGTCTATTAAGACTCCATAAAATATTCTTTCATCCATCCATTCATTTATTCAAAAATATTTGTACAAGACACTTAGATCTTTTCACTATACCACACTGCACATACCAAATAGAAATGCTAAAAAATTATTTTAGGCAACAAAACAGGCATAATTTCTTATTTATCTATGTAAGGATCACATTGCCCAATGATAGATTTGCACATCCATCAAGTAACTCTTCCAAAGCATGGGAGTACAGAAAGGGAGAGGAAAAGTGAACAAACTATCGCTTAGTTGAATTACATGCTGGGCTGATTTATCCCTATTATTTCATGTAGTCTTCCAAACAATCCTATTAGATATTAGTACTGTGCCAATATATTTTATGAAAAATAGACTCAATTAATTTTGTACAAGGGTACTAATATAGTAGGTAGAAAAACCTGGATTTGAGGCATGCTTTTCTGACTTTAAAGCCCATATTCTTTTCACTTCCAGGTTGATTTCCAAGTTCAATCACTGGAGAAGTCATACTTGTCTGAGTAGTTAGAGTTTCTGCCTCTGAAACAATCATTAGGCAAATAACTATGCTTAGATTCAGAGTCCCATTAAAGTAGGAGGGTGAATAAAATGACCTTTCTTCCTTCCAGGCCTACCTGTCCACAAATATATAATGTCATCTTCAAACTTGCTATTTTACTTTTTTTTCTATTAAACATGCAGCTTTAAAATGTCTTCTTTAGCAAAGCCAGCTGCCATGGAGACTTGAAAGCAGATGACCTGGCCAAAAGATCTTAACTGATTTTTAATGAAGGTTTCTTTCTTGAATGCCAAGCATAGGAGGTAATTCTAAGTGGACATCTCCAAATGTTAAAGAAAGCCACATCCTTAGGCACTTGGATTTCTCAACTACCCCCTCCTTTGTCCATGCCAAAGGTCACCCTGAGAAGGTTCCCAAAGACAGACATTATTTTGCAGTGGCTCAGGGCTTTTGCAGACATGTATGTGCCTTAACACATTTCCAAAGAGTTTTCTTAAGTCAGAAGTCAATATTTCTCCTTATGTCAGCTACAGAAATGGTGATCTTATAGTCTCTTTATAATTTTTGAACAATAATGTTGCAGTTAAAATTTGCAGTAAATAATTTCTTTTGGCTCACTTCTGCTCTTGTTTACCTCAGTGGTTCCTAGCCTGTCTTGTACACTGGTATCACTGGAATGGATGATTCCAAAAAAATCTCTGCCTGTTTCCCACTTCCACAAGTTGTGATTTAAATGGTTTGGGGAGTCCTGGGTTTTAGAAGGATTTAAAGATCACCAGGTGATTCTAATGTGCAGACAAATCTGGTAGCCCCATTAAATATTGGTCTCATCATTAACTAACCAACTCTAGGAAGAGGGTAATCTAGCCTTCTCTTCCCAAGCCAGAATTGTTTCTTTCATAGATCCCCACAGCTTAAGGCAGGAAAGGAGAGATAGCTAGTAGGCCATTACTGAGCTGGCCACCATTTGGTATCAAACACAACTGATCAATTGATCTTTTGGGACTGTACTAAGAGAGGCTGTATGAACAACTGCCTCTCAGCACAGTGCACAGTTGCAGGGAAGAGAGAGAATTTATCCTGAGCTCTGTGCTCTACAGAGCCTCAGGGTCAAAAGGAAAACCAAGAGGAGGAAGCTAGAGGAGTGCTGTTGGCCCATGAGGTAAGGCACTGTGGGACTATACATGTGTGAAGTTGGTAGAAGCCCACACAGAACTCCAGAGTTAAACTTGGTGACCAAATGTTCCTGAGACAGGTGAAGCCCAGAGACTCTACAGTGTAGCAGTAGAGGAATTTGGCACTGGTGAGAAAGTTTGGCTAATATACCTAGTCAGTCAGAGCCACCAATCGGAACATGGTGGTTACATAGGGTTACTGTTAAAATGGCAGCACCAGGAACCGCTTTTCTTTTAAGCATCCTGGCTCATACCTAGGACAATGTTAACCACTCACAGTTGGTTAGCTTTTCTCTTCCCTCTCTTCCATTCCTTCTGGTCAAATGGGTATTTGGATTCCGGGGTTTTCATGGGTCTGGCTTTTACCTCTCTCTGTATGCACAAATGAATACCCTAGTCATCTTATTTGAATCTAATGCAGGAATGGTGGTGTGAAGGGGAAAGTGGGAAAAAAGAGACTCCATATCAACCTCAATTCTAAGTCATTTACTTCTGCTTTGGCCAAATGGTCTTCCAATGAGGTCTACCATGTAGTTATTCACCTATTGATAAAGTAATATTTCAATTCCTATTTGTTCCTTATGCAGAATCCTGTGGGTGAAATGGGTATTAGGTTAAGCACGATTTGTAAATAGTTGAGCTACCAACCATAATAAGACTAAAATCTCACCCTTAAACTGTACTGCAAACAAGTGATAACATCTACTATGTTTTCAAAATTCCTGCCCTTAATGAAATTGGAAAATACTGAAGAAGACAGACATATAAAGAGGTAATCAGAATATGAGTGTTTGCTTGTTCTGTTACAAAGAGTATATGGTTTCATGGAAGCACAAAAAGATATTCATTTTCTTGCAAGAGTCAGAGATGGCATCACAGATTCAAATTTGAATTAGGTAATGAAAGATGAGTTCTAATAGTAGTTACATTTTTAGAACATTCTACAGAATATAAAACATCTCCAGATCCCATCCTCATAGAATGTAAGCTTCATGCAAGCAAGGACTTGTCCATCTTAACCACCATTGTTTTCCTAATGTATCCTTGAAAAGTGAATCCTTTATCAATACTAGATCCTCATAAATGCCTGCGATTTGGGAAGAAGGAAGGAGGGAAGTATTACAGAGAGATAAAACAATGCACAGAAACAACAAATTCAGTCCAAGACCTGGAGACATTCTGAGAAGAGAGTCTCAGTAAACTCAGCCAAAGGCTCTGTTGGATACACTGAGTGGTGGAAAGGCCACAGGATGCCTGTGATAGTTAGGCTAATGTGTCACCTCCCCTGGTAATTGTGCCCAGTTGAGTGGTCAAGAAAGCATTGGGCTAATTATAATACAAGGACATTTATGGACTTTAGTTACCAGTGAGTTTATTGCGTAGATGGCTGATTATATCTACAGTCAACCAAGGAGATTGCCATCAGCAATGAATGACTTTTTATCCTATCAGTTGAATGCCTTGAAAGGGGAAGTGGTTTCAGCATTCATGGAGAATCTTCGAGCTGGACTTCAGATAGCCAACATCTCCTGGGAACTCAACAAGGACCTTCACTGGAGCCCCTGGTTTGCAACCTGCCTGTGGAATTGGATTTGTGCATCCTCGCAGTCATATGAATTTTATAATTTTATGAAATCATATACTATTTACAGATATCTCCTGTTGGTTCTGTGTCCCTAGAGAACCCTGACTAATACACTACCTTACATAATACCTCACAACGTTGCATTTAGTACTTTGCAAATTCACCTTGGCACAGGCTCTAATCCATATTTTTGTAGGCTTGTTTTAAAAAGAAAGGTTCATCATTCAGTCCTGCACATTAGCCAAGTTTGTAAGACTGCTAGAATGGCAAGTGATTGATTTATAATGAGAAATTTCCATTACAGAAACTATAATATTCACATGTTCATGATCACCCTGTTCTACCTTTGCCAATTCAGTAAATTACAGTTACAAATAATTGTCAGGTTGACCAGAACACTCATGTCCTCATAAGACTATTCCCTCCCTATATGAGAGCAGAAATCATAATCAGTAGGCTGCTTAGTAAGCATGGGATCTGAAGTAAAAGAGTTGAGAGATTGAATGTTTAAATCAGCTAAGATAGCCTGATACACTCTTGCCTCCATTAGGACACTTGTGTCAGTGGTAACAGAATATGCAATATCCTTTCTACTTTACCAATGGCCTCATCTGAGGAACCAGAATAATCAAAAATGATTGGCTAAAAAACTCCCTTGCACAGGGTTTCCTCTTTTTTCCCTCCAGTTCCCATTCGAACAGGTTATAATCATGTCGTACAAGGCTGGATGTCATTCTATCTCTTCAAGTTGACCATGACTATGTTCTTTGAGAGCCTACCATGGGAAACAACCTGGATTATCTCATTTAAGCCTCACCATTCACGAGATAGACATTTTTACAGGGGAGTTAACTAGGTCTTAATGAGGTTAAATGACTGGCTTCAGTGAAGACAGCATTAGAGGGCAAAGTGAAGATACTGCCTGAGGCATGTGAAGCCAGTGCTACTCCCAATACCACCCACATAGGGAGACAAAACATGAATACATGACCAGATCATTACAAAACCCTTTGGCCTCTGTGACTGAGCAGGACAGACAGCACATGCTGCAGGAGTTCCATGAAGAATGGCATTGCTGTCGTGAAAGGATGTGGTCAGAGATTGGGTGGGGATGACATTGAGTACAGAATCATTTTCTTTCTTCAAGTGTTAGAACATAAAATGCATATGAACCTAGGGTATATGAGCTACACTTCCCTCTTCCCATAACCATAGAAGAACTCTTTTCATTAAGCCCAGATACAGCCTCAGATCTTTCATAATACAGAACTCCACTGCATAACTCAGCTTTTAACAATCAGTCACATTTGACATAAAAAATAGAATCTATATTCACTCTCTCTGGGAAGGAAGATGAACCTATAAGACACTGAAGGACCTCTTTGGTGGAAAACATGATTAAAGGAAATCAGGTAAACCTATGTTTGATAAAATTCTTGAGAATTCAATTTAAACATTTATATATATATATATATATATATGCATGTGTGTGTAATTACCCAAAGATATCCAAGTCATCACAAAATCATTATGGGATGGTCTTTGCAAATGGCAGGAGAGAAAGTCTTTGCAGACCTGTCACCCCTATAGATGATGCTCCACTCCTGCGTAATGCTGACATTATTCCCTAAAGAGCATCAACAGCCTCGGATATCACTTTTAGCAAATGAGATCTGCAGGGAACTGTTTAGGGCCCTTTAAAAATATATATGCATGATGCTTCATTCAGCCCCCAGAAGAACAATTAGTTCCGAGGCAAAATGTAAGAGACATTCTTGCTAAATCATGTCTCAATTATACTTTCAGTCTCACAAAAAAGAAGGGAAGGGAAGCCTAACAAGAGGAACTAAGCCAACTCATTTGACCCATCAGGATGCATCAACTCTGAACCAAGGGAAGGAGAAGTAAGGTCTCAGTCCTCATTTAGTCCTTCCGTTTTGGGATATAAGCAACCCAATGGAGCCACAATGCTATTTGTTCATTCATTCAACATCCTTAAAAAAGCATTGCTTTGTCAATGCACATATTCATTCACACTGTAATTCATTTAGCAAGCATTTACCAAGAACCTCCTCTTTTCCAGGCATTCTGGTAGCAGCAAGTCATATGCGGAGGAAGAAAACATAATTCCTGTCCTTAAGGAGCTCACTGTTGAGGTGAGCAGATGATAATTGGAAAAAAATTACAAGTTGACAACTGAGCAAACAATTGCAATACAGTGAGGAAAGTATGATGACAGAATTATATGAAAGGCATAGCAGAGGTCACAAAAGAAAGAGCAGACAGCTCTGAGACTTGCTAAAGACCTCCACTATGTATAGGACATTTTTAAAGACATCCAAGCCTCTCCAAACCACGTAGCATTATTTCCAGGTGCTGGAATCTTGGGAGAAATGCACTGGCCTCCAGTTCTCCATTCTCTTCCCACATCTGTGTCAGTTGGATGCCACTCCACCCACTCTGCTGCTAGTTCTGCTCTGCCCCAATATCTAAGGATGGAATTGATCAGAGATTCTGGATTTAATGGAAGGAAGATTGGGCTGTCTGCTTTATGAAGTGGTAAGCTCTGTGTGCAGGAATGAGGATGCGCATGGATACTTGTGGATCCAGCAGGGCAAACTGTGGTAGACTGCTAATTGTCTCCCATTATCTGTTCTCCCTTTCAAGGATAGAATTCTACAAATTGTAGCTGTATTTCTCAGCTACAGGTTACATTTTCTAGTCTCCCTTGCAGCTTGGTTAGAATATCTGCCTAATTTGGACCAATGGACTAGGAGGAGAAGTGATGTGTGCAACTGTGCCTCCTACTGCTGGATGAGATATGTGAAGCAGCAGCAACTGTGGAGGCCAAACACTGAGGATGCAGAGGTGTGCTGACAACCCAGGACAGGTCACCTCTGGAATAATGTGTTACATGAGAAGGAAACATTCTTTTATTTAGCTACACTGGAATTTCAGTGCCTTTGTCCATAGCTTAACAGAGATCAGTAAATATTTGTTGAATGAATGAGTAAATGTCCAATGATCTGTGCTTGGATATGTACAAGGTATCCCAAACTTAGCATGTCTAAAAGAGAATCCTTTTCTCTGTCACCTATACCAATAAGTGGCAGCACCATTTTCCCAGACGTTCAGCCCAACTATGAAGAGCCTTCATTTATTTCTTTCTCTTCCTTATATGCCATTTCTAAAGTATCATAAACTCCAAAATATATTAAAACTGACCTTTGTTGCCCCTCAACCTCCACCATCCTCACACATCATCATCTCTTATTGGTTTCCTTCTCCTGGTCTTGCTCCATGACTCAGAGGCTCCATACAGCAGACAGTGTGATCTATTAAAGTCTTAAATCAGGCTTCATCCTGGGACTAGGGTGAGGCAAATCTGAGGCACCTAGGCTGCAAAATGTAAGGAGCCATTCACTCTCAGGTCATGCAGGCAGAGGATCTGCATTTCCACAATGCTGAGAGCCAGTGTCTCCCGACATTGTGCATCCTAGGCACCTCACTTGCCTCACCCTAGTCTCGGTCCTGCTCATTCCTCCTCCAATTATTTTCCACCTTACTCAAAACAAGTCCAAAGTCCTCATCGCAGTCTGCAAGAGTCCACATGATCTGGCCTATGCCTATTCCTTCAACACACTGTCCTCTCCTCTCCCTACGTAGACCACGCTGCCTTCTTGCTGCTCCCAGAACCAATGAGGTCATACCCTGCTAAGGACTCTGCATTTGCCATTCCCGTTCCCCAGGACACACTTCTCAATATCCTCACATGGCTCCTTCCCTCCCTCACTATATGTGCCTCTTCTCCAGTATTAACCCCAGAGTGGCCGTTCTGAACTTACTGTACAAAATTGGCATTGAGCCCTAATCCCTTTCATTCTCTATATGCTTACCCTGTTTATTTTTACAGTATTGATTAGATGCTTAAATGATACTATATATCCATCAATTTGTTGATTGTCTCTCTCTCCTACTAAAATTTAAATTCTGTGATGACACAGACCTTGTCTCTTTTTGCATTCATCCATTTATATATATGTTTTTTTACTGCTGTACCTCCAGCACTCAAAACAGTACTGAGAACATAGCAGGCACACAGTAAGCATATCCTGAATGACTGAATGAATTCATTAAAACGCTCAACAATTACATGGCATGCATTAATTATAAGCGCTTCAATGTGTCATTATTGTTGTTTTCCGGGAAACCAGCCTTCTAAAACTGTCCAAAGAGATATGACCACATGAGCTGTCACAACCAGCCAGAGAGTGTTGCTTTCAAAACCTGTTGCTCCAAGACTTCAGGGCTTGGGTTCAGGGCACTTCCTCTCCCGAGGAGCTCTTTCCTGGAATGAAGCTCTTTTTAAAGACCCACCTAGTCAGCACCGCAGCGGACATGCCGTGTCCTCTCTGTTCAGGCTTGAGGCCTTTTTTAGATGTCAGGCCTCGCTGACTTCTCGTTTCCCACCAATTTGCCACTGCTCCAGTGTTCTTTCCACTTCAAGGAGCACCCAGGGCAGTTACACCACTGGTCTCCTGCCTCTCCTGCCAGCTCTGCAACAGAGAAGGATCGTGGTGCCTGCCCATCTGGAGCACAGCCAGAAAAACTCGCTGGGCCTAAAAAATAAAAAAACTGTTCAGGTATTTCTTCAGAGCAGGTGTTTGTTTACTTTTAGGTAAACTGCAGGTTTAAGCTGTGCCTGACTTTGTACTAAGATTGTTGTACATCACTGCACTTATTCCTCACAACCATCCTGTAAAGTGGGCATGGGGGCTCTTCTGCCCAATTTCCAGATGTGGAACTCAAGGCCCAGAGACTTCTAGGCAAGGCAGGACTTGAACCCAGCCCCTCTGATATCAAAGTTCTTGCTTTGAATGGTACCAGAGTTTACTCTGTAGTTGGGATTACACCCCAAACACTTCCTCAGGACTGATTAGAAGTCTCAGGGTTTCCTTTCTGGTGAAGAAAAAGAAAAAAAAATGTGTAAGAGGTGGTTGGTGCAATGTGTAGCATCCTCTGGCAAAAAGAAAAAATATATATATGGCATTCTGAAGACCTACTTCTAGCAGAAGTTGGCGAATATCTGATACTGCTCACTCAGAATATTAGAATCTTGACTGTAGTGGCTGAGTCAGATCCAGTCAACCCAGGGAGTTGTGAGAGGGGCGGTTTCCTACATTGTTGTTGGAAATTTAAACCAGTAAAACTCTTTCGGAATGCAAACGTGCAGAATACATTGAGAGTCTTACATTGTCCGTACCCATTAACAGAGCGACTCTCATCACTATCGCAAAAACTTTAAAACAAGGTGATAGCTTTCATCATCCATTCACCCAACAAATACCAACTGAGCATCCTTCGTTTGTGGCAGAAGTATTCCAGAACACCAGCAAAAAGACTAGGCCCTCATGGAACTTAATTTCCAGTAAGAAAGATGGATGAGAAATACATAATTAAATATATAATATCAACTCTTCATAGATGTTCGGAAGAAAAGGAGCCAGAGGAAGGGGGAGAGAATGAAGGGGAGGGGAGGTGGGCCTCTCAAAGGAGGCAGGATTTCAAAGAGATGAATGACATGAGGGAGCAGACTGGGCACTATAGGGCAGGGGCAGGTGGGGAGGCAGTTCCAGCTGAGGGAACAGTAAGTGCTAGACCTCTGAGGCAGGAGAAACCTGAGTGTGTTTGAGGATCATCAGGAAAACAGTGTGGCAGGGGTGCAGATCCATTCCACAACACATTCATTTGTAATAGTGTATACTTGTAAACTAATTAAATGTCATGACCTATATAAGTAAATTGACATTTATCTACTTTTTAGACTACTAGTGGGTGGACCTAGAGTTGGCACGAAGAGGATCCAAATTCTGATTCTGCCATTTATTACCTGTGTGACCGTGGACACTTATTTAGACTTTTCCCTCTTTCATTGTCTCAGCTAGTAAATAAAGACAAACATCACCCCTAACTTGGTAGTCATGTGTAAATGAGACAATACATGCACTTTTCTAGGTCTCTGGGAAATTGGGATAGGATGATAAAATTGATGATGGTGGTGGTGATAGTGGTGGTGGTGGTGGCAGCAGTGATTATGTTTCAATACCCAGAAGAAATTTTTAACTTGAGACTTCATGAAGCCAACAAAATATTATATTATGCTTAAATGACTTCTCACTCTAAAATGAGAATTATGTGCTATTTACTATGTTTTAATTTAAACATACTTGTATATAGCATACTACAAATCAGATTTAGGACATAATGATTTTTTTCTCTATCAGACAATTGGAATAAACATTAATTGAGTGAGTGTAAGAGATCTATCTTTTTCCTAGTTTGGTATAATTTTTCTTCCCTTGTTCCACCTCTGGATCCTGAACTCCCCTTCACCCAGGAGTGTTGAGGTTGGAACATCACTATTTTGCATCAAGATCTTTATCTTCAATTACTGCCATAAATCAACTAATTGAAAGAGGTGTTCTTAACAAAGAGTCCGTGAGCTTGAGTTGAAATTCAAAAAAAATTTTTTCTTGTGGGGATGTGTTGGTGCAAGTGTAGTATATTTATTAAGTAATACACAGTATAACGTGGACTTAGTAAGGAGTCTGTGGTTTTCACCTGACTAGCAAAGGAGTCCACGGAATGAAAAAGGTTAAGAACCCCTGAATTAAAGTCTCCACCAACTGATTCCTATGGAGGTTTTATTTCTCCAATATGCTTGGAAAAATTAAGAAATAAATTGCCTTCCAGAAGTTCTCTTTCTATTTTGCAAGATGATCCTACATTCTGCTTCTCTCCTCTCTGCTGCATTGGTGTGAGCTATAATGAAGAATTACTTCATGATTCCACCCATTCCAAGGGGCAGGATTTAGAACATTTCTGGCTACAGGGCTATGATTTCTCTTGTCTATTTAATTTGCTAGGGGTGGTAAAACAGACACACTGCTATTCAGAGAAAAGTATTAATGAATAGCTAACGTTTATTGAGTACTAATAATGTTCTAGGAACTGTGCTAAGTGGTTTATTACATATTCATTATATATTGTCTCACTTTAGTGTAATATGAACTCAGTGATATAGCTACTATTTGAACCACATTTATATATATATATATATAAATGGAGTTGAGGCTATTAAATAATTTACTCCAAGTCACAAAGCCTGTCTAATGCTATTATAAAGCCATTTGAAAATATGTATCCAGAAGCAGGTGTGGCCCAAGTGATAGAGCTTCTGCCTACCCTATGGGAGGACCTGAGTTTGATCCCTGGGTCTTCCTGGTGAAAAATAAAAAGAGAAAGCATGCCCACACAGCAAGCTGGTGCCCAAGTGAGTGCCCGCATGGTGAGCCAGTGCCCAGTGCAAGTGAGTCATGCAGCAAGATGCTGATGCATCAAAAGAGAGACAAGGGGATAGTCAAGGTGAAGCACAGCAGAAACCAGTAAGTGAGGTAGCTCAATTGACAGGGAACCTCTCTCCCCATCAGAGGTCCCCAGGATCAAATCCTGGTGAGTCCTAGAGGAGAGAAAATGAGAAGACAACTCAGACAGCAAAAATAGCAGGGCAGGAGGAGGGGAAGGGGGAAAATAAATCAATAAATAAATCTTTAAAAAAGAAAAAAGAAAATATGTATCAAAAAGCTTTAAAATATACATGCCATTTGACACACTAATTCAAAATATAATAAATCATTTTATATAAACAACATAAAATATGGAAGTCCATTGGCACAAAGATGTTCATTAAGGAGTATTTAAAGAGGCAAATGTTTGGAAATCAAGTGTTCTCAAATACAAAGCAATTAAGTAAATTGATATTTATTTGACAAAAGTTTAATCAGTCTTTAAAGTATTATTAGGCAGCGGACTTGGCCCAGTGGTTAGGGTGTCCATCTACCACACGGGAGGTCCGCGGTTCAAACCCCAGGCCTCCTTGACCCGTGTGGAGCTGGCCCATGTGCAGTTCTGATGCGCACAAGGAGTGCCATGCCACACAGGGGTGTCCCACGCGTAGGGAAGCCCCATGTGCAAGGAGTGCGCCCCATAAGGAGAGCCACCCAGCACGAAAGAAAGTGCAGCCTGCCTAAGAATGGCACCACCCACATGGAGAGCTGATACAACAAGATGACGCAACAAGAAAAGAGACACAGATTCCCGTGCCGCTGACAACAACAGAAGCAGACAAAGAAATAAGATGCAGCAAATAGACACAGAGAACAGATAACTGGGGTGGGGGGGAGGGGAGAGAAATAAATAAATAAATCTTTTTTTAAAAGTATTATTAATGAAGAGTTTCTAATAATGAGCAAACAATTCTATTATAAATTTAGGTGAAAAACTGATACAAATTATGTCTACATTTTATTGAACATGTATATCAGCCACTGTGCCATTTTATAGAAATACATAATATTTAATTACATGATTGTGTCTATGTATCAACCTACAATTTTCAATGCAGTCTGTGAGAAAGCAAAGAAAGTATTGAAACCCTGAGAGGTTAAGGAAGTTCTCAATGCAAAACTATTAGTGTGGATCTGAGCCCAAATCTGTCTGGTTCTAGAGCCAAACTCTCTCTGCTACTGAGGATTTCATACAAATAGAATAAAGAAGTATAGACCAAAACTTAACAATTGTTCTTGAGTGGTGGGTGTATGACAGGAAGGCTTTATTTTGTTCATTAAAGTATAAAATATTTCAATTGGCACCATGTACTCATCCTTTGGTTTTAAACCATTGTATAATAACATGATACTAAATTAGTTCCTCATATTTTAAAATATATTTTAAAACTGCATGTAATAATGCTCTTGTGTATCCTTTTGCAACTCTGTTTCACTCAATATTATACTTCTGATACTTATCTATTATTGATACATGTACTCTATTTCACTCATTTTATCCCATAGTAATCCATTTTTATCACAATTTATGCATCCATTCTTCTACCATATGGTTGGTTTTCCCTTTTCCCCTCAGGAGTTAACCTAGAAATGGAATTGTTGGGTGGTAAAGTATAAAAATCTTTCATCTATTTGATGGTACATTTTTTGGTCCATCTGTGTTGATGAGAATATACTAACTGCAATAATAAATGACCTCAGAATCACAGTGGCAACACACAGCATACTTCTCCTTCTGCTGGCCATCTTCTTCTGCTACTCAGTGTTCAAGGAAGAAGATGTCTGCCCCCCTCTTAGTCCTTAGTTCCAGTGGCCAGCAGGGACTGACTAGCATTTTGACTCCCCAGTCTGACTTCCCAATAAAGAAGAGTGGCCAGCCCATGTCAAGCATCTGAAACTGATCGAATTAGCAAGGGCTACAGAAATGGGCTCACGGTTCACAAAGGCTCTCGTGGACCACCATTTGAGGAGGGCTGGGGAATGAGCAGGTTTCAGGGCACAGTAGGTGCACTTCCAAGGGAAGACCCCACTGGAACAGCACATTCCCAGACAAACAAATCCTCTCTGTTCTTATCTCTACTGAAGATACCCCAGCTTTCTATCATTTGGGTTTTCTGTAGCTACAAATATAGAAATGCTGCTTCATTTAGAGGTTCTACTCCTTGGTTATTAATATGGTAAGTGTTTTTCAAACTTTCTTGGGATTATGAATTGCAACAAAGATCATTGAGGTTTAGCTCTCAAGAGGAGGGAAAAAATGTAAAGTTCAAGAGAATAAGAGTAATACATCTGACCTAAAAACCTCTTTCTCAAGCCTAAGCAATTTTAAACAGATGGCCTTTCCAGGGTGATATATAACTTGAGAGACTTTATCTTGGAATGGAGAAAAGCAGGAAGTTGTTGACATGTGGCCTTTTCTAAGCCGGGTGGCCTATGTTCTAGTTTTAACAGGGGCATGTAACAATTATGGTACTTGTCATCTGTGCTGCCACCCAGACTTGGACAGGAACCTCATTTGTGGGATATATTTCAAAATCTAACTTTACAGTTGAATTTCCTTCTTTTCCCATTGAGTATATCTATATATACACACCACACACAGACACAGTGCATATATTGTGTATATATAATGGTTGAAAATATATACAATAATTTTCAACTTCACAACCTTAGTGTCTAGACTAGGCTTAGCCACAGACCATCTGTATATCCATAGGCAAGTTAAATTTTAGGATTTCACTCTGTAAAATGAGAAATGTGCTGACATTATTTCTAAAGCTCCCATGCAGCTTATTCCTTAAACATAAAGGCTCACCAAAATACACTTCAATTTAATAATTACAATGGTCCTATCTAATAATGTTCATGACAATGGCCTGCACACATTGAATGCTCATTACATGCCAGGTATTACAATAATCTCTTTTTATCCATTATCTCATCTATTTAATCAACAATTTTACATAATTCAAGGTAAGTACAAGCATTACCTTCATTTTATAAATCAGAAAACTGAAACAGAGAGTTAGTAATGATGAAAGAAGGATCTGAAACCAGTGGTAAGATTGCTGAGCCAGAGGTCTTCATCAGGCTACTGGACCACAGTGCCCAATGTACAAAGCTCTTTTCACATGTGTCACTCTCTCACATTAAGCTGGTAGAAACCCTCTGATGTCGATATTAATCTCCTTCTTAAAGCTGAGTAGAATGAGGCTCTCAGTGGTTACATAATTTGTCCAGGTAGAGGTGATGTAGTCAGATTCAGAATCAGGTAGATATTTGTCTGTCTACCCTATTGGAAAGACAGAGTGGAACGAAGAGAGGGAATTTCATCTTCATTATAATATTGCATGTGGCAGACAGCATGGAGAGGGAAAATAGCCAAGGCCATCCACATGAAAGAATTTCTGAGGATAAAACACTTGTTCAGTTACTTTTTAGAAAGTAGTATGTACATGGCAAGTTACCTTACCTCATTTTGATGAGCGGACTCAGAGAGGTGCTCAATAAATAGTAATTCCCTTCTACTTTACAAAGTACAACCTTCTTTAATACAACATTTTGCTCTTAATGGCCATTAATTAAAGTGACCCTACAGATTTTAAAGTGTCAAAACAGCCAAGGCCTTGCTAGTTTAATGTGAAGTATTTTAATTTATCCTACACAGTCATTTGAGTTCAACAACAACAAAAGCAAGTTTCCAGTTTGACTGATATAATTTTGATTAGACAAAGACAGGGCAGATCTTGGGCAAACTGCTTATAATTGTGCTCTTAGTCCTCATCCTTTCTTGATGTTCTCTTCCTGCCTTGGGTTTCTGCTACTCTTAAAAATAATGAACTCTTCTGCCTTTTCCACAGTGTGTACATCCTTTCTTTTTCAACAGCAAAGACCAAAAAAGAGGGAAGGTCCAACAATGAGCCCTTGATACTAATGACTATGCTTGTAAGCCTGTGCACCTGAAATAAGAACAAGGCCTAGAGCTGCAGGGTGCCTAAGAGTTACCTCCAGAGAGCCTCCGTGTTGCTCAAATGTGGCCAGTCTCGAAGCCAAACTCAACATGTAAATGCGTTGCCTTCTCCCCAGCGTGGGACATGACTCCCAGGGATGAGCCTCCCTGGTGCCGAGGGATTACTACCAAGTACCAACTGATGATGTAACTAGAAAATGACCTTGAATAAAAGGGTCAACTCAGACCAACAGAATATCTCAGTCTGCATGTAATAACAGGAGTTAAAAATGCTTTTTGACCTGAATAAAACAGGGAAATGGAAAGGACAAATGAGTTTATATAGCTATGAGTCTCCAAAAAGAGCCAGGAGGTTATTAGAGGGGTTGCCCTTATGCATACCTCAGCAGAGTGCCAGAGACAGATAAAGTAGATACAACCCCAAGTATTGGTTTTTCTGAGGGCTATAGAGACCCACAGGTTCTATGGTCATGACAGATGGAGTTCAGTGCCATGTCAGTTGGCCCTTCTTTGGAGTTTGTGTTTCTGTGTGATGGAGCTGGACTCAGATGTGAGCTTTGTCCACAAGCCTCTCCTGTTACTTTTAACGGATCTGTAGTTGGTGCTGGGGTTTAGTGTATACCCATGGGACCTGAATCTTGGACTGACCATGTGATAGCCAGGCCCTAAGCCTCAACAGACTTGTAACCCCTACACTCTGGTTTATTGGACTTACCCCACTCAGCTAACATGGAGGTGAAGGTCAACCACCACACCAAGAAGCCAAGAATGCCTACAACTGAAAGCAGGAGAATTGCATCCAGCATCCATGTGGAATCTAAGCCCCCTCTTGACATAGATGTGGAGTGGACCCATTCCAGGGTCCACAGGATGGAGGAATAGAGTATGGATTAGAGTGGACTTCCTGATATTCTATTCAGGAACTACTGTGATTAGTAATTGAAGAAAATGTGGCATTGGTGTGGAGAAAGTGGCCATGGTGGCTGCTGAGGGTAGGGAGTGGGAGGAAGAGAAGTGATGTGGGGGCATTTTCGGGGGTTGGAGTTGTCCTGGGTGGTGCTGCAGGGACAGTTACCAGACATTGTATGTCCTCCCATGGCCCACTGGGTGGACTGTGGGAGAGTGTGGGCTATGGTATGGACCATTGACCATGAGGTGCAGTGGTGCTCAGAGATGTATTCACCAAGTGCAATGAATGTCTCATGATGATGGAGGAGGTTGTTGTTATGGGGGGAGGAGCGGGGGGAGGAGTGGGTGAGGAGGGTGGGGGATATATGGGAACCTCATATTTTTTTAATGTAACATTAAAAAATATAGAGAAAAAAATAAAGGTTAAATAAATAAATAAATAAAATGGAGGTAATTTTTTTTAAAAAAGCAATGAACTCATTTTGCTTGTATCAGCTAGTCTTTGTAGTATACCTAATCACTCCAACATTTAATGGCATAAAATAATCGCTGTCTTGCCTATGATTCTATGGTTTAGCAATTTGAACTGGGCTCAAATGGAAAGGCTCATCTCTGCTCCACATGGTGTTGACTGGACTCACTCATGCATTTGAGGTCAGCTTGTAGCTAATGGACTCACCCACATGTCTAGCAGGTGGCAGGCTGTTGGCAAGGGCAAGTGAGGTAGCTGGGATGTGTCACTTATTATGCAGCAGGAGAGTCCAAGCTAATTCACATGGAGATAATCACAGGATTCCCAAGAGCACCAAGACAGGAAAAGGCACAAGCACCTTACAAGTCTTTTCATGTACCACATTTGCCAATGTACCATTGGCCAAAGGAAGTCATCTGGCAAAGCCCAGATTCCCGAAGTGGAGAAATAGACTCCCCCTCCTTTTTTATTGAAGTTTATCATTCATACATGAACATCCATAAGCAATAAGTATATAAGGATATACTAACAAAACAAACATGCATATCATCATACAGGGCTCCCATACGTCATCTCTCCACCAACACCTTACATTGTTGTGAAACAATTGTTAAAAACTATGAAAGAGCATTGTCAAAACATTACTACTCGCAGAAGAAAGAAACACAGTTTCCCATGCCGCTGACAATAACAGAAGCAGACAGGGAAGAACACGCAGTGAATGGACACAGAGCAGAAAACTGGGGTGGAAACAGGAGAGGAAAACAAAACAAAACAAAACATTACTACAACTATAGCCAATATCTTACATTTGGTGTATTTTCCCCCTAGCCTACCCTGTTAATGATACCCTGTATTATGTACTTGGTATAGTTCATAAGAGAATGTTTTCTTATTTATTTGTTCAGTTAACCACAATCCATCTTCCACCACAGGATTCATTGTTTATTGTTTATATAGTCCCATGTTTTGTACAATCCCTTCACATTCAGTGGCTCTCATATTTATTACAGAGTTATGCTGTCATCACCTCAATTTCAGAATGTTTTCATTACTCCAGGAGGAAAAATCCTATACTCCCCCATTGTTGTCCCTTAGAATTGATATACTATCTTTGCCATTGCTGAAAAATATTACAATATAACTTAACTGTCATCTGTAAGTTATATTAGTTGTAATTTTCCCATGTATCACCATATGCTTAATGCTTTGTAAAAGAAGAACATTCTTGTACTATTAACCACAATCTTCATCCACCACCAAAATCACAGTTATATAGTCCTTACATTATTCTCTAGCTTCCTTTGAATTCAAATATTAAATCCACAGACTACCCCTTTCAGCCATAATCACATTTATAAATCAACAGTGTTAGTTATATTCACTATAATGTATTACTATCAACTCTATTCATTTCCACACATTTATAACACAACTTATTAAAATTCTACATACATTAAGCATCAATTTCCATTCTCAACCCATCTTCCATTTCCTAGTAACCTATGCTCTATAGAGTTTACCTCTGTGAGTTTATTCATCATTTTATAGACTCCCCTACTTGATGGGAAGAAATGCCGTTACATTGCTAACAAGTGAGCATACAGGTGGGAAGATTTGGTAGCCATTTTTGCAATCTACCTTGTCCCTAATATCTAAAAAATCTATGTACCATGCTTTCTAATGAGTATTTGTATTTTAAAAGTGGGTTCCCTGCAGACAGCAATGCTTAATTAAGTAGAAAGGTGTTTTAATGATGCATTTTAAGGTAGATCCCTGGGGAAAAAAAATAGAGAAAAATATTTTACAGAGTTCTTCCCAATCAATCCCACAAGAGGAAACAAGTAAAGCAACTGTCCACCCAGCCTTCTCCAAAGAAGAGGCTTTCATAAAACTGTCAGTTATATCTTTAACAACAGCTTTATTTCACCTGGTATTAGCATTAAGAAAAATGTGCCAATCTCAAGCATTCCTTTCAATTTACACAATTGTTTCCTTTAGTCCAAGAAATAATTTTAATAAATGGACAAAGGAATACTCAGAGTTGCATAGAAAGGAAACAAAGGCTTCTTCTTAAACCTCTCATCTAATGCAAAATAAATAAATAAATAATAAATAAATAAATAAAACACCTTGACTTATCTCTCCCAGATAATCCAGTAAAGGTTTGAATATGTAGAGCAGAGGTAGCTCAATTCTTCATAGAAGAGTGCCAGTTTCCTTATTCATTCATTTCATAGTCAATTAACAAATACTTGAGTATCTACTGCATATCAAGACTCTCCTAGACATTATGGATAAGACAATAAACAAGATAAGTTCCTACTTATATTTTGATGGATGAGTCTGCTAATGACTAAGGCAATAAACATAGCAAAAGCAAAGAAAACATAAAGCATTGTCAAAGAAGAGAGTACAGTTAGGGGGTTTTCATAGGTTGCAAGGAAGGTCTCTTTAAAGAGGTGGCATTTGTGAAAAAATATCACCTGAAGTGAAGAAGCAAGTCATGCACAGATCAGGGGAAAGAGCATTCCAGACACAGGGAGCAGAAAATGCTAAGACTGAGAAAAGGAGAGACGTGGATTATTGCAGTAACAATGAGAAGACCAGTGAGTCTGGAAGAGTGGGAGAGAAATGTATTAGGTAGTTTGTTTAGTTCAATCAAAGGCAAACCTCCTATAACTTTTATCTATTAAACATAGTACCTATTGATATTTACTCCACACATTTGTCAAATAAATAATTGTACAAGTCAACAAATGCATACATACATTATCTCAAGCTGGGAGAACTGAGAAGATTTTTATCCCTAGAGGTAAAACACCACAAACCAGAAAAGGTTCAGCCTGGCCCCCACATTCCCATAAGCCATAGATATTGAGACCAAGGAGAGTCTCTCCAGCCCGGTAACACACAACTTCCATCTACTGTGCCTAAGGCACCACCCTTCAAAAAGAATCCATTGAGAATAACTGCATTCTCATGCCAGCTTTCATGGGCAAAAGTTCCAAGCTGAAGCAATGCCTTTGGCTTCCAACCTGGGCATAATTTACCATTTCCCCTGGCTCAGCTCTCTCCATTTCTTTCTCCCTTCCACAATCATCTTTCTGCTTTGTCTTCTGGGATGGCCATTCCAAAATCAGAAAACTCCTCTACAATATGCACCTCTTCTCAGAGCATTCCCTCTAACTTCTTGCCTTAACAGAAACCTAGCTCTTCTCTGAGGACTCTTCCCTTATCGTTTTTTCACCCAGTAGTTCTTTTTTCCACAGTTGAGTCATAATTTAAGCATACTTCCCTCTAGCTCCCTTGGTGTTCTCCCTTACTTTTTTAAAAGCGCTGTTCTTTAAAGGTTCAAATTATTTGTTCTTGTCCACCCTCCTCTCTCCACTAAGTCTACTGAACTCCGAGTTACTCCACCTCATTCATTGAAGAATAAGGCTATTGTCTGAGAATGTTTCCCTCAAACTCAATTCCTATCCCCATCATTGATGTTTTCTGTGGCAAAATAGATGAGTTGTCCAATAACTCGGCTTCTTAACTCCTTGAATCTCCATCTGATGCTACCTTCTGCTTTACTCACCTCTGCTACCAATTACCAGGTTGTCTTCATGTGACACTTTTCTACTTCTGAATTCAACCACTCTACTGTCTGATGACAATTTCTCCTCCATCTGGCTAGTTAACTCTTCGTATTGCTATCATTTTTCAACATTGACATTGACCCCACTGTCCAAAACCAGAAACCATTTCCTCCACCCAATTGCAGCCCTAAGAAGTTTGTATTCCCATCATTTCAGTAAATTTGGGGCAAAAGTATTCTAAACTCTTCTTCCACTCTGATTTTTTTCCATCCCATTTATCTACAAAACCCCTATCCTTGAGCTATTTTCTCTGTCTATAGCTGAGTAGTTGAGCACAGCTGGAGAAAATGACATAATAGGGTGAATCAGTCCATGACCAAACAAGAAAGACACAGCAAATTCAAATTAAGTATGTCAGGAAAAGTTTAATAAAGGTACTGTTTGCAAACCTGTGAGTATAGTATTGGGAAACCCACAAGGGATCCTGTAGCACCAGGGCTAGCAATAGTATGATGTTGTATTCTGGTCTCTCAGAGAGAAAAGAAGCCATCAAAACACTCTCCATTTCCCTTTCTACAAATCTACACAAGTCATCTAGACCCATCTTCTCCAACTCTCCCCATGCTATAATAGAAGAACCGTTCCTCTTAGTCAAGGTCATTCCCTTCTTATACACACTAGATGCAATTTCCTCCCTCAGATCTCAGACTATCAACACTCTTTTCCCCCTATGTGGTGGCTTGGAGCTATGCACCCAAGAAAAACACATTCTTAAGCTTAATCCATTCCTGTGGGTATGAACCCTTGTAAAAGGACCTTTTTAAGAGGCTGCTTCAGGTTAGGTGTGACCCAGCTGAATCACTTTGGGTCATAATCCTATTACTGAAAGACTTATTGGAAGGTCAAAGAGAAGAGAGAAAGCAAGAGGGAGGAGTCAAAAGCTGAAAGTCAACAAAACCTGGAAATGAAGGCAGAGGCCACCTGGAGAGGCCATCATGTGACAGAAAAGTCAAGGACCTAGGATCCCCAGCATTCAGCCTCAGAACACCATGGTCTTCTAGGAGAAAGCACTGCCCTAATAATGCCTTGATTTTGGAGTTTTCCTAACCTCAAAACTGTGAGCCAATATATACCACTCTTTTTTTTAAACCAACCCATTGCATGGTATTTGTTTGGGAAGCTAGGAAACTAAAACACCATGTATCCTCAAAATTTCATTCTGCCAGATCCTTTCCCATTAGCATTTGCATTTACTCTAATATAGCCCATCTTTCAAAAAATGTATTTCAACCTCACATATTTCTGAAAGTGAGGATCCTTTTACAACCAAGAATTTCATTTTTTTTTAAAGTATAGATTTTGTACATAGAAAGGTGTTGGACACCAAGTCATGTCCTTGAGCTGGTGTAATCAGAGCAGGAGCAAAGGAAGAGGGTCATCCACATTCACTGACACAGATTCAACATCAGGGCTGGGGCAGGGGTGGGCTTAGGTGGATGGAGGAGTAGCATTTGTAGTTTGCAACATTTGAAGACCCCATTTCCTTTACTCTTCTTGAGGCAATAAAGAAGAAATGAGTTCCCCCTGCTTTCCACAATGAAACATAGTTTTGAAAATCTCTGAATACCTATATTTTCTCTTTTTTAATCCAAGTCATTGATTCCCTCCCAAAAGGGGCTGTTGCAGAACTTCTGTGTCAGGAAGACTGCAATTTGGGTCTGGTTTTGAGTGTAAATTTCACTTGCCTGACACCTTACTTTTTATTAAGACAGTATCAGTTGCCCACTTCTAAAAAATGCACTTCCACTTAATGATGGTTGGGGGGGGCGGTGAAGTCACCATTTTGCCCCACCACTTCCTTCTCATCAGCCCATACTCCCTCCTCTTGCCACCTAAGTTCACGAACTCTTCCTCACTTTCAAAGAACAAGTCAAAACTCACCTTACTTTGAAGCATTCCCCAGTTCCTCCTGGATTAGTTGCTGGTTCCCAAAGACCCCTACTGAAGGCCCCTATTGAAGCTGATTATATTATACTAATTAGCATTATCTTACTAATGACTATACCAGCATATATTATTTTTTTTTTTTTTTTTTTTTTTTTTTGATTTATTTATTTATTTAATCCCCCCGGTTGTCTGTTCTTGGTGTCTATTTGCTGCGTCTTGTTTCTTTGTCCGCTTCTGTTGTCGTCAGCGGCACGGGAAGTGTGGGCGGCGCCATTCCTGGGCAGGCTGCTCTTTCTTTTCACGCTGGGCGGCTTTCCTCACGGGCGCACTCCTTGCGCGTGGGGGCTCCCCCACGCGGGGGACACCCTTGTGTGGCACGGCACTCCTTGCGCGCATCAGCGCTGCACATGGCCAGCTCCACACGGGTCAAGGAGGCCCGGGGTTTGAACCGCGGACCTCCCATATGGTAGACGGACGCCCTAACCACTGGGCCAAAGTCCGTTTCCCTATACCAGCATATATTATGTGTACTAGTAATCTTCCCCCAGACTTTAAACACACAAATCACACTCTCATATATCTAGCACCTCTCACATGGTAGGTGTTCAAAGATGCACTTTGAAGAAGTGAACTTGTCAATTAATCAATTCACTAGGACTTCTTGTCCAATATCCCATCCTTTTCTTCTTCCAGAAACCCTAAGCAACATATATTTGTGTCCTTCATTAACCTCTACAAGCACCCTTCCAGAATGTCCTTTTGAGGTTTATTTTCCTTCTCCCTAAAAAGGCACTAGGGCAAAATTTGAACTTAAAAGCCACTATCTTAATGGTATAAAAGTTACACAAGTGATCAAGTAAAGAACATATAGTTATATGGTCTAATCCCTTCGTTTTATGGATGAAGATCAAAGGTGAGAACTGACTTGCTCAAGGTCACACAGCAAGTTCAGGATTGAAATGAAAAATCTGATGACTCGAGGTCACCAGCCAAAGCTTCTTTCCCTCCACCAAGAAGCTGCCTTCATTTGACCCACCCCAAGAGCTGTAAATGTGTTCACATTTAGAACACATTCCTCACTCTCATAAATTACACAAAAGAGCTTGTGTAAAATGGAAAAAGTAGTCAAGAAAATGACCCAGGTACCATAAATTTGGCCACATTTCAACTGCTGGGGGGCAGAGAAACCAGGAGGGGCCAGGCTGGGGAGCACAACCATCACTAAAGCTCGATGTTTAAAGGGCAGGCCTTGGTTTTGAAAATCTTTAGGTTCCTCTCTCAGTGCCTTGAGAGCTGCCATCATTTAAAATATGTGTGGCTAAGAATCTTCAATCTTATTAAAATATTTGGTTATATTAAAGTCACATGACATTATCCCATGATAAATATTTCTACTCCCAGCCTTGATTTATGAGAAACAGCTAGTAAATAGTCTCTGATTCAGTGATTAACCATTATTCATGAAGCAAAATGAGCCTACCTTGCCATGTCATAAATTTAATGTAATATTATCTTGCTTCACTTTTTTATCCACAGTTTTAATCCAAGATCTTGCCACAGACTCCATCTTGCCACAGACTCCAAAAGAGGTGTGGGAAGGAACCTAAGAAGAGATATTTTCTGCCAAACCCTATCTTTGGGAGCTAGTGAGGATGACTCAAGGAAATGGAATAAGTGAATGCTGTTAATGTCAGAACACAGTCAGAAATGGTCTTCAGGGGAAGACATAGAGATTTGCCATTGATCCCCTGTCTTGAATCAATTTGAAACTGGCCATTAAAAGGCAAACCCCAGCAGTCCTGGAAAAGAAGGAATTTGACTATTGGAGATGTAATATGGACAGCTTTTGTGTTGGGGAGATCAATATGCATTTGTGAGGCTTTCTAACTGCAGTGATGGCAAATCCAGGAAGTGAATCATTCCTCAGGGTGATGGTTGTTAAGAGAGCCACATAGTAAATTCCTCTCTCCACCATGGATTTCCAGTCACTAAAGTCATCAAGTTGGCTTGAAGACCCCTCAAAATAATGTGTTGCTATTGTAAAGGGCCTCCTGTGACTCACAACAAGCCCCAGTTGGTCTACATATTCAGTCTCCTTTCCCACCATTCCCTGCTCACCTTGTGTTGGAAGCTGCTGCCACTCTAGAGTTCCCTGAACCCTCCAGGTTCTCTTCCTACTGCTCCATCTGCCTGGAAACCCTGGTCCCCTCCTCTTCTTTCCAATAATTCTTCCTGGAATGGGTCCTAAGCAGCACTCAAAATTTATCTCAGGTGTAACCTTTCTGAGAAAATATCCCTAAACACATTTCTTCCTTCTTCTCCCTAGCAGCTTTTTTCAAACAGTAAAGTGCAAATGAACTACCTGGGGATCTTGTTATTATGCAGATTCTGATTCCACAAGGCTGGGATGGAGTTGGAGAGTCTTCACTCCCAGCCAGCACTCAGTGATGTCAATGATGCTGATTTTAGACCACACTTGGGGTACTAAGCCTCTGTAGGTTAGGGCACCTCTGCTGAGCTCTCATAGCACCCTGTGCATTAAACTCTTTCCTAGAACGCTATCACAGTTGTTTGATTGCATGTCTGTCTCTGCCAGTAGACCCTTGAAGTCAGGAACTATGAACCTTTCAGTTGCATGTAACCCAACTGAAACTCGAAAGAGGAAAAGTGTGAGGGATGTTTTGGCTCAATTAACTGAAACAAGAAGTCTAGAAATATCTAGCTTTGGAAACTGCTAGATTGGGGTGATCAAATGATGCTATCAGTTCTTTCCATTCCTTGACTCTGCTTTCCTCACCAGCAAAAGTGGTAAAAGAACACCAACCGGGATAGTTCATGTCCTACCAGCTCAGCAACCTCAAGAGAAAGATGCATCTTCTTTTTCAGGTGCTCACAGACTATTGGGGGATAAGGTTAAATATACAATACCAATTAAAGATGTTAAGTCCAATAACAGAGGCATATTAAGGGTACAATGGGATCTGAGTTGATAAGGAACCTACTCATCTTAGAGAATTCAAGGAGGTTGGGGTGGGGGTGGAGTGCCTAAGGGGAGAGGATGATTATTAGTTTGCTAGGGAGTTATGTCCAGACTGAAGTTGCCTGGTACATGCCCCTTAGACAGCACCTTCCTTAATAGTATATTAAAAACTAAGAGAGTCACTTTGACATCCAGATAGCTTAGATCTATAATGCCAAATATAAGGGTATTTGGAAATACCTAGATGATCTAAGATCATGAAATCTTAATGCTGGTAACTTGCTTAACTGCATCAATCTTTCTATTTAAAGATGAGAAAATAAATTGAGGGCCAGAAAGTTGAAATGATCAAACATTTATTGACTCTTCTGAAGACACTAATAATTCATCTGTTTATTCCCAAATACTCAAGTGCATGGAGTAATGCTAATACAACCATAATTACAGATATCCATAAAATAATTGTTCCAAAGGAGTCCACTTTCCTTCTAATCACATTTTTTACCTAAGAAATATATCCATTCATATTTTTAAAAGCCTACAAAAAAGATGGCAGAAAAAATTGTATCAGAGATTCATTCAGCAAATATTTCTTGCACATGTACTACTCAACAGGCACAATGCTGGAGAAAACTAAAAGGGTTATAAAGATGAATAAAAGGTTGCCTCTGCGCTGCAATTAAAATTATATGACTCAATATTGAAAGATTACCTTTGAAGAGATTAAAAACTCCCAGAGCTAGGGCTTTAATACTGAGGATAACAGGATTGAGAGTAAAGTTGCATTATAAGCACATCAAATTTGTTAATTCTAACTAAACATACTAGGGAACAATTCAAAGATGCCTACTTACAAGTACACATACATATGAGGCAGCAGAGCACAGTTGTTAAGACTATTAACCTTGGATCCAGATTTTCTGGATTCAAATCCTGGCTCCACTGAGTGCAAACTGTATGATGTGACAAATTAACGTCTTCTGTCTTAATTCCCACACCTAACAAATGGGAACAATAAAAATACGTATGTTTTGGAATTGCTGTAAGCATTCAATGAGATAACATATGCCAAGTGTTTGGAGCAGGTCCTAGAGCACAATAAGTGCTCCTAAGTGTTGGCTTTCATAATGGTAGATTGCTCTGCCCTTGTTCTACCCTGGGAGCATATTTCCTTGAGTAAGGATGAGGTGGGCTATAGGAATCCATAGTTTTCCTAAATCTTCTCTGCTCCAGCTTGTCTTAATGTGAGAATGTCAAAATGTCAAACTTTACTGACCTGTTGTCCAAAGATACATCATCCTCTTTAAAAGATCAAGGTCATTTTGAGTACACATGATTTTTCCATTGAGGGCTCACTCTAGAACTGTTTAAGAAGTAGGCTGATTTACTGGGCAGGTCTTGGACCAAGAGTCAGAGATTTATATTCTTGTTCCAATTTGGCCATTGCTACTTTCTGTGCTCTTGGGTAAAACACTCAACCCTGTGCCTTTTTTCCCCTCTCCTATAAAGTAAGGATAATACAATCTACAATCTTCCTCCCAAGACTATTTTCAGGATCAAATTAACATGAATATGCTTTGAAAATAACAGAAGAAAATGGAAGGATGGAAGGAAGGAAGGAAGGGAGGGGGTAAGAGAGAGGGGGGGAGGGAGGGAGGGCAAAATGTTATCCAGGACAGGCTTAAAAAATGTTGATGGGGAGGTGAGTTCTCCTTGCCTATGAAAAAACACCACTACTAAGACATAAAGCAGGAACAAAGATGTTGAAATAGTACCGCTGGGGTGGGGGGTTGCCAATCCTCCCTTCTGGTTGGTGTTTCCTTCAATTAGAAGGGGCAGTCTTTGCTGTAATTCTCCTGGCCTCTCTGCACTCGCCCATCCAGGAAAACGGCATGTTTGGAAAGGAAAGCAGGGCATGCCTAAGCAGGCTTTACTACTTTCTTTCTTTGTGACCAGGAAGCATTGCTCTTTTCCACTTCCAGGGCCTGCCAGGGGCTTTCACAAACAGGCCCCATTCTCCAGCCCTCTCACCTTTCTCACTAGGGATAAACTTCCCCCCAGCAAATGTGAATTCTGCTGAGCTCCCACTGGGACGAGGGGCCCCAGCCTGCAGAGGCCTGCTCTAGTGCAGTGAGTGGGTAAACCAGCTCTGCTTTCTCCAAACCAGCTCTGCTTTCTCCCTCTCTCCTGTGTAAGAACTAATAATTAATCATAGTTAACACTGGTGATGTTATTACTATTACAGGTCATTGTTATTAAATACCAATAAGAATTTCCATTACTACATACATACAGTACAACAAAAACATTATTTTAGAACATTACTCTAGTTATATCATGTTTCCTACTCATTAACTTATTCAAATCCCAGATAGCCCCCTTATTAGGTGGTCAGGGAAGTGATTATGATCCTCAATTTAGATGCGGAAATTGAGGTTCTGAGACAAGAAATGATCTTTTAAAGTTGCCTGGTGAAAAAATGTTAAAGCGAGACCAGCAGCCAGGCCTTCAGACTCCTTTTTGAATGTTCTTTCCCAAGTGAAAAATCCATTCCATTATCACTTCCTGGACTGAACAAGCCCCACCAAAAGTAATGCAGGAATACCCTCTAAGCACTTAGACTACACAGTCTTAATTCACTGGGCTTGTGTAAGGATTACAGGAGAGAATATTTACAAGCTGAGAGGGCTACACAAATTGCTGTCCCATTGTTCTTCCTATTTCAAGATGTCTCATGTTCCTGAGACACATCACAAGTCTTTACAACACTGGTGGAGTTTGGGTTAACAGCTCCACTGTTTGTCAGAGACTTCACATTTGTCAAGTATGAGAGAAGCCAGGCTTCCCAGAGCAATTAAGCAATCAAAAGCCGGGTCAGAGAAGATGTTTTGCTAGAAGCGATAGGAGCCAGGCATATCCAGCTATGTGTAAGTTATACGTGTGAATGCTTCAAGAGATCATATCTGCACCCTTTTTCTGTTCAGCTTGACCCTAACCCCTTAGACTTGACTCCTCTTTGAGCCAATTGCCTGCACTTGTATCTTCCACAGCTTTGGCCAATATTGCAATGCCTGGTGCCAGTTAGGGAGTCTGGTCAACTTGACCTGGGCCAAGCAACATATTGAATTCTATTTAAAGGTAAATCATTTGTTTTCCTCAGTAAAGAAGCCTAATTCATGGAAAGCCTTCTCCGGGTAGAAGATTACCTTCTACTCAGTTTGGAAAATTATGACAAGTATCGACCACAAATAAGGTGGTTTGGTGCAAAGGAGTGGTATTTGGAATCATGGAAGACCAAGTTTCCAATCTTAGTTCTGTGCCTGTGAACTTTGAGACCAAAGGATGTTGTCTAGAGCTACTTTCTATTGAATGCTCACTGTGTTCTAGGATCTATAGTACTCTACGTAATCTCACAATGCTGCCATTTAAATATGCATTCATTCAGTAAATACTCACTGAGCAACTACTATGTAGTAAGCACTGGAATTCTGGCACTGAACCTAGATGCTTAAATCCAGCTGGGAAGACACACGCTAAACATTCATGATATACATCAGGAGTGAGAAGTTGAGGGGTCTGTGGGACCATATAATAGAGGCACTTGAGCCAGATTGAGAGTCAGGGGGGTCTTCCCTTAAGGTAAGTCAGGCAAAGAAAAGGGGGGTGGGAGAGGGCAGAGCAGTTCAGATGGAGAGGAAACCAGATGTGAAGGCTCTGTGATAAGAAAGAGCATGTGGTCCATTTGAGACACTGGAAAAAGTTTAGAATGGCTGAAGCATGGAAAAGAGGAAAAATAAGAGGAAATGGGACTGGAGAAGTATGTATAAGGTCTTATTAACCATATGGAGAATTTTTAGTTTATCAGAGCACAACAGTAAGAAGCCATAAAAAGATTTAAATGGGGTGTAGAGGGTGTTACAGGGTTAGGTTGGGGATTTAGAAGAGATGATGCTAGCATGGTTGAAGTGGTGGGGATAGTAAGAAGTATTTGAAAATTATTTGGAGCAGAAACACCCGGATTTGACTGATGATCTGGAGAAATGAGGAAGCTCTACCAAAACAGCAAAAGTTACTCCCTGGACTCAGACTTGAGCAAATGGGTGAACTGATGGTTCCATTTATTGAAGTGGGATATTGTAAAGAGGTAAAGCACTTTTGTGGAGGCAGAAGGGGAGGACATAGACATGAGGAAAGGAAACCAAAGATAAAAGCACAATACCCAGGGTCATGAAGTTGGTCAGTGCTGGGACCGAAATTCTAATTCAGTCAGTGGAACTGAAAAGCCCAGAGCTTTGCCCTGATGCATGGTTTCCACGAACCTCTCTGAGCTTCAGTTTCCTCATCTGTAAAATAGGTATAATATCACCAAACTTGCAGGGAGTAGCCTCTGTTCATTTGTTTATTTTTCTAGGAGAGACTTTCCAGCTACCTGAGACTGCTTCTATAATTTCCTACCTTAATGATTTCCAATCTTCAACATAGAGAACAATGCCCAGAAGAATATCAGAAAATTTACAATGTGCAGAGAATGAGGGGTGGTACTCATATACTCTGCTTCTGGTAGCTATTTGTATAGTGTATCTTTAATGTTTTGCTGTATATTTTCTGTAAATTTACAATGAGACATTGGGAGGACACGTAGTTGTCTTCATATCTCTAAGGACTTGGCATAATTGAAGAAGTCACCTGGAACCCAGGAATCCAACTTCCATAATGACAGAGGTTGTTTGTGGACATTTCTGTATAAAAATGGTTGAATCAAATGTGGGTATTGTAGTCCATGAAACTGTTCATGCCATGAAATAAAGAAGCAAAGGGGGATGTTTCATTGATTAAACCATACGATGTCATTTGAGATGTTTTACACAGCCTAGAATCAATTAAACATGTTAGGTAACCTGAGGTTAGGCATTTTCTAACTCCTTCCACACTTGGCCTATGCCACTCAGGTGTTTCCACCAGCCACCTTTGACCTAAGCCAAGCGATTGCTTCCATCCTATCTACCTGGCCACAAAGAAGGCACATTTCCTCAAAATCAAGACCTGGGATGCAGCCACTCAAGTCTGCTATCTAATTTTCAGAGTGTTGTTCCATTCTCATTACACATTATCCCCATTTTTTTGGTCTCTATTCCCTGACTAGTTTCTAGCCAAACTTTTGTCTTGCCTTCAAGTCCTTTATTCAAGCCTCTGTTCCTTGGTGATAATGCCTGTGTGCATGTGAGCTCCATACATCCACCCACCTCCTGTTCACCAGTGGTTTCTACTTCCTTTCTTCTACCTGTGCCTACCTTATATAAGCTTTCACTGCCTTACCTTGCCCTAGCTCAGAATCCTTCCACTACATCCACAATGTGTGCTTGTCTTTAGGTCCAACATTAACTTAAAGCCACAGGTTGCATTTCTCCCTCTGAGGCATCAAATGATGGCAACAACCATTCCAAGATCCGGAGTTACCCCTTCCAGGGGTCTTCCCTGACCCCAAGACTACTTCAGGTTCCCACATGGGCTCCTAGGGGTTTCTTTTAACACATACTCTATGATGTTGAAATGCCCTCTTCATAGGTCTGTCATCCCTAGTAGACTTCTATCTAGTGCAACTCAAGGATAGAGGGATGTCTTTCTCCCCCGTGTATCCACAAGGCCTACAACAGCAGCTGGCAAATACGAGGCACCTAACATGACTTTGACTATTACAAAGCCCCAGAATCCCCTCCAGCAGCAGAGACTGAATTATACTGCATGGTATGATGCATGGATGTATGAAGCCATACAGAAGGCAGTGAAATGAGCATATGCTTATTAACACTATAAATTATTTATCCATCACATATTTTTCAGATTTTCAGAAGCCATCTATTTCATTTTGACCTAAAGGTGTCATTAAAAAGCTGCTGGAAGTACCACAGTTTCTTAAAGCAGAAGAATAGATTGTTTTCAAAACTTAATTTTTATAGCCCCACTCCCTCCCAAGAACAATCACTCACATGATTAGAGTCAACAAAACAAGAAACTGGTTTATGTTTTCTAATAAATAACCCAACTTAGCAAGTTCAAGGGCTTGGTTTACAGATCTCAGTTCCAAGAGCGGGATAGGGATGTGGGGAGAGGAGAACTACATACCACTTGGAAGATTCTTGGTAATTAAAGATGAACAAGTGATTTATTAGATGATATAAAGTTTCTTTCAACCTCAGTGTGAGAAGGGATGGATTGAAGCCCACTTTGGGCAGGCTCTTGGCCTTTATTTGAGTGTACCATAATGCCCACCTCTCTCTGAGATCTAACAGTAACCATGACCTGACCTGCAAACCTAGGTCAGAATTTTCACCATTTCTCTCTGCACTTCTGGGTTTCTAATTTTCCAAAACACCTGCCTGGGAAATGCCTTTTTTTTTCCCTTGCAGTTCTTGAAATACAGTTAGTTTAAATCTTGTTTTCTCCCCTAGTGTTGGAGAAAGTCACGTGGCATAATAAAGACTGCATTGCACTTGAGAATACAAGTCATTTTTCCATCATATCCCAACTGTGTGGTGGATTACAGGTTTCCTAACTCCCTTCAGTTTCAGTCTCGGTTTCTTCAAGAACAATAAAATAGTTCTCATTCCCCTGTCTGTCTCACATGGATATGTTGAAAGTCATATGAGACCACATTTAGCTTCACAAATATTATCATTGCCTATTTAAACATGCTGAGGTGCTACGATGTTAATGTGTTAGAAATATTTACATATTGGGGAGAGTTATAGTATAGATCAAAAGTCAAAAACTGGCAACTCATGGGAACAACTCAGCCAGAAGATGTGCTTTGTTTGGCCTGCATGGTGTTTTTATATATTGGGGCCAGCACTTAAAATAAAGAGATTTCATATCTTTAAGAAAGAAAGGAAGAAAGAAAGAAAGAAACCAGAACCTGTTTCTTTTGAAAACTGGAGATCTGACAACACTGAGCCTACTTTCCCAACTGGCTGGAGGTGCGTGGCACCTGCCCTATTTGGGTAAGTTCTGAACTCTATGATGTTCTGCAGTCTCCACAACCTACACAGTTGTTCATGTACACACACCTGTTTCACTCATTTCAGTTACTGGCCTGGATCTAATAACCATTTATCTTGTGACTCCATTGTGTAGTGGGAATTGTTGGAACAAGAAAATCCTACGTTCAAATCTTGGCATTTCCATTTGA
The DNA here is from genome assembly GCF_030445035.2 of Dasypus novemcinctus. Classification (NCBI taxonomy): domain Eukaryota; kingdom Metazoa; phylum Chordata; class Mammalia; order Cingulata; family Dasypodidae; genus Dasypus; species Dasypus novemcinctus. The sequence continues at coordinate 92,886,474 of NC_080686.1, forward strand.
TGCTCAAATAACTGCAGACAATAACTAGCCCATTTGGGACTTTTGGTCTTTTTACCTTTCACGTACACTCATCATTAGTTAATATGTACATTTTTAGTTAGACTTAGTGTTTATACAATGCCAGGCACATATGTATACTCATTAAAAGATATCATATTATCTGAAATAGAATCCATACTAGAAGAAAACTGCAGCCAATAAAAAAGGCATCTCTAATGGTAGAAGTGTAAGCACTAGAACAAAAGATATTTTCAGATAGAGCAGTTTTGATGCAAACCACTTGAGCTATGTAGGAGACAATTTAGCTGATTTCAGAATTTCAACAATTAATACAAATAAATAATAATCTGTAGTTTGTCACAATAGCCAGGCTCTCTTTGGCAACCCCCAATTTTCAATCTGTGACTATATTAGCTTTGTTCTTGTGTGTGTGTGTGTGCGTGTGTGTGTGTGACCTTCTAGCTCTTTGTCTTCTCAATAGGTCACACTCTTCTCTGCCTGGCCAAGCCTTTATGCAACTCATGTTTCAGGTCCAGCTTGGATGTTCCATTTTCTGTGAAGTCCTCCCTGACTCCCTCAGTTTCAGTGAGCTGCACCCACACAGTGCCTGGAATTTCTCTCTATCCTACACAAGGATTACATGGAATGGTAAATGTTTTTCACTGCGAATTTCACTCAGTACTGCATGAAGGAGGTCCTGGTAGCCTTTGCTTCCCCTGCATCAGGGACATACAGCAAGCACTCAGCAAGTGTGGAGTGAGTAAGCAAATAAATCCATGCATGAATGAACTGCAGAAAGAGTTTCTAATTGCATGAAAAGATAGTTGAATCATCTGTAAATTCTCTTCTGATTTTAAAAACTTATGATTCTGTTAGCATTCACTTAGAGGAATATCTTTCCTCTCTGAACTCACAAAGAATTTAGGCCACCTCATATTCTGCCTTGAATTTTATTACACGTGTAAATTATCTGATCTCTTTCCTAAACTGTGAATTCCTTGAGGGCAGAGAAATTCAAATGTTAACCCTCTAGTGCTAACACAGTGCCTGACACTTAGTAGCTACTCAATGAATATTTCATTTGATTTGCATTGAATTATTCCAGTTGTCTATCTCTAAGTGTCCCAAAAACGCTTCCCATATCCCTTAGGTCTACTAATAAATAATGAGCATTTTTTCACATTTGTCATATTTTCATAATTTGTTTTAACGCATTGTATTGATTTTTGCATAACATTTTCAATCAAAATCCTTCCTAAAGTCTCTCACTGCCAACCCCCATTAATAAATGTTGAATTAGATCAGGGCCTATTTGAGGGTTATTTTTCTTTTAATTAATTGAATAGTAATTACATTAATAAAAAAACAGACTTTGTCTAAATGGGAAAATTTGAACTTAAAAAAAATTTCATGGACTAAATTAGTTTGCATTTGCATAGTACGTTGCTATTTAGAAAACACTGTATCTCTTTTCATGACATTTACATTACCTTAGCTGAATAAGGTATTGTTAACCTCATTTCATGAGTCAGAACGCTGAGATACAGTTAATAATAACTAACCCTTGTGTTAGTAGTGTTTACCATGTGCTAGATAGATATTGCTACATGTTTTAAATATATGAACTCATTAGCCTTAACAATCATAATTGATAAGCACTATTATTTTAGTCATTAAAAATGAGGAAAGTGAGGCCAAGAAAACTTAGGCAACCTGCGCAAGTTCACAAAGTCCAAAGTCAGTGGTGGGGTCAGAACTCAAACTAGATATGAGTCCAAAATGTGTGCCAAGCATCACAGTCACACATGAAAACTTCACACAAATGTGTGCAGTTGTCGATGGGTTTGAATGTTGTTTTCTCTTAAATTAAATAACCTAGAAGCATCAGGGAGAAGAGCTGCTTCATTAGGTCATTTTATAAGGATGAAACGCAAGATCTGCCTTTATTCTTTCATTGGCCATATTTTGTACTAAAATTATTTTTTGCAGCCATATGTTGGGAGTCTTGAAACCCAGTTAATGCAACAATACTGAAAGAGAAACAAAACAGAGGGAGGGTCAGGCAAGGTTCCTTAGCAAGAGGAGACCAACATGTGGTTTCAGTTTTCCAAGCATTCAGGGCCTCAGTTACACTGGGGTTTGAACAGCTTCACTTCAAATGACTTGGCAATTTTAATTGAAAGACATTTCAGTCTTTTTGTTAAGAAACCAAAAGAGAAAAAATGTTTTAGATTCAAGGAATATTCTACCTCCATGAGGCCATTGAAAGTCTAAAATATTTCCCAGCAAGATCCATTTGTTCAGCTATTAATATACTTTATTATTTTTCCACTATGGCAAGAATCTAGCTGTTCTTCTCGTTGATATTTCTCTTAGATGGAAAAAAGAAATTATATCATTTCAGGCATCAAAAACTATAGTTTCCTTCAAATGAACAGAAAATGGAAGCAAAAGTAGGTTTGCCATGTGAAAAATCCAAACTGAGCATGTGGACTTGGGTCAGGGCTTTGTTTTCCCAAATATAAAATGAATTAAAAATCAGAAAAGACAAATTACAAAATTGTCATTTCATAAAGAACTGACCTTGACTAGCAGTGATGAAACGTGTTTAGGGTGAGTGACCTTTGCTTAATTTTAAAGCTTCCATTATACATTCAAATACAAAGCAAAAACATTATATAATTAGGGTTTAAAAAAGAAACTTTCTAGCAATCAACCCCTAGGGTGTATTTTTTTCTATCGGCATTCTAGCCTTGCTGGTTCCCCAGAGTCTAAAAGTCTAGCAAAGAAATGCCTCAAATTGATTGAATGAATGAATGAGGGAAGAATTAATGAATGAATGAATGATCTCTTTCTCTCTGAAGAATTAAGCCCTCTGCCTCTCCTCTTTTCAATTCCCAAGATTCCCTCGGTAGTAAGATCGATTCTTCCTTACTACAATTAGAAATCTACCTCCCTACAAGTCTGGCCCAATTACAACATCATTCTTCTATTCCTCATTAGAAATAAAATGTTCAGGGGGATGTTGATGATATCTTGATGCAATTTATTGTCTTCCTGATCATGTTCTTAGAGAATGAGTGAAGTCACTGGGGGTTCTGGGAAGGAGTTGGAGGGGTAAGGTTCAGGAAAAGAGGAGTACAAAGGAGACTAAAGATAGGGTCCACCAATCCCCTAGCCCCCATGGGTAGTTCAGCCTTGCTCTCTAAGCCTTACTTCTGTCTCAGGTGACATGGAGCCCAGTGCATCGCTGTAGCACTGTAGACTCCCCAAGCCAGAGCCCCACCATGGTGGTTGATGGACACACACCCACATATTTGACCATAGCTCTCCAGGGCTTGCTACCATCTGCACCCCCAAAAAAGAGGCCTTTGTCAAAGTCAGGTGCAAGAAGCTGACAAAACTCAGTTCCAGTTGTAGCTTTCTGGAATCATCTGCCTTTCCTCCAGCCCCTATGTCTCCATTTGCCCCTTTGATAGTCCAGCCTTGGCTGGGCCTTCAACTGGATCACGTGTCAGGGCATCCTGACATAAGCAGTTGCTGTGGCTTCCCAAAAACTTGACCTGACCCATATGGGAGCTTCCTGAAGCATCAGGCTTCTAATTCTCCATGGCCAGAGGAGAAATCTCAGCCACAACAAAGCTTCAGGACAGTGGTTCAGGATGATCCCACTAATGCCAGGGACCCTGGTCCAGCAAGAAACAGCTTCAGCAGCACCACTGCCCTGGCTACTCTGGAGAAACCCCACTCCATAGTCCAGTAACAGCCTTCCTGGTGCTGCAGTGGCAGGGGAGGGGCAGGTGAACCCAGAGGCAAGTGGACTTAGGAAAGAGGGCTAGAAACATCTTTAAAAGAAAAGAAAGGCAGAAAGGAAGACAAGAAAGAGAGAAACGATAGCCTGTGAGTTCTACCAGCAGATTCTAGTTCCAGCTCTGCCTCCTACCTCTATTTCCCTCTTTCTACAGTGCCTTCCCAGGGCACAGAGCCCACCCCTCACAGGCCCTTCTCCTATTTTTGATCCCTTTCCACAGCCAAGTTGCATCCAGTAGGAGCACATCCCACAGGAGATGTCCTCCTTTGCAGAAGAGCTCCATGCTGGTGCCAGGTCCTGGTCTCAGGACCACTCACCCCTAACAGGACCTGTGGGCAGGGAAGGGTGCTGCTCAATTAAGGATGGCTTTCTTTCCAAGAAGGATACCTGGCAAAGCCCCAAGTGCTCCTCCTCTCCAGCTTTGATGCTCTGATTATCCTATTGTCAGATCAATAGCCCTTCTGCTGCTTGGAGTAGTCTAAGTCATCCAGTGCTAAATTAAAACAGGATCAATCTGTGGTTAATTTCTCCCAACCAAACAATTTATCTCTCTTTTGGATTCTTTTGGAGGGTGAATTATATAATCCTGACACACCATTAGGGCTCTCTGACCAAAGAAAGCCATGTTACAATGCTTGCCTGCTCTCTTTATTAGCAGTCTGATGGTGTGACAAAGGCAGAGATTTATTGGACAGTGTTATGCAGACCTAGCCTGAACCTTGCCAAACCTCTGCTGGGGCGCTGTGAAGGAGAAGCAGGTTCTGAATATTAGTGCACATTAACAGTCTTGGAGGAGGAGTGGAGGAGCATAAGCTCCTATTTCTGGAATCAATTGCCATCATATTGAGAAATCATTTTTTTCTCTGCTTAAGGTAAAAACTCAAGATACCATGTTACAAATATCAAAGGCAACACAGAATTTAAGTCCAATGTGGTATAGGATATAGGCTGTAGAAAAATACATTAATAATAATAGGTGATATTTACTGATTACTTACCATAGGTTAATCCATTTAGTGCTGAGAAAACTGAGACTTAGAAAAGCTAAGGGATCCTCCAAGATCACAGGATGAGTAAATGGTTTAGTCAGGACTGATAACTGGGGAGGTGTGCAGAGAGTCCCACCAGTTGTTAGAACGCTGAAGTCCTCCTATCCTAGTTGGTAAATACAGCTGCCCCAAGCCCCTAAGTGGTTCCCCCAGGCAAACCCAGCAGACTCCCACACACCTAGTTTCTTAAACCTGAATGTCCTGATAAACCTAGGATGTGTTAACTCAAGGGTTGACACTTGTTATGTAAGGGACCTCCAGGATGCTATGGCTAAGGCCAATGTCATCAATAGTTGTCAAATATTACCACTGGCAAGACAAGGATTTATTCCTAGGGATACTTGACTTGAAAAATCATGTTTGTAACCAATATGCTCTTGCTCCCAAGAGGAAAGAGGACCAAAGGGAGAAAGTCTGGAGGATGCCAAGCAAGAGGAGGGGATGGTAAAGCAGTATTTGTGTTTTTGCTTTATTTTGTTTTTTTGTTTAGAGAAGAGAGGTAATTTTATTGACGCTATTTGGAAGGATGTATACAAGGCAAATAACAGAGAACAGACATGCTAGAGGTAGACGGTAACAAAGAGAAGTCATATCTAAGTTCTTATGCCCTAATTAAGATTTTAGAACAATCAGCATATGTGGGGATTCATAGGATTCTCTTGGGAAGAGACAGGGAATCAGAGCAGAACTAATGGTAGAGCCAGGACAGGGCACCAGCCGTGTGACAAGCTGGATGGCAAAGCATTCTTAAGATCAATCTGGCCTATCAGTGGTTCACCTTTCTGGGAGGAGTTTCTGCAATGGGGTGAGAACAATAGCTAATATCTATTGATCCCTTACCATATGCCTAGCACTGTCTGAGCACATGTAATTATTATTTCATTTGATCATCATGTCCAAATGCAGATGAAAAAGGCACCATCATTCAGGTGCACAGAGATTGAGTCACTTGCCCAAAGTCACCGGTTGGTGTATTGAGGCCAAAATTAGAATTCAGGCAATTTCACTTCAGAACCCAGGCTATCAGCCAGTTCACCACATTGCTTTTCAAAAGGAGGAAGGAAAGGGGAAAGACCTGGGCCGAGGAAAACAAATAGGCACTTGAACCTCCCCAGAGACTTGCTCCTTGTATCCAGCATGGAGGCTACCTACCCTGGGCCTAATGATCTGGGCAAAGGAGGGACCATCGTGGGAAGAATACAGCTTCCATCTTTACAGGTAGAATCTCCACACAGCATTGCTGGCACCCAGAATCTTTGGACAATTGTGTCAATTCAGTAGGATTGGTGGTTTTGCCTGCCATGCCTCTTTATTCTAGAAAGACCGCACCCTGATCTTCATCGGATGAGCCATCTTTCCTACACTGTAAGCAGCATGGCCAAGGCCAAGCCACTCCCTGCATGGTAGAGGGTATGGACATGAGGGAGCAATTCCTTGAGAATCATTTGGAACATCTGGGTCTGTCTATACCTGGACACAGATGCCCTGGGTTTTTCAGTTAGAAATCACTCTCTTCATGAAGAGAAGTTAAATTTTGTCACTTATAACAGAAAGGGTCCTGAATTATACAATTACGTAATTCACAGAGGGGAAAGTTAAGAACAACAAAGTCAACCTTCTCTGATCTCGAAGCCAAGGTCAAAAACAACCTGTGAGAAACAACCTTGATGAGACAAACCAAGGAATAGTGACTTTATTTTTTTCTATCTTTTGGCCAACCAACCAGGGTGAAAGAGCACAAGAAATATGATAGAGCGCAATAAAATGAAAGTGTGGAAAGAGGCTAGAAACTGGAATCAGCTGCTGCTACTGGAAAAAGCACTGTTGCTGGGGTAGCACTGGCGGAAACAGCAACAAATAGGAAGAATCAGTCCTGTTTCCTCCTCCGGCCTTCTGGTTTCTCTCTAGTGCTCCCGTTGGGAAAAACTAATAGGAAGCCAACTGGCAAAGGAGAAAAGAATTTGCAGAATCCAGGCCCTAGCATTGCAAAGCTGAAATATCAAATTGTGGATTTGGAGCTGAGAAATAATAACATAAAAATTGGCATATACCTATCCAACCAAAGTCATCTGCAAGCAAGTTTGCAGAATCGTTCTGAAAGTCATTGCATCAAATAAAATAATGCTGCTGACAGCAAACTATTATTGAGCACTTGATCTGAAAAAAGCACTGTGCTATGCCTATAACAGAATATTTTAATCCTCACAACCCTAGGTTAAGTACCATCATTATTGTTATTTTATGGGCAAGAAAACTGAGGCCAGTGATACTTTCAAGGTCAGTAAGAATTCAAAACTTTTAACCCCTCACCAGTATATGTAATCATTTTAAGAAGGTGGCTTAATTCACCTCTTCTAAAAATACTTTCCAAAATGCCATTGCCTCCTGGATTTAATTTCTCCCTTCTCCATATTCTTCCATATTTCCATTTTAGATTATTGTGTCTGTCATTTGTTAAATTTAAATAAAGTCTACAAAGCTTTTGATTGAAAACCCAGGCCCTTCTGGCTCTCCCATAATTGGGAGACTGCACATGTGTACAACTAGACTCCCAAAGTAATATTTTTGAAGCCCTTTATTTCATGCAATCCCCTTCCTCACTCCCATCTCTATTCCTTATGTATTAGGTGATAGGAACTTTATATGGTTCAAAGCCAGTGCACATACACAACTAGACATTAAAATGTTAAAGAGTCACCCATGTCCCACATTAGACATCAACAAAACCAAAGAATACCTTGGGTTTTCTGAATCATTCTGGGTCTAGCTAGGTTGCTCTCAGATGGACTGGATAGCAGCCCAGTTATCTCAACCAGAAGACAAGCAGAGGACTGTAGGCAATTCTATGCAAAACCCATGGATAGAAAGTTCTTTGATTTACACTGCTCATTCTTTTTTTGTTTCCTAAGTAACAGCCTTCATCTGAAATCAGAACAAGGGGCCTTGAGGATATGAGTTGCCAGGGGCATGATGTGATAGTTTGAAGTTTTTTGTGGATACCAAAAAAAGATCATGTTCTTGAAGTTAATCCATTCCAAGTGTATTAATCCTATGGGTGTGGGACCCTTTGATTGGATTAGACTCAGTTGAGGATCTTTGATTGGATTGCTTCAGTGAGGTGTGACCCTGGGTGGGTCATGGTCCTCTTGCTGGAGGACTAAGAGCACAGACACAGAGAAAAAGTGGCAGAGACAGAGAAGCCTCTGAGAGGCAAGAAGAGATGAGACCCGAAGGAGAAGGGAGAGACAAGGCATATGCCTGATGGCCACAGCTGAGCTCAGGGCAGAAGTAAGCCTGGAGGAGGTAGAAACCCAGACTGGCAGAGCTGCCATTGTGTCTTGCCACAGGGCAGGAGTCTAGGATCACCAGCAGCCGACCTTCAGTGAGACAGCAACTCTGATGATGCCTTAATTTGGACATTCTCCCAGCCTCAGAACTGTAAGCTTTTAACCTAATAAATTCCCATTATAAAAGACAACCCATTTCTGGTACATTGTTCCCAGAAGCTTTTAGCAATCTAAGATATATGGGCACCGGAATACTCATGGCTGCTGGAGACTAAGCTTGGCCTAAGGAGGCTGTGGTTTAATCACTCCTGGGCCTCTAGATACCGCAAGCACAGAACTAAAATGCAAATAAGTTGATTTCATGATGAGCAGGGAAATGAACATGGGGAAGCTGGGCCAATAGATCTCCACAGCTCACAGCCAATTCATTCAAAGCTGCAGCTACCAATACATCATTCAGACAAGACATCTGACCTCTGTGCACCTCAGCCTGACCCTCTCCATTGCGATGCCACTATTATTGATTACTGTTATGTTAAAAATAAATAAATAAGGGGGAAAAAAGGAGAGAATTCTGGACTGAGAGTTAGAAACCCTGGGTTCTAGGCCTGTATTCAAACCTTCTCCAGGACTCTAAACAAGTCACTCCCCATCTCTGAACTTGCCTATCCATAGAAATAAAGTTCTTAGTCAAGTTCTAACCTTCTGGGTGACTTTGATTCTATCTACATTGGGATGCAAATACAAACGTGAATTCCTCTGTCTTTTTAGAACTTCAAAATCACATTGCCTTTAACAAGAGGCATATAGTGTAACTGATGGTGGAATCATGAAAACTCAGATCTGGAAGTTACTCCTATTTATAGAATGAGGAAATCTAGGTTCTTTGAGTAAAACTATTTAACCCAAAGTCATATCATGGGAGATTTTGGACTTTGAGTCAAGTCTCCAGATTGCCAATTCTGTGTTTATTCCACACCCCGCTGCTGTGTACCAATGCTAATTCACCCATAGTGCCTTTTCATGGAAAACACCTGAAATTGGAGGGTAATAGATAAGCAATATTCATTTATTAAGTGCTTATTTGAAATTTTTTTTTTAATGTCAGTGACCAAAAATATAGCCAGTGGTGACTGAAACATCCAATTTTGATGCACTGATCATCAGATTGGTGCTCTTTGGTTGCATAATTATTTGTCTACAAGAATTTTAAATACAGTAAGGACAAGTAATGGGGACCAAGAAATGTGTTTGGAACTGACTAATAAAAGTAGAGTTGGCCTAGCCATTGAATCAAACTCTACTCCTTGCAATGAGGCTAGAGCTGCCAAAGGGAGCAATTGCTCAGGGAAGGAGGTGCTCCATTTAGCAGGTGCTAGAGAAATCTGAGGCCCTACACAGTAGGAAGAAATGCCTTTTCCTAATATATTTTCCTCACCTCAAGCCACAGTTATCTCGGTCTCTTTTTTTTCCAACTCATATTCAAGATCATTTGTTCATTCAAGAAATATTTTTGAGTACCTAGTAAGTATTGAGCACCCTTCCAGCTGAACCAAATGGCTAGCTCCCTCCACCACCAATTTTTTAGTCTAGTGACATCTCTGTGAAATCTTAGGATGCCTGTCTCTCATTAAAGTAAAGTCTAACTTTCCTCCCAGAGACTCTTGTGGCTCTATGCTACTCACTTGGGATGAACGTTTCCATTTTGCATTTTCAGTAAATGTATTATGCCTGTCTCCCCTGCTAAACATGGAGCTCAAGGATGTGTAGCAAGATTGGTTTTCTCTGTATCCCCTGTGCCTAATATAAAGTTTGTCATACAGTAATCATTCAATCCTTGTTTAAAAGTTTCTAATTTAACTTGATTTCTCTCCCCTTGGTGTGATCATAGTGGCCGAAACCCTTCCATCACACCATGTTCTCCACCAGCCAAGAACTTCCCCATGAAGTAGACAGCAGGTTGATAATAATTTTTATAATTTTAGAAGCATGCAATCCTTCACAGTTCATATGGCTGATTCACAAATATTATTTCTTCCCATCTTTTTTTTTTTTTTAAGATTTATTTATTTATTTCATTTCCTCCCCTCCCCCAGTTGTCTGTTCTTGGTGTCTATTTGCTGCATCTTGTTTCTTTGTCCGCTTCTGTTGTTGTCAATGGCACGGGAAGTGTGGGCGGCACCATTCCTGGGCAGGCTGCACTTTCTTTTCACGCTGGGCGGCTCTCCTTACGAGGCACACTCCTTGCGCGTGGGGCTCCCCTACGCAGGGGTCACCCTTGCGTGGCACGGCACTCCTTGTGCGCATCAGCACTGCACATGGGCCAGCTCCACACAGGTCAAGGAGGCCCGGGGTTTGAACCGCGGACCTCCCATGTGGTAGACGGACGCCCTAACCACTGGGCCAAGTCCATTTCCCTCTTCTCATCTTTATAGAGCATAGAAAGTACAGTTCTACAGAGAGAAAGATAAAAGGCTTAATAGGGACAGGGAGCTACTCTTTAGCCTAAACTGAAGTGAGGTACAAGAATAGAGAGTATGAATGGCTACAGACCATTAAAGGGTCACTTCACCTCCTTCTAGCTGATTCTTTTTTTATTTATTATTGTCCTTTTTTTTTTAAGATAAATAGATCACACAAAATGTTACGTTAAAAAACATAAGAGGTTCCCACTCCTTCCCCACCCCACCCCCACTGCTCCCATATCAACATCCCCTTTCATCAGCACGGCACATTCATTACACTTGGTGAATATACCCTGGAGCACTGCCACAACACATGGACCATAGTTTACATTGTAGTTCACACTCTCCCCCAGTCCATCCAGGGGATTATGGCAGGATATACAATGTCCTGCATCTGTCTCTGCAATATCATTCAGTACAACTCCAAGTCCCAAAAATGCCCCATATCACACCTCTTCCTCCCTCTCCTTACCTTCAGCAACTCCCGTGGCCACTTCCATTGCTGGAGTCACAATAGTTCTATAGTAGAATACCTGCAAGCCTCTAATCCATATTTTATTTCTCCATCCTGTGGACCCTAGGATGGTGATGCCCACGCCACCTTTAAATCAAGAGGGGGCTTAAATCCCACATGCATGATGGATGCAATTCTCCTGCTTGTAATTGTAGACACTCTCAGTTCCCTGGTGTGGTGGTTGACCATTCTCACCTCCCCATCAGCTGACCTGGGTAAGTCCAACAAACTGAAGAGTAGGAGCTGCAACTCTGCTGAGGCTCAGGGTCCAGCTGGCAAATAGACAGTCCAGAGATTCAAGTCTCCTGAGCATACACCAACCCCAGCGCCAACCACAGGTTCAGTAAAAGTGGCAGAAGAGGCATGCGTCTAGCTGATTGTTTATGGCAGCTCATTTTCTTAGAGGACAACAGTTCCATGTGGTCTGTGACTTCTCAAAGGTAGACATTGAAATTATCTTGGCCATTAGGTGTGTAAGCCAGTGGAGAATGGAGATGACTCTTGGTGGAAGTAAGGATGACAAATGATCATGTCCCAGGTATAGCAGAGGTGAAGATGGGTAGCTGAACTCACAGGTAGTCCTCTTTTCAACCTCACATTCCTGTATGGGAAAAGGAAAAGCATCAATTGCTTCAGGCTGTGAGGACTAGGTTGGCAGACAGGTTAAGTGAGAATGTTCAGAGTACAAATGTAGTTGACTTTCATGTTGAATATATGACTTTTGTAGAATTCTTGATAAGCTCCTCTCTATGCATGACATTAAGGTAAGTTTTTTTTTCCTGTATTTAATACAATCCAGCAAGGCTGAGGAAGAAGTATTATGTCCTCAAGGAATGGTCCATGAAATGGTACCTGAAAGTATCAATGAACAATGAAAACAATAGAGGCGATAAATGCATACAATCACTATAAGGTAACTATTAATTGTCCCCACTTAAAACTGAGAAAAGTGAAACTTGAAGGGATTAGTATCTGGCTCAGGAGCACACAGCTTCTGAGAGAAAGAGTCTGAAAATAGACCTAGGCTGACAAAACTCAAATCTCACCCTCTTCACCACTACAGCCCCAGAGCCATCATCATCAACTCAAGTGTACAATAAACATTTGTTAAGAGGTGTCACCATGGAACTTTGAGCTTGGAAAGTTTAAAAGAAAACCATGGATGTCCCATCCCTCCTGATCAGTTAATGCAACCAGGAGATTAATTTACACCTCCCTTATATATTAAACTCCCCAGGCACAGTCTTTCACAGACAGAGAAAGATTGATATGATGCATCCAAAAAATAAAAAAGGCTTCAATTGGCTGTCAGAACTTTAATTAAAACACTTATAGATCAACTTCACTGCAGCAAATTGTCTGTGCCACTATTACTATAGCAAGATGGATGTTCACTGGGAAAACAGACTGAGAACGCTCCCCTAGACTAATGTGTAATTTCATAGCCATTGATTTTTTACTTTGAAAATTCTTCCCTTGCACTTGGGAATTGGAACTTGTTCTGGATGACCTGGCAGCAATGTTGCCTTTTTTTTTTTTCTTTTATGAAAGCGGAAGAACATTTCCTAAGCCCATTCATATTTTATCTTCATTGCCCAGACTCAGAATCAAACTAAAGTTGTGTGGGATTGTTGAGAACCTCACATGGAAGCTTCTGAGGGCAAAGGGTGGAGAGGGCAGTGTGAGTGGGGTAAGGAAAATCTACAAAGACAAGGAAAGGCCAGAAGAAGGAAACAAATAATAAATGAGGCAGAGTACTGGGAAAAAGAGACCAGATAGTTTTGAAAAGGTTGTCATTAAAATTTGAAAATAAACTCATTCAAATTAGTTTCAAGTGAAAAATTTTTATAGATTCATTGGGAAAAAAAGTTTTCATTGATACATTGAATTCACACCGTGAACAAATTTTTGCTGAATACCTTCTATGAGGCAGGCATGTAGCACACAGTATAAATAAGAAAGCAAATTTCATCCTAAAGTCAGTCCATGGTACAGAGACAAGCTACTTTTAAAAAGTTTATTTATTTCTTTCAAACACAGTTTTGGTTACATAGTCAGCTCTATCTATATATCATTTATCCATATATTTATCTATAGATAAACAAATATAGACATAATTAGATATAAAATTAGAGGTTGAAATTAGACATAGAATGTATTATATGTGAAGTCCTTCTTGATCTGCTGATCACAAGCAACTTAAGGAAGCTCTTCACCACTGCTGCCTTAGGTGATTTGTCCTGGTAAGACCCAAGTATCGATACTATATTTCATTGTATCTAAGATAGTATCAGTTTCCAGATGATTTCCAATTTCTGAAATGTTAAATGTAAAAAAAAAAATGACCAAAACAAGTTCAAGAAGACTACCATTATGGAGGTGATGAAGTGAGAAAAAAATGCATGTATCTTAGAATCAATGACAGACAATAGTAATCGTCACCTTTTACTAAATGCCCAACATGTACAACATTCTGCTCTAGGAACACGTTACCTATGTCACTGAATTGCCACAGATGCTCTGTGTGTTAGGTAATATCACGTTCCCTATTTCACAGATGTGGTACTCAGGGGTTACCTAACTGGCCTAAGGTCACACGGCTAGTAAAAGGCAGAGGCCAATTTCAAACCAGGTCCTTTGGCTGCAGACCCAGGTTCTGAACCACGACTGCCTCCAAGCACAAGGACCCCTCCCTCCCTAAGGTCCTCCCGCTCCTGAATCATCGTGCCTCCCACCAGGGGTGGGTGAGGATAACGCGTGCTTCCCAGGGCCCCTCATAAACGTGGTTCCCTCAGCTTTGATTCCCAGCAACCTTTCAACACGAATCTTACTTCACCACAGAGAGGCTCTGGGAAGCGCTTTCCAGGCCTCCAAGATCCTTGCCTTTTGGCCCATGGAAAACCATGAGAATTCCTTATCCCAAGTTCAGCAGCCCGTGCAGGCTGAAGCCACGAGTGGACTGTGCCTTGCTGGAGGTCCACAAGCTCTCACCTGGAGACAATGGGCCAAGTTTCAGAACTCAGATTTTCTGTGGTGGTTAGAAAGGTAAAATGATACAAATCTCATCTATTACCTAATACGCCCAGTAGGCAGCACCCTGGGAAGCCACATCTATATTTTGGTAATGAAATATGGACATTTAGTGTAACAGAAATAGTCAAACCATAATCAGCCTCATGTCAGTTCAGTTCAGGTTTTGCTACCAATGAGTTGGGCCATTTTTTTAATTGATGCATTAAAAAAATAAAAAGACTTTTTTGTCTTCAGTGATATGTTAGGACTAAAACTGAATACCAGAAGTTAGGTACCTATATTAACACGATCAAACTCTGAATTTGGGTCCAGCTGGGTTCCCTGCTACACAGTTTTGTAATAAAATACAAATTTTGATTTAAATAAAAAGTGGAGAGAAAATAAGAAAAAAACTTCATTTCAAAAAAGAATTTATCAAAATAAAAAATGAGGTGCCATTTCCCAATTGTGTCAGAGTTAGATTCATTTATAATTTCCCTACACATGCCTATTCTGCACCATTCATTTGAACCTGTAACTAGCACTGTACTTATTAAGTGCATGTCCCAGAGACTTGGGTCTTTGGTCTGTTCATGTGCCAGATGGGCCCTGATCTCCATAGAGTGGCAGCACCTACTCTCCAGTTCATCAGACCCCAGGACAATTAACAAAAGGATAGTAACATCCCAGAAGGTGGGGAGAGTCTACAGCTGCAAGCAAGATAGTTCCATCCATCTGCCCCGTGGGATCTAAGCCCCCTCTCAGTCAGAAATGGAGTAGGAATCACCATCCTAAAATCCTCAAGATTGAGGATCGAACAAATGTTAAGGGTGGAATGCAGCTATGGATTTAAGTAGACTTATGAATATTCCAGTAATGGAAGAACTTAGAATATTGGTAAAAAGGCAGTGGTCACCAGAGGTTCTGAGGGGAGGCAGAAGGAAGAATAGGTGTGTTTGGGGGACATTGGAATTGCTCTGAGTGACGTTGCAGTGACAGATGCAGGCTGTTGTACATTTTGTGAGGGCCTATGAAGATGTGTGGTGCAAAGTGTAAACTATGATGTGAAACTGTTGACCTTGGCTGGTAGCAATGCTTCAATGTGTGTTCGTCAATTTTAACGGGTGTACCACACTAATGAAGGATGCTGCTGATGGGGAGGAGTATGGAAGGGTAGAGGGGTGTGGGAATCCCCCTATATTTTTTATGTATCATTTATGTAGTCTAGAGCTTCTTTAAAAATAAATTAAAATGAGGTGCCATTTGTTCCTGGAAAAGTAACGAAATGTTTTAGAGGGTACTTAACACTGATGATCATAGAACAACATCTGGCACTGCTGATAGAACTGTAAAGTAGAACAGTCCTTCTGCAAATCATTATTTGCCTTTAGGATACAATCTAAATACTCTCAAATTGGAAAATGTTTAAATATTCTATAGCATGCATGTACAATGAAATATTATGAACCATGAATATTAGAAAATGTTTATAATGTGTTGTTACAAGAGGCAAGTTGCTGGTATGATAGATTGCAGTGGTTCAGGCTACTGGACAGACTACTGGGGTAGTGGCCTCAGGAACATTATTTAACTGGGTCTCATTTTCTCATCCATAAATAGTGATAATAATTGTGGTAGGCAGAATAGTGGACTCCTAAAAATGCCCATATCCTAAACCCTGGAACCTGTGGATATGTCATGCTACATGGCAAAGGGGAATTAAGGTTATGATGAATTCCAGTCACTAAGCAGCTGATCTCCAATAGGATTATTTTGGATTGTCGGGGGGGTTGGGGGGGGGATGGTATAGCCATAGGGATCTTTAAATGGGGGAGAGGAAGGCAGAAAAAGAGGTCAGAGTGATGTGACATGAGAAAAGATGGACCTGCAGTAACTGGCTTTGGAGATGGAGGGAGGGGGACATAAGCCAAGGAATATGAGTGACCTTGAGAAGGTAGAAAAGGCAAGAAGACTAGAGAACCCCTAGAGCCTCCATGAAGGAAAAGACCCTACTGACATCTCTATTTTAGCCCAGGGGGACCCACTTTGGACTTGTAACCTGCAAGCCTGTGGGAGAATACATTTGTGTTGTTTCAAACCACACACTAGGCTTTTGGTAATTTGTTGCAGCAGCCATAGAAAACTAATATGGTGATGCTTAACTAGTCAGAGCAATTAATACTAACCAGAGACACAAATGGTAATAAATAATATTAACATGACTTTAGTTACGACATGCATAGAAAAACACTGGAAATAAAAATATTATCGATGTATCTCAAATTCATGGGTGATTTTCATGTTTATGTAAAATTTCAGTATTTTCTAAATTGAGATAGAATTGTTTTAGAATCAGTAAAATTAGTAATAAATACAAAGAGTTGTTTGTTTAGGAGAAACCCTACTCAAATCAAACTCCTTCGGATGCCTCCAAAACCAGCATCCTCGTCCAGTGATTCTCAGCTGGAGGTGATTTTGCATACAGGTGACATTTGGCATGCCTGACGATGATGCTTAGTTGTCACATGGGGAGGAAGGGCTGCTCCTGGCTTCTAGTGGGTGGAGTCCAGGGGTGCTGCTAAAGATTCTATGAGGGGAGTGGATGTGGCTCAACTGATAGAGCATCTGCCTACCATAGGGAGGGTCCAGGGTTCGATCTCCAGGGCCTCCTGACCCATGTGGTGAGCTGGCCCATGTGCAGTGCTGCCACGTGCAAGGAGTGCCAAGCCATGCAAGGGTGTCCCCACGTAGGGGTGCCCCACATCCAAGGAGAGCCACCCCGCATGAAAAAAGTGCAGCTCACCCAGGAGTGGCACCGCACACATGGAGAGTTGATGCAGCAAGATGACGTAACAAAAAAGAGACAGTTTCCCAGTGCCGCCGGATAATGCAAGCGGATGCAGAAGAACACAGAGAGCAGACAACAGGGGGAAGGGGAGAGAAATTTTTTTAAAAATAGTCAGTTTCCATTAAAAAAAAAAGATCCTACGATGTGTAGGATATCCCCCCACAACAGAGAATTATCTGGCCCAAAATATCAATAATCCCCCAGTTGAGACAACTTTCCTGGTCCAAGCCTCCATCACCTGTACCTGGATTACTGCAGTAGCCTCTGGATTCTCTACTTCCATCTTTTCTTCCCTTTAATCTGTCCATGACACAGCGGCCAGATGGAGGTCAGAGCTCGTCTCCACTTTGTTCCGATGTCTTCACTGGTTTCCCATCCCACAGAGGAAAAGTCAAGTACTCCCGCAAGGCTGCATCTCTGAGCTCATCACCCATCACTGACCACTGGCCCTTGCTCAACCTGCCCTAGCCACACAGGCGTCCTTTTTTCCTAAACGTGTCAGTTCACTCAATTACACTCCAGCCCATCAGCCTGCCCACTCTGTCTTCCTATCGTCTTACTACCCGACATCTTGCATCTCATGCGTTTATTTTCCACTCTCCCCATTGTAAGACAGCCTCTGCAAGCACAGGACTTTTTTCTGTGTTATTAACTATTATTTTGTCATTGCCTAGAACAGTGCCTGCATATGGACAGTACTTGGTAAAATACGTTTTGAAAACATATTGATAAACTATCCATCCTCAAAAAGTCAACTTGCCTGGTCGAATTGCCCAGTTGTCTGAGTTAAGTAAGTCTGTGTGGTGATTTAAACTACCCTGGTTTAATGAGCAAATTTCAATACTACCATTCATGTGGCATCCATTTACATGCCACTTTCCCCAAGCCACAGCAATGGCCAGACTCAGGAGTCAGCGAGGAAGCCGGTGAATGAAAACAGGCCCCTGATGCTTGAAGCAGCTGGCTGACTAAGGGTCCACGATATGGCTACAACGGCAGGGAGCTGGAAAAGCAAGTGGAGGCGGGGGGGGGGGGGGGGGGGGGGTTGGAGAAGAAGAGCCAGCTGCTTCTGAAAGAGGAGACAGGGAGACTCGGGAATGTAGCGCAAGCCCAGACAGACCATGTTTCAAATCCTGCCGCTTCCCAGAGCAAACCCAGTTCTCTAGGTTGCTTGTGCCAAAGGTGAGCAGCCACATGTGTGAAAGCGTGTGTTGACAAATACACCAGCAGCCACCATAAAGAGGAGGAAAGCAGCCAGCCCTATTCCCTCCACCACCACCCCACCCCCAAACCACCAACACACAACCACCATGCCAGCCACACAGGACCCCAGAGTCTGATTTCAACAACACCTAACTCAGGAAAACCTCATCATACCAGGCCTTTGAGGCTGCCCTGCCGCAAACACTGGAGCTTTTCTCCCTGCATACCCCTCTGCTCCTCATACCCCATGTGCCCAGAAAGCATGTCCTCCTCTGTGTCTCTTACTAGATACTTGACCATGGATTATATACTTTCTTTCTCTGAGCCTGTTTAGTTTCCTTGTCTATAAATTGGGGCCTATAATTTCTCCCTTGCAAAGTTAAGTTTTGCATCAAACATTGTATATGGAAATGTTTGGCCTGGAGTCCAGCATACAGGACAGGTGCCCTAAATTTGTACAACCCCAATTTCTCCAGGCCCCTCCTGTCTCTTGGCACAGATGGGCTGGCAGGAGCAGTGGACACTCACACCTCCCCTGTTGCCTCCCTGTTCACATCATCCATCGGCTCCACTCAGCATGTGGCCAGTTTTGACTGAGTGACCCAGCAGCTACGTCTCACTGCTCGTGAATGAATATGCCAGTGTCAGCTGCACCGGGCACCACTGTGTTCTTCCACCTGTTGCAGAGGCGCACATCCAGGCTGCTGGACACGGACCCACCTGGGGGGACCACTGCACCTGCTGCCAGTGCTGCCAAGGGAGCGGCGATGCCTTGACCGAGGGTGCTGCTTCCGAATGCCCGTGCCACTCTGGAGGAAAGCTGCCCCAGGCAGTGGATCACCAGGCCAAAAGGGCCTTGGCTCCGCTCTCTTGCGTTTCCTACCATGCCTTCGCTGGGACTTCGGACAGGCTATTTCTGAATATAACCATAAAATAGGGAGAAGAAATGCCCTCTTCACTAAGCTAGAATGAGAACTAAATGAGGAAGTGTGTGTGAATGCCTCAGGAATGCAGACGGTGCCCTATTTCTCTTGGCACCCCTTGCCTCCCTTACCCTCTCTTTCAGGAATAAAAAAACTGGGCATTGAACAGGGACGTGTGTGCCCCTTTGTCTCACAGAGTGTCTTAAGGAAAGAGCCCCTGCAGCATCTTTCTGGGCTCTTCTCCATGGGACTTGAGGTGAGGACAGGGCACTGATTTCTGCAATGGACCCCAGGCCTTCCACAAACAGACAGGGACAGAACACACATACACACACCATGTATACAACATATATACACATACCACATATGACAACACACACACATACACACCACACATGCACAGTACACACCCATACTCTCCACTTACAGACACACCACACATATCCACACCACTTACACATATATCATCTACACACACATACCCACCACACATACACCCACACCACAGACATACACAGACATACACAGACATACACATCACTTAACGCACACACCACACATACACACTCACCACATATGCACATATACAACACACACATATAGACACCACACATAACACACACACCATATAGACACACAACATACACACATGAATATACTCATAAATACACACCACATACACACACCTTGCATACCCACTCACCATCTTCCTCCTTTGGTCCAAAAAAAGAACTAAGAAAGAAAAAAAGTCTACAATAAAAGAAACCAAGGAAGCATCATGCTAACCATTTCTTACTCATCTGCACATTAGATAGGCCTCTAATTTCTGATTCTCAGTGCAGGCTCAAGGCTGGGGTGCCTGCTGCAACGAGTCTCCTTATATTCACTATAACTGAAACCATCCAGAGCCAGGCAGCCCTCCGAAAGGGCTATAAATTAAAGTAGGCCTGGATCTCCACCTTGCAGTCGGCCCGTTCCACCTGTGAGCTCCACAGGTTGTTGAACATTGATCCTGCACAGTAGAGACATGTAAACCCAGCACAAAGTGATGACACACAAAGCAGGTGGGGAAATGCACAGGATGTTAGGGACACCAGCTGGATGCCACGCAGGGCTGGGGTTGTGCTGTAGCAACTATGTCGATAACAGAACTGATCATTATTGCCAGATAGAGATGGAAAAACTGAGACACGTTTGGGCACCCAGCCATGTTCAAGTGACTAGAAATGGCAGAGCTGGGCACAAATGCAGGCTGCCTGACCCTAAATTCCACTTTTGTCTTAGAAAGAAGTGAGCAATTTAAGAAGACAGTTCAGGGGGTCTGAAATATAGAATGAAATATACTGAAATGCAGCAGTTCTTTCCATTTGGAATGCAAAGAAACCACAGTGCTATCAACAGTCAGCATGACTGTGTCACCAATGGAACTCACAGGTATGTTCATATCACATTATCATTGTCACATATATCACAAAATGTCATGTATACTCATCATTACTTTGAAATTATCATGTTATTAGATGTGTTCATAAGGAAGCCCATATATTACTATGATGCAAAAGCTGTTTTAAAGTTTATAACTATATTTAAATATAATTGATTTATTTTGAATTTTAAAACACATACTTAATACACGTTTACTAGATTATTTTACATTTATTATAGCATAATAGATATTAGTGTAGACATTTACAAATATTATTCTAAAAAGGGGTTCATGCAGTTCAGCTGACTACCCAAAAAGTGCTTGAGACAAAGTCTCGGTTTGCCAGGCTGCTGTGACAAACATCCACATGGGATGGCTAAAACAATGGAAATGTGTTGTCTCACAGTTTCAGAGTCTGGGCACTTGCTTCCTCCTGGGCTCAGTAGCATAATGGTGCTGGCTTGCCACAATCTTTGGGGTTCCTTGGCTTCTATCTCCCATCCTGGCACCTGGAGAATCTTTCTCTTCGGGTTCCATTGGCTTCCTGCTTCTAGCTCCTCCCCAGGGCTTTTCCTTACTCTGGCTTCTGGTTTCTTTCTCTTTATAAGGCCTCCAGCAAGCCAAACTAATACCCGCCCTCATACACTTGAGCCACACCTTAACATTAATATCGTCAGGAGAACCTATTTACCATGGGTTCACACCCACAGGAATATGGATTAAGATTTAAAATACACCTAATGTCCAGTCTCTAGCTCTCTGAGACAGCTTGATTTGCTTAACTCATATCAGAGAAGTCATGTAGCATTTGTCATTCAATGCCTGGCTTGGTTCACTCAACATAAGCTCCTCAAAACACTGATGAAAGAGGTTGTTGGGAAGCAGAAATGGCTCAACTGATAGAGTGTCCTCCTACCATATGGGAGGTCCAGGGTTCAAACCCAGGGCCTCCTGGCCCATGTGGTAAGCTGGCCCACATGCAGGGCTGCCACACACAAGGACTGCTGTACCACACAGGGGTATCCCCCGCATAGGGGAACCCCACACACAACGAATGCACCCTGCACTGAGCCGCCCCACACGAAAAAAGCGCAGCCTGCCCTGGAGTGGCGCCACACATACAGAGAGCTGACACAGCAAGATGATGCAACAAAAGATTCCCGGTGCCGCAGAGAATGCAAGCAGACACAGAAGAACACATAGCAAATGGGCACAGAGAGCAGACAACGGGGGCGGGAGGGAAGGGGAGAGAAATAAATAATAAAATATCTAAAAAAAAAGAAAGAGGTCGTCGTTTTGGAAGAAGTGGGGGGGTAGGGAGTGGGGTATATGGGAACCTCATATTTTTTAATGTAACATTTTGTGTGATCTATGTATCTTTTTAAAAAAAGACAATAAAAAATTTGCTAAAAAAAAACAATATATATAAGCTAACAACAACATCAAAAAAAAATACACCTAAATTGGGGTACTTAATTCAATCTTCCACAAAAGGTTTAGAACCTAGAAAAGGAAGGACAATGGGAAAAGACAAGAGAAGTTGGGTAGTATGAGGCCAGAAGTGTTTCTTTGTGTATATGTAACAGTAACAAATGATAGGCTTCTGTGGGTTAGTATTAATAACTGTCATCAAAGTCTGCAATAACATCTGGTATTAAGATAATATAAAGATGTTTTCTTGCTGGGTCCAAGCCTAGGCAATGTGGGCTATTAGCTGCCCAGTCAGCAAACTACAGTGGCTCTTTAGAATACTAAATGGGCTACTGGCAATATTTCTCCTTCTTCAGCCTATTTTAGCCCCCAAGTGGAATTTGGGCTTTCTGGACACTTCCTTGTCTGTGACCAGCCTTGCTAAATTACAAGTCTTTTTTTAATTTTTCAATTAGGTTTGAGTTAAGATGATGCTTCATAATTGCTTGATGTTTTGATTTTCTCCAAAGTATTTTAACTGGGGCTTTCACATGCCTAAGAGCCAGAATCAAAAACTCAAATGCCCTCATGGGCTAAACCAATGATGTGAATGAGTGAGGGTGAAACCAGCTGACTTGTGATCATTCAAATACATTGCAATGGGCTCTGGGGTTTGCTAAAGTCTTTGCTAGACTCCACGCCCCCCCCCCCCACCTGCCCTGTTTAATCCCAGACACTAAGAACGTGTGTTGCAATATTTGAATGATGACCCAATGTTTCCAGAGCTTCCAATCTTTCCACAGAAACCAGAATTCCAGAATTTTAGGTGGCATAGTCTGGTTCTTAAATGCAGTGAGCCAAATTCAGCCAGCCCCTGAGCTTGCAACCTCCGGAATCATGATGCATGGACACAACCAATCCAAGGTCCACAGGATGGAGGAGTAGAGTATGGATTAGAGTGGACTTACTGATATTCTATTCATGAACTATTGTGGTTAGTAATCGAAGAAAATGTGGCATTGGTGTGGAGAAAGTGGCCATGGTGGCTACCAGGTGTGGGGAATGGGAGGAAGAGATGAGATGTGGAGGCATTTTCGGGACTTGGAGTTGTCCTGGGTGGTGCTGCAGAGACAATTACTGGACATTGTAGGTCCTCCCATGGCCCATTGGGTGGAACATGGGAGAATGTGGGCTGTGATATGGACCACTGACCATGAGGTGCAGCGATGCTCAGAGATGTATTCACCAAATGCAATGAACGTGTCATGATGATGGAGGAGAATGTTGCTACAGGGGGAGGAGTGGGGTGGGGGGGATAGGGGGGACATGGGGACCTCATATTTTTTTAATGTAATATTTTAAAAAATGAATTTAAAAATATATAAAAATATTTTAAATATTTTTTTAAAATGATGCATGTACAAGGAGGAATTTCTAACACTGAGGGTGAATTGGATGGAGACTTCCCCAGAACTGCTATGATACAACCTTTGGTACAAAGCATTCTACACAGTTCTTTCATAGGCACAATCACATTTGTCCTTATAGAGGTGGGCAGGTGGGAGGTGCTCCACTATACAGATTAAAAGCTGAAACTCAGGGAGATGATCTGACAAGTTCAACATCATCATGCTGATGAAGGAGAGCCAAGCTGAGGTTACATTTCAGCTCTCAGACAGCCTTGTACTACAATACTCTACTTCTGTTTCTCACTACCTAAAATGCCTCTGGGTGGTGAGTTAAGAGTTAGCCCTGGCTTGAGCTTGCTGCTTCTGGCCTCCAATCCCTCTCGCTGGGATACATTTAAATGACTTTAAAACAGAAGCTTGGCAACATACAATTTTGGCATCTGATCCAACAGCTTCGACTGCCTCTAGTGTTTTATGTTTTAATCAATTGGTTTCATGCTTTTCAAAGGTTCGTATATATCCTGGTGGGCAGTGATCTGAAAGGCATTGTGGAACAACTTTGATTTTTCCATTTGTTCAAAGATTTTAACAGGTTGATCACATCAGCAGTGAGCCATGGGTCCCTCCCCACTCTCTGCCTTCGCAGAAATATTACCACAACTTACTGGTTTCTCTGGAAATAGCCACTTGCCCTAGCAATAAATCTTAAGTTCACTGTGTAACCTCTGATGCATTTTACATTTTCCCACCAAATTCCACTATCCAAATTTGGAGTCCTGACTTGACCACAGGCAGATACGATTTCACTTTGTGGGATTTTCCCAGCTTTTCCTTGCATTATAGTTGCAAAGCTTGTAGCACCAGCTGCATCTGAGCCAGCCTCCAAAAAAGGCAATTGTGCTCCCTGATAGCATCATGAAGTCACTGCTGCCAGCTCCACTCCTCCAACGCCTTCTCAGCATTCTGGGACCGCCTCCAGCCCCTCCTCCTCACTCCCTTGCTTAATGGTTTTGGCCCCTCAAACAGATTAGAATCCTTTTTAAAAACCTAAGGAAAGAAGGGGAAAACATGATGCACACACTCTCATTCCCTGGGACTCCATTTTTAATTTCTGCCTTACCAACACCCTGTCCTTCCTTCCTTCCTTCATTTAATCAGTGCACACTTAGAAATTACCAGCTATGTCCCCAGCATTATGCTAGGAGTTGGGGAGAACAAGCTGAAGAAGATAGGGTGCTATTTCTACTAGGACTCATCAAACGTAAAAGGAAACAAATATAGGGTAATAATGCCAGTCATAGCCCCTGATCCAAAATCCTTGCAGCCGAAGGAGTTTCCGAATTCAGACATTTTTAGACCTTAGAGACGTAATATGATGTATTCAGGCATACCTTGAAGATATTGAGTGTGTGGTCCCTGACCACCAGGATAAAGCAAACAGGGTAGTAAAGCAAGTCACATGAATTTTTTCATTTCCCAGTGCATATACAAGTTATGTTTACACTAAATTTTAGTCTATTAAGTGTGCAATAGCATTAGGTCAAACAGAACAATGTACATACAGTTAAAGTGTGACACAGAGACACGAGGTTAGCTTATGCTGTTAGGAAAGTGACACTGATAGACTTAATGGGTGCAAAGTTGCCACAAACATTCAGTTTGTTTAAAAAAAAATTTTAAAGTGATATTTGCGAAGTCCAACAAAGTGAAGCACGATAAAACAGGGTATGCTTGCGTAGTGCCGATTTCACAGAACCCATATTCAAATCTAGCTGGGATAAGACTTATAAAAAATGTCAGATTTTGCTGCCAAATGCATTTTGACCCTAAACTTTCCATTTCAGAGACTTTCCAGTTTTCAAATTTGCAGATAAGGCGTTGTGGAACTCTAATCGTCATCATTTATTGTCTACTGTATCGCAAACAATTGACATATCTCACCTTATTTTCTAATCAGCCCTTCAAGATAAACTATCATTTTGACTGTAACTGAATACCTATTATCTGGTAAACTTTTTCACATAGACTACCTCAAGAAGCCTCATAATGTTACATCAGGATAAGTATTGGTCTCTCTATTATAAAGAAAGGAAACCGAGGCTCAAGGGAATTAAGTACATTTCATAATGTTATGGGGAATGTGAATGGTAAAGCTGGGATCCACATTTGTTGGTACTGGAATCTGCATTAGTTCCATGATGCAAAAGTCCAGCCTTTCTTGGGCAGCTGCATTGATACCACTGAATGCCCTTCCTACCCTCTGTACATCCAGTTCCAAAGCCCACCCTAGTTTCCCTGAGAGGCCTCCAGAGTACGTAGATGTTCAGTCCTACTTCTATAGGGCTGTACTGAGCACCCTCAACTGATTGCCTCTGCCTTACTCCCTGTGGCAAAACTTTTGCAATAGGACTTGTCTGGGATTTGCTTTCAACCCTAACCCTGATATGAGCTTGGGAAAGTCATTTAACCTCTCTGTGAGAGTGTTTCTCACTATTAAAATGGGAAAATAAATGTCCATAATACATAGATTATTTTGGGGATAAAAATGAGTTATTTTGTGTAAAGGATTAATATGATGCCTGGAAGTTAGTAAGTGCTCAACAAGGGGTAGCAATTACTTTGCAATTTTTTATTGTTTTATCATTATTTAGAGTTATTGTTCAAGCACATTTGATGCCCTGGGTAATATATTAAGTGAATTAGACACAGTAGACAGAGAAATGTATCTTGCTAAGCACCTGGCAAGCCCACAGTCTCCCCTGAAAAACACTAATCATATGACATGTAATACTCTAAACAAGGCTGATTGGCCCAAAAGTAGGCACCACCCAATCCATGAACATTCATCTATAGTGGCTTCTGGCTTCTCCTAGTACAAAGATGATAAAGATGTACTCTATCCATCAAAAGGCCTTTATAAATGCAGTGTGGATGTGAAATACGTAAAAGACAGAGCGTAGGTGGAATCTCTGAGGCAGCATGCCAGAATCTGGAAGGGAGTAGGAGGTCAGATACAGACTGAAGGAGAAGAAGTGCATCTATGGCATCAGGCACAGTGGAGGCAGAGAAGGAGAGCACTGTGGTGGAGCTCCAAAATGGCGGAGGTGGCACTTGAACCAGGTCCTCTTAAGTTCCCACATCTGTGCTCTTGACCTGCCCAATGGGGCCTGCAGATCCTCATGCCTCCTGGGGCCAGTCAAGTAATGAAAAAGAACAGTAAGTGCCTGGCAAGGCTTATGCCAACGTGGTGTGCACAGCCTGTCAGAGGGGGCAGCTGCTGATGCGCGTCTAGCATTCAGTGCCATGAGGAAACGTGGACCAAGGCGTCAGGGCTTCTGACTTTTCAAAAGAAGTCAGAAACCCAGGCTTCTATCAGAAACCTCCAATGCCTTGATGTGGAAAACAAATTCCATTTTTTAAAATCACTGTGCAGGGAAATACATACACACACGCATCTTTGGGTTCGATTGAGTCTGCAGGCCTCCAGTTTGAAAACTGCCTTACACTGTCCATGGTTGTAAAAGAACAAATTCCCTCCTCTGACAGATGGGGACAGAGAAGGAGAGAGATAAGCTATCAGCCCAATGAGAAAGTATCCCAGGGGCTGCATTTTACAGGCAATTTCTGGGAGCAGAATTCAAAGAGAAGGCCTCATCGAATGGTCTCAAACCATTTAATAAATCCCAAGAGAGAAAGGGCCTTGGTGTCCTTGTCTAGTCCATGTTTATATTAAATTAGATGATCTAAACTTGATAATAAAATAAGTACAATCATTGTCCACTGTGATGTTCCATACAGAAGACTTCTTATAAATCCAGGAACATGATGGGATTTTTAAAAGGTAGGGATTTTATTCAATTCATAATTCAAAATGACCATTTCTTTTTTCCATATTCACTTCCCCTATGTATGGATTCCATTCTGTAGATGATGATTAACCTTTGTGCAAGGATAATAAAAATTGTTTTTGACCTTTGGGAATGCAATTTAAGGTTCATTGTTTGAAAAGCTCCAGGTAAATAATGATTATGCAGTAAAAAATTGCGTGATTGCATTTAACCAGTGCCTGGAGTCCAGGAAGCACTGCAAATCAGTACCTTCCAAACAGAAGACTCTGTGATTCTGCCAGGCAGCAGGAACCAGCCAGCACAACATCACCTGTCACCGCATCGAACGTTTCTCTAGAGGCAGCAGGTTTGGTCCAGTTTCAATTGCTGCCATTCAATGAGGAGGACCAGGACAAATTGTTGGAAGTAGGGAAAACAGGTCCAATGATGGAAGATCAAAGGAATTTGAACTGTGGTGTTTAGCCAAGACAAGGCTAAGGGTCAGCTTTGGGAATGTGTTCGGAGTAGAATGGACTGGAAAAAGTCACAAAGGAAGAGGGATGAGTATGTTAGTTTCCTAGGGTGGCTAAAAACAACTGAAATTTATTCTCTCATAGTTCTGGAAGCTAGAAATCCAAATCCACCTGCTGAGGTATCAGCAAGGCTGTGCTCTCTCCGAAGGCTCTAGGACCACTAGGATATCATTTCTTGCCCCTCTCCAAGCTTCAGGAGATACCAGTGATCCCTGGCATTCCTTAACTCTGATCTCTGCCTTCATCTTCTGTGTGTCCATGTGCCCAATTTCTGTCTTCTTCCAAGGGCACTGGTGATACTGGAATCAGGCCCATCCTAATCTGGGAAAATCTTACCTTAATTCGATTACATATGCAAAGACTGTTTCAAAATAGGGTCACACGTAAAAGTACTTGGGGTTAGGACCTCAGCCTTTTGGGGAGACACAATTCAACCCACAACTATGAGCAAGTAGTTCAGGTTCAATTATGAACCAGTTGCATGTGTGACCTTGGATGAGGCATCACACCTTTCTGGGTTGGGATCATTAAAACTTAGTGATTAAGAGTGTGAACACCAGAGTCAGATTACCCATGTTCTAATCCCAGCTCTTGCATGTTCCATCTCTCTGACCTTGGGATCTCCATTCCTCAGTCTCTTTGCCATTATATGGGGGTAGTCATATTGCTATCTTCATAGGGTGGTGTGAAATAAAAGAAGTGATACAATAAAAATTCTTAACACAACATTTGGCACAAAGGAAGCCCTATGTTGATCATAATAACAATAATAATAACCATTTATACCAGTAATGAGGTTTTGAGCATAAATGTCTTTTTCAGAAAACTGAAACACACCCATGTGAATTATCATCATGTTTTCATGAAAATCTTTCAAAAGTGCACCATACAATTCACCATATACTGAAACACAGTGTAAGAAAAGAACATGTTATTTGGAATAAACTGGACTGGCTTTACCACTGAGTAGCAGTGGGACCCTGAGCAAATCACAAGATGTCCCTGAGCAGCAGTTTACTGACATAATTTTAAAATGTGAATATCACAAGGATGACAGAGGAGTTGTTGCATGTGAAAAGTGCTTTGCAAATTTATTCACCAAAGGAACATAAATTGTTACTTGCTTTCCTTGATGATTTAAAACCACCGCTATGAACATGGACTGTTATACCATAGAATAAGGTTTTTTCCCCATGGGGTAAATGTGAAAGTAAAGGGCATATGTTCACATCACAGGATTGTCATCCTCTCGGGAAACTGGACATTCATAGTAACAAACCCAGTGCTTTCTTTGAATAATGACTTTAGTCTTTTATAAAAAATCCTTACATGCTAATTTAAAAAAATACAAGTCATACCCACCTACGAATAAAGAAGGTAGTAGAAAGCTACCTAACATCACATCATCCAAAAGAAGCATTGCCAATACTTGGTAAAAATCAATTCAGTTATCACTCTATCAAACATACAAAAATCAGTGGAAAGGGATAAGAAGAAGAAAAGATGTCAGACAGCTAATAAATACAGAAATATATTCTTAGAAAGTATTTACAACAATAGCCTCAAAATATGTTACTGGTATAAAAAGAACTACATTTCTATTTTATCCACATTTAATAGAAGTAAAAAGAACCGTAGGAGAAATGAAGGAAATTGCTAAACTGAACACTTCTTACCTGAAGGATTTATTTCACAAGAGATTCCTCTAACATTAAGGAAAAAAACACTATAAAACATACTTTTAAGCTGTTTAAAATCCAACATTTCCAATATTATGCTGCATTTTTTGATTCACTGAGGATTGAGCATAATCACATTGTCCTTCACCTTCATTGCCCTTTTGCCCATTTATCAACCATTTTACTATTTTTAGCTCATCAGGGTTTAGAGAATGTGCATTTTATTCTAAACCCATAATTACAGCTGTATGTAATAGTAATTATGTGTTAAAGTATATACAGCCAGCTCCTCAAGCACCACTATGGAGCAGGTGCTGTTCAAAGTGCTGAGCACATAACTGTGAAGAGAACAGAACAGGGTCTCCACTCTCTGGGACTTCCATTACAGTGAAAGACGAACCACACACAAACACATTCTGCATCTGTACTCGCACATGCATATATAAAGCATGCCAGGTAATGTTCAATGTCATGAATCAAAATAAAGGAGCTAAGAGAGGGAGGGAGGACAATGGTAGAGCAGGGACTGATAGATTATGCAGGGTAATCTGGTGAGCTTAAGAACTTTCAAGGATAGAAAGCTAATGTCTCAGACTCTGTACATCACGTTAAGTAAATATGATGTGAATAGGGTATAAGAGTATCGCTGTGGAAGGAAAAAGGTTTTGTGGTGGATGTATGGGAGTGCTGTATATTATATATATGCATTGCTGTGGTCTAGGACTCCTGTGAAGAGAAGCTGAATAATTAGGGGGAAAAAAAAAAAAAAAAAAGAAAAAGATAGGATGTAGAATTTTTTCAAGTCAACATTCTTTATCTAAGTTCTTTATCTAACTTTATCCAAGTTCTTTATCTAACCTTTAAACCCATCGCTATATGCCATTCCCTAGTAAGGGACCATGACATTATATTGGGCTTCAAATTTCGGGGAGTTCTGGATCACAGAGTGTTTCAACAATGGCAATGGAGGGATACTGGTATGGGATACCAATGACAGGTGATATATGGCTGACAGGGAGCTGTACAGAACATATGTCCAGGGTGCATGGTAATGTTTGGATATACTCATAGTGGCAACAATTAAAAACCACAGCAGGGGGGGTACTGGGTTCCTGGCCAGTGGTGCTCTGTCGTGGTCCCTAGGGGAGCAACGACAGTCTCCCAGGTACAGCGGCAGGGACCGGGAGGGAGTGAGGGTTCAACAGTGAGCCCCTGATGCTAATGACTATGCTTGTGAGCTGATAAGCCTAAAATAAGAACAAGGCCTAGAGCAACATTGTGCCTGGGAATTTCCTCCTGTCAGCCTTCATGTTACTCAAATGTGGCCAGTCTCGAAGCCAAACTCAGCATGTAAATGCAATGCCTTCCCCCCAGCGTGGGACATGACACCCGGGAATGAGCCTCCCTGGCACCGAGGGACCACTATCAACTACCAACTGATGATGCAACTGGAAAATGACCTTATACGGAAGGTTCAATGCGGATCAGCAGAATATCCCTGTCTACATAAAATAACATGACTTTAAAATGCTGTTTGACCTAAAGTAAGGGGGAAATGGAAAGGAGAAATGAGTTTATATGGCTACGAGTTTCTAAAAAAGAGTCTGGAGGCTGGCAGAAGGATTGCCCTCATGCACAACTGAGCAGAGTCAGAGAGACAGATAAAGCAGATGCAACCCCCAGATATTGGTTCCTTTGAGGGCTAAAGAGACCCATGGGAGTTATGGTCATGGCCGATGGGGTTAACTACCAGGGCAGATGGCCCCTCTTTGGAAATGGTGTTTATGTGTGATGAATCTGGACTCAGATGGGATCTTCCTTCATAAGACTTTCATGCTAATGTGCTGGAGGTGCAGTTAATGTTGGGGTTTAAGATATATTTAGGGGATTTGAATCTCTGGACTGACAATGTGATAGCCAGGTCCTGAGCCTCAACAGACTCCAGCACCTACAATCTGATTTATTGGACTTACCACACTCAGCTAAGATGGAGTTGAAGAAGGACAACCACCACACCATGGAGCCTAGAGTGATTACAACTGAAAGTGGGAGGATTGCATCCAGCATCCATGTGGAATCTGAGCCTCCTCTTGACATAGAGGTGCAATGGACACAACCAATCCAATGTCCACATAGAAGAGGTGGCATTGGATTGGGAAAAGTGGACATGGTGGCTGATGGGTATGGGGAAAGGCAGGAAGAGATGAGAGGTGGAGGCGTCTTTGGGACATGGAGCTGCCCTGGATGGTGCTTCAGAGGCAATCACCGGACATTGTAAATCCTCACAGGGCCCACTGGATGGAATGGAGGAGAGTATGGGCCATGATGTGGACCATTGACTATGCAGAGGTGCCCAAAGATGTACTTACCAAATCCAATGGATGTGTCATGATGATGGAAATGAGTGTTGCTGGGGCGGGGAAAGGTGGGGTGGGGGGGTAGGGTTGAATGGGACCTCACATATATATTTTTAATGTAATATTATTACAAAGTCAATAAAATAAATAAATAAATAAATAAAAAAAGAACTTTCAAGGAAACGGGGACAGTGTGTGCCAATGCCAGACCTTGTACAGTGGTTTCTCGGTTCCTGGGATTTCCTGCTTTTCATCAAAATGCAAAGTCTTGTATGAACTTTTCCAGGCCGCAGTCATTGATGCTGTATTCCTAAACGTCTGTGTCAGCCTCTTGCCTTACAACTTCAATGGCAAATTGGTTCAACACTGCCTTGCCTCATAACTTTATCCACCTTACTCCACTGTCTTCTGGCCTTGGCTGCTTCCATGGTAACATCTACTTGGACAGAGGAATAGAGGACAGGACACCTGGAAAGAAGGCCCTTGGTAAAAAACTTTTTTTTTTTTTAAGGTACCAGGGCTGGAGATTGAATCCTGGACCTTGTGTGTGGAAAGCCAATGCTCAACCACTAAGCCACATCGGCTGCCCAGAGTTGTTGTTTTTTTCATTTGTTTGCTTGTTGTTTGGGTTTTTTTTGTTTTTAAGAGGCACCAGGGACTGAACTCAGGACTTCCCATATGGGAAGCAGTAGCTCCACAGCTTGAGCCACATCTGTTCCTCCAGTAAATAACTATTAAAATCTCCATGGAGGAAGGAGGTGAAAGTGAATCAAAGACAGTGTCAAGGGGGTGGGGCAAAGGGCAGGGAAGTCCCTCAGCATCTCTGTCCATTCTTGTCAACATGGCATTGGCCAAGGAGGAGGGGAATCTGAGAAATTTAAGCTCCAGTCCCATCTACCACTTCCTACCTTGAGATAATCACTTTGCCTCTTTGAGTCTCAGTTTGCTGATCTGTAAAATGGGGATAATAATTACCTTGGAAGCATCTCTGTGAAGATTAGAGGTAACATATGTGAAGTCCCTGGGTTAGTGCCTGAATTGTAGTACATGCTAAATAGTGAAAGCTGTTATTCCTGTTGTACAAATCAGGGCTACACAATAAAGTCGCTGGGACCAAATAATGGATATAAACATAATAAAGAGAAATATATCTGTGTGTGCATATACATATACACATATACATCTCTATATATGTATGACTATATTAGAAAATATATACATGAAATATACATATATAAAGGAAGACAGCAGGATGCTGAAAGAGATTTTTGGCAAATGCTACATTAAATATAGTCTGATATAATGTTTCTACATGACTTATATATTTCAGAGTAATATCTGCAAATTTAAATTTAAATTTCACCAAGGAACTTAATTCAAATATGAATTTTCTTTTACTCCTATGAAAACCTACTGGCAAAACAGTAGTCCTGAATTTCTTCTGGAGAATTAACATGGAATAGATGAATTCAGAGTTGACAGATGTGAAGGATTGACTGAGGAGATGCAAATAGCAGTTAGGCAATCTGGTGATCCATCAAAATCTGCACCTATTAATGACAGAGCCACCTCTCTTCCTATCAAAGTCTTTTTGGCTTTTTCTTCCCAGTCTATTTTTGTTTTGTCTTCTCTGTATTAATAAACCAAATATCAATTTTCAGCAGGCCTAGTAACTGTGAAGAATCTGATAACTTTATATAAAACTGACAAGACCTTCTTTCTTTATTTTCATTTCCTTTGCATTCTAACTTTATTTAAAACTTTTTATGATAAGATTCTGGACTTCTTCAGAGTATACTTAAGTCTTGTATAATGTCAGACTGGCATACCCAAGTAAAATTATCCCCAGTAAAAGTAAAATGGGGAAGTAGATATGGCTCATACAATTGGGCTCCCATATACCATATAGGAAGTCCAGGGTTCGATTCCCAGGGTCTCCTAGTGAAGCCAAGCTGGCCCATGCAGTAAGCTGGCCCGAGCAAAGACCTTGCCCATGCTGAATGTTGGCCCATGCAGGAGTGATGGCCCATGCAGGAGTTGCCCACATAGCAAGCTGGCCCAAGTGGAGTGATGGCACAGCAAGATGATGCAACAAAAAAAGACACAGAGGAAAGACAATAAGAGATGTAATAGACCAGAGAGCTGAAGTGGCACAAGACATCAAGCACCTCTTTCCCATTCTGGAAGGTCCCAGGATTGATTCCTGGTGCTGCCTAAAGAGAAGACCAGCAAGCAAATTCAAAAGAACACACAGCAATTAGACACAGAGAGTAGACAATGGGGGAAAGGGGAGGGTAGGAATAAAAAAATCTTAAAATTAAAAAAAAGGAAGTAAAATGCTTATTAACTGGTTCCTACCCATGAAGATTTCTTGGAAACTTCAGCTCTGAGACATTTACCAGGTTGGCTCACCAATTTAATAGATTAATAATAACTGCTTGTCAGGAAAATTCTCAACTTTCAGGTGACTTTGATCTTCTCATCTGAGGCAATAGGAGCATACTACTAGAAATTTCACAGGCTATGTACTTTAGATGAATGGGGTTACAGTGAGAGAGATTTGACTTGGAGTTCCCAGAGCAGAAGACATAGACATATACTTTTTGAACTGAAAGAATCTTGAGGAATCTCTGGATAGAGCAATTCAAACTTCAAGAATTCATCAGAAACACTCAGAAGGTTTATTAAACACAGATTTCTGGGCCATGCCTCAGAGTTTCTGATTCAAGAGCTCTGAAGAGGGACCCAAGACTTTGCATTTCTAACAAATTTTTACAAGATAATGCTGACACTGCTGGTCTGGGGACCACTCTTTGAGAATGAATGGTTCTCAAGCTTTGCTGCATATTAGAATCACCTAGTTAGGTTTTTGAAATGTCAATACCCAGACCACACCACATACCAATTAAATCAGAATTTCTGTGGGTGGGACCTCGTAGTCATAATTTTGAAAGTTTTCCAGGTGATTCCAACATGCATCCAATTTTGAGAGTGAGCTTATTTTCCAGGCATGGACCATATCCAGGCCCTGGATCTTTCTCTCCCACTCGTTTTGCTCTTTCTGCTTCATTTGTAAGACTGACTCAGTAAAAGGAAAGAGCCTTCTCATTAGCAGACATGTTAATGTAAATGTTACCAACAGAATTTAACAAGACAGCCCTTTATTACAGCACCTACTATAAACTTATTAGCTATCAATTGCTGTGTAACAATTATCCCAAATCTTAGCAACTTAAAACAATTAATATTATTATGTCACAGTTTTGTGGATCATAACTCAGGCAAGGGCTGCAGTCATTTCAAGGCTTGACTCAGGAAGTATCCACTTCTAAGCTAAATTTCGTGGCTGTTGGCAGCCCTGATATCCTTACTGGCTCTGACCAAAGACATCATTTCCTTGCCATGTAGGCCTCTTCATAGGACAACTCGCAATATAATATCTGGGTTCCTTAGAAACGAGCCAGCAAACAAGATGGAGAGACAGGGCAAACAAGACAGAAGCCACCATCTTTGGGTAATTTCATCCTGGAAATGACATTCTATCATTTTTTCCGTATATTGCTCATTTTGAGAAGAGAAGACAACACAGACAGCAAAAACAGCAGGGTAGGAGGAGGGGAAGTGGGGGGGGAAATAAATAAAAATAGATCTTTGAAAAAAAAAAAGAACTCAATAACTAGACCCAGCTCACATTCATGAGGGAAATACATGAACACCAGGAGGCAAAAATCACTGAGCAGGGAAGCGAACTTGGCCCAGTGGTTATGGCATCCATCTACCACATGGGAGGCCTGCGGTTCAAACCCCGGGCCTCCTTGACCCGTGTGGAGCTGGCCCACATGCAGTGCTGATGCGCACAAGGAGTGCCGTGCCACGCAGGGGTGTCCCCATGTAGGGGAGCCCCACGCGCAAGGAGTGCGCCCCGTAAGGAGAGCCGCCCAGCACGAAAGAAAGTTCAGCCTGCCCAGGAATGGTGACGCACACACGGAGAACTGACACAACAAGATGACGCAACAAAAAGAAACGCAGATTCCTATGCCACTGACAACAACAGAAGTGGACAAAGAACATGCAGCAAGTAGACACAGAGAACAGACAACTGGGATTGGGGGGAGAAGGGGAGTGAAATAAAGAAAATAAATAAATCTTTTAAAAAAATCACTGGGCACAATCTCAGAGGTTGCATACCATAATATACTATGGAAATTTAAAAGAATAAAACAATAATAATAACTCACAATGCTCTAGCTAAATGAATAGAATAAATATAAATTAAATTTTAAATTTTGAAGAAATAGTCTTCTCCAGGATTAAAATAATAGGTTATACAGGAACAGAGACTTCTTTTATACAAGAAGTCTGTGGAAAATTCACCAACTAGAATATCACCCTCCTACCTCCTTGGCCAACACTTTTCTTATAACTCCACCCACATCCCAATAACAAATATTTAAGTCTGAGGTAGATGACCAACATTCTAGACTATAGAATGTCTCTTTTTGAATCAAGAGCCATGGCAGTTTGACCACTCACCAAGGTGAGAAACAAATATGTATGTGTGTGTGTTCATGCAAAAGGTGAATTATTTTATCCCCAGGTGTGTACCAGGGTAGGAAGGGAAGTTTTTGCTAAATACAAATGGACAGCATCATAATATACCCATCTCAAACATATTTGATTTCTTTTCTCAACAAGAATTAGCTAAGGGTCAGATATGTGTGCCAGGTGCAGATGTTACAAGGTCATATAATACACAACACCTGTTCTCAAGATGCTCCAGGGCTCCATTAGAATGTAGAGAAGTAAGTAACGACTGCATGGGGTGCTCTGGGAAGACAGATTAGCAGGGATTAAATCAATTTGAGGGTTTAGAGAAAGCTTCCTAACAGAGGTGACTCAAGATGAATTGTGAAAATGAATTGGAGTTTATTTGGGTAAAAGTAGGGAAAGCCTTCAGGCAGAAATAAACTTACTTGCAAAGAAACGGAAACTTAAAAGAACATATGTACTCAGTGTTCAGGAACAGAAAAGAAATTCAGTATGGTTGGACTGATGAATTCATGGAGGAAAATGGCAGTAATTGAAAGCATAAAGGGCTGTATTAATTTCCTATTGCTGCTACAGCAAATTACCACAAACTTAGAGCCTTAAGACAGCACAAATCTGTTCTCTTATAGTTCTGGAGGTCAGAAGTACAAACTAAAGTCAAGGTGCTGGCGGGGCTGATTCCTTCTGGAAGCTCCAAGGGAAAAGCTATTCCTTGTGCCTTCCCGCTTCTAAAGCTGCCCACATTCCTTGACTGTATCACCCCAATTTCTGCCTTCAGTCATCACAGCACCTTCTCATCTTCTGTAGTCAAATCTCTCTCTGCCTGTCTCTTGTGAGGATACTTGTGAATACATTTAGGGCCCATGGGAGTTAATCTGAAATAATCTGCCACCTCATGATCGTCAACTTCATCACATCTGCAGAGTAATTTTTCCTATAAAAGATAACATTCACAGCAATTAGGAAGTGGCCATTGTTTCACCTACCACAAGGACTGTGTGAGATAAACTGAAGAGTTTTCACCTTAAAAACCATAGAAAGCCATGGGAAGGAGAGTGGCTGGAGCAGATTTGGGTAAAGTCACTGCTGGCATCCATGTTGTAAAGAATGAATCAAAAGAGAGGGAAGAAAGGCAGACAGCCAAATTTTCAACACTCTGAGTAAAAAGTGATGAGAACTTGAAATATGGCACAGGCTTTGGGAATGGAGAGGAGTTGACATGACAGACATCTGAGACATCTGAGAAAGTTCACAGATTTCTGGCTGAAGAGACTGGGTTGAACTGATGCCATTCACAAAAATCTGATATACAAGAGGTAAGCAGGTCTGTGGTTAGGGATTGGAGCATGGGGAAGAGGTGGCGCAGGAAGGGAAAAAGATGAGACTGTGAATTTTCTTATGGACCAGTTGGGTTTGAGATGTCTAGAAGACGGCTCATGAAGATAACCAGCCATCCAGTAGGAAGTTGGTAATATATTAATAATTCTGGAATTTAGTGAAGAGGCTTGTCCAGAGAAGTTGATCTGAAAGCCATCAGCATGTAAATGAGTGTTGAAACTTCAGAATAGGATATGATCAACAAGATCGTTCCGAAAGAGTGGAAAAAGGAGTGGACTCAAGATGAAGTTGCAAAATCCCAATATGCAAAGGATAAAGGAGCCCACAGAGGATCCTAGGAAGAAAGGACCAATGAGGGACCTCAGAATACCAGAAAGAGAAGGGATCCAAGCAAGGATTTGCTATTGGGGGGGCAGGGGGAGGATACACTTGAAAATCATATAACAGATGCAAACCTAAAATCTTTGAAGACAAAGATCTACAAATCAATGAGAAATGTATCAACAACTTAATAATGTACAGAAAATAGGAATGTTAAACAGAAAAAATGCAATGACTTATAAAGATGAAAACTACTCTACATTCCTCTTATAAAAATAAATTAAAAGTATACAGAGGTGAAATTTTTACCTACCATATATAGAAAAAAATAAAAATTTCTAGTAATACTATATTAGTAGGGGTGTGAGAAAATAGATTCTCCTAAATTGCTGGTTGGTTACACTTTAAACTGGAAAACCTCTTTGAAAGGTTGTTTGAATATTTATCAAAATGACTAATGTGTATACCATTTCACCCAGTATATAGTGCTAAATTAGCAAATGCTTATTTCTGTTTAAAAAAAGAAGTTGAGGGGAGGTGTGTGTGTATATGCATATGTGTATATGTGTTTAAGTATGCTTGCACATGCAAAAAGTACTCAAGAAACTTCACACTGGTTGCCTCTGGGAATGGGAAGTAAATGACCCAAGGACAATGATGGTAAGGAGAATTGTCATTGTCTTCTCTTGTAGTAACTTTTGAATGTTCAGCTATGTGAATTTATTACTGATTCACGAATAAATGTAACTTAATAAAGAAATGAAGCAGTTATCAATATTTCCAGGTAGGATAAAAAACAGAAAAGAATTCATTGTTTGGGGCAATACTACAGTCACTAAAGTCCTTACAACGAGGATCTTCAGGGATATGGGAAATACAGAAGGTACATTATAGTTGGTAAAGCCATAAATTAGAAGTAAAAAAAAAAAATGGACTGATTTTTTAAGAAAATTGGCTAAGAAGAGAAGGTAAGTGGTAACCAGAAGTTAAGTGTTTGTTTGTTTGCTTGTTTTTTAATATGTGCATGTTTCTATTTTGAGGGGAAAGAGATGCAGTTATAAGTAACAAAAAGAAAAAGCAACATTTGATGAAGCACACGTTTCCTAAGGAAGCAGACAGGCATAAAGCTGAGGGCACAGTCATCTGCTGCGAGTGAGGAGAGCAGTAGTAACCTGGAGGCTTGAGCAAAGAAGTGGAAATTAAAAAGAGCTGGTGAGGGCATCCAAGATGGTGTTAACCATGGAGAAATGTAGAAGAATTGCTTAGAAGCACCAAGGGCCAACCGAGACCCTGAATTTATAAAGACACCAAATATCCATGGTAGCTTTATTTCTCCATCAGAATTCAACCACCTAGATATTAAAATGAGAAACCAAGAGGTTAAATCAGTATCGATTTGGGGCTTTATAATGAGGACAAGAGGGAAATTAAAGGCTATTCACAAGCAGAAAAATAAGTGAAATGTTGGGCCACACACAGAAAAATGATTGATATGCTGGACCACAATAACCTGAATAAGCTAAACTTTAGGGCAAGGAATATGAAGTAAGAAAAAGACTGATAACTAAAAGAAAACAGAAGAGCCCAGAAACTGGAAGTCCAAAAGAGAAAAAGGGTGAGAGTGAAAAAACTGAAAGTAGAAGATAGAGAACTAGATTTAGAGTTTCAGTTTTTGAGGAGGATCCTTTGGTCATGGCAGTGACTAAGAGAAAAGGCAGAGCAGGGCAGTGGAGGTGTTTTAGTTTCCTTGACTGCTCAAGCAAATACCATGCAATGGTTTAAACAGTAGGAATTTATTGGTTCACGGTTTGGGGGCTATGAACTGTCCAAATAAAGACCTCATAAAGGTGATGCTTTCTTCCCAAAGACTGGCATTCTGGGGCTGGATGCCAGCGATCCTTGCTCCTTGGCTCCTCTGTCACATGGCAAGGCATATGGCAGCTTCTACTGGCCTCTTCCTTCTTTTCTGGATTTCACTGACTTTCAGCTTCTCACTGCTCTCTGTGTGAATTTTTCTCTGTCTAAATTTCATTCTGCTTATAAAGGACCCCAGTACTAGGATTAAGACCCCTCCTTGGCTGAAGTAACCTCATCAAAAGGTCCTACTTACGATGGTTTCACACCCACAGAAATGGATCTTTTCCTGGGGTGTATAGCTTCAAACCACCATGGAGGTAAGGATCACAAGAAGTAAGTTAAAACACTATCTCATGCCTCCTTTTTCACTTGGTTCCATTCTTCTTCCCCCGGTCCTCTGCTGGGATGTCGAGTGTGCCACTAAGAGGAATACTTGGTAGAAATTGCTGCCTTTAAATGTTTCCCCAAAGTACACCTAATAGCAAAACGAAGGAAATTCATCTAGCGGACTCTGAAGTACGTGATCTTTCAGGACTCTATTGTGTTGGCCATTCCAACTTGCAAAATTTATTTCAGAGGGACATGCAGATCTGAGAAGAAACTGCATCTAGAAATCGGCCCAGGGACACTGATGCACTTTACCCACACTGTCTCTGTGATTGTCTCTATTTGTTCACTGCTGAAATGTACTGGTGTCACATAGCACTAAGTTAGATAATGTTTTTCATGTTTCTAAATGTCAAGGACCTTATAAAATAAGTGTAAACCTCTATTAAAGAGGAGAGAGCACTGTTGAATAATTTTCCATTACACCATCATATTTGTCAAGGTCTGTTTATAAAAAGTGAGAGGAATTCTGCATTTCAGCAGAATAGAAGACCTCCACTGTCTCTGGCTGGAGCAAAGAATTCTGTCAGACTCCTAACTGATTAGATAAGGAGTCTCTCCTCATTGCTGAGGGCAACCGCCCTTGTTGGTTGTACATGTAACCAGCCAAAAATGCAATCAACTATTCATATATGAAATACTCTACAGTAATAATCAGGCCAGGGCTTGCTTGACTAAACAACTGTACAACAAGTCTAACCAAATTGACACATTAACATTACCATCCAGTCCACCACTTGTCAACTTTTCACCTATACACAGCTCCTTAAACTACACTTAATCTCCAAATAAGAATAGTAACAGTCATACTTTCACCTAGCATAATTCAGCTGTCCCCTTGTTAAAACCAAAAACACACCAAGTCTTTCCACAGAAGAGGATGCTCATCCTTGGGTAATATTGACTCTTAAACTTGGTATCCCATAACTTAAACATAATGACATAAAGTTAATAAAACTATGTTACAGGAAGTAGATGTGGTTCAAGCAATTGGGCTCCCATCTACCATATAGGAGGTCCAGGGTTTAATACCAGGGCCTTCTGGTGAAGGCAAGCTGGCCCTTGTGGAGTGCTGCCCCTCGTAGGAATGGCACCCCGCGCAGGAGTGCTGCCACATGCAGAAGTGCCAGCCAATGCAGAGAGCTGACGCAACAAGAAGAGACAGAGGAGAACAATAAAAGACTTAGCAAACCAGGGAGCTGGGGTGGTGCAAGAGAATGATCCCACTCCAGAAGGTCCCAGGATCGGTTCCCAGAGCCACCTAATGAGAATACAAGCAGACACAGAAGAACACACAGCGAATGGACCCAGAGAGGAGACAATGGAGGGAGGGGGTAGAAATAAATAATTTTTTAAAAAAACTTATGTTATATGGTAAGGGAATGAAACAAGGAAGAAATAAAGATATTTGTTTATGTATATATACAAGTACATTAATTGAAAAACAAGGAAAAAACACACAACCATTACAATCCTTGTTTCTGCTATTGGTCATGTGGACATACTTCATAGTTATAAATACCTTCTTCCATTAACCATTCCATGTACCCCTCACCCTCAGCAAGCACTCAGCTGACCATAGTTCTCTGACTGGTGGGGTGATACAAACCTTCATTCCGAACTTTCTGGCCCATTAGTAGTCCTGCCTGAATCAGGTTGTTGCAGTTTTCCATTGGCTTTAATCAAAGAACGTCATAGCACTAAGAGATTCCCTAAGGGTTCTCCTATATTCCAGACAAACTCATCTTTATCTTCAGTGTGTAGTAGCTTTCCTATTTCCCCTTGATAATCAAGATCAATC
Organism: Dasypus novemcinctus; assembly: GCF_030445035.2. Classification (NCBI taxonomy): domain Eukaryota; kingdom Metazoa; phylum Chordata; class Mammalia; order Cingulata; family Dasypodidae; genus Dasypus; species Dasypus novemcinctus. Next base: position 92,928,479 of record NC_080686.1, read on the forward strand.
ACTTCACTCAGTACAGAACCAACTCCTTTCTTTGTCTGTTGATTCAGAGGCAGAGGAGCCAAAGTTGCCAGGTGGCAGTCTTACCTTCCAGTTCAATGGAACCTTTGTGTCTCGTGGTAGGAGCGTTCCCCTTTTTTGGAACTAAGATTTGTAGGCCAGCAGAACTTAAGGTTGCAGAAACAGGAAGCACAAAATAAAGCCACTCCCATCTCCACCCCTTGATTCCTGGACCCGTGAGTCCTGGTTATGGGAGAAATAGAACCATAGGGCGGATGCTGATTTAAAGCATATACACCCTGCAAGGTTGTAAATTAAATTTACATTGTGATTTAGCCAAATACACAATGAGACTCTGTATCTGGTTTTCAGATATCTCAAGTTTGCAGCTACAAGAAATAAGAGGGCACACAAAAACTTCTGTGTCCTTCATGTAATGCATACACTGGGACTTTAAAGCATTAAACTCATAGTTTCCTTTAATAATTGTATCAAGCATATTAGGAACAACCAACCAAAATCATCACACTTTTTAACTCCATAGCGTATTTGATAATGTATCAAATACATTATCACTCAGAGCCTTGCCTCTTATAAGCACCTGAGTAGTAGTATCCAATGGTGATATTTGTGTATCTCTTATTACTAATTCATGCCATGAAATATCAGTGCCATCTTGATCCTTGGAGTCATTGGTGCCTTTTAATCTAATCAGATTAGAGAACCAATTCCAAAAATCCCAGAGCCAACTCAGAAATTCTATCCTTAAGATTTTGTTTCTCAAGAACCATTCATGTTTCCCAGTTGTTTCTGTTGTTTCTCAATTATTTTGAGTGTGAAAGGGATGTTAGTTATTGGTCCTTTTCAACACTCCTAACCTTATTCCTACTACAAACCCTCTCCCTAACTCTCATTATCTCTGTCTAATTCTAATTCTAACCTTAATCCTAAACCCAACCCAAACCCAAACCCAAACCCTAATCCCAACCCTCACTTTAACCCTACTGACTGCCCTTTTCTCGAGTATAAGTCACATTTGCCTGTTTCTTTGGTTGTGTGCTGGATGTTGCAAATGATATGTTCTAAGCACTCAGAATTTGGTGACTTTTGTTCTAGCCAGCAGTTAATTAGACTGCATTCAAATTCTAAACTGTCTCCCCTTCAGTGTGCAGAAGAGTAAACCTCTGCTCAGGTCTTTCAGACCCCAATTGCTGCTTTCTTATCAGCCCCCATGCAAGTGAAGTTTAACCATAAGTCAACAATTTGGGGAGATGTCATGTACAGATTTTGGGGTTCCCTCCCTTCCAAGACATCTCCCTGACCTTTCTGGCTCTTCTTCCTCCCTGAACTCTTTCCTGTTTCAAGCCAGTAGAGCTTCATCTAATCAACCTGAATATTTGTGAGTTGAGGCATATCCTTAAACAAAAAGTTAGAAACTCACAGATCTCACCCATTATACACTCCTGCAATTTTTGCCTCCCTTTGGTTACTCTCCAGTGCCATCAAATAGCCATTTTACACACACACACACACACACAGCCCAGACTTTATCATTGCCATCTTGAGGAGGTTAGACAAACTGAGCTACTCCATCATTACCAGAAGCTGGAACTCTCCAGAATCAACTAATCATTGAGAACTCTCCTTGATTTCAGAGGTTTGGGGCAGGAGACAACAATAAAGCAAAAGAAGATACAAGAGAAGTCTGAGCTACCTGCTCATGCAATTTACTTGTGCGTTCTTGACCTCCTCCAGCCCAGTCACCTATCTACTGTTTCCTCTTAGTGGATTTTTACCACACACACACAAATTTTTATCTTACTGAATCAGATAATAGTCACTTCATGATGGGCACCTCATATCTGAGGCTTGGTCAAGTCTTCAGTCTCTACCAGGGGTCATTAACAAGTCAAGAACCCTTTCTCAAAGGACAATAGTTATTAGCAAATATGAGCATTCCTTAGTGAATCTGGTATGTGATTCTTCTTTGGGGGTTCCCAGAGGCACTGTATCGCATTCTTATTTGCAACAAACACTAAGAGTACAAAGGCATTCCAAAGTCACCAATCAGATTAAGTCACTCATCTGCCTGGAGGAGAGAAATCAGGAGCATTATGTTATTGAAACTCCCTGCACATGATAAGAAATGATTAGGAAAGGGAAGAGTTATACCCCTGAATATACAGCCTGACAGAGCAGGCCCTCAATACATAGTAGAACAAATGAATATATAAATAAATGAATAAATCATTATCATTACATGAATTTAGCATCAATCCTATAAAAATACTATTAACAGATAAGTAAGTCACTTATTCAGATCTCATACTTGTTAGTCTATATACATTTCTGCTCAAGAAAGACTTGTGAAAGTGTCAAACATTCACTTGGTACAAGGCATTTGTAAAATGTCCTGTAAAAAAGTATATTTATTAATTAACCATTCATACATTCAGTATGCATTGTGTGTAACCATCATTTTAAGTGCTAAGAAGGTAAATATAAATGACATTGTCCTTGATCTCAAGAAACTAACAGTCTAGTAGACGAACTGCAGTGGGCACATTAGGCCAAATGTCAAAAGAACAGGGCACCAAGTCCTGTCCTGGCTCTCAAAACCTCGCTCCTTGACCCAGTCCTACTCTTCTCTCTCAAGGATAATGTGACTCACTGGCCTTACTGCCATCGCACCAACAGGGTCTAAGTTCCAGAAGAAAAACAGACAGGTAAGGAACACTGTACTCATGAGAAAAATGTACTTTCAGATATCTCTTAAAGTCATAAATTATGTGAATGCCAAACAGCAAAAGTCATAGGGAGGCAGAGCATAGGAAATATGACTTAGCCACATTTTCAATAGATTCGGAAATGCTTTTTAGGTCCTTTATGATGGTAAATAATGAGTAAATAAACAATAGAAAAACGTGGTTATCCAATGTCTAAATAAATGCAGACAATTCCTGGTGTCTATCAGCCTGTTAAAGCATCAGACATTTTATGCCCTCTGTGTTTAGGCAGGGAAAAGAGAGAAAGGGGGAAAGAGAAAGAGCGGAAACAGAGAGAAAGAGAGGGGGAAGTCATGATTTAATTGATACAGCAAATTTTACCACATTTCTCTCCTTGGCCAGACGCAAAAGGACAAATATGATATGATCTCACTGATGTAAAAGAATTAGAAAAAGCACATGCATAGAGTAGGAAACTAGAATACAGGGTACAAGGGTGTGGGGAAAACTAGGGGATTTGGAGTTAAAGCTTAATTGGTACAGAGTTTGTGTTGCAAGTGGTGGAAAAGTTTTGGTAATGGATGGTGGTAATGGTAGCACAACATTGTGAATTTTAATTAACAGCACTGAATTATACATCTGAATAGGGTTAAAGTGTGGGAAGTTTTTAAAAAGTGGATTTAAAGTAAAAAAATCCTAGGTTTAAATAGCAGCTCACTCACTTATTCTGATAAGAGATAAGTTTAACCCTGCTTAACTTCACTTTCCTCACAGAATTATAGTGATAAAAAACTGAGTAATGTGTTGAACATATTGTGAACTCTAAAACCCTAAGCAAATGTTATTGTTAATGATTTGTATGACATAAAATAAAGCAAATCTTTGTTTAAATGAAAAGAAGTTAATTAGTTCCAATTAAAATGCATGGGTTTTAATTATATATAATTTTGAAAATACCAGTAGAAGAAAGTAAAAACAACCACAGAATCTCACTCACACCAGGAAATAGTCACAGTTACCATTTCTGTGAAATCTTATTTTGATTCTTAGTTTGTTGAGCATCGTTATAATATTCTATACCTGATTCTGTGCCTTTATTTTGGCCTATTATTACAACCGAGATTTTCCAATTTATTTATAAAATACTCCTCATTTTTTAAGGACTGCATAAGGCTATATCAATTGGATGTTCTATTGATTACAGCCATCTATCAGATTCATTAGATATTTCCAAATTCCAGCTTATATAAATGAGCTGTGATGAATACCTTTGAGCACAGAGTATTCCTGTGTACGTGCTTATGACAGGTTATTATCCACATCCTCTTGCTTGTCTACGGACTCTACAGTAAGAGCACTTGAGAGCAGTGAGTGTTTCTTTCCATCTCTGTTCCCCCAGTACTTGGCCTGAAGCCTGACTTAGAGTAAGCAAGTAGTAAATGCCTGTGTACAGAATAAACCAGCCAGCCATACAGGTACCCATACGGCACCCTGCAGCAACTAAGTAGTCTAAGAGAAGGAGTGCTCACGCTAAGGACTTAGAGCAAAATGTGCTAAGCAGTTACCAGGAAACCAAGGACACTGAATTTCAGGAGCTGACCCATGAAAATGCCTTCTCACCCTTGGCGATGTGATGGTCTATTTCTGAGTAGGTGGCCTATTACGGGAATTTCTTTTCTCAGTATGGTCAAGTCAGGTGGAGGTGAGGTTCACATACCTATCTCTGTGCCTCAGGTTCTCTGAACCAGCTAAGAGGACTTGCTAAAAGGCCCACATATCGCCCTGGGCTTCGCTATGGACCACTAGTAATGGATGTACATGGCTGTGTCCCTGTCCCCCCATTTGTACTCTGCACCCACTTTAAGAGGTTTTTGAACCCAGGAATAAAATCTTACCCATCTGAGTTTCTCCAAAACTTCAGCATAGTTCCCAGAACAGAATATGTAGAATTCAAACTTGAACTCAACCTATAGATTGCAAATCCTGGAATCTTCCATTTATCTGACAAGTACATACTGAGAGTCTTTTCTAGGCATGACTCTATACAACCTGCTATGGGCAGAGGGTGAGCAAAACAGAAGAGGCAGTTAGGTGGCAACCACCACAATGCCTAAGGTATATAATTGAAATCTTGGCTTAATGTAAGTAGCTCAAAGATAACGCCAAAACAAAAAGCTAATGGACTCCATTCAGCTGGAAAACAATAGTATCTAACTCCTCAAAAACTGTCTGGAATATAGAGTCTTACTTCTTGAATATATTTAAAGGGCTGGAATATTTTGGTGGCAGGGAGAACACAGGCTGTATTCCTTTATATTACCAGGAACATTTGGAGTTGCAACAACCACTGACCAGGAAATCAATAGTTTTGATTGTGACCTATTCTGAGTAGCCCCAGAAAGCTGAAGCCTGACTTACTGATTGCTGTGATTAATTGGTGGCAGTCCCCTCCTGTTTGCACTATCATCCTTCAGGCTGATGCCCCCTGGCAAATCAGCCACATTTGAATAAGTGGCTCAAATTCCCTTTGACACAGAGAATCTCCAGAAACTTGGAAAAGGGTCAATCTGTGACCCAGGAAGGGGGAAATTCTCTAAGTGAAAAGCAATACTCATGATCAGGTTAGGTTTAATCAGCCATGCTAGGAGAAACAGAAATAATTAAAGCCATACAAGCTCCCGGGGGCACAAATTCTTCTCTGGACTGCCCCATCCTCTTCATCTACCCAACACTCCAGTGTTTTTTGCCTATCCTACTTTCCCAGTGTTCTTTAGAGCTAAAAGCCAAGATCTAGGGACTCAAAGTCCTGTTTCCAGCCCAGGCTTTGCCACATGTGTGTCACATTACTTTGATTTGACCTTCAGTCCAATCGTCTGAAAAACAGAATTTGCTTCATGGGTACAGAATTTCTGCTTGAGATGATGAAAAAGTTGGGATAATGGGCATTGGTGACGGTAGCACAGTATTTGTGAATGTGATTAATCGTTTTCAATTTACACTTGAAAGTGGTTAAAACGGAAAATTTTGAGTTGTAAATAGGTTGCTACAACTTTTTAAAAAAATACCCAGAGCTTTAAATGACCACTTCATTGCTTTGCACCAAAGGTGAAATGCTCTTAAGTGTGTATACACTGGCTAGTGCCTAGTAGGTGCTCAAAAAAAGTTAGTGCCTTTCCTTGCTGTTTGTTTTGGGTTTTGATATTCAGTCTTACCCTGAAGTATTCTTTCTTCTCACTACCAATAAGCTTTTTCACCATAATATAATACATTGCTTCATACTTTCTTCTCAACCAGACTTCAAGAGAATATCAGGGCCTAACATAGTGTTGGGCATTTATTAGGTGCTCAGTAAACATTTTATAGTAAAAGAGGTTCACCGTTTACTTAAGAACCCTCCTACTTACCTTTTTTAAGAAAATATTTGTCAATGGAATGATTGAGACTGTCATAGTACCGTGTTTAATATGAATTAATTAAAATATATTCAGCGTGAATGTATGAATTTGAAGATATATAAATACTATGGTGCTTAGGTACACAACATGTTAAAAGGTGGATACAGTTCTCTCATGCTTTTGAAAGAATAAAATGAAATAAAATAATAATACATACTTAGTAAGCGCTCAGTTAGTAGGATTATATTTGTCACGTCTGCTGCTAAGTCCTGGGCCCTGCCCTCCAGAAGCTCTCAGACAAATGCTTTGACTTGCACTATAAGTAAAAGGACTGAGGCTGGCATGTTGCTCAAATGTGGCCAGTCTCGAAGCCAAACTCAGCATGTAAATGCAATGCCTTCCCCCCAGCGTGGGACATGACACCCGGGGATGAGCCTCCCTGGCACCGAGGGATCACTATCAACTGGATGATGATGCAACTGGAGAATGACCTTAAATGGAAGGTTCAATGCAGATCAGCAGAATATCCCTGTCTACATAAAATAACATGACTTTAAAATGCTGTTTGACCTAATCTAAGGGGGAAATGGAAAGGAGAAATGAGTTTATATGGCTACGAGTCTCTAAAAAAGAGTCTGGAGGCTGTCAGAAGGATTGCCCTTATGCACAACTGAGTAGAGTCTAAGAGACAGATAAAGTAGATACAACCCCCAGATATTGGTTCCTTTGAGGGCTAAAGAGGCCCTTGGGTGCTATGGTCATGGCAGATGGGATTAACTGCCATGTCAGATGGCCCTTCTTTGGAGCTGGTGTTTATGCGTGATGAATCTGGACTCAGATGGGATCTCTCTTCTTAAGACTTTCATGCTACTGTGCTGGAGTTGTAGTTGGTGTCGGGGCTTAAGATATATTTAGGGGATCTGAATCTCTGGACTGACAATGTGATAGCCAGGCCCTGAGCCTCAACAGACTCCAGCACCTACAATCTGATTTATTGGACTCACCTCACTCAGCTAAGATGGAGTTGAAGAAAGACAACCACCACACCACGGAGCCTAGAATGCCTACAACTGAAAGCAAGAGGATTGCATCCAGTATCCATGAGGAATCTGAGCCTCCTCTTGACATAGAGGTGCAATGGACACAATCAATCCAATGTCCACAGAGAAAAGGTGGCATTGGAGTGGGAAAAGTGGACATGGTGGCTAAAGGGTATGGGGAATGGCAGGAAGAGACGATATGTGGAGGTGTCTTAGGGACTTGGAGCTGCCCTGGATGGTGCTTCAGGGGCAATCACCGGACATTATAAATCCTCACAGGGCCCACTGGATGGAATGGGGGAGAGTATGGGCCATGATGTGGACCATTGACCATGAGGTGCAGAGGTGCCCAGAGACGTACTTACCAAATGCAATGGATGTGTCATGATGATGGGAATGAGTGTTGCTGGGGGGGGAGTGGTGGGGTAGGGGTGGTGGGGTTGAAGGGGTCCTCATATATTTTTTTGTAATGTAATATTTTTACAAAATCAATTAAAAAAATAAAAAAATAGTAGCCAGAAGACTTGAAGAATGGGCTAATGTAAAACATTGTCTTATATTTTAAAAACAAATGCCTATTATGGAGTAAAAAAAAAAAAAAAAAAGGACTGAGGCTGAGATAGCAAAGCATATGAGAGAAAGGAGGGACCCACTCTGCTTTGGAACATTTCCAGGAGCCAAAGACATCACCACCCAACATGGGAGGAAGAACAATTCAAGACAGCCAGGAAGAGCTTGTACATAGAGACTGGGACAAGCATGACATGTTTCTGGGGACAGTCAAGCAGCTCAGTTCTGCTGGTCACCAAGAATGGAAGACCAGTTGGAGAGTTAAAGAACCAATAATGGAAGGCTCTTCTAGCTGCTATGAGAAGTTAGGACCTTGTCCTAAAAATAATGGGGGGAATCACCAAAGGATTATAAGCAGGGAGTGACATTCAATCATTCACTCAAGCATTCATTCATTCAACAACTAGCTACTGAAGCCCAATAATGTGCTCAGTGCTGTGTTAGCTTTGGGTGATATGAAGATGAAAAACACATAGCCCCTATCCTAGATAAGTTTAGACTTGCATTTATGGTATGGACTTTACAAGTGAGACTTAGTTTCAAGGGAAAGATTCCTAATTCTTTGCATATCAGGGTTTTCCTTTGTACAATGGCAGCTTTATAAAAGATTGCTAAGATTCTTTCCCGGGTAAGTTTCATAAATTCTTGGGAATAAATGCAAAGTATGCTTTGCACTGGAGTCTTTATTATACAGTGCTTAAAAGTAAGGGCTGTGAAGTTAGAGACTTTCATTGCAAGTCATTCTTCACTCATCATCATCTACCACTAATTATCTTTCACCAAATTATTTAACTTTTCTAAACTTAGATTCTAACTATAAAATGGGACTATAATATCTATCTCAAAGGGATGTTGTAAATATTGAATGTGAAACTAATGTTAACTACCTAGAACAGAGCCTAAAACATTTAAATGATCAATAAATAAATGGCAGACATACACATATATGTTCATATACATATGTACACATTCAAGTCTTTCACATATATGAACCAGTGTTCAGGTTACGCTATTAACATTTTCAGAGAAAGCAATGCGTATTTGGTAATATCTTCTTCTGGTACTTCAGATATGCACCAAGAAGGCAAAATCACATTCAGAAAGTATAATTTGTTTTCCTCTAAGGATAACTTTGGCATATCTAGCTATATATAAGGGAATAACTTGTCATGATTTATAAATGTCTGATTACTCAATAAACACATTGCAAATATCCCACAGTTGGGAATTGGATTTGCTCCACATAAGTTTAAATTAATATTTAATATAATTTAATGTAAATGGTAATCTAATAAATATTAATCCAAGCCAAACATTAACTAATTTATGCAACTTGACTTACTAAGAAAAAGCAATGACTTGTGATTGCTTGGTAAATATGAAATATTTATGTGGCATATGCTACCTGGAGAACTAAAACTTTCTGTGCTACTAGGCTATCCCTTCAACTAGGGATGTGCAAATAACATTCCACATGTTAAAGTGGCTGGGGGAAGACAGTAGAATACTCTATCTTGCAATTCTTGCCACCCGGGCTCAGATCTCCCTTATCCCAATATGAGACTTGGCTTCAAATAGCATCTAAAATAATTCCGTAATTTCTAGGTCATCCTGTTGCAGGAAATCGGAGTAATTTGGCCTTGCTTGTAATCATAACAAAGAGAAATCAAAGAGGAACTTCGTATATACTGCTAATACAGTAGGTTTTACTTTTCAATATTTCATGCCTATCTATTACTATAATGGGTTTGCCCATAGACAAAATTTGTTAGCCATTGTTTACACCCTCTGGCAAGGCAACATACCAAAATATGAATCAGAAACCATCCAATAACATAGTCAAACAAGTATCAATAATGCAAATAATGTAAAAGGCAATGGGACTGTGTTGCTGGGGAAATTGCTACTATACTGCAGCCTTAACACATGAGTTCAAGCAATGCAATCCAAAAACCTGAAGTCCATAAGAGTGGAAAGGCACTAAGAATATGACTGGGCATTAAAATCTAGAGTGATTGCTGTGGGACCACCAAACCGACCCCTAACTTATGTTCCAAATTGAAGTGTGATCCTCCAATAAGCAAGTTAAAGGAGCACAGATTTGACATTGGAGCTTTTGTTTAGCTGAATGAGGTGAGAGTTGAATTGCAAGGAAAAGAGATTTGTTCTGAGGTTGTAAAGATAAAGAAAGAGAAAAGCGAGCAGTTGCTGAGGAAAACACTGGAAAAGAGAAGAGAGAATTCTCTGGTAGATAGTTTGACAAGGTTTGGCTGCATGCTGTTAAGAACCAACAAAATCTTCAGTAAAATTTACCTTAATTATAATATGTCTTATGGTAGCCCTTAGGGTTACTAACTGATATCCACTTCCCCTCTTTTTTGAGGCACATTCAAAACTGAACACTTCTTGCCCACTTTGTAGTTGACAGGGCCACGTGACTGGTTCTGGTCAATAAGTTGAGTAGAAGTAGCATGTGGCTTTTTCAGGGCAGAGCACTTAATTACTGGTGTAAGAACTGACAGAATTTTTTTACTTACTGTATGTTTTTTTCCCAACATTCTAGGTGGTGGCTATATTGGCAGGCTGGGTTCTAGAGGAAAGACAACATGGAGCTGATCCCCAACAGAGAGATAAAGAAATTTCAATTGTTTTAAGCCATTGCAATTGGAGTTGTTTGTTACTATAGCATAACTTAGCCTACCCTGACTGATAAACTTCTAGTGCAGGAGTCTTAGCTCCAGAAGGAAATGGAGTGACCGCAAAGCCTGCTCAAAGAAGCTCAGAAATATTCAGGTTAATATAATATAAAGGTACTAAAACTTGAAGTGGAAGTTTAAGCAACAGGGTCCCTGGGGAAATTTCAAGTTAAAGACCTGAGCAGAACAAACAAAAGAGTCAGTTCAGTCCTAGATTTAATTTCTGTTTTGTTTCATTTTGTTTTTCATGAAAAGAGTGCCCTTTTATTGAGTTTATACAGTGAGCCAGGTTCATTTAATCCTCACAACAGCTCCATGAAGCAAGCACCTTCTTATAATCCAGTTCACCCTACCTTGCTCCTGGAAGACACAGTTGTTACATCCTAGGAATTTAACTGGAGCAGACATGTGGTCAAGTAATTCAAACAGGAGGCAGAGCATGAAAGAACTAAGAAAGGAACAAGAAGGATCACAATATTACAAAGAAGAATTAGTCCCAGCAGGTAGGGTGATAGGGAATCTGGGGCATCCTGCCAAAGGAACTGCGATGTAATCAGGAGTTTAACCATAAATAGTATTTTCACAATCATGGAAAGAAGGGTTTCAAAGGAATTCAGAGAGGCAGTGATGGCAGGAGCCAAAACATGAGAGTAGGAAAATGCACGGAATATTCCAGAATTAAAGAATATCTGGATGTTGTTAGCTATTAATTATAAAGCTTTCATTTGACATTAGAACGTGTTGGAGAAGTATGATGAATGGTGGAGAGACCAGTTAGGTACTGTAAAATTGACACATGTTAGGTAGGTTCATGGTGAGATAGACTGGGATGTGTGATGGAATTTATTGTGAAGGCATGGAGTAATCTTGAGGGTGGAGTGATCTTCAACGTTAGGACATTAGAAAGCCTGTAAAGTATAAGCACTAACCCATACAGTGAGGCTCAGACTACATGAGTTTGAAGAGCAGCCAGGGAGGCAAACTCTAAGAAGACTCCCAGTGATCCCCATCTCCTGGTATTCGTGCCTTGTGGAATCTTCTCCTCTTGAGCATGAACTGGATTTATTGACACATGTTTCAGCACACAGAATAAGCTAAGATGATGAGATGCCACTTCTGAGATTAGGGTACAAAAAGAAGATTATAGCTTCTACCTTGGGCTTACTTGTGCAAGCACTCTTGCCAGCTCATTCTCTCTCTCCCTCCCCATATGTCTGACTTTCTCTCTCTCTGCTTACCTCAGGGGATGCTAGCTGCAATGTCATGAGGCAGCCCTACAGAGAGGCCCACATGGTGAAGGACCCAAGCCTGTGGTGAGCTTGGAAGTGAATGACACAGAGAATACAACAGCATTCAAAAATATTTCTGTGCAACAAATTCCCACCAACTCTTCCCCTTTTTAAAAAAATTAAGAAAAAGGCACAGTGTAAGAATAGATCTTCTAGTATCTAAAACCACAATCCTGAGCAATCTAGAGCCTCCTATATACTCACTTCCTTTTCAGAGCACTTTCTCTTCAACTTCTGTCTTGTTTCTTTCTGAATTGTGATCCTATTTTGATCCCAAGTACTCCCTCCTTGTGACAGAGGAGGAGAATCTTATCTGGAGAGGGGAAATGGGACTTTGTACAAGGTGTGTGGTGGTGATGTTCTCACGCTCAATTCTGGTGGAGAACAGATTCTTGTGCATAATGACAGCAGTCTTTTATTGCACCTATTGTTGAGCCCTAAGCTAGGGCAGGATTTGAAACATTAGTGGTCTGTAAGCTGTTTCCCCATTACAATGATGTATAGGAAAAGGTGGTGGACAGGTCTAGGTGGGAATCAGGAAATCTGTATTATCTCACAACAGCCTTTTGAAATAGGCATCCACATATGACAGAAATGAAGCCTGATGCTCAGAGAGGTCCAATCACTGCACACATTTATGCGGGTAATAAGTTTTGTAATCAGATTCCTAGTACTGGTCTTTCTGACTCCAAAGTCTATGTTCTCCCTATTAAACTTGCAATATGGGAAGAGCATACACGATTATTCACTCATTCACTTGATCCATAGGAAACTGAGATGACAAGCTCTACCTACTGCAGGTACATTTATGCACACTTGATCCCCTGCTGGACATATTAGTAGGAAGTCATATCCTTCTTAGGACTCACTTATTTTATTAAATCACAAAAATTATATCATCCAAAAGGGTAGTACTTTCAAATTTATATAAAAGCAAGCAGAGTACCAGATTCCACCATGGCATCGTGACCTCTTGCCGTTCCAGGATGTTGTAATGAGAAACTGGTCACAATAGCAAAATTCCCTCACTGGAATTTTGTCTTCTGTCTTCTCTCTCAGGACATGATTATTCTTCAAATGAGAATGCACTCACTCTTTAAGGTTCAAGATTCACCAAAGGGGTTCCAGACTGTTCAGTTTCACCACCATGTTCAGGAATCATTCACAGAAAACAGCAATGTGTAGAGGTAGGTGAATCGGGAAGACATTCTGACATTACTTCATAAGGTGGCTGCAAGGAATCGACCTCCAAGGTGATTGAAATCCAGGCCATAAACCTGTATTCTTCCCATCCTCAAACAGATATTTATTTGAAGAGTTTCATTGCCTTTCCCTGCAACTGGAACTTCAGCAAATCCACCCAGTTTCACTCTAACAATTTTTTCTTAATTAGAATTTCAGGGAGAAAGGACAAATCTTTGGTCCTTTCACTTTTAAAAAGTCACAGTATTTTCATGCAAATTTCTTCACTTTCTCCTCTGTGAAGATCAATTTTGCATACCATTGATCTAGAGATTAGCAGTCTTGAGAAAGTTATAGAAGTTTCTGCTATTTAGTATCAAAACACAATGCTTATGTTACTCTCACTATATATTTACATAGTTAAGTGGCCCACTCAAATGAGCCTTCACAAGAAAGTCACCTTCCTTTGATTTAAAAACAAACAAATATAAATAAAGCTTCTACTTTGGTATAGATCGATAAACATTTAAATGATATTTATGAAGCATCCTGCCTTTCAGAGATCAGTTTGGTAACTGGACAAATAACTGAAGACCTCAATATAAGAAAACAAAGTAAGTGCTATAAGAAAATAGCATGTGCAATGCCCTAGGAGCACAAAAGAGAAAGCAATTACTTTTATATAGTGAAGGGAAAGTCAGGGCAGTAGCCAGTATAGGGAAAGGCTTTGTGGAAAAGGCAACACTTAAACTAAGACATTCACCAGGCAGAGAAAGCAGGACAAATATCCAGCATTTGCAAAGGCAGAACAAGTCCATGTCCCATTGTGATGGTCTTTTCAATGTGTCAACATGGCTAGGCTACAGTCCCAGTTATTCAATGAAACACTAAGCTAGGTGTTGCTGTGGAGGGATTTTGTAGATCTGACTAAAGTCTTTAATCAGTGGACGCTTAAGTAGAGGGGATTAGCCTAGATAGTAATAATTTGGTTGGCCTGATTATACAGGCTGACATAAGGATAGTAAATGTATGGAGAAATGCAACACTGGGTTAAGAGATATATAGGATAAAGTATAAAGTGCTAACATACATGCAATTGGAGTCCCAGAGGAAGAGAAAGAGAGAAAATGGAGAATTATTGAATAGAAAGTGGCTGACAATTTTCCAACATAGATGAGTCACAGATCCAAGGATCCATGCAATCCAAACAAAAGAAACTATACCTCCACTGATAAAAAAAATATAAAAAGAAAAAATTAAAAGAAGACAGAGGGAAAAAAAGATACATTAACTTCAAAGGAGAAACCATAAGATGTAATGCTGATTTCTCAGCTGAAACAATGGGAGCTAGAAGACAACAGAATAATGTCTTTAAAGAGCTGGAAAGTAAATAAGTGAAAGCATAAAATTCTATGCCCATTATAAAAAAAAAATTTTAAAAGCCTTCAAAAGTGAAAATAATTAAAGACATATCCAGAAAGGCAAAAACTGAGATAAATGATATCCAGCAGACCTGCACTAAAAGAAAATTTATGAAAATTTTTCAGGCAGAAGGGAAATAATCCCAGACGGAAACATGGAAATTGAGGCAGAAATAAAGAGTGCTGGAAATGGTGAATATATTGGTAAGATTAAATGGATATAGACTAAACAAAAATAAGGTCATTTGGGTTTAAAATATACGTAAAATTTAAATGTATGGAAACAAAAAAGTGGGTTACAATGTGGTGCAAATTAAGAGTTTTAAGATCCTAGCATTGCAGGGGAGATATTAAAATGCTAATTTATGTTAGATTGGTAAATCAAGGAGCAATGTTACAATCGCTAGGATAACCAATGGAAACATGCTAAAAGAATGTACAATTACAATTCTAACAAAGGGGAAATGGAATTTGAAAATATTTGTATATTCATAAATCAAACAAGGAAGAAGAAAAATTAAACATAACACAAGTGGGTCAAATAGAAAATGAATAATAAAAAGGTATAAAAGTATAAATCAAATATATCAGTAATTACTTTTAATAAGAATGGGCAAATTACTCCAACTAAAAGACAAACATTGTGAGGCTAGAAAAAAATCTATATGCTCTTTACATACAATGAACTTTAAATATAAGGACAAAAAGGTTAAAAGTAAAAGCATAAAAAAAAGATGAATTATATAAAAACTCACCAAAAGGAAGCTGATGCAGCTATACAGCTAATACAGATTCTAAGGTAAGAGCATTAATAAAGATAAAGAGGTATATTTCATAATGATACAAGAGTCAGTACACCAGGAAAATGTAATATTTCCAGTTATGTATGCACCTAATAACCTCATATCAAACTCATAAAGCAAACTTTACAGAAAAAAGGAAAACAAATATAATGGGAAATAAACCTGACATATAAATCCTCTTTAATCTGAGACTAACCTTTGTTCCCTGATTGTAATTCCCGTATTCCTCTACACCCTGTTGGCATTGCTGGTCTCATTATTCCCCATCTATACATTTTGTTTTTCAACGTTTTTTTGGCTCTTGTTATGCCACTTCCCTCTTCTCCCTTCTCTCACTTCAAATAATCACCAGATAATCTTATCCTAAATAATTTCCAACACTTACCTCAAATATCATCTCCTCCATGAAGTCTTCCTAGAGTCCCCTAATTGAAAATATGTGATTCCTCTCACCTCAAAATTCTCAAATGTATTTGAAGCCTTTGACATTGTCTACAGTAAATTCTAATTAATTTTGCACATATTTATGTCTCCTTCTATTAAGACCAAGTTCCATTTGCTTCATCTTTGTATGGCTTATGGCTCACAGAACTGGGTGCAAAATGTAATAGGAGGTCAATAAATATTGGTTAAATGCAGGAATGATAACCTTTCTCCAAAAAGCGTCAACCAACTCAAAAATGTGTGAGAGAAAATAGAAATCTGTTGTTGGTGAAAATGAGCACCATTTTAGACAAGAGTTTCTCAAGCCAGAAGCATCTATAATTTTCTCAGCTGACTGTGCCGTTGTGACAGAATTCCAATGACATGTAAAATCCTAGCTTGTCTTGCCAAGACCTTGAGGCACTGGTCATCTTCTCAGGGTAAAGAGGATCTTACTGGCTAATGCAGACTACTCTTGCTGTCTTATTTCACATGCAAATAATTGATTGAAATCTATCATACCTCTATTTCCCCCACCCTTGATTTTTTACCTTTTCTCTGCCTGAGGAAAATAGTGAGGTAAAGTAAAATGGCCAACATACTGGAGTTATATTAGCCTGGTCTGGCAACCCAGTTTTACCAGAATAACTGCTTTACTTTGATCAAATCCATTAACATCTCAAGGTCATTGTTTCACCATCTATAAAAGGGAAATAACAACACTACCTGTTGTCTAGTGCTGGCTGTTCTGAGAATTAAACAAGAAAATCCACGAGGCCACCCAACAACGCCTGTTAATGAAAGTTAGCTCTTTCCCTTCCCCACCTCCAATTAGGCAGGCCTATCCATTTCCCTGCTGCAGAAAATGCTTGAATGGGGAGAGGGGAGACGACAAATCCACACCCACCCTTTCCCTGAAAAGAAGAGAGATTCATCTTGGCTGGCTGGTTTTCCAGAGGCCTTTGCATCCAGTCTGAGGATTCTGTGTGTGCTGGATCAAACAGGATTTCTGATAAACTATAGAGGAGCTGACTCCATTCCAAAACTGAGCTGAGTTTGCCATCTAGAGGACACCAGTGGACGAGCAGGCACTAATAATATTCACTAGCAGAGACCGACTGGGCACCTGGACAGAGATGACGTTTCATTCCTGTACAGAAGATTGGCTATGATCTAGACACTGCAAAAATAGGACAAGATGCAACCCTGTCCTCAATGAGCTCTCAGTCTAGTGAATATTTCATACTCTAGATTGATTGCAATGTCCAAAGTGAGACTTGATTTCTGGAAGGAAGAAGAGTCTCTCCTCTAACAGTACCATATGCATTTGGCTGCTGTCAAACCACAGTCGGTTAAGTGGCTGAGCTGGCTCTTGTACTCAGGGTCTCAGGCTTGGGTTCCAATCTTCCTGACACTCAACCGTAGCAGACAGCAGAAGGCCCATCCCTTCATTTTACAGTTGAGGGGAGGTAAAGGGAGTTGACCAGGGTCACCCAGTGTTAGAGCTGGACTGTGAAAGTCAGTCTTCCAGTGTGGGTGTTCTCGCAAGGACATCGAGCAGCCAGACTCCAGAGCTGAGTAGAAAGACAGAGAGGGTATGTGTGGAGTTTTCTGCCTGAATGTACTTCAAGGGCAGCTTTGCAGAAGTCAGTAGTTTTCATATCTTGTTGAAGCCCTAGTTTGCCAAACATGGAATAAATGAGGAACCTTGGTCTCTGGCCTAGATTCACATATCTCTTCTCACCCTATAAATCCAGTCCATTTGGAGAAAGCCCTTCTGACTTTCATGGGCGGTCCTTTGCTTACTGGGAATGTCTCTACTTTTAGAATTGTGCTTGTGGACCAAGAATCGCATAGCTTTTGAAAGGCAACTATTTGGTTGGCTCTATATAATTCAGGTCATTTAAACTGGAAAGGAAATCTCTTTTTCAGAAGCCAGAATGTGATTCCAAGCATTGTACCAACATTAAACCATTTTCAGACCTTTACCATAGATCATTAGTGCAGTTGCAGCCAGTTATATTTCATACACATAGTCATTAAGCAAGCATGCATTATACACCTACCTAGTGCCAGGTACTGTGCTAAGCGAAACACCGAGGATACAATGAACAAGACAGCCACTGTTACTGCCCACAGGAAGCTTGCAAGTAATTATACAAATAATTATTCAAATTCAAATGTTCACATAAAAAGGAAAAAAAGTGATGACAGAGGTTGAATAGCACCCCCACCCCCACCCCAGATTTTGTCCATAAGAAACCTCAGAATGCAGTCTTATTTGGAAATAGGGTCTTTGCAGAGATTATTAAAGTAAGGATCAAGATGACATCTTCTGGGGAAGCGGACATGGCTCAACTGATAGAGCATCCATCTACCATATGGAAGGTCCAGGGTTCGATCCGCAGGGCCTCCTGACCCATGTGGTAAGCTGGCCCACACACAGGTCGGCCGCATGCAAGGAGTGCCCTGCCATGCCGGGGCGCCCCCACATCGGGGTGCCCCACACGCAAGAAGTGCGCCCCTCAAGCAGAGCCTCCCTGCGTGAAAAAAGCACAATCCGCCCAGGAGCGGTACTGCACACACCGAAAGCTGACACAGCAAGATGACATAACAAAAAAGGGAGATGCAGTTCCCCAGTACTGCTGGATAATGCAAGCGGATGCAGAAGAATACACAGCAAATGGACACAGAGAGCAGACAATGGGGGATGGGGAGAGAAATAAATAAAATAAATCTTTTTTTAAAAATGAGATCTTCTGGATTAGAGTGGACCATAAATCCAATGAGAGTGTCTTCGTAAGAGACAGAAAAAGACACAAAGAGAAACAGAAGGCAATGTGACGATGGAGACAGAGATTGGAGTGATGTGTCCACAAACCGAGGAATACCAGGGATTTCCAGCAACCACCAGAAGGAAGGAAGAGGCAAGAAAGGAGTCTCTCTCAGAACCTCCAAAAGGAGCTGACCCTCCTGATCCCTAGATTTCACACTCTGGCTTCCTGAACCATGAGAGAATAAATTTCTGTTCCTTTAATCCACCCAGTTCGGGTAATGTTTTAAGGCAGCCACAGGAAATCAATAGAGATGACTTCTCAGAGGAAACATCAAGGAGTCGTTAACTGCAGAATGAGCCTATACTTGTGATCCCGCTTTCTGCCCACTCTCTACATACCCACGGCATCCTCAGCTTACTTTTCTTATAGCTCTGTTCACGTTTTTGTCATTGTCATTTTGTTTTGTTTTGATTTTTCTTACAGTTTATATACTTATCTGAATCACTCACAAGACCATCAGCTTCTTAAGGTCAGGAAGAAAAATCTTATTTATCTCAGAATTCCCAGTGTCTACTAAATGGCAGGTGCTCACTGAATTTTTTTAATGAATAAATGAAAGAATCCAATTGAACCAATCAGTCAGTCAGTCCTGAATATTACGGGGAAAACCACATCCATAAAGTTTTCATTTGAAATGCATGAGATTCTACATACACTTATGGATGATCAGTGAAAATTTCAGAGCTACATGTTTCCATCCACATATATCTTGCAAGTCATTCAGCATTTATTAGACGAGGAATCTGTCAGGCATGGCACAGGATGTGTCTAGAGCAGGAGATGAGAATTGGCATAAGTAACCACAGCTTCGGATGCTTGAGGGTACTAACAAGGAGGAGCATGCTTAACATTAGCAGGGATAATCATCATAATGAAAACAGAAATAACCAAGCTAATCTTCTCTAAAGTCCAAACTAATTGGAAATCCAACTATTATTTTTGGTAATAGCTGCCACAATGGAGCCCTCTGTCTCGGGAGTGGGTAGGTAAGTAGGGGCCATGTCAAAAGACTGTGCCGCAACAGAACAGGACCTTGACGGGGTACCTTGTTTCTATATACATAAACACGGAATGTTAGTAATCATTGATGGTACTCCCAACTTTGTTTTAAATGAAACCCATTTTAGATAGAGTCATGATTAATTTCTAGTTGCATTGTGCCCTTCCCCATCCATCACTCTTTAAGACTCTGATCAAATCATTCTCTGACCCTGCTAGCACTCCCCAACCATTGAAAAATTAGCTCTTCCCTACCCAGTGCCCCCAGAGTCATTATACATACCTCAAATCATAAATGTGCAACAATAATGAGCAGGTTGTACAAAGAAACTATGATTTCATGAGCATCTACTATGTGCCCAGCACTGAGCTAAGCACTTTCTCATAGAATTATCTCGTTTAATGAGCATAACAACACTTCAAGGTGTTATTAACTCCGTTTTATACATCAGAAAAATGATGTTGAGAGAGGTGAAGTCACTTGCCTAAGGGTACCCAGATGACAAGCAGTAGAACTAAGTCCTTAATCCAGGTCCATCTCTGCCAAACCTCATTTTCTTGCCCCTGTCCGCATGTTTCTCAACAAGGTTCAGTTTTTTCTTTTGCTTTCTTTTATTTATTTTTGTATTTTACCTTCCATTAATGACATGTGTTATTGTTTTTCAAATTATGGTAGGCATATTAGGGCTCTCCAGAGAAAGAGAATCAACAGGAAAATGAGCCTATATATAAAGAGATTTATTGTGGGAATTGACTCATCCAACCATGGCATTTGGTAAATTCAAATTTCATAGGGCAAGCCACAAGTTGTGAACTCTGATGAAGATTTTGATGAATTCCCCAGGTAAAGCTGGCTGAATGACGTAGAGATAGAAATCTTTCCTTCTCACTTCTGAAATTCTCAATTCTGGCTTTTAAGACCTCCAGTTGATTGGATGAGGAGACTGTCTTCATTACTCAGGGTAAGTATTGATTGTAGATGCAATCAGCCATAGGTACAATCAACTGACTATAGAGATAAATCCATCTATGAAATACTTTCACAGTAACAATCAGGCCAGTGCTTGCTTGACTAAAAACTGGACACCATTATCTAGCCAAGATGACACATTAACTTAACCTTTGCTATAAGTATGTAAAGTTTCCTATTCAAAGAAGACTTAAGTTTTTAAATGAAAGATTTAAAGACATCCATTAAGTGAGTAATAGGACAGTTGGTGTGTGGATATATCAAATACTACAAATTTGATACACAGTTGACTAAGGGCTGGAAAACTCTGCTTTGTCCTGCAAAACTTCCCCACTTCCTGCATTTCTGTCACAATTTCTAGGTTGCTTTACCTTTGACCAGAGTCAACTCTGGCTTCACACTAGATTCATCTATGGGGATAATTAAAACCACTGATGCCCAGGCCCAAGCTCAACTCAATTAAATAAGAATCTCTGGAAGTAAAGCCTAAATTGATATTTTTTCAAGCTCCCTGGGTAATTCTAGTGTGCAGTCAGTGTTAAGAGCCACTGTTATAAGCAATAAATCCCATTGCAAATCCCCAGAGCAAAACACAATGCCTGGCACTTAATAGGTGATTAATAAAGGTTGTTGGATGGAGGAATTAAGTTGTGTTAGTCTCTACCAAGCCTCAGGCCATGAAATGGTTCAGTGGGGTCATATCTCAGACTGTACTTCTTCAGCATGTTCTTGAGCAAAAGATGTGAGGGTAAGCAAAGGTCTCTACATGGCAATCAGACCATTAGGGAGTGAGACTGTATTATAACCAAAGCAACAGTGAATAATTCCCAGGTCCTTCTGCCCATCCATGTGTTGACTGTGCTCTTTTATTTGCAGAAGAACGTGAGGGGATTTAGTCCATCCATAAGCAGAAGGCAGCCATGCAATGCCACAGCTAGCTCAGGAACTGGATGGAGGTGGTCCCAGGAGAGCCACTACCCCATTATGTACATTGTACAAGCTCTCTAACCCCTCAGAGTTTCTTGCTCATGAACCCAAGGGAAAATGATAATGCCTAACTCCCAGCGAAGAATCCTGGTGGTAGAATGAAAAGGGTATGAATTTTAGAAACAGACCTGGAATTAAATTAGATATACATCAACTCTGGCAAATCACTTGCCCTCTATAAGCACCTGTTTACTCATATTCAAATGAAATTGGTAATATCACTTTATTTTATTGTTGAGGATTAAAAGTACTGTATGGAAAGCAAAAGAGTGCCTAACACATGGTTGGTATTCCCCAGAGCATATATAACTTTGCTGTGGGTTATATAGGATTATTAACAAATATCAGAGGTGTACATTTTCCCCTTGCTAAGGGAACATGACATTTTCTCATGCTTGAGGACTTCCTTTAGCTCTTTATCATCAAAAAATATGATTGTCTCAACAAGAAAAATCATTTGGTAAACTATAATCCATGCTGTGTAGCAGTGCTCCAAAATGTATTTATCAAATGCAATGAACGTACCACACTAATGAAAGAAGTTGTTGATGTGGGAATAGTGGGGGGTGTAGGGAGTGGGGTGTATGGGAATCTCTTATATTTGTTAATGTAACATTTTGTGTGATCTATGTATCCTTTAAAAGTAAATTTAAAATACATTTAAAAAAAGAAGAGTCATTTAGGCTCAGAAATGCATGTCACTTAGCTGAGTGAATATATAGTTTTAGGTATGAAACAGATTTTTTAACAATACTTCTATCAATATTTTACACTAGTTGGAAAAGATTAAATATTTGAAATAAAACAGATTTGCTTCTATTTGTTCTTGAAAAATAAAGCCTGACAAATAGCTATTTTGAGGCTTGAGATCTTGATTTTAAGATTTCCTGAACTCCCTTGGTTTTAACATTTCTCAAAGAACTAACTAAAATGACTCCTTGTCTCCTTATTACACTAAGAATACACAGAATCTTCAACAGAGAAGCATCCTCTCCAAATTCTACAAGGTAAAACCTTGGGTCTGTTTTCTCATTATTCACATACACGGGAAATTCTCTCTTATGCTTATTGAGTAAATATTTACTGAATTCCTGTGGGGTGCAGGGCATAATTATAATCAAAATGTTTTTAACATTTACCATGTGAAAATAACTCTGTCCTATTTTAAGTATCTCCTCTTTTAATTCTTCTATGCTTACCTTGTGACTTTCTATGTACATCAAGCAGCAGCACTCTACCACCACCATCATAATGACCAATCACTAAGCACTTACCTGTACTATGTAAACTCTGCTAAATGTTTTATAGTCATTATCTCAAATTCAATCATCCCATTAACCTTAAGAAGTAGGCAGTCTCGATACCTAATTTATAGCCGAAGAAGACAAAGCTTAGAGATGTAACCTGTTCAAAGTCACATAGCAAGTAAGTGATGATGGAGATGGGTCTTAGGAACGATGTCTAGTTCTTCCTGAAACCAAAGCCTGTGCTTAGTGTGGGTGAATTTCTGAACATGGAAGTCAACGCCCAGATGAAGTTGGTCATGATGCAGGGAGTGTCAGAGCAGTGACAAGCAAGGGGTTTACTAGCTGACTTTTATTTGGACTTTCTGCTCATTGTTGTGCCCTATTCCAGCACTGAAGTGTCTTTTCACAAAGGCATTTTCCTTTCCTTCTAAAATATACCAATATATAGGGAATTAGCATTGGAAAGATTCTTAAAGACCATTTTATCTGACACGTCCTCATGACAAGAAGAGGAAAGTGAGGTCCAGAAAGGGGAACTGCTTTGCTTAAGGTTCTACAGAAAGTCATTAATGTGGCAGTAACTAGGGTTCTGGGCTCCTGACTCCTATTCCAGTGTTCTTTCCAAGACATTCCATTGTATGAATAATGCTTTGGCCACTTTACACCTGATGCTTTCAGTCAACTTAGATGGTCTGGTTATAATAAATGACATAAAATAAAACATTAAAATTATTTGATTGGCCCTAGGACTAGCAGGAGAAAGAGGAGGAGGAAAAAAGAAACTTCTAGCTAAGGAAACATAAGAACAAAGACAGGCATGAAAGAAACCTACCTAAAAGGAAATCCATCTGGTATACTTTGAACGGATTGTAAGGTGAAAAAAGAGGGACAAACTCCTTCATCCAGTTCAAACTGATGATCTAAAAGTCAGAAATCCAAATATAAGAAGTTACTGACAATAGGGCTCTTTTGGTAAGATCATTCACTGATTTCATTTTTTTAATAAACATGTAGTAAGTATCTATAAATACTAAACACTGTGCTAGGCACTGGAAATACAATAACCATGACATAATCCAATCTTCAAGGAATTTAGTCTAATGGGTTAAAACAAAAAGGAAATAAGTCATTATTAACATTGTGTGATGTGTGCTATAAGAGTAAGTTCAAGGTGCTTCAGGAGTAGAGAGGAGGAGCTCCTAACGCAGATTTAGGAAGGTTTCTTGGCAGCAAAACAGGGCTCAAAACAGAAGGAGAATCATATTAAAGGCATAGCAGCTAGAGACAATGTGTCTTGTCTTGAGGACAGCCCAGAATTCAACTTAACCAATCATAAAGTGTGAGGAGGTTAGGGTGAAAAGTGAAGGTAGAGTGAAAGGCATTGACCAGGTCATGCTAGGCCTTGTAAGTCATGCTTGTTATGTGGGGCATTGTCCTAAAGGCAAAGAGGACCCTTGAGAATGTGTTAGCACCTGAATAACATGATGAGATACATGCTTTACATAGAACAACCACTCTGAATGCAACTGATGGAATGGAAGAGGACAAGACTGTAAGCAGGAAAATGATTGAACTAGTTAAAGTAATATTCTAGAAGAGAAATTAAGAGGGCTTGAACTATAAGAGTGACAATGAGTTTCTCATAAGTAGCTGAAGTTCAGAAATATGAATAGGGAAGAGGACTTGGCCCAGCGGTTAGGGTGCCTGTCTACCACATGGGAGGTCTACA
The DNA here is from genome assembly GCF_030445035.2 of Dasypus novemcinctus. Classification (NCBI taxonomy): domain Eukaryota; kingdom Metazoa; phylum Chordata; class Mammalia; order Cingulata; family Dasypodidae; genus Dasypus; species Dasypus novemcinctus. The sequence goes on from NC_080686.1 coordinate 92,952,790, forward strand.
GTTCAAACTCCGGGCCTCCTTGATTCGTGTGGAGCTGGCCAATGAGCAGAGCTGATGTGCACAAGGAGTGCCGTGCCATGCAGGGGTGTCCCCCGCATAGGGGAGCCCCACACACAAGGAGTGTGCCCTGTAAGGAGAGCCGCCTACCGTGAAAGAAAGTGCAGCCTGCCCAGGAATGGTGCCGCACACATGGAGAGCTGACACAACAAGATGACACAACAAAAAGAGACACAGATTCCTGTGCCACTGAGGCAGGCAAAGAGGAACACGTAGCCAATAGACACAGAGAACAGACAAGTGGGGGGAGTGGGGGCAGAGAGAAATAAATAAATATTTTTAAAAAAGAAATATGAATAAAGTGGAATCATCTTGTCTTGAGGATTGGTTAGGTATTGAAGGGGAAGAGTCAAGGGTAACTGCCAACTTTCCAACTGAGACCATGGATGTCATGATAGTGGCGATCACCAAGATAAGACCTGTCCTCTGTAGAACGTATGTCCCTAAGAGTGTGAGAGTCTGAAGTTCAGATAATATTTGAATAATTTCTAAAAAGAAAATAGTGGTTTTTTATCATTTTACTTCACATGATATCTGAGCCTAACTGAATGACTGGATTGAATAGCTAGAATAATGGTTACCCTGATCCTTTTGGAAAGGGAGGGAAATCGATCTTGCCAAGTTTATATCTTTTCACATGAATTGACTTACCTCACCTAAATACAAATCAAGACATACCCAGACTTAGATGTTGTTAAATCTTGACCAAGGATGTGAGGAATGGAGAAAGTGGGAAAGCAAGGCATTAGCAGTATTTCAGCAGGAATCATTAGATATCTTGGACACTTTACAGCCCAATCCTGATGAGTAAAACATGAATTAATAGACCCTGAGAGCAAGTACATTCTTCTGCCACGACATCAAGACAGTTTAAACTTCATGCAGAATGTGTCTGGCTATGAAAGTTCTGACTTTTTGCCAAAACTTATAGAATGTGTTGGAGTTGTTTTACAGATCTCGACATTCCTATAGGTCTCCCACTCTCAGCTCTGTCCCTTTGAATGCTGTGCTTCTCTGGCCTTGAGTTTGATTCACTGCCTTGCAGGAGCTGGAGATATTTTATACAAGTCAGAATCCATGTGTTGTGTCTGATTATGTGCTTTGTAAGGCAAAGGAACACCAGATCATCCATGAAAATTGTGGATCTGGGGCAACTTCTTTAGCCTTTCTGACAGGCCAGGTTTATTGTGGTTCCTGTCAAAAGAAATGAGAGAGACAGCAAGGGACATTGGGAATATTAGGATTGGCATGAACCAAAACCACTGAATATTCAAGTGCATAGCGTGTGAAATGTGGTTTGAACATCATGACTTGTGAAGCAATAAGAATTCTGAGTAGGAATTAATTATGAGAAATTATAGAAAATATCATTTACAAAGCAGAAATGAATAACAGGAGAAATATTGATGGTCAAACAGAGGGTAGGAATGGGGAAAGAATGCACACTCTCTTTACAGAGTTTTATTTTTTAAGAAACCTACTCAATATTGATTTGTTCAACAAATTCTTTAGTTCAATGATTATTTACCAAGCCTGGACTTTTTGTGTAGTTAGAAGTACTATGCAGAATATTACACAAAAGTTTTTATGTTACAAGGGGATTTGGGAGGAAAGAGTACACCAAAACTCTTAACACAGATAGAAAGTCATGTTTTCTAAAAAATATTTATTCTTATGGTCATTATGAGGCAATGGGGTTTGGGGAACCCATTGGATCAGACTTCAAGTCATTGTTCTGCTATTTATGTGGCTTTAGATACTATTATAGAGACTAACATACGGTGTCCAGAAGAACATTGTGGTATTCGCTGGATTCTTGGTGAATGAATGAATGAATACTTCCTTTGAGCCCCACAATGTGCTGAGTGTATATGCATTCCCTCACAAATTACTAACATCCTATGGGGGAGAAGCTATTACTGTCCCTATTTTATAAATAAGAATACAGGGTTTAAAGAGTTTGGGTAATTACACAGTAAATGAGTAGGAAAGCCAGAACTCCACCCCAAGCTGTCTGATTCCAAAAGCAGAATCTCACATCTCTGTCTTAGAGTAAATGTTCTTACAAGGGATGGGGACAGAGAAAACAATCCAAGGACAAAATCAAGGAGAAAAAAATTCTCATAGGATAGAGGAAATTCAAAGGAAAATCAAGAGAATGTCAAGTAGAAGAATGTGAATAGGGGACTCTGTCCAGTGTGTAAGACAGGGCCTTCTCAGGAAGCAGCAGCTGCTCTGCAAGACAGACAGAGGAGAATTCACAGGTATTAGCAAGATGGGCTAGAGGACCCCAGTTTCCAACTGTCATGGTGTTTGGTGTCTGCTTACCAAAAGAACAGAGATACCCACATAAAGGCTTTATGAAGCTAACATGAATGTCCTGTCATTTCTGGAGTAGGTAGCTACAATATGGAGGAGTAAGAGTTGGTGAATAATATCCCAGTAAAGCAGGGGTCAACAAAGGCAGAATAAAAAGAAGTGTTATGCCCCATATGGGCTGCAAACCTAAAATAGTTACTATCTGATCCTTTACTGAAGACACTTGCTGATCCTTGCAGTAAGGCTATGTGAGATAACAAATATGGAAACACCTAGCCAGTGTCTGGGACTTTATAAATAGGTGGAAAATTAAGTTTCCCTGAATCACACCATCAAGGTCACCAGCCTCAACCCAAATGGACTAATTCACACAAAGTAGCCAGTTGCAGACCTCTTTAAAGGTGACTTTACAGCAAAGATAAAGGAGGTAATTAGTTCTCAGCAGGACATGAACCGTGGAACTGAACAGGTAGCTTTCATACCTGTTATCACATTGAATCCTCCCCACAACTCAGGCAGGCAGGCATTGGTGTTTCCATTTAACAGAAATTACACAGCTAAGAAGCAGTTAAGGCAGAATTCTATCTCAGGCTAGTTTAAGTTTTATTATATTACAATTCCTTGCTGACCCAAATGATACTTTCATCTCTTCTTATAGGTGAATATCATGACTTTGTTGGGAAGTGTGTACCTGCTATCAAAACAATATTAACAATCAGATTTTGAAGTGTGGGTCACAGTTAAGATGTCAAGAAATGAGACCATGGAGAAGGACGTCACCATCCCATCAATACCAGAGAAAACAGTTTCATGGATAACTAGACAGATGATGAAGAAGACATCAAATTAAAATTTCAGAGGAGGAGATAAAATTGATCAAATACAACTAAAAAAATCAACAACTGGGTAACATGGAAGAATCTGGCCACAGGAAAATAAACAAAAGACTGCAACACCACTACTGCCAGAAAAGAAAATGCTACAAACAATAAATACTAAAGCCTCTAGATATCCCCATCCCCATCACCAGTGCACTGTTTGGAAGTGTAGATCTAGGTTAAATCAAACCCCTTCTATAAGTTATCCTACTGTTATAGAAGGTGTGGGCAGAGAAGCAAACCATGATGCAGATTTTGTCATAAGTGACTTTGGATTTACTCCCATCCCAACTTTACTATAGCTACCCGGGTAATATAGGCAAGTAACTTGAACTCTCTGAACCTCAGTTGTGTCACCTGTCAAAGAAGGCTAATAATCCTGCCTCATTGGGCCACTATGATGATGAGTTTTTTAAAAGTATAAAGTGCTCAGCATATCATAAAATGCTCAATAAGTATTAGACATAGTATATTAACATTAAGAGCATTACAAAGTGTTGTAGAAACAGATCAGGGACAGCTTCTTGAAGGAGACGTTTTAGCTGAGTCTTGAGAGATGCTAATGAGGTGAACACTCTACAGGATGGATGGAATATCGAATAATGGTGAAGTTGAGAAGGTGAGCTTGGTGTCTTTGCTTTCATTACCCAAACCCATTCATTCCCCAGTCTACCTCAAGGCCCAAATTTAGCCCTGTCACTAGTTCTGCTCAAGACATATTAATTCAAACTCTTTAGCATGCATCATGCAATTAATGTGCTCATTCAAAGGGCACTATTTAAGCACCTATTATATATCATGAACTGTGTTTGTAAACAATAATACCTGGCCATCTGGTGGTTTGGAGCTGTATGTACCCCCACAAAAACAGGTTCTTAAACCTAATCCATTTCTGGGGAATGGGGACCCATTGTAAATAGAAATTTCTGATAAGGTTACTTCAGTTAAAGCATAGACTACCTCAATCAGGATAGGTCTTAATCCTATTACTGGAGTCCTTTAAAAGTGGAATGAATTTCAGACAGATAGGAGAGAATGCCACATAGGGATTGCCAGAAGCTATCAATGGACTCAGAAGAGGTGTCATGTGCATTGCCATGCACAGGGGAGACTAGGACGAAGGATTGCCAGGAGCCAGTGCCAAAATGCCACAGAAAGCATTGTCTTGATGATGCCTTATTTGGACATTTTCCCATCCTCAAAACTGTGAGCTAATAAATTCCCATTGTTTAAGCCAACCATTACATGGTATTTGCTTGAGCAGCCGTGGAAACTAAAACAGGCCTTGACCACAAGAAGTTCACAGACTAGTGGGGAGAAAGACGAATGCAAAGCAGTTTCAGTACAATGTCATCAGAACTATGACAGGAAGATACCTATAACACTATGAAGAAGAAAAAAGACTCTCAGCTCATTTAGATCAACAGTATTGAAGAAAGTCTTACCATGGAGATAAGGTTGAGCTACATTTTGAAAACTAAGGAGGAGAAGAACAGGAATAATTCTAGAAGAAAAGAGATTCTAGTCAGAGGGAACAGCATACAGGAAAGTATGGAAGCAAAATAGACTGGTATATTGGTGGAACCCGTAAGTGTCCATTAGAGTTTGGGGAAGGCAAACGTATATGGCTACAGAAGACAAGGAGGGAGGGATAGGCAGAGGCTAAATCAGGGATCTTAAATGCCATGCTAGGGAACTTGCATTTTATCTTGTAGAAAACGGGGAACCATAGAAAGGTTTTAAGCAAGGGGATGACAAATCCAATGCTGCAGAAGATGGACTGGACATGGGCCAGAAGAAAGGAACAGAAACTAGGGAGAACTTCGGCAATAATCCAAGCTGTACAAGACAAATGAATGAACAGGTAAATTAATGACCATGTAGGTGAATGATTCTGATAATGTCTACTGTAGTTTCTACTCACTAGCAAAAGGAAAGTGGCTGCCACATCCTTTCCAACTGTTCCCCCAAGCCCAACCCCAGCATTCATGAATAGTTTCTCTCTTTTGCTCACATACATCTCTTCCTCAAATGCAGAGATCTCAGAACTGCAGTCTGAGCATCTCACATTGCGCTGATTATATTTAAATGGTTGACTCTGCAAGGCAAGAGACCAAACCAATTAAATCAGAATCCTCAGGGGTCCCAGGCATAGAATAGGCATAAACAGTCAAGGTATAGCTTAAACCAAAACAGTCAGCAACTAGAACTGTTCTGAGATTACTCTGACCATAGAAAAGTAAGAAAATAAGGATGCTGAGAACAAGCAAAGGCCTGAAACGGGGGCATAAATGGAACATCCACCCTTGTTTATGTCACAGATTTTCAGATGTCAATTGCAGCCTCCTTTGATTGATTAATTAATTAATTAATAGAATCCATTATGTGCAGGTCATGTGGTAGAAAGTAGATACAAAGACAAATAAGATGCCATTCATACCTTCAAGATGCTCCAAGTCTAGTGGGGCCGGGAGGGAAGCCAGTTAAGCACAGAAAAATAGGGGATCAGCTCATTTTAGCCGGGAGTCAAGAAAGACTTGGCATAGCGGATATTAGTCAAGAAGGATCTAGACGTGTGTAAGACTTTATATCACAGCAGAAATAGCTCATGTAAAGCAGAGATATGAAATGCAGTTAGGGCTTGGTGAACTTGAGAAAGAGCCTGGCCAAGTCTGAACACTTAAAGCTGACAGCCTGAAATATCCCTTTGTCTTTGCCCCTTCTACTCAGGGCAAAAGGCCTCAAAAGCCAGCTCCCTCCTCTTGACATCAAAAAGGCTGGGGACAAACAAAGTCTTCAGGCAAAAGAAGAGCTACAAGTGGGGTCAGTTTATTAGAAAACCTATGATCCAACTACTGTAAGCAATTAGATATGGTATATCCTTAGGGAACTTCCTAAAATACACGTCTGAAATTCAAAGTTTGGTCAGTTGCCTGATAAACTGCAGGGAAACCCGAATTCCCTTGCCAAATCCAAAACATACTAGCTGTGTGACCTTAGAAATGTAGTATTTACCCTGAGCCTCAGTCTTCTATTCCAAAAAGGGCATGAGTACATATGTGAAAATTCCTGCTCCTTAGGGTTACTGCAAGAATTAAACATGCCTTATGTGAGATGATTTATCAGAATCTGACACCCAGCCGGTATAAAATAAACATGAGCCCCCTTAGATTCCTCCCATCCATTTGCTCCAGAATTGAGTTCAAGGCACAGCATCTTGCACACAGTAGATTCTCTCACATTCTAGTTTTAAGCACCTATCAACCTCTACATAGGCTCATTGAATCTCCTTAAACATCAGCTGAATAAGGAAAATAATCGTGTTTACTATTATAAATACTTTGCCTATATTTCCTCATTTAATTTTCACAACTACCCAATGAAGTAGCTAGAAATTATGCATCTCCATTTCACAGTTGAGAAACTCTGAGGCCCTGAGAATTGATGTGCCAAAGTCATACAGCTATTAAGTGACAGGGTCAACAATAAACCAGGGTTATATGCACTAAGACACTCAGACTCCAAAGAACACCATTTCCCACAAGGCAGAGTTGATCTCATCTGCCTTGGCTCACAAGTCAGACTAATTAAGTTATTACAGCTTGCACTTGCACTTGCCTTGGAGTAGACTTGTCCAAAACCTGGCTTGGTATATCTGCCAGTGCCTCCTGTTCATCAGAGACTATGTTCATATGACTTGCACTGTTCAAGGTGGTATTTCTGGAACTTGATAAATTACAGGAAGAATTCTCATTATGCATAAATAGAATTGATGAAAAAGTGGCTTGGACATTAATCAATAGGCATTCTTAATTCTTTTACGTCAATAAGAAAAAAGAAAATAAATCAATGAGCAAGATGTGGGACAATTAAAATGGACAAAATGTCCTTTGTTTCTCATTATCAGTCATCTTGGCCATTGTGGGGAGGTTTTGGGCCTTTTTTTAAACTTCCAGATTTCATACTTTCTGTTCAGCTTTTGCAACTTCCCAAGAGTATGGTTAAAAAAAGAGAAAAAAATAGAATCTATGCTCTTTTCTATCACTTTCAAGAAGGTACCTCTTGCATAAGGAAATTTGAGCCATAAAAAGCCCTCGTAGGCTTGCTTCAGCTCTTTCCTTTAAGATCATTCTTTTTTTTTTTTCCTTTTCTTTTCTTTTTTTTCTGGTAAGTAGTCTTCGGATGATCAGTGTTGCATATCTTTGGGAAAAATTCACACCAGACTGCTCAAATCATAACGGTTGCTGTCATCAGTTTGCAAGTTTCCAAGTTACTCCCCAACAAAGAAACCACACGCATAAGCATTCACTTCACCTCTAATTTTGACAATGGAAATTAGAAATTTGAATTTTTTAGATTAAAAATTAATCACAAAGCAGGACTATAGCATCATGAATCTGAAAAAAGAATCCAGAACCATGTAATATACAATGCTTATTGAGAATCTCCCTTCCACCTCTTAGCACACACAGGAAATAAACTCTGGGTGTCTGCATGGCACACTGTTCACTGCGGTCTATCTACTAGAAACATCTGGCAGCTTGGGTCACTCTCTGTGAACCTCCCAAGCAGGACTGTGGTGCACCTCTTAACTAGGGGAGAAAAGTGTTTGCTCCAAGTTTTGCCACTGACTAGTGAGAGACTATGCAAATCCATCTCCCTGGGCCACTGTTTCTTTGGCTTTCATTTAAAAATATTTCTAAAATGCATTGTAATACATTATGCTATCTCCCTAAACAAACAATGCTAACTATGATTTTCTTTTCTTGATAATGCAAAGTCATCATTCCATTCAATTCAATAAATATCTTTTCAGACTTACTGTCTGCTAAGCACTAGCTGTGAAGAAGCAAAACATATTGTCCCTTATTGTATAGTCCTGGGATATTTTTTATGATGGAGTTTTCTAACCAATATACCAGGGTGCAAGGGACAGATGTGCCAAGATATTAATATCCTTAGTACTCAGGGAGCCTGGACAGAGCTGAGCAGGCCAGAGTCCCAGGATGGTCAAGCTGAAGTCAACAACCTCTTCTTTTTATCCCAGTGTGCTGACCAAATATCTTTTCTGTGAGTACTTACTGTGAAAAGGTTGGGCAGAACTGTACTAAGATTAATACCTGTGGTTATTTGCTCCCATTCTGAATAACCCAACTTTTATGTTTTGAAAATCTTAGAGTTTATAGTTATTTTATTTTTTCTCTCCTTCCAGTTAATGGCCACATCTTACTGTCTTAGGAATTCGTTCCTTCCTGATGGCTGTTTCCTGCCTTCTTTGGGGCAAGAAACAAAGCAGTTAAACAAAAATCACATTACATCCCATAATCACTTACTGAGTAGCTATTTTGTTAGCAGTCCGGCTCTTGCAGAAAGAGAGACTGCATAGACAAAGAAGGCACATAGCTGCCCAACCTGAAAATAACATAAAATAAAATAAGGGTCACTGGTCCCTAGATGACTAATAAGTAGTTCCTCAAATCCTAGAGCAAACATTTGCAACTACCACAAAATGCTTCATAGTTTCTGCAGCAAAACCCAATGATGAAATTGTAAAATTTGAACTAAGGGGAACGACAGACTGCCAAAGTAGGAAGCATACAAGCTCTGAAATGGACACAATTTCCATCAATTGCTAGTTGTAAGTCTTGGTATTTCAAGTTGCATTATTTCTTTGTCTCCATTTCCTCTCTTGAAAAATGTTGAAAAATAATACCTATCTTCAAGGTTATTATAAACATTAGCAGTTACTTATCCAGCACAGTCCTGATTCCAAGATGGTGTTGGATAAATGGTAGCTTTTTTAAAAGTTCTGTATCCTATATTTGGAAATTCACTGATTTATAGTAAGAAAAGGAAGTCTTCCAAACACTTAGATTTAAATGCCAGTTACTGAAGTGCTTGGGTAGTATAAAGGATCTTGTCAGGCAGATTTTCCATTTACCAACAACCCAATTCACACCAAACTTATTAATGAAGTGCTTTTAAAAGAGCATTACTTTGCTTTCCTGCCTCAGAATAACAAACATGCATGCATTGGGTTTTTGTTTTGTTTTGTTTTTTGAAGCACGTTTTAGTTTTCTGGCTGCTAAAACAAATACTACACAATGGGTTAGCTTAAGCACAAGAATTTATTGGTTCAAGGTTTCTCAGAGGCCAGAGGCTTGCTTTCTTCCAGAGTCAGTAGCTTCTAGCTGGTTGGCAATCTTCATGATTCCTTGACTTTTCCATCACATTGCAATGCAAATGGTGGCATCTTCTCCTTTCTCTTCCGGGTTTTGTTGGCTTCTTTTTTGTCCAGCTTTCTGGCTCCTCCCCTTGGTTTTTCTCTCCTCCCCTTGACTCTTTTCTCTTCAAGTCCTCTAATAATAGGTTGAGACCTATCTTGATCTGGCTGGGCCACACCTTAACTGAAGTAACCTCATCAAAAGGTTCTATTTACAATGGGTTTATAGCCACAGGAATGGATTTAATTTAAGACTATGTTTTTCTGAAGTACCTAACTCCAAGCCAATCCAGTAGTTTTGGTCCCAGAATGGGGGTGCTGCTATGATAAATACATAAAAATATGGAAATAGCTTTAGAATTGGGTAAGAAATAGATGATGGAGCATTAGATGGCTTTCAAGGGACTGTTGGCAGAAAAATGGATGTTCAAGGCACTTCTGATGTGGCTTTAGAAGGAAATGATGAATGTTTTATTGGAAACTGGAAGAAAAAGTGATCCTTATTATAAAGCGACCGAGAATTTGGCAAAATTGTGTTGGGATGTCAAATTGAAAGTAGAACTTATAAGTGATGAACTTGGGTCTTTAGCTGGGGAGATTTCTAAACTACGTTTGGAAGGTGTAGACTGGCTTCTTCTTGCAAATTGTAGCAGTTTGATATCATTAATGAATTCCAAAAAGAAATATTGGATTATGTTTGTAAACTCGTCTTTTCCTCTCAGTGTATTAGAGTGTATTGGATTCAGAGGTTTTACTTTTACTTGATTAAATAATGATTAAGGCTTTGATTGGGCCACATCGTTAGGCCATTGAGTACCCACCTCCTTGGTGGGCGGGAACTCACAAAGAAACCCCACCAAAGAGAAGGGCGGTTGGAATTTTGATATTAGAGTCCAGGAAGTAAACATGCAGAAGAACATAGAGGAATTGAGAGGGCTTCTTAGACACAGCAGAAGCCTGGAGAGAGAGAGAGAGCCATTAACCTGATAGTCTACAGCTGGCCTGTGGAGAGAGGCAAGGTCTAGAGGGCCTCGTCATCCACAGTTGACCTTGTGGAGAAAACAGAGGAGCTCAGCTCAGAGAGAAATGAGCCCCAGGAAGAGAGGAACCCAGGAAGTCTGAACCCTGGCAGACATCGACAGCCATCTTGCTCCAGCACAAAGCAAAAGACTTTGGTGAGGGAAGTAACTTACACTTTATGGCCTGATAACTTAAGCTTCTACCCATATAAATACCCCTTATAAAAACCAAGAAATTTCTGGTATTTTGCATCAGCACCCCTTTGGCTAACTAATACACTAGTATTAGTAAAATGATAAAGGAAAGGGATAAGCTGATAAATGAACTCTCAAGTACACACACACAATAAAAACAGAAATTGATGACTTGAAAAATTCTGAACCTATTCAGATGGTGCACTCTGAGACCAGGGCCAGAAGGGGCTCTATCAGGGAAACTCCCTGAGCTTCCAGGATGTGAGTCCCCAGAAGAGAATGTGCCATATGAGGCTTTAACTGAACAACCCTTAGCTAAAGAGGGTGTGGCTGAACATGGATCAAATCAGCCATTTCAGTAGACATCGGGATTGGAAATGCAGGTATCCAGGAAGGATCCATGCAAAGTCCTATTGTCTGGTGGTTTTCACAAAATTTGTATGCACAGAACCACTGCCAGCCTGGACTGAAAGGGACAAACTGAAGGGCAGAGCCATGGGAGCCAAGGTCTGATCTGAAAAGCCCTCCTCTGGCCAAGAAGGCATGACCACACATGTCGTTCACGGAGAAAGCTGCCACCCCAAGACTCGGAGATGGTGGAAACTGTCTCAGCATTCAGAGAGAGCCTGGTGGCCATCCCAGTGTTGGGAGAGGGTAGGGTCTGCACCCTGGCGTCATCAGACAGCCTGGCTGCCATTATGATATCCGCAGAGGGTAAGGCCTGCACTTTATTGTGCAGGGAGAGAATGGTCACTGTGGAAATGCTTGGAAGGGGTGGGGCTGCCACTCCATCAGGCCAGGAGGATCAAGCCATAGATGGCTCTCAGACCTTGAGATTTAATGGAGATTGCCCTGCTGGGTTTCAGCCTTGTTTGAGATTCATAATGCCTATTTTCCTTCCCATTTCTCCTTTCTGGAATGGGAGTGTTTATCCTATGCCTGCCCTCCATTGTATACTGGAAGCAGATAACTTCTTTTCTAGGTTTCAAAGGTCCATCAGACAGAGGAATTTTTCCCTAAGATGAACCACACCCATAACTGCATTTGATGAGACTTTGGATTTAGCATTGTTCTAAAATGGCTTAAAGCTTTGGTGATGTTATGATGACATGAATGCATTTTGCATGTGGGAAGAACCTATTTTTGGGGGGTCCAGAGGTCAGTCGGAGGTGGTTTGCAGTTATATATCCCAGAAAAACATGTTCTTAATTGATTCCTGTGGATATGAACTCATTGTAAATGGGACTCTTTGATGAGCTTAAGGTGTGGCTCAACTGAATCAGGATGGGTCTTAATATCATTACCGGAGGCCTTATAGAGAAAGTCACAGAGAGAAGCCACAGGGAGCAGTCAGATGCTGGAAGCCAACAGAACTAGGAAGAGAAAGTAGAAGTTGTCACCATGCACATTGCCAAGGAACCCCAGACTGCTGGCTAGCCAGATGATACCCACCCTGGGAGAAAACAAGCCTTCTAGCCTCTGAGCCAAAAAATTCCTGTGGTTATGTTAACCCATTGTATGGTATTTGTTTTAACAGCTGGGAAACCAAAGCAATGCACAAGCATTAAAATCATTGTTCTGACTGTAAATGCCATCTGCAGTGTTTTGTACAGAGTGGGTCTTCAAAGTTTGCTAAGGGAGTAAAAAAAATAATCAAACACCATTTTTTGACTGAGGAGTGAGAACTTGTGCTAAGTCAGCTCTGATAGGCTTCCCTTTTTTATCATATACTAGGTGAACCTGTTTGCTTGTAAATGGTCTCTGGCTCTTAGAAGTAGAATCATAAGGCACTGTGATGTGGACAAAAATATGATTCAAAACCTGACTGTGCCACTGTGACATCAGACAACTTTGTCTACCTTCTTGCAACTGTTTTTTCATCTATTAATGGGGATAATACTACTTATCTCATAGTCATGAGATTTCAATGAGGAAATGTCTATAATGTGGCTGGCAGGTAATTGATAATCAATTGGTGTCAGGTAACTGGTCCACCCTTTTAGTAATCTTGGGTCAATAATTTAACATCTTTGGACCTCAGTCTCCCCACCAAGAAGGTAGAGAGGACAGCACCTACCTCAGAGGGCCCAGTAAGGAGTTAACAAGAGTGTATACGGAAGTGCCTGGCATAGGGTCTGTGACATAGTATGTATTTAAATATTGTAGCTTTTCTTTTGCCCTAGAGTATTGTGTTAGAAATTAGGGCTCATCAGAAATTCTACTCATTAAGGAATTTGTGTGTGAGAGAGAGAGAGAAAGAATGAGAGTATACTTCATTTGCCAAAAATCCACTGGATATTTAAAAACCATAAGAAAAGCCCATTGTAACCTAAATGCCCCCTGGAATGATTTCCCACGTCAGAAAATTTGGGGCACATGCCTATGCTCATTTTGAGTGGCTGAATGTCCTGAGAATCTGCAGAATGCTAAGCAGTCAGAGTCACCCACTGGGAAAGAGCCTGCCTGACCCCTAAGTCATGTGGAAGATGTGCAAATTCTGACCAGCAGATATAGCAGCATCAGATAATGCCTGGGGCTTGCTCGACAATAGAGTTCATTATCATTCGTGTGAATGAAGTGGGAAAGAGTGCTGTCATCTCTTCCTGCGGTTTACTGAGTTTTCATTGACAAAAAAATAAGAACACTTTTGTTTGCCAACACATTGCCCTTTGCCAGTCAGCTATGGCCCCAGCCATGTGAAGTTGCACTTCAGGTTTCAAAGGAGCAAATATTCCCCAATAAGGGAAAAGGTTACTTCCTCCATCATACTCCCCTGACCACTACCTCGGCCAGATCCTGTCATGTGCTGGAGAGAGAGGACAAAGCAGAAACAGAGCAGCCAGCCAAAAAACCACTTCTCACTCTGACCCAGCCTCTGAATCCAAATCGCTGAAGCAAAGTCCTCTGGTGGCCAAGCCCCTACCCTTGGTTATGATTCATGGATTGAGTCAGCGTGGGAAGTCTTCCTCCTCCCCATGGCCATAAAACAGCCACACTGGAGGTGGTGAGGGTATCTCCGCAGCAGGACCTCGAAGGCCACTCGGTAAACACTCTTCCTTCAGATGACAAGAGGACCAGGAGGATCACAGCTTTCCTTAATTACATTCCAGTTCTGAGCTCACCCTCTGATCACCTCAATTTAATTTGAGCCCCCATTTTAAACAACCTCCTCCCAATGAGGAAATTGAGGTCTGCAGAGGTCAGTGATGTACCTGAAGTCACCAGTTAATAAGTGCTGGAGCCAAAACTGCCACCCAGAGAAGAAAAACCCTCTCCGGTCGTGGCCCACTGGCTAGACTGGGGGAGAGTGTGGACTACACCGTGGACCACTGTCCATGTGCTGCAGTGGTTCTCCAGAATGTATTTGCCGGGTGCAGAGGATGTGCCACAATGATGGAAGAGTTTGTTGATGTGGGAGGGGTAGCGTGGGTGGGGTGGGGGTTATACGGGACCTCATATTTTTTTAATGTAACATTTAAAAGAAAATAAAGAAAAAAATGAAAAATCATAAAAAAATAAAAATTTAAAAAATTTAAAAATTAAAAAAAAAAAACACACTATTGAACCAAAGTGCCTAGAGAGTATCAGGCACAGGGTCTGGCTTGATGAAGGCATTCAAAAGTCATTTCCTTTCCTCTTGTAGAAAAAGAAAACAAAATCCCATTGATTGATGGTTCCTCCCCATTGCAAGCCTTTATTGGCAGGAATCTTTTTATCCTCACAGAACTGGATGACATCCATAACAACAATAATACTTGCCACTCTTTATTGAACTGCTATTATCTGCCCAAGCATGGGTCTCAAAACTTTAAATACTTCATCGTCTCAATTGACCAAAGAGGAAGAGAAATAGCACAAAAAGGAACATCTCTTCACCCACACTGTCAACCAGAAACACAATGAATGTGCTTCTTTCTGGCAGGGCCCAGGTCACATGTGTTAGGGTAGGGTGACCACATAATCTATCGTCTAAACCAGACAGATTTCAGAATGAAAGGGGATGCTCTGGATAAGTCCTCTAGGACAACACACATACGCCAGGATTATCCTGGGCAAACCAGGACACATATTCCTAGGACGTATATATATATATATATATATATATATATAGTTGAGCAACACAGTCGCCAAGTCCCACAAAGCCATTCTTTATTTTTCAAGTAGTGGAGTGGAGAGAAAGGCAAATGCCATTGCTGTGACCCTTTTTCAGCCTGCAGCTGAAACTCTGAAGAAAGGCTGTGGCATGTGGACTCAGGATCCCCTGTCCCCTTGCTTATTTCTACTCCAGCCAAAAAGTCCCTTCCCACTTTGGGGTCTTTGAACATGTGCTCTTTTCCTTCCCTGAAGTGCTCTCCCCCTCTTGAAAACTTTTCATTTGTTAATTCCTATTTATCATTCAAGTATCCCTAAAACATCACTTATTTCAGAGAGGGACTTTACCCAACCACCTCTGCACACTTCCCAATCTAAGTAGGGTCTATCAATGTACCTGTTACTTTCTCTTTCATATCACTTACAAAAAAGTTCATGTATATATTTCTTTAAATGGCATTTTTGTTAAGTTTATATTCTTGTAGACTTTAAGTTTCATGAAGAAAGTAAAGCAGGAGTTGCATTTCTTTTGCTTATCACTGTTTTCCCAGGCAAATGGGACAATGCCTGCTACACGACAAATATTCCAGAGTTTCTTTTTTGAATGACTTATTCAGTTGAAAAGGAGAAGAAATTGAATTTAATAAATACCTACAATGTGCCACTTAATTCTCACAGCAACTCTTGGAAATAGATGTCATTTCCAAATTACAGCTGGAAAAGCAAGACTTTCTAATTACTTAGCTTGTGCAAGATGGCACAACTAGTGCATCTAGTCCAATACCAGTGCTCTTCATACTACTTCCAAAGATACAAAACATAAAGGACCAGCTTGATTCTCCATCTGCCCAGTGGACTATTGCAACTACCTGCAAGCCAGTGTCTCTCAGGATTCACAAGTCTTAGTATCCTGAGCAATCTCCCCAGAGGCTCAGAGGACTGACCGGGAAGCCTGATCACAGCTTATATATAGAGCCACCACAAGGAACATACAGGTCCAGCACCAACTCTTGCCTCCTCCAGGTGCCTCTTGTGGCTTTAGGTAAGTCTTAAAACTTCCATGAGCCTCAGTTACCTCCTTTCAAAATAAAATACATAAATGTAAAATAGGGATTACACCAGTTCATGTTGAGGGCATTATTGGAAGCTTTGGTCAGATATTTGCAAATGCCAACCACAGCATGTGGCTCATTATACATATTAAATATAAAAGCAGGTATTTTTATTGTTCTTAACATTGCTGCAAATACACACTGGTAAACCTGATGTCTGTAAATAAATTTAGAATGGGGGATGTATATTTCCAGTGACCAAATTACTTGAGTCAACTGTCCCAGAGGCTCAATATTACTTGTTGAAAATTTCCCAAGATACTGAATTCATAATAAAACAGCCTGATGCCAAACTAATCATAAACGTGGCTGGTCTTTGTGGTTCTGAATGATATTTTGTCCAAGCCTAAAATTTCAAAATTCTGCCCCTACCACAATAAAATCCATGTCCCGAGGGCTTCCAGACATCCCTCTCCTGGATGGGACCACATAAACCTCACTGATTTCTGTGGACTTCCTTTGCCCTATGGACAGCAGACAGTGTCCCTTCTGTTACTGTGCTAGGTGCACAAGGTATATTGCCTCCTTCTAAACTCACAACAACCCTATGAGGCAGATACTATTGATACCCCCATTTTACAAATGAAGAAACTGAGGCTCAGAAGGGTTAATTAGCTTTCCAAAGATCATACAACTTGTAAATGGCAAAACCCTGATTTGAGCCCAGGTCTGCCTGACTCCAAACCCAGGCTCTTAACCCTGGTGTCAAAATAGTTAAATCACAGCTTTGCATAATTATGATCCTGTCCTGAGGGCACACTCCGGTGTTTTCAGTTCTACTTGGGTGATTTCCAACTTCTCTCCATGCTGAAGTCTTCCTTTTACGCACAAGGAAAGATCAGCCAGAGAGATGCCATAACTTGCCTGAAGGACATAAACCCAGGACCACCATGACTCAATGCAGCTCTTTTCATCAACAAATTTGTACTCCAGAGACTCCATCTGAGAGTGTCAGCCCTTTTCCAGCGGCTCTTCTCATCCATTATAAGATGAGTGTGGTGGCCCTCTGACCTCTTGTCCCAATCTGAAGGGCCCCCAACTCCACTGACTTAAATAACAATCGTAGAGTTAAAAGAGCTTTATTTTGCAGCATGCCTATTTTAAAATGTGCGTTCCAGGAAGCAGATGCGGCTTAACTGATAGAGCGTCCACCTACCATATGGGAGGGCCCAGGTTTGAGACCCAGGGCCTCCTGACCTGTGTGGCAAGCAGACCCATGCACAGAGCTGCTGCATGCAAGGAGTGCCGTGCCAAGCAGGGGTGTCCCCCACGTGTGGGTGCCCCACACGCAAGGAGTGTGCCCTGCAAGGAGAGCCACCCCACATGGAAAAAGCGCAGCCTGCCCAGGAGTGGAGCTGCACACACGGAGAACTGACGCAGCTAGATGACGCAACAAAAAAGAGACACAGTTTCCCAGTGCCACCGAGGGTGCAAACAGACACAGAACACACAGCAAATGGACACAGAGAGCAGACAACAGGGGAGGGAAGGGGAGAGAAATAAATAAAAAAATAAATCTTTGAAAAAAAAAATTTTTTTAAGTGCATTCCTGCTCTTTTATCTTCCAGGCGTCAGGGTACCACCACTGAATTTCCTCCTGCTTTCTTCAAAGGAACTTTCTTTCCATGGGTTGGTTACTTCCCAAGAGTGTTCCTTTTTGGGAGGTGGGGAAAAATTACCACCCACCACCAGGACTGCTGGGCAGGAAGAGCCTTCCCAGAGGCACTCAGAGCAAGGAAGAGTGTGTGTGACCTAAAATGAGCTCAGACAACTCCCTTGGGTGTCTTTAGCACCTGCTGCTTGCAGGCAGAACCTGTTAGCTGCTGTTCTCAGTAAGCAGATGCCCCAGGGAGACTTGCAAAATTACTAAATGTTAATAGATCAGAAGGAGTCTCATTAGTCATCTCACCTGGTTGGAAATGGCCAAGACCCAAGACATTCTAGAAAGTAAAAACCCAAGTCCATGAATTATATTCCATTTTCCAAAAAGCTAAATCCATTTTACTTCCTCTTTGTGAATTTCTTCTTTCATGAAAATTTCTCCATTGTTACTTTTATGATTATACTTCTCTGTAATTTTTCATCAAAATGAAATTAAAGGGGAAGCGGCTGTGGCTCAATCAGTTGGGCTCCCATCTACCATATGGGAGGCCCTGGGTTCACGTCCCGGGGCCCCCTTGTGAAAGCAGGCTCGCCCGCATATCACGAAGAGCTGCCGGCCCACAAGCACCGTGGAGTGCTGCTGCCTGGCCCACAAGTCGGCAGAGAGCCAACTCAGCAAGGTGACTGTAGCAGTTAGATATAATTGATGAATTCCAAAAGTAGATATTGGATTATGCTTGTAATCTGATCTGTACCTGGGCATGATTGAGTTAGGATTAGGGCGTTGCGTCCCCACCCCTTGGTAGGTGGGGACTCACAGATAAAAGGCATGGCAAAGAACAGAGTTGGGGATTTCTGATGTTAGTTGGATGCTAAAGACCCAGGAAGTTAGCACACAGAGGAAAGAGAAGGCAGCCCCAGGAAGGAAGGAAACTTGAAGCCAGAGAAAAGCCAGCCCCAGGAACATAGGAACCCAGGAAGCCTGAACCCTCACAGACATCAGCAGCCATCTTGCTACAAATAGACTTTGGTGAGGGAAGTAACTTATGCTTTATGGCCTGGTATCTGTAAGCTCCTACCCCAAATATATACCCTTTATAAAAGCCAAACAATTTCTGGTATTTTGCATCAGCACCCCTTTGGCTGACTAATACAGTGATGCAACATAAAAAAAGGGAGACAAGTGAAAACACAGAAGAGTGTGCAGCAAATGGACACAGAGCAAAAACAACAAGCAAGCCACAATGGAGGGTAGAAATAAATAAAAATAAATACAGACACACAGAAGAACACACAGCTAATCAACACAGACAACAAGCAAGCCACGGGGCAGGGAGGGGGATAAAAAAAATAAAGAAAATATTGTAAAAATAAATACATAAAATTATATTTTTGCTTATGATAAGGCTTGATAAAATAATAATGGAAAGTTTAATAGTAATAATTTGATGGAGAAAAACGAGAATGGAACACATGGAAGGAGTTTTACAAATCCATTCTCTAATACAAATCATTTCAAGACTACAAACACTTCTCATGGTATTTAGAGTAAAATTTCAATTCCTCAGAGTAGCTGAAAAGGCCCAACATAATCTGGCCCCTGCCAGCCTCTTTGATCACATGTCTAACCATTCACCTCCATTCTCAATGCATTTGGTTCTTGAATAAGACAGTGTATTCCTTCCTGTCTCTGGGCCTTTGCACAAGCTGCTCCCTCTGTCCTGGGCACTCTGCCTTCTGGTCTGCACATGGGTATCTCCCTTATTCACTCAAATCTCAGCTCAAATGCCACCTCCTCAGGGAGGCCTTCCCTGACCACCCAATTCAAATCAGTAACTTCCTCACACCCACCACAGTCACTCTAGAATAGCACCTGCCTTGTTTTCTTGATGGTATTTATTACGATCTAATTTTATTATCGTCATTTATATGTTCCAAACTATTGAAGGGCACATTTGAAAAGATTATATATCACAACTCTCACACAAATATAAAATGAATACATGTCAAAGATTTTATTTGACTCAGTAATTAATGAAGTAACCAGTAAGATGTTACAACTAGTTCAAATGCAAATGAATTCAAATTGATACACATTTATAACCACATAAGAAATGCTGAAATGTGTTTACAAATTGATGTAAAACTGGCACAAAAAAAATTACTCAATATCTGCAAGGCAATAACCAACTGCATTCCAGCAGACCCAGTTTGCATTTTATGGAGAGAAATCAATTGCATGTTAGTGTTCTGTTAACTTCTGTTTCTAAAGAGTTGTAAAATAAACTTGCCAAAGACAAAGATCCACACCTCCTAGAGTATCAAATACTCTCCAAGAGACTCCAGTATCTATTAAAAGGCTATTCAGCAAACTCTTCTGCTCATATCACAATCATCCACAGTTTTTCCCTATTATATTTATTGCTATCAGAAATTACCTTGCTCATTTACTTGTTCCTTTTTCTCATCTCCCTGCCCAGGAATGTAACTATCACAAAAGCACATTTTGCCTGCCTTATTCACTACTTAGTCAGTCTTCCCAAAGCCGTTCTGACTTACACTAGGTGCTTGGAAATATCTGTACAATAAATATGTGACCAACAAACACATGAAAAAATCACCCTTATCTGTTTCAGACTGCGAGTTACAGAAATATATTATAAGGGGGCTTTACTCTCAGAGGATCTCACAGTCAAGAAGGAGAAGGGCTGTGTATGTGACCATACCAATAAAGTAACAGAGATAACCCCTAGATCACAGAGCTGCTCTTAGGATTAAATGTCAAAATACCTGGTCCTAGTAAGAAATAATGGTTCCACTGTAAAGAAAAAATCATGACTACAAGATTAAGTAAGTTGCCCAACGTCTCATAGTTAATACTGATTCTAATAGAAGTAAGCATGTATTATAAATGGCAACATTAATATTTGCATTTCATACACATTCTGCCCTTAGATCTTCACAACAACACTATGAAGTAGGCTATATCATTCCAATCCTACAACGGAGGCATCTGGGACTCAATAAAGTTGTGACTTGCCCAAGAACACAGCTAAAAAATGGAGGCGTCAGAACTTCAGCCCAAGTCAGGTTAGCTCCATCCTCCCAGAACCCTTTCCATAAATCATAACAATTTTATTTTTAAGTTTGTGCTAACATTGTCATTCTATCCTGTTGTTCCTGACTCTCACCTGGCTTTCCCCTTCCTCAGTTAATCTCATCTGTCAAATGGACACCGAGACATAAAATAGGGGTGGAAAGTAAATGAGACTAAATAAAGAGCAAAGCATCCCCTCTGAACGGCCCACTATCTAGCATGGAGCCTGGCTAGTGGTAAGTGCCAGTAAATCAATGGGGAATAAAGACATGCATGCATGTGCAAGCCAATGGTGAGAAAGAACAATTGTCTCCTGCCTATTAAGGCTTTATTTAAGTAGCAAGAATGAAAGCTCAGGTAACTAGCCATGAAAACAATAACCACTCAGATCTCAGCAAACTCTTGTACACTCCCTGCCTAAGTCTTCCATCAACCTCAGTCGATAGTGCAATCCATGGCACATTAAGCCGAGAATGTGATCCAAAGGAAAACAAAATCAGTAGGCACATCAGCAATTGTTCTAATTAAATATGGTCTGCCAGAATTAAAACACTAGAAGCTGTTTGCAGAGTTCCTTGGTTTTACCTAGACCAAACCCATTTTAATAGCAAAGATACAGCAATGTGTTTTTCATCAGGCCCCATGGAGTGACGAATGTAATTAGTATACGATATAGTGTGACTAATACGCACCCAGTTGTGGAAATCACAACATGATTCCTTAAAGCTGCCCAACATAATTCCTTGAAGCCTCATTTGGTGGACTGAGGTGGTCTCCTTGCGTTAGCCTTCAGGGAGCAATTTATCGCACCAACAATCCAGCTGATGACGCACAGAGGACTAAGATGAGACATTTGCATAGACCATCTCCTTTAGTCTTCTGGGTGATCATATTACCCCCATTATTCTAGCAGATGTGTAAACTGAGGTTCAGAGAGGTTAAGTAACTTATTCAGTAACACACATCTGGTATGAAGCAAAGCTTGGAGTCTAATCTGCAGTTACCTGGTTTCAAATACGTTGCACCAGAAGGGCAGGTGGGAAGTAGGCCCGCCTGGGCTTAAATCCAGGCTTCCAGGTCTATTAACACACGGCCTTGGCATGTTTCTTAACTTTGACCATCCTCAGACAATCTAATCTGTCAAGTGGGTGTTGTAGGAGTACCGATTTCATGAGATGGATGTGGAAAGTAAAGGAGACTGCAAAAAGAGCAAAGAGTAGTTGGTAACTGTTACCATTATCTCATGGAAGGTTGCCAACATCTCTGGGGTGTCAGAAGAAATGAGCAAGGGGATTCCAGAAAGTTCCATGTGTGTACATGAGGTCACACAGATAGTAAGCACCAGAGATAAGACTGAATCCAGTGCTGGACCTCTTAAACACTCAGCCAAATGCTGCACACATTCATGTTACCTTCATCCATTCTCAGAACAAACCAGGCCAGTACAGAGCAGAGAAAGCCCTAGGTAAGGTGACAAACTCAGCACAAAAAAGCAGCCAGACCCGAGACGTGAGAGCCAAGGTCTGCTTAGCTTTCCTCACCCACCGAGGTCTGGCACTAATGCTGTGGGGGCTCTTGGTTAAGACTGTCTAGGTCCAAATCCTCGTCCTGCAGCTCATTAGCCGGGCAACCCGGGCTCTCATCAGTAAGATGGGAAGAGCAAGTCTCCACCTCAGGTTGCTGTAAATGTTAAATAAGTTTGGAAAGTACTTAGGATAGGGCCTGGCATTGTCTAATCTTTCTGCTGCCAAGTTCCATTACCTATGAATGGAAAAACAGTCCCTGCCATCTCTGATTTTATCCATGTGAAGTACTTAGAATGGTGGCTAACGTAGATATTGGAATGACCTAGTAAACGTCACTTGTCTATTCAGTAGCAGCAGTAGCGGTACTAGGAAATCATCACAGCATAATTCCCCAAGTAGAGACAATCCGCCCTAAGTGAGCAGATCTTCACACCTCAACAATGTTTTCACTGGGTCCTTTCCTGACAAAATTGTATTTAATTGTTTACCATTGGGGAAACAGAGTAAGGTTATGAAGGTTCTAATTACCCCTCCACCCCCAGATAACGGGGAGAATTCAGAAAGGCAAACTTCACCTGCTGAGTTTTTGCCTCCCAGAGGTGCTCTAAAGACAAAATGGGATAAGATATGGGAAGATCGTGGTGCTATTGGATGCACCAATAACTTCCCAGTGTTTCACACGCCAAAGTAGTTTGCAGAATATGGTAGCAGATAGGTTTGTTTGTATGTTGGTTTTGGATAGTGGTGAAAGAGCAATAATTCTTGTACAACAATGCCCCCTAATGATTTCTCTCTAATTTAAGACATTTTACATCTGAAACTTAATTCATGAAATTAAGGCTCGAATGATAGTTAACTCAAAAAAAAGCATTACACATATGAGCTCTATAACCAGCTGTGTTCTAGGCCCTGTGGGGAAAGCAAAAGATTCAGTAGCAACACACAACCCTCTTGCACTGGCTCTCTGTGCCCCAGTCCCCTTGACCTTCTTCTCTTTACTTGTAATGACCTTGTTCATGACCTCAGAAGATGCACGTGGTGTTCCTTCTTTCCAAAAGCCTCTCTTGCTTCTTCCCTCCACCCCTCACTTCTTCTCTCTAATCACCTTCCTTTCTCCTTGCAGGCATTATCCCAATGATAACTAAACCATTCAGCAAATAGACTATAAGCTCCATGAGAGTGAATTCACACATGTTTTGCTTTATTCCTAGCACCTAATAGAGCTCTGGGACACAAGTGTCACTCATTAATGTTGTGTTTACTTAAGTCAAAATTATATAGGGGTATGAGATGAGGCATTTCAGTGTAACTGAGTTTTCTTTGATTTTTATTTTGTTTAGAAGAAGAGAACTGGTAGATTAAATTCCTTAAAGCAACCTAATATTACAAAATGTCATTACACCTTAGAAATATTTTTTTAAAATAAATCATTTATTCTTTCACTTTGAATCTGTTTAGGGAGCCAGTATTGCATAGAGACAAAGCTCTGATGCAGGGAATTTGATATTATCTATCAAAGTTACCATTCATTTATCACCTCTAGAAATCTATCACACAATAATGCTGGCACAAGCGTGACATGACATATGACGTATGTGTTAGGCCATCATTAACAGAGCATTATTTCTAAACAAAAAACAACCTAACTGCCCAGCAAAAGGGGGTGTTGAATAACCTATTGTACAGTCGCCCAGTGGAGGACTATGCAGCCATGAAAAAATGAAGAGATCACTGTTGCTGCCTCCCTTCACCCCTCCTCCTAGCCTTTGTTATCTCCCTTTTCCAGCCGTTGCTATCCTTCCCGCCAGTCCCGTCCACTTAGCCAACTCATAATCTGCCCCCTTTCTTAATCACCGCCTACTTCATAGCTGCCTGCACAGTTCCGCCTATCCACTACCGCCCCGTAGTTTACACGCCCCAATTCCTACCCCTCCCTTGACCCGACCTTATATAATCAAGTGTATTTCCGCAATAAATTGGACTAGCTCATTCTCACAGGCTGTCTCCGTGGTTTTTACCGCGCGTCCCCCAAGCTTGGAGAACCTAGGCCTACGCGTTGGCCTAGGGGCTCACCGCCGAGCCGTGGAAGCCCGCCCGGTCCTCGTAGGTTGCTAACTTAGAGTAGCAGCCCACAGCAGGGGTTGCTAACTTAGAGTAGCAGCCCACAGCAGGGGTTGCTAACTTGGAATAGCAACTCTCAGCAGGGGGCTCGTCCGGGATCCTTTCCTTCCACCGCCCTCCGGCCCCTCTCTGCTGCTGCTGCTGCTGTCTACTGGCGACCATTTCAGCTCTCCAGGTAGGGACCCCATCGCCGTCTTTTCTTCTCCCACTATGGGCACCTCTCTCTCCTCACACCATACCCCTCAGGTTCGGCTTTTAGCCGCCCTGCTTGATACCAATGGAGTCCGCGTTTCCCTAAAACAGCTCCAAAAATATTGGGACCTGCTACTCCCTCTTAATCCGTGGCTCGCCACCTGCCAGCTCTGGAGCCCAGACACATACTCTCGACTCATAGATCGAGTCACCTCCGCCATAGAGCATGAAAAGCGGTCTTTTCCGCACGGCCTGCTGCCTGCTCTAGTAGCCATACGCGCCTGTCTCCTTGGTGCACCGTCAGAAGCCATCCGAGACAAATCAGTTAAGCAACCCAATGACTATGAGCCCAATGATCCTGGCGACCCAAATTCTCTGTCTGACCAGCTCGCCGCCACTCTCAAGCGCGAACCTCCCCGCCCGCGCTCCCCACGGCCCGCAGAAGCCGCTTCAGTAGCTCCTCAAAATAGCGGACTTTCTCCTTTTTCTTCCACCTCTGCCCAAAATGGCGCACTTCCGGCTTCTTCTTCACCTATGTCCGAGCCCGCCGGCGGGAACAAAGGCGCCTCCTCTCACCTTTACCCGCCCCTCCCTGTCTCGTCATCTTCCGGCCCTGCCCCGGACATAATGTCGCCGCCATCTTGGCCGGCCCCCGGAAATGACGTGACTTCGCCGCCATCTTGGCCGGCCCCCGGAAATGACGTGACTTCGCCGCCATCTTGGCCGGCGCCCAAAAATGACGTAACTACATCGCCATCTTGGCAGGCGCCTAAAAGTGACGTCGCCGCTCCGCCATCTTGTCCAGCGCCCAAAAATATCCCGCCGCCAGTTTGTTGCCGCCTTGACGCTGCTAAGCCATCATTCTCTCATCTGTTTCCCGCTACCGTTCATCCCTCGCCACCACCGTATGGCAGCAGCTCCCCACCTGCTTCTAGCGAAGCACATTCTCCCGCCCCCCAGCTATACCCGCTCAACCCGCTGCCCACGCAGCAACGCCCTCAGACTTGGCTTCCCTTCACAGCCGAAGAAGTTAAAACTCTTCGCAAAGCTGTTAAAGAAGACGGCATAGGTAGCCCATATGTCCAACAATTAATAGAAGAGTTAGGGGTTCAACTTGCTCTTCCTTATGACTGGATTTCTCTAGCCCGTTCCATCCTTCCGCCAGGCCAGTTTCTTGAATGGCGTGCTTACTATCAAGTAGCTGTTGATAAGCAAGTGGTAGAAAATGTCCAGGCGGGTATCCAAGATCCAGCTGACGCCTACACAGGAATTAACAACTATGCTGACCCTCGTTCTTATATAAACATAGATCCAGGGTTTTGGCACCGAGTAAAAGCTCTTGTCCAGCGATCATTCTCTTTAGTTTCTACCAAGCAGTCCACCAAATTTACGCAAATGCTTCAAGACTCGCAAGAAACCTTTCCAGCATTTGTCGCACGCGTTTTAGAAGCATGCCAGCGGAAAATTACTAATGAAGATGCTCAGTTTGTGTTAGCAAAAGAACTCATTCTCGATGGGTGCCTTGCACCCTTCCGGGCCGTTATTCTTCCTATCCGTGATAAGCCAATACATGAATGGGTATTGGCTTGTCGAGATATTGACCCACAGACTAAAGCACTTACTGCTGCCTTCGCTTCCGCCATGGCTGTGTCATCTGCCTCCACTTCTGCCTGCTTTCGATGCGGTCAGCCCGGTCATTTTGTCCGCGAGTGCCCTCAACAGGCAGCTCCCCGCCCTGCCGTAGCACTGCACAGACCAAGAGGCCCCCCCACACCATGCCCGCGCTGTGGCAAGGGGTATCACTGGGCCCGCGATTGCCGCTCATCGCAACGTATCTCCCAGCCTTTAAACTTCCAGCGGGGCAGGCCTCAGCCCCTCCCCCAAGAGGCCCTCCAGAGAGCTCCAAAACCTTAATGTGGACAATGCCTATCAAACGTCACCAAAAACCTTCCTTAGAGCTTAAAATAAACGGACAATGGCTTGAAGGGCTCTTAGACTCTGGTGCTGAAATCTCTTGTATTCCCTTTGAAATCGCCGCCTTCAATCATTGGCCCCTCGAAACCGGCCCTCAAGTCATCGGCGCCAGGGGAGCTGCTACCTCCTGGAAAACCTCCCAGCCTCTGCATTGGAGCGACCGAGAAGGTCACGAAGGCCAGATTCGTCCACTCGTCCTTTCTTCAGTCCAAACCATCCTGTGGGGAAGAGACGTACTCAGCCAGCTAAAAGCTCGAATCACCACAGAAGCCTTCATAGCTGTGCCGCCCCCCCCCTTATAGGGGCCACTGCTCCCATCTCAAGACCTGACCCTATCCCTCTGGAATGGGACACAGAGGAGCCCATCTGGGTGGAGCAGTGGCCCTTGCCAACTCATAAACTGCAAGCTCTCTCTGCCCTCGTCGAAGAACAGCTACAAGCAGGGCATATTGAGCCGTCTACCAGTCCCTACAATTCGCCAGTCTTCGTCATCAATAAAAAGAACACGAGCAAGTTCCGCCTCCTTCATGACCTTCGAGAAATTAACAAACATATTAAGCCAATGGGATCACCTCAGCCTGGTTGCCCGCATCCCACTGCAGTCCCTCAGCATTTTTATGCAGCCACCATTGACATCAAAGATTGCTTTTTCTCCATTCCTCTTCACCCGCGAGACTGTCCACGATTTGCGTTTACAGTCCCGCGTACCAACAATCAAGGAGCAGCACTCCGATTCCAATGGCGAGTACTACCACAAGGCATGCGGAACAGTCCAACTATATGTCAGCTCTATGTCAATCATGCCATTGAGCTGCTACGCTCTAAGTTCCATCCAGAGCACACATACATCATCCATTATATGGATGACCTCCTTTTAGCAGCAAGTTCTAACACACTTCTCAATGATTTACTCTCTGCAGTTACGACAAACCTTTCAAGTCTTGGATTAATAGTGCAACCTGACAAAGTCAACCCCCAGCCACCTTTCCAGTTCTTAGGCTTTCATTTTCATCAATATATTCGGCCCACCAGCCCGCAAATCCATGTTTCTGATCACATGACGCTGACTGAGCTCCAACGGCTTTGCGGACAAATCAATTGGCTTCGATCAGCACTCCCCATCACAACAGCGCAAATGCAACCCCTTTTCGAGCTCCTGCAGACTAAGTGCAGTCCATCCGCTGCAGTCGTTCGCCCCATCACCCTCACCCCAGCTGCCAAAGAAGCCATCCAACAAGTAAATGCTGCACTCCAGCAATGCCGCCTAGAGCGATTCTCTCCCGATCTCCCAATCCTTGCCTTAGTTTTGCCAACACCAGTCACCCCAACGGGTCTCCTATGGCAAGACGGTCCTCTTCTTTTTCTACACACGTCAAAAAGTAAACTTCCAAAAATCTGCCCATTTACAAGGGCTTGGATCACATTAGCCACTGACTTAGTACTTCTCTCCATACAAACGTACGGCGTCCCGCCACACACCATCGTTTGGCCCTTTGATGCAAAAGAAGTTACCTCTCTCATCATGAATAATGCCCAAATGCAAGGCCTAATAGAATTCTTTCGTGGCTCTTTTGACAATCACTATCCGCATCATCCACTACTACAAGGGGTATCTCAATTAGCATTTTCCAACCCGTTCCATCCGCTGCCCGCAAGAAAGCCAATTCCTTTTGCCATCACTGCTTTCACCGATGCTTCAAAAAAGGCATTCGCTGCTGTCATATATACGCCAAGAGAACCTAAGCCACGACAATTGGTGTTTGCTAATGACTTTTCTGTCCAAACAGGTGAACTTTTAGCTGTCACTGCAGTCCTCAATCTCTACCCGGACCAGCCTCTTAACATCTTCACAGACAGCTTATACACTTTACAAGTGTGTCGCAGCCTCCCGCTTGCTACTTTCCTACCCAGTGACTTAACTATTGACCAAGCACTCGCTTTTGTACAGCGACTGCTTGAAGAAAGGCAACAACCCTGGTTCATTGCTCATATCAGAAGTCACTCTGGCCTGCCAGGACCGCTAGCTCAAGGAAATGCCCTCGCCGACGCTTTAGCATCCGGCCGCCATGTATGCCCAGTTGCCATTCAAGAAAACCTCACTGACAAAACAAGACTGGGAGACTTTGTCAACCAAGCTAAGCTCCTACACTCTCAATTCCACTTCTCAGCGCGATCCATTCAAAAGCTCTTCCCAGACCTCCCCATTGAAACATGTAAACATCTTGTGCGCTTCTGCCAAACATGTGCACCTTTGCTGCCTCTTGGACCCTTGCAGCCTCGCGGAGCTAATCCCCACGGCCTACGGCCTAACTCCCGCTGGCAACTTGACGTCACACACGTTAGCGCCTTTGGACGCCTTAAGTATCTTCATGTTGCAGTTGATACTTTCTCGCACCTGTGCTACTCCGTGCCCCTCACAGGAGAGAGCGCTAAACATTGCATCAAAGCACTCCGACAAGCCATTCTATTCATGGGAATTCCCTGGGATCTCAAAACCGACAATGGACCAGCCTATCGCAGTGCCACCTTTGCCAGCTTCGTACAAATGTACCACATCACACACCATTTTGGCATCCCCTACAATCCACAAGGGCAAGGAATTGTTGAGCGCACTCACCAACAGCTCAAGCTACTCATTCAAAAAGAAAGAGCTTCCTCCCCCCATAAAGCCCCTGCTGACGTCATCACTGCCTGCCTTATTCATCACAATCTCCTGACCTTCGATGACAAGGGACTTTCCCCAACCCACAAACATTGGGGACCCATGTGGCAACCCTCGCAAGTCCCTCTTGTTCACTGGAAAGACCCTGCCACAAATCTTTGGCAGGACCCGGCTCCCTTGCTAGCACAGGGGAGAGGTTTTGCTTGTATCTTTCCAGACTCTGAGCCACAACCACTCTGGGTTCCTGGGCGCTATATCAGGCCTGCCACCGACCCCAAGGTTCCCCTTAATGATAAGTACCCTATGCCCTCCGTGAGAGACAACATTGACAGCGGAGGCCCAGATGTCGCCCCATTCGCTCAAATTCAGCACCAACCAGCCCCTCCCTGAAATGCTTATATTTAAATAAGTGCTCTCTCCGAGTTTCTTTCTGCTGATTGCCCCTCCTCTATGAGGGCTCTCTTCTCCTTCTTTTGTCATTACAGATCTCTCAAAGGACCCAACTCTGCATACTCCACAAGAAAAGCCTTTGCTACCTCCGCAACCCGCGGTTGAAAAGTGCCTGACCTTCACCAAAACGTGCTTTATAGTTCATCAGAAAAGAACTCTCAGTGCAGATGCTCCTCAAGCTCCCCTCGCACCCACTCTTACTCTGCTTCTTTCTTGTAATTTTCATTTTCTTAACAATCTTCTCAGCTGTTTGCCTCGCAGCTACAGCCCCAACAGATTGGAACCTCCGTCAACGCCTCCTCCTCGCTGTCGCCTTTCTACTTTTAATTGGCACTTTCACCTCTCTCGTCGTCCTTCTCCCACGACCACTATACGCCCCCAGGTAAATTCACCCGAGTCTACCTCTCCGACACCGTCGTCCATGGGAACCACACCAGCTCTTTCTCGCCGCGAACAACGTCGACAACGTTTCTTTGCCCGCCGCCTAAGCCGTCTTTCCCTTGAAGATGATGACCCCATCGAACGCCAAGTTCTCCAACTCCTCCGACGAGCCCGCTCTGTTCATACCCCCGCCTCCTGTTCCCCTACCCTCCCCTACCTCATCCATCTCCTCATTCTCATGTTGTCTCTAGCCTCCTCTGCCCAAAGCTCCTCCTCCCTTCAGCCATTCAACTGGACCCTGCAGACATTTCCAGAAAAACGTGTTCTCGCTTATAATGTTACTAGTGTCGCTCCCTCCTTTTTCACGCACGTCTGCCCTCTTGCTGGAATTTCCTTCCGTCCCGAATGCCAAGTGAGTAACATCAAAAAAGCAAAAGTAGCTGAAGGCTAAAGAGACCCATGAGAGTTATGGCCATGGCCGATGGGGTTAACTACCAGGGCAGATGGCCCCTCTTTGGAAATGGTGTTTATGTGTGATGAATCTGGACTCAGATGGGATCTCCCTTCATAAGACTTTCATGCTAATGTGCTGGAGGTGCAGTTAACGTTGGGATTTAAGATATATTTAGGGGATTTGAATCTCTGGACTGACAATGTGATAGCCAGGTCCTGAACCTCAACAGACTCCAGCACCTACAATCTGATTTATTGGACTTACCACACTCAGCTAAGATGGAGTTGAAGAAGGACAACCACCACACCATGGAGCCTAGAGTGATTACAACTGAAAGTGGGAGGATTGCATCCAGCATCCATGTGGAATCTGAGCCTCCTCTTGACATAGAGGTGCAATGGACACAACCAATCCAATGTCCACATAGAAGAGGTGGCATTGGATTGGGAAAAGTGGACATGGTGGCTGATGGGTATGGGGAAAGGCAGGAAGAGATGAGATGTGGAGGCGTTTTTGGGACTTGGAGTTGCCCTGGACGGTGCTTCAGGGGCAATCACCGGACATTGTAAATCCTCCCAGGGCCCACTGGATGGAACATGGGAGAGTGTGGGCTATGATGTGGACCACTGACCATGAGGTGCAGAGATGCCCAGAGATGTACTTACCAGATGCAATGGATGTGTCATGATGATGGGAGTGGGTGTTGCTGGGGGGGGGAGGGGGAGTCGGGGGGTGGGGGGGGTGGGGTTGAATGGGACCTCATATTTTTTTAATGTAATATTTTTGCAAAATGAATAAAAAAATAAAAATAAATTAAAAAAAAAAAAAAAAGCAAAAGTAGGCTTCCACCATTCCTCATCCTGTCGAGGCGGGAATACAGCATGCCTGCTTTCTCGAAACAATCGTCTCCTTGGCCCTCAATTCAACCCTGTGTCTGGTTTTTACATCTGTCCTGCTAGTGCTCGAGGTTGTCATGACCCATCACACTTCTACTGTCCCTCTTGGGGATGTGTGACCATGGCCCATGGATGGTCCGGCGCCCCCAACAGAGACCCGTATCTCTCTCTCCAAGTAGCCAACAATTCCCGTTGGGACTTCATTTCGCTGACAGTAAAAAACCCAAACGACGATACATGGCTGGCCACTCGCCCCTATGGACTCCGGTTGTATATGAGCAACTATGATCGTGGCGCTTTGTTTGAAATCCAAAAGCGTGTTGTCTCCGCCCCACCCTCTGCTATTGGTCCCAACCACATCCTTAACCCTCCTCCCTCACCCACTGTTCACCTTCTTCCGTCCTCATCTACTCCCCTCAAAATCTCTTCCACCTCGGCCGCCGTCGTCCCTTCTACAAGCCCCACTTCCCCCCCCCTGCTTCAGGTATACAACCACATCCTCTCATCCCCTCTAGTCCCTACTTCAAACTCCTAAACGCCTCCTATTCCTCTCTCAACACCTCCCACCCCAACCTCACTCGCTCTTGCTGGTTGTGTCTTTCCCCCAGCCTCCCCCTCTATGATCCACTTGCTATCCCTTCACCACTCTTTACTTCCTCCACCGACGATTCCCCCTCTTCCTGCAATTGGAATCAATCTACTCATGTCCCACTCACTTTTACGCACATCTCTTCCAAAGGTTTATGCATTCACCCCCGTTCTTCCCACACTCCTAGCCTTACTGCCTGTGCCAACTATGCCTCCCCAAACATCTCTGCCAAATACTTAGTTCCTCTAAACACCACCCAATGGCTTTGCTCTTCCACCGGACTTACCCCATGCTTATCTGTTGCCACACTTAACAAGACCAAAGAAACGTGTGCTCTCATCCTCCTCACGCCTCGAGTCATCTATCACACTCCTCTACATTTCTTTGAAGCCTTTGATCACACTCAAGAAGCTATTTACCTCCACAAACGCGAACCTATTACTGCTGTACTCACTGTCACTTCCCTCCTAGCTACAGCTGGAGCTGCCACTGGTGTTGCAGCCCTAGCCACACAAGCCTCTGCCCTCCAAAACCTCAGACAAGCAGTAGACTCTGATATCATCTACCTCCGAGATGCAGTCAAATATCTTAGAGACTCCCTCAATGCCCTTTCAGAAGTTGTCCTGCAAAACCGCCGAGGCCTTGACCTCCTCCTCCTCAAAGAAGGTGGCCTATGTACAGCTCTGGGAGAAGAATGCTGCGTCTATGCCAACTATACCGGTTTAGTAGACTCCAGCTTAAAAGAACTTGAAAAAGGTCTCAACCAACGCCGACTTGAACGAGCCCAAACTGCTGGTTCCTGGGGCTTCCTGCAGCCCCTCCTCCCCTATCTCCTCCCGTTACTAACCCCAGTTCTGCTCATCATCCTAGGTCTCACCGTTGGTCCTTGGGCCATTCGACGAATCATCCGCCTTGCCAAAGATCATGCTGACAGTGTATTTTCCTCATTTGTTCAAATCCATTACCAACGTCTTGCTACCTCTGATTCCATTCCTCAATCTCGACCACGTCCTCACCCCCCTTCCCACTGTACATCCCGCCTGTGAAGCTGCTTGCTGTGAAGCTCTCTGACTTTAGCCGTCGGTACGGGTTCGCTTCCCTCGGCGTAAAGGGCTTGGGTGCACCCTCCGCCCCCCTTTATTGCTATACGTCTGAGAATTCTTCGCAGTTAAGCTAGCCACAGCGCTATCCACCCCAAAAAAGCGTGCGCAACATCATGTTAGATATTTCGTCTAGCACCGGCACGCACCAACCCTAAGGGCTATGCATACATTCTGGCCAAATGATATGTCATTTGCCCATTGCCAGTCAATCCTGCCCTCTTTTTCTCTCACCCTCCACAGCCCATCCCTCTACTCTCTCACACTTTTTTTTTTATAAAACAAAAGGAGCAGATCACCGGGATATATTTCTAAGGAAAAACAGGAAAGTATAGAACAGTTATAATATACTACCTTTTGTATAAGACAGGGGTTTTTACCTTTTTCTGTCCCACAGATGCCTTGGCCACAGACCCCTTACTAAGACCACATCCCCACGAGAACAAAGTTTTTAAAATTTTCAATTCAAGCTCATGGACCCTTGGAGATCCAAGGATCCCTGATTAAGTACCCCTGGCATAAGAGAAGGAAATAAGACCCTCTGTATATTGTAGAGACTTAAAAAAAAAAAAAACATTAAAAATATAAAAAGAAAGTAATAAAAGTGGTTACTTTATAAGAAATGGGTTAAAAAATGTGTGGAGGGAGAGGAATGGGAGCAATATTTCCTTTTGTATATCTTTCTGTCATTCTATATAGTGATTCCCTTTGAATAATATAAGTCCATTACCTATTAAAAGTAAAGCTATATTTTAAAAACATACCCAAGTTGAAAACAAACTAAAACAAGCACACTTAGCTATATATCATTTTTAGTAATATGCCTACACAGAGAATCAATGATTTTTCCCCCAAGATACTTCGAAACAGTACATTGAATGAACATCCTTAGTTGGATATATTCCAAGGACAAAAAGAACTACAAAGAAATTTAAACTGAACTTGAGTGTGGTATATTAGTAGTAACATTCATATTTTATTTTGAAACTATTTTCTTAACATTGCAAATGAGAAATTATATTAATGATGTTCCAAGAGCATAAAAGATTCAATTACAAGATCAAAAACGTAAGTTATGACACTAATTTTGAAATCGAAGTAAAATAATATTAACTTATGGTTTTTAGTGACTGTATATTATCTATTGCAGTGCAATGAAATGCTCTAGTATCAGTGTCACCCAGTAGCACTAATCACTCCTACCACACATATTTTGCTCTAAAAATCCAGGGCTGCTTAGAGAGCTGACTGCTCACAGTAATGGATTAGGGAAAGTACAAGGCAGGCCTGGAACATGTTGTCATGTCCAAAAGCAAAGAGGTTTTCAAATAGTAATTTGGTATGTCAAAAGGACACAAGAACCATCTAATAGGAGCTCATAGTGCCAAAATTATGATGATCTGAGCACTAAAAGATAGTGATTATAGTGAATTGAAACATAATGAATCTACTAAAGCCATCATACAAAATGATAATCTACAAAAAATAGAAAGCCAGAAAAAAAATTCATTTGTCACTAATTGAAGTGGTTATTAAAACTTCTTTTGAGAATTGGTAAAGAGAAGTAATGGAGTATTCATCATGCCTATTTCAGGGCAAATAGACCCATATGTAACAGAAAAAATCTGCTTTAGGGAAGAATATCAAGCAATAACTATAGAAGGACTATTAGAATTAAGAAGACAACACTTCACAAAAGGGTAAGTAATTATGTGCAATCTGGAGAGGGTCAGAAGCAACACAAGGAAACGGACTTGGCCCAATGGATAAGGCATCTGCCTACCACATGGGAGGTCCACGGTTCAAACCCCGGGCCCCCTTGACCCGTGTGCAGCTGGCCCATGCACAGTGCTGATGCATACTAGGAGTGCTGTGCCACGCAGGGGTGTCCCCCACACAGGGGTGTCCCCCGTGTTGGGGAGCCCCACGTGCAAGGAGTGCGCCCCATAAGGAGAGCCGCCCAGCGCGAATGAAAGTGCAGCCTGCCCAGGAATGGCACCGCACACACGGAGAGTTGACGCAGCAAGATGATGCAATGAAAAGAAACACAGATTCTGGGTGTCGCTGATAAGGATAGAAGCAGCCACAGAAGAACACACAGCAAATGGACAGAGAGAGCAGACAACTGGCAGGGGGAGAGAAATAAATAAAAATTAAATCCTAAAAAAAAAAAAAAGAAGCAACACAGACTGAAACTTGAAGGATGAGCAGAAATAGCCAAGGCAAGAATTCATGCAAAGGTCTTATTGGATGGAGGAAGATACAGAGAAGCCAGGGAAAGCTTGAGGACATGCAGGTATATTGTAGCAGAGTGTTGTTGCCCTTTTGTGAGATCCAGTCAGCACAAAAACAGAAAATTACAGAGTCCAAATTCTCCTCAAAGAATCCCTTGGAAGGAGCACCAATGCCCTGTCTCTCCATCACAGTTAGGTGGGACCACAGAATTCTGATCAGTTCATTCTTTGAGAAATATGAAGTAGCTAGCAACTGAGGACTGCATGGTACAAAATTGCTCCCACTCTGAGAGGTGCCTAGTAATTGATAGACATCAAACAATGTAAACATCTTGTTTCCTGTTCCCTCTCACTCTTAATCACCTACCCCTCTCATCTTCCATTGAAAACACCCATGCAGTCAGCCTCTATTGCTGTTCAAAATGACATCAGAAGGGGTGGTAGGAAC
Organism: Dasypus novemcinctus; assembly: GCF_030445035.2. NCBI lineage: Eukaryota > Metazoa > Chordata > Mammalia > Cingulata > Dasypodidae > Dasypus > Dasypus novemcinctus. The sequence continues at coordinate 92,988,411 of NC_080686.1, forward strand.
ATAGATGAGGCTTAGAAGTGAGGTGGTGCCACATTAAGAGGGGCTATTTGCTAAATTAAGAAGTTTAGGCTTTGAATTGGAGGAAAGTCACTGGAGAGAGTTCCAAGTGGGATAGAACGTGATAAGATCCAAAGTTCAAAGAAATCATTCTGGCTTCAATGCCAAGAAGAGCCAAGAAGGGCCTATAGATGGAAGTGCACTTGGCCCAGTGGTTAGGGCATCCATCTACTACATGGGAGGTCTGAGGTTCAACCTTGACCTTGACCAGTGTAGAGCTGGCCCATGTGCAGTGCTGATGTGCGCAAGGAGTGCCCTGCCACGCAGGGGTGCCCCCCGTGTAGGGGAGCCCCATGCGAAAGGAGTGCGCCCTGTAAGGAGAGCTGCTCAGCAGGAAAGAAAGTGCAGCCTGCCCAAGAATGGCACCGCACACATGGAGAGATGACGCAGCAAGATGACACAACAAAAAGAAACACAGATTCCCCCCATGCCACTGACAACAGAAGTGGACAAGAACACACAGCAAATGCACACAGAGAACAGACAACTGGGGTGGGGGGGGGAGAGAAATAAATTTAAAAAAAAAAAGGCCTATAGACTCTAAAAATTTGGGTGGGGTAAGAATGCAGCGGGTAAGGAGGCTGTTGCATCATTCGACTTCCTTGAGAGTTCAAGCATCACATCAATTGGACATAATTACAAAGTTTTAGATTTAAAGGGAAAAGTGGATGCCATTTTTAGAACTCCAGTGTGCACAAAAGAGGCTATTTAGGGATCCAGATTCTTCAGCCACAGAACACTGGTGGGTGAGAAGTGGCCGCTCCATTGAGCTCCCCTGGGCAAATGTAAGGAACCACAGGGCATTTCTTCTCAACCGCTGACCAGAGTAGTGGAAATTATAAATGGGGCCAGGAAGTGGTCCCTTTCACTTCAACCCACCCAGAATACATTCAGAATAGCTGCCACTGGTCAAAATAGTTTCCAACATTCTAAACAGTCTACTTAGCATGCACCCATTCGTTCAGTAAACTTTTTTTTTAAAGATTTATTTATTTCTCTCTCCTCCCCCCCCCCCCCAGTTGTTTGTTCTCTGTGTCTATTTGCTGCATCTTGTTTCTTTGTCCACTTCTGTTATTGTCAGTGGCACTGGAATCTGTGTCTCTTTTTGTTGCATCATCTTGTTGCACTTGCTGCACTTTCTTTCGCACTGTGCGGCTCTCCTTACAGGGCGCACTCCTTGTGTGTGGGGCTCCCCTACGCGGGGACACCCCTGCGTGGCACGGCACTCCTTGAGCGCATCAGCACTGCGCATGGGCCAGCTCCACACGGGTCAAGGAGGCCCGGGGTTTGAACCGCAGACCTCCCATGTGGTAGATGGATGCCCTAACCCTTGGGCCAAGTCCATTTCCCCATTCAGTAAACTTTATAGAGCATCTACTACATCATGGACTGTAGTACAGGTTAGGTTTTAAAAAACTAAAAATTAGCCCTCTGGGAAGCAAACACCTAATAAATGAAGAGTAAACAGGAAATTCAGAACAGGATGATGGGTATTCTGATGGAGGTAGGCACAGAGGAGAGATCTTTCCACCAGCTAAGTAAAGGCTGCTGACTTCAGCAACCCTGGGTGGCCACACCTGAAGGTAATTGGATGGGAGCAGCCTTTGTGCTACAGCCAAAATAGCATTAGCCTCAAGTGTGAAAAATGGAAGAATTTTGGTGTATTACATTTTTAAGTTGCCTCAGCATCAACCGATCATGCTTTTGGTTTCAAGCCTCATTGTTAAAAATCTTAAGGTGAACAGGACCATGATTCTGGTTAAAAGGATTCAAACCTAATTCTTACATAAGTGTTATCATATAACTAAAAGAATTTGTTTCAGGAATTTGAGATTTCGGGGTAGGAATTCCTGCTTTCCTCATTTACCCTTGAATGTTAAAATACATGGTGATTAGATAGGTAGTAGGTAGGTAGGTAGATAGATAGATAGACAGACAGACATAGGAAGGTAGATATCTAAAAGAAAGAAAGAAAGAAAGAAAGAAAGAAAGAAAGAAAGAAAGAAAGAAAGAAAGAAAGAAAGAAAGAAAGAAAGAAAGAAAGAAAGAAAGAAAGAAAGAAAGAAAGAAAGAAAGAAAGAAAGAAAGAAAGAAGAAAGAAGAGAGAAAGGGAGGGAGGGAGGGAGGGAAGGAAGGAAGGAAGGAAGGAAGGAAGGAAGGAAGGAAGGAAGGAAGGAAGGAAGGAAGGAAGGAAGGAAGGAAGGAAGGAAGGAAGGAAGGAAGGAAGGAAGGAAGGAAGGAAGATCTAGAGAGAGAGAGGAGGGAGGGAGGGAGGGCAAGTAAGTTATTAGATTATAATATACAACAAACTCCCCTTACTACATCTCTAATATGGCATTCGTTGCATAGTTATTTGTTTTCTTTAAAATATTTCATCAAAGGAGAAGATAGCTCAGTTAATCTGAACATTCTGGTGAGCTTTCATTTGGTGGCACAAAAGAATTTTATGCAAAAACACAAGTTATATCTGAGTGTCTATCAACTGCTAAATGCATTTAGAAAGTGTGGATAGGCATATAATGGAAAGTTTTCAGCAATTAGAAGCAACAAATTGATGTTATATGCTACAACATGGATGAACTTCAAAAATATCAAGCTACATAAAGGAAGCCAAATGCAAAAAATCTGGATATATTCTTGACAATCAATGTCTAGAAAGACTACATATTTCATTTCTAAGGAATGTCTAGAAAAGGAAAATTTTGTTGAGAAAGAAAAGATCATGTTTGCTTAGGGCTGGGAGTGGGAGCAAGAATTAGTGGCAAAAGGACACCAGGAAACATTTCGGAGTGATGGAAATGTTCTAAAACTGGATGGTGGTGATAGTTTCCCAACTCTAAATTTACTAAAATGATTAAATTTTATACTTACAATGACCTTTATCATATGAAAATGATGTGTTTTAATAAACCTATTAAAACACACACATACATAACTCACATAATTTTAATCCAGGTCAGTGGGAAGTATTTGAAGATAATGCCACATAGCTACCTTAGACTGGATATCTCCTCAAGAGCCAGGTATTTTCATCTCTGTTCCCGAAAACCACCTTCAGGGAGGCGACAAGATTAGCCCAGGAGCAAATGCCCAGACATCGCCACGTCAGGAATGGAGCCCCACTAGGCCCAATTCTAAAGCTGTCCACAATTGTTTCATCATGCCCACAAAATACAAACAATTTTTTGCCCCAGAGTCACACAGTGGAGTCAAAGAGACAAACTAGATTCACCCTGAACCAGCCTCCTCTCCGCTGTGGGCAGACTGCTCTGCTTGTCTCTGGGCTACTGGCTTTGGCATGGGACTGGAAATCAAAGCTGACCATATCATTCTTGTGCTTCAAAATGGTCCTGGGATGCCGAAACCTCGGCCTGGGAGCTCCACCATCCGGCTCCACACTCAGCCTCTCAGGCTTCGTTGTTCACTTCTCCCCAATCCTGCCCTCCACTGCTTGGCTATGAGCTTTTCACTGCTCTTTGAATATGATGGCCGTTTTCTTGTCTCCCTCCCCTTTCTATGCAGTCCCTGCCAGGTACTGGCAAACTCCTGCTGTTCTTTTAATATCATGAACAAATATCATATTCTTAGCAGAGCCTTCCACTGCTTTCTCAAAGTAAAGTTAGTTGCTCCAGCCAACTTCGGCATACTTTGTTCATTTTCTTCAGAGATTTTAGCAGCATTTAGAAACATTTACGCTGTTTCATTCTAGTGTCTAATATATAAATGTAACAAAAGAAGATAAGCTCCTGCTGATACGGGGGCCATTAAGCCTATGACTTGCCACCATGAGCACAGCTATTCTCCAGCAGCTGCTGAGCAACTAACTAGAAAGCAGACCTAGGTTCTGTGGATCACAGTTTGAAAATCACTATTTTCATCCATCTTTCCACAGATCAGAAAACTGAGGCCCACAGAATTGCAGTGACTTTATTCAAATTCAAAGAGAAGAATAAAAGAATCATGGAAGGACTCCCCTCAAAAAGCAAATAATTATAGCCAAATCCTTCTATTTGCTGCAGAAATCTTTTTGAATATCCAAATGGCTCTTCCCAAATTGGCAGTGGAAAGTACATGAATTTCTATTCCAAACAAACATCACATCAAATTCTAGTTCTGTTTCTTCCTACCTATGTAAACGTGGGGCTGTCATAACCTATCTCAGCCTCTGTGTTCTCTTCTGAAATGAACACGTAAAAATATCCATGTTCCCAGATTGCTGTGATGATTAAATGAGTTCATATATGCAAAGTGTTTCAACATCTGAGCATAGTAGGTGCACAAGAAGGTTACTTCCTGTCTCTTCTCCTTGCTTCCCATCTCACTCTCTCCTGTATACAAGACCCAAGAATTTTAGGATTGTGTCTGTCTTTCAGAATCCTCTCCAAAAGAGTCACCAGCACTTGAAATCATCTGTGACCACAAGTCCAAATTAAGTTCACATTGATCAGTCAGTTAAGACCCACAAGATAAATAGATGCTATAGAGAGCAGCAAATAAAGCTGAAAATAGTTAAAACCCATACAAATTTGCATCAAAAATATCACTTCCCTTTGACATTGGTCAAACATCTCTAAATCCCCTTTTAACTGTTTACTTGGTCTTTTCCCCAAAATTCTACTGGAAAGTTCTTGTATTCATAGGAGAGGTATAAACCAATAACTTTTCTAGAAATTCCCAGGCTTGGCTACTACCCACTATGCAGACTTTTCAGGGAAAATAATACTTCAGGCCTGCCTGATGCCTACCTTTTCCAAATCTCAAATTAAAGTATTGTTGGAAAGCTAGAGAATATGTGTGTGCATAGCAGATAGCCACAGAAAACTTGAGTATGACACTCAGGATTTACCTGGATTTCATGGGAAGGCTTCAGTTAGAGGGAAGAGAGGAGGGGTAAAAAGAAAAATGTAAATATTGGGGGAAGCAAGAGAATAGAAAGTAGTGTCTATGAATTGGTTTTTACCCTGTGTTCCTGAAGGCTATGAGCTGAGATGTCACAAGAAGGAAAAAGAATGACCTTGGAGGTGGAAATAGCCAAGTTATTCCTCCTTTCATTGAAAGCCTCTTACATAAATGGGTCTAGGTTGACATCTTTATATGCACTATTACATTTAGGCCCTAGACCCCATCTAGGACTTCTTAATTCTTGCTTTTGAAGGAAGGAGGAAAATTTAAACTTTGATCAAAAAAATAATTAAAATTTTATCCTATTAATAAGCTATGAAAGATTCCCATTAGGGTTACTCTAATTCCATTTACATACCCCTGCTAAGGCCCTACTTAAAATCCCACAAGGGTTCACCACCGTTTTTTGACTCTATACCAAACTCTTTACCATTGCTAAAAAGAACAAAATGATTTGGTTCCTGTTACCTTTCCTGCCTCGTATTTTTGCCTAGTCCTCCTTTAATATTGCATGCTCCAGATATACATAATTTTATGCTTTCTCTCCCTCTCACATTTTTCACTTTCCCACTCCTCCTCCTCCTCCCTCTCTCTCTCTCTCTCTCTTCCTCTCTTTCTCTCCCCCCTCCCCCTCTCTTTCTTTCTCCCTCCCTCCCTCTCCCCTCTCTCTCTCTTTCTCTCTTCCCTCTCTCTCTCTCCCTCTCTCCCTCCCTCCCTCTCTCCCTCTCTCTCTCTCTCTTCAGTGACTCCATTGAAACAGGTACACCATGTGGTCATAATAATCTGATGCTCAGTTCCCCAGGTTCTCAATCCAGAAAGACCATAAAGAGGAGCACTTGACCCTTGTCTTTATTTCTCTGTATTTCACCGTCATTCACTCTTATACACACACACACACACGCACACACACACACTCCCTCCTCGACTCCATCAAACTACTTCATTTATCACACCAGGAAGTTGCTGATGAAATATTTCTTACCAAGTTATGCATAATTGGTTTAATGTCTCAGTCTCCCAAGAGCATTTGCATTTTCATAGGAGACAATATTTTATTAGCATTAATGTTAATTATTAACTAAAATAGCTCTCATTTTTATAGCACTTTAGAGTTTACAAGGCACATTTACATATAGTATCAAATTTATACTCACAAAGGTGAAGAGAGGAGCACATTTTTATTGAAAGAAAAAATTACCTTGAATTACATTTTCTTCCTGTGGTGTGACTATTCCCTTTGAGTTGGAGGGTGAGTTTTTAAATTGAAATATTATATGCAAACTAGGAATAATGTTAAACTGTACACTATACAATTAGAAGAAATTGTAGACTATTCTTACATTTTATTTGAAATTTTAATTTTGCTGTTAACAAATAATGATCTTTGTACAAATTTACGAAGTGAAAGTTCACCTCAAAAGGGAATCCTGATATGAATATTTTCTCATGGAAGAATAATCAGTCATCACAAACAAGGGCAGAATTCCATTCATAATTATGCAGGAAACATAAAGCAGGATCTTGGGACATTTTTTCCAGCTTCTAATTTTGTTCCTTTCTTTGCCCTCTCTTACATTTGGAGATTCATTAGAGAGGAGAGCATGGTAGTCATTTTCTTCTTGGAGCTCAGTTCTCTGAATTCAGGCATTGAAGGCTTTTAAGAAGAACTAGTGATGTGACAAGAGGGGAATTTTTCAAATCTTAATCAAATAGCTATGGCCAATCTGTGATGAAATGAGAGACCAGAAGTGGGGTATATTGGCCAGGAATCTAGAAAAGATATAATTAGAGTTCAATCCAAGGTAACATCAGAGGAGATGGAAAGAGGGTGAAATGCACTTCCTTGCATCTCCAGTAATGACTCAGGTATCATCTTCCTACCATGAGAACTTTTCCAAATAGCTCAAGCAGAGGGAGAAGCCAAATTCAATATGGTGATATAATCAGCTTCTATATTTTTTCATACAAAATTTTCAGAGTTTGTTCAATAACTATTAAGAAGAATAAGAAATATGACTGAGGGGGAAAAACACTGAAAATAGAAGCAAAGAAACAGGTTATCCATTTATTGTATTTAATAAAAATGAACGTCAAAATAACTGGTAAATAAGAACAAAGACTGCAAGGTAGAGAACATTATCTGAGAACTGGAATCTATAAGAATCAAATGGAGATTCTAAAATTTAGAACTAAATTCTAAAATTCAGAACTAATAGATATAGTAACTGAAATTAGAATGTAATAGATATAATAGATTGGATACAGCTCAAAAGAGAATTAGTGAACTAGAAGACAGAGTAGTAGAAAACATCCATATTGAAGCACAGAGGGGCAAAAAGCATAAAAAACAAATGACAAGAGAAAAGGAATTACATACTTACAACTGAAATTACAAGGGAAGAAAAAAATATGGCAAAACAATAACTTAGCAGATAATGGTTCACAATTTCCCAAACTGACCAATGCTATCAACCACAGACTCAGACAGTTTTACAAACTATAAGCAAGATAAAAACAAACCCATCTCTGAGCATACGTGAATATCATAGTAAATTGCAATAAGAAATGGCAAAAGGGGGAAAGTTTAAAGTATCCAGGGGAAAATAGTTCTAGTACATTAAAGAATCAAGAATGAGTTCAGCATCTTACTTCTCAATATGAATAATAGAAGCCAGATGGAAATGAAACAATGTCTTGAAAGTGTTAAAAGAAAATAACTGCCAAATTAGTATCTTATATGCAGAAAAAAAATCCTTAAAAAATGAAGACAGAATATAGACACTTTCTAATTGAGCAATATAGAGTTCATTGGCAGCAAAACTGTACTTAAAGCATAAAACAAAATGAGTTGCTTCAGCAGAAGAAAAAGAATTCCAAAAAGAAGCATAAAAATTCAGAAAGAAGTGAAGAATGATGAAAATGGTAAACATGTGGGTAAATATAAATGAATATTGTCTATAAAAAATAATAATATTTCATGTGGGATTTAAAATATCTGCAGAATTAAAATGTCTGACAACAATAGTATAAAAGTTGGGGGGTTAAAGTACTCTAAGGCCCAAGCATTAGTTAGGAAATAGTAAGAAATAATAATATATACTGTATTCTAAAAAATGAAGGATGCTTTTTGTCATCTCTAGGGTTATCACCGAAAGAATGATAAAGAATTTACAAATTGAAAAAAAGGAAAGTGAAAGAAATCCAAAAGAAGGAAAGAAAGGTAGTAAAAAGATATATATATAAATGGTAGGCCACATAGAAAACAAATAGCAATATGGTGAATCTGAACCCATATATATCACTGATTGCATTAAATATAAGGGACAAATAATTTAATTATAGGTAAAAAACATATAGACTAGATTTAAAGTAATCAATATCCTCCTTGCAAAAGCTGTTCCTAAATATCCAGACACAAAAAAGATAAAGCTTGATAATTGCCGTGGGTTCCAAGGGTGCCAAGGGTAGGGGGAGGGAGAAATTGAACAGATGGAACATGGGCATTTTTGGGGTGATGGAATTGTTCTACATGATCTTGCAAAGATGGTTACAGGCCATGTTAAATTTCATCAAAATGTATAGAAGTGTATGGTCCAAAATGTAAACCATAATGTAAATCATTGACTATGCTTAGTAGCAATGCTTCAATATTTGTACATCAATTGTAACAAATGTACCATCCACATGTAAAATGTTATTAATAGGGGAAAGTGGAAAAGGGAGAGGATGTTGGGTATATGGGAATCCCCTATATTTTTTATGTGAATTTTCTGTAAACTAAAGTTTCTTTGAAGACAAAAGGAAAAAAATATAAGACACTGGTAGAATAAACAGAGGAAAATGTCACTGTACATATTTAATACAAAACAACAGATCATACAGTGGTGAAAGACATAATGTCAAAAATTTTTTTTATTTTATATTTTTAAAATTTTTATTATTTCTATTTGTTTTAGATTTTTTATGTTTTATTTGTTATATTTAAAACTACATTATTTATTATTTCATTTTCTTATTAATTGCATTTGGTTATTTTGTTGGCTTTATTTTTGAAGTTTTGGATCACAAAAGGGTTACAAGTATGGCAGGGGAGAATCACTGGTGTGGGGTGTCAGTGATGGGAGACGCATGGGAGGAGGTTCACCTGGGCCATGCCTATAAGGCATATGAATGTGTTCAAGTGGTCAAGGGGCATTGTCATGGTGGGTGGAAATTCACACAATAATCCTAAGAATATCGAATTCCCATCTTGGGTAGCTCTGCCACATTCTCTAATGGAACAGCAAGAATCCCCCAAGTACAGGGGCAGTAAATAATGAAGAAGGATGGACCATTAATGGGCCCTTCTTATTGATGACTGTACTTACGATACTTCACTTTTGAAATTGAAACTGGGCCTAGTATTACAGGGTGTCTAAGAGTACCTCCTGAGAGCCTCCTTGTTGCTCAAGTGTGACCTCTCTTTAAACCAAACTCAATATTACCTTCCTCCCAGTATGGGATATGACTCCTAAGGATAAGCCTCCCTGGCACTGAGGGATTGTTATTACCAAGTACCAACTAGCAATGCAACTCGAAAAGACCTTGACCACAAGGGGGAAAAGATAAAGACAAATGAGTTTATATGGCTAAGAAACTTCAAAGTGAGTTGGGAGGTCACTCCAGAAGTTATGCTTATGCATGTTTCAGCAGGATCTCATTGACTGCTAAAGTAAATATTGCCTCAACAGTGGGGCTCCTGAGGACTCTGCAGACATCCAGATATTATAGGCAAGGCAGACAGCTCAGGAGCTGGGCGCCCTGCCAGTGGGCCCTACTTTGGAATTTATGCTCCCCAGTGTGACAGAGATGGACTCAGTTCCCTACATGTAGCTCTTCTGTCCCTTCTATTTGAACCTATAGTCAGTATTAGATTTGATAGGTATATGTCCAAGAGACTTAACTCTTTGGGCTTTCCATTTGCCAGCTGGGCCCTGAATTTCAATGGAGTTGCAACACCTACTCTGGGTGAGTTCATTGGACTCACCCAGGACAACTAACAAGGAGATAATGATGGCCAACCACTATCCCAAGGGACAGAGAGAGTCTGCAATTGCAAGCAAGATAGTCCCGTCCATCTGCCCTATGGGATCTAGGCACCCTCTCAGTTACAGGCAGAGTGGGCATCACCATTCCAGAATCCTCAAGATTGGGGATTGCATGATGGACTAATGTAGACTTACTGGTATTCTACTGTCAACTTACTGTGATTCTAACAGTAGAAGAACTTTTATCATTGATGTGGAGGCAGTGGCCACTGGAGGTTCTGAGGGGAGGGAGAGGGAATAATAAGTGTAATATGGGGACTTTTTTGGGACTTGGGAATTGTCCTGAATGACATTGCAATGACAGTACAGGCCATTGTATATCTCCCCATAACTTACAAAATCGTGTGGGAGAAAGTGTAAACTACAATATAAACTATAGTCCATGCTTAGTGGCAATGCTTCAAAATGTGTTTATCAATTGTAACAAATATACCACACTAATGAAGGATGTTGCTAATGTAGAAAAATGTATTTGGGGTAGGGAGCAGAGCACATGGGAATCCCCTATATTTTTATCTAACATTTATGTAATCTAAGTATCTTTAAAAAAAAATTTTTAATACTTAAAAAATAAAAAATAATAAAAAGGATGGAGGAAATCCATAGTGGAGAATTAACTAAAAGACAGATGTTGTGACTATACTAATATTAGAATAAGTATTTCTTAAGGCCAAAAAAAAAAACCATTTTGGAGATACAGATGGCTATTTTGTATTAATAAAACATAAATCCACCAGGAAGATATAACAATTCTCAATGAATATTCACCCAATAACATAGCTTCAGAATATATAAAGCAAAAATTTATAGAACCATAATGAGAAACAGACAAAATTACAACCATAATAGAGGATTTTAACACTCCTTTCCCTATAATTGATAGAAAAAACAGAAAAAATTCAGTAAGTCTGTAATGGCCAGAAGACCTCACTGACCTAATAGACATTTATAGAACATTGAGTGCACAGTAACAGACTACAGTTTTTCAAGTGCTCATGGAATCTATCCCTATTTTGCCAATGCATGCTTTAACACATTTTGAAAGATTTAACTCACTTGGAATATGTTTTATGCTGACACTGGATATAAACAAAATATCAATAAAAAGAACAACCAGAAAAAATTCAAATATTTGAAACTTAAACAATACACTGTTAACTAACATGAGTCAATAAAAAATCAAATGGAAATTAGAAAATGTTTACATGATAATGAAGATATGACATTTTAAAACTAGTACAATTCAGTTAAAGCTGTGCATATATTAGAAAAGAGAAAAATTGAAAAACCAACAATCTGACTATCCATGACAAGAAGTTTAAATATGAAAAACAATAACCAATTAAACCTTAGGAAAATGGGGAAAAAAAGAAAATTAAGAAAGTAGAAATGAATGAAATAAAAATCAAACTTAAAATAAAGAAATCAATGCATTCAAAAGCTGGTTCTTTGGCCCATGAGCAGTGCTGATGCGCGCAAAGAGTGCCGTGCCACACAGGGGTGTCCCCCATGTAAAGGAGCCCCATGCGCAAGGGGTGCGCCCCATGGGGAGAGCCACCCAGTGTGAAAGAAAGTGCAGCCTGCCCAAGGATGGCACCGCACACACAGAGAGCTGACACAACAAGATGGCACAACAAAAAGAAGCACAGATTCCAGGTGCCTCTGATAAGGATAGAAGCAGTCACAAAAGAACACACAGCGAATGAACACAGAGAACAGATAACTGGGGGGGGGGAGAGGGGGGGAGGAGTGGGGAAGGGGAGAGAAATAAATAAAAAATAAATCTTAAAAAAAAAATCTGGTTCTTTGAAAAGGCTAACACATTGATGAATCCATAGCAAAATTAAGAATAAAAGACAGAGAGATATTAAAATTCAATATGAAAATATTGGAAAAATACATCTGACAATTTAGACAAAATGAAACCATTTCTAAAGAATGAAAATTGCCAAAACAGACACAAGATGAAATAGAAAACCTAAAAGAGCCTATATCTGTTAAATAAAGTGAACTCGTAATTAAAATCCTTCTCACAAGGACTCTGTAGACCCTAGTGACTCCACTTCTGAATTCTCTTTCAGACATTTAAGGAGGAAATAATGCCAATATTGCACAAATTCCTCCAGAAAATAGAAAATGGGGAAACAATTCCCAACTTACTTTATAAGGCTGTCATAATTTGACCCCCAAACCCAGTAAGGACATTAAAACAAAATATGATATGGATAAATATCTCTCGAGGACATAAAATTTTAAAAAACTAAGAAAATCATTAGTATATCAACTCCAGAGATAAAAGTATTTTGAAAAGATGGACTATATCACAACCAAATTTACTTATTCCAGAAATGTAATCAATGTAGTTAATCAATAATATTCACCAACATGACAAAATAACAGAGAAAAGTCATGCAGTCATCTCTACAGATGTGGGGGGAATGGTGAAAACTTTCAGTAAACAAGGAATAAAACTATTTTCCTTAATCTGACAGAGTGCCTATAAAAAATCTGCAGCAAACATATTAATGATAAAATATTGAAAGATATCCTTCTGAGATAAAAAAAATTTAGACAGAGATATCCACTGTCAATTTTTCTATTTAACATTGTACTAGAGGTGCTGGCCAGTGTAACAAAACAAGAAAATGAAATGACTGTGATAAGACCTGATAAGGAAGAAATAAAAATATAATCTTTCATCAACAATGCGATTGTGCATATTGAAAATCCACAAGTCTTGACAAACAATTAGAGTTAATAAGTGATTTTGTTAAGTGTTTGAATACCATTTATGAAAACAATTTAAAAACATCAGATACCTGGGAATAAAACTAAAAAAAAAAAATGATTTGCACAATTTCTAAATTGAAAACAGCAGAATATTATTTAGAGAAATTTTAAAGGCCTAAATAAATAGAAATATAGACATGCTTACCGAGTCAGAACACGCAACACATACAGACACCAGTCCTTCCTAAAGTGACTTATATGTTCTGTGCAATTCCCATAAAAACCTCAGAAAAATTTTTTTCATGAATATAAAGCAGTTGATTCTAAACTTTGCAGCATATGCTAAAGACCAGGAAGATCCAAGATAATCTTGAAGAAGAATAGTTAGATGATATACATTAGCAGTTATCAAGATTTATTACAGAGCTACAGTTAATTAAGGCAGTGCAAAGATAGACAAATAGACCAATGAAACAGAAAACAGCATACTGAAACAGACTCACACATACAGTCAATTGATTAGTAACAAAGGTGATATAGCAGTTCAGTGGAGGAAAATAAAAGGTCTTTTCAATAAACAGTACCATGATAAGCCTGACTCCCTATTTCACAATAGACACAAAAATCAATTTCAGATGGATTATAGCTCTAAATGCAAATGGTAAAATAATGAGCCTTCTAAAAGATACCATAGAAGAATGGTGCCTTGAGTAATGTTGTAAACAAAATGCACACACAAAGTACTAATCATATTTAAAAAAGATTGATAGATTAAAATTTAAAATATTTTCATCAAAAGAAACCATTATGAGTGTTATGAGGCAAGTCACAGCATGGGAAAAGGTATTTGCAATTCAGGTGCCAGACAAAGGACTCAACTGCAAGTTACGTAATGAACCCCTCAGTCAAGAAGAAAAAGACAAGCCATAGAAAAACTGGGTAAAATATTAACAAGGCACTTCAAAAAAAAAAAGATATCCAAGTGACCAATAAACATTCAAAAGGTGCTCAAAATCCCTCGTCATTAGGACCATGACTACAGAGCAATGCCAATACCAATACAATAGCTAAACCACTACCTAGCATTAATGAGGACGTGGAGCCATCAGAACATTCCTGCCCTACTGAAGGGACAAGAAGTTGGTACAACTAAAGAAAACCAACTGGCAGCATCTCCCAGAGCTGAACATATGCGTACACCCTCTAATGCAGCAATTTCACTCCCAGGTATATACCAAAAAAGGGAGAGTATATAGTATCGTAAAAGATGTAGACTATCATTAATGACTTTGTAATAGTCAAAAACGGGAAACAACCTAAATATTTTCAGCAGTAGACAAGAGAAATAAAATGCCGTATGTTCATACAATGAAAAAATATACAGTAAGTAGGATGGACAAACTACTGCTACACACAACCACATGGCTAAATCTCAGAAACATAATGCTGAGCCCATGAAGCCAGACACAAAAGAGCATGTAGTGTATGATTCCAATTACATAGATTCCAAAAGAAGCAAAACTAATTGATGGTGTTAGAAGTCAGGGTAGTGGTTCCCTTGGGAAATGGGGGGATATGAAAGGTGCCGGCAGGGTCCCCTGGAGCTTTGGCCTAGGTGCTGGTTACAGGGAGGGTTTACTTTTAAGAATTCTTTGAGCAATACATTTATGACTTGCACACTTTTCTAGTGTTTCATTAATAGTTTGTTCAGTAAGAGTTACGTATGAACAAATAAGTCTAGCATTCCAAAATCTCACCAAATCTACTCTCTAGTCCCTGGGACTATTTAATGTTTTACTTCTTTTTAATAATATTGCTTGTCCCAAAGACCATACCTAACTAAATCTTTGATAGGGTCTTGTGCTATTTATCAGGAAAAAGGTTTAAAAAAATAATAACTGTTTAAAAAGGAATAGAAGGGAAGCAGACTTGGCTCAATGGATAGAGCACCTGCATACCACATGGGAGGCCCATGGTTCAAACCCAGGGTCTTCTTTACCCATGTGTAACTGGCCCATGCACAGTGCTGATGCACGCAAGTAGTGCTGTGCCATGCAGGGGTGTCCCCAGTGTAAGGGAGCCCCATGCGCAAGGAGTGCGCCCCATAAGGAGAGCCGCCCAGAGCGAAAGAAAGTTCAGCCTGCCAGGAGTGGCAGCCACACACATGGAGAGCTGACACAGCAAGATGACACAACTTAAGAGACACAGATTCCCGGTGCCGCTGACAAGAATAGAAGCGGACACAGAAGAACACACAGTGAATGGACACAGAACAGACAACTAGGGTGGGGAGGAAAGGGAGAGAAAGAGAAATAAACAAATAAATAAATAGGAAAAAAGAATAGAAATGAATCCCCTTGAATCAATACAATTTAATACTCAAATACCATGCATACTGAAAATACTATAACACAGGGAGTATGGCTCAAAAAGAGAAAAAGATATACAAAAAGGACTGCAACTAGTAATAAAAATACTGGGGAATTCAGAACAATACATAGAAAATTCCAGTCGTTATGAAACTGCTTTTCCCTGAATTGCATGCCTGAAACCTACAAGTTCAACTCTCCTGGTTAAACTCAGGATCTAGGTGAAAATGTAAAGGGGAAGAAAACATCATAAAGACAAGAGCTCATCTCTTCTGCTCATCAACTGTGAATCCTCTATTGCAAATTGTTCCATTCCTGAGCATATGCTGCACATCAGACAACTGGCAAGTATCTAAGAGCATTGACTGTTGTCTGTGCCTAAGCCACAATAAGAGCACCAAATTGCCTTTTCATTTGAAATCCTGCCACAACCTCTACCCCAGTGGGCAGCCTTAAACAGCAGCTTCACATCCCAAGCAGATGTGGAACACAGGAACCACAGCAGGACCACGATTCCAAATGTAGGTCTGCCCTCGAATCCTGGCCCCTGCTCTATCTCCTTGCAGCAGAAACTAGACTGGAAACAAGACAATTTTTTTTTCTGAGTGGGGGTGGAAGAGAGGAGAGGAAGAGAGCTGGAAAGGAGAAGGAGGGTTAAGGGATGGGAAACCAACAAAATGCGGTTCCTTTTCAGGAAGCTGCAAGGTTGGATCTTTCAGAGCAGCTCGTGTTTTTTCAAGATGCACTTTCTTTGAGGCCCCCCACTCCGGATACCCAGTGCCCTCCTTTCAGAACAGGACCTTGCATGACCACCAGCCAGGGGAAGGAGCTGGGGCATGGCAGCGGTCACAGTTCTCTTGGATAAGCTTTACCGTAATCTTCATAAACCTCAATGTTCAAGGTGCAGAGGGAGATTGGAGGAAGCTTGTTTTTCCGTTGGTTTCTCTCTGACTGCTGTGGCTAATCATTCCTAGAACAGGAAGCTGGAGAAATTGAGGTGGGAGACACTTGCGACCAGTCAGGTTTCCTCATCCTTCTAGGGTACAACTGATTAGGAAAAGCTTCGGTGTTACATAACCTCCTTCCTTCAGGGTGGTTTCTCATCAAAAGGTGAATGGGTTGCCGGCTCCTGAGAATGGCCCACCCCTGAGAAGCCTGGTTGTTTTGGTCTTGCTCTGCCCCATCGCAACACCCCGCAGCACCAGTAGGGCAAGAAAATCTAATCCATGTGCTCACTCAACATTCATGCCCACCATTCTAGGTACTTGGGATTCATCACTGAACAAAATAAAGAATTCTACCCTAGTGGACTCAAATTCTAGTGGAGAAAGAAAGACAGTGAACAATAATAAGTAAGTAAATTGTGTAGTATGTTAGAAGGTGTGAAATCAATGAAGGCAGATCAAGGTCAGAATGATGGGCAGTAGTTCAGTGAGCAGGTGGTAGCAACTTTAAACTAGGTCCAGGTGGGCCTCCTTGAGAAGAGACATCTGAGCAAAGACTAAGAAGATGAGGGTGTTGATTATGGGAACATCTGAAGGACAGCAAAGGGAGCAGCCCACGCAAAGGCCTCCAGTGGGCATGCACCCTGTGTGGTAAGGGTGGGTGGAGCAGAGCCAGCAAGGGAGAGAACTGTGGGAGATGACACAGGACCGATAACAGGCGATGAGGGCAGGTAGGGAGTTACAGGTCATCTAAGGACTTAGCCTTTTAGAGTAAACAAAATAGGAGACTTTGCCGTTCTGAGCAGAGACATGACATGAGCTGACTCTTCACACTGGTGCTGACACTGAGCTGAGAACAAAATAGTAAAGTCTTTCAAATATCAATAGCTGTCTGCAATAGAGGCCCCCTCAAAGACTCTGGTTCAAGTTAGATGACTGCACACCCACTCCACCCTCATTAGCCCTATTAGCCTAAATGTTTAATAAAATGATTTACATCATTCAACTGACCCATCAAGAGTTGAGGAAACAATTTTGAGTTTATTGTCCTACAGAAAGAATGGTTTTACTTTGAGTCATTTCCCACTCCCTTAACATACTTCCTTGCAACCAAAGAGACAAAATCCAAGGACCCCTAGCTGGGGTACAATCTACTCTCTTAGAACACAGCAATGCTAAATGGCAGCTCTGAACCCCCATATCATTAACACTTGCTCCAACCCTCAGAAGCTGGTCACCCAGAATGATTTATGGAATGCACTCTATTTTTAAACTACTGACACAACAAACACATTAATATTTCAGGGATGTGGTAGATTAGGGGAGTTCTTTTAAGGCTATCAGTTTATTTTGAACAGAGCTATTAGCCTTTTTTATAGAAGCAACTACGGTTTGTTGCTCTGAGAGCATGAGGCCAGGGGAAGACAGAGCAGATGCAAGAAAAACCATGCAAAGCCTGGACCAGGCTCCCACCCCAAAATTTCAACAAACAAGAGTAAGGTCAGTTTAGAGGAAACACATGGAGATCAGCTAGATAGGAATCGTTGACCTTTGAACTTGAGAACAAGAAAGTCACTTAGATATTGTCCAATCCTGACATTAACTCATGGCTCACAGGTTCAAATCCAACTGACAGATAGGCGTTTGCACTGTACAGTTTTGAAAGCAAATTTTATGCAGGTGCCAACATTGACAAACCAGGATATTTCATGCAAACAGTTGCATTTATTGGTTTTCTTTAGGAATAAGAATATCTGGCCACACTAAATCTACATTCCAACACATGACTTTCCCTGTGGATCAGGCAGATGGTCTCCAGTCCACCCCACCTCACCACTCACCATTACTTATTTCTGGCTTATTTCACTCATGACAGCTCTAAATTTGTGAATCCCTCATCTAATACTCTCTGTAGACAAACGTAGAAAACTGGCCTAGAATGAGGGAGGTGATAGAGTCTTCTGTCAGAAAATCAAAATCCGTTGCATTCCTGCCACCCCTAGAAAAGAATGGGCCTAAAAATAAAAACCTCACAGGAATTAAATCTACATAGACCAGTCTTCCTCCTAATGCAACCTGATGGGCAAGCCTCTGGGGTCAGTCAGGTACTTGGTGATGTCATGGAATCATTTTTAATTTGGCTTTTATTCTAGTTCACTTGGTATCCCACAATGAACTGCATGTGGGGTCAAAGGCTTGAAAATGCAGTTAGGTGCCCCAGGCTTCACAGGGTTCAGGTGGAAACCATAAATATACGAGGTTCCAGATGAGCTCTGCAGCAAACTGATGGAAACCTCCCAGCCAGTCTGGCTGGTGGCACTTAGACATTGGCATAATGTCAAATGATGCATCTGCCAGCCACTCTCCCTCACTGGATGTGTGGCCTGGCCTGGTCTGAAGCCAGTGGTGAACTATTTTAGAAAACCTGTCTTTAGGACCAGAGGCACTGCTTTCTGTGCCCTTTCCACTTGGCTAATGACTCCAGATTGCTTTCTGGATCCACCCAGGCCCATGCTGTTCTGTTCCTTGCCCATTCTCACACTCTTAAGCAAAGTGCTAGATCTTACTGCATAGAAGCTTACTGCCTTTTCCCTGGGGTAGTTCCCACATTGGGGTTTTACTGTAAAAGGGGAAGAAAAGAGCTCATGAATCAACAAACAGGGAAGGGAGGAATATGGGGGATCAGAATACTTTCCTGTGCATTCATTCATTCTTGTATCAAACCAGCACTGAGCCCTTACTGGGCTGGGTGGTTAGAAGGTGAAAACAGGGTGAACCTACCTGCTCTTCCCTCAGGGAGATCACGATAATTCCTGATCAGTGTAACACCTGTGAAAACTGAGGGGCCCTCTTGAGCCTCACTTTCCTCGTTTATAATAGGACTGTACTAACTTCCACATAGGCTCACTGCAAAGAAAAAATGGGGAAAAAGCACTCTTTACCAACTATAACGCCCAACTTTATCCCCTGACTCCATCTCAGGTTACTTGTTCTCAGAGGGCCTGAACCATTGAGGAGCCCTGCCTTAAGTAAATCAGTGTGGGGGGAGGGAAAGCGTTTCCTGATGGTAGAAAGCAAACTGAGAAATGTAGAAGTAGTGATAGGAATAGAAAACCACCATTTATTTTTTTTTTTAATTTTTTTATTTTTTATTGACTTTGTAATAATATTACATTAAAAATATATATGTGAGGTCCCATTCAACCCCACCCCCCACCCCCCCTCTCCCCCCCCCAACAACACTTGTTCCCATCATCATGACACATCCATTGTATTTGGTAAGTACATCTTTGGGCACCTCTGCACCTCATATACATTGGTTCACATCATGGCCCATACTCTCCTCTATTCCATCAAGTGGGCCCTGTGAGGATTTACAATGTCTGTAGAAAACCACCATTTAGCAACCATTTTAATAATAATCGATTCAGGGGGAATCATCGAAGTATGATGAAACTTGTGGGTAAAGTGTGAGGAGTAACAGAATGTTTACATAGTAAAACATCTTCCGAAAAGATACTTATTAATTACAAAGGGTGAAACAGTAACTTAACAGTACAGAAACCAGGCGACACCACCTAGGTGTCACCCATAAATGGTGGTTTAGCATCACCATTAATGGGACAAATTGGCATCACACGCCTCCTGACAGTTATGCATACAGAAGGATATAACATCACTCTGTGGTAGTTGTGCCAAAAATGCATAAACCGGATCTAATTATGGGGAGATATTAGATAATCTCAGATTGAGGGACTTTCTACCAAATATCTGACATGTCAATGTTGTAAAAGCCAGAAAAATGGAAGAGCTGTTCCATATTAATGGAGGCTAAAGAGGTGCAGACAAATTCAATGCATCATCCAGTGTTTCTCTTTGCCATCCAATATATTATTGGGTTAACTGGTGAAATCTGAAAAAGGTCTATAGATTAGGTTATAGTTCTCTGTAAATGTTCATTCTCTGTGATAATTATACTATAGTTATGTAAGAGAGTGTTTTTATTTTTTGAAAATACAAGTATTTAGAGGTAAAGATGAATCATATTTGGAACTTTCAAATCATTCAGGAAAATTATGTATGGAGAAGGAGGAAGAGGGAAATTAAGCAAATGTGGTAAATTACTAGCATTTGGGGAATCTGGGTGAAGGGTATGCCAGAATTCCTTGTACTATTTTCTCGATTTTTTAAATAAGCTTGAAATGCTGTCAAAATAAAATTTTAAAACAATGGCAAGAAAGGGGCTGAGTGGGATACACATTGACTCTCTTACCAAACCCAGAAGCATCACAAAACCTAACAGAGAGGCCTGGCTGCACTTTCCAGAAACCCCAGATGCCAAATATGTTTCATCCATTTTTCCTCCCTATCTTTAGGGCTTCTGATATTCATGACAAGATGGGAAAAGGCGCTAAATGGGTCCATTCCCTCTGTGATGGTTTCCTTTAACTACCTACCCATACAACAGAGCAGTCTCATCAGGACTAGCGCTCCTTGCCATGCCAGCTGGTCTTAAAATTTATCTCCTGGAACTTATAGTCCACATGATCCTCTCCATTCCTTATGGAAGGCAGGGTACTGCTACTGCAGTGCATCCTGCCAACAGAGATAAATCATGCAGAAATCAGGGGGGAATTTGGTCCCTGGTGCTGTTTGTACCACCTGATAGCTTTTTACTGTATTGGACTCTTCATATGCCATGTGGGCCATGTGGTCAATTCCTATCCTTCCTGAAAAAAAACTCTACTAAAATCAACCTGGCCTAGGATTCTTCGCATTTTGGAGAGTCCTTAAATGGCCAATCCCAGAGAACGAGCGCAATTTGAACCCTGCCACCATCACCACAGGAACACCTAACTGAGGACAAGAATTTTCCCCTCCCTTCACCTAAGACAGTCTAGAGAAAGTGCAAGAGTGCCCCCTTCTTCCCAGAGTTGGAACTGTTCTCATTAGCCCTTCACACATTTCAGCCTTAAGAGGGATTAAAATCAGAACTTTAAAAGCATTATGCTGATTGAAAGAACCTAGACACAACAGAGTAAATGTGGTATGATTCCATTCATACAAAATATCTAAAATAGCAAATTAATAGAGACAAAAATAATTGAGGTTACCAGGGGGCGGGCAGGGGGCCAGAGAAGAATGGGAGGTTATTGCTTACAGGTACAGAGTTTTTGCTTGGGGTCATGAAAAAGTCTTGGTGATTCATGGTGATAATGGTAGAACAGCTCTATGAATGTGATTGAGACCACTGAAATGTACACTCAAAATAATTAAGATGGGAACTTTTGCATTATATATATATATACACACACACACACATATATATGTTGCAACAATAATACTTTCTAGAAAGCCTCCAGTTCCGGAGCACACAGTTTTAAGCACTCTGCCACAGTTGTCCCTTAAGCCAGCGATAACCATCTACCATACCATACCATTGCACCTTTACATTCTCATTTCATCCCTTCCACAACTTCAAGAGCAAAACGGAACATGGCGATCATCACATCCTCTGATGGATGACTTGAAATAGACCCATAAATGGTAAAGTTACTTATCCAAAGGACTTGCCTCAGAACACCTTGATATCTCCATCTTTAAAACTCAGTGGCTGGGATAACAGCTGCTCAATCCTCCTGCATTCCTAACAACATAGGAGAGATTCTGTGTCATCTTTGTTGGATCCAAGGCCAGAAGAGCATGTGGGAGGGCTGAAGTCCAACAAGAGTGGAAAGCAGGATGGAGACCATCCACAGTGACTTACCAGGCCAAATACAAACTTAGTTCATTGTCCTATTGGGAATGACCCAGTCTGAAGGGATCTTGGTTTCCCATGAAGCCACTGTTCTTCTCTCCCTTCCCTCAGTATTAGCTGCCAGAATAGAACTATCTACCAAATCTGAAGAGAAAATTCACTAGACTTGTGTCACGGAGAGAATAGATTCAGGACTGCAGAGTTCAAGGCTCCTTGTTCACTCTAGAAACATGTTTCCAATGAGGGAGAAGGGGAGGGGAGGACAGGTGCTGCTTCAGGGACCAGTGAATTTCCTGTCTCAGGAGTTTGCAAGCAGAAGCAAGACATAGCAACCCCACTTCTCAGTGAGAACTCTTGAGAAACACAGGTACTTTTGTTTGCACATGGAGCCACACACATGGCTGTTTTTTAATAAGAGGGAAAAAATGACAAATGTTTATCAATAGAGGAATGCCAAGTAAATTATGACACATCCCTTTTAGGAAATCCTAAGGTTCAGTTTAAAAGAATGAGGTAGATCAATGAGCATCTTTGAGGAAAAGTCTCTGAGTTATATTAATGAGAGACAAAATGATTTAATTTCTGTTAAAACATATGCACACAGAGGTACTCAAAATGTCTGTAAATACACAGTTAGAGGTCTAGAAGGATGTGCATCAAAATGATAATAGCAGTTTTCTCCAAGAAAAGCTGGGGGAAGATAGTCCAAAGGCGATTTCAGTCTTATATGTAATGTTTTACTATTTTACCATAATAATGTATTTATATATTGGATATGTAACTGTTTATTGATTCTTTCTTAAAATCTAAGACCTTCCTACTGGATACCTCAAATGTCAACTAGACACAAGACCAGCTTCTCTTTTTCCCAGACCAGCCATTGGCAAAAATCAACCCAAATAAGGTCTTTCAGAATTCAATCAGTGGGTAAGATTTGAGGAAGATGGACCCAAATATCAGAGTGTTGGACCAGAAAATGGCATTGAAGGCATTTCCAGTCCAAAGATTAGCGGAAACTAAGTATATCAATGCACTATGCAGCATTAAGGACTGATTCCAACCGGGCGAGAAAGACTTTTCTGTCCTTCCATGGAACCTGACATGCTCACCACCATAGGGCACACACACTTTCTCCTGCTCCCAAGTATAGGGCAACAAAGGAGTCAGCTCCAACTAAGGCCTATTTCCAGGGGCAAAGTCCTATCTCTGGCCAAGGACTCAGGTCTGGGGTAAATAGGGGTAGACCCTACTATGGAAGCACATTACTAAAGGTGTGGTTCTTCCCAAAGAGAGGCCGGAAAGAGCATCTGCTACTGTCCCCGCCTTGTAGGAGAGGCAGATATATTCAGATGCACTGATCCAACTGCATGGGATTACCTACACTATGCCAGAGATGTCTGGATTGGTTGTTCCTTTACTTGAAAATCAAGAGGTTATAGCTTCGTGAGGTGCATTGTTGAGATAAACAGAAGAACAAGAAAGACCAATCTGGAATGCTCCATAGTAGTGAGTCCAAAGACTGTTTGCTATCAAATTGTACTTACCAGTCATGGAAGGAGGCTCTGCAATGGCCATGCTCACCTTGTAGACCAAAGTTCTTTGCGTCATGGTGGTGGTTATTGACTGGCAAGTTTAGCAGTTGATGGTGCTGGAACCAAGAAATGTCTTGCTGAATGACTTTCAAACAGAAACTAATTATTTGGACTCCAAATTACATGGAGAGGAAATGGAAAATGTACTACACTTGGAAATTGAAGACCGGGGATTAAAACTAGGATCTGCTACTCATGAGTTGTGTGACCTAGAGCGAAACAGTACCTACCTGAGCCACAATTCTGTCACCCACAAAAATGGGTATCATATTACCAAGCCATTGGTCACAAGGTTGTCATAAATATCTAACCAGGCCCAAGTGCACACAGCTAGCAAGAGAGCCCAGCTAGAAACCCAGGCATACATGGCTGCAGGTTCTCACTTTCTTTCCTGCCACCTGCCCCTATTGGTGTGTCGGGTTTAAAATACTGGTTATTAGAACTCCACTCTTCCAGGAATCAATGAATGAGTAAGCTAATAAATTGTTGATTCACTCGTAAATGCTATTAAACAGTTATATGCATAACACATGAGATCTGTTTCATGTTCCTAAAGAAAAAAAAATATGTATTTACCCGAATTTGGTGTGGGTATTTCATATATTAATATAAGTGTGTGTTTGTATCTGTAACACATATGTGTGTTTAAAAGAGAGGGAACATGGGAATGAGTCAAAGACAAGTGATACCCGTTATGTTAGCAGCCCCCTCGATATGAGATGGATGCCAGGCACCTGTCTAGAAAGTCCGGAAGCCCTTTGGGTATTATCCCTCCTTTCACACCTCAGCTGACAGCCCTTACTTTTAATTTCAGGGAGAATTGTCTTTGAGGCGTAATTCTAGCTCCTTCTTCCATCAGCATTTGGTTCACAGAAAAGGTCAGGGTTGAAATTGGATCTATTCTCTGCATTTCCAGGGTTGTGGCTGAAAATGAAACATCGGAAAGCTTTGTGATCAAATAACCAATGTGATCAGATAACCTGTCATTACACAATAAAGGCCACCAGCTATTGCCTCCACTGCCACACTGGAGAAAGGAGGTCTGTGGAATGCTGAGCTTCTAAGGCTGGCTCAGAAATGCGGCTCTGGCCGCCAAGACAAAACACAGCTGCCTTTTCCACTTGCATTTCATGTTTTCAAAACCCACAATTCTCCAATTTCCCCGTAGCTTCTAGTTTTCAGGTTGGACTGAGTTTAGTGATTTCACTAGTCCTGGAGGTAGTTAGGAGTCAAGGGTGCTGATTCTTTCTCCTGTCCTTCCAAGCTGTATGAATTGGGCAAGTTCCTTGGCCTCTCTGGATCTCAGTTTTCCCATCTGTAAAATGGGAATAGTGATATTTAGAGGCTGAAATGTGTAGTTCATGTGTAAGCACAGAATAATAATCAGCTCAAAGGATTTATTATGCTGAAGCAGAAAAATGCTAACATAGTTAAAATATGAAAGTATAATTTTTGATTAGGTAAAAAGGGACAGTGTGTTTTAGATAAGACTAGTGGCCATGAAATTATGTGCATCTATTAAGACACAGTTTAAGCTTCATCTCCTTGGGAAGCTTTACTTGAGCCTAGCTGAGCAGGTCCTCATCTGTGCCTCTCCCAGCTCTGAGCCAGCGCTTCATTATTACACAGAGCATGCTCATTTGCAACTGTTTTTTTTTAAGAGTTATTTATTTATTTATTTATTTCTCTCCCTTCCCACCCACCCCCCCCCCCAGTTGTCTGTTCTCTGTGTCTATTTTCTGCATCTTCTTCTTTGTCCACTTCTGTTGTTGTCAGCAGCACGGGAATCTGTGTTTCTTTTTGTTGCATCATCTTGCTGTGTCAGCTCTCTGTGTGGGTGGCACCATTCCTGGGCAGGTTGCACTTTCTTTCACGCTGGGCAGCTCTCCTTACAGGGCGCACACCTTGCACGTGGGGCTCCGCTACGTGGGGGACACCCCTGCATGGCACGGCACTCCTTGCGCGCATCAGCACTGCACGTGGGCCAGCTCCACATGGGTCAAGGAGGCCCAGGGTTTGAACCGTGGACCTCCCATGTGGTAGACAGACACCCTAACCACTGAGCCAAGTCCACTTCCCTCATTTGCAACTGTTTATCTACCTGTCTGCAATCTCCCCACCAGATTGTGATTGGCCCGAAGGCAGGGGTCATGTCTTATGAATCCTCTGATCTCCACCACTCAGCACAAGGCATTCAATAAATGCTTACTGAGAAAATTGACTGCAATTTTAATCACCAACAATATAGATGATCATTGAATCACTAAATATTACACAAAATTTTAATGGAGGGTAAGATTTATTATGCCCCATTTTAAATGATGACATTGGAGCTTACAAAAGGGAGAGGATTCTCCTAAAATTGGAGAGCTGGTGACAGAGCTCAGACTGGATATGGCATCTTCTGACCCAAGGGCAACACTGCTTTCACCACCAAATGCCTTCTCCCAGAGACGGTTGTCAGATTAAATTAGGATGTGCAGTTAAATTTGAATTTTAGATAAGCAATAAATAATGTTTTTGCATAAATATGCCCCACTTAGGACACAGTTCTACTACAATTCTACTTATCTGAAATTCACATTTAACCAGGTGTCTTATTTTTCTATTTTCTTTCTAAATTGGCAGTTCTACTCCCAGACTCAAGTATGGACTTAGCTCATCAGTCCCCCACAGTCCCCTCACTGACCTCAGACTTTGGCAAGAGTAAGATGTGGACCAGGTGGCACGTTTTATGAAAGTTCGAGGAACAGGGAGGGAATTAGAGTGTGGCACTAAGTTGAGGTCTCTGGGTGAGGCCAGAGAGGTGTGAGAAGGAGCAACACAAGAAAGAAGGAAAGATCTGGGCTTTGCAGTCAGAGCTGGAATCCAATCCAGGCAATGCCCCTCACCATCTCGAGACTGGGTAAAGCTATAATGGTACTATTGCCAACCTCATAGAGTCATTGCGCTGATCAAATGAAAAAATGCATGTTTAGTGCTTAGCCCAAGGCCTGGCACTTATCAAACTCCCATTTATTGACGGTTTTGCATAAGCCCAGCTCTCTAACAAAAAGTGTACCTAAGTTTTCTCTCACGCAAACCTCCTAACAATTCTCCAAGGTGATTACTATTATTAATTGCTATTTACTAGGGTGCAGTGAAGTTGACGTTGCCCAAGGCCACACAGATACTAAGTGGTGGAGACAAGACTGAATCTAGGACTCCTTGCACTTCACGTCTTTCTTTCTGCCTTATACCAAGCTGCTTCGAAGAAGCCTTTGGTGGCTTCAGCTTTTGATAGCCCCTTCAGAGCTAATGCCAATAGGAGCTTGAAGCCATTTCTTGGTGGCTTCAAGCCTTTCCTTTCTGAAACAGCCCCTTGAGCCCTGAGACAGGGGCCATGGAAGTGGGGAAGTGGGGAAGCATTGGCCCATGCTTCCCCTCCAAGACTAGGTGCAGGAGGGTCGGGGCCAACAGGGACCCACTCCCAGAGTCCTTCAAGTGACCGGCCCAGGGGGCACGGCTGCACTTCCGGCCTGTGGCCTCTCTTTCACGCTCTGGGACCTACTCTTTGCTTCATCTCTCTTGGTCTGGAGCCAGGGGTGGGCTGTGGAAAGACATGAGGGTGGACAAGTCTGAATGGAGCCCCCCCTCCTATGGTCACCCCCCCAGCCCCAATTCAGTTAACGATTGCAGGAAGTGGTTTGTCCGTTTAGAAGTCGTCTCAGCTCTGTGGCCCTTCTGAGAAATGAACTTGCAGTTCTCTAAAGATAGATTGCGCAAAACAGGAGGGAGCAGCCCCCAAGGACCCTCCAGCGGCAATCCTCCTGAGGACTTCCAAGGAGCTCTTTGAGCACCCCCGGCCCCCGCCCCACCCCCCTCCAGCAGCTGCTGCCTGGGGATGGATCAAATCAACGCTCCACTGTGGTGTGTGTGCTTGTGCAAGGCTCGGGTTTCGTATCCCCAGTGAACAAATTTTGCTGGGGTTGGGGGGGGGGCATGAAAAATGGGGGGAGGGGAGTTAAGGATGGTGGGGGCGGGGTTTTCAGCTGCTCATGTCATTTATTTTCCATGGGATCTTAACTGTAATTTCAAACTGCATCTGGGTTTTCTGAAACTATGTGATTTGACATGAGGTTCACAGAGAGTTTAGGCCTCTCCGCTTTAGTACTTTCACGCCTAGAGAAACAGGTGGCAGGATCTAGAAGGAGATGTGAGAAGGGGGGTTGTAATCTCCTCATGGGGGTGCAAGTTAATAAGCAATTGGCTTGTGCAGGAGTGGGGGTGGGCCGGGGGCACTCAAAAGTGGTATTTCCTACCTACTGGGCAGGGTGGCCTTTGGTAGAACAATTCTGCACCATGATTTTTTTCCCCCTTTGGGCAATGAGTTCTTAAGCAATTGCTTTAGGAATCAGGGATTGGTTGCTGGAAGAAGAAGGGGTAAAATGGTCATGAGGCGTCCAGTTGCCATCAGCCCCTCTTGGTACCACTCTGAGGTGGGTTGATCCTACCCTTCTGCCCTCCTCAAAGTTGATTACCATTTGTTTGTGGCTCTTCTCTCCTGGTTATAGAGAGTACAGAGGGAATGAAGACAGAAAGGACCCAGGACCTCTGAGGGAGAATAAAAATGCAGATGAAGAGAAGGTCCGAGGATTACAAAGTACACGCTTGGCAGGGGAGGGGGTGATGGCCTCTCTGGAAGGGCAGGAAACCTGGGGCTGAACAACATGAAAGCCCTCCTGGAGGAGGAGAAGGATGAATTCATGAGGAGACAATGCAGGGAAGGTTGACTTCAGCCTGAGCACTTGGCATGGGCAAAGGTATGAAGATAGAGAACAGCCTGGAACTACATGGACTTGCAATTGCTCTGTTGGGTTTATAATTGTTCAGGAGGAAAGGAAACAGGCCAGAGTGGGATTGAGGCTCACTAAAGCTTTTGGCCATGGAATTCCAGGGGGGCAGGGTCTGCCCTGAGCTCCACCCAGCCCAGAATGAGCCTTGAGCCAACGTGGAACCCCTAGGAGAATGTGTTAGAATCTTCCAACTAGACAGGACTTTAGAAATCATCAGTTAGCTCCCCAACCCCAACCTTGGGCTCAGTTCACCACAGTAAATTTAGCAGCTAGAGAGCTCTCCCAGGACCAATCTGAAGCCTGACTCCAGCTTAGCATTCAGAGCCTTGGGATAAGCCATGAATCCCAGCCTCTCCTCCCTCTCCCAAAGTACAAGCTCTTCAGATTATTCTCATCCCCTACTAGGTTGTATGGCCAAGAACTCTCTCTCCTCTTCCAGCACATTCTCACATTTCCACTGTTTCCCCAGAAACTTACTTCCCTTCCACCTCACCTTTTCCACTGAATGTTTATTCCTCCTTCTCCTCCTTACTCTAAACCTGACTGGCAGTACTTTATAGGGAACTGCCTTCTCGATGGCCCTCTCAGGTGGAAGCTACAGGACCCGCATGCCTCAAGGCAGGAAGACGGAATCAGAATAGTCACTCATCCCATTTCCAATACCCCATCCCCACAACATGGCAAAATCTCAAGCCTAAGAAACTCACAATTGCCTTCTTTGCTCTTTTACTGGGGTGGCTGAAAATAGCTGGAGGAAATCCCATAGGCACTCTGCTTGGGTAACATAATATGCTCTCATGAGCTTAACAAGCATCTATATACGATGTCTCCTAAATCTACATATCCAGCTCCAACATCATTTCCAAGTCCTATATTCAATTATTCATTTGCCACCTCTATGTGAGATATAGTTGCGGGTTCCTTAAAATCATAAACAGCCCCATTCCCCTGTGTTTCTAATCTCAACTTCATCATCATGTACGCATCATCACCTACGTTCTCTCAGTTACCAAATCTTAATGATTTCCCCTCCTTATGTATTTGTTCCCTTTACCTATTAATCTAGACCCAAAAGCCTCATAACTGGCCATACACCACCTCCCTCCTTCCTGCCTAACTTGGGTCCATCCTCAACATACCTTTAGGAGGCTTTTGTCTGTTGACCTCTACTTTCACATCCCTTTCAGAATAAAGCCCAACTAAGTGCTCTTTACACTTGAATCCAAGCCTCTCTGACCTTGTCCCTATCACTCTCTGTGCCTATGCCTCTGCTTCTCATACTTGCTCTTTGTAATTGTTAGCACCAAGTTTCTCTCAATTTCTACACATGCCAAGATGATTCTCATCTCTCACCATTGCTTAGGAAGGTCCCGCCCTCTTCTTTGATGGCAAACTACCACCCAGGCTTTCAGACTGGATTCTGACATCGTCTCTTCTGTAAAGTCATCTGTAAATCCCCAAGTCTTCCTCTGATCTCCTGTGGTACCCCATGCATTCCTCTATACAACTCAGCACACTATTAAACTGAGAAAACAGAAGCATTTGGATGAGAACATCCATCTGCTTCCAGCATCACAGCAAACCACCTAACTTTGTATGGGCCTTATGTGCACTGGATTCTGAAGTAGTAAGGTAAGGCCAACTGCTCCAGTTTTTCACTTGACCCTTTCCTCCTCCTTCTACTCAAGGACTTTATTCCAGCAATTTTCCCCTCCTTTCCCACATCATCATTTTCTTCCTCTCTCTTAGAGCAATCACATCAGCATCAAATATGACGTTACTTATCCTCTCTTTAAAAAATATAAATCTCTACTCATTCTGTTTACCCTTCTACCTATTGTCACTTTTTTCCCTTACAGAAAAACTCCTCAAAAGAGGAATCTCTTGAGCTCACTGTTAAAACACTGCAATTACTCTCCATCACTTTCAGAACAAGGCTAGGAAAAGGCTCCTTCCACGGGACTGGGAGACTTCTAGGTTACATCAGTCTTGTGGATTTCTTCTCACCTCACTGGCCATGGCTGTTCGGCTCCTTTGCTGATCTTTCTCATCTCCACAAACTCTAAATGATGAAGTGCACAAGGGTTCATTCTCTATATCTGTTTTCTAGCCAGACCCACTCCCTTGATAATTTTATCCAGTCACATTACTTTATATATGATCTATATACAGATTTACATCTTAAGCCTGGCTGTCTCTCTCAAACTCCACATTCTTATATCCAGCTACCCCTCTACTTGGATATAAACAGGCATCTCAAGCTTAACCATTCCAAAGTCAAACTCATCAATGTCTCCCCTAAATATACTGCTCCCAAAGTCTTCCTTATCCCATTAAGTTATTTTCAGTTGCTCAGGACAAACTCTTTGAAGTCACCTTGACTCTTCTTTCTCTCTCATGCTCCACATTTATTCTATAGTAAATCATATAGCTCCACCTTCTAAATAAATCTAGAACTGGGCCACTTCTGACTACCTGCATTATTATCTCCCTAGTTGAATCCATCATCATTTCTCAACTGGATTAAATCTAGTCTCTGTTGATACCTTTGCTCTCCTACAATTGATTCCCTACAAGTAGACAGGGGGCTTCTATTACAAAATATCCCTGTTCATGTCACTCTTCTGCCCAGAACCCTCCAACAATTTCCCATTACCTTTAAGGTAAAAGCAAGTCCTTATAATGACTTACAAGCCTCTACACAGTCTTCTTCCAATCCCCAATAACTTTCTGATCTTACCTGCCTCTACACCCACATTCTGCAACATTGTTGACTTCCTCAATATTCTGGGAACAGAACATTCATAAATGCCAGGCAAGGATTTGCCCCTGCTTTTTCCTCACCTAAAATGCTCCCTACCCTTTCCTCCTCATAACTTTCATGTCTTTATTCAATTATTTCTCCATTATTCCTTACCTGGATGCCTTCTCCAAAATTGCAACACCAAAGGGAAATCTTGAGGTGTCAATAATGAAGAAGGAACTCTATGCTTGAGTGTTATACTGTCTGAGTTTTGGAAGCATGGAGGAGTTAATACTTTAACCATAATGGCCAGGTATTTGGTTTCCAGTGCACATGTAAGGATAGGGGATGTGGACCCATGTGTGTCAGGGAACTGAAAGTGATACCAATGCATGAAGTCAGAACCTTTAAAGGAGGATGAGAAAAACGCCAGTCCATAGAAGCAGAAAGAAAGCTTCTTTTTAACTAAGGCAATGAGCAGGAAGAAAAAATACCTCCCATAAAAAAATTTGAACTCCAGACCCTCAAGTTTCTCCAAAATAATGTGGAGCCTGAATTTATATTTCCCAAGTAGTGTGGGAATCTCAGTTCTAGAAAGTAACTTAAAATTACTTCTGGTCTGGAAAATTCATGATGATCAGCTCAGAATAAAATAAGTCATACAAATTTAAAAAAAAAAAACTCACTAAAGAGAAACCAGAAAGAAAAGGAGAAATATCTTCTAAGTACAAATGGAAAATACTTTTCAACCTACAATGCTATACCCAGCTCAACTATCAATAAAGATTTAGGCCAAAATTAAGATATTCTCAGATAAGAACTGAAGAACTGAAAGAGTTTATCCTGCATATATTGTCATAAAACAGTGTTTGAGGCAATTCTATAATGTCTCATGGCATAGGTTAAAAAATAAAACTTTATTGGTAAAACTTACAAAACACTATTAGCAAGAGAAAGCCAGGAGCTTCTCATCATGCTACAAAAGGGCGTGCAAGGTCAGATGTTGCTGAGTATGCAGTGTGTCTGTGATCCAGTGGAGATAGGAATTTAATGTGATATTTATATTAGTCAGGGTTCTCCAGAGAAGCAGAACTGACAGGATGTGTGTGTGTGTGTGTGTGTGTAACATATGGAGAGTTTTTATAGAAATTGGCTCACGCAGCCTAGGGAATCAGCAAATCCAAATTCTGTAGGGAAGATCACAAGTTATAATCTCCAATTAAAGTGCAGTTGAATTCCCCAAGAGAAGCTGGCTGGCAGAAATAGAGGCAAAATTTTTTCTTTCTGACTTCTGAAATATTCAGTTCTGGCTTTTAAGACCTCCAACTGTTTGAATAAGAGATGACCCTCACTGCTGAGAGCAATCACCTTCATTGATTATAGATGCAATCGCCACAGATGCAATCAACTGATTGTAGAGGAAAATCCATCTACTACAGCAATAATCAGACCAGTGCTTGCTTGACCAAACAACTGGACACCACAACCTAGCCACACTGGCACATGAAATTAGCCATCAAATTATATTGAGAGAATTTAAGAATCCAGTGATGAATAGAGGACATTACACTCATAAAATACCATTATTGGTTTGCTTATAGTCCTTACCTTGATATTTTTCACTTATTTGTTCTTGTTTATATCATGTACTCTATCTGAGCCTCCAAGGATACAAGGAAATAAATTCCTGCCATGTGGATCTCACACTTTTGTTCATTTGTTTTTGTAAAAGAATATGAAATCATTTTGTAAAAGTAAAGCACTATAAAAAGTGTACCTTTGGAGCTCAGAGACTTAAGTAAACCTAACTCAACTCCCCCACTCCAATATATAAATAACCTGAATCCAGAGTCTTCCTTATTATTTTCCCAAATTCTCTTCCTTTGGATCCCTTCAATCTCCCTTTCCACTTCCATACCTGCTATATCAATTATGCTCTCTGCCAATTTGCAAGAAAAAAGAATCCACTGGAGTGAAATATCTGGTGATGTTAGAAACTTTACTGAGGATTCAGGGATGTCAGAGCAGAATAACATCATTTCTTACTTCACAGTATTCTTCTATCCTGTCAACTTTAAATCTTGTGCTGCCCTGTGCCAAAGCCTGTGTTCCTAATACATGACCCTTCTGGCAAGCTCAGTACCCTGGGAAGTCACCCCAATCCCACTGCTTCCTTCCTGCATTACTGCAGTGCAAGATTTCCTCCATCATACCCTTCACACCTCATTTCCATGACTGACAAAGGAAAAGGAAAAGGCAGACTGTGGATTATTTTCTAAGAGCACAAATCCTACCAGAGTTTAAGGCATGGGAAAGTAAAGGGAGGAGAAAAGTAGCTTAGCTCTTCTTTTTGTGTCAGGATCTGGAATGTGATCCTGAGAAAATACCTTTGCATGTAAGGCTCAATTTCCTTATCTGAAAAATGGGGTGATTGGACCAGATCAGCACTTTCCAAAGTTCCTCTTTGAGAGAAAAAAATCAAACCTAATGATATTTTTTCTTCTAGATTCATGCATCTTTTTATCCTTTTGCAGTATTGTGACTTTAAGAAATGGTGTAGCGTACCCATAAGTGCCAGGAAACTATATGAGATCAACCTTGACATGCAATAAGGTTTTTTTGGTACCTGAGTGACATATAGCCACAAATCATTGCATTCGTGTAAGTCATTCATTCTATGATTGCTGGTATATCTGTCATACTAAACCTTCAATGAACGTTCAGCAATATTTTATAAAGTAACCTCATTGAAAAGTACCAAAATATTTGCAAAACATATTGTATGTTTTACAAACTGGGCAAATTAGGACTTGCCTAATTTGCTAGAACAAAAGATAGAAATAGTACCGCAGATAACACAATCTATTTGTCAATATAATTACTTCTACTGCTAACCTGGACCTTCAGGGCCTTGTCCTTGGATAAGAGCCTTTTATATGACCTCATTTACTCCTCATAGACCCCACCTCCATCTCGAAGGCATTATTGTCTTCATTTTGCAGATGAGAAAACTGAAGTTCAGCCAAGTGATATTACTTGCCCAAGATATCCTAGCTGGCAGGTGGCAGGTCCAAGAGTTGAATCCAGTGTTTCTCAGTCCAGCTTCTCTATCTAGATAGGAACACAAGGAGATCCTTTTGGGTTTTATGACATTAAGATTTTAGTAGGCATTCATTTATCCCTAAAACTATAAAATGAAGTACATTTTGCTTCAACATATCTTTATCATTCTTGACATATATTTAATTTCTCTAACTTGCTGTTTTGCCTGCCATTAAGTTTAGAAATGCATGTGATTTTTAAAATTAATGGTTGCAATGAATATCTAAGAACTTTTTTATCAGACTATTTGATTTTGAATGAGAATTATAACCCATGTATCAGTCAGGTTGGGCTAGGAGACTTAACACAATAAAGTTCATTTTTGACTCTTGCTTCCTGTGCGATGCGAGTCAGCAAGGAAGCTCTGTTCACTCACAGTCACTCGGGACCTCAGGCTGTCCGAGCCCCCTCCCACAAGGGCACTGATGCAGAGGGAAGGGAGCAGGATGGTTTCCAAAGCATCTGGCTGCAATGGACACGTCTCACCTCTCCTTAGATTTCATTGGCCAAAATAAGGCACATGGTCACCCCTGACCTTAGAGGCAGCCTGGGAAGTGAGATGCGGCCTTGAACCTGGAAGGTGACGATACAGAATGTGTGTCAGCCTTAGTGGCCACCATATCTCATGAGAGCCTGTGGGTCTTCTGTTCATTTGTAAAACTTCAGAAATTCTGGACACAATTCAATACTGCACCTTATCTCCACTTACAAGCATTCCTGCATCCCTTTCGTGTGCTCGGTGAGTTTTTGCCGCTTATAATAATTCATGTATTTATCCTCTCCCCACATCCCACCCTGCTGATTTATCTGCTCCAAGAGGTCAGGGCTTTTCATCCATTTTGTTCACTGATATATCCCTTAATGCAGTCCCTGGCATATCCTAGGCATGCCACAAATGTTATTGAATAAAGGAGTAAATTATTTCTAAGGAGCTTAAAGGTTCCTTCCAACTTTTAGTAGCTCGTCTTTCTTAATGCCTCCCAAGCCCATCGTCCCGTAAAGGGTGTAACCTAGAGGCACAGGTTCTGTAGTACACCTGGAGCCACAGACTCTGGCCCGCATTGGGCATGAAAGGCCTGAAATGATGGGGCTCTTGATTGTTGATCCAAACAGCTTGGACCCTTTTTTATAGGACTCTGCAGGCCCCTGGCACATACCTAAAACTATTTGGGAGGGACTGCTGGAGCCTGGACTTCAGTATCTAGAATTGAGAATTCAAACAGATAGCTGGGCAGGGCTTCTCTCCCCTGCTGCCCACCCTTCACAGAGACATTGAGGGCATTTTCTGGTTGTTCACCAGGATAATGGTAGCCCCCTGGCGAGCAGGCCAGCACCTTTTAAGCACCACAAGGAAACTGCTCCCCACCAGGCAGGCATTCCCAGGTCAGGGGCCCCTTCATGTCCCTTCCTCCCATCCCATAAAGCTGCAACCATTAGGAGTCAGTCACAGATCTACAAGCCAAAAGACAATTACAGAACAGTGGAAGGCAGGTCACAGGACTCTCAGAGGGCAGGGGACAGAGCCATTGGCCATGGACTTAATGCCAAACCCTTGTGACTTGTCTCTCCTGCCTGGGCTAACCAATCTGCATAATAGAAAAATATATCTACTTTTCACCAGGAAAAAGTATTTGTTATTCCCAATTCCCCACTACCTTCTAAGAAGGTGTTGCATGGTAAAAAATTGGTGAGGATGCAAAGTGCAGATGGGATGATGGGAAAAGGGCTTGGAAATAATGACCCTGAGGAGATGATGTGTGGAAACAATGGCTGCAACTAAAGGGAAGAGGGACACTCAGGGAGTATGTAGACAACCAAGGGATTTTTGTGAAGAGGATGGTCTAATGAAAAGGTTTTAACAAGTGTTTTGGGTGATGGGTGATGTAACCTAATCTTCTCTTTCATCTCCCCTATGAAATATTTAGTTAAAAATTATGTAAAAGGGAGTGTCAAATGGGGTTGATTTTTATTTTGAGGGGCGAGGAGAGGTACTGAGCCCTCTTAGGTTTTTCTGATGCAGAACCAAGAATAGAAGCAGGAATGAGAATGGAAACAGCACCCATAGGAATACAACCATATCCAGGGAGCACGAGGAAGGAGGGAGGGGGCTAGAGGCCTGTCACCATGTCTTCCAGGTCTGTGGCTAGATAGGTCATCACTAGGAGCTTTGGAGTGCAACCTCCCGCATGAGACTTCTCCCAAGGTTCAGGGTAAGACACTCAGGTAGCACTTCAAGGGAGGAAGAAGGATGTAGAAAGGCAGCCTGTCATCTCCCTAAAGAAGGGATGAGTGTGGTTCATCACTGTAAATTCCACACTTAAAGCATCTGACTCATTGCCTTGGTGGTGATCTTTTGGTGAATTAATTAATTTAAACAAAAGTGGCCTACCTGTCCTATCCATTTTTTCCAGGATTATTTCTTAGAGGTGGATAGCACCCTACATCTCAAATAGCAGAGGTGGTTTCAGTCTTACCTCTTTGGCTTTGGAAAGCTTGCCTTACTAACTCTCAAGAATTTAATTTTGCATGTCCTGTATACCTAGACAGAGATAATATATAAACTTAATGTTCACCTAAGATTCAAAAAGTTTGATTGTCCCAGAGATTCCAACAGGTAATTAAGAACCTATATTCCACCCGAGACAGCTCTCTGATGGAAGAGTCTATTCTGGAAAGCAGACAAAGAAGAGAAATTACATTCATTAAGGGTTACCTTGATCCAAGCACTCCACCAGGCAGCCTGTACACATAATTTCATTTAATCCTTCCTAACAGTCCTACAAGGAGAACATGGTTGTTCCTGTTTCAAAAATCAAAGAAGCTGAGGGTAATAACAGGCAAGAAACCTGCCCAAAGTCATGTAGGTGAAAAGTGACAAAGTCAGGTTCAAACCGAGTCCATCCACCAAACTACAGAGATGATGTCCTTGCCATCACAGTCAGATAAAAAATAAAATTAAAATAAGGTTCTATAGAATGTGATTACAACTTGATAAACAATGTCCTCTGGTATCCTAGTATATATCCAATTGCAGTTCCCAACCTTACCTAATTCTGTAAAAGAACAATCAGTCTTCTTGAATTTGACTGCAGAAATAGAAAAATAGACATTTCCTAATGTATGCATTAGGGGCTGATGAAAAGTGATTTTGCAACTCATAGATCTCAGCTCACATGGCCCCCAACTTATCTCATAGATTCTTTGAAATAAAAGATTACTCTGAGTCATTTGAAAAACAAATATACATTAATAAGTCCTGATGTTCCCATTAAGAGTCAAAAAAGTCTCTTTAGAACTTAGTTTAAGATCCTATAAATGCTTTGTTTTCCTACTACATTGCAAGAGTGTCTAGATTAAATCTTCCTGCAACAGGAGTGTTGCCTGTTCCAAAATAATTTTTTTGGCTTATAAAACCCAGTAAAGGGAAGTCTTCAAAAATGAAAAACCTTTCACATGGGTACATGAACCTACAGATCACAAAGTCCTGCCAAGTCTATCTCATCCGAATCTCTCCCAACACTCTGTGCAGTGAAAAGTATGGGAATGTTCCCTGATACACCTTCACTCCATCAGCAGTATTAATTGAAAGTCCAGTTCCTTTGCCAGAGGGTGTAGACAATGTGAAGAACTAAATACACACAGTCCTGCCCCCAGAGAGCTCCGAATCTAATGTGCACACAGACACTACATAATCACAGTCATTACACAGATAAATATATGGGTCAGAGCCAGGACGTTTATGAAATTTACCCAGAAGCAAAAGTTAGCCACAGCTTGCGAGTATAGGGGCGGGGGTTCACTCGCCTGCCTCCTATCATCGGGTCTTCTGGTTTGACTTACAGTGTCATGTAATCTATCCATCTCGGTTTCCTCGTTTGTAAAATGGGAGGATGATGGTTCCTATGTTATCTGGTCATCGTGTCTATGCTCATTGCCACCTTATGCACCCACCCCTCCCGTTTCCTTGCAAGGCTCACCTTCAGTGCAAAGGCTTCCCTGTCCACCCCACACCTCCTGTGCTATGATCCCTTCTCCCATCTTGACCTTGAGCTCTGGATCTTACAGTTTATTTCACTGCATTAAAAATAAAAAATAAGTCACTTTTATTGTTTTATTTTTTCCTATTATAAAAGCAATACCCATTCTTTGCAGGGAATAAAATATATGATAATACAGATAAGAAAAAAAAAAAGAGAAAAATGAAGCAATAGACTCTGACTCAGAGTTCATCACTCTGGGTATATATATTTTGTGCCTATCTTTCCAGACCTTTCTCTAAGCATATTTTCATAAAATTTTTCATAAACATTTTATATAGTGATTAAACAGAGCACCTATTCATTACTCTATCCAAATTATTTTCTTCCACTTTGCAAAAAATGCCCAAATATGTATAAACATCAAGCTCCAGAAAATTGAATCCACTTCCTTACATGGCAACGTATACTTACCTCTGCAATAGTATCAGTCCAACTGTAATTATTTCCTTGCCAACTAGTATAATGAGCCTGAACTACTTCTCTAGAGGTTCTTACTTCTGATTAGATAATGTTTACAGCCATCCTCTACCCCACCAATAATTCAATTAGAATAATATTATTCAAAATCAATATCTTCAAAGCTCCAACAGGGCTTGGAAATATGGACATGGAGGCGGTACAATGCACAATTCTTGGGACTGTCATATAGATCATAGTTTCTTTGAAGGGCACCTCCTTGCACAGTCTGCACGATACCCCTGTGGACTACACCCAGCTGACATGGCTGTTCAAGTTTTCCTTATCATCTGATGCGATGCTCATCCATTCATTCCATTTCCCTTCCTACCCATCCGTCGTGCCCTGAGCGCCCATAGTTTTTCATGTCCTTTGCTAGAGAACTTACCATACTCTGGTTTTCCCAGCTGGATTGAGCTTCTGGGAGGATGGGAGTGTCCACTATTCATCTTTGAAACTCTGATGCCGCAGTGTCTTATACAATGGCCTATGCTATCTGAGTCATGCCTGGGTCATAAAAGGCACTCAGTAAATATTAGTTGTCAGCATATGCAGTGCATAAATGAATGAAGGGACCAATGAATCCTCACATTCTTGTTCTGTCCTGTTCTCTTTCAAGGACTTCTGACTGCAGTTATTTAATTGTTTACTCTGTCATGATAACGTTTGTTCCATGAGGACAGGAACCTTCATTTATATATCTTAGAAATTGTTCAGTGCCTGGCATGTTAGAAGATGCTTGAGAAAAGTTTGTTGGAAAAATCAAGAAATGAGAAAATAAACCAATAAAATAAAATGATTCCCATTTTATGGATGAGAAGTTAATTAGCTAGTAATTGCCAGCACCTTTATTTAAACTCAAGTTGCTTGATCTCAAAATGCATGCTCTTTCCATTCATTATTCTATCTTCCCACCATAATAAAGTAATGGCACTCTCTTAACTGACTCTTCAGGTTAGCGTACTCTCTCTTAACCTGTGCAAACACATTGGCTGAGGCCCATAGAACCCGAAGGTCCCAGCTATGAAGCTAAATGGAATTATACTCCTATGCTTCTGGGTCATTCCCTGAGCTACAAGCTCATCAAGAATCATCAGTATATTTTTCTCAAACTAGTTCACATCATTCCCTCTCCCTGAGAAATGGGGATATAATGTTACTGGCCTTACAGGTTGGTAGTGTTTATTAATAAGTGAACTCAGGTAAAGCACTGAAAATAGTACCCAGCATCAACCCTGATAGTTACTATTTTTATGTCTGTAATTTAATGCAATAGTCTACAAACCTGTAGAACCTGGATATAAAAAAGCATTGTTTCTAGGAAAACTAAGTTGATTCTTTGGAAAATTTTTAACAAAGGCAAGTTTGTTTTAAAAACATGATGTTAAATTAACTATGGGCAGAAGAAATTTTGGAGGCAATAATTATGAAATGCTAAAAGTCTGAAATCTAATTTCTTCAAAAGTATCTTTAAATCCCTGAACTAAACTAAAACTGGAAACAAAGATGATGCATTATGGGTATGTCTTTTGGAAGAAGGAGGTAAACCAATACACAAAAAAATAGACTTGGATTTTCATCAGAATATGGGTGAATGAATATATGACCTGAGTTTTAAGTTAAAAAAAAAAAAAAACCTAAGTATACATGTATCTTTTTTTAATGATTGCCTTCTTTAAAAATCATGTTAAAGACAAGACTTCTAATACAGATGCTCAACTATTGAATGAGGTCATGAATTGTGATGCATGAATGAATGGGCAAGTTTGGTTCTCTTAATAAATGACCTATTTTATATCCCAAAGACCATAGTGCTAATCAAAGACAAAAAATTTTTCTTTTGTTACTGATCTGATGGCTTGTTAGACCTTGTAAGTAAACAAATGTGGGGACAGCTTCTTTTGATTTTCTCTTTCTTTTCAAGTTCCCAAAGCTCTTCTTTTCTCTACCATCATTTTCCCATTTTCTTCACCTGCTTGAGTGGATGAAAGAATCTTAGTGAAATAAAAAGCTCAATGAGGTGAAAATACATCCCATAAAAACTCCCATTAAGGAATTTACTGAAGGGGCTTGTACTCTCCTAACTTAGATGGCCATATTTTATTCCTCCCAAGGAAACTGGAAACCCTTAATCCAAAAAGAATGCAACTAGAATCAAAGAGGTAGAGGCAGATCAGGTTGCAATCCTTTATTTTCCAAAGACGGTTGGAGGGGAGG
Source organism: Dasypus novemcinctus (assembly GCF_030445035.2). NCBI lineage: Eukaryota > Metazoa > Chordata > Mammalia > Cingulata > Dasypodidae > Dasypus > Dasypus novemcinctus. The sequence continues at coordinate 93,029,243 of NC_080686.1, forward strand.
GATAAGAAGAAATTTATAACTAGCTATTCCAGAGTCCTGTGAGCACAAAAGTTAAATTATTCCAACTTTTGTTTGGTTTAGCAACCTGATGAACAAAGCAAGATTCTGTGTTGAATGGGAAATCAGTGCAAAACTGAAAATAAAAGTAAATAATAAATTTTAAATATAGCTTTATAAATAGTATGTAAATATGTTGATGGACTTTCTCTTCATTGGATGAAGCAAAGTGGAGAACAATGGGGGTTGGAATTGAACAAAACTGGGTTCAAATCCTGACTAACCCATATCAACCTTGTGACCTTAGTCAGGTTATTTAATTTCTCTGAGACTCAGTTTCCTCATCTGTTGGGTGACTATAATATCTATTTGTAATGATCATGGTGAGGGTAATATAAAATATTGCATATTGAAGTGCCTAGCACAGGGTTGGTCTCAAATAGAGACTCAACAAACATAGTCATTTTTTCCTGGGAAGTCAGCATTTCTTGATTTCAAGTCAAGAGTTTAATTTCAGTCTGGATATGAAATCTTACAACCCAGATCCTGGGGATATTAGTAAATTTAGTAGGTAGGTAAGTCTTTGCCCTTGCAAGATACATTTAGTCCACTTTTTTAAATGTGTATATATGTCTTGTGCTATGCATTTTACATTTATTAGCTTATTTATTCCTTTCAAAACATATGAGGAACCTGAGGTCTAAGGAGGTTAATTAACTTGCCTAAGGTCACTTGCCAGGGACTGAACCCAGGTCTGTTTGACTCCCCTATACTTTTCTGGATTCTCCTTCAAAGAGCTTGCAATTGCAAATATGATCAAAAGAACCTACTCTTTTTTTTCCTTCCTGAAAAGCATTCATAGCTTGCATTGACTGTGCTAGATCTTGATTTGAAGAAAGCCTCTTTAATATTGTTTATCAGGGGACATCACTGCATGTGTTCAGGGAGTCCTGAAAGTGTTCATACCCTTGGACCTAATCATTCAATCCCTTCTAAGAAGCTAGAAAAGAAATGGGAAGATTTACATACTACAGACATTCATTACACTGCTTCTAAAAATTAAAAGAAATTGAAACCATCTACATGTCCAACTTGAGAAGAGTCAAATTAATTGTGGTATACCTATTTGAAGTAATAGTATCTAGGCTTTAAAATGATGATTTCAAAGAATGTTCAATGACACCAAAACACAAAACAAAACAAAAAAGCCTCATGCATTAATGTAAATATTAAGAGTCAATAAATCCTAAGAGTTAAGCATATTAGCCCTGGAATCAAACAGACCTGCATTTAAATTCTGGATCATCTCCTCACCACCAGACCCCAGATTAGCTGTCCTTTCTGATCATGAGTTTCCTAATCCCTAAAAAAAGGATAATAGTAGTGTCTGTCACATAGAGTGTTCATAAGGACTAAGAACTGTGCTTTTTAAACCATTATCACAGTTTCAGCACATAATAAACAGTAGCAAGTATAATTATTGGAATGACGAATAAAGGAAGATGTAAAACTATATGCAAATTGATCTCACCTATGGGGAAATGCATTTTAACAAATGAAGGACTGTATCAAAATTTTTACAATTGTCTTTTGGCAATCAAATACGGGCAATTATTTTCTCAATAATTTTCTATAATATACAAAAAAAGTTTGTAGTTAAAAAATTACTCTAGAAAATTTTTATCATCTTAGAAGTCTATCAACTTAGTTTCATTGGATGTACCAAAAGTTATAAGAGAACAGGTTAATAAAGTCAACCTCCTAAAAATCCCAATTTCTATACCACAAACCATTGTGAATAAAAACAAGCAAACAAAAAAATTGTAGATATCTGGGGAAATATCCGCAGCACATATGTATTAATCTATTGCTGCATAATAAATTACCCCAAAATTTAGCAGATTAAAACAGCAGACATTTGTCATCCCACTTTCTGTGGGCCAGGACTACAGGAGCTGCCGAGCTGGACGGGTCTGGCTCAGCGTCTCTGGCGAGGTGCTCTCAGCCAGCTGGGGCTGCATCCCCCCAGAAGGCCCACCCAGGAGGAAGGCAGCTGGCGCTGGCTGTCAGCTGGGGTGCTCAGTTCTCCACTGGGCCAGCACACTCTTCAGTGTCTCCTTCTGCACACGCGCTCCCTCCAGGAGAGCCTGGATCTCTTTTTATGGTGACTGGGCTCCCACGGAGAGAAAGAGCACACACCAGCCAGGGAGGAGAGCACCCAGGATGGAAGCCAGTCTTTTGATAACCTAATGTGGGAAGTGGCATCCCATTCCTTTTGGTGTGTTCTACTCATTGCATGTGAGACACTAAGTCCAGCCCACACTCAAGAGGAGGGCATACGCGGTCCCTAGGGGAGCAGCGACAGTCTCCCAGGTACAGCGGCGGGGACCTGGAGGGAGTGAGGGTTCAACAGTGAGCCCCTGATGCTAATGACTATGCTTGTGAGCTGATAAACCTAAAATAAGAACAAGGCCTAGAGCAACATTGTGCCTGGGAATTTCCTCCTGTCAGCCTTCATGTTACTCAAATGTGGCCAGTCTCGAAGCCAAACTCAGCATGTAAATGCAATGCCTTCCCTCCAGCGTGGGACATGACACCCGGGGACGAGCCTCCCTGGCAACGAGGGACCACTATCAAATACCAACTGATGATGCAACTGGAAAAGGACCTTATACGGAAGGTTCAATGCGGATCAGCAGAATATCCATGTCTACATAAAATAACATGACTTTAAAATGCTGTTTGACCTAAAGTAAGGGGGAAATGGAAAGGAGAAATGAGTTTATATGGCTACGAGTTTCTAAAAAAGAGTCTGGAGGCTGGCAGAAGGATTGCCCTCATGCACAACTGAGCAGAGTCAGAGAGACAGATAAAGCAGATACAACCCCCAGATATTGGTTCCTTTGAAGGCTAAAGAGACCCATGAGAGTTATGGCCATGGCCGATGGGGTTAACTACCAGGGCAGATGGCCCCTCTTTGGAAATGGTGTTTATGTGTGATGAATCTGGACTCAGATGGGATCTCCCTTCATAAGACTTTCATGCTAATGTGCTGGAGGTGCAGTTAACGTTGGGATTTAAGATATATTTAGGGGATTTGAATCTCTGGACTGACAATGTGATAGCCAGGTCCTGAACCTCAACAGACTCCAGCACCTACAATCTGATTTATTGGACTTACCACACTCAGCTAAGATGGAGTTGAAGAAGGACAATCACCACACCATGGAGCCTAGAGTGATTACAACTGAAAATGGGAGGATTGCATCCAGCATCCATGTGGAATTTGAGCCTCCTCTTGACATAGAGGTGCAATGGACACAACCAATCCAATGTCCACATAGAAGAGGTGGTATTGGATTGAGAAAAGTGGACATGGTGGACGATGGGTATGGGGAAAGGCAGGAAGAGATGAGAGGTGGAGGTGTCTTTGGGACATGGAGCTGCCCTGGATGGTGCTTCAGAGGCAATCACCGGACATTGTAAATCCTCACAGGGCCCACTGGATGGAATGGAGGAGAGTATGGGCCATGATGTGGACCATTGACTATGAGGTGCAGAGGTGCCCAAAGATGTACTTACCAAATCCAATGGATGTGTCATGATGATGGGAACCAGTGTTGTTGGGGGGGGAGAGGGGGGGTGGGGGGGTGGGGTTGAATGGGACCTCACATATATATTTTTGATGTAATATTATTACAAAGTCAATAAAAAAAAAAAGAAAAAAAAAAAAAGAGGAGGGCATGACGACAAGGAGGTGGAGATCTGTGGGCACCACCTTCGGGGCTGCTTACTGCGATGTGGAATGGAAAAATCGTTAAAAACCCCATATAAAATCGGGCAGGAAAATGGGTAAAGGCAGTTGCTAGCGCTTTAGAGCTGGATGAACTGAAATGGCTAGTATACACAAAACGACACTCAACCTCACTCATAGTTAAAGAAATGCACATTAAAACAACAATATACCAGTGTTTGCTTATCATACCCACAAATAATAAAAGGTCCGGTAATACCCCGTGTTGATGAGAGTATGGAGAACAGCTGTTTCCAGTCACTGTTGGAGGCTCACCCTCCATGGGGACAATTAGTCAATATCTCTCAAAATTAATACCATTTAACCCAACAACTCCACCTCCTGCCGTTCACAGATATATTTGCAAAGATATATGTATAATGATATTCATCAATGCAACATTTTAAAAAAGAATTACTGAAAACAATAGATTCACTAAATGAAATTACAGAAAGTTATGCAATTGTTAAAAAAGAATAAAGCAGGTTTCTATATGCTAATAATAAAGAGCTTTTTGTTACATTATGAAATGAAAATTGAAGGGATAAAGAAGTATTTTAATATGACTTCTTTTGAAAAGGGGAAAAGCATCAAGCTTATATGTAGATAAGATTTTCTAAGGGATACCTAAGAAAAAAGGAATAAAAGTTATTTCTGGAAAATGGGATAATACTCTTTGCATTTGTCAAATTTTCAATCAAATGTACTTATTTATGGTATAATTTTAAATGCTAGTTGGACAATAAAAAAATAAAAGCATCAACTACTACAGTCCAAATATGAAAAAAAAAAAAAACAGACTGAGAGGGAGTCTGGTTTGATGGAAGAATCTTAGGAACAAGGAAAGAAGGGACAGAAACTCATTTAATCATCAGGCCTTGAGCTCCACGCACTTTTTGTGTGTCCTCCCACCACCTGCACAACGATCTAACCACACGGAGGGGGTGCTGCTTTCTATGCGCTCCTGCCAAACCCCCTTCCATGCCTAGCTCTGGAGTGTCTTCCTCAAGACAAAGAAAATGCTGTAAATTTTTACCCTGAAATGACAACTTTGAGTTTATCCTCCTTTAGAGAATTTGGTTTTCAAATGTTTTTAAAAAATACAAAAGGAAAAATAAAAGCTCCGCTTCTGTTTCAGCCCAGGCTGGGGGCACACCTGTTCGACCACCCAGCCTCCCAAGGCCCACCCGCCTGGGGCCTCCGCACTCTGAAGGGCCGGGAAGCAGCGCAGGCTGCCAGGGCCCTGCTTCTTGGCACGAGGCGTGCTGCCGTCTCTGAGCCGATGGCCCCTGTGTTTCTACCTGCCTCTCTGGTAAGATGAGGTGGCCTCAGTCTGCAGGATGAGGCACCTGCTTCCGGACCCAGGGGCCTGATTCCACCAGCTCAGATTCTCTCTGTGGAGTCTCGGCAGCTCACAGCTCCTCGCTTGGCCCATAGCAGTGGGCACACCACGTGCCTCCAATATGTGTGCTGAAGGCAGCAAGGCTGGGCTGGTTTGGCTAACGTCACCTCTGCACAGGTGCCATCCAAACCAACATTGTCTAGGAACACGACGGGGCCGATTATGGGTGCTGGATGAACGTTACCAAGGAATGGCTTGGGGAGGAGCCTCTAGTACCTCCCCCTGTCATCCCCATCAGCCTCCACTCCCCAACTCTTTGCTATGAGCAAGAGTAGAGCAGTTTGCAAATTCAGATTTAAGCAAAATCCTCTGCTTCCTTAGGCCCTTACTCACTAACCTGGAGTACCTCCTTTTTTTTTTTTTTGTCTTTTTTTTTTTAATATTACATTAAAAAAATATGAGGTCCCCATATACCCCCCCACCCCCCTCACCCCACTCCTCCTCCCATAACAACAATCTCCTCCATCATCATGAGACAGTCATTGCATTTGGTGAATACATCTCTGAGCACTGCTGCACATCATGGTCAATGGTCCGCATCATAGCCCACACTCTCCCATGTTCCATCCAGTGGGCCATGGGAGGACATACAATGTCCGGTAACTGTCCCTGCAGCACCACCCAGGACCGCTCCAAGTCCCAAAAATGCCCCCACATCACATGTCTTCCTCCCACTCCCTACTCCCAGCAGCCACCATGGCCACTTTCTCCACAGCAATGCCACATTTTCTTCAATTACTAATCACAACAGTTCATGAATAGAATCCTCTCTAACATAGAAATTAAGATGCTCCCATTTGCAGGTGATGAACTGGAGGGGCCCTTTGGACGTGCTGGGCGAGTGAGAGGGCACCCAGGGAGCCGGGTGGCTAAAGTCTCAGGGGATGGGAGCAGAGTCTGCACATGATGCAGAGACAGGCACACGGGCCTCCGTTTTGCAACGACTGACACTGCAGCCACGGACACCGGAGTGCCGCGCAGACGAGGAGGGGGCCAGCTCCCCTCCCGCCCCCACCACCCCCGGGCACAAAGGGCCAGTTGGAAGGCGCCTCACTATTCTAACAGCAAGCGTTTTCATTCGGCAGCCCCGTTCATGCAGCACAAACTCCCCTTCCTCTGACATCAGTTCTTTTGGACAACAGCGCGAGGCGGGTGCCAGCGCCCAGGGAAGGGCCGTGCGGGCCGCGGGGCCGCCCTGCTCATCTTTTATCTCCTGCCCATGCCGGAGTGCGCTTGTTTCCCTGGGTGTGCTGACGACTTCTCTCCTTCAGCTGCTTTGACAGAATTTGCCGGCTGCCGGCTGATAGGAAACAACCCTCTTCTTGTGCCCGGACCGCCCTGTCTTCAGTCCAGGCCGCGGGGGAGAGAACGTGTCTTTGTGGCCTCCCTTCAATAGCTCTCTCAATCCAAAACCCCTCGTGGGCCCTGGCAGGCGGAGCGGGCGATGGCGTGAATAGAGGGTGTTGTTTGCTTCTCTTTGCAGGGCCGGCCGGCTTCTGGGCACCCAGAAACGCGTCCCCAGGCCTGGCCCGGCAATTTGGGGACAAATTCATGGGCGAGCTGGCGGATGCCCCAGCGCACAGGGAGCTCTCCCCACTGGTGCGTGCAAGGCTCATTCAAGTCGTCCACAAAATGCTTTCTGAAACGCCAGCTCCTTAGAGGCCCACGCAGGCTGGACCTCAGGGCCTAGCACGCCTTCCCATTTATCTTCCGATACTCCCACCATGGGGATAGTTCTTATCTCTTCATTGTATCCACTGAGGAAAATGAGTCTCAAAGAAGTAAGATGGCTTGCATGTAGCCAGGTGGCTAAGGTTTAGAATCTATTCAGACATACCAGTGATACCTTCTGAGAGGGCTGGGATCTCTCAAAAGCCCTCCACCGGCCAACAGAGAAGGGGCACATCTCGCGGGAAAATGGGGAACGTACTGATTTCCTGAGCCCACCTTCCTAGATCTCTCCTTCCCACATGAGATATTCAAAATCCCCTTCAAATAAAAATGGAGTTTGTCACCAGGCCAAGGTAGCCGGACCCTGGCCCTTTTTTGTTGGATGTTATGAGCCTAAGCATTCTTCAAAGCCTAGGAGATTCCCCAGGCTTGAGTCACGAGGCTGAAGGTGAGACCTGGCAAGCTCCTGCAAGCTGCACCTCCGTGCCGCATGCTTTCTCCTGGTAAAATGGGGATGCTGGTGATGCAGGAGGAATTAAATGGAAAGGGAAAACAGTTACGGAGCAGCAGCTGTATAAACGTGGGCAGAAGTGGCGCTAGCAGAAGTAGGAACAGTTCTCTTACTAGCAGACCTTGTGACTTGCACCAGAAACCCTCTACTTTAATCGATCAAACACCAAGCATTCAGCATTCTTACCAGGAATAATGCCTTATTCTAGAAGCCCAACAGCTTCTCCACCTGTAAAGCATTGGTGGTGTCAGCTGAGAAGCAAGAGGAGGGCTCTTTGATCTCTACCAGACAGTGCAACCAGCTGCCAGCATGACAGATTAAGCCCATGGAAGTGTTTTATTTGGTATATGTGGTTTTGTTGAATTTTTCTTTTTAAGTGAACTAGTGTTTACAAGTTGGAAGCCTTCATATTAAAAATCCTACTTTATGTATAGCAGTGCCTCCTGTTTCCCCAGTCCCCACCCCTCCCTATTGCCTCCTCAAGACTGCATTGTCAGTTCCATTTATTATTATGTTTATATTGCTGTTATCCTTATAGTAAAGAAGGCATTTCTGACTGTGTACGTTAGTTAAGATGACACTAGCTGCTGTAACTGGCAAACCACCAAGCATCTGTGGCTTAAGGCAATAAAGGTTTTTATCGTAGTTTTGTAATAGCCAGTAGCAATGGCCTAACTCCACTTGGCGATTTAGGGACCAAGCTCCTTCCATCTTGTGATTCTCCTTTTCCTAGGGCTTCAATATTCAGCCTTCAGCCAGAGAACATGGAAAGAAAGGGTGGGGAAACCCAATCTGCTTCTTAAGAACCTTGGCTGAGAGGAGACAGACACCTCCGTGGTAAGAACTAGTCACATGGCCACACAAGGCACAAGGTGGATGTGGAAATGGATAGCCACCTATCCATTTCTCCCAAGTGTAGAAGGGAGAGCACTTAAACTTTTCTTGTTCTCAGCCTCTGCCACACCATAGCTCTGTGATAAGCTTGTGAACATAAAATACAGACTATTTAAAGCTATATGATTTTTTTATGCTCACCTATTGCACCCATTTCTGTTTCCTGTCTCTCCCTGGCAGGCACTTTAGTTCCCAGCACCCAGACTGCACACTGCAGAACAGAGCAGAATCTGATTCCACCAGTCTCGACTCGGGCCTGAGAGTGTATGTTTATGACAAGCTCCCAGGTGGTACTTCCTGAGCCACCTGTCTTTCCCCCAAGTTCCCATCCCCTCCTATCTGGGCTCCTGTGGCTCTCTCTACTACCTCTATCATACGTCCGTAAAATTCTGTATTTTGGTCTGAAATTAAGTTTGTTAGTCTGTCCTCCCCAGGAGACTCTGAGCTCCTCAAGGGCAAAACCACATTATTCTCGTTCACTACGTGTTTGCGGGATGAATGCACGAGTGTCTATGGAACCCTCAGCTGTGTTCCAGGTGTATGGTGCTATATCCCAGGATACAATGGGGAGCAAATCTGCAAATTCTGAGTCTTTCTTGCATATCCACCATGTTGAAGCAAGGCTGGGAGCTACAAACACATCAGAAACATTTTAGCCTCAGGGGACTTTCAGTCTAGTTGGGACAAGGAGACTCAAGCCAAACAAAAGCTGGTGGAGAACTGGCAAGTGCCAACTTGGGTGCTGTGCCCTCGAGTTCAGTAGGATTGGAAGAAGGAAGAATGAGAGGGAACTGCTCTCCTGTGAGCAGGATCCACGTGTGTGTTCACTGAGGCCAGTCGCCTCCAGCTGCCTATTAACATCTCTGCCCCTCAGTGCCCTCCCCCTTCAAGGAGGACAGACTAGGGGGAGGGGGAGGAGGACGTGGTCATCTCCCCTGATGTGACTGTAACTGATGTGATGGGCAACTTCTTTTCTTCAGTCCCAATCATGACCAGCCAGGGTTAAAAAAAAAACCTTATCCCCATTTGCAGACAGAGAAACTGAGGATCCAAGAAATTAAGAATTTGCCCCACCCCACAAGCACAGCAGTGAAAGAGACCAGGTTTGGAACCCAGGTCCATCTACCACAAAACTCTAGCTCTCAAGGTACACCCCGCTGCCACTCTCACAGTTACCCCACAGGCCTGTTGAAAAAATTGAAAGGGAGATTGGGTGAAGGTGCTATGGAAAGCATTTTTAAATACTATACACCTGAACACTGAAGTTGCTAAAACAAATGTAAGGCTATGCCTGAGCAAAGAGAACATAAGAAAATAGCAGTGAAAGGGGGGTCGCGGCCTCGAAACCCACATTTCAAACCTTTTAACACAGTCGACAGCGATAGTGAATTTCACTCGTGCTCCCGTTTCCACTCAAGTTGGCGTTGTGAGTTGTTGGTTGTATCAAAATTGAGAGCGAGTGTGTTCAATACAATGTCAGATTCATAGGGAAGGGAAAAAAAGCAAAAGCAAAACCTCAGTTCTTCAGTGCCAGGAGCTTACAAAGACATATAAACCGTGAGGGACTCCAAGCAGTTGCTCAGAAGCCATTTTGCAAATGCATTTCTCAAACAAAGGGCCAATGTTCCTTTCAGGGAAGAGTGCAGGACCAGCTTCCGGCATTTTTCTTTAAGTCATTAGGACCATGCCAACAAACAAACATATACTGCTCCTGGGAGAAAGAATCTCATTCAACGCCGCTTACAAGAGGTTGATTATTGGGGAGGGGGTGCTTCACGGCACGTGCCTCGCCAGCCGGCCCCTGAATGTACAGATCTGCTTAAAGGGCTTTATTGACAGTGGCCACAGACAGACGGGAGCTTGTAAGGAGAACTGACATCCCGTGGCTCATCAGCTCCCATCCCGACCAACACAGAGTCCGGCCAGAGAGAAATTAAAAACCCGCTCCATTTCTTGGGAAATTCGTTTCCGAAACATGTGAAATATAGGAATAATAAATTCATGTCTAACAGCGTTGAGACTTCCTTCACCAAGACGATCTGGGGGTTTTGGAAGAGCTGGAAGGAAATGACATTGAATGACAATGGAATGAAATGATGATTGAATCTCTGGTCAGATATATATTGCAGCTTTTAATGCACTAGAAACGTTATTGGGTGAGCCCTGAAAAACACAGGCAATGGATTAAGACAGGCTCTAGTTCAAAATTCCACTCTGCCGCATACTTGCTATGTGATCTTTGGTAAGTATTAATATTATAGTTGAACTCTCTAAGCTTTAGTGTTGTCATCTCTAAAATACAAATAATAATACTCCTTCTTTGGATCTATGAAACAGTACCTAGCATAAGGGCAAACCCTTAAAATACATTAACAGTTCTTCCTTTCTTCCAAAGAAATAGTTTCAAATACTCAGCATGATTTAAGGTACACCTGAATGAAAGCAGCACTAGAAATAGTAGTAGTTAAAAAGGGTTATGTGGTTCTACTGTATTAATAGCAGCAGTGAGTAAGGGATGGATTTTCTACTCATCCACACTTTCAACTCTAATTTCATGCATTCATTCAACACCATTTGTTGAGCGTCTACGATGTAGTAACCCCTGGACTATAAAGGGGACTATCATGACCAGCTAGGTCAGTTGCTTTGGGCCCCATAATAGAGCCACTCTCTGGGGCAGGGAGCACCAGTCTGTCCATCCTACTGACTGAATGAAGACGAGTGCTCAGGAATCCTGCATGCCCCTCGCTCCTCCTAACAAAACCACGCCACAACAACAGGTCTGCCCTGGGCTAAGCACAAAGGCTGGAGCTGGAGCAGTGAGGTCCCCAGGCATAAATAAGAAACAGCCAGGAGACCCCCATGCTAACTGGAGTGACCGATGTGTGGGACACTCACCACACAGGCAGCAGGAGAAAGCAGTCCTAGAGGAGGAAGAAGCATCATGGGAAGAGAAGCCTGGGGAGTTCCACCTGTGCTTGGGAACTCGGGAAAGGCCTCAAGTCTTTGAGTGGAGACGTGAGGGCCCCAGAGAGTCGGGGAGGGGGAGAATGATGGGAGGCCCTCTAAGCAGGGGAAAATGTTCAAAAGAAGCATGGGAAGCAGACTTGGCTCAATGGATAGAGCGTCTGCCTACCACATGGGAGGTCCGCAGTTCAACCCCAGGACTCCTTGATCCATGTGGAGCTGACCCACATGCAGTGCTGATGTGCGCAAGCAGTGCCGTGCCACCCAGGGGTGTCCCCCGCGTAGGGGAGCCCCACGTGCAAGGAGTGTACCCCATAAGTAGAGCTGCCCAGCACAAAAGAAAGTCCAATCTGCCCAGGAGTGGAACTGCACACATGGGGAGCTGATGCAGCAAGATGACTCAAGAAAAAGAGACACAGATTCCTGGTGCTGCTGACAAGAAGCCAAGTGGACATAGAAGAATACGCAGTGAATGGCCACAGAGAACAGACAACTGGGGGGGAGGGGGGAGGATGGAGAAATAAATAAATTTTTAAAAAGAAGCAAACATTTAAGGTAATGTGGGAAAAAGGAAAAGTGACCCATTCATTATTGATAATCTCTCCTTTGGGAAGTGCCTCCACTCCCACCTTCCTATCTGGTTGAGTGCCTGCCTTTTGTGTACCCTACTTTCACTTCTGTCAGAGCACCAATCACACGGTAATGCTCTGGCCCCACCTCCTGTGCCCTCCACTGCCCACTCACACACAACACAAAAACCTGGGAGCTTCATGAAGATGATGGCTTTGTTTTCTATGTTCTGTACCCAACACCAAGTACATTGCCTAATAATCAAAAAAGTACTGAAAAGAAAAAGACTGGAATCAGTGAATTCATAACTACTTGAATGAATGACTTTGGATGAGAAGACACCAAGCGCAGAGTGCTGCCACTGTCTGAGATGGAGAATGCAGCAACAGGGTACTGCAGGGGAGAGATTCGGATGTCTCCAAATGGAATCAGAGGTGCTCTGATTCCTAGGTGAGGTGTACAGATCTGGGACCACCTACACAGAGATGGGAATTAAGTCAAATGAGAGATGTGTCCAGAAAGGAAAGAAATAGCGAAAGCCTGTACCAAGTGAGAACACAGATTCTAGGGGGAATTTGCAAAGCACAAAACTCCATCATTGGTGAGTCAGGGCATAAACAAGGAGGGAAAAACCGACTGTCAGGAAATGCCAATGGGAACGGCACGCTAGGGTGGGGGTGGGAGGGCACTTGCTCTCTGGGCTCCCCAGTCCCAGAGGAAAACGTTATCTTCACATGACCACACACTCTGGCAGGCCTCCTCCACCCGGCCTCTCCTCAGCTATTTGCGTTGGGATTGTGGTTTTCCTTTCTGATTCCTGTCATTGAAACTTTGGGAGAAAAGAGGAAGAAGCCAGGATGGCACAGAGGTGGGCTGAGGGCCCTGGCCTAGGTGGTCTCTGGGGAGGCAACATGACACAAGAGGAAGTCAAACACTTTTCAGCCTCCCACTTCCTGATGATGTCAGCAATTCCAGAACTTCTCTGTGCCTCCGTTTCTTTATCTATCAAATGGATACACACACACACGCACATGCAATTTCATAGTTCTCTCTAGAAGATGCGGTTAAGATTATGACCATGAAAAGTGTCATAGAACGCCTGGGACATGGTAAGCACTCGGTAAAAGGAAGCTTCCTTCCCTTGGGGCATGTCTTAACACTGTGCTAGGCTTCTATTCTCGTAGAGGAAAGAGAGGCTAAAAATCAGCCCTGCCCATCTCGCATGGTTGTTGTGGGGATCGAGGTAAATATTCCTAGCTGTGATATAGAGTAGGTATCTCTCAGCCTGAGATGCTTTCTCCCTGCCTGATTCTCCTATTGGAGAGCTAGATAAAAGCAAAACAGTTGGGGTGCTAGTACTGTCATTGACCTGAGAAATACTTTTTAAAATAAGAATATGAATGAATAAATGATGGAAGGATAGAAGGATGAATGAATGGATAAAGGGTCCTGAATTAATTTCGGCAGGTACAGAATCTTCCAGATTCCAGTTGCTACAGTCTCTCCGTGGTCTCCTGAGAAACAGGGGTGGAGATCATCACAGAAATAGAGTCTAGTGGTCTTAAGGCTGTGAGAAGACCCCCGTCCTTATTTCATAGACCCACAAACTAGCCATTCTTCATCAAGCCTTGTTTAGAATTAGTTGTGTGGCCTGAGAGAACTGGGTTCAACTTGCCATGTCGAATTTTGTTAATGGAGTTGTATAAACATAGCTCTTTATTAATCTAAATTACTGGCCTTCAGGGTGAGCTTATTTGGTTTGCACACACAGTTTTTAGTCCCTGGGAACCCTGACGGACAAGTGTGTTCCAGTGAGAACAAGCCTTTTGCGAACCACTTAGAAATGGCTCTTGGGAGGTGCTACATAAACAAAATGTAATGAATTGTTCTTGCTGTCGAAAATGAACAATTCATAATGTGTCCCTGAATAGAACCAACTGGTCCCCTTGTCAAACACTCTGTACTTTGATGTGCATTTCATTGGTTAGAAAAAAAGAATAACAGTTCCTTTTCATGATTTCTTTTTTTCCCAGAGTAAAAAGATAGAATAAACTCTCGGCTACCAAGCCACATTTACTCTTCCTAGTGAATTGCTGGACAGGCACTTTGGATATCCGAATTAGACTTCATTGACCTTAGTCAATACCTGGATAATGCAATTAAATTTTTCTTTATCAATGTCAGAAATCAGCAAACTATTGAAAACTTTTTTCAAAGTGGTCATTTGGTGCAGTGGAGACAATAATAGTAATCCCTAAAACTTATATTGTACTTACTATATACAAGGTACTATACAAGTATACTTTACACATGAAATATTAACCAGTGTAATCCACACAACAGTCCTATGAGACAGATGATATTGATATTTTTGTCCCCATTGTACAAGTGAGAAAACAAAGGCAGAAAAAGTTAAGTGTTTTGCCCAAAATCACACATTTAAATAAGTAATGAAACCAAGTATTCAAACCCAGAAAGTCTGTGCCTATGGACCATTCTTAAAGCACTATTCCATAAAGAACACTAGACTAAGAATGAAAAATATCCTTTTAGTCTAGGATATACTATTAACTCACTGTATGTCCTGGGGCAAGGCACAGACAGACTGTTTTCTGATCTCTACAACAGAAGTTTTTTTTTTGTTTTTTTTTTAAAGATTTGTTTATTTAACTTCCCCCCCTCCCCTGGTTGTCTGTTCTTGGTGTCCATTTGCTGCGTCTTGTTTCTTTGTCCGCTTCTGTTGTCGTCAGCGGCACGGGAAGTGTGGGCGGCGCCATTCCTGGGCAGGCTGCTCTTTCTTTTCACGCTGGGCGGCTCTCCTCATGGGCGCACTCCTTGCGCGTGGGGCTCCCCCACGCGGGGGACACCCTTGCATGGCAGGGCACTCCTTGCGCGCATCAGCACTGTGCATGGCCAGCTCCACACGGGTCAAGGAGGCCCGGGGTTTGAACCGCGGACCTCCCATATGGTAGACGGACGCTCTAACCACTGGGCCAAAGTCCGTTTCCCTCTACAACAGAAGTTTTAATGAGATGATTCCTACATCAGTTGGGGTTCTAGTGTAAGTAACTGGAACCCATTTTGGATAATGTGTGCCAAGAGAAGGAGGAAGAAGGGGAAGAGGAGGAGAAGAAGGAGGAATAGAAGGTGGAGAAGAAGAAGAAGGAGGGGAAGGAAGAGGAGGAGGAGGAGAAGAAAGATATGAAGAAGAGGAGGAGGAGGAAGAGCAGGGAAAAGAGAGATGAAGAAGAAGAATTCATTGGCAAAATATATGGGCAACTCAGAGACTGGAGGCTAGAGAGCCAGGCTTGGGAATAGAAAGTTCATCAGGACAGAATCAACATGGCATTGAGAGTCTGATTGAAAACACTACTACACCGTTTACTTCAGGTGACACCACAAAAGCAAATGGGCTTCCATCCTTTTATGTCATTCATTTAAGTTTCAAAGTCCTAGTAGAGAGCTCACTTGGCCTTACTTGCATCAGGTAACCATCTCTTTACCATGGGAGGGCAGGGCATCTGATTTACAATCCCACCAATATTGCACACAATGGGACTGGGTCCTATTAGAAAGGCATAGATGGTGCATGATTAATAAAGTTTCAGAATTCTGCTATTACATAGAAGGCCACTTTCAAATGAATGTATAGATTTAAAAAGATTGGTATATGTGAAGTTTGAACTGGGCCAAAATCATGATCAAAGCATCATAAATGCTTGGGGTTGTTGAAAGAAGGCGGGAATGGCAGCTGCTGCCACTGCTAATTTTTCCACTATTATTGTCATTCTAAACTGAGAAATCATATGATTCTGTGAAGTAGACAGGACTAAGTTCAGAGAACTGGTATCACCAAGTGACTGCTTGTCTATCAATGCCACTTTCATTTCAGCGGGTGAGGGCTCCTCCTCTAGTGAGTGCTCCTGCCTCTCAGGATATTGGTCACACTAAACTGAGCCCTTTGATTTGATTTTTCCTTTTGGTGGAAGAATGGAGAATAAACTATAAGGTAGACCAGATGGATGATTTTACAGCATTTCAGATGAGAGACAATACATGTCTGAAGCAGGTCAAAGATAACAGGAAAGAGAAAAACAGAACATACCCAATAGGCACTTCAGAGAGCCATTTGACAAGATGTGAAGACCTGGTAAGTGAAAGAAAAAAATTATAGATGACCTTGAAGTTTCTGTTACAGATGACTGGGTAGATGGGAAAAAAAATCATTTACTGTGGAAATACAGGAGCAGTTGACAGTTTACAAGAGAAGATAATGGACATAGTTTTGGACATGTTGAATTTGAAGTCTGTCAGCACATTGCCAGAGGACACATTTAGAAGTCAGTTGGCTACAAGAATCTGAAGCCCAGTATGGAGTTTTAGAAGGATATTTGGCCATAATCAATAGCAGCATTAGTTAATCATCAGTTTATTTAAGACAGGAAGCATTTATAAGGTGATGATGGGTTGTGGGGGGAGGAACTGAGGGTGGATCCCTAAAGTATAGGAAGAAAGGAAGAGAGAAACCCACAATGTCGTTGGAAAGGAAGAATCAGGAAGTATAAAAGACAACAAGGGGAGAGTGTCAATAATGTCCAAGACTAGAAGAGAGCCTACTGGCAGTAAGAGCTGAAACTCAAAATACAAGGAGAGCAATCCAGGTGGAAGAACTGCTTTTGCAAAGACCCTCGTAGAAGGATGGGGCACTACATACACAAGTGACCAGTGAATCTAAAAGCACAGAGGGCAGGAGTGAGCATGGCAAGGTGAGGCTGCAGGATGGACAAGGCCAGAGCATGCAGAGCCTTGCAGGCCATGCTAAGGAGTCTAGACTTTATACATAAAGCAGAGGAGACCCACTGGGAGTCTCAAGCAAGAGAATGATACAATCAGAATACCTCAAACACGCTGTAGGGTAGAGAAGATTCCTAAGGGTCAAAAGTGGATGCAGAAGCCAGTTAAGAAACTCTTGCCTAAATATTGGGGAGATAGAAAAATGTGTTGTCCAAAACATGAGCTCTCAAGAGTCGAGATTTGATCCCTAGTTCTGTCTCTTACAAGTGGTAGGCAAATTATATAACTTCTTGGTACTTCCATTTCTATATCCGAAAATGAATATACAAATGCTTCCTCTCCACTAAGATGTTAAGATTAAATACAGCCATATGGCAAGGAGTGCTGTGCCACGCGGTGGGGAGCCCCATGCGCAAGGAGTGCGCCCCATAAGGAGAGCTGCCCAGCGAGAAAGAAAGTACAGCCTGCACACACACGGAGAGCTAACGCAGCAAGATGACGCAACAAAAAGAGACACAGATTCCTGGTGCTGCTGACAAACATACAAGCGGACACAGAAGAACACACAGCAAATGGACACAGAGAGCAAACAACTGGGAGGTGGGGGTGGGGAAAGGGAGAGAAATAAATAAAAAATAAATCTTAAAAAAAAAAAAATACAGCCATATGTGTAAAGCACCAAAAACGGAGTCTTTGTAAGCTCCCAAAACATCTCCCACTATTGCAGCATTGCAGTGAGAAATAGTGGTAATTTAAAATGTGTCAGAGAAAATGGAGAGAAGTGGATGGATTAAAGACATTTTTTAGGAGGCAAGGGCCACAAAACTTTGTGATCTGAAGGTCAGATAAAATTCATGGAATTTGTCCTACTTGTAAGAAAGTAGTAGAAAATAATGTTGAAATGGTTACTTTTAAAAGTATAGTATTTTCTGAACAAAGTAGTTTGTTAGATATTGTTACAAATTCAGATTTTGTATAATGAACATGAAAGTGGAAGCCCAGAAAAATAAGCAGGCGATGGAAAGGTTTGCATTTCTTGGAATGGATGTGAGAATCAAATTGTAACCACATCTGTAAATGGGTCCATTATGTGTGAAGCATTACCAATTGTTATGCCTGGCTTTTTGGAAAGATTTCCCACAACAACTGCAAAAGATACCAGTGATGAAACAGAAAAGCTTTCAAAGGCAGCAGCAATATCTCATTCTTCTCTTGACATTAGGTCCAAGAATCTGGGATATTTTATTAGGGAAGATTAAAAAGTATATGTGAAAGCACATAGCACAGCCCCTACCTCATAGTGGCTACTGAATAAATATTGTTTTCTTTCAGTACATTTGATGACAATAGTTACTTCTTTGTTGGTCAGTTAACTTTTCAGACACTGAGGTACAAACTAGGGCACTGAAAGCTGCGTTAGCTAGATGTGTTCAAAATATGTCATTTCATCTGAGAAGATAACTCATCGCCTGTTAAAATTCATTTTCAAGAGAACAGACTTCATGATAAAAATTATATGTAGGCAGCATATTTGGATTTGCACTTTTGTTTCTAACTGCAAACCTGTGAAAGTAGGGAAGGAGAGATGGGGAGAAGAAATGAACTAGAACCAAGCTTGCTACATCCCAAGTGCTGTGCTAAGTGCTCTTGTGTACCACCTAATGTGCTTCTCTCGATTGTCTTGCATGATAGGAATTATGGCTCCATTTTTACAGAAGTAGAACCTATGGCTCAAGGAAGATAGGGATCAAGGTAGCAGAGCTAGTGAATGGCAAAGGAGGGGTTCAGACTCAGGCCCATCTCACCTGACTCTCATTCTCTTTCCCTTTCTCCTGCACTGGGGTCCCCTGTGACTCTTAAGGCTCTTAGAGCATGCAGAAAACATTTCCTTCTTAAGAAAAAGGAAGAAAAAGAAGCAAACAACTTACTTTTTCTAATGAATTCAATTAAGTAAACCATCGGTTTCACTTTCCTAGCAATAGTAGAATCGAAAACTCCCTGCAAAGCAGAAGTCTTTGCCACTGTGAAGTTGAGAAACTATTTAGAAAGAATCAGTGTTCTTCTGGTTATCAAACATGCATTTGTTAGGATGACCCCAGGTCCACATGAAACTCGATGGTTGTTATTAATTTTGTGGAATCATATTGGTTCCTCTTTAGGTCTTGGGAAGCTTACCTCTTAGAAGAAAGAAATGGAGTGCAAGATGATCTCAATAAGGGGAAATGCAGTGATCAGGAAAGAATGAAGAATAAGAGATAATCTGAGGGCATTTGGATGAAAAAGTAGGTAGGAAATAGAAATTAGTTAAAAATACATGAGCAAAGCACAATGATTTGGAATTTAAGGAAGTAGCTGTTTTCAAAGATTTCTTTGTCTTTCCACCAAAAAAAAAAGTTTATGACTGCTCATTGTTCACATGCTTATCTCTCTCACTTCATTTTGAATGCCTTGAGCTTAGTTTCTTGTTTCTTCTTGTACCTTAGCACCTTGCACAGTGACTGGTGCATGGTAGATATTTAATATGTTTTTGATGGCATGGATGCATAGATGAATAAAGAATAAAGGGATTTTAGAATAAATGAGTGATGAATATAAAGAAGCAAATTGATGGATGAGTTTTCATTAATAATATTTCTTTAAATAAAAAGTGTCTCAAGTTTAAGATAGTTGCCCAAATTTCATAACCCAGTCTGCCATTAGAAATGGTTAGGACTGAGCTGTTGACATTGGGCACGTGGACAGTGGCTGTGAATGGATTTCATGGGATCAGGAATATCATAGGGAACTTCCTTGTATCCAAAGGAAGACAATAGGTCAAAACAATATTTTAATAGTTTGCCGAGATTCAAATACCAAGAAGACTGAGCATAACTCTCATAGTGGAAACTGGTCTCTGCTGTCCACCACTGTCTTTCCTAAAATCTGGCTTCCATATGCGCTCCCGGAGCAAGCTCACCAATCAGGCCATGCCAACCAGCACATTTCATCTTCTGGTCAGGGAGTTGGTTCAGGGAAGGTCTATGACCTTAGCGAATTCAGAATGAATCTCAGGACTTACACTGAGAATCTCAGGGAAGGAAGCTTTCACATCTGCTGGAGGACACAAGGACAGTACTCCAGGAGCTGTCAGTATCCATCTTGGGAACAGAGAGAGAAGCAGACTTAGTATGAAGACAGGCAGAGGGATGGAAAAGAAAGTCTTTGGCACAGAGATATCTGAGAGTCAAAACTTTTTCTCTGAACTTTTCAGCTTTTTTTTAAATTTTATTTGCAATATAACACATCCTAACTAATGCTATAACTTCTCAAACAAAATCGAATATGGAGCAATAGCTGGGGAGAACTGTATTGAGTGATTTCCTCCACTCCAGCTGGTGCTCATAGTTGCCTTTATGGGCCAGTAGGCATGAGGTGGATGATGGTATCCATCTACTTAAAGAATCAGGAAGGTCAAGTGGAAGTTAAGATGTGGGCATGAGCATGGAATAAAGAACCTCCAGTAATTGATGTGGGAGGGATGGGGTGGGTGGGGTAGGGGTATATGAGGACCTCATATTTTTTAATGTAACATTTAAAAGAAAATAAAAAATAAAATGAAATAAGAACCTCCCTGCTCACTAAGTTCTTCTTGTCCATCTCTGGAGAATCCGGCTGGCTTTGACACAGTCCTCCCCTACCACTTTGCAGCTAATTGACCTTTCAGGATGCTCAGATCTAGGTGACTCTTACTTTCCAGCTCCTTCCTAAAAATGACCTTTATTCCTACAACAGACTGTGTAACTAGGTATCTCTTGTCCTACTTTCAGCTGCACCAAGGTCAATTACGAAGAATGGACTGAAAAAAATGTGGAATTTAGGAGTTGAGGAAATGAACTGAGCTCTTAAGCACACCATAAAAAAGGGGAGGGGGGAGGGTTACAGCTTTACAGGGACCAGGGGTGGGAGAGGATTGAGCAACAGCTGCCAGATAAAAATTTGATATAGGGTAAAGTAATCGACTTGGCTTTGTGAAGTCTGTTTGGTTTACGACAAGGGCTAGAATTCACAGAGCTGTTTGCACCCTTGTTCAGAAATATGTCATCTCCTGGATGGAGACCGAGGCTTCCAGTCACAATTATTTCACTCAGTGGGCTCCAACACGGATCTGATTATTCAGGGAGTCTCCGTGGTGGGTCACAGAGGCAGTACATTCCCCCAAAGTGGACGCTGAACCCCCTTCCAGCCCATACTATGTAATCATACCCAAAAAATACAGGGATGACACAATGAATTCCAACAGGATAGGGTACGAGCAGGAAAGGAAAACTCTGAAAAACCCCCAAATCTTTCCTAAGTCACTCCAACAACTGGAGGGTTTAAATTGCAATTCCTATCTGTGGGATGATGGCCAAGTGAGGAGGCACCATAATTACAGGAGATAGCCTTGAAGGAGGAGGACTGAGTACATGGCCCCAACACCACAGAATTGACAGGAAGTAAAGATGACACTCACCATGACATTTCTTTGATCACGAAAATAGGTCAAGATTCAAGTATGCATATTTGTAAGGCGCTCTATTCATATATATTTAAAAGTATATAAATATGTAACTGCAAATACGTGTTCCATAGCTCTATTTAATTCAACAAACATGGAGAGCAAGCCAGGTGCTGAGTATAGAATAGGGCTTCTCGACCTTAGCACTGCTGGCATTGGGCTAGAGAATTCTCGGCTGTGGGGGCTGTCGTGTGCATTGCAGGCTATTTAGCACCACCCCTAGCCTCTACCCACAAGTGACTTACCAGGAAGGGACAACCAAAAATGTCTCCAGACATTTCCAAATGAGCCCTGGGGGGAGAGGAGAGAAATTGTTTAGTTGAAAACCACTGGTACAAAGCAATAATTAAGACAGTCCAATTATCACAGTCCAATGCCTGTGCTCTTGTGTTAAGCTATCTGTGTTTGGATCCAGGTTCTGCCATTTTTTGACTATGTAGCCTTGGGAAAGTTATTTAATATATATGTCTTAACTTCAGTACCCTCATCCATGAAGTGGAAATAACAAGGGAGACTGTTCTGCAGAACTATTGTAAAGTTTAAATGAGAAGTATATAAAATATTTGACATAGTACCTGGCCCTGATTAAAAATGCAATGAATGAGAGCTTCTTTTTCCAAGGATATCAGAGTACGATGCAAAGCAGTAATAGCAAGTACACAATTAATTTTCATACATTTCCCTAGCATCACAGTCCATATTTCTCCCTTACTGACAAAAACAAATTCCACATTTAAATGATTTCCCCTTCCATACCCCACATCCACTGTCATAAATCAGACTTGAGACTTTGTACCAAGCCTCTAAGTCTCACTCATCCTTCTCCAAAGCACCCCATCCTGCTCTCAGAGTTTATTTCCTAAAGGTATATCTCCCTTGCTAAAACCTTCATTGGCTCCACATTGCTTTCCCAGCATTCAAAGCCTTCCACAACTTGGATTCACCATCCTTTTTCAGTCTACCTGTCCCTCCAGAGTTACTTCAACTGCATCCTCCTCCAAAAGGTTTTCCCAGATCTTCCCAGGTTGAATTTCCTCCCTCAGCCACATTGCTTGTACGTCCATGCATCTGTTAATTAACTTCCAACAATCTGCCTTGTTTAAGAGTTCTCCATGCCTGCCTGTCTCCTTTGACAGTGTGAGAGCTCCTAGGGAATAGGGACCTATCTTTAATCATTTCCATATCCTCAATGCCCAGTCTGCCATGGTAAAGTAATTACATGCTACACATAAAAGAAAATAAATGGAATTTGGACAACACAAGGTAAAATCAAGTACAGACAATGACTGACTAGAATAGACACCATTTTGTAAGTCAGTGGTTCTCAGCCCATTAGAATTATCACTTAATCAGCATCTCTTGAGGGAAGGGATGCCAAGCATCAGTAATTTATTTTCTAATTCCCTGGGTGACATTAATTGCAGAGAACTACAGTTGTAAGTACTATCTAAGAATAGTTTCCCCACCTGGGATGGCCAAGTTTCATTTGTTCAGCCAAATCCAATTAATTGGTAGTGGCTTCCTGGAGCACTGCCTTGAGAAGGATTTTGAGGCTCCCTTGAGTCTCAGCAGAAGATAGTATAGTGATTGATTGGCAATATCTGCCAAGTACAAGTAATCAGGGAGCTGCAGCGGTCACGCTGCTAATTGACAGCTCTGTGATTGATGCTTTCATGAGAAGGAACTGAATGGACCTATGACTATCATTTATAGACTGATAGATAGGTAAATGAAAGAAGGATGAAAGATGAGAGAGAGAGAGGACAGAGATAGAGACATATAGACATAGATGTATATATGTTATATACAATAATAGCTACCATTTTTTAGAGTATCAGCTAATGCAAAATAAACACTGTATCAATACGACTGAACAAAACTAATGAGGGTTCTGGCCTCAGAGAGTGTACAATCTAGGGCAAGGCAGATACTAATAAAATAATCCCACAAGTAGATCATTGAAAAGTGAGAAAGAAAATTAAAGGATGACTAAAAAGCCTCTAAAATGGAGGTCTGGCCCAGTTTGGAGGACCAGGGAAGGTTTCACTAAGGAAATGACATCCAGCTGGGGTCTGAGTAGTGAGTATGATTTAGCCAGGGGAAGAATTAAGGAAAGAATTTTTCAGCCTAGAGGCCAACACATGGGAAAGGATTGGAACTCAGGCTTCCAGACAGAAAGCTGTGTGGTCTTGGGAAGTTACTTCAATGCTGTTAGTCTCATCTGTAGAGAGGGGACTAGTAAATCCCAGGGCCTAGGATTTTTCTAAGGCCCTACCCAGATACTTCGTGTTACATACGCAGAACTGCAAGTAGCACCACAAAGGTGGGAGGAGTTCGAGCACTTTGCAGTGAGAGGGACATGGGTTCAGATTTCAGTTCTGCTGTTTATTAGTGTGTGGTCAGATAGTCAAACAAGCTCACTTCTCTGAGCCCTGGTTCCAATCAATAAGTAAAGATAGAAATTAGTTGTAATAAGATGACCACATGACTAAGAGCCTGTGCTCTGAAGTCAAAGGCTGTGGAGTTCAAATTCTGACTCCACCACTTTCTAGATAGGTGACTTGAGCGAATTAACTTCCCTGTGCCTCAGTTTCCTCAACTGTAAAATGAGGCTAGTTACTGGGTCGTTTGTGAAGATTCAATGAAACAATGTATATGAAGGGCTTAACACAGAACCTCTCACAAAGAAAGTACTTGGAGAATACTGACTATCCTGATGGATTCTGACTGGTGGACTTCACTTTGTTTTAGGGTCCAAATAAGCACATTTACTCATAAGAGTTAACTCTGATAATACCAAATGAAAGGTACAAAAGGCCTAGAGCTTTCAAGGGCTTTCAAGCTAGGAGACCCACAGCAGAGCTGCCCCCATAGTGCTTCTGCTGTGACCAAACAGACCTCATGTCCTTGGCCCTGGCTGACCACTGGACATTGGGTTTCCCTTTCCACAAGGCCAGGGGTCCACAGCACCTACACACATAGTGAGATGAAGTCAGCCTCCCTTCCCAGGTGCCTGGTTCTAATTTTGGTGGCCACAAGGATGAATAGCCCTGGAGTCAGATGTCATTGTTTATAAAAGCAGTACAAGGGGGAAAGAGTTGCAAGAAATAAAGATTGAGCTTTCCTCAGCTCCTCAAGGCTTGAGCGTAGCTCAGAGCAACCAGAAAACTAAGACACTCAGAGTATTTCCATCCAGCAAGGGTTGTACATTTTGGCAGTCAAAAACTAAAAGCTTATTCAATTCCTGAATAAACGAATGAGTGGAGAGGATAAAGGACAAAAAATAGCATGATATTGTGTTAGCATTTTATGTAAATTCTCTTATTTAATCCTCAAAACAATCCTCCAGTTTGTGACTATTAGCACCATTTGCCAATGAGAAAACTGCTTCACAAGGCAACTGGCAGACCTGTCTGAAAAACAAGATCAGCCATTTTTCACCACATGCTTTATGGATGTTAATAGGCATTAGTCAACAAATGGCTATAGAGTGAAACCCCAATGTTGTAAATGCCTCCAACTACTATAAACAGGTCTCTCTCCTGTGAGTACTTCTCGATTTTTATTAATAGTATCAAAATGCACATTGCAAATCCACAAATTGGCATATTACATATCATATGACCCCAGAACCTGTTCTTCATAGAATATTTTATAGGACTACTGGAACACATTTTGGGAAATATTGTACTATATTATACTATTACTTTGATATATGAATGAACTAAATGACTGAATGAATGAATGAACTGGGCTGAACAGAACTGAATTGAATTGAACTGAACTGAGTTGAATACTTGGCAGGAAAGCCTGGATGTCAATCTGGAACATGAAGCGTGGCCTGTTATCTCAATCAGAGGAGACACCTGGCATGAGTCCACGAATGGACAGGGTGAGACAGAAGTAACAGTAGAGGCTCCATCAGGCAGGAGGGGACAAGAGTCAAGAGTGTAAGAAACTCTGAACATACAATTGGCAATAGGAGAGGGTGGCAAGGTGCATTCTGACAGGACTGGTGGCAATTCCAGAACAACAGCAGACAGGAAATAACAGGGATGGTGGTGTTGTCTGTACTGAGCCCATTCTCCAAAAGTGGCTCCTTTCCAACACTGTTTTAGAAGCTACTTTTTTTTTAATGAAAAGATGCTGGGAAGTGGATTTGGCTCAACTGATAGAGTGTCCTCCTACCATATGGGAGGTCCAGGGTTCAAACCCAGGGCCTCCTGACCCGTGTGGTGAGCTGGCCCACGTGCAGTGCTGATGCGCACAAGGAGTGCCGTGCCACGCAGGGGTGTTCCCCACGTAAGGGAGCCCCACGCACAGGGAGTGTACCCCGTAGCCGCCCCATACAGAAGAAAAAAGAAAATGCAGCCTTCCCAGGAGTGGTGCCGCATACATAGAGAGGTGACGCAGCAAGATGACACAACAAAAAGAGACACAGATTCCAGGTGCCACTGACAAGAATACAAACGGGCACAGAAGAACACACAGTGAATGGACACAGAGAGCAAACCACTGGCACCCGGGGGGTGGGGGGGGGGAAGGGGAGAGAAATAATTAAAATAAAATAAAAAATAAAAGATATTAAATCAAGTGGTGTGTCAGACTGTGAGACACTAGGAAAGGTGGTCAGAGGGCAGCACTTTTTGTGAACTCACTGACATCCAAAGAACCCCAGGCCCCCGCAGCTCCTCGCCTTGCAAAGTTGAATAAGGTCCTGGTACTGAGCAGGGAGCTTCAGAAAAGGGAAAGCAAGGAGGGGTCAAAAGCAAAGACCTATGGAGGTGATGGGAAGTAAACTGATTATTGAGATGTGGTATTTTACCAGTGAGGATGCTTCCAGCCGCATATAATAGGAATGAAGTTCCAAACGCCTTAAACACCAAGGGAGAGGCAGGAGGAGAGACTGATGGGGTTGGTCAATTTAGTGGCTCGAGGAGATCAAGAAGGGCCCAGTTTACTTCTAGGCTTCCATGGTGCCATTCTCAGCATGTTCCCCTCAGGCTTGCCCCCTTTTATGGCCCCAAAATAGCAACTGCATTTGCAGGCATCATCAGCATCCAGGAGTAGCAGCAGGACACCCAAAGCTCCCTTCTGAAAATGAGGAAACCTTTCCCAGAATCCCCTGAGCTGACGCCCATGCGTGTCTCATTGGCCAATATTATAGACATGCCCACGTCTAAGCCAATCGCTGTGAAGTGGGAAAAGCCCCTGATGATTGGCTTAGACCAATCAGGTGTCACCCTGACCTTGGGGCTGGAGCTCAGACCAGCCTCTCTTGACGATCATGGAGTTGTGTTAGGAAGAGAGGGTGGCATCCATGGAATATTGACAGCCAATACAGTCGGCTAGAAATTGGAATAAAGCTGACACCCAGTGGTAGGAACAGAGGCACAAAGCAGGAACTAATGCACCAAGAATCAGGATCGAAAATCAGAGGATCCCTCTGTCATAGTTAAATTAGGAGCACATAAGTGTTAAAAGAGCTAAGAGAACTGTATCAACCAGAGCACGCCCCGCCGTGGGCAAGAGAGGGGTGGCAGAAGGGGCTCCAGCCCGGCCGCATGGGTTGGAAGCTCCCTCAGTGCCACCCTGCGCTGTTGTCTGGAAGCAAAGGGCAAACTCCACTCTCCATCCCCAGGTGAGGACAAAGACCACCTCACATACCGTCAGAAGACCTGTGCCCCAGTGGCACCATGTCCACTTGCTGTATTAATGACCAGTCAAATCACCTCTGAGCCAATCTGATTTCTTCCTCTGAAAAATACAAGTGATAAAAATACCTGTCTCCTCAAAGCCTCCCAAAAATTACAGGAGATGGCGTAGGGCTAGGCTCTTGGATAAATCAGTAGCGATGTGAATAATCACTCCTACCCCCGAGGAGGCTCTGACCACCTCAGACTGAGCAAAGGAGCTTAACAAAACGGAAGGCCCGCAAAAGAGGCAGCCAAGGATTCCGTTAACGGAATCACGTAAAATTCACTTCTAATCAAAATGAAGATCCTTTGCTTTGGTGAGCTCCGCTCCAAAACAGACTGCCCCTTTCTAGCTATCTTTCAGGCTTTCTCTCCATTCACATTATTTTTTTTCCAGAAACAGAACAACTTCCTATGCCATTCCATGCTAAAGCAGCAATAACGATCCAACATGTCAGCTCTTGGGCTAAAAATTATAGGTTTTCATTTCTGCCCCAAAGAAAACATCATCCAGAAATATGATCACAGTATTCCAAAGGGAATGTGTAACCGTTTTTCACATCTTTCAGATGGCCACGATCCTGTCTCCCAATTTGTACACACTGCAAATCCAGCTTTTCAAGTAATTGTGGACTTTGATGACAGGACCCCTTTGACTGCACTTTGACTTTAGTTGCAATAGCGAAGTGTTCCCCTCTTAGCTCTGCTATGAACTTGCTGTGCAGCCTTGACCAAGTTGTTCTCCCTCTCTGGGCTCACTTTCTTCATCCAAGAAATCAGGGCTAGGGCTCGTTTATTTCGTTTATTTCTCGGATTCCTTCAAGTAGCCACCCTTTAGTAGGCACCTACATTATGCTAGAGATTTTTATCTCTAATTCTCTAACCGAAAGAATTGAGTCTAAGAGAGGAGAAGCCCGGGGCCAAATTCCAGTTTGTGTGAGAATGCTCGGCCTCTGAAATGTTTTGCATACTGTCGTGAAATGCCTGCTGTTTTTGGCTTTTTTCTTAAGTGTAATAAGCCACTTATTTCCGAGCTCCTGTGGGTCTGGTTTGTGACCTCAGGACGGTGGTCCGGGCTTTGGTTTCTAGGCATGAGTCCAGGCAGCTCCCCCCAAAGGGCAGAGTGGGGGGATGGCTGTCCCAGGAGGGTGGGCAGCGGAGGCTGACCTTGCAGCGGCTGAAATCCCACCGCCTCGCTCGTCACCCCGTCCTGGTGACAGGCAGCAGTTTTTCAGTTAAGTGGGTCCTCTCCCCACCTGGTCATTAGACGCAACCCAAGCCCCTCTGAGAACTGTGGGCGACAAGGGCCCGGCCCCTCCCAGGCCCCTTCCTTTCACCACTTCACAAAGCCTCTCTGACACAGGCCATTACAGGGGATTAGGCCTCAGAGTTCAGGGGTCCCTGAGGCTGGGTCCCCTGCTACAAGGCCCTCCTGTCTGGCCTTTCCCAAGCTTGGGGGACCATCACCTTCTCCCTTCCTGGCCTGACTTTGATGACGGGGGATGGGGAGATGGTACTTAAAGGGGAGGGGAAAAATGCACATTCTCAACTCAGACAAAAGGTGAGATTAAACAGTTCAGGGGAAGGCCCCTCCGAGAAGCTGAGGGGGCCTCTGTGAAATTAATATATGTTCCCCAGGCCTGCTGAGAAAGCTGCCCCTTCTCTAAATCCATATGCATGAGAAGGGCAGCCAAGAAACCTGATTTGAGATTTGCTTCATATCAGGAAGAAAAAGAACTCTAGGAAAGAACTGACCTAAGAGCTTGGTATTTCTCAAGTCACCTGTGGGGCTTTGCTTGGGGCATGGGTACTCGGCATGAGACCCTGACTCATTCTTAACATCCTTAAGAGTGGATGTAAGAACCTAGGAACCTGGATTCTGGCTTTGTGAGTTGCTACCAGAGCAGAAACTCTACTGCTTGGCAGCTGTGTGAACTTCAGCAAGTTACTTGACCTCTCTGAGAGTCGTGTTCATCATCTGACTCTCTCTTGCCCATAGAAAGGCACTTAATTGGCACCTAAACTGCTTGTTTCTTCCCTTCCCTCTCTCCCTCCTTTTTTACTTTCTTTCTTTCCTCCCTCCCTTCCTCCCTTCCTCCCTATCCCCCTTCCTTTCTTCCTTCCTATATAACACACATCTCAGGAACTTCTCTGAGCCAGTTATTTTGTCAAGTGGAAAATTTGTAGAAGTGCTTTATCACCTCCGTGTTGTCCAGTGGTGAGACAATTGTAATTGTGATAAGAGCAGTGGAATTTTTGCACAGGGGAGGGATCCATAAGCACCCATAAATAGTAAGCATCTTCCCCCTAAATGCTTTGGAGGATGCTTCTGGGGCTCTCCTAACCAGTGCTCACGTCTCCAATTCCCTGCGTTATTATCCAGAGGATCCCGGCATTCACCAGGGCAGAGTGGGGAGCAGGACTCACGTCTGGTTCCAGCCAGCATCCTTTCATGTGAGCCTGGTGGCAGAGAAGTGGAAGGACCCCGGCCACAGCTTGAAAGTGTGCAATCTAATTCACACCCGAACAGAAACTGTCCTCTTTTTTAGTTTACTTTTCTGTCTCAAAACAAGAAACAAAGATGTTAACAGTAAGATCACTTTGGTGATAATAAAGTCAACAGAGGTCCCAAATTCAGCTGTCAAAAGCAGCTGCATGGAAACATAGACCCCGAGAGAAAAGGTCATTGGGGGAGGGAAGCCTCAGCCCATACCTCACCCTTCCTGAAATTAAACCAGAGCCCTGAGCGGGCTGCTTCAATGCCAGCTCAGACTTCAGGCCAAGACGAGGGTTAAAAAAAATCATGGTTTGACATCCTAGACTGCCCTAACCCATTGGGAGCCACCAATTCTCTCGAGAGACACAATTCCCTGTATTTGAGAACATCAGTCCTCCCCAGGATGTGGGTACACCTTCACACTCATTGTACGCGTCTCCACCCCATGATGTAACACTCGATGCCAAAATGAGCACTCACACACTCCCTAAAAGCCTGCCCCTGGGCCAGCTGCCCTGCCCCTTAAGCATCATAAACAGGTAATCCTTCCTTATTATATTTTCTAATGCGTTTTCTCAACCTTATAGCTGGGGGCTGGGAGAGGGAAGAAGAGATGTGATGTGGGGGCGTGTTCAGGACTTGGAGTTGCCCTAAATGATGTTGCAGGGACGGATGCTGGACATTATATCTCCTGCCTAACCCACCAGGGGGACTGGGGGCGAGTGTGAACTACAATGAGGACTGTTATCCACGCGGTGCGGCGGTGCTCCAGGGTGTGTTCGCCAAGTGCAATGAGTGTGCCGCGGTGGTGGGGGGGGTTGCTGATGTGGGAGGAGTGGGGTGAGGGGGGTGGGGGGTATATGGGAACCTCTTATATTTTTTGAATGTAACATTTAAAAAATAATAATAAAGAAACCGTGGGGGGGTAAAAAATCATGGGCAGCTTAGTGTTGGTTTCCAGAAAGGCTGCGTGGCAAGACGCTGGGCATGAAGTTAAGGAGAGATCTCTGTAACTGCTGGCTGAGAGCCCATGGGCTTGTCCTTGGTCTCACTAGGTCGTGCATTTCCTCGTGTGTGAGATGCCGTGAGCATCCGGTGCTCTAGTATGGAAGAAAGTGTTTCAAAAAATACAGAACTGTGCTGTCCAATATGGTAGCAATCAGCCATATGTGCCTACCTAAATTTAAATTGTAATTAATTAAAATTAAATCAGACGTTAAAATTGGTTCTTGTCATACTAGTCGTATTTAAATGCCCAATGGTCACATGTGGCTGGAGCCTATTATAAAAGTGCCAAAATTGCACATTTCGTCATTGCAGAGAGTTCTCTTGGTTAGCAGCCATCCAGAAGAAAAGATACCACGCTCTTAACAATGGCTGCCTCTGGGGAAGAATGGGTGGTTGGAGAGGTCTTACTATGCAAATTTCTGTATTGTCTATTTGGCCACATGCACATATATATTACTTATATTTTTGAAAATAAAGAACAGCTAGGAAGTACTTGACATTAAGGCCAGGTTAGTGGTGACCTGGAGATGGCGGTGATCCAAAGGGATCGGCCTGGACTGCTGGGGCATTGACAATGGAATATTTGGGGCACAAATGAGATTGGTTTTCCCATTCCTAATACCGTATCCAAGGAATGGAAGTAGCTACATGTGTGTTCGCTTAGAACATTTTTATAACAGTTAAATTTGTCAAATGCACTTTTTGTTTGTGTGCTTTATTTGGTGATACATTTTAATAAGACTTTTTCTAATGAATAAATAAATGGAGTGGCTTCCCATCTCACTAAGGAGGTGCTTTCCTTGGCATTTTCAAATCATCCCAGACTTGGAACATTAGGAATGTTCTCCACCCTCATTTTCCAAGCCCTCTCCTTTAGCTGCCCATAATGATAGCCAGCCCAGTCTTGCTTGTCACATCTGCCCCACCCAGCTCCCACTAGGGAGGCTTATGAGTAACTTCTTAAATGTACCTATGCTTTGATATATCTGTTTTAGTTGGATTTTTACTTTTAAAAATAACTGTACAGAGCTTTACCTAGAAGGCTGTTAATCACTTAAGTGTCCAAAACTAACAAATGAGTTAATTTTTGATATATCTAGACAGTCAAATGATTGAAGAGCTAGGAAGAGTCATTGTGAAAAAAGGTACTTAAAGTTTAAAAAAAATTTTTTTAAAGTCATTGTGAAGGCAAAGAGTTGGCATGGAAATCTAGTCATACTATCTTATTGAGAGGAAAATTATGTATAGCAGAAAATTACACACACTATGATTCCTTTTGAGTCAATAAAAAATCATATTAAAAATACTGTTGCTAATACATGTAGAATCTTCCTCCTTTAGGAGGCTCAGTTTAATTACCTTCCCCTGGAGGAAGGGCTAGACTTAGTGATTCATGTTCCAAAGAAAATTAAAAACAGTTAATTTTACAATGGAGAAAACTGAAAGATGTCACCTTAACCAGGCAACCATAAACATGTTGATTTTGCATACCTCCTGATATGAGGTGATGAGAAGGGCACTTTACCTCAGTGGTATTTTTCCCCAAAATTCATAATGCCAGGCTCATCATAAGAACATCAGACTAACCCATCCTGGGGACATTCTGCAAAATACCTGACTGCTATTACTCAAATCTGTCAAGGTCATGAAAACAAGAGAAGACTAAGAAGGAGACTAAGAAGACAGGACAACTAAATGCAAGGTGGTATCTGGACTAGATCCTGGAACAGAAAAAGGATTTTAGTGGGAAAACTACTGAAATCCAAATAAAGAGTATAGTTTAGTTAGTTAATATGATTGTACTATTTTAATTTCTTCATTTGACAGGTGAACTGTGTTTATGTTATGATGCTAACATTAGGGGAAGCTGGGTGAAGGGAATATGAGAACTTTCCATATTATCCTGACAGTTTCTCTATAAACCTCAAGTTATTGCCATACAAAAAATTTTGACTGTCTTTGCGTTGTTTCTGGATCCTGTGTTTTTATACTTTAAAAATGTTATTCTCTGAATTTTCTAGAGTGGATATGTGCTATTTTTGTAATCAGATAAGCCATTCATTACAAGATCAGAAGTTAATTAGAATCCTCTCCTCTTCCACACTTCAAAGTGCTATGTGCATGTCTGCAGGCATCTACAGGATGATTGTATAAAACAAATCAATTCAGTCATTTTAGAAATTGGACAGCTGGCTGCAGATGTCAGAGTCTTTCCCTGGTATTTTATAATTACAAACCAATGAGACAATGTCTCAGTTGCTCTCTAGTGAAGAAAAGTTGGATTCCAGAGCTGTATTCCTTCACTATGAAGAAGACCCAGACTGAAATAGTAGATGATAAGGCTGGCATGCAGAGGAAAGGAGAGAGAACCGATGAGAAGAGCAAATCTTGGTGATGTTCCACTTATACTTGACCTGAACATATTCTGCCTCTACTCAGTTGCATGAGTCATCCCCAAAACTTCCCTTTTAGCTTAAAATTGTGGGGTTGGATTTCTGTCACTTGCAACCCAAAGAGTCCCAGCTCGCCTTTTACACAGTGAAACTCCCCTACCTGATTCAAGCCCATGGGAAACCCTCAAAGGTAGATTTGCCTAATCTTTAGACCTATCCCAAAGTGGAACCAGGTTAGATTATCAAAAAATGATGAGATGAATAAACTAAAATTAATTGAATTGGATTGAATTGAACTGGAAAATTACATATGAGTTCAATACAAGAGGAATTAAGTTATCATTTGATTTTTTTCCCAAAAACAATACAGTCTAGACCTCTCTTTGCATTACTGTGAGAGCAGGAGACTTAAAAGCCTTGGCTACTATATTATCCCCAGTGTCTTCCACAGTGATTGGTACATAGATCGACCTCAATAATGATAAAATGAATGAACATATTTTCTCTTCTCTATCTATAGCTTGCTAGTAATATATATAGTACCCAAATGCATGGGATGCAAGAACTGTGCATTCCACGGCTTAATAAACTATGATTGAAGAAAATGTAATCCCTGAGAGCTTATTCTGTAATTTTACTGTTACTGTCCATCAGCCGTATATGTGAAGCGGATGTAGCATGCTCCCTGCAACTGCTGCCCCATTTGAGTTTATTAAGGAAAATTGAATGACACATGGCTATTTAACTTTTTAAAATAGATGCTATCTCAGTGCTGCAGATGCCAGTCATTAGGCAAAGCCAGAAATGCTATGGACTCATTCATTGGACTCACTGAGATATATGAGAAAAAGGAAAGCAGGGAGAATGCATGAATAGATGTCACAGAGGATCAGTTAAATACATATGAGAACAAATGTCAGTTCTTAGACCTCAAGGAAGATTTTAGGAAAGATCCTTTCTAAAACGTAGAGACCCCTATATCTGGGCTCCTTGCCCACTATGTCGTATTCCTTTTAGCTCTAGCTCCACATGATTCTTTCTACTATCATGAGTTACATTTATTGGTCACCTACTAGTACCAAACACTGTTATCTCATGCAAATCCCCCAAAAAGATTATGTGTTGGGCATTATCTTCTCCATGTTCCAGATGTGAAAATTGAGGTGGTGAAAGACCAAACCTGACTATGTGCAAACGGATTGTAAGGGATGGAGTTTGGACTTGAATTCAGGAACTACAATATACTGATTCTCAGTGGTAAATTTAAGAAACTCTATAGCAATTGAGTACACACTAATCCATATCTCCCACAAAACTGTAAGCTCCTAGAGGACGAGGACTTTGATTGATTGCACATTTTCCAACTTCTCATGTCTGGTGGGTAGTACGTATTAGGTGAGTGGTTAAGAGATGAGAGCCAGGGAAACGGACTTGGCCCAGTGGTTAGGGCGTCCGTCTACCACATGGGAGGTCCATGGTTCAAACCCCGGGCCTCCTTGACCAGTGTGGAGCTAGCCCATGCGCAGTGCTGATGCGCGCAAGGAGTGCCCTGCCACGCAGGGGTGTCCCCTGCGAAGGGGAGCCCCACGCGCAAGGAGTGGGCCCCGTAAGGAGAGCCGCCCAGCGTGAAGGAGGGAGCAGCCTGCCCAGGAATGGCGCCACCCACACTTCCCGTGCCGCTGAGGACAACAGAAGTGGACAAAGAAACAAGATGCAGCAAATAGACACAGAGAACAGACAACCGGGGGGGGGGGGGGGGGGGGGGGAGGAATTAAATAAACAAGTCTTTTAAAAAAAAAAAAAAGAGATGAGAGCCACTTATCTGTTTACAGCATTTAATGCTGATAGAACTCAGAGTTGCAAAAATATTGACTGTTTGTGTCTTTAAGTCCTAGCACTGTATCTACAAATCGTTTGATATGTGCTCAAAAAAGATTGAATGAAGAGGTTTATTGCATCTCCATGTCCATCATTCTGGCACTTCAGTTAATACATAAACCCTATGGGCCATATATGACTAACCAAACTAACACCACAAAACAACCCCTCACATTTCTTTCTAAAACAAAGCAAAACAGAAAATTGGTATGCTACCAATAATCATATTTTGCTTGTCTTTCCCTCAAGCTACAAGATAATTACATCTTTGTGTTACTATTTTTTTTTAATTTACTATATATTGCCCACCTTAGGCAAAAAAACAAAGCTCTGAAGTATCCGAATAGGTGACATTTTAAAAGAAAATCAAAGAAGACCTGAGAGCATATAAAGAAAGGAGGTTGACAAAACGATGGCCTCTCTGTCCAAACCTAAAAATAACCCTGACATGGTCATACCCCTTCTGTAGACATTCTTTGGCATTTACATATCTCTTGCGGTTCTTATAACCTTCCACTGTTAAGATGTAGTAGGTCAACTTCCCTGTTCTCCTCTATAAGATCAAAAGGCCTGCGGGGGTGGGACAGTGTCTCGCTCGGCCCTGCCTTTCCTACCATGTAGCCCTTGGCTTTGTATGTACTTGGTACCAGGAATTTGCGGACCTTTAGACTCCTCTGTACTTTCTACATTCCTGCAACCGAGCATAGGGCCTGGCACGCAGGACGCACTTAGCAATGCCTTTTGGGTTGGTTGCTTGACATGAACTGAATTGTCAAATATCAGTGTCTGTACTTTAGACTCCTCCCCACTCAGTTCTTTCAAACTAGCTCAGGAGACTAAGCTCAGTCAACGACACACGCCACAGCCTTGCATATGTGTTTAAAGTCAGTGTTAGCTCTGAACTTGTTTCTACCACCTTGAATGTCAAGTACCACTCTCTCCTGGTTGAAGATGAAGAGGAAGGCATAAGAGACTGAATATTTTTCCCAAGGCCATATAGACATTAAGTGACTGGACCAGGGTTAGAACAACGGTCCATATAGACATCGACCCTGTATCATGTCCATTCTGCCTCACTGCTTTCTCAGACATACAAATACACACAGGCACATAAACATAACATACACAAGCCTATAAAAAGGAGCACAAAAGACATACGTTTGGGGCACTGATATCACTCACAAGGTCTGGTATTCCTTCATTCATTAAATTCATTTGATAAATATTTACTGAGCACCACCACATGCCCAAACCGTACTAGGTGCTGTTATATTAGCATTGAGCAAGACAGGTAGGTACAGAGCAGGAGGGACAAACTCTTTCTGTAAAGAGCCAGAGAGTACACATGTTAGACTTTGCAGGCCAGCAGGTCTCTGCCACAGCTACTCAGCTCCACCCTTGCAGGGCCAAAGCAGCCATTGACAATAGGTAAGCTAACGGGCATGGCTATTCCAAGAAAACTTTATTTACAAAAACAGGCAGGCTGGATGTGGCCCAGTCGTCTGCCAACCCATGAGAGAGACAATAAATGTGGAAATAAATGGAGTGACTAAAGTATTGGAGGTAAAGATAAATTCTATGGAGAAAATAAAGCCATGCAATAGGGTAGAAAGTGGCTTGGGAATGAGAGGCAGATTTACAGAGGGTAGTAAGGGAGGAAGTGACATTCAGGGTGAGACCAGAATTCTGATGAACCAATCAGGTCAGAACCCCAAGAAAGAGCTTTCCACATAGTAGGAAGAGCTGGAGGAAAAAGACTAAGACAGGGTATTTTTTTTTTTTAATACCATGGGTCAGGGATTGACTTCAGGACCTCATATGTGAGAAGTTGGCACTCGATCACTGAGCCACATCGGCTTCCCTGAGTTGGTTATTTTGTTTGTTTTGCATGTTGTTCATTTTTGTTTTTCAGAAGGTCTGGGAACCGAACCCGGGACCTCCCACATGGGAGGCAGGCGCTCAACCACTTGAGCCACATCCACCCCCAAGGTACGTTTGAGAAACAGAAAGAAAACCTGCAAGTCTTGGAGAAGAAGAGTGGTAGGAGATCAAGTCAAAGGGCTAGCCAGGACCAGATCACAACAGGTCTTAGGGGCACATGAGGAGGTAGGTTTTCCTCCTAAGTGTAAGAGAAAGCATTCAGAGGATTTTTAGTAGCTTTGTGACATGCCTTAATTTAAAATTTTGAAAAAATTTATCCTTGCCACTGTATGGTAAATGGACACTAAAGCTTTAAGAGTGGAAAAGAGGAAGATCATGAGGTGACTTAAACTAGGGTGGTATCAGGAGAGGGAGTAAGAAGAGGTTGGATCCAGGGGAGATTTTGGAGATGGTAGAGGCACCGAGGATTGATGGAGGATTGGGTGAAGGGATAAAGAAAATGGAGAATTCCAGCACGTGTTCATTTGGTTTCATGTATCTTTAAAGAGAATCTATGCAAGCCATAAGGAGTGGCACAGACAGAAAGCCCCTTTGGTATGTGCTCTGAAGGTTGACCCTAACTGACTTAACAAGGTGGGTCAGCTCAGGACAATCTAATAAGTGGCCACGTAAGCGCATGCCAGGTCAGGCCTATTGTATCATACAGATTTTGGAAATTTGAAAACCAGACAAGTAGGAAGTATTCTAAGACTGTTGTAATGTTATATCACCAAAATAGCAAAAAATGTGAGAAATAAAAAATACATGGCCATTCTCAGATGGGGCTGATTTGACCTAGAGACAAACACTCAGAAATTCTAGAATGCATTCTCCACCAGAAACTGCTCTCTTGGCTCTAAAGGACAACATGCTTAGAAGATCTAAAAAGCGTTTGTCCAATGAACCAGAGAGTAGGAGTGCAACTCTGCAGAGGCTTACACAGGTCACCTTTACCAGGAGATGAAGATGGTCAACCACCACACCAGGGAACCGAGAGTGCCTATAACTGCAAGCAGGAGAATCACATCCATAACCATGTGGGATCTAAGCCCCCTCTCAATATAGAGATGGAGTGGACATCACCACCCCAGGGTCCATAGGATGGAGGAATAAAATATGGATTAGAGAGGACTTACTGGTATTCTACTATATAACTATTGTGACTAGCAATGGAAGAAACTATAGCATTGATGTGGAGACAGTGGCCATGGGAGTTGCTGAGGGCAGGGAGAGAGAAGAAGAGGTGTGATATTGAAGCATTTTCAGGACTTGGAGTTATCCTGAATGATATTACAGGGATAGATGCAGGACATTATAAATTCTGCCATAACCCACTGAATGGACTGGGGGAGAGTGTAAAACTACAATGTAAACTCTAATCCATGTGGTGCAGCAGTGCTCCAAAATGCATTCACCAAATGCAATGAATGTGCCACACACACACAAAGGCATTTGTGAGGAATGTGAACATAAGACATTTCCTGGGAGCGTGTGGGGACAAGAGACATGGGGTGGGGAGACAACCTGAGGCTGTCTGAGGAAATTGGTCACCGTGCTAACGATCTAACGGCTGCAGACCAGGCTGATCCCCCTGCAAGAAGCTTGAAGCCTGTCATTCAGGCACACACACACTTTCTATTCACATTATCAGAAATGCTGTCAGGCACACAGTAAGAGTTATGTAATAGGAAGCAATACTTTCCGGCCATTTCTCCATCCTCCTGTTATATAATAATTATGCCAAGATGAAGTGGCCAACGTCTAAGCCACAGAGGAGATGCAACCCTGTCAAGTAAATTTATACTTTTATACTTCCTTTTCTTTTTTTTAGTAAGTACTCCCCACCCCCTCCACTCCCTCTCCCGCATGTCTGGCCAACATACCAGTTTCCAGGTTGATTTTTTTTCTCATTAGGTGAACCAATTCCATTCATGAAAAACGGGGAAAGGTTTTTTCTTTAATTCACTCATTCCTTTACTCATTAAACCAATCAGTCAATAGCAATTAAATAATAGTCTACATATAAGAGATTTTGCACACTGCAGAAAGAGAATAAACTTCAAACATTGGATTTGTATCTACCCGCTAGGTGATCTGGGACAAGGAGCTTAACTATTAGCTTCATCTGTAAAATGGGCTAAGAAGGCCAACCTAGTGAGGATCTTGTGAAGATTAGACGTGATGAGGCAAACACTTCTTCATGCCTATTATTCTTCATAATATTATACATTTGACATCAAGATAAGCAAACCGAAAAAGGCAGAGTCGAGCTCTTAGTTCAAATCTAGTGAAGAAAACACATACATAATAAAGGAAAGCAATACTTGACATTTGGTATAAAATCTACATTGCTAAAAGTAAGAATAGGGTGCCCTGAGAAATTTGCATAGGAATATCTAGCCCAACCTGGTATTTCATGCCATGTGTGCAATTTTTAGTCCCCCAAAATAAGAGTTGAATTAAAAGGGGATAGGACCCCAGTTTGGCAGGGCATTTAGTACATGATGAGCAAATTGCCAGCCCCAGGACTGCAAGACTGCTTTAAAATTCAAAAATTAATCCATGTAATTCACCATATTAACAGGATAAAAGGGAAAAAACATATAACCAACACAATCAATGCAGGAAAAGCATTTGACAAAAGCAAAACCTACTCGTGATAAAAAATGTTCAGTAGATCAACAAACTAGGAGTAGAAGGGAATTCCTTAGGAAATAAAGGGCATCTGCAAAAACAAAAACAAAAACAAAAAAACCCTACTCTAACATAATACTAAGAGTGAAAGACTTTACCCCTAAATTTGGGAGCAAAACAACAACTTCCGCTCTTACTATTTCTACTCAACATTGTGCTAGAGGTCATAGTCAGCGCAGGACAAGGAAACAAACGACAAACGTTTTGGATAAGGAGAACTAAAATTGTCTATTTACTGATGGCATGATCATATGTGAAGAAAATCTTAAGGAACCTACAAAAAAAAAAAGCTACTGGAACTAATAAGTGAGTTTAGCAAGTTCATGGGATAGAAGGTCAGTATAAAAAGCCTGAATTCTATTTCTGCACACCAGCACAAACAACTTCAAGTGAAGTTTTTATAATTACCTTTTACAATATTATAAACATAAAAAGCACAGAGATAAAATATATGCAAGACCTATATGTTGAAAACTGTAAAACACTACTGATATAAATTAAGGATGACTTAAATAAATAAAAAGATATGCGATATTCATAGAAAATTTCAATAGCAAGATGATCATTCTCTCTCCCCAAATTGATCAATAGGTTAGCACAATTCCAATCATATTCCTAGCAGGCATTTTTGTTTGTAGAAATTGGCCAGCTAATTCTAAAATTTATTTAGAATTACAAAGAACCCAAAATAGTCAAAGCCATCTTGATAAGTTGGAGACTTGGAATACTTGAGGTAAAGAATTCTTTTTAAATTACAGTAACCAAGACAGTGTGGTTATTAGAATAAGGATAGACCTAAAAATCAATGGAAAAGAATATGAAATATTCAGCTCTTTCAATAAAAATTAGGTTGGGAGTGTTTGGTACTAATAATGAAGGGAGGAAAAAAGTTTATTTAGCATTGACTGTACATTAGGCTCTACTTGTCTTTCCAGTCTCTGCTCAAACTTCACTCAG
Organism: Dasypus novemcinctus; assembly: GCF_030445035.2. NCBI lineage: Eukaryota > Metazoa > Chordata > Mammalia > Cingulata > Dasypodidae > Dasypus > Dasypus novemcinctus. The sequence continues at coordinate 93,069,422 of NC_080686.1, forward strand.
AGTCTTTTCTAAACCTCCTTCTCTTCCATTTGCAATTAATTCCTCCTTCCATTTTCCCTGGCTGTTCTCTAGAAACCCAACAAGACAACTGTGATATGTGGTTTAACTCACGTGTTGAGAAAAACACGACACATACACACTCTCACAGTATTTCCTCAATTCTAGATGCTATCACATTTGGGTAGGGGGATGACAAACACTATAATACTAATAATAATGTTATATTAGTTGTAAGATATATCCCAGTTTGGGAAGCATTATAATATGGGGAAATCAATCTTAGATAGAAGAGAAGAAATAAAAGCTCTTCAAGTTTAGAAAAATAATGTATTTAAGCATATATATAGACAAGAGTATAACGAAACACAGGAAAATGTTAATGGTGGTTAGATCTGGATTATTTATATTTTTGGCACTTCGCAAAATTTTTAAAAATGAATAGAAACTATCCCTTCCTTCAAGATACTCAAAGCCTGGTAGAGGGAGACAAATGGACAAACCAATGTTAAATAAGTAGTGCAAATATTGATAGTGTCTGCAAAGTCCACAGTTGACAGTGGCCAATTCCACTGAAGTAGGGAGACATCAAGAAAGGTTTCATCAAGGTGTGATAATTGAGCTGAGCTCTAAAAGGTGATCTGAATGTAAATGAGCCCCCAAGGAGAGAAGAACTCCAAATTGAAGGAACAGCATGAACAAAACATGCCTTTCTTTGGGAACTACAAACTTTTTAGCATTTGTAGACCAGCCACGCTGGATACCCATGTGTGGTTTGACTTTTTACAGGATTTGAAATTTCTTCCCCACCACACAAAGGTATTTCAGAATTCAGGAGCTACATGGCCTAAAATTCATATATCTGGACCAGTTCACAGAATAAAGCAAGTACTCAAAAAATCTGTGAAGAGAGAGAGAGAGAGAGAGAGAGAGAGAGAGAGAGAGAGAGAGAGACGGAGAGAGAGAGGGAGAGAGAGAGGGAGAGAGAGAAGGAAAGAGAGAGAGGAAGGAAGGAAGGAAGGAAGGAAGGAAGGAAGGAAGGAAGGAAGGAAGGAAGGAAGGAAGGAAGGAAGGAAGGAAGGAAGGAAGGAAGGAAGGAAGGAAGGAAGGAAGGGAAACAGAGAAAAAAAACTCAGGATCTAGGTCTTTTGGTTAACCATTGTCCTTATGCCCTCTCTCCATCTTAGGTTTTTAAGAAAATCTTTCCTGGGAGAGTTGTCATTAATTACTATACTTTAGTGTCAATGACTTATAGTTTAATGCCTGAGAGACTCTTGAAATTTTAGAGGAGTAAGAAGCAGAAGAGCTGAATCTTTCTTTCCTCTCTGCTACTTCCTAGCCTTGTGATCTGACACAGGGCTTGAATTCTGTCTTGACTATTTTATTTATCTGTAAAACAGAGATAATTATATCTTCCCTGACCTTACAGAATTGAAAGAATCATAATAGCTAATGTCTTAAAGCCATTTATTATATCTAAAAATCTATACAGCTTCAAGAGATTATCATTTTATAAATCAGGGAAAAGCTGGAAAGAGTCAATAATTTGCCCAAGGGCATAGGAAATGGCAAAATGAAACTCTTTTTTCAAGTCCTTAACTCTGTCCAGCATATTACCTAGATCCCTCGTTTAGAGTGGAAAAGGGGTAAAAAGAGGTAAAGGGGAGATGATAGTCAAAAGGTTCACAGTCTCACTGCTCTGCCTTATCTCATAGTTTTGCCCTGATCTGTCTTCCTCAGCAGTTGACTTCTAGAACCATGCCACCCAGATTTACAAACAAGTGGTCACAAAGCTATATATAAGCGGCATCTCTTCTTCCAGGGTATCTAGGCTCATGTCCAGGAGAACAACCAAGCCAGGCTTGAGAAGCCAAAGCCACCGCAGGTTTGCCTAGCTCAACCACCTTTCCTTATAATTAACACTTCCTTCACATACCATGTTGTGAGCATTCATCTTTCAGAATCCTTCAACTATTAGTGCCCAGGCTCTCCCCAGGCCATATATCATGGCCAAGAGGCAAGAGGTACAGCCAAAAGTTGTCACTTGTGTTAATGTTGTATGAAGCGGATGATTAATGAATGTCACACATGGCAGTCCAGCTTCTGACTTACCTAAGTTCACCAAAGATGCTGACTTAGCTGTTTTTCACAAGTCATCCTTCCCATCCCTTTCCCCCTCAGTGCTTTGGATAATATCTTCAGCTTTGAGAGTCTTATTTTGAAAGGACAGGAGGGAAAACATTTGTAGTAAGCAAGCAATCACAACCAATGGCTCTGACAGGGCTACATGTTTGAGTTTTCACTCTGATTCCTGCTGCTTTCATTGCATTTGAAATCCATTCACTCATTCAACAAATAATTATGTGTGCCCTCTATAGGTGATTTGGGTACATCGGTAAGTAAAACAAAAATCCCTGCCCTGGTGGAGCTTATATTCTAGTAATGGAAGACAAATATTCATAAATAAATTATAAAGTATGCTAGAAGGTGAAAGAAGCTATGGGATGGGGGGGGGGGGGAAGTAGAGCAGAGAACTGGGGATATATAAAGGGGTAGTAGGTCAATCACAATTTTAATTAGAGCAGCCAAAGCAAGCCTCATTGATAAGATGATGTTTGAGAAAAACTTCAAAGAAATAAGGGGATTAGCCAAGTGGATTATTTGGTTTCTTGACTGCTAAAGCAAATGCCACACAATGGGTTAGCTTAACAATAGGAAGTTATTGGCTCACACTTTCAGCTGCTGGAAGAGTTGCTTCCTCCCAGAGTCCATATCTTCTCTCTGGCTGTCAGTCTTTGGGGTTCCTTGGCTTTTCATCATGACAATACACATGGAAGCTTCTCCTTTCTCTTCAGGGTTCCTTTGACTTCCAGCTTCTTGCTCCTCTCATGGCTTCTCTTTCTGGGACCTTCTCTATAAGCCTCCAACAACAGTATTAAAACCCACCCTGGGAAGCGGACTTGGCCCAATGGATAGGGCGTCCACCTACCACATGGGAGGTCCAAGTTTCAAACCCAGGGCCTCCTTGACCCATGTGGTGAGCTGGCCCATGCACAATACTGATGTGCCCAAGGAGTGCCGTGCCACACAGGGGTGTCCCCCGCATAGGGGAGCCCCACACGCAAGGAGTGCGCCCCGTAAGGAGAGCCGCCCAGCGCAAAAGAAAGGGCAGCCTGCCCAGGAATGGCACCGCACACACGGAGATCTGATGCAGCAAGATGACACAACAAAAAGAAACACAGATTCCCGGTGCCACTGATAAGGATAGAAGTGGACACAGAAGAACACACAGCAAATGGACATACAGAGAGCAGACAACTGGGGGGGGGGATAAATTAAAAAATTAATTAAAAAAAAAAAACAACCCATCCTGATTCAGTTGGCTGCACCTTGACTGAAAATAACCTCATCAAATTGTCCTCTTTGCAATGGGCTCATACCCACAGGAATGGGATAAGATTAAGAACATGTTTTTCTGGGGTACAAGATTCAATCTGTCACATGGATATCTGAGGGAAGAATGTTCTAGGGATTAGGAACAGTTCTCACAAAATCCCTATGGTGGAGACATATTGGAATTGATTGAAGAGCAACAGAGCTGGCACAGCAGGAGAAGCGCGTGTAAGGGCGAAGTAGAGATGAGGGGAGGTCAGAGAGGAAAGAGGGCCTGGAACATGTCACAACATTTTCTCTGTATGAGGTGGGAAATCACTGGAAGGCTTTCATCTAATTTATGTTCTAAAAGATTCACCCTGGGTTCCTTTTGAGACTCAACAGTGGACTGGAAAGGGCGGAGGCAGGGAGGCCACTTCCTAACCTATTGCAATCATCTAGGTGACAAATGGTCATTTTTTACCTGAATATTCACAATGGAGCACTGTGAAATGGCCAAATTCCTGATAGATCACAATTCACTGAACCTAAATTGCCACTGTTTATAAGATACATTCCTAATTTGGAAATATGAAGAGGTGACATCCACTATATGTTTTTTTTTAAGTGAATTTCTTTTTTTTTTTTAAAGATTTATTTTATTTATTTCTCTCCCCTCCCCCCCGCCCCAGTTGTCTGTTCTCTGTATCCATTTGCTACGTGTTCTTTTTAGTCCGTTTCTGTTGTTGTCAGTGGCACAGGAATCTGTGTTTCTTTTTGTTGCATCATCTTGTTGTATCAGCTCTCCATGTGTTTGGTGCCATTCCTGGGCCGGCTGCACTTTCTTTCGCACTGGGCAACTCTCCTTATGGGGTGCACTCCTTGCGCATGGGGCTCCCCTATGCGGGGGATACCCCTGCGTGGCACAGCACTCCTGGCACACATCAGCACTGCACATGGGCCAGCTCCACACAGGTCAAGGAGGCCCGGGGTTTGAACCACGGACCTCCCATGTGGTAGACGGACGCCCTATCCACTGGGCCAAGGCCGATTCCCCACTGTATCTTAATATCAAGATGACATAGTATTTTAAAGTAGAACCAAAGTGTTTCCCAGCAGAAATGGAAATCAGAGATAGGGAGGAGTCAAGATTTATGGCCTGAGCAACTGGAGGGGCGAAGCTGCCCTCAGCTGAGATGGAGCAGACCACACGGCGCAGGTCACGAGGATGGACAAGGCACAGAGCAGAAATACAGTTTGGGATAAGTTACAGGATGCCCTATAGACAGTTGAACATACAAATTCAGGAGAGACGTTTACACCACAAATACAAATTTGAGCCCCATAGGATATGAATAATATCTGAAGCCAAAAAACTGAATAAGATCACCAACGGAGTGTAGAGAGGGAAAAGAGAACCCAAGAATAGAGCCTGGAGGCTTCCAGTGTAAGAAACCAGCAAAGGAAACTAAGAAGTAACCACTGAGGTAGGATGAAATAATAGAAATAATTTAAAATGTCCAGCAATTCTGAATGAGTTTGCCGAGGGGGGAAAAATCTATTTATGTGTTTCTACAATAGACACAACAAAAAATGGCTCATATCTGCTCTGATGACAAGCGGTGAATAGCCAGAATGGGGCTAAGGTGGAAATTACCTTAGCAAAGAGATGGTAAGAACAAAGGAGTTAGAATAGAAAAGATAAGGAAACCACATTAATTATTATACAGTTTATATTTTTAATGTATTTCCTCACCAGCCACCTTATTCTAGGAAAGATTTAAGAGAAACCATCTTGTTTACATAGAATACTTTTAATTTCACCTCCAGTTCTAGTATTTTCCCTGTCACTTGCTCAGCATTTGCTATGCAATATTCATTAATTGATCCATCTGTGCCATAACACTTACTGACAACACCATGAGTCAGTGTTCCAGGTGATGGGCTCAGAGGGTCATGCTAAAGCGATGTGGTCCCAACACCCATTTCAAGCCTAGGAGACAGTCCAGAAATGAAATTCAGCATTGAATAAACAAATTTGTCAGGTGCTCACAAAACCATGGAGTTAGCTACTTTCATAGCTGTGAAGTAGATACAAGAAACCCAAGGCCCACAGTCAATACGTAGCCAGGCCAGCGGGCTCGCAGACTCTGGGTGCTAAGGCCCACACAGCCCCTGGACTCATTCTCTCCTTCCTGGAGCAGGCAGAGCTAGCAGGAAGTTATCAAACAATAACAACAGGCAGCCAGTTTTCATATCTTCCATTCAAGTTGAACCATGTGGTCGAGTTGGGAAGTGAGTACAATTTGTCATCCCGTCATGGATGAGGAAGCAAAGGCTCCAGGGAGGTGAAGTGTTCCCCAGGGCACAGTCAGGAAGAGGCTCGGCTGGAAGTCAAGCCCCAGTGTCCAGATCGTTTGTGGCCAACAATGGGTTGGGTGCTTGGGGGAAGCACCAAACAGATAAACGGTAAAGGGCTTGACTCAAAACAAGAGAAACTGTCCCCGGAGAAAGGAGGCAGCGGAGGGGGCAGGAAACAGCTGGGAGGAGACAAGGAAGGGAGAAGGCTCTAGGGATGATAGGGAGGAGCATGGCGTGTCCCAAAGGGGCAGAAGGGGACCCCTAGCCACGCAAGCAATGCTGCCAGGAGAGGGGCCGAGAACTGTGCAGAGCAGCAGGGGGAGTCCACAAACCAGCCGAGTAGGTTGATCAGCCAGGCCAGCTCGCCCGGGACCGAGGCGACTGCTAGAATGTGGGGCTTTTGGTGTGAAAACCCATGAAGTCTTGGGCAACTCAAGATGAATCCGTCGCCCTCTCAAATTCCAGCCCTGTCACTTTCTAGCAATGTGATCCTTGGGCAAATTACCTCCCTTTTCTGACCCTCATCACCACTAATGTGGGTGTGAGAATGTGATTCTGGCAGGCTTATCATGAAATAAGTGAAAACTCCTAACCTACCATCTGGCACTGAGAAGACAGCTGGCAAATGGCAGCTATTATTATTACTACGGCATTATGAAAATGAGATTTTCAAATATTTTTCTTTTGCCCTGCTTGCAACTGAAATGCCTGCTTCAGCATCTTCTCAGGGGCCATTTTCCTGGGAGCTAGGTTTGCAGCCAGCTGTGATGGATCTTACTAAGTCCTACCAGATACCAGCAACTGTAAGAAGCTGAGGCGACTCTTCACAAGAACCCAGTGAAAACCCAGCTGGGGGCTCCTCGGTCATTTGGCTGCTTCTTGGAAGTTGTTGTAACTTTCAGGATAAGCCATAGCTTAGATAAACTCTATTGCTGGGTCAGTGTGTGCATCTTGCCAGCTTGACCCTGGGGATACAGTGAAGCCAACCACGAATTCACAGGGTGGCCCAAACACCAGGCATTTGGGGCTGATACCTGGGCCTTATTTGTTTCAGATTGTGCCCCAAGCCCATTGCCGCCTGCCCAGCCCTCCCATCACATCCCCCACGACTGCAAGGAGTCTTTGGCTAATTTGTTAATGTCGCACTAACTGACCCCCAACATCCAACTTCCCTCTAGTATCCCCTCTCTGAACATCATCTTTATTTCCAAGACTATTTGATTCATTAATACACAGCTCAAATTAACAGAAAACTCAGACCCTGTACAGACAGCCACACTCTCTCCTTGTCTGGGAAAAGTCCTTCCTTTCAAGCCCTGCATAACACTGCTGGTGATTTGCTCTTTGGACTTCAACTGTCATTGCATCTTTTGCAAGGAAACATAATAATCTATGTGCCAGTCTCCCAAACTCAACTGAATCCTTAGAGGACCAGAGCCATGTGTCATCCCAGGAAACAGAGATAGTACAGCAGATTAAAATGCCACTCCCTGCCTACTAATGGGTGCGAGGTATCTTTTGGGGTGACGACAAATGTTCTAAATTTGATTGTAGTGATGTTTACACATCTCTGACAATATGCTACAAATCATTGCATTGCACATTTTAAATGGATGAATTGTATGACGTATAAATTATCTCTCAATAAAGTTTCTTTTACAGAAAAAAGAGCATGACTGCTTGCATTTGAATCCCAACATCACCTCTTACTGTGTGATCTGGAGCAAGTCACAAAGTTTCTCTGTGCCTCAGTTTCTTCATCTGTAGAATAGGGAACAGTCAAAGAAGTCTTTAAGGGCAGTTGTTTACATTTCATTGCTGTATCGCCAGACCTGGTTAAGTGCCTGGCACATAAAGAATAAATGGAGATGTATTAAATGTGTATCCCTACAGGCACCCACAGAAATCCCAATGTATAGCTGACATGCCTTAACAAATAGAAAAAGTTCCAGACTAACAGCTTGAGTTTGACTTCTAGTCACACCCGGATGGCAAGGATTCGGTAACAAATCACTTTCCCACTCTACCCCAATAGTCAGCTCCTGCAACTGACGGGCTGACAATTCCTCTGCTACCAAGCTCAGAGTGAGTTTCTGAGATGAAATGAGCTAATGTATATGACGTCCTCTTAAAACTATAAAATAATTTGTAAATGTAAATCCCTTCCAGAAACTGGTTTTGCCCCTAAGATGGCCCATGATGTTCTCTTCCACAAAGTCCTGTTACACACTCCCAGTCTCTTACTCTTTCATCATGGTGGAAACGTGTGCCAAATATCAGAAATGAGGGCAGGTCTGCCCTATTGAAAGAGGGAAGACGGAACTGGGCCCTGGGCACCAGCCGGTGAGCCGTGCCCTGCTTGGGCTGTGAAAGGTGCCGTTTCTTTAAATAGCGCCCCTTTGGAGCTCAAGTGAGTAAACCGAGGCAGCAGCTGTCCAGCTCCACAGTGGGATCCTTCCAGGGCAGCATTCCCCAAATTGTCCAGTGTGGGAAGATGCAATCAAGTGGCCCTGCAGGCCCAAAGTCCTAATTCAAAGCCTCTACTGCCATCTACTGACACTCCAGGGATTCCAGTTGCCCAAAAACCAACAATGGACTTTTAAAATGCCTTAGGAGCTCTCCCCAGGCATAAAAAACCTTAGCATTCGAAGGGACCCTAGAGACCATCTCATCTATCCTCTCACCTTCCAGATGAGGAGACTGGACCCCACACAGGGAAAGGAGCTTCTCTGAGGTCACGCTTCCGTCCCCAGCAGCCCAATCTCCTGAACCCCATCTTAGCTCTGCCACCACCCACACAGCTTCTATCTGGAAACATGCACTATCCACAAAGCTGGCCTCACAGGAAAGAGATTCTGCCAGGCACCCCTTTCTTTTCCATTTTCTGTTCAACCTTCCCCCCTTTTGCCCCAAAGACCAGACAGGATCTGCAATATTTTCTTCTCCATCCAAAACTCAGATGCCTCATGCTGCCCGGCAATCCCTGTCAGGGAGAAAACGTTAAGCCAATCACTCAGAGGTATCTGCTTTTAAAAAAGAACTTGGAGGACAGGGTAGATGCTATTTAGTAGATACTCTTAACACCCCCACATGATAGACCAGGAAACTAAGGTGCAGCATCATAAAGGAATTTGCTCGGGGCAGTGGTTTCAAAGGTGCCTATATATTGGAATAGCCCAGATGACACCCCACACCTATTAAGTCTGAACCTCTTGAGCACGACACAGGCATCAGTAGTTTTTAATTCTCCCCAGGTGATTCCATGATACAGTCAGATTTTGGAGCCCACAGACTCAGGGTCACCCAGGTTGGTGGCCCCAGACCCCTGCTCGAGTGGGTAACAAGAACCTGCCCCAGTCCAGCTCTTTGCAGAATGCTCTAAAGGTTTTGGCTATTGTCACTTAGTAGCTATACTACTACTAATACTTTAATGACATTCCCCTTTGTTACTTAAGTCAACGTCACTCTAAAAGAAAACTTACTTTCAAACATCACTTGCCACAAATAAAAAATCAGCCATATGAAAGAAATACATTGAAATCCAAACTTTTAAAATAAAAAGTTTGTGGAGGTATAAAATGAAATTACCTCCTCTTCCAATTTCAGGGAACTCTGGCTTACAGACAGGAAAGTAAGGTCTCCCTCCCTGCTGCTGACAAGTCTAGGAGGAGAAATGTGAGAAAAACATGCTTGGGAGCGGTGAGTATGTGTGTTCAGTTGGTGCTTCCACACGCGTGCAGCCATTTCCTCTCCAGCCCGGCTACTGAGCGTGGGGGACGCCCGGGTCAGGATCCTTTGTGTTGTAAGAGGGACCCAGTCCTGAGCCCAGGGACTGTGGGTTCTCAGTCAGATTTCAACAGCATCCTGGCCCGGGTCTTACTCAACAGCTGGGGCACTCTTACTCACCAGTAAGAGCAACAGACCTTCTTGCCTCGCTCTGGCCCTGCCTCTATTGGCTGGCCCACCTGTCAGAGTGGAACCATCAGCTCCCTGCCCCTCAGCCTCGAACCAAGTCCCCAGCCCGTTTCCTGCAGGTGAGTGTCATCATGCCGCGTGCTCAGGACACAGCTGTTTGGCAAAGGAGAGCAGCAGACGGGCGGCCGGCTCCCGCTCAGGCTCCGACCGCGCCTGGTAGCGCCCCCCTGGATCCTGCCGACCCGCGGGCGGCTGAGGGTAGCTGTCTTCGTTTAACAAAAAGAGCGTTAATTAGCAAGGACTCGAAGACACCTTTTGGGTCTCTTTTCTAAATATTTGAGAATCGGTCTGTCCAACTGAGTAAGCTCGTTTTCCAGGTTTTTCTCCCAATCAAATAGAATCATCACTTATACCCCTTTAAAAGAAAAACACTTTATTGCCTAATGAGTATATGGTCAACTTACAGATTTAAATAAGCAGAAAAGCAAAAGGATGAAAATGGGGAGCCATCCCACTGCCCCACCACCTCCAGAAAACCGCTGTGAACCCACATGTGATAACCCGCTCTTCACTGTGTGCTGCTTTTTGCATTTTATACAAAAATGAGTTCATACAAAACAGGCGACTTTGCATCATTTGTTTCACATAGTAATATATAATGGCCATCTTCCTATCATTAAATGTTTCTGTATGATATTTGGGACGAATGTAGAATATTCCATGTTCAAATTTCCAATTGGGTGGTTTCCATTTTTTTTCTATTTTAAATGATACTACAGCAAATATCCTTGTGCCCACACCCATGATTATTTCCTTTACAATACTTCTGTAAAGCAGAAGTAATGCTCCAAGATATCCATTAACAAACCCTACACAGGCAAGTCTGAAGTCCCAAGGTTTTAATTTGCACCTCATCAGCACAGAAGTCGGGACTTCTCAGAGTCTGCTTCTGGCTGCACCCCTCCCTTGGCACACACCACCACCCTGCACAATCGAGGGGACTCATCTCTTGCCACATACCCCCTTGCTCTCCACCTTCTAATCACTCTGCTCTGCTTTCAGTTCTTAGAGGCTTCCAACCTTGCCAACCTCAGGACCTTTGTACATGCTATTGTTCCCGCCATCGGAATGTTTTTCCCCTGCTCATCACCTCCTGGGTCTCTATAATTCTTTAGATTCTAGACTAAATATTTCCTCCTTAGAAAGACTTTCCCCAGGTTCCCACCATCACTTTTTGTCTCAGCACCAGATTTGTTTCTTTCTGAGCACTTAGCACAATATGCAATGAAATTATTTGTTTCTCTACATGTTTTTGCCTGCCTCCCCACTAGGTATAAGTAAGCTTTACAAGGTCAGGCATCCTGCCTGCCATTCACGTCACTGACCAGTCCCTAGTGGAATGCCTGTCCATCATAGAAACACTACAAATACATCTGGTATTTTTTTTTAATGATAAATAAATAAATGGAATTTCACTCTCTGAGTGTTTTCACAAGACAATATGGTGAAAGCTACTTTGCACTTAAAAAAACTTGACTTCTGCACTTGAAGCCTTAGGATAGCTCCTTTTCTATCTGTGAAATAGGGATGATAATACTGTTTTAACACATTTCTCAGGACTGATTGAATTGAAACAGTTGAAAATAATGTGTGAAAGCAATTATTAACAATAAAATGCAAGATACTGCAACAAAGTCAAAAATTACCACTTCTTGAATGTGGATAGGAAATTATAAGCTAATACCCATTTAAAAAAAAAAAAAAAAACAACTCTTCCTTGCTCTTTCCAGGAGGTAACCAGCACTCACTCTGTTTGCTGAAACTGAAGGAATGAATCTCCAACCAATCCCCATTTTCTAGTTCCCTCTCCCCACAACCATCCTCTCCAGGGAAAGTCGAACAACATTGTCCAGAAACTTTCCATCAGGATGCTGAGTCTCCAATAAGAGTGGTTTAAACACGTGGAGCTATAGCTTCAAACATTGCTTTTATCACAATAAACAGACACTTTTCTGCAAGGATGGTATAAGTTTGTAGAACTTTTCTCCTTATACTTTGCTCTTAAGAATCTACGAATTGGATCTAAGTCAGGAACAGATGACGATCAGATGCAGCGAGCAAGAGAACAAATGTGTTGAGTGTCCCAAATGTTAACACCCATTTTAAAGATGTGAAAACAAAGGCAAATGAGCAGCCAGTTGACGGTGGAGCAGAGATGCCGTCGACCTTTTCGGGGTTTCCTTTGCTTGCCTGACTATGACTCACCTTATCACATTTTTAACATGTAGTGTATTTTGTGATCAACTGAACTCTAAATGAAACCTCCGAAGAGCCACCTGAGGTCAGTAGAACAAAGTTGAGCAGGATTTTGCCTCTGACAGAGACCAGATGTGGTTGAATGTAGCTTCTTCGCTGTCAACAATCGTACGTATAAGATTGGAAAGAACTCTGGACTGGATGCCAAGAGAGCTGGGTTTTATTCCCACCGCCTTCATGCACCAGCCGAAAAACCGTGGCTACATCACTCAATTTATGAGAGCCTCAGTTTCCTAATGAATGTGCTGGGGTAACTCAGCCTGCCGTGCCAAGCTCAGAAGATTCTAAACAACAAATGAAACGATGCAACAATAGACCAACAAAAGAGATCCTTACAAATTCTTCTGTGGCTCTGTCAACCGGGAATTTATCTAACACTCTAAAATAGATCAAAGAATTTTAAACAGGGAAGGAAACTCTGAAGCCAGCTAATTGGATAAATAGAGAACCGACTTCCAGAGAAGTTAGGAGGCTTGCTCCAAGTTTCACAAGCTTCACGGCGAGTGAGGAGCCCGACTGTGGCTTGAAGCCAGGCTTGGGATTCAAAGCACAATATTCCTTTGAAAAAACCACCTCTAGAGTGAAGAACGCCCCAAACGTGTTCTCAAAAATCTGTGGACCAGCGTTCACTTCGGTTCACTTCATTCTGTTTCAATAAAGGCAAGCTGAACATTTATCACTTACAATGACTCCTTCAATCATCGAGCTGCAGCTCTGAATTTTGTCTTAAACTAGACTCCTTTCACCTTCGAGGGCTTCTTTAAGTACTCATTACCTAACAAGAACTGGCTGAAAAGAGTAGGGAAAACATAAAGAAACTTGGAGCTGGAATTTTTCACAACCTGAGTGCGTTCACACTGGATTCCAGATGCAACAGTCTCCTGAGTCTGACCTCAAGTGGTTTGGTCAATTGATCACATCCGAGGAATTTGGAGCTCTGCCAGGGCCGGGTGAATTAGTTACAGAGTCAGAGAGATGTAGCTCCGTCACATGCAAGTCACTTCCAGCTTGGAACGGATTGCAAATTCCTGCCTCCTGAGTGGTGTTTCAGATGCCTGGGAGCTGATCTGTCTGTGGGCAATCACCAAAGAAGCCAAGAGAAGTCAGGGGGCAGGGGCATTCCAAGAGCCCTGCCCGGGACCCGCAGTCACAGAAAATGAAAGTTTTCTGAGGCTCTGTCAAGACTCAGCTTAAGGTTTTTGATCAAAAATATCAAGTTTCAATTGCTCTCATTTTGAAACACGGAAAGCATTTGTCATGTAACAGCACAGGGCCTCTCCCACCACCACCTGGAGCTTTTCCAAACCGTTCACACTGCCTGAACGAGAATGGCAGGGTTTCACGGAGGTATGTCAGAACCGCTAAGTGCTTCCTATGCTATGCGCTCGGTGCTGAGTGTTTTACACACTTAGATGCCTTGGCACATCCGATCTTCACAACCTCAGAAGAGAGGCATTAGTAACACTATCTTGCAAGCAAGGAGCGCAGGGTTCAGGATGCTTAAGTAATACGGAAAAAGGTCCACAACCAGTAAATGACAATGGAGGAACTCAAACCATGTCTGTTCAACTCCGGAGCCCAAGGTCAAAGCAAGAGGACACATGAGTCCTCCCATCCTCTTGCATTGAAGCAGAGCAACCTCCAAATCAATAGCCTGCAGTTAAAGGATCTGGTCTCTCTTTCATTGCTTCCAGAGCCAGCTCTTATACCTCAGTCACCCACTATGAGGCTGTATAGTCTTAACTTTTGGAAAAACCTTCCTTGTGCCGTAACGTTGCCCCACATTTAGTCCCTACCCTCTGGACTCCACAGTCCTTCCTAACTCTCAAGCTTTCCAATGAGAAGTCACTCATGGAACCCATTCCCATGAAATGGGATTTTTGTCCAACTTCGATCCTTCTAGTTGCAGTTTAGGCAAACTGTTCATCGTACTATACCAAGTAAAAGAAGATGATCGTCTTGTGGCCCTCACGGTTACATAGGTGCTTACATGTGGCGGTGGAGAACATGATTAATTTTTCTCCTAAAACCCTAGGGCTGGAGAGGCTTGGAAGTTTTGTCTTTTACATCCTCGGGTCTTCAGTAAGATGGAAACTTACAGTGAAATCCATAGGAAGAGATTAGTTTACATATTAGGAAAGTCAGGCAGTGACTGACATGATGTCTCTCAAATTGATTGTGGCTAAGACAAGATGAGAGGCAAGTACTTGGGTCTCTCAGAGGAGGCTCTGTTCCCATTTCCATGGCACCTATGCATTGTCACCAAGCATAAGCTATAGGTACTAAAAAGGTCCACGGTTATGAGAACATTTTCTTCTTATAGGCATCCAATTCCATTTGCCTGACCTTTCCTGCACTGTGCGAGGGATATAGAGGCAGAAAGATTTGTTCACCGATCCCTGGAAGAGCAGGTCAAGGCTACAGGAATTGACAACCAGCTCTGTGACAGACAGACATCTAGCGCCCTCTATGGGCAAGGCAGAGCCATGCAGCTGGCTCTCTAGTATCAGACTGTCCTAGATCTGCCCAGTCCACACATTCTTTGAGGTTCCCACAACACTCTGTAGCAGAAGGAGCATAAGCTGACCTGGGAGTAAGTCCCAGCCCAGCTCTGTCACCCTCCAGTTGTGTGACCATGGGCAAATTACCAGGTTTCCTCATCTCTGTGGTGGGTTGATTGGTGGCCCCCAAAAGATATGTCCACCTCTTGACCCCTGGAGTCTGTGGATGAGATCTTATTTGGTAAAAAAAAAAAAAAAAATCATCTCTTCATATGCAACTTAGTTAAGGATTTTGAGGTGAGAACATCTTGAATTATTCAGGTGGGCCCTGAATTCAATGACAAATGCCATTATATAAGAGACATGGGGAGAAAGGAAGGCCCTGAGAAGATGGGAACAGAGCCTGGAGTTGTGCAGCCACAGCCAAGGAACAGCTAGACCCTCAGGAGCTGAGTGAGGGAAGGGAGGATTCTCCCCTAGAGCCTTCAGACAACTGGACTTCAGACTCTGCCTTCCAGAACCATGAGAGAATAAATCTCTGTTGTTTGCAGAAATTTCTGACAGCAGCCCCAGCAAACTAATGCTTACCTATTTCGTGGAATGTTAAGTATGAACCAGAATAGGAAGTACTTCTTAATATTGCCAGGGCTATTCTTGTCATTGCCATGCTCAAACTAAACTCAAATCCTTCTCCTTCTACTCCATTCCTGCTGGAGACCACCAACTCTACCAAAGATTCAGAATAAAGATTTTGTTTTATGCCTTGTTTTGGGGAAATGTGCTTATTTGGCTTTGAAATAGGAGCCCCAAATTTGATTCAAGTAAATCTGGATGGGACTTAAGGAGAGCTGTTGAAAACATTTCACAGATGATTCTGATGCACAAACAAAATGGATATTCAATCAGTACACACTGACCAATGTCCTTTCTGATGGGCTTATGATGGGGTCACAATGACTGAATACTCTGACCACCACCCCACACACCAGCACTGGCCCCCCAGCTCCATGGACACCAGAAGACTCACCAAAACGACCTGCTAGACCGAGAAGAGTCATCTGAGCATAGCTCTTCCACTGACATTCCGATCACATTTAGGGAAGCCAGGTTTTCACAGACATGTCTCAGAGAATATGCGTTGGTAGCAAGGAATGATAGGAAACAGCTAACAAAACCAGACCCTGGTAGTCCAACCTTCTTCACATAGAGCTGCCCTTTTTATCCGTTTTACAAACTGGAAGTATGTTCTGATCATTTTATATATGTAAAAAAATGTAAGCCACAGATACCATACACTTATTTTCTAGGCAAGAAATTGAGGTCCAAAGAGGTTGAGTGATGTGCCCAGGGACCCTCAGGGAGGGACTAACGGCCAAGACAAGATCCGCGGACTCTGGCCCATCATCCAGGGACCATCGGCTCCAGCAGCATAGCCTCAGCCCCCTCACCCACTGCCGAGGCCTCTGGGAGCACTGACGTCACCTGCTCAGCACCTCTCTGCAGCTGCAGCAGCCTCTGTCCTGCTCAGCCATGGCAGAAGGTGCCCAGGCAGGCCATCAGCCTCTCCTGGGGGCAGACTCAGCCATTATCTGCACCAAGGCAGCCCAGGTCCCAGGCGGTGGCCGGGCCAGGTTGTGCGGTGGCCTGGGAGACCTTCCCTGCTGATCAGACCTTCCTCTCCACCTGCCTTTTCCTCTCCTGGGAACCGACGCCCAGGCCTTATCTCATTTGAGGAAACGTCCCTGGCCCAGAACTGTTGAGCTAGTTCCTGGAACACAATTGCAAGGCCCATGTTTTCAGAGAGAAGAAAAGGAGAAGGCCCTCAGAATCACCCTGCTCGTCCTCAGAGTGGGCGCTTATCTGCTCCAACCCAGCCCTGGACCCAGGGACTGGTGTCAGCTCACAGCTGGTCAGCGAGGCAGCCAGGAAAAGTCCAGAGCTGGGTGGGACTCGACAATTTATGAAGGCCTTGTGCAGCCTGTACTGCAGCAAAAAGACAGTGGCATGTTGGAAAACATAACCAGCCCACAAAGCCAACGTTGGGGATTGATCAATATGCTTTGGTCAAATTAGAAACGTTTGTGCAGGGTCTTCCCTCAAGGAGCCTCCAGTGCACTGAGGAGGAGCTTATGTATGTTTGAAAAGCTAAGCAGGGGGGAGAAAAGAGGGATGCAAAGATCCACATAGTCAATGAATGGCTGGGTCAATAATTACTAGAGGAATTCAGAGGGGACGTTCAGGCAGGAGGAGTTAGCAAGGCTTGGCCTAATAATATCTTTTATTTATCATTTATATACTAAATGCCAGAATTTGTGCATTTTACTTTTCACATACAACCTCTGTATAATTATCTCCATTTCACAAAGGGGGAAACTGGAAACCTAAGCCATCAGGTGACCTCCCATGGGTAATAACTTAGTTCCAGAACTAGAGAATGGAAGTTCTGTTTACCTTCATCTGAGGCCATTTCGTGAGTGTCTTGAGCCAAGGAGGCTGGGTAGGATTTGAATAAAGGCAAGAGGAAGGAGACATCATGCCAGGCAGGAGAAAGAAGCATATGAACTCACAGGGGCAGGAAAATCAAAAGCACTGCCAGGGCCATTAAGAGATTTATCTGGGATGGAAGATTCTGGAATGGTTCATTCTTATTGAGTACTTACTGTAGTGGGTGAAATTCTAAGAATTTTACATGTATCATCTTGTTTAATTCTCACAACAACTTGATGTGCCACATGGTATCATCTCCAGTGTAGGGATGAGTAACTTGAGGCACAGAGAGGTTAAGTAACTTGCCCAAGATCACCCAGCTGATAAGTGGCAGGAGTAGAATTTGAACAGAGTTGACAATGAAAGTCCATGTTCTTAACATATTATACATGGCCAATCTGGAAAAGTTGGGTTCAGTGTGGGCAGTACCTTGAATACCAGGTGTTTGTGCTTGATCTTTCTGCAGAAAACAAATGGAATTGTAACAAAATAACCATCCTTATGAAAGCAAAGCCAGGGAATGCACTCTGAAGTGGGAGCAGAGAAGATTCCCCCAGAAACTGAGTCCTTCCAGGTAAGAGGCAGCAGCAGTTCCTTACCCCTTCAGTCCCAGCCCCTTGCAATCATCTCTCAAGGTAGAGGTCCTGCTGGCTGTGGGAAAAAAAGATGGCCTGGAAGGAGAACAAATCTGAGGCAATAACGGAGACAGAGACAAAGCAGGAAGTAATAAAGGCATGACAGAAGGGGGAGGCATGATTTCAGGGAGACTGGAAAGCCTAGGTGGACGTGAGAACAATGGTGAAGAAAGATGAAACAGGGTTTGAAGCCTGATTTGAGAAAAATGATTATTGTTACTGGTTGTGACTGAGTTTAACCTACAGTGAGCCGAGAAATGGGCTAACAGGTCCTCATAAGGAGAATGGGGCAGAAAGTCCAAGCTATCTCTGCCCCAGAAAGCCAAGGACAGTCTGTTTATGCCTTTCACCTCCTTCATGTTGCTAGGAAGAAAGCTGGTGCCTGTCACAGCCCCTTACTACAAGGAGAAAGACCTGAGGTCCATGGTCCTCAGATTCTTGTATAAAGAAAACTGCATGAGGGTGCCCTGCTACTACACAGATATTTCATATATATACATTAACTTTTATTTCAGCCACCCCCCAAAGGTTAAAAAATAATAAGACAAGTTACGAGAGTGTAAGGGCATCTGTTTAAAGTTGACTCTTCTTTCCAGGTAGTGTGCTGAGGGCTCCGCGGTGGCTCTGTAATCCTCGTGCTATCCCTGGGGGATGGTTCTTATTCCTTCCAATTACAGATAAGGAAATGAACTTCAGTGTGATTAAATAACCTCTTGTTGGTCACATGACTAAAAAGGAATAAGTTCAAGTTTGGACACCAAGGTGTCACAATATGTCACTGAGACAGAGGACAGATCTATTTCATTATTTTGCAGGTGAAGACTCTAGATCCAGAAACTCCATGCAGGTTTGTGTCAGGATGAGGTCAAAACCCATTTTGTGTTCACTTTCCCTTTTATGATGGCATTTGAGTATACTTGGTTTTCTCCCTCATCATATGGCAAGTGCTTAGAGGAAAAGCACCAGGTCTTTTCATCTTTACAGGCCCCTGGTGTCCAACACAAGGATGCCCACTGAAGGCATGGGAAGCATATCAGAATTTTTTGGATGAATTGGCTCTTAGACCTTGCTTCTCCAGTGCCTACATTTCACCCCTTCAAGATGCCACCACACTACTCTCTAAGCCAAACTCAGCATATAAATGCATTACCTTCCCCCCAGCATGGGACGTGACTCCCAGGGATGAGCCTCCCTGGCACTAAGGGATTACTCTCAAGCAATGGCTGGTGATACGACTAGAAAAATACCATGAATAAAAGGGAGAAATGGTAAAGACAAGTTAGTTTATAAGGCTAAGAAACTTCAAAATGAGTCAAGAAGTCATCAGAGGGGTTGCGCTTTTGCACATCTCAACAGGATCTCAGAGACAGCCAAAGTAGATACAACCCCAAGTAGTGGTGCTCCTGAAGGCTATGGAGACACCCAGGCCCTATGGTCATGGCAGATGGCTCCAGAGGTCAGTGCCTTACCAGTGGGCCCTACTTTGGAATTTGCTCTCCTGAGTGTAATGGAGCTGAACTCAGATGTGACTTCTCTACACATGCCTCTTCTGTTCCTTTTATTGAAACTGTGGTCAGCCCTGGGGTTGATGTATGCCCCAGAGACTTGAATCTCTGGGCTGTCCATTTGCCAGCTGGGCCCTGAGCCTCAGCAGTGTTGCAGCACCTACTTAATCCAGGCCAGCTGACAGGGAGGTGAGAATGGACAACCACCACACCAAGGAACTGAGAGAGTCTACAACTGCAGGCATGAGAGTCTCATCTACCAGCCATGTGGGATCGAAGTCCCCTCTCAATTGAGAGGTGGAATGGGCATCGTCATCCCAGGGTCCTCAGGATAGAGTAGTAAAATATGGATTAGCATGGACTTACTGGTATTCTACTATAGAATTATTGTGACTCTAGCAATGGAAAAAATTATATCATTGATGTGGAGACAGTGGTCTTGGGAGTTGCTGAAAAGAGTTCTGATATGGGGGCATTTTCAGGACTTGGAGTTGTCCTGATTGATGTTGCAGGGACAGATGTAGGACATTATATATCCTGCCGTCAACCACTGAATGGACTGGAAGAGAGTGTAAACTACAATGTAAACTATAATCCATGTTGTGTAGCAGTGCTCCAAAATGTATTCATCAAATGCAATGAATGTACCACACTAATGAAAGAAATTGTTGATAGGGGAAAAGTGGGGGGTTTGAGGAGTGGGGCATATGGGAAACACCTATATTTTTTAATGTAACATTTTGTGTGATCTATGTATCTTTTAAAAATAAATAAAATATATATATATTTTTTTTAAAAAAGATGCCCCAGTGTTTGGGCTACAGCAATGGTTCTCTTCTTCACCAAATGCAATCCTTATCCTCCTCTACCATGCAGCTCAAATGCCATCTTTTCAATGATACCTCTTGCAATCTTACCATGACAGTCCCACATCTCTGCCTACTCCTTGCCATGCACTTGTGTGTCTCCTTCATTGCATTAGCAGGTCCTTAAGGATGAGATATAGTTACCTTTGTATTTTTAACAAACCTTGATGTGCAAACAAAAAAAGGAATGGCTAAATGGAAGGATTAATCAGTGAATAAATAAATAAATACACAGAGAAATGAAAGAGTGGAGAGACAAAATGTATGGCCCCAAGGGGCTAAGTGAGTTGCATGTCAGAAACTCCAAATTCTACAGAGAACGTTCCTCCTGGCTTGCTGTGTGACCTAGGAAATGTGACCTCCCCCTATCTGGGCCTCTTTTTCACCTGTGTTTAAAAAGAAATCATTGGACTAGAATTGGTGCAATTCCCTGCTCTCTAATTCTGTGAATGAAAAGTTCACCCTTGGACAAATACCAGTAACAGATGTTTGTGCGTCTTCCCTCAGAAACAACAAGTATCCTCAACAGGCATCTTATCTGAGGTGAACCTTCTCTGCCTCCTCTCCAACAGGGGCTTTGCTATCGTGCAGGAACCTTCTCAGGGTGCCTGGGAACAAAAGCGAGGATCTTATCTGAGACCCAGCAGCCCTGGTCACTCTGTCTTTGAAACCCCGACTGAATTTGCAGACCACATGGTCTCTGATAGTCCTTCCAGCCGAGGAAGGGCTAGAAAGGTAGCCTTCCCTTTCTTAGAAAGAGCGTGCCATTTCACGCTGCTATCAGGGCTGCCACCGAGGCAGCTCCTAGGCCTGGACCCTTCAGCTAAGGTCAGCTTCTGGGGCCCCCAGCAGCTCAGGGGCACAGGAGCCACAAGGAAGAAATTCCAGCACATTGCCAGAAGCTCACAGTTCCTGGCTGTTCCCAGCCACCTCCTGCCATTGAAGTAGCTTGGAGCAGGGGGTCTTCACACAGACACAGAAGGAGGCTCAAACCAAGGGCTGCCCCAGGGCCGGGGTAGAGCAAGGCCAGCAAGAACAGGAATCTCTTTGTTGTTGGCATTTCCTGCACTGGCCCTAAGAGCACTGGCAGGGACCTCCCCTCCCCAGACCTTAGAACCCTTTGACAAGGGTGCTGCCCTTGTGCAGTGACTTCAAAACCTGTGCGTCCAGCTGTTCTGCCACCCAGAGACCTGCTCTGTCATTTGTGAGGGACATGCTGTGAAAATCTCTTATCAAAAAGTAGTTCCAGAACAGATGACCCTGGAGTGGAATCAAAGCAAGGCCTACCTTTGAATGGATTTTGCTCAAAATGCTCCCCCCCACATACACCTGCCCACACTCTTTGTCTGGCCAGCTCCCATTCACCCTTCTAACACCCCCACTGCACAGGTGCCTTCCCTCTACCATCTAGATTATGTGCCCCAAGCACTTTCATCCATTTTCCCTGCTCTTTTGCTTCTTGGAACCACCACAACTTGTACTTAGCATGTATGTGTCTCTGTAATGATGTAAGCCCCCAGACTTCAATCTCATGATAGCAAGGCCATGTCTGTTTTCACCATTGTCTGCCAAGAACCCAACCCACACAGCGCCTGCCTGGTACACAGTGGGTGACTGTATTAGTCAGCCAAAGGGGTGCTGATGCAAAATACCAGAAATCTGTTGGCTTTTATAAAGGGTATTTATTTGGAGTAGGAGCTTATAGTTACCAGGTCATAAAGTAAAAGTTACTTTCCTCACCAAAGTCTATTTCACATGTTGGAACAAGATGGCCACCAACATCTGCCAAGAGTTCAGGCTTCCTGGGTTCCTCACTTCCTGGGGCTCCATGTCTCTCCAGTCTCAGCTGCTGTTTTCTCCACAAGGTCAGCTGTAGACTATGATGCTGTCTAGACCATGCCTTTCTCCACATGGCTAGCTATAGATTATCAAACAACAGGCTCTTTCTCTCTCTGGGACTTGATTCTCTCCAGGCTTAGCTGTTCTGCTTCTCTGTGTGCTTACTTCCCGGGCTCCAGCTCAGAACTCCGGCATCAAAAACTCCAACTCTGTCCTTTGCCATGTCTTTTGTCTGTGAGTCCCTACCCACCAAGGGACAGGGACTCAACACCCTATTGACATGGCCCAATCAAAACCCTAATCATTATTTAATCATGCCCAGATACAGACCAGTTTACAAACATCATCCAATATCTGTTTTTGGAATTCATGAACCATATCAAACTGCTACAGTGACAACAAAGATTTGTTGAAGAAATGGCTGGGTTCATGAATGAATAAATAAATGATTTAATATGGCAGAGTATTATCATAAGAAACCTAAAAGAGAAAACCTTATATTTATTTAGAGCTGTGAACCCCATAATATATGGAATCTTCTTCACTGTGTTCACTTGAAGAAATACAGAGATGAAAAAGACACAGTCCTTTGCCCTCAAAGAATTCACAGGATACTGGGGGAGACAGTCATATAATTGGCATGTTACAAATACTGTGTTCTTACTAAACTCTCATATGTGAGCTAAGGCATTGTGATTCTCATTTGATAAAGTGTGATTCTGAGGCTCGAGACATTGAGTTCTTGGACCAAATCACAGAGCTTGTGAGCAGCAGAGCTGGAATCATGGGTTTTCCTCTTGTTGTCCCTTCTGCTCTTCTGGGCATGACCTGGTTGTTTAATTCTTGCATCTGAAAGTAGATGGGGGGAAGCAGATGTGACTCAAATGATAGAGCTTCCGCCTACCATATGGGAGGACCTGGGTTTGATCCCTGGGGCCTCCTGGTGAAAAAGAAGAAGAGAAAGCGTGCCTGTGTGGTGAGCCAGTGCCCACATGGTGAGCCAAGTGCCTGTGCAGCGAGCCAGGGCCTGTGCAAGTGAGTCACACAGCAAGATGATGATGCAACAAAAGAGAGACGAAGGGGAGAGTCAAGGTGAAGTGCAGCAGAGACCAGGAACTGAGGTGGTGCAGCTGGCAGGGAACCTCTCTCCACGTCAGAGGTTCCCAGGATTGAATCCTGTTAAATCCTAGAGGAGAAAGATCAGAAGACCAAAAGAGAAGTAGATACAGAAGATCACACAGCAAATGGACACAGACAGCAAAAACAGCAGGGTTGAGGAAGGGGGAAAATAAATAAATGTTAAAAAAAAAAGTAGATGGGTCCTGAGTTCTTCAGGCCACACCAGCTACCAGGCACAACTCCAGCAAGCCCTGGAAGCGGTCTCACTTCTGGGCCGCTTTCCTGCTCCCCACTCCAAGCTGGGTGTCAGATCACACAGAGAAGAAGGCATGGGCACTGCTGGCACCTCTAAGCTGGCTTTCCCCATCTTTCCAGGCCCAAGGGCTTATAAAGGGCTGGGGCTGAAAAGCTACCTGGTGAAGGCTGGTGACCAGCCTTGGAGAGCATGCCATGAGTAAACGGTGTGCTCTGCCTGGTTGTGTCGACACCCCGAGGGAGAGACCCATTCTGACTTAGAAACTTCTCCCTCAAGGGCTGAGCCCCTGAGCACCCTACACTGGAAAGCACGAGGCTTTGGAATCACAAAACCCACTCTGTTGCCAGCTGTGTTATTTTAGGCGAGTTCCTCAGCCCTTTGAACCTTACTTTCCTCATCTGAAAACAACATGTATTATGGCCTAAATATATTGCTGTGAAGACTATATAAGATAAATTACACAGTGCACTTGGCCCTTGAGATGTGTTCATGGTGGTAGTTCTCAGCACCATCCCCTCTGGTTTTTTGCCTTTGTTTTCCTCCCCCTCCTTTATTCTCTCATTCTGGTATTTTATGACCATTCCTGATAGTATCAAGGTCATTTGAATTCTGACCATCTCATCCAGGTAGCAAGTCTCTCTCCCAATGGATGACGTACAAGATGCCCCAAAAGAAGGAGTAGTTAACTTCCTCAGAGTCAAGAAAGGCCTTGAGGAGGAGATAATGTTGAACTAATTGTTGAAGACAGGTGAAGGAATGGGGAAAGGTCCTCGGAGGTAACAGGTAGGAGAGAGCAAAGAGAGTTGGGGGCATCTCAAGCAACATAGTGAAGCAGGGCCAGGGGAGCAGAAGGAAGTTTCCTGGGCCACTGGGAAAGCTCTGGGTGTCTCCTGAAGGTCAAAATAGCCTCCTGGGCCTGGGAGTGAACTAAATAATCTGTGTTTTAGCCACCTTCCATTCTGGTAATGGGAAGGAAGGATAGAAGAGAAACTAGAGACCAGGAGACTAGGGAGGGTTTAGAGGTAACCTCAGGCATGATCTGATAAGGACCCAAATTAGGGCAAAAGACAGTGAGGATGGAGGTGAGGGACTAGGTCAAGAGACCTACCTAAAGCCCAATACACGAGATTTGGCCACTGATTGATCATTTCGGCCATCGATACATGTGGAAGGTGATAGAAAGAGCATATAAATGTTTCTGAGGTTCAGAGGCCAGGTTTCCAGCACCACCATTAATGGAGATTTGGAATGCAAGAGAGACACACATAGCAGGAAGAGATGATGCATTTCATTTCCGAAGAGCACTGCTTGAGGTACCACGAGACATCCAGGTGATGTCCACGAGGATGCAGAAAAATGGACCTGGGGTGGGAGCGAGACATCCAGATTGGAGATAGTTTGGGGAGGCATTTGTCATGTAGGTGGTTAGCAGAATTTTTGGGAATGGATGAGCTCACCAGGGGACAGAGTGTCTATAATAAAAAAGGGCTGAAATGCCAGCATTTCAAGGCACCAAGAGGAAGGGAAGCCAGCTGAGGAGGGTGGATGAGCCAGAGGGCGGGAGGAGAACTGGAGAAGGGTGGGAGGGCCTGGTGAGGGGAGAGGGGAGAGAGCCAACAGGAAAGCAGCTGCACGGTGGTTACACAAATCCAGACACACGCTAAAGTTCATAGAACGGCACGCCACACAAGTCAATTTTGCTTTAAGAGAATTTTAAAAATAAAACTAATAAAATGTGAAAATTCAATTATAAGCCCATCGACCAACAAAGGAAACCACCGTGAGCATGTTGACTTATTTCCTACTGATTGTTTTCCCCTGTGCATTTTTTAAAGGTGGAATTGAATGTGCAAGCAACAAGCACAAATATAATCCTCCCTAATTTACATTATATTGTTTTGAAGTCCCATGTTTTAAAATTAATCAAATGGGAGGGAGGGGAAGGGGGGAGGGAGGGGGAAGGAGAGGAAGGGGGAGGGAGTGGGAGGGAGGGGAAGGGGGAGGGAGTGGGAGGGCGGGGAAGGGGGAGGGAGGGGGAGGGAGGGAGAGGCAACCATAGATACTGTTGAACTCAACCGAGGGAAGGATGGTCTAAGCCTGAGAGGACACGGTTTCTTTCAAACTTATTTTCATTCTTACCTAAAGCTTGGAAGCACACACTGTTTTAGAAAGCTCTTTCCCTATTTTCCAAAGAAGGGAAGAAAAAAAAACAGCTTGCTTTTTTTCTGAGAATGGGGGAGGTGGCAAGTCAGCATCCAAACTCCTCTTACGTGTAGTAACATCTCCATCTGCTGGACGTGGAGGATGTTGCTACAGGCGGCAAACTTAAAAGGAGTTTTTGCTCAGATTGTGGTGTATACACAGGATGCAACATTATGCAGCTGTAAGAAGAAATGAAGTCGTGAAGCATTTGACAACATGGATGAACCCAGAGCATATTATGTCAAGTAAAGCAAGCCAGACACAAAGGGACAAATACTGTATGATTGTACTATTATGAACTAAATATACTGTGTAAACTCTGGAGCTAATAATTAGAATATAGGTCACCAGAAAATAAGAGGGTAGAGAATGGAAAGCTGAGGTTAATCTGTGCAGAATTAGTAAAAAGATTGTAAATCTTTGGAAATGAATAGAAATGGTAAAAGCACATCAAGGTGTTTGTAATTAGCAGAGCTCATTATAGGGATATGACTGGTTGAAAGGGAAAGTCTAAGAACATGAATATTATTAGAAGGAAGGCTAAAAAATGTAGCCCGGAACTGCATAACATAGTGAAACCTCATGAGATATACAAATCTGGTTGATATTGAATATATACGACTGTTTTTACAAAATATAAATTCTAATAAACTAGAGAGATGGAAACAGAATAGCAGCTATGTACGTCAGGGGGAGCGTAGAGAGACTGAGAGGTAATGAGTTTTTGTTTGTCTGGTTTTTGCTTATTTTTATTATTAATGGAATAATGACAGTGCTCTAGTAATGAAGTGATGAAAGCACACCTATGTGACTATACCGAATACTATTGATTGTACACTTTGGATGGATTTATATTTTATTAATATGTATCAGTAAAATTGATTTGTTCATAAAAAGGAGTTTGCTAAGGTTGTCAAACCCACAAACCCTATAGATATGGAGATTACGGAGCCTCTAAGCCCAGACCTGGGTAGCAACCTCGCCCAGGAGTGCCTTTGCCCCTACCGTCCCCATTAAACACCCCACCACCCACATGACCACAAAGATTTAACCATCAAACATCTTACCGGGGATGTAGGGCTCTGAACCCCACTGAGTACAAAGGAGCCAGGTGGGATTTAAGCCACCCTATGCAGAAAAGGCCAAAGGGTATGTGACAAGCGCTGGCATTTAATTTTATAATACTTTTAAACACTTTCCATTCAACTTATAACATATTAAAGGAAATTAACTATTTTATCACTTTACTTTTTTCAAGGTAAAAGAACAAATCTTTTGCAAATGTTTGAAATAAAAAGATAACTTTTTAGGATTTGACTTTGAGAAAGCAGATTTGAACATTATGTTCCTTTAAAAATGATAAGACTTGCTTCTTCTTAGAAAACCAAGGAAATGATAAAGTTCAACTACAAGAAGCTGTTTTGATAAAACAGACTTTCTTTGTATATTGATTATTAAGGAGAAAAACTCTTTATAAACTTTTACTAAAACAGACTAATGACTTCAGAAACATTGAGAAGTAACAAAATTTAACTTTGTATTAGTATACTAATTGATACTAAAACGTTTTTGTTGTTTTCATTGTTCTTGTTTTCTTTTTTTTTTAATTTCTTTGTCTTTATTTTTTTTAATGTTACATTAAAAAAATATGAGGTCCCCATATACCCCACCCCCACCCCCCTCACCCCACTTCTCCCATAACAGCAACCTCCTCCAATCATCATGGGACATTCATTGCACTTGGTGAATACATCTCTGAGCACTGCTGCACCTCACGGTCAATGGTCCACATTATAGTTTACACTCTCCCCCAGTCCACCCAGTGGGCCATGGGAGGACATACAATGTCCAATAATTGTCCCTGCAATACCACCCAGGACAACTCCAACCCCTGAAAATGCCCCCACATCACATTTCTTCTTCCCTCTCCCCACCCTCAGCAGCTACCGTGGTCACTTTCTCCACCTCAATGCTACATTTACTTCCATTACTAATCACAATAGTTCCAGAATAGAATATCAGTAAGTCCACTCTAATCCATACTCTATTCCTCCATCCTGTGGACCCTGGGATGGCTATGTCCAGTCCACCTCTGTATTGAGAGGGTGCTTAGATTCCACTTGAATGATGGATGCAGTTTTCCTGTTGGCAGTTGTAGGCACTCTTGGCTCCCTGGTGTGGTGGTTGACCTTCTTCACCTCCCTGTTAGCTGGTCACTGGCTGGGAAGTTAGAGGTCTCCAAACAAGATCATGGGCTTTGCCATGGAGTATTTGGGGATCACATCACAGCCATGTTCTACAATCCAGTCTTAATAATTAAGTTGATTTCTTTTACCTTTGGTGGCCTGACTCCTCTGTCAATTTATTAATGAGTTCTAGATTTGGACTAATAGAAGAGGTGTGACTTTCCAGAGAGCATCTGCACAGTAAAGGATGCCTTGCCAGGCTACTCCTGTCATGGAAGATGATGGGCCATCTCAGACCCCCGTGGGAGCTCTGTGGAGTGGCAGTCTTTTCCTTACCCCCTCCATAAAACCATGTATTTGAGCACCAACCTGGTTGCACACAGGATGGAACCGTGTAGCTTTACAACATTTGGGCCTTTGACTGGATCTCAGGGGTAGGCACATTGTGTTGTCTCTCTTCACACCCATTGCCCCCTGAGAGCCTGGGTGATATAAGAGGCTGCATATTCTCAAACAAAAATAAGTTTAGATCTCTGAGCCCCAGGTTGGTGTCATATAAGCACTGAGACTAATATGGTTCTTGGGGCAATACTGCAGACGTACACAGATGTGTGCCTAACAGCTGCCTCCAGCCACACTGGCCAGGGCGGAAGTGACA
The DNA here is from genome assembly GCF_030445035.2 of Dasypus novemcinctus. NCBI lineage: Eukaryota > Metazoa > Chordata > Mammalia > Cingulata > Dasypodidae > Dasypus > Dasypus novemcinctus. The sequence continues at coordinate 93,097,637 of NC_080686.1, forward strand.
TTGCCAAACAGGCAGCTGGCAAAGGCAAGGCTGAGAGACAGAGGGACAGAAAAGGGGACTTTGCTACCCACCGATTTAAAGGGCCAGGTCCCGAGCCCAGCGTGCCCATTCATGAGTCACAAGCACAATTTCCTACTCTGAGGCCTTCATAGTAGACATTCCTTTAACCAGAATGTTCACATAATAGAAAATTCTTGAGAGGAAAAAAATTAATTCCCTACCTAATGGAGAGGTAAGCAAAAATACTAGTTAGTTTAATTCTCGAGATAGACACTCAATCTCTCTAAGAAGCCAAATTTCTCTTCTCTGGCCTAATGGCTCCACTCAGAAAAACCGAGTCCTTGTTTTTCTGATGTTTATGCTTTCTCTACTATAACATGTTTACTTAGTGCCTACCCTGGCCAGGTACCACCTGGACCCACACAGAGGATACAACGATGAGTCAAATTAGACTTGGGTTCTGTCTTCCTAGTGCTCACAACCATGAAAGGTGGACCCCTGGGACCAGATAGCTACGGCTCCCATCTGCCACTTCCTACCCAAGAGATCTGGGGCAGTTTGCCTAGCCTCCCTGTGCTAGACTTTCCGCACCTGTAAAACGGGATAATACCTGAACTCAGAAGGCCTTCATGAAATGACCAGTTCATAAATGTTAGCATTTTACAATTGATAGCTATCATGATTATCTGGCAAGCCTTAAGGGCCTTCATTCTAGAGTGAGAAGAACTGTGCTGAACAGTGCAGGTTTTAAAAGGATAGGAGGAAAAAAAAAAGGAAGGCAATATCCCAGTTAGGGGAGTGGGTATAGCTCAGTGGTTCCTGCTTCTCATGTACAAGGTCCTGGGTTCAATCCCTGGTACCTACTTTTAAAAAAAAGGAATGTCATCGCCCTGACAGTGCCTCAGCTCAAGGTATCACTTGGACGCTGTGGTCGGCTAAGCAATGGGCCAGCAAGGACGCCCGTTCCCTTCTCCCTGGAACCTGCAAAAAAGATTTTGCAGATCTGGTTAGGTTAAGGGTCTTGAGATGGGGAGATGATCCTGGACTGTCCAGGTGGGTCCAAAGGAATCACAAGAGTGACTCCAAGAGGGAGGCAGAAGATCAGAATTGGTAGTAGGAGAGGTCATGGGGAAGCAGGAGTTGGAGGAATGCAGCTATGAGCCAAGGAATGCAGGTGGCCTAGAAGTTCAAAGAAGCAAGGGCTGATACCCCCTAGAGCCTCCAAAAAGAACCAGCCCTGCCATCACCTTTATTTTAGTCCCTCAAGACTCATTTCAGACTTCTGACCTCCAGAACTATAAAAGAACAAGTTTGTCTTGTTATCAGGTACTACGTTTGTGGTAATTTCTTACAGCAGTAATAGAAATCTAAGACCAATTTGAATAGGAACGTAAGGGTATTTCCTTATAATGTCTCTTTTTGAAAAGCAGCATGGTAAAGTGGAAAGAGCACTGAGACTAGGAGAGGCATCCTGCCTCTACAAATTACTGTGCTTCTGGGTAAGTTACTTGACCTCTCTGAGCCTCATCGTGGCATCTCTAAAATGAAGATTAGCATATTTATTGCAAATGTTGACTGCAAAAGTACACAGTAGGGACTCAACAGTTGTACCACCCTTTCCTTTAAAAGTACAGTGAGCTTCCTCCTCTTTCCCAAATGAGCTGATTATTTAAAGCTTCCAGCTTTTCTGAACTTTGGTTAGCAGCATTCGCTTATACACAGGCCACCACCTATGTCTAAATTACATGACTTTTCATTGCTGTTAGACGTTAGGATTGACAACCTAGATGCCCTATGTTTGCCAGAGATAACGTCGTGGATTCTGTTACCATTCCCTGCAGACACCTGAGCTCCACCCACCATGCATCTCCCCACCCCCACCTTCCCAAACTCGGGAAAGTTGAGACTGAGTCGGGGCGGAGAGTCCATCCTCTGTTCTAGATCACCATGTCATCAGCTCCACCTCTCCTGATTCTGGAATGCCAGAGGAATAAGGCCAGAGCCTCCACTCGCCCATGGGAAAGAGCATCGATCCTCTTCTAGCCACCAATACTCACAACGGGTAACACACGTGACTGCCGGGTACTGCACCAGAGACTATGAAAGGATGAGGTTCTCGTTTCTCTCCATCTTGCCCCAGGAGGCTATTTTGGTAAGAAGAAGTAAAATTCAAGCTCTGTTAACACACTGGAATTATGCAGTAAGAGCTGGTCAAGGGAAGATTTGGCTCACCTGATAGAGCGTCTGCCTACCACATGGGAGGTCCAGGGTACAAACCCAGGGCCTCCTGACCTGTGTGATGAGCTGGTCCATGCACAGTGCTGATGTGCACAAGGAGGGCCGTGCCACGCAGGAGTGTCCCCCGTGTAGGGGAGCCCCAAGTGCAAGGAGTGCGCCCTGTAAGGAGAGCCGCCCAGCAGGAAAAAGCTGCAGCCTGCCCAGGAATGGCACCACACACACGGAGAGCTGACACAGCAAGACGACGCAACGAAAATAAACACAGATTCCTGGTGCTGCTGATAAGGATAGAAGCGGTCACAGAAGAATACACAGTGAATGGACACAGAGCAGACAACTCGGGGAGGGGTGGGCAGAGAAGGGGAGAGAAATAAAATTTTAAAAGAAAAAGAAAAGAGCTGGTCAATATCAGCAACCAAACACAAATGAAAAAGTTTATCCTGCAGAAGTCTCTCTCTTAGGCAAGAGAAAGTCTTCTCTTCACCAGGCCCTCCTGCTCCATCTCTGCCCCTGCTCTACCGACTGCTCTAGCATCAGTGGCCTCAGCATAAATCCTGACACAACAGAAGGGGCAGCAGATTGGATGATGACACTTAGGACAACACCTGGCTTTAAACCCTTCAACAGTCTCCCTCTGTCCTCCTAATGAATAAATACCCAAACCTCTGCTATGGCCCACAGAGGCTCCGCGGCCCTGGGCCCTTCCTGCTTCTCCTAATCCATTTCATGCCGCTCTCCCCCTCAGTCGTGACAGGCTCACTAGCCTTTTTCCAAAAGGTCTCCTCCAAAAAGTGCCCGTCTCTTTCCCACAATAGCACTTTGCATACGCCGTTCCCTCTGAATGGAATGCCCTTTCCCCAGTTTGGGTCCAGCCAGCTCTTTCTCATGTTTGAGATCTTGGCTTAACTGATATACCTCCCTCTAATCACTTAGTTTCCAGCAGCCTCCCAGGTTTCCACGGTGGTACAAGCTGTCTTCGTTGCTCATCTTGGATACCAGCATATAACTTAGCGTATGGCACACAGTTGGTAATAAGCATCTGTTGAATGAATGAAAGAATAAGTGAATTAGATATTATTTTTTCTTCTCCCCTATGCATATAGAAGTTATCTGGTTGTTTTGCAAATGCCAATCTTAGCACTCATTAAAACGCAGGCAGGATCAGCACTTTAGGTGTCTTCTGTTCCCAGCGCAGAATGCAGTGCAGTGCTGGTATGCAACATGCAAAAAAATGTTTGGTGATTGATCACTGTTAAAAAAAAAAAAAGTTCGGTGAACGGGAGAATCATTAAGTGAATGAGCAAATAGGCACTTACTCAAAACTCACTAGAGTGGCCTGAATTAGGCAGACCTGGCAGTATACAGGAAGCGCCACATCCTCCCAACAGCAAACATGTGTTCTGTGTTTGTCAGTGGTGCTTTCCTCTGCCCCCCTCCCTCACACAGTCGTCACCCATCAGCCTGCTAATGGGATCATAAAGGAAGGGGCATCGGGGTCCTGGGCTTTCTCAGAGCCGTCGGCTCAAAGCCCTTTTAACGTGCGTTCCTAACTAGATTGGGTGTGGAGAGAAGAGAAAAGGTGATGAATGGGCCAAAGGCAAGGGAACTCAGATACCTGACTTTGTTCTTATCTTAGGAAGAATGCCACAGCCTAAAAGAATCAGCAGCAGGCACACTGAGCCAAGATGAACTAAGAAACTTGAGAATGTCTCTTGATAAATGTTTGTTGGCTAAATGAATGAACGCTTCTGTTGCTTATTACCTTTTAAGTGAATAGGGTCAAAGGTTGGTATTAACCCAAGGCTCATGGGGTAAGATTTTCTTTGTGACCTGGCAGGAATTATTACCAAGGGCAGAGTAGGCCAGTGAGTTCACATAGCTAATGAAGACAGGGTCACGGGTTTGAAGTCCCCTGGAGACTAGTTATCTGCAGACAAAGGAAAAATCTGCTTCTGACCCATACTCAGTGCCCTGATGTTGGGCAACCATTTCACCACTCCTTTATCCAGGAGTGGAAAGTAGAGTGTGGATGGTTTAGCACAAACCCCTCATCAGAGTAAAGCAAATGAATGCTTGTTTACCTGTGGGTAGGATTTTTTTTTAAGATGATGCTGATGTCGATGATAGCTAGCATCTACTGAGTAGTTGCTAGGCAGTGTGCTGAGATCTTTACACAGATATTATCACTTAATCCTTACATGCAGGTATAATTGTCTCACTTTACAGAAGAGATGAACAATATGCCTTCACATCCACACTCATTCAAGCTATTTAATTGAATCTGCTGCAGGTCTTCAAAATAGACTTATTCTCTTTCTTTCATAGATGAGAAAGCCAAGGCTGCGAGATATTCACTGGACTGCCCAAGATCACCCAGCTGGGAAGTTACAGACTGACCTCGGAACCAGGGTTTCCAAAAGCCAGACGCATTCTCTTAACCATGGCACCAGAAACCCTGCTTTTTCTTGACAAGCGGATGAATAATGTGGTCTTTGCAGCTACAGGGCAAATTGTTCAAAATCAGCAAAAGCCAGGCATTTGATTCTTGCAAAGAATTGCCACCTACAAGGTGCCCAGGTAAACCCATGGGGTTCGAAGTTGAGAAAGGGAGTGGTGATATGTGGCAGAAGAGACAGGCCTTAGAGTCACACAAGGGCCTTTGCCCAGATCCCAGCTTCACCATTTACTAATCATGAATGGTTGAACAACTTACTTGGCATCTTTAGGCCTGGTTAGACTTTAAAGTCTTCAGCTGATTTAATCCTCCTAGCAACTGTTTGAAGCAGGCATTAGAAGTCCCATTTCATGGATGAGAAAACTGAAACACAAGGAGGCTATGCAGCTCATCCAAGGGACCCAGCTAGAAATTAGCAGAGGTGGGATTTCAAGGTAGTGTGGCCACAGTGATTGTGCTCTTAACAGTCATAGCATGCTGCTAGGGATAAGAATAAGAATAATATGAATATTAGTTAATAATACCTACCCTCATAGGCTTTGGGGGAGCTAATGAATATAAAGTACATAGCAAAGTGTCTTAATCCATGACATATTTTATCATTAAATAAATTTCCTACCTTGGGAGATTCATTCTTATTTTTCAATAGGTCTGTAGGAATAATGTGGTCTTTGTACCTGATTTGCTGCAGAGGAATGGTAGACTGATGTTCCAGGATGGTCCACAGAATATCCTAACAAGCCCTAGGAAGGTATCACCCCAGCAGGCTGAATACAGTACAGGACGGCCTCACTAGCGAAGGGTGCTGGTTCAAGATTATTACCGGCCACAGGAAGACAAAGCACAGCCGCTAGAAGTCAGGGGCAAGTCACGCTGCAGTATAAGTGTACATCTAGGCAGTGTGCCGTCAGCTAGCAGGACCTGGTGCCAGGGCCAAGGCTGTAAGTCCTGAGGAGGAAGACCTCCCTAGGGTCAAGGTGGCCTAGAAAGGAGATCTATTATGACAACAAGGACTTGGGCACAGAGACTAAGAAAGGGATGGGTGGCTAGGGTCAGGCTACTTTCATCCCAGTTACTAGGTAACTGGATAAAAGATGGGCAGCCCAAGTGGGACCTGATGGGCAGCCCAAGTGGGACCTGAGGCTGAGAGTCACTAAGCTCAGATGGAGCTTCTTAAAAACCCTCCTGCCTTGGGAGAGCAGGTTTCCTGGGAGCTGAGCATGGAGATAGGCAGAGATAAGACTGAAATGTTCCAGCCAGCATTAGAAGATGCCTACCAAGCCTGAGAACCAGGCAGGGCACAGCCTAAGCAGCTTGAGCACTTGTCAGGCATCACGGTGGAGATTCTTGCATCAGGTTAAAGGATGGCCCAAATGATCTCTAATATACCTTCCAACTCTGTAACTCCATGATGGCAACATCCTCATTCCCTCTCGCTCCCCACCTGCCCCACCCACTCCCCTCCTCCAGGATCACGATGGGGCTAAACAGAGACATCTTGGAACTGCTTACAAGATAGCATTTTCATTCCAAATATGGAGATACCATAATTCTCTGAAATCTGAACCTGGCAGAGATGTCTCAGAGAACAACTTCCCTGTAAAGGCAAATCTATGATTCCACAGTCGTATGGCTGTTTTTGAAGGTGATGTGATGGGCCGAGGGGAGGCAGGGAGCCCCAAGACTGGCGCCAAGTCTCTCGAGGAGCAGGGATGGGATGGTTCCAGCCATCAATGGAGCTTTGTGGCCTGAGTGGAAAGAGAGGAACGCCCTGTCTCAGGAATGCAACCTCCAGAGCACTGAAGGCAGCCACTCTTTGCCATTATGAAACCCCAAACACACTGGGTGTGGTAGGTTTTTTAAAAGCATATTCTGCTGCCACTGAGGAGCCTTGGAAATGTGGAGAGCATACCACCCAAGCCATTAAATGCCCAGACAGCTCGGGACAGAGACAAGAACAAGGAGCCAATGAGCTTGAGGGAGCGTGTCTCAAAGAAATAAACATGTGGTGAAGGTATTTCCATAGCCAGTAAATACTGTCTTTCAGGGGGTTCAGAAGGAGACCAAACAGCCTCCCTCTACCATCCCCTGATAAAAGAGTGACACTGTGTATCTAAGGAGCTAGCAGTCAGACACAGAAGCCAACTTTCCCAGCCACCCTTAATTTATAGGCCATAAATGATGGAGTCCATGATCTATTGCCCCTGACTCGGGAGGGATTTATTCTGGCTAAGAGCACACACAGAGACCACTGATATAACTAATGGCCTTGGATGGAAAAAGGTTGGGCTCACACTAAATGCTAAGTAAAGATGTTTGGAACAGACATTTATATTACTAAGAGATGGTTCCAAATACATCACAGGAAGCAACTCACACTATCCATCCCAGCTGAGGTCAGGCTGCAAGGAAGCAAAGCCTGGTATGCTGCAAACAGGGAGTGACAGCCTGTGGCAACTGGCAAAGGGTCTTGATCTCTAACAACCTTTCCATTCTTCATCTTTTCAAATTGTCCTCTTACCATTTACCCCAGCTGGTGCTCCATCAAAATCTGCTCTCAGGAGAAGGTTTGTTCTACTCCTTCACACTGAGTTACTAAATTCAAAGTTCCATGAGGGCCTAGAACCTATCTGAACCAAGATGCCCTGTTGCAGAGTACAGCTCAACAAATCTTTATTCAATGAATAAGTGACATAGAAACAGTCCATTTTTATACATACATACATACAGTGTTCTCTAAAGGTGGAGACTTGTTACAAAGAGAGAACATATTTCAAGCTCAGCACCTGGCAGGCAATAAAGAATTCAATGTTTTATTGTTGCTATATGTATATTTTATTGTTGCCACCTACATATGGCAAGTGATACTGATTTTCCATTTGTGGCAGTAGTGCTATAACATTTTTTAATTTCGTATTTCTTCATATAAAACAAGGGGGTCTATTTAAAGAAATACATTAAGCAAAGAATACAGTTTTATAAAAATACAGCAAAAATCTTAAAGATGGTTAAAGAATGACTAAGCCTTGGGAAACATTTTATTACACAAACATTTATTGACTAAAGACATTTCTAGAGTTGGTAAGGTCCAACAAAAAGGGCAATCATAAAGTAAATTATATTTTCCTAAAATTCTTCTTTGTATACTTACTGAAACATTCTCTCTTTATTCTCACTTGTTAATTGCCATGAGTATAATTGTATTATTTATTATTTTTAATTAGCCACTACACCTGTGCATTTTATTTATGTTGCTCAGGATGTGCCATTTAAATAAGTTCAGATGTGAGTACTGAGAGTTGGTAGAAACCAATGACTGTAGACAGGTAACCAGTTTGTGAACAGGGAGATGCTGAGTGCTAACTGATTAATTTTACTTGTGAGCTAATTGATCAAAAAGTCAGTTTCTTAAGTACATACACAGGAGTTAAGGTTTTGACAAAACCTAAAAAGTCCAGTATTTTTTAATCCATTTCAATAGATTCTGTAGATAAAACTCAAAAATTTTCCCCAAAAAATATCTGAAAATTCATGCATCTTGTGTTATATCAAACACACAAACTGCACTGGAGTTCTCATGCAGCAGTAAAATGTTCTTCATCCTCTTTAAAGCAGCTAGTAAAACCATACTCCATGAAGTAAATGTGAATACTCTTGAAATGAATGGTTAGATAGAAGTTCTCAACAGAGAAAAATAATCTATTAAAAACAACCAAATAGAAATTTTAAAGCTAAAAAATACATATGAAATTAAAAAGTCACTGAATGGACTCAACAACAGAATAAATACAATGGAGAAAAGAGAGTCTGTAATCTTCAAGACAGATGAATAGAAATTAGATAATATTAAGAAATATTCAAATAATCCAAAAGAAATCAGGAAAGGGGGAAAAAAGAAAAAACATAGGGGAAGCTAAGAAAACAAATAGTAAAATATTGGACCTAAATTGAACCATATTAATATTACAATAAATGTAAATGATCTAAACACACCAATTTAAAGACAGCAATTGTACTTCCATTTCTGATCAAGATGGGGACTGAACTTACACTCCCATATGGAACAACAACAAAAACAAACAAACAAAATATAAGAAATATGGTTTTCAGAGTGGGTTATATCATTGGGTAGAGACCCATATAATGAGAGAGAAGGTATACCCACATCCTGGGGAGGACTGATGCCATCAAATAGAGGGAACTGTATCTCTCAAGAGAAATGATAGCTCCCAGGGCATTAGGCCAGTTGAGCATGTCAAGCCCTCAACACTGTTGCAAGTATCTCTGAACATGGCTCTTCAAGAAATGAAGATTCACTGTCACTGTGGGCCCTAAGGGGAGGGGGAAATAGATATTGAATAGGTGGAATCAACATAACTGTGAGGGCAATAGAAGTGTTTCACAAGAGTACGCAAGGATGGATATAAAACAGGTAATATTACACCAAAAACATATAGGGGCCGATAGACTAATAATGTAAATCATAATGTAAAACATAGGATAACTAAAAATTCAGAAAATTGTATAGCCTAAAGTATAAACCACAATGTAAACACAAATGTTACCTTGTTTGAAAGCTATTGTCTCAATATCTGTACATCAGTTTCAGTAAATATGGTATGAATATGTTAAAAGATTATTGCTGTGGAAGGGAAAAGGTTTTATATTGGATATGTGGGAGTGCTGTATATTGTATATATGAATTACTGTGATCTAAAACTCTTGTGAAGATAAGCTTAATAATTAGAAAAAAGAAAAGAAAAAGATAGGATGTAGAATTTCTCCAAATTAATATGTATTCTATATCTAACCTTTAAACTCATCGCTATATTCCATTTTACTATTAAGGAACCTGGTATTATATTGGGCTTCACTTTTCAGGAAGTTTTGGATCACAGAGTGGTTTAACAATGGCAGCGGAGAATACTGGTATGGGATGTTATTGACAGGGGACATATGGTTGACAGGGAGTTATACAGGGCATGTGTCTGGGGTGCATGGAAATGTTTGGATATATTCATAGTGGAAACAATTAAAAACAACAGCTGGGGGGGTGCTGGGTTCCTGGCCGGGGGGGCTCTGTCGCGGTCCCTAGGGGAGCAGCAGCAGTCCCCCAGGTGCAACAGCAAGGACCAGGAAGGAATGAGGGTCCAACAGTGAGCCCCTGATACTAATGACTATGCTTATGAGCCTGTGCACCTGAAATAAGAACAAGGCCTAGAGCAGCAGTGTGCCTAAGAGTTCCCTCCTGAGAGCCTCGTGTTACTCAAGTGTGGCCAGTCTCGAATCCAAATTCAGCATATAAATGCACTGCCTTCCCCCCAGCATGGGACATAACTCCTGGGGATGAGCCTCCCTGGCACTGAGGGATCACTACCAAGTACCAGCTGATGATGTAACTAGAAAATGACCTTGAATAAAAGGGTCAACTCAGACCAGCAGAATATCCCTGTCTACATATAATAACAGGAGTTAAAAATGCTTTTTGACCTAAATCAAGGGGGAAATGGAAAGGACAAATGAGTTTATATGGCTATGAGTCTCTAAAAAAGAGTCTGGAGGTTATCAGAGGGGTTGCCCTTATGCACACCTGAGCAGAGTCTCAGAGACAGATACAGTAGATACGACCCCAGGTATTGGTTCTTCTGAGGGCTAAAGAGACCGACAGGTTTTATGGTCATGGCAGATGGAGTTCAGTGCCATGTCCATTGGCCCTTCTTTGGAGTTGGTGTTTCTGCATGATGGAGCTGGACTCAGATGGGATCTCTTTTTACAAGCCTTTCCTGTTACTTTACCAGAATTGCAGTTGGTGCTGGGGTTTAAGATATATCTAGGGGAGCTGAATCTCTGGACTGACCATATGATAGCCAGGCCCTGAGCCTCAACAGACTTCAGCTCCTACACTCTGGTTTATTGGACTTACCCCACTCAGCTAACATGGAGTTGAAGAATGTCAACCACCACAACATGGAGCCAAGAGTGCCTACAACTGAAAGCAGGAAGATTGCATCCAGCATCCATGTGGAATCTAAGCCCCCTCTTGACATAGATGTGGAATGGACACAACCAATCCAAGGTCCACAGGATGGAGGAATACAGTAAGGATTAGAGTGGACTTACTAATATTCTATTCATGAACTATTGTGGTTAGTAATCGAAGAAAATGTGGCGTTGGTGTGGAAAAAGTGGCCATGGTGGCTGCTGGGTGTGGGGAATGGGAGGAAGAGATGAGATATGGAGGCATTTTTGGGACTTGGAGTTGTCCTGGGTGGTGCTGCAGGGACAATTATCAGACATTGTAGATCCTCCCATTGCCCACTGGATGGAACATGGGAGAGTGTGGGCTATGATGTGGACCATTGACCATGAGGTGCAGCAATGCCCAGAGATGTGTTCACCAAATGCAATGGATGGGTCATGATGATGGGGGAGAGTGTTGCTGTGGGGGGCGTGGGGGGTGGTGAATGGGGACCTCATATTTTTTTAATGTAATATTTTTAAAAAGTGAATTTAAAAAAAGACAAAAATAAAAAATAAATAAAATAAAAAAGAAATATGGTTTTCAAGACATAGACTTCAGGAAAAGAAAGACACTGAACTCAGAGAGATGGGAAACAAAGTGAGCTCTATAATTGTTGAGCTTGCTGCCTTGAGAGAACTTAAAGGCCATGACACAGGAAGGAAAAACCCAGACAGAGCTCAGTCTGCTCCCTGAATTGAGGAGTTGGAGCTGAAAGTCTGGGGAGACAAAGGCAACTAGAATTTACAGAACAAAATACCAGATAGAAGAAAGCTGAACAAATAAAAACTATAGAGATTTGCAGAAGACCCTCCTTGAATATTGAGCTAATCACTCTTGCATGTGAGGAGTCTACCAAAGGCTGGGGTGGGGAAACTACCCAAAAAGATTACAGGTAATTGAAATCCCCAAAGGAGAGGTAGAGGGTACAGAAAAAAGCATTCGAAGAAATAATGGTGCAAAAAAAAGGTCCAAATTTCATGAAATATATAAACCCAGAGACCTAAGAATCTCAACATCCCAAATCCAAGTATGAAAAGAAAACCATCAACCTAGAATTCTATACCCAGGTAAAGTAACTTTCACAACCTAAGACAAGATAGAGTCTTTTTCAGACATAAAAAAGCTGAATGAATTCATCACCAACAGAACTTTACTACAAGAAATGGGGGAAAAAATATTTTGGCAGAGGGGATATGGTACCAGATGGAAATATGGATCTATTCAATTATTGAAGTGTCCTAGAAAAATGGTAACTACATGGGTAAATATATTTTTCTACTTACTATTTAGATATTGTTAAGCAAACTCTTTAAATCTGTTTAAATGAAAACAATAACAATATAGTGCAGGTTTCATAACATATGTATAAGAAAAAGGTCTGACAAAATGGCATAAGACTAGATAGAAGGAAATTGATATACTATTGTAAGCTTCTTATACTTTACATAAAGTGCTATATTATCACTTGGACCCTAAAGCAACCTCTAAAATAACTAAATAAATAGTTATATAAAATAATCCAGCTAAGGATATATAATGGAATCATAAAAATATTCAATTCAGAAGGAAGAAAAAAGGAAACAAACAACAGGTGGAACAATTGGAAAATATTTAGCAAGATACTAGACTTAAAGATAACCATATATCAATGCTCACATTAAATGTAAATAATCTAAACATCACAATTAAAAGACAGAGACTGTTAAATGAGAAAAGTAAGACCCAAATATGCGTTACTGCAAAATATATATATACATACTTTCAAGTATAAAGGCACAAATAGGTTAGAAAATAAAAGGATGAAAACAGAGATAGCATTACAATGTACTAACCAAAAGAAAGTTTGAGTGGCTATATCAAATTCAGACAAAGTAGATTTGTAATTGAAGCATATTACTGAAATAAGGAAGGTCATTTCATAAAGATAAAAGATCATTTCATCAAGAGAACATAACAATCCTGAATGTTTGTGCACCTAATAATAGAGTTAAAACATGTGAAGCAAAAACTGAATCAAAAAGAACTAGACAAATCCACAACTATAGTCTGATATTTCAATACCCATCTCTTAATAATTGATAGAACAAGCTCACATAAAATCTGTAAGGATATAGAAGATGTGAACAAGACTATCAGCCAACTTGACCTAATTGATATTGTATAATACAACATACCACTCAATAGCACAGAATACATACTCTTTCCCAAGGCACATAGAACATTTACTGAGGCAAATCATATTCTTGACCATAAAAAATGTAATGCATTTAAAAGAATTCATGACGGGAAACGGACTTTGGCCCAGTGGTTGGGGCGTCCGTCTGCCATGTGGGAGGTCCGCGGTTCGGACCCCGGGCCTCCTTGACCCGTGTGGAGCTGGCCATGCGCGGTGCTGATGCGCGCAGGGAGTCCCGTGCCACGCAGGGGTGCCCCCGCGTGGGGGAGCCCCACGCGCGGGGGGTGCGCCCGTGGGGGGAGCCGCCCAGCGTGGGGGGAGGGGGCAGCCTGCCCAGGAATGGCGCCGCCCGCACTTCCCGTGCCGCTGACGACAACAGAAGCGGGTGCCGCTGATGACAACAGAAGCGGACAAAGAAACAAGACGCAGCGGACAGACACCGAGAACAGACAACCAGGGGAGGGGGGGAAATTAAATGAGATAAATGAATCTTTAAAAAAAAAAAAAAAAAAAAAAAAAAAAAGAATTCATGTTATACTAAGTATGTTCCCTGACCACAATGGTATTAAATTAGAAATAATAACAGAAAGTCCTCTGGAAAATCTCCAAATATTTGTATATTAAATAATGTATTTCTAAATAACACGTGGATCAAAGAAAATACCTAAAAAAGAAATTAGTTTTTTGTACTGAATGAAAATGAAACAAAACACAAAATTTGTGAGATACTGCTAACATAGTGCTTAGAAGGAAATTTATAACCTTATACGCTTGTATTAAAAAATAAGGAAGGTCTTAAATCGACAATTTCATCTTCCATCTTAAGGAACTAGGGGGAGGAGAGAGCAATTTAAGCCTAATGTAAACAGAAGAAGGGAAATAATAAACATCATAGGGAAAAAATCAATGAAATAGATAACAGAAAAGCAAGAGAGAAAAACAACAAGACCAAAAGCTAGTTCTTTGGAAGAGCAGTAAAATTAAAGCACTAGCCAGATTGATAATGAAAAAGAAAGAAAACAGAAATTTCCAATATCAAGAATGAGAGTTGACATCACTACAGATTCTCTAGATATTAGGGAAAATAAGATAATATGGAAAAGAACTTTATTCAATGGAAATAATGAGCTAGCAAAGTTTTTGTTGTTGTTGTTTTTAAGGACAAGATGGCAAATATTTCAATCTTTTGCAGTCCATACAGTCTCTGTTTCAACTCAACTCTTCCAGTATAGCACAAATGCAGCCATGGACAACCTGTAAACAAAGGGGTGTGACTCTGTTTCAAACAAACTTTGTTTACAAAAACAGGTCAACTCCTAATTCAGATGGCATGGATGAATTTCTTGAAAGATAGAAACTACCAAACTTGGTCAAGAAGAAACGGGTAAACGGGAAGAAAAAAATAAATAAATATATATATATATATATATATATATATATATATATATATATATATATATAAGAAATTGACTTGCAGATTAAAAACCTTCCCACAGGGGAGTGGTGAGGTAGGGGTGGTGGGGGCGAATGGGGACCTCATATTTTTTTAATGTAATATCTTTTAAAAAAATGAATAAATTGAGTAGAATTTGGAAAAAAAAAAAAACTTCCCACAAAGTAAATTCCAGGTCCAAATGGTTTTACTGGGATAGTCCATGAAATAGATAAAGAAGAAGAAATATCAAGTCTGTGCACCACCTTCTAGGAAGTAAAAAAGTAAAGAATACTTACAAGCTAACTTATTGAGGCCAGCATTTCTGATACCAAAGCCCAAAAGTGACATTACAAGAAAAGAAAATTGTACCCCAGTATCTCTTTCATGAACATAGCTGTGAAAAACGCTCAAAAAAAAAAATTAGCAAAATGAATCCAATAATATATAAAAAGAACAATATATCACAACCAAGTGGGCTTTATCCCCCAAATGTAAAGCAGTTTTAACCTTTAAAAAAAATTAATCAATGTAAGTCACCCTATCAACAAATGTGGAAGAAAAATCTCCTGGTACTCTCAATAGGCACAGAAAATGCATTTGACAAAATTCAACTTGCAGGGAACTTCCTTAATCTGATAAAAGGTATCTACAAAACTCTATAGCTTCATTTTCCTTTAATGGTGAAAGATTGAATAACCTCCCTCTAAGATCAGAAACAAGGCAAGGATGCCCACTCCCATACTCCTATTCAACATCGTAGTGGAAAACAGTTTGGCAGTTTCTTCTAAAGGTTAAACATATACCTGCCATTTGACCTAGTAACCTCACTCCAAGGTATTTATCCAAAAGAAACAGAAAGTTCAGACCAAAATACTGTATGTGAATGTTTATTGAAGCTTTTTTCATAATTGCCCAAAACTGGAAACAACCAATGTGTCCTATAAGTGATGAATAGATAAACAAATTGTGGTTCATCCATGTAAAGGAATACTCAGCAATAAAATGAAGCGAACTGCTGATACATGCAGCAACAAGGGTGAACATTAAATGCAATGTGTTCAGTGAAAGAAGCAGAATTCAAATGTCTATATATTGCACAATTCCATCTCTATGATAGACTGGAAAAGGCAAAATTACAAGGACAGAGAACAGATCAGTGGTTTCCAGGAATTAAGCATGTCTGGAAAGTCTGATGACAGGTGAAGGTCTGAAACTTAATTGTGGTAAGTGGTTGCATGGATCTATTCTTTTGCCAAAACTCAAAGAACTGCACACCAAGAAGAGCAATTTTTACTATATGTAAATTTAAAAATAAATTTTCTATATAAAAAAAAGCATATTAGTCACAAAAATCTAGGTTATATGGCAGAAACAAACCTTCAGATGGCTCATGCTATAGTTAACCCTGAGTCAGGTGGGCTGATTCTAATGTCTCTCCAGAGGGGAAAGAAAGGGCAAAAGGATTACATGGGTGGTTTTTAAGAACAGGTCTGGAAGTGACTTATATGACTTCTTCCACATCGTCTTGTTCAGAGCATCTTTACATGGTCTTAAACAAACTGCAAGGGAGTCTGGGACGTCGAGAGGAACAAGGGCATGTGTGACCACCACCGGTCTCTGCCACAGCAAGCAAGTGCCATTCAGCATGACGATAACCATGAGAGGAGAGGGGTGTTCTGGGGCTCGGAGGAGGGGCATTTAAGGCATTAGAGAAAGTATTTAGAGTATCAGCTAAGTTCTGGGCCCCCAAAACCACAAAGCATGGGCGGGAATCAGGGCCCTTATCTAGGTACACATACAGGAGTCAGAATGGAAAGGCAAGGGCGAGGGAAGCAGGCAAGCCCAGTGCCCGGCCGTTCACGTGGACCGGGAGTCGGTGGAAAAGGAGCCAGAAGGGAACGTCGTCCTTCTCCATCTAAAGGCGTGTTAACAGGTAAAATCCACTCAGAGAATATCTGTGCAGCAGGGAAAAGCCAAGGTGAAAGCTTCTATAAAAGAGCATTTGAGAACATCACAGACAATACGAAATGAACAATACGTGTGGCGGGCAAGCACCAAACGCATAGTGTCGATGGTGCAGTTTCTAGTCCGAGCTCTGACCCTCACATGCTGAGTTTCTAGAAACTTCATACAGCCTCTGGGAAGCCCAGTTTTCTCCCCTATAAAAGAAAGATCCTAAGAATGACATTTATTGAGCACCTTCATGTTCAAGGCCTTTTACTACTAGTTTGTCTAATCTTCACAGCAACGCTCTAAATGGTAGCTATTATTGTTTCCATTTACAGATGAGAACTGCTGTGTCTCAGAGAAGTTATATAATGTGCTCAAGATAGCAGATCTAGAAAGAATGTAACAGCCAGGATGGAAACCTGAGTTGGCTAAATGCGAAAGCCTGTGATTTTCCCAACATATAAATCTGACACCATCAGAGGATTTAGTGAAAACAAAGAGGATCGTGCTGGTGGCTGTGCTTCATAGGCAAAAAACCACAAACGCACACATAAAGATTAATCACTATTATTATTATCAACACCCAAGAATATGATGTGGGTATATATACCAGAACATAACACATAAGTTTCTTTGTGTCTGCTTACCTTCTTATTTAATAGAGTACATTTTAAAGACCAATAACTTGATTGTTTCTTGAGAACTGAAATAAACACACACACTTTCACAGCGATACATAGATCAAGTCTGAATATACTTCTAATAATAGTTCCACACAATAAAATATTAATGCTGGTCTCTATACATACGTATGCTTTACCACACATCACTGCGCATGCATACAAATACAATATACATTTGCAACAATGCTGCCTTCAATGCACACAAACACACACAGACAATAACAGACTTCTAAGAGAGTACTAGTGTCAGCTTAGGTTCATATATTACTTAGCAGTTTTCAGGGCAATTTCATATACATCATCTCATTTGATGTTCTCGATTGTCCTTCCCTTCGAGCAGGCTGGAAAGCATCATGGCAAAGCAGCATAGGAAAAGTGTGGATTCTAGAGTCGGAAAGAGGGTGTTTTGAATTCTAGCCACGTCTGTTGCAGAAGCAAACTCAAAGACATAATGGCAATAAAATGTGGTGAGTGAGGGGGAAACTAGAATCGGTGCTGGGAGCCCACCCTCGGTGCATGCGAGGGGCAGGCGGGGAGGACCGTCCCAAGAGGTGAGGTCCAGAGTGTCCTCAAGAAGTGACCGACGTGACGAGCAGTGGATCCAGGCGGCCGTGACTGCACACACCAAGGCACCAGGACAAGAAGCCGCTTTCCCTGGGTCCTCTCTTCCCCTTGCGTCCTGGGCCGGGCTCCTTGCCTTGGTCCCATCACTTTTCTCACCCACCCGACTCCCCAGGCTTTCCTTTGGTGAATTCACTCACCACATTTTTTCCATTATTGCCTCCCATTTTGGAAATGAAATGGTCTCTCTGCTTTGCATCAGTCCCAGATTTCCAGCTGCTTGGCTGGCTGCCCCCATCACTGGCAATTCAGCTTGTCTTCAGTGGGTTTCACTCTCTCGGCGTCACTCCAGATCATTTTCCTGTTTTCCTTAAAGGACTTCGCCATTCTCCCAGGCATCAAGCTCAATCTGCTGAGTCTTACTGACCTCTCCCTCTGTTCTTCATCCACCATTCTTTTGTAGTTCTTCTCAAAAGTGGGAGTTGCTGACAGCAGGGAGAGGGAAAAAGAGGTGTGACATTGGGGCATTTTCGGGGCTTAGAGTTGTCCTGAATGATATTGCAGGGACAGAAGCAGGATATTATATATTCTGCAATAACCCACTGAATAGACTAGGGGAGAATGTAAACTACAACATAAACTATAATCCACACTGTGTAGCAGTGCTCCAAAATGTATTCATCAAATGCAATGAATGTACCACACTAATGAAAGAAGTTGTTGATGTGGGAGGAGTGGGGGTGTGGGGAGTGGGGTATATGGGAACTGCTTCTATTTTTTAATGCAACATTTTATGTGATCTATGTATCTTTAAAAAATGATAATAAATAATAAATAAATTTTAAAAAATAAGAAAACCCTAAAAATAAAAATAAAGTATCTGTAACTTCAATCACATTCCCACTGTGTTAAAGCCTTAATCTTTCTTTCCTGTACAAAGCATCCTCTCTGTCAGCCAGGGCTCTTTTGGTGGAAGGGGCAGAAATTCCAACTTAATTGCTTTTAATAAAGAAGATCACTGGCTGGCAATGCAACTGAAAAGTAGGCTTCCAGCAAGACTGGGTCCAGGGCTTCACTGTGACCAAATACTGCTCTCCATCTCTCTGCTCTCATTCTCTGAGTTGATCTTACTCTCAGTCATGCTCTCCTCATTTCAAGGCAAACACAGCTTTGGGTTCACACCCTATCAATTGACAATCCCTCTGGCAATCATTCTACAGTGATTGTCCTGGTTTGAGAACCATGTGCTGCGTGTACTCTCAATGGCCAGAGCTAGTCCACAGAACCCACTCCCAAGGTGTGGGTTACATCAATCCCACCCAAATCACAATGACTAAGAATGGGAAGGGAGGGTCCCCAAAGCAAAACTGAGGCACTGTTACCCCAAAATGGAAAAAGCTGCTAATCAGCAAGAAAATGAAATAAAATGACTGCTGTCCAGAATACCACTTAATTCCTATCTCCTACTTCCAGTTTCACTCCACTTCAAGTCATCTTATTCCCTGTCAGAGAATTAATCTTGAAGACACCTTTGACCATTTCTTTCCACTGTTCATGGGCCTTCAAGCACTCCCCCTGGAGGCCCCACAGTGCACCAGCGCTCTTGGGAATAGCAATTCTGGAGCACATGGGAGAAGGTTCAGCGCTCCCTTCAATGAGAGGGAGAGACTTGGAAGGAGATGATGCTTAATTGACATAACCCAAGAGGATGAGTAAGAGAGCTATGGCTTTAATTACTGGAACCAAATCAGACACCTTGGGCTCAGAATCAGTTCTATTAGATAAGAATCCACCCGTGATGGCTGCGGTTGGGAGCAAAGCTTCCAGAAATGCAGATTTGGGCAGCTCCAGTCTTCCCCAGGTAGTTGTCAAAATCCCCATTCACCTCCCACTGGAGTCCTTTCTCTTCCTCTCCCAGGAGAACTACATGTTTCTTTCCCAATCTGTCATGAGATCCACCAGAATTGAGTAATCAGGAGAGGGACTATGTCAATTTTATTTGTATGTTCCCAGTGCCCGGCAGAGCTCCTGACAAACAGCGTCTTCACTAAGTACCACTGGATGATTGAACAAGGCCTAACGTTATTATTTTCACTTCCACAGTTCTTAAACCAAAGTCTTGCAGATAACCTGTGCTCAAGAGATGTATATTGGATTTACTTTATTTTAAAACATACAAAAACTATTCTAGTCAGATTTTCTTGATTTGGGCCAGTGCAAATTTTGGAAAATGGGCTGATTTGAGTCAACGATGTGCCAGTGTTTCAGACATAGATGGTTTCTCATCCTGAAGTCATGGAATAGTCACAAATGTGAGGGCCTTACTCACAGACAAGCAATGTTCTGTTTTTCTGTGTTGTTCCTATTTCAGAGTAAGTGCTGAAGCCAAGTGTCAAAGATATTTTTAAATAAATGCTCTCCATTCTTCAGTGTGAACCCATCCCAAGAAACACCAGTAG
This sequence comes from Dasypus novemcinctus, assembly GCF_030445035.2. Taxonomy (NCBI): domain Eukaryota; kingdom Metazoa; phylum Chordata; class Mammalia; order Cingulata; family Dasypodidae; genus Dasypus; species Dasypus novemcinctus. The sequence continues at coordinate 93,117,616 of NC_080686.1, forward strand.
GCATTTCCCTCCCCTCAACCAGCCCAGAACACTCCCCTCAGGGTCTTCCCACCTGGATCCCTGCTCCCTGCACCCCAGGGGGCCATCAGGGCTCAACAGCCAGCAGCTTTTCTGCTGTGCACGAAACTCAGTGAATTGTAATGCTATTGAGCAACTCTGATCAAACACTCCTGGTGTGAACTCAGCAAAGCTCCAGTTGCTAGGTAACCAATACAAAAGCAGAGAAGGATTTCCAAAATAGCAAGCCACCCAGAACACCCTCGATTGAGTACAATCACACTGTTAATTTGCAATTGGTTGGACTGCACCCTTACCTTGTTTAGATGATCAATTTCTTGGTTACTCTTAAAAACATTACTACTCCAGTTCTTCCAATTTTTATCTAAGCTGCAAGTGTTTTCCACTCTTGCCAGAGTTGCAATGAAGAAACAAAGAGGTATATTTTAATCTTGGGACTCCTGGCAAATAATAGGTGCTCAGTAAAGATTTGAATGAATGAATGAGTGGATGAATGAATAAAAAATAAACATGTGGTCTTTTTAAAACAGGTCCACAAATTCATCTCCCTTTAAGAGATGACACTCGAGTGTGTAGACTGGGCTTAGTGGCTTCTAACAAATAGAATATGGCATAATGGACAGCGTATGGCTATGTCATAAAGGCATTGGGACTTTCTCCTTGCTCTGGCTCTCTTCTCTCTGTCTCTGTCTCTCTCTCTCTGTCTCTTTCACTGTGTCTCTCTTCCCTTCTCTCTCTCTCTTTCTCTCTCTCTTCCTCCCTTCCTCTCTCTCTTTCTCTCTCTCTCTCACTACTGGCTCTGGGGGAAGTCAGTGGCCATGCTGTGAGAACACTCAAGCCTACCTATGGAAAGGACCATGTGGCAAGGAACCGAGGACTCCTCCAGCAGCCGTGGGAGAGAGCCATCTTCAAGATGTTTTCTCCAGCCTCAGGGAAGCCTTCAGATGGCTACAGCCTCTGTCCACAGCCATTTGCAATCGCATGTAAGACCCAAGTGAGAACTATCCTGTGAGGCCCCTCCTGAATTCCTGTGCCACAGAAATGGAATTATAAATGTTCCTTATTTTAAACCACTACGTTTGGGGGTGATTTGTTACACATCAGTGGATAATTCAATCTCCTTTCACCTTATCTGAGATACATATATAAAATCCTGGAGGACAGAGGAGTGGGTGTAGCTCAGTGTTGACTGCCTGCTTCACAGGTACAAGGTCCCGGGTTTATTCCCCAGCACCTCCTAAAAAAAAAAAAAAAAAACCTTGGAGACGGGGACTCTGTCTTGTTCACTCTTGAACCCCAGCACTCAGAACCCCACCTGGCATCTGGACTGCTCTCAATAAACAATGGGCAAAAAATAAAATTTAAATTTTTTTTTTAATTTTTAAAATTTTTAAAATAAACAATGGGCAAGGAGAACATAATAGCATGCTTGTCCCTAATCTTTTATGGAAACACATACATACATATTCACGCACCAAAACAGAGGAATAACTCACCAATTAAAAAGGAGAGTTTTTGACAACCATAAAACATAACTATTTTTAAAAGAAACTTTTAGAAATTATCAAAAAAAAGTGACTATCACAACTTGCACAATCCTCCTCTCTTACCATTGCAGGGTGGGGAGAGCTATGTCAAGAAAGGACATAGGGTCTCGATTTACCCTAGGTAAGAGCACATCAACAAAGGGCACCGCCTGATAAATCCAAGCTTCTCAAGAGAAGAACTCATAAGGTGGTAAGTCACTATAAGGGGAACTCAGGTCTCAGACCCCACTTGGGGATCTTCTTAAGTTCTCCTGAAACAATGTCATAAAAGGACCTCAAGCATACGAAGGAGGGTTAAACAAGATGACCCTTAAGTTCATTTCCAACTTGAGCTGTTGTGATTCCAAGACCTCCGTCCTGCCTCTGCTCCCTGGACACCTGGAGGCAGGTGGGGAGTACGCCATGCAGCCTGCTGGCCCAAGAAACACTGAAAGGATCACGCCGTGCTAGGGTTTTCCATGTTGAAGTTCACACGCTCCCTAACTCCATCAAGTATCTTCTTCGACTATCTATTGAGGACAGGCTGACTCCCTCCCTGGAAATAAACAATGAAGGACAACAGCAAATCACTGTCTTGCTTTCTCGCTGATCATTAGGACAATGTAAATTTTTTCTTCCCCTCCCCCTCCCCCGCCCTGCTGTTTTTTCATTTTGTGTCCATTCACTGTGTGGTCCTTTGTATCTATTTCTCTTTTTCTCTTCTCATCCTTCTCTAGGATTCACTGGGACTCGATCCCGGGGAACTCCAATGTGGAGAAAGTCTCCCTGTCAATTGCGCCATCTCAGTTCCTGGTCTCTGTTGTGCTTCGCCTTGATTCTCCCCTTTGTCTCTTTTGTTGCGTCATCATCTTACTGCGTGACTCACCTGCGCGGGCACTGGCTGACCACGTGGGTACTCGGCTCGCCACGCAGGCACTCAGCTCACCACGTGGGCACTTGGCTCGCCACGCAGGCACGCTTTCTCTTCTTTTTTACCAGGAGGCCCCAGGGGTCGATCCCAGGTCCTCCCATATAGTAGGTGGAGGTTTTATCACTACAGCTGCATACGCCTCCCAGGGACAATGTAAATTAAAGGAAGACGTGCCCTTCTTGCCAACCTTAGACCATTGAGGGCTTCTGGTGCTTTCTTTTCTTTTTAACCTTTCCCTTTTCAGTTTGTACTGAGCGCATCACTACATGCAGTCAGATATGTAAGAAAAGTAACAGCTAGCCTCCTTACCCCTGTCATTTATCTCCCCATTCCAAAAGGAGGAGACATGGTTAAATGGTCCCAGTGCCCAAAATTATCTAAAAAATTGAGTCATTTAAATGTCCCAAAGAATCATATTCTTCTCTTCTTTCCAGCCATGACTTTTTCACCTGATACACAGCAGGTCCCCAAACTCAATGTCAATATTGCCATTAGTTCAAGTCATTCAACAAAAGCTTATTGAGCCTCAGCCAGGTGCTGTGCTAGGTTGTTTATATACATTATTTAATTTGATCCAATGGTAACACGATCAAAGAGAGAAAATGAGTGAAAAAGAAGCTCAGAGAATTTGAATTATCTGCCAGAGGCCACAAAGCTAGTGGGATGCCAGACCTTAAACCCAGGTCTTTCCAGCTATCCCCATTGCCCCAATCACAATAGCCTGTTAAATGCTTAAAGACATCCTTTATGTTTCCACCAAAATTGTGAATCTCAAGATTTTCACCTCACCTGCTTTCCTATGCTTTGCTTAAGCTTCCAATATTTTGAAGGGCTTTAATTGCCTGCCTGAATTTATGTAGAAAAATATCTCCCTACTTATTCAAGGGCATTTAAAACTCCCTACCTGAGCTGTTCTGCTCAGCATGGGACAATCAGATTTATCACAGACTCCATGATAATCCTAGTATAAGCACTTGACATTTTACCAAGTCATAGCTTTTCTTTTAAAACATGGAAAATAACTCTAAATTCCCAGTAATTCAGGTCTTACCTCCAAGAGATTTTTAAGGGAGTTATTTAATACAGTGTAGTGTTTAAGAGGGAGATACCCTTCTAAGGAAATTAAAGGAGTTTATCAGTTTCCTCTGACTTGGCTCCCATTCTCCCAGCCTGTTCCGTGTCAACATCATAGCAAGGAAATGAAAGGGACTGAGAGGAGGAAGCTGGGAATGAGAGGCAGGAGAGGTGAGAGAGAGAGAGGAGACTGACTTCTTTTTTCTTCTTCTTTATTTTCTTTTAAATGTTACATTCAAAAAATATGAGGTCCCCATATACCCCCCACACCCCCACACCCCATCCCTCCCACATCAACAACCTCTTCCATCATTGTGGCACATCCACTGCACCTGGTGAATCATTCTGGAGCACCGCTGCACCACATGAATAGTGGTTCACATTGTAGTCCACACTCTCCCCCAGTCCACCCAGTGGGCCACGGCAGGACGCACAACATCCAGCATCCATCCCTGCGGCACCACCCAGGACAACTCCAAATCCTGAAAATGCCCCCACACCACATCTCTTCTTCCGTCTCCCTACCACCAGCAGCCACCATGGCCACCCTCTCCACGTCACTACTACAATTTCTTCCCTTACTAATCACAGTAGTTCCCCAGCAGAACACCAGTAAGTCCACTCTAATCCATACTCTATTCCTCCATCCTGTGGACCCCAGGATGATTGTGTCCACTCCCCCTCTACATCAAGAGGGACCTTAGATTCCACATGGATGATGAAGGCAATTCTCCTGCTGGCAGCTGTAGGCACTCTTGGCTCCCTGGTGTGGTGGTTGACCCTCCTTACCTCCCTGTTAGCTGGCCAGGGTAAGTCCAAGAAACCAGAGGGTAGTAGCCACAAGTGTGCTGAGGCCCAGGGCATGGTTGTCACATGGACAGTCCAGAGATTCAGGTCTCCTGAGTATACACCAACCCAAACACCAACAACAGGTCCGATAAAAGTAACAGAAGAGGCATGTGTAGAAGGTCACATCTGAGTCCAACTCCATCACACTCAGGAACACAAGCTCCAAAGTAGGGCCAACTGACATGGCCCTGAACTCCAGAGCCATCTGCCATGACCATAGAACCTGTGTGTCGCTGCAGCCCTAAGGAGAACCAGCACCTGGGTTTCCATCTACCTTGGCTGTCTCTGGTACCCTGCTGAGGCATGCATAAGCATCACTCCCTGATGACCTCCAGACTCTTTTTTGGAGACTCATAGCCGTATAAACTCACTTGTCCCTTCCATTTTCCCCTTTTATCCAAAGTCAAAAAGCAGGTTTTAACACCTGATAGTACATGTAGGCTGAGACTGACTTTAATTCAAAAGGTCCCCAAGGGAAAAATTTTTAAAGTTGACTGGCAGCACCAACAAGATTCTGCTGTTTGACAATGCTGCCACCTTCTGGTAAAAATTGGAAAATCAGCAGAAAAATGTTGCTAATTCACTGTCATTCAGTAAGTGACCACCACAAATGTTATCCCATATAACAATGAGGTTGGGTGTTTTTTTTTTTAAGATTTTATTTTTATTTATTTCACACCCTTTGTTTGCACTCGCTGTCTGCTCTGTGTGTTCATCTGCTGTGTACTCTCTTCTCTTTAGGAGGCACCGGGAACCAAACCCCAGACCTCCCATGCAGGGGAGAGGCACTCAATTGCTTGAGCGCCCTCAGCTCCCTGCCCTGCTGTGTCTCTCATTGTCTTTCCTCTTTTTAAAATAGATCATCTAGTGCCTGGACAATTAGAGAAACTTCCTCAACGTTCTCTCGACTTCCATTGCAGGTCCCCTTCCAACCCATTCTCCACCCAGCAGCCAGAGTCTGATGATTTGTAATGGTACTTGGAATGAATCCATTCCATGTACCCAAAGTGGTAGCCCATTTGCAGCCGCTCAGGTGTGTGAGCGTGTGCATATGTGTGTTTCCAGAGAAGAATTTTAAGGGCCTGAAGGTGGGGCAACACCACACCCCTCCCACCCCTCCCACCCCGCTGTCCTCAGGCTGCTGTTCATTGACCTCCACTCGTGTCAGCAAGCGTCCTGGTTCCAGTCAGTGATTCTCAAAGTGTGGGCCCCAGATCAGCAGCATCGACCTCACCTGGGAGCTTCTTGGAAGTGCACATCCTCAGGCCCCACCTGAGGTACTTAAAACACTGACCTGGAAACACACACGTGCACGCGCCTATGTGACCTACTGAGGCAGAAATTCTACAGCTGGTTCCCAGTACTCAGGCTTTTAACAAGCCCTCCTGGTGATTCTGATGCAGCTAAAGTTTGAGAACCACTGAAGCAGACAGAGCAGGCTCCTGACTTTGAGTGATAAACAGGCAGCTCTCTTTACATGGCCCATACTTTTCAACAACCACAAAAAATCAGAATGCTTTCTACACAGGAGGCAGGTGGGGAGCTATAAAGCCCATGTGAAAACACTGGAATTTCTAGATATTTCAAAGGTTTCTGCACAGTCCAGAACAGAAGATTTTGAATCAGAGGTGTCCTGGAAAAAATTGGGACAGACATCCTTTGCTGGAACTGACATGTAGAGTCACAAAAAACTATTACATCAGACAAGAAGTGATATGCTTTATCAAAGAGATTCCGATAGTGTTCACAGAGACACATCCATTTTGGGGTGAGCACTGAAGACTCAGGTCTCTTGGTATTTCAACTGCTTTTGACACTTGCTCCTTGTTCTTCAGGAAGAAGCAGGCTAGTGTGCCTAAGAGTGCACAGTTTAGAGCTGCGCTGTCCATGTCAGGAGCACCTAGGCCCCGGCAGCTATTGAGCACCGGAAATGTGGCCGGTCAAAACTAAGAAGTGCTATAGGAGTAACATACATACTATTTTTGAAGATTTAGTATATTAAAAAAAAAAGAATGCATATGTAAAATCTCATTAATATTTTTATATTGATGATGTGTTGAAATAACATTTAATACATTGAGTTAACTAAAATAGTATTAAAATCTACCTCTTTCTTTTTGCTTTTCTAATGTGGCTACTAGGAAATTTTAAATTTGCATGTTATATTTTGATTGGATAGATTTAGAGTAAAAGAAAAAGCAAGTCATATCCTAGCAGTGCTGTGTGAACTTATGACTCTAACCTCTCTGTTCCTCGGTAAAATGGGGATAAGCTTCATATTACAAGTTGTCATGAGATTTAAATGTGGCTGTGGATGTGACTATCAATGTAAAGTGTAAGCTGTGATCGAAATCTTGGTTATTCTTAGTAACAAAGGATGTGTTTATCTCCATTCCTCCCCTCCGCCCACCTTTATATAATTTCCAATTGAGGGGATTGTTCTGGAACTTTCTCTCCTTGCCTCTTCTTTCTCCCATAGAATGACAGGCTAGGCACATGAAGATGAACTGGGCCTTGGCCATGGGGCTCAGGTGAAGATATTTTGCATGCACCCACAAGTCTACTGCTTGACGTGGGTTTCGGGCCTTTAGGCAAAAAAAATTCTGGAAGCCTCTCTGACTCCTTACCCATTCTTCCTCTGAGACAGGGAGCAGAATTTTCTCTTTGCAAGTATGGAGATAAGAAAAAGGGTAGCTCCTGGAAAATGAAAATTATCGTCTCAATATTATTTTTTTTTCACCTGAAAAATAAGTAAGGATATATACCAAAGTGTGTTAAAAGTCATTGTCTCTGGAAGGTAGGATTGGGGGATTAGGGGCTGACCTTCTCCTGTACACAATTCTGTACTGTTTGAATTTTTAATAAATATATGCATTGCTTTAATGCTAAAAAACACTTTAATTCAGCTGGTCTTAAAAATGTAAATATAAACTTTTGGTTAAAGATGGCAGATTAAACCAACTAAAAGATACATAAATCCGATCAAAGGACTTTTTTTTAAAAGGCACAGGGACAGAAAGAACAGAAGTGATGATAGTGACAAACGACAATCTGGAAAGCAGATAGATGAGTGTTAAATGATTTAGCAGAGCCAAGTAGCTGAACACAGGCAGGTAAGAGGGAAAGGTGAGATAGAAGCCAACTTGTACTTCACTATCTACAAAAGGCTCCAATACTTATGGAATTGGGAATGTCGTGGAGTAGGAGTGGCTAAAATAATATTTGAAAAAGTATCTTCAAGAAAACACATCTTCAGTTCCCCTCCCCTTCTCCACAAAGCTTGCACCTGCCTTCCCTCACTGTGGCAGAACCCAGAGTTTATTCTCAGAAACATAAAAGAGAGGGTCCCTAGTCTGGGATCACCAGGTACAATTGCAGGCAAAGGGATCACTAACAAACCAAAGGAATAAGTGATCGTTTACCTACTGAAGTCTGAGATACTTACCGAGCTGTTCTCTGTCCTCTTCCCCCACTGTCTCCCAAGATGCTGCGGCTAGGAGTTTACCTTCCAGGCAGGAGCCTGGAAGCACCTTCCTTGGGGACCCAGCCTAAGAGAAAGACCTGCTGATTCTGACATCTGATCTCCCCAAGGAAACAGCACCAAGGCCCACCCTTAGCAGAGGTCCTCAGCTTGGCCGCACTCAGGAATCACCTGGGGGGTTTAAAAACTCCTGCTGCCTGGGTCCCTCCCTCAGACTCTGGTTTACTCTTCTTCAGATGCTGGGGAGATCCAAGGTGGCGGAGTAGGGCACGGCAGACACCAGGGAAGGTAGGCAGGTTTGCCTGGCCGAAGGGAAGTCCTGGGACCATGGGGGCAATCGGAGGTGGGGACCCAGGTGGCCGGGGAAAGGGCAGCTGTGAGAGGCAGGGTGGGCAAGCCAGCACGCGCCGGCGCAGAAGGGAGAGGAAAGCCAGGGAAGTAATTTGGCTGAAGACCAGTGCTCAGCCGGTGTGTCCCAGGGGCCAGCAGGCTCTTGGTGTGGGGGAGCTGCAGGGCAAACAGGCATGGGCTCAGCACCCAGCCGGCTCAGCATGGGGGAAGACAGACAGCGCGGACGGACAGGATCTCAGCAGGTTCAGGAAAAGGAAAGATGCCGGCCTGCCCTGAAGCAGCTCCGGGGAGAGGGGAACGGGCTGCTCAAGCAGCTTGTCGCCCCCACTCACCCTGGGAGAGAGGAAGTGAGTCAGTGAGGAGGTGGGCTGACAGGAGCCTACAAGCCCAGGAGAGAGGGAAGCCAGGTGAGGGGCGGGAAAGCAGTCGGAGAGCCAACCAGCCTGAGGCAAAGGGGTGGCCCAGGCAGCCCTGAGGAGCAAGGAGCCGGGCTGCAGAGCAGAGGGCTGTCAGGCGCTCCGCGGCTCCCTGAGGGAGGGGGCGTTAGGGCTGAGGCACAGGCAGCCTCGTGACAGGAAACTTAGACTGAGACTTTCTTAGGGTTTTTTTTGTTATTTTGTTTTGGGTTTTTTCATTCTTTAATTTTCTCTCTACCCCTGGGTCCCTTTCCTGGGATGGGTGGGCTGCAAGGTGTTTGAGTGGTGAAGCACTGGTGGCCTGAGGTGCCTGCTAGTGGGCTGAGAGGGAAGACTGATTTTTCTGCTTTTGTGTTTTGTTTTTCCCCCTTTTTTCTTCTCTTTTCTCTTTTTTTCTCCTTATTTTCTTGATTTCTCTTCTTTTATGTTCCCACTTTCATTGCTTTTCTTTCATTCCACCTTCTCTTTTATGGTCTTCTTTCTCTGTCTTCTTTTCTCATCTTTCTGGTCTTTTAATTTATTCTATTTTTTCCCTGTTTCTTTTTTTATTCCTCCTTTTTATTTTTTAATAATTTTTCACTCTTATTTTTTTTCCTATCTCCTTTATGGTTTCTTTCCATCCTTTTTTTTTTTTTTCCAAGAGTTTTAAGAGACGCTTTATTTGCAATGGGACTTAAGGCAGCAATCACTCCAGAAGTGACAAACCAAATGAGAAAAATATGGAACACTTCATGAATTTGCATGTCATGCTTGCTCAGCAGCCATGCTAATCTTCTCTGTATCGTTCCAATTTTAGTATATGTGCTGCTGAAGGAAGCACACCATCCTTTTTTAAATTATTATTATTCTTTTTCTTTTAGTCTTTCCTTTATTACAGTCTTAATATTTTTTCAGGGGAACACAGACAACTACAAGCATATACAATAAGTGGAACCAAATGTCAAAGAGGAAAATTAACACAAAAGAAAACCAAAATAAAAAAAACACTGGAGTAGAAAGAGAAGCTAACAAACTGAATAAGCCCATAAAGATAAACAGGTGCCTAGGCACCAGCAAAAAATTACAAGTCATACTAAGAAACAGAAGACATGGCCCAGTCTAATGTACAAACTAAAAAGCAGGAGATGCAAAATATGGAACAACTAATCAAGGATGCCCAAAACAAATAGCATGAATCAACTTAATGAAGTGAAGGAAAAGATAAAAGATATTAAGAAGACACTGGATTAACATACAGAAGAAATCATGAACATACATAAAAAGATAACAGATCTGATGGTAATGAAAGGCACAATGCAAAAAATTAAAAATATTGCTGGAAGCACGTAACAGCAGATTTGAACAGGCAGAGGAAAGGATTAGTGATGTCAAAGAAAGAAACATCTAAAATCACAGATAGTAGAACAGATAAAAAGAAAGAAAAAATAGCAGGGACATAGGGGATTGAACGACAACACAAAATGCACAAACATATGCATTATAGGCATCCCAGAGGGAGAGGAGAAGGGAAAGGGGGCAGAAGGAGTGTTGGAGGAAATAATGGCCCCAAATTTCCCACCTCTTATAAGGGACATGGACATAATGTCTAGGAAGCATAGCACACAACAAATAGTATAAATCCTAACAAGCCTACCCAGAGGCACATATCAGATTGTCAAATGCTCAAGACAAAGAGAATTCTGAAAGCAGCAAGAGAAAAGAGATCCAGCACATCTAAGGGAAGTTTGATAAGATTAAATGCTGATTTCTCATCTGAAACTATGGAAGTGAAAAGGCAGTGGTATAACATAGCTAAGGAGCTAAAAGAAAAAAATTGCCAGCCAAGAATTCTGTATCAAGCAAAGCTGGCATTCAAAACTGAGGGAAAGTTCAAAATTTTTCACAGATAAACAGAAATTAAGACAGTATGTCAACAAGAGTCCTGCCTGTTAAGAAATACTAAAGGGAGGTCTACAGCTGAAAGGAAAAAACATGAGAAAGAAGGTTGGAGGAGAGTGTAGAAAGGAAAATTATTAGTAATAATAACTAAAGGGAGAATAAGAGAAATAAAAACAAAATATGACATAAATAAACCTAAAGAAAAAATGGTTAATGTAAGTACTGCCTTGACCTTAATAACATTCAATGTTAATGGGTTAAACTCCCCAATCAAGAGATAAAGATTGGCAGAATGAATAAGGAAATATGAACTACCTATGTGCTGCCCACAAGATACTCACCTTAGACCCAGGGACACAAGGAAGTTGCAAGAGAAAGGTTGGAAAATGATTTTGCATGCAAACAATAACCAAAAATAGGCAGAAGTAGCTATACTATTATTGGTTGGTGCAAAAGTAATTACGGTTTTGCATTGTTGAAATTTGCCATTTGATATTGGCATACATTCTTAAATCAATGTGATTATGTTATACATCATTTTAATGTGCATTTCTCACCTTAGGTTTCTTTGCTAATGACATATTACTTGCTATTTATTTTATATATATTTTAGACTATGGAAACAATGTCAGACAAAAAGCAAATTCAAGTGATTTTCTTATTTGAGTTCTAAATAGGATATAAAGAAGTGGAGACAATTCACATCACCAATGCATTTGGGCAGGAACTGCTAATGAGTGTCCAGTGCAGTGGTGGTTCAAGAAGTTTTGCAGAGGGAAGTGGACTTGGCCCAATGGATAGGGCATCTGTCTACCACATGGGAGGTCCGCAGTTTAAACCCCAGGCCTCCTTGACCCATGTGTAGCTGGCCCATGAACAGTGCTGATGCACGCAAGGAGTGCCCTGCCACGCAGGGGTGTCCCACATGTAGGGGAGCCCCATGTGCAAGGAGTAGGCCCCATAAGGAGAGCTGCCCAGTGCAAAAGAAAGTGCAGCCTATCCAAGAATGGCACCACACACACACAGAGCTGACACAACAAGATGATGCAACAAAAAGAAACACAGGTTCCTGGTGCTGCTGCTAAGGATAGAAGAAGTCACAGAAGAACACAGTGAATGAACACAGAGAGCAGACAGCTGGGGGGTGGGGGAAAGGGGGGAGAAAGAAAGAAATCTTTAAAAAAAAAAAAAGTTTTGCAGAGACAAGAGCCTTGACGATGAGGAGTGTAGAGGATGGCCATCGAAAGTTGACAACAACCAGTTGAGAGCAATCATTGAAGCTGATCCTCTTACAACTACATGAGAAGTTGCCAAAGAATTCAACATTGACCATTCTACAGTTGTTCAGCATTTGAAGCAAATTAGAAAGGTGAAAAAGCTTGACAATCAGGTGCATCATGAGCTGACAAAAAATTTTAAAAAGTCATTTTGAAGTGTCATCCTCTCTTATTCTATGCAACAACAATGAACCATTTCTCAATCAGATTGTGATGTGTGACAAAAAGTGGATTTTATATAACCAGTGACAACCAGTTCAGTGGTTGGACCAAGAAAAAGCCCAAAGCACTTCCCAAATCCAAACTTGCACAAAATAAAGGTCAAGGTCACTGTTTGGTGGTCTGCTGCCAGTCTAATCCACTAAAGTTTTCTGAATCCAGGCTAAACCATTACATCTGAGAAGTATGCTCAGCAAATTGATGAGATGCACCAAAAACTGCAACACCTACAGCTGGCATTGGTCAACAGAAAGGGCCCAGTTTTTCTCCACGACAATGCCCAACCACATGTGGCACATACAAAGCTTCCAAAGTTGAATGAATTGGACTACAAAGTTTTGCCTCGTCTGCTATATTCACCTGACCTCTTACAACTTTTTGCTGGGAAACACTTCCGCAACCAGCAGAATGCAGAAAATGCTTTCCAAGAGTTCATTGAATCCCAAAATACAGATTTTTATGCTATAGGAATAAACAAACTTCCCGTTGGCAAAAATGTGTTGATTGTAATGGTTCCTATTTTGATTAATAAAGACATGTTTGAACTTAGTTATAATGATTTAAAATTCACAGTCCAAACCTGCAATTCCTTTTGTAACAACCTAATAATAGTTAGGTTATACTATAACAAAATAGTTGTTAAATGCAAACCTCTTGTAAGAGACAAAGAAAGACACAATTTATCAACAAAAGGGATAATCTATCAAGAAGAAAGAACAGTCATAAACATTTATGCATCTAACAAGGGTACCCCAAAATATGTGAGGCAAACAGTGGAAAAACTAAGGGAGAAATAGAGGCCTCTATAATTATACTGGGGGACATGTTAATACACCATTATCACCATTAGATAGAACCTCAACAGATGTTAGACATTAATATTAGACTTAATAAGGAAATAGAGACCCTAAATAATGTTAGAGGAACTACACCTAATAGCCTCTAATAGAACATTACATTCTTCTCTGATTTAATTCTTCTGTGAGGGCCTTGGGCAGTTTTTATGCTCCCTGGGTGATTCCAATATGCAACCAAATTGAAAAAGCCTGCCCCTTAGTGAAGGACACAGTCAATAGGGGCCTTCTCGCCACCCCCCCCCCCCCCAGAGCTTCCAATAAACTTTTTGAGACCCTTCTCTCAAATGTGAGCTGACTTGGATCACTAGACCTTTGAGAAATGGACATAGATAAAAACAAAGACAAAGGCAACTCAGAGGAATCAGAGATGATCCAGAGAGAAGAAAATACATACATTATATTTTAATATTCATAAACATCCCAAGAGAGAGGTGAAAAAATACTGGAATAGTAATAGGATGCTATTTTTAAAGGAACACTGAGAACAAAAATGACCTTTTGAAATTAAAATTATGATAGCAGAAATGAAAAAACTCAAGAGAAGGACTGGAAGATAAAGTGGAGAAGATTTCCCAAAAGATATAACAAACACAAGAGATGAAAAAACAGGAAGAAAACATAAGAATTTTATAACAGTTGCAGAAATCCAACCTGTGAATAAAACAAGCTAGGGGGAGAAAAAGGAGATGGAAAAACATTGGAGCGGATGTCATCAGCAAAATAATTCAAGAAAACATCTCTTAACTAGGAAGTTTCTAGAGTTAAAAAGCCCATCAAGAGCCTGACACAAATGAACTGAATTGGACCCATGCCAAAACAAATTCTCATGTTCATGACACTTTAGAACAATAAGGATAAAGTGGGAATCCAGGGAGAAAAACCAAGGTCATTTACAAAACACGGGATGTGAGAATTTTGGGTAAAATACAAGCACACTGGAAACCAGAGGCAATGGGACACTACCTCCCAAAATTCTGAAGGGAAAATTTCCAACCTGGTAATCAATGTCATGCCTTAAGTTAGAATAAAGACATTTTCAAAGTCTCAAAAAATTTATCTTGGTGAATCTGCACATCTCAGCTTTATGCAGGTAGCTCCTAATCTGCCATCTACAGAAGAACTAGGAGAAGTGAGTCAAATTTGGAAGACTGACTAAACAGCATCAGCTCAGAAAGAAGAAAAGAGAGGTACAAACTGCCCAGGGGGTAACCTGGATCATTCCATGAAAGCAGAAGCCCCTCCCAAACCACTTCTGTGCTCTGCCAAAGACAGAGTAACTTCTCAAGTGAATCATTTTGTTGTCTTTCATTGAGTGGAAAGAGAAGAGACAGATAAATCCTAAACATGAGTTAATTTTTGTGAGTTTAAAAAAGTAAATAAAAAACAGGAAATTGTCAACAGAAAACAAACTGAGTCATACAAGAACTATTGGGGGAGCATGAGGAAGCTGATGTGCCCTTCCCCAGTTTATGAGTTTTTTAACCCAAGGCCAGATTTTTTAAAATAAATCTTTTCCCATATATGCTTGTTTGCAACCTTATAAGTAGGAAAGGTGGGATATGAGAAGGGAAATTGTAGACATGGCTGGTGGGAAGAGAGGGGTGACATGAAAACAAGAAAACAATTAGGGGAAGCAAAATACAAAGAAATAACAACTATAACTTTGACCCTGGAAACAAGGGGCCCATGCTCAGATGCTAAACTGACTTTTCACCTCCAGGCTAACTCTCAAGGAGGCTAAGCCTCCAGATGCCTCCTCCAGACACACATACCTAGCATGGACCTCTCTGAGAACTGAGGGTGCTCCTGTATTGAAAGGGCACAGGTCCCCAATGAGAATGCTGCAGCTCAGGTAGGGGGCATTTGGCAAATCTGTAGAGGAAGAGACCAAACTCAGATGAGCAACCCCAGACTACCCCTAGCCCCAGGTGAGCCTTCCACCCTGTCCACACAGGAGGACCTTAGGCTACAGGAATCATAGGCTTCCACTGTGGCTGCAGAATGTTAATAATATGTGTGTGTACATATATTCATATATATACATACACATATATATGTATGTACATATTAAATATATAAAGGTTCCATGGTATCTATACCAAAAAAATTAATTTGTATAGAACCATAGCTGAAGAAAGAGAAAGTGGTGCCATAGAAAATGATATAAAAGAAATAGCCTTAATCAGAAAGACTGCAAAGATGAGAGGATAAACAAAGGATTAAATGAAGAGAGAGATTGAAAAAATTAAGGAAACATGCAAGAACAAAAGAGCACCAGTTCTGCTAAAGGATGAAACAGGAGGCAGGGCAAGATGGTGTCTGAGTGAGTGCACCTTATAATATCTCCTGCAAAGAAGCGGCTGAGTAGGGTTGGAATTTTACTGGACCAGGCTGTTTTAGGTGTTTGCAGGGCAGAAGGTGTCTGGACATTGATTTAGTGGCATGGTGACAGAGAAGATTTGTGTATAAGGTAGAACTTTTGGTCTCTTTCATGGAGATCGGGGCTGCGCGTGGGACGCTTCCCCCTGGAGCCTGAAGGTTTTGCTGCACTGGGGAGTTCCCAAGCCCTGAGCAGGCTATTCAGGGGATTGCAGGGTGGGAGGTGTCTGGAAGTCTATTTGGTGAGACAGAGGTGGAGGCATCCTTGCGAGACATGGAATTTTGGGTTTCTGACATGGAGATCAGAGCTTCCGGCTAGAGCTCCTCCCCCTAGGGCAGACGGCCCATCTGTGGCATCCCCAAACTGCTTGTAGTACAGCAGTTCCCCCAGCAGGCTGTTTCGGGGGCTTGCAGGGCGGAAGGTGTCTGGAAGTCAATTAGACAGAGAAGGAGGAGATTTTTGAGAGACGTGGAACTTTGGGTTTCTGACACAGAGATCAGAGCTTCCGGCTAGAGCCCCTCCCTGTAGGGCTGGCAGCCCATCAGCAGTGGTCCCTGAATTGTCTGTAGTACAGCGGTTCCCCTAGCAGGCTGTTTCAGGGGCTTGCAGGGTGGGAGGTGTCTGGAAGCCGATTAGACAGAGACGGAGGAGATTTTTGCAAGTCGTGGAATTTTGGGTTTCTGACATGGAGATGAGAGCTTCTGGCTAGAGCCCCTCCCCGTAGGGCTGGCGGCCCATCTGTGGCGGTCCCTGAATTGTCTGTAGTACAGCAGCACCCCCAGCAGGCTGTTTCGGGGGCTTGCAGGGTGGGAGGTGTCCTGAAGTCGACTTGGTGAGACAGAAGAGACTTTGTGAGAGGGGGAATTTTGGGTTTCTGACACAGAGGTCAGAGTTTGCGGGCATGACCCCTCCCCATAAGGCTGGCACCCAGCTGTGGGGATCCCTGAAGGCTGTGTTGTGCTGCAGTGCTCCCAGTTTCCCTGTTAACTGGATTTGTGGTTCCCAGATCTGTGACCCCTAAACCCTGGTGGCCCACACCCCAGAGACTCACACCTCTTGAGTCTGCAATATCACAGACTTCCCATCTCTGAACCCACCACACCCTGAGGGCCATCTGAGGTCCTTGATTGTCCTAGCCTTCAGCATTTGGGGTTTTTTTTCCTTTTTCTCTTTTTTCTCTTTTTTTATTGTCTTGGTTGCTAATATTGCATTATCTCCTGGTCTTTTCTCCCATTGTATCCCCCAAGGTCCTTTTTTTGTTTATTTAGGGTTTTTTTTCTTTCTTCCTTTCCTTTTCTTGCTTGTTTCCCTCCCTTTTCTTTGCCCACGCCCCTTTTTTTCCTTCCCTTTTTTTCTTTTCTCTCTTTTTCTTCTTATTTTATTTTATTTATACAATAGGTGCTGCAGGTAGTGCCTCACATTTGCTGTGTTTCCTCATCTTCCATTTCCTCGTTTCTGTGTGAATTGATTTTGGCCACCTACACTATCCCCTTTCCCCCACATCTTGCTATCCTCTATCATCTACTGTGTCTCTTACATTCCACCTCCCTTTCTTTGATCCCCAATTGTCTAACTTTTAATTTCTAATACCTTTGTTCTGTTTTCTTTTATCCACTCTTGATACTATTGTCTTTCTTTTCTCTTTCCCTCTCTCATGAAAACACTGGCTTTTTAATTCATACTATATTCCTCCCCATATTCAGTTGATTATCTCATTATAGGTACTCTACTTACTGCTATAACTCTACACAACTTCCATGAATCTAATATCCATTCCCCCAGATCTCATATTGTTGCTCTGTTAACATTTATTACAAATACTACTTTACACATTTTCTTTTCTTACACAATTGCCTTTCTTTGGCCCTAATATTTTCCTTCAAAGTGAACTCAGCCAGCAACAAGTAATTAGAATAAGAAGAACAAAGTGACAAAGAGAAGATATAATATTTATGCAAGAACAACAACTAATTAATCCCCAAGACTAGACAAAGAAGCTAAGGAACTGATTAAACCCATCAAGATAAAATGATGACCAGACAGCAACAAAAAACTACAAACCAAACCAATAATCAGGAAAACATGGCTGACTCCAATGAACAAACTAAAAACCAGGAAGGGGAGCAGAACATCGGACAAGTAATTAAAGATCTCAGAACATATATTAGAGACCAACTTAATGAAGTAAAAGAAGAGTTTAAAAATATGAAGAAAACACTTGGAGAGGAAATTGCAGACATATGCAAAAAGATAACAAATATGATGGGAATGAACACCACAGTTCAAGAAATCAAAAATACACTCACAGCAAATAGCAGATTAGAAGAGGCAGAGGAGAGAATTAGCGATGTGGAAGACAGTACATCGGAAATCAAACAGATAGTAGAATTGATCGGAAAAATAGATAGAAAAAATCCAGCTAGGACTTAGGGACCTGAATAACAATGCAAAAAGCACAAACATACGTATTATAGGCATCCCAGAAGGAGAAGAGAAGAGAAAGGGGACAGAAGGGGTGTTACAGGAAATAATGGCTGAAAACATCCCAAATCTACTGAGAGACAGATGTACATATCCAGGAAGTACAATGTACCCCAAACATCATAAACCCCAACAGGCCCACCCCAAGACATATACTTGTCAAATTATCCAATGCTCAAGGCAAAGAGAAAATTCTAAAAGCAGCAAGAGAAAAGAAAACCATCACATACAAGGGAAGCTCCATAAGATTAAGTGCTGATTTCTCATCTGAAACCATGGAGGCAAGAAGGCAGTGGTATGATATAGTCAAGGTACTACAAGAAAAAAAATTCCAACCAAGAATACTCTACCCAGCTAAACTAGCATTCAGAAATGGTGGAGAGTTCAAAATATTCACAGATAAACAGAAATTGAAAGAGTATGCCAACAAGAAACTGCCCCTTCAAGAAATACTAAAGGGAGTTCTGCAGGAAGAAAGGAAAAAACAGGAGAGGCATAGTTGGAGGAGAGTGTAAGACCAACAAAAAAGACAAAAAGAGAAGGAAAAAAACAAACAAAATATGAAAAACACAAGTCCAGCCAAAATATGGCTAACATAAATAATTCCTTGAAAGTAATAACACTGAATGTCAATGGATTAAACTCACCTATCAAAAGATTCAGACTGGGACATCAGATAAGGAAATATAACCCATCTATATCCTGTCTACAAAAACACATCTTAGACCCAGGGATTCATGGGGCTGAAAGTGAATGGTTGGAAAACAATCTTACACGCAAACAATAACCAAAAAAAGGCAGGAGTAGCTATATTAATATCTGACAAAATGGACTTTAAATGCTAAACAATTGTGAGAGACAAAGAAGGATACTACATATTAGTGAAAGGGGCAATCTCTCAAGAAGAACAATCATAAATATTTATGCCCTTAACAAGGTGCCTCCAAATACGTGAGGCAAACACTGGAAAAACTAAGTGAAAGAAGAGATGCCTCTACAATTATAGTGGGAGATTTTAATACACCACTATCAACTTTGGACAGAACATCTCAAAAGAGAATCACTAAAGAAACAAAATATTTGAACAGTACATTAGAGGAGCTGGATCTAATAGACATATACAGATCATTACACCCGAATACAGCAGGATATACATTTTTCTCAAGTGCACATGCATCATTCTCCAAGATAGACCATATGCTAGGCCACAAAGAAAGGCTCAATGAATTCAGAAAGATCAAAATCATACAAAATAATGTCTCTGACCACAGTGGAGTGAAGCTAGAAATCTGCAAGGGCCAGAGGCCCAGATTTCACACCAAGATATGGAAATTAAACAGCACACTCTTAGAAAAACAGTGGGTCAAAGAGGAAATCTCAAAAGAAATTAATAACTACCTTGAAACTAATGATAATGATAGCACAACATACCAAAACTTATGGGATGCAGCAAAAGCAGTACTGAGAGGGAAATTTATAGCCATAAATTCATACATCAAAAAAAGAAGAAAGAGCAAAAATTGAAGAAATAGCTGCACATTTGGAGGAATTAGTAAAAAAACAACAAAGTAACCCCACAGGAAGAAGAAAGAAAGAACAAAGATAAGAGCAGAACTAAATGAAATAGAAAATAAGAAAGCACTTGAAACATAAACAAAACCAAGAGCTGGTTCTTTGAGAAGATCAATAAAATTGACAAACCCTTAGCGAGATTAACAAAGAAAAAAAGAGAGAAGATGCAAATACACAAAATAAGAAATGAGAAAGGAGATATCACCACTGACCCCACAGAAATAAAGACTATCATAAGAGGATACTTTGAAAAACTATATTCCAACAAAAATGACAATTCAGAGGAAATGGACAAATTCCTAGAAACACATAAGCAGCCTATATTGACGAAAGAAGAAATTGATTATCTCAACAAACCAATCACAAGTAAAGAGATAGAATCAGTCATTAAAAACCTCCCAACTAAGAAGAGCCCAGGGCCAGACGGCTTCACAGATGAATTCTACAAAACATTCAAGAGAGAACTAACACCAATCCTGCTGAAACTCTTCCAAAAAATCAAAACAGAAGGAACATTACTGAAATCATTCTATGATGCCAACATTACCCTAGAACCAAAGCCAAACAAAGACATCACAAGAAAGGAAAATTACAGACCAATTTCTCTAATGAACCTAGACGCAAAAATTCTCAACAAAATACTTGCTAACCGTATTCAACAACACATTAAACATATTATACACCATGACCAAGTGGGATTCATTCCAAGTATGCAAGGATGGTTCAACATAAGAAAATCAATCAATGTAATACACCATATAAGCAGATTGAAGGAAAAAAATCACATGATTACATCTATAGATGCAGAAAAAGCATTTGACAAAATACAGCACCCTTTCTTGATAAAAACTCTCCAAAAGATTGGAATACAAGGAAATTTTTTGAACGTGATAAAGAATATATATGAAAAACCCACAGCCAACATCATTTACAATGGTGAAATCCTAAAATCCTTCCCTCTAAGATCAGGAACAAGACAAGGATGCCCACTCTCTCCCCTTCTATTTAACATTGTCTTAGAAGTACTTGCTCGAGCACTGAGGCAAGAACCAGATATAAAAGGCATTCAAATTGGAAAGGAAGAAGTCAAAATTTCATTATTTGCAGATGACATGATCCTATACATAGAAAACCCTGAGAGGTCTACAACAAAGCTTCTAGAACTCATAAATGAGTTTAGTAAAGTCACAGGTTATAAGATCAATGCACAAAAATCAGTAGCATTTCTGTACACCAATAGTGAGCAAGCTCAGGAGGAAATCAAGAAACAAATACCATTTACAATACTAAATAAAAAAAATCAAATACCTAGGAATAAATTTAACTAAAGAGGTAAAGAACTTATACACAGAGAACTACACAAGACTGTTCAAGGAAATCAAAGAAGACCTAAATAAATGGAAGAATATTCCCTGTTCATGGATAGGAAGACTAAATATTATTAAGATGCCTATCCTACCAAAAATGATATACACATTCAAAGCAGTCCCAATAAAAAAATCAACACAGCATTCTTTAAGGAACTAGAAAAGCTAACTATGAAATTTATTTGGAAAGAGGCCCCAAAAAGCCAAAGACATATTGAAAAAGAAAAATTAAATTGGAGGAATCACACTACCTGACTTCAAAACATACTACAAAGCTACAGTAGTGAAAACAGCATGGTATTGGCATAAGGAGAGACACACAGACCAATGGAACCAAATTGAAATTTCTGATATAGATCCTCATATATATAGCCATATAATATTCGATAAAGCCACCAAACCCTCTCAACTGGGAGAGAATGGCCTATTCAACAAATGGTGCCTGGAGAACTGGATATGTAAAAGAATGAAAGAGGATTACTATCTCACACCTTATACAAAGATCAACTCAAGATGTATCAAAGATCTAAATATAAGAGCCAAGACCATAAAGACTTTGGAAAACAGTGTAGGGAAGCATATACAAAACCTTGTAATAGGAAATGGCTTCATGAACTTCATGTAAAAGCACGAGCAGCAAAAGAACAAATAGATAAATGGGACTTCCTCAAAATTAAAGCCTTCTGCACCACAAAGGAGTTTGTCAAGAAAGTAAAAAGGGAGCCTACACAATGGGAGAAAATATTTGGTAAACATATATCAGATAGGAGACTTATAACTTGCATATATAAAGAACTCCTATATCTTGAAAATAAAAAGATAAACAACCCATTTAAACAATGGGAAAAAGATTTAAACAGACACTTCTCCAAAGAAGAAATACAAATGGCTAAAAAGCACATGAAAAATGCTCCAAATCTCTAGCTATCAGGGAAATGCAAATCAAAACTACAATGAGATACCATCTTACTCCCATAAGATTGGCAGCTATGAAAAAAACAGAAGAATACAAACCTGGAGAGGATGTGGAGAAATGGGAACACTCATCCACTGCTGGTGGGAATGCAGAAGGATTCAACCATTCTGGAGGACAGTTTGGCGGTTTCTCAGAAAAACTAGCCATAGATTTGCCATATGACCCAGCAATTCCACTGCTGGGTATATACCCAGCAGAACCGAAAACAAGGACACAAACCGATATATGCACACCAATGTTCATAGCAGCATTGTTCACTATCACCAAAAGTTGGAATCAACCCAAATGCCCATCAACAGATGAATGGATAAATAAAATGTGGTATATACATACAATGGAATACTACTAGGCTTTAAGAACAAATACACTACAAACACACGTGATAACATGGATGACTCTTGAGAACCTTATGTTGAGTGAAGCAACCCAGGCATTGAAGGACAAATACTACATGACCTCAATGATATGAAATAAGTAAACCAAGCTGCCTCAGAGAGCTAGAGATTAGATGACAGGCTTACAGGAAATTGGGGGGTAGAGGAAGGATGTAAGCTGACATCTACATGGGTGAAATCTATGATAAGCTGGAGGTAAATATGTGTACAAGGAAGGGATAAAATGGGGGCATAGGGTTACCTTTGGGTGGGGCTTTGCAGGCTTGAGGGGGGTTAGGGATGGGCAGATGGGTAATATTGCCCAAGAAATTGGGGGGAGGGTGAGGAAACATATGAACGTAGGAGATTGTCAGGTGTTCGTTGAGAGCATAATGCTGAGAAAACCTTTTCAAAAATATAATAAGGAAAATTACCTGTTTAAGATACTTAAAGGGGATAATCTGATGCAGGACAGACTCCTAGGGAATATGTGAATGCTCATTTTGCCAGAGTGGGTTATATCATTGGGTAGAGACCCATAAATGAGAGTGAAGGTATACCCACATCCTGGGGAGGACTGATGCAATCAAATAGAGGGAACTATATCTCTCAAGAGAAATGGTGGTTCCCAGGGCATTAGAGCAGTTGAGCATGTCAAGCCCTCAACACTGTTGCAAGTATCTCTGAACATGGCTCTTCAAGAAATGAAGACTGTCACTGTGGGCCCTAAGGGGAGGGGGAAATAGATATTGAATAGATGGAACCAACATAACTGTGAGGGCAATAGAAGTGTTTGACAAGAGTAAGCAATGATGGATATAAGACATGTAAAATTACACCAAAAAAATATAGGGGCTGATAAGCTAAAATGTAAATCATAATATAAAACGGGATAACTAAAAATTTAGAAAATTGTATAGCCTAAAGTATAAACCACAGTGTAAACACAAATATTACCTTTTATGAAAGCTACTGTCTCAATATTCTGTACATCAGTTTCAGTAAATATGGTATGAATATGGTAAAAGATTATTGCTGTGGAAGGGAAAAGGTTTTATATTGGATATGTGGGAGTACTGTATATTGTATATATGAATTACTGTGATCTAAAACTCTTGTGAAGATAAGCTTAATAATTAGAAAAAAGAAAAGAAAAAGATAAGATGTAGAATTTTTCCAAATTAATATGTATTCTATATCTAACCTTTAAACTCATCGCTATATTCCATTTTACTATTAAGGGAACCTGGCAATATATTGGGCTTCACTTTTCAGGAAGTTTTGGATCACAGAGAGGTTCAACAATGGCAGAGGAGGAATACTGGTATAGGATGTTATTGACAGGGGACATATGGTTGACAGGGATTTCTACAGGGCATATATCCAGGGTACATAAAAATGTTTGGATATTTTCATAGTGGAAACAAATTAAAAACAACAACTGAGGGAGTGCTGAGTTCCTAGCCAGGGGAGCTCTATCACAGTCCCTAAAGGAACAGCAACAATCCCCCAAGTGAAACGGCAAAGACCAAAAAGGAATGAAGGTCCAACAATGAGCCATTGATACTAATGACTATGCTTGTGAGCCTGTGCACCTGAAATAAGAACAATGCCTAGAACAGCAGAGTGCCTTAGAGTTCCCTCCTGAGAGCCTCGTATTGCTTAAATGTGGCCAGTCTTGAAGCCAAACTCAGCATGTAAATGCATTGCCTTCCCCCCACCATGGGACATGACTCCTGGGGATGAGCCTCCCTCACACCGAGGGATCACTACCAAGTACCAGCTGATGATGTAACTAGAAAATGACCTTGAATAAAAGGTTCAACTCGGACCAGCAGAATATCCCTGTCTACATGTAACAACAGGAGTTAAAAATGCTTTTTGACCTAAATCAAGGGGGAAATGGAAAGGACAAATGAGTTTATATGGCTATGAGTCTCTATAAAAGAGCCTGGGGGTTATCAGAGGGGTTGCCCTTATTCACACCTGAGCAGAGTCTCAGAGGCAGATAAAGTAGATACAACCCCAGGTATTGGTTCTTTTGAGGGCTACAGAGACCACAGGTTTTAGGGCCATGGCAGATGGAGTTCACTGCCATGTCAGTTGGCCCTTCTTTGGAGTTGGTGTTTCTATGTGATGGAGATGGACTCAGATGTGATCTCTTTTCACAAGCCTTTCCTGTTACTTTACCAGAATTGTAATTGGTGCTGGGGTTTAAGATATATCTAGGGTATCTGAATCTCTGGACTGTCCATATGATAGCTAAGCCCTGAGCCTCAACAGACTTCAGCTCCTACACTCTGGTTTATTGGACTTACCCCACTCAGCCAACATGGAGTTGAAGGTCAGCCACCACACCATGGAGCCAAGAGTGCCTACAACTGAAAGCAGGAGGATTGCGTCCAGCATCCATGTGGAATCTAAGCTCCCTCTTGACATAGATGTGGAATGGACACAACCAATCCAAGGTCCACAGGATGGAGGAATAGAATATGGATTAGAGTGGACTTACTGATATTCTATTCATGAACTATTGTGGTTAGTAATCAAAGAAAATGTGGCATTGGTGTGGAAAAAGTGGCCATGGTGGCTGCTGGGTGTGGGGAATGGGAGGAAGAGATGTGATGTGGGGGTGTTTTCAGGACTTGGAGTTGTCCTGGGTGGTGCTGCAGGGACAATTACCAAACATTGTAGATCCTCCCATTGCCCACTGGATGGAACGTGGGAGAGTGGGGGCTATGATGTGGACCATTGACCATGAGTTGCAGAGATGCTCAGAGATGTATTTACCAAATGCAATGAATGTGTCATGATGATGGAGGAGAATGTTGCTTTGGGGGGAGTAGTGGGGTGAGGGGGCTGGGGGGTACATGGGGACCTCATATTTTTTTAATGTAATATTTTTTAAAAATTAATATTAAAAAATTAAAAAAAATAAAGGATGAAACATGGGACTGTATAACATAGTGAATCCTCTTTTGGACAATGAATGTGGTTAAAATAGTACAAATACAAGAATGTTCTTCCATGAACTAGAACAACTGTATGTCACTATGACTAAGTGTTAATAGGGACAGCAGAGGAGAACTAGAGGGAAACAGACACCTGTGCTTTGAGTTGAAATACAATTTTATATGCATCTTTTGGGTGGGGGGAACTTTTTAGTTTGAAGCAATTTCCACCTTACAAAATATTTCAAGAATAAAAACAGACTCTTTTCTAAACTCTACCTAGATTTTCTAATTACTAACATTTTCCTACATTTCCTTAAACACATATCTTTCTCTATTAATCCATTGAACCACCTTATGTTTATTGACTATTACCAACTAGAGTTCAGTATGTGTTTACATTTTTGTAGTATAAGTTATATTGGAAAAAAATGGCGCTCACTGGGACACAGAGACTGATATAACCACAGGCAGAGAAAGAATTTATTGAGAAACTCTCCCAATGGAGGGAATCTGAAGAACAGATTTCAGCCCCCTCCCCACCAGCATGGTGGGGGTCTAAAGAGAGACTTCAGCCTACTCCTGGAAGGGGGGGACTTGAATTTATATAGAACTTTCCTAGGCAGGGAAATGATAATTGATGGGAGGGGGTTGAGGGTCCAAGTGAGGTGCAGGGACCAATAGGAAGTCCTAGAGGTAAAAATTTTCCCTGATAATGACTAGAGGATAGTGGGTTAGGGAGTTATGGTTTCTTAGAATGCTGCAGGAGCAGATATTTCTTTGATGTGTGGGGATTAAAGGGTTTCTTTTTCTCCCTCTGCTATGCAGGTAGGGAGGTCTCCATTTCCCTTTACTCCCATCTCTATGTGGTTTCTTTGTTTAACCTGTGGGGAAGTGCCATGCCCTTAGACACATAGGCTTGTGGGGGATGGGGTTAGCCTTTCCCCAGTGCGTATCAGGGGAAACTGAGCTACAGCTTGTTAATTATTGCAAACCTCCAACAAGTTACATAAAGTGAAATGCTCAAATCATTAGTAAACTATTGATTACTTTTGAATAGTACAGAAACCCTTACAAAGATAGAGAATATTTCTATCACCTAAGTAAGTGTCCTTAAGTCTTCCCTGCCAACCCCTGTAACCAGTAAAAGCAGATGATCATGGCCCCATGGCCCCAGAGCCCATGAGGACACCCCCAGCTGGCCATGGGCTGGGACCAGGCTGCTCTGGCCTGCGTGCCCGGTCAGGGAGGGCTCAGGCCTCAGCCAGCTGCTGCAGCACTGAAAGGGACATGTAGAGGGCAGAGAGGGGCCCCTTGGCTTCTAAATCCCAGGTTGACCTGGGCGTAGAGGGCTCCACCACCAGGCCACATGCCTCCAGCAGGCCATAGGTGATGGTCAAGCCCTTGCCTTGGAGTGGGGCGAGGAGCTCCGGCTTCAGGGTGAAAGGAATGCACCAGGGATATTTGAAGTTTGGTTCCAGGATGCTCCTTACCTAGAAGAAATAGGGTCAGATTGGACAAGTTGGACTTGAAGGTCAGGAAGAAAAGCCCTTCCCAACTGCAAAGGGGCAGGGAGGGTAAAGGAAGGGGCAAGAGCTTTGGTGTCAAGGGATCAGGAATCACCTCCTGTCTTGTCGGATGACAAATGTGATCTTAGGCAAGGCAGTGGAAGGCATTGAGCTTTGGTTTCCTCAATATGAAATGGTGCTAAGAACCTTATCTTGCAGAACAGTAGTAAATATTTGATATTATATAAGGAGATGTACATATACACGGGTATGGCTATAAAAGCACATATACTTATATGTATAGAGAGAGAACAGTTCTGCAAATGGGAGCTATGTAATTAAAGCAGAAATATAACCTTCCTGTATGATGATTCAGAACTGTTGGGCCCACTACAGGGATTGCTATGGACACTGAAGACCACCCTGAGATAGATGCCCCACCTGCTTTCCAGAGGGAGTATGGAGTTGGCATTACCCTAGGGCCAGTCCAGGATTCTGCCGCCCCTCCCAGCCAGCCCTGCATCATCTCTCTTTTCTCAGCATCATCGTTCTTGTCTACTCCTCCCTCCACTTCCCTCCTCAGGGATTTCTCACCAGGTCCCGCTGCCCAGACAGGATCCTCATCTCCATGGACTGGGCCAGCAGGTCATGCTGGATGTCACTCAGCGCTGTGGGTGAGGGGACATTTGTGGACAGAGAATGAAGAAGAGCCCAAATTCTCCTCTCCCCTCTAAACTCATAGAACCAGTGAGAGGGAAGTTCTGAGATGGGGGAATAAAACCCACCAAACATGACAGTCAATTTCCCTGCCCTGGGAAGCCCTCCTTCTGCTCTTGGGAATGGCCTCCAGGATGCTAAGTACCCTGGTGCAGAGGATGGGATTCTGGGGCTGGAGGCTGGAGCCATCCACCTCCCATGATGTGCTGGATAAACACAGACCTTCGTTTCCTGGGCCTCAGGCTCGCTCTGCGTCATATAAAGAGTTTACCCCACAGAGCCCTTCTGACCTTGGAGAGGGGTACATGTGAGGATGGAGGCACATTGTTCTAGAAAGGCTTTGAGATGTGCCATCTAAGGTCACCTTCCAGGATCCTGGAACAACCCTGGGGACTCTCCAACTCTTCCCCCAATCCTTCTTACGCATTAAAGCTTCAAGGATACAAAGGATGTCCGACTTCAGGTTGAAGCATCTTTCCTTTGATTTCTCTTGCAGTATACGCAGGATGGTGCCACCAGGGCCATCCAAATGGTCCAAGGAATCCTCTTCCAGCTATAGGAGAAAGGTATCACTGGAGGTAATAATATTAGTACAGTTATTGTTGTACAATTTTTCCTGTCTTTTGTGTCTATAAGTGATTGCCAAGCACTGGGAGGTGAGGGTTGTCTCCCTCCTCCAGGAGATTCCAAGCAGCCTTAGTGTGGAGGGCTGCCTGCACTGACCCTGACCACAGTCCTGGGCCCGAGCCCCAGGTCTCTGACATCCCTTCTCATTCCCTGGCATCGTCCCCCCTTTGTCTTCCCCAAGTATCCTGGAGCCTACATTGCCTGAACCTGATACCTGAACAGCTTCCATCATCCCTAGTCACCTGTGGGATCCCTTACCCTGTCCATCAGGTCCTGCAAAGCCTTTCTGTCCCTGAGTATGGCCCGGAGGTTGTGGAACACAGCACGCTGAACGTCCTTTGGGAGCTGGGCCAGTGCGTTCACTTCCTGGGAAACCTCGTTCTGGAGGGCCTTGAAATCTGCCCACAGGGTCAACAGCAACCAGAAAATGGTGACAATTCATTGATTAGGACACCTTGGGTTTACAAGCCCCTCCCATTGACGTGAGCCAAGCTCCTCAGTCTCCTCAATCCCTTTCAGCTGCTGACCAGCGTGTCTTGCTGGGTGGTGTATTTGAGCTCTGGGATGGAGATGTCACAGAGTAGAAAGGTAGACGGCCCAGCACCATGAACTTGGGGGTAGAATGCAGGGAGGCTGGACAGAGATTCTGCAAAGAGGTCATTGGAAGTGGAAGGAAATGGCCAAGTACTCATTTCTATGAACTGCCAGCAATAATGAAGTTCTAGCGTTGGGCTGTAGAGAGAAGGTTCTTTTGTACTCTTGGCAGTTTCCACATGTGCTCAGCAGGGATATGGTGAGGCTCAAATGAGTTCGTGTAAAGCACTTGGGGTAGTGCCTAGCACATATAAGTGGCACTTACTATCATGCAAGTATGCCAGTGACTACTTTGTCTATGAAGAATATTCAAGGGCTGGGAATTGGGGGCTCCCTGCTGCTCCCTGTGGAGACTCCCTGCTGCTCCCTGAGGCTTCACATGGCCTCAGTTGTCTACTGAGAGTAAGGGATGGCAAGGAAGTAAGTGATGATGTTAAAGTCTGTTTTTTCACTGCTGCATCCCCAGTACCCGCAATAGTTCCTGTTGCCCAGTAAGTCTTCAATAAGTGTTTTTTGCATGCATGAGTGAATGACAAAGTGGGGCAGGACCAAGCATAGGTGTGGAAGTTGAGTTCAGGTTTGTGAGTTGCCTGGAAACCTCCACTTGGAGCACTCAGGCTTTGGATTCTCACCCAAGAACCCCCAAAGTCCCCTTTTATACTCACTTTGTGAAATAGGTTCCTCTATTCTTCCTAGAAAGAGGGTCACAAGTAAGCATTTTCCTTCCTCATGCCCCAAATTTACTTTTGAGATGCTTTGTAGGGTCTGCCCTCCTACCACATCCTCCCTCTTGCTTAGCCTTCCCCATCCCCCACTCACCACCTTCCCAAGTCCTCCCTATTCCCAACCTCCCAGCCTCTTCCCATTGCACAGAAAATAACAGATATGGTGCAGGCCATAGTGGCAAAGGCAAAGGCTATCTAACCCGCTTGCCCAATATGTCCAAGATCAGATCCCCATTCCCTGCATCCAGCAAGCATGCACTCACCTATTGGGAGGATGGACTCATCTGTGATGACTAGAAGGAAAAATTCAAGCACCCCCCCCCCAACACACAATAGTTAGTGTTAGAAGCACTTGGTCTTTAGCTGTCTGCTGTCTACTTCCCCTTACCCCATCTCCCCTTCTGCACCTGCCCTTTGCATAGAAAACCAGATCCCATGGCCTTGGGTAATGGTAGTACAAAAATAGGTGGCTATTGGTGAGGATGCCCCAGCATGCGAAGTGTCAAGGTGGAAACTCCAAAATACCCACTCACCAAGTGTACGGACTTCCTCTGGAAAGAAAAACAAAGGTGCTTGCTCACTGAGAGTTAATCCCACCCCCCTTGTCCCTTTTCCATCCATTATCCCCATCCTCCCTTTTCACATAATCCTCCTTCCCACCCCTGATTTCTGGCCTCTTACCAAGTCTTGATTGAAACATGTCTGCAAATGCAAAACAGAGAATGTAGGAATCACTGAGGGAGCTGGAGCTCTAGGCAGCCCCCAAAACATATACCATATCCCAGCATTGAAAGGAAAAAGGTTGACTCTCTGTGGCCCAGGGTTTGTGCCAGGGGTGACTGGGAGGTGGTAGAGGAGCCTGGCTAGGGAGGGACTCTGTCCATCTCTAGGGGCTGACCCCTAAGGGGGAATTTATGAGCATCCAAATGGAGCCCAAACAGTATGGCGGTTTCTCAAAAAACTAGCCATAGATTTGCCATATGACCCAGCAATACCACTGCTGGGTATATACCCAGCAGAACTGAAAACAAGGACACAAACCGATATATGTACACCAGTGTTCATAGCAGCATTGTTCACTATTGCCAAAAGTTGGAATCAACCCAAATGCCCATCAACAGATGAGTGGATCAATAAAATGTGGTATATACACACAATGGAATACTACTCGGCTGTAAGAACAAACACACTACAAACACATGTGATAACATGGATGAATCTTGAGAACCTTATGTTGAGTGAAGCAACCCAGACATTGAAGGACAAATACTACATGACCTCAATGATATGAAATAAACAAGCTGCCCTAGATAGCAAGAGACTGAACGATAGGCTTACAGGAAATCGGAGGGTGGAGGAAGGATATGAGCCGATGTCTGCAGGGGTGGAATTTAAGACGAGATGGTGGTAAGTGTGAACACAAAGAAGAGATAAAAGGGGGGCAAGGGGTTGCCTTTGGTTGGGGCTTTGCGGGTTTGAGGGTGGCTGGGGAGGGACGGATGGGTAACGTTGCCCAAAAGTGGGGGGAGGGAGGGGTAGCATACGAACACAGGAGAGGGTCAGGTGTTGGTGGAGAGTAAAATGTCGAGAAAATCATATCAAAATATAATAAAGAGGGTTACCTGTTTAGAATGCTCGGAGGGGAGGGTCTGATGCAGGACGGGCTCCTGGGGAATGTCTAAATGCTCATTCTGCCAGAGTGGGTGACACCATGGGGTAGAAACCCAAGTAGTGAGAGTGGGGGTGGACCCACATCCTGGGGAGGACTAATGCCATCAAATAGAGGGAACTGTATCCCTCGAGAGAAAGGGTGGCTCCCAGGGCATTGGGGCAGTTGAGCAAGTTAGGCCCTGAACACTATTCCATCTATCTCTGGAAGTGGCTCCTCAGGAAACGGAGGTTGGCTGTCACTGTGGGCACCAAGGTGGAAGGGAAAATGGACGTTAAATGTGTGGAACCAAAGTAAATGGGGGGTAAGAGAGGAGTTTCTTGAGAGTACACAAGGATGGATATAAAACATGTAATATTACACCATAACATATAGGAGATGACAGACTGATAATGTAAACCATAATGTAAAACATAGGATAACTAAAAATGTAAAGAACTGTGTATCCTAAAGTATGCACCATAATGTAAGCACAGATGTCACCTTGTTAGAAAGCTAATGTCTCAGACTCTGTACATCACTTTAAGTAAATATGATATGAATAGGGCGTAAGAGTATCACTGTGGAAGGGAAAAGGTTTTCTGGTGGATGTGTGGGAGTGCTGTATATTATATATATACATTGCTGTGGTCTAGGACTCCTGTGAAGAAAAGCTGAATAATTAGGGGGGGAAAAAAATAAAAAAATAAAAAAATAAAAAAAAATAAAAAAAAACAAATGGAGCCCAAAATCAAAGGGGCCCCAGAGAGAGGCTGAGAACTTGTCCAGCTCTCAAACTCACCATCTTGAAAGGTGTCCTCCTCATCATCATGGGCATGGAGAAGAATCTCTGAATGGGGAGAAGTCAGGTTAGAAGAGAGGAAAGTCTGGCCAGGAGCTTTCCAAGCCCTGCACCTGCAGCCTCCTGGGGATTTCTCCTTCAGGTCAGGACGTGGGTGTAATTCTCAAACGTGGTCTGGGATCCCCTTACATCAGAATCACCTGGGATGCACACATTCCCTGGTCTTATTCCATAGCTTCTGAATCACACTCTCTAAGGGGGACCTGGACCTGTGTTTTTATAAGCACCTCTAGTGATCAGTAAGCACCCTAGAACTTGGGGAAAGCCTTCATAAGACCAAGGAAATCAGCTTCCTTCTTCCCTCATCCTTGTCTGACTGTTGCCTTTTGAGTATCCTGGCATCCCCAGTTCTCTTTCTACTCCCAATCCCATCATTTTCCTGTGGTTTCAAATTTCATGTAGAGAAATGTGCTGAGGAATGAAACTTGCATTACATCAAAGTTTAAGTGTTCAGCAGGGATAATGATTCCTTAAAAGAGACAGTGCAAATAAGGAGACCCCGTAGAACTCACAGTAGTAGAACCCAGGAAAAGGGGAGTTCCCGGGAGGACTGATCACGTCTGTCCTCACTGGTGACTAAGGCTGAGGAAATTCCTGGGAAGGTTGTTACAGGAGGAAAGATTGCCATAGGAAGGCCGTGAGAGGAAGTGGGACACCGGGTGTCCATGACATTTTCAGAAAGTTGGCTGTGAGCCTACCGGGGAGGGAACGGGGACATAACTTGAGTGGGCATTTGGACGAGGGTGGTTGATAAGATGACAGACTTGCACATGGCATCAGCACACCAGGTCAACCAGAGAGTGAAGTAAATTTGGGTCAGGCACGTGGACAACCATTTTTCTCCATTCTTCCCATCAACTCTGGAGAGAAGTTATCATTTCCATGTTGTAGATGAAAAGGCTGACACTCAGAAAAGGGTTCTAATTTTCTCCAAAGTTACATAGCAAGCGCTTTGGCAACTCATGTAACAGTTCTTCACATTACATTCCTTTCTGGGTTATTCTGAGGATTAAGGAGTTCATGCACGTGGAGTGCTGACAACACTACACATTGTAAGTTGGTTCCCTTTACCCTTAGACCTGAGCTGTGTAAACAGACAAGACACGCTCACCCCTGGTGGTAGAGACATGACTTACCCCATAACTAATAGCACTTTCTCATGCACTGCCTTTAACAGCACTGCCATTTCAGGGTGACCTTTCTGTGAAGTACCAAGGATGTCCTCTCTCCACCCTTCTGTAGAGAGCTGCTCTTCTCCAGAAGAGAGTCCACCAAGCCCACAAGACTAGAAAGCTCAGCCTCTTTCTGAGCATTGCCAATAACACCAGGACAATTCCTTGCCCAAATGTCACACTGAGGATAGAATAGGAGGAGTATAGTGTGTGTGTGTTTGTGTGTGTTTGTAAGTTTGGTGAGGAAATCTCCATATCACTCAGGAACTGCATCCCAGGCTGACCTCTAGATGAGGCTCATCATGAGGGAGGGAGAGGTCAAGGACTCTGCAAACTAGTCAATGTTGCCCGCCCCTCCCATGTCTGCAGTGACTGGCTGACTCAGATTGGCTCTGTCCACATGGAGTCTCCACCCAAGGTTTGTATATTGGCAAGACTGGATTTTGAGGTTGTGGGGAGGGAGAGATGTAGAAAATTCTGCGTCATGTAGTTTAGGAAGGTGTGAGGATTGGCTTCTTATGATATGCACATATCTTATTGGGCAGGGTATAGGTAACCTGAGGAGGGCTCTGTGACACCACCACAACCCCCAATGAATACTATGGTTGGGTTTAGGAACAGACTTTGCTCAGTGCTAAGGACTCCTCCAAGCTAGGTTTTTGTCTCTAAGTAGGAAGGAAGATGTCTCTGTATCTCCCCAGTAGCCAAACGTTGGGGGTGGCTGTGGGCAGTAAGGAATGGAGATGTGTCCATGTGCATGTTCTCCCATCAGCAGAGATTTTGCTCATCTCACTCCCTGGGAAAACTAGCAAATGGTTGCACATTCTCAAGAGAAGCAGCTGCTCCCTCCCCATCTGCCTCTTTCAGCTTCCACTCACCACAGCCATCCTCCCTGATAACCAGCGGCCTCCTCTTATAACCCACCACCATGCCTGGCTTTAGAGTCAGCATCTTCTTTCTGTCTTTGAGACCTCCAATCTGGCCTTTTACCTGGGGAGAGAAACGAATCCTGCAATTTTCCAGCTCTTTGCCTTTTAATATTATTTTAAAATTTTATTTTTTTAAGTCACTGTAATAGATGCATATTAATTTTTAAATTCAAATAGACCTAGAAAACTCATGAGAAACAAAATATGCCACCATCTCCTGTCCTTGCCCTCCCTACTCCTGGCTCCTAATTTCCAGTTACCACTTTTTCACCCTTTTATCCAGTATTTGCCTTCACATTTCTAAAGTTCATACTTAGGCTTCAATGTTTTGATTTTTCCAGATTTCAAATGTATCTATTTGCTTTCTCTTTTTGGTGAGGAGGATTTGGTTTTCTTTCTTTTCCCACACCCTTCAGGCCCTTTCCCCATCCTCCTAAAATATTACGTCACAATGTCTGCTTGAGTTAATGTCACCTCTGCTCTGGAGGTCTACCTTCCCTCACCCCAGGTATTTCTTGTCAGTTAATTTATTAGATAATCCTGGGCCATCTCTGTGTCTTTACTTCTTTCCAGGAAAAATAAGGATATATTTTTGAGACCTAACATACGTGAAGAAATTTTTGTTTTATCCCACTATTGATCTACATAATTCTAGTCTGGAATTCCTTGGAATGTGACTTTTTTCCCTTTTCAGTAATATTTATGAATTTTCTGAACTTTCTGAAATTTCATACTTACCATCCTCGGTGTGAGTTTTTATTAACCCATAATATCAAGCCTTCAGTTGGCCCTTCCATTGGGGTAGCACATGGAAATGAAAATCCTCATTCCATTCAGATCCCAGTGGCCTGAGAGCCTTCACTTATTTCCCCTTCTTAAATTTTGTCACAGACCCTCTTCTGTCCCTGTAGTTGATCTTTCCAAATCCAGAACCCACTTTCATTTAAACTGTCCAGAGAGTCTTGCCAGGGTTGTAGTCACAGGAGTTGCCTGGATATGCAGAATTATGGAATGGATCTGGGACCCCAAGTGTTCCTTACATGAATTTTCAACCAATATTTTAATCTTCAGTCACATCTTTATGCACTCCCAACCCCCTTCCCCTCAGAGGTCACTAGTGCCTACAATTTCACAGCTTTGGGTAGTTCTTATTCTAGCCTTCCTTCTCTCCTTTAGGTGCTGGTCCACTATTTCTAGTTACCATCATACTTTCAAACTACTTTTCAGCTTCTAAATTTTGACATGTCTTGTCCCTTTTTGTTTACTACCCCAACCTTTTTTTGTCTTTACAGATTTATAATAAGTTCAACAGGATCTTTACTAAAGTCTTTGACAGAGGAAGAAAGGTTGCTATAAAAGTTAGGTGGAAGAGAACCAATAAGATGGTGGCAGAGTGAGGAGCTCCTAGAGTCAGCTCCTGCTACAGGGCAGTTAGAAAACACCCAGAGCTATCTGGAGCTAGCTGAAGCACCTGTTTGGGGGCTCCAGGAGGCTAGAAGAGCATCCTGCCATATCCTTGAAGGAATGGAAGCAGGAGACTGCCCATCTACAGAGAAGACTTGTAAGTAGAGTGCTCCATGCCCCGGAGGCTGGTACCCATTCTCCATTGGAGGTACAAGCTGCCTCGTGAGCTGTTCCAAGGCTGGAAGTGAAAGCTCCACTTCCCAAAAATGGGGGAGGAAGAGATGGGTGGGCACCAATTTCAGCTACTGATGAGTAAATTCAGCAGGATAAAGCATTACCCTGAGAACAGGTAAAGTTTGAGCCTGTCCAAGTCTGAAAGGGGCCAGTAGCTGCCATCTTAACTCTGCACCTGGAATGAGGGGATGTGGGGTGGACTGAAAATCCCTGTGCTGGTGAGGACCGGCTTCTTTCCATCCAGGTCAGATTGCAGCTCTAGCCTAGGCCCCAGTGCCACCTCCAGGAGGGAGGAAGCTGCAAGGACCTGTGCCAACCTCTCCGGAAATTACCAGCCAAGCTACAGAGGCAAGGAAGTATCCTACTCTGGCAGAATGAGCCACCCCAGGAGCTATTCTGTGACTAGAGTAAGAAGCTCCATTTCCCAAAAACAGGGGAGGATGAGACAGTTGGCAGCCAATTTCAGCTATTGATTGGTAGACTAGTCTGGCTAGGATATAACCCTGGGAACAGCTGGGGTGTGAGTCAGCCCAAGTCAGAAAGAGGCCGGTAGTGGCCATTTTGACTCCACCCCCAGCCTGAGGGGAAGCTGGGCTGACTGAAAATCACAGTGATGGTAGGAACTGTTTTCTTTCACTCAGATCAGCCTGCAGCCCTAGCCTAGGCTTCAGCCCCTCCTCAGGCAGGGAGGAGGCAGGCAGGCCCTGCACCAGTGCGGTTGTCTTGGACCTGCACTGCATAGATTGCTGCCCACACCTGCAGCTGCATCCCTGTCCCAGGCAAGAAAGAAAGGAGGCATGAAGCTTCATCAATCTCTCTGGGCAGCTACAGTCTAGGCCTACACGACTAGGATTATTCCTTGCAGCTGTGACTCTGTCCCTGCCCCTGGCAAAGGAGAAAGTTGGAAGAAGCTTCATTGGTCCCTGGCACGATGAGGGCAGCTTGAGCCTCCACAGCTCATACCGCCAACTACATACTTGGCTCCTACTGCACAAACAGCAAGGGAGAAGGGGCAGGAAGCCCTAAACTAAAGAGAAAAACTGCACCTAGAATAAGTACTCTAGTAAGTCAGTGCCAAGACACCAACAAAAAATAATCTACACCAAGAAACAGGAAGCTATGGCTCAGTTAAAGGAAAAAAATAAGCCTCCAGATGACATAAAGAAGTTGAGACAACTAATTACAGATGTTCAAACAAATCTCCTTAAAAAATTCAATGATATGGCTAAAGAGATTACGGATATTAAAAAGACACTGGATGAACACAAAGAAGAATTTGAAAGCATATGTAGAAAAATAACAGAACTTATGGGAATGAAAGGTGCAATAAATGAAATTTTAATATCATTGGAATCATATAATAGCAGATTTAAGGAGACAGAAGAAAGGAATGGTGTACTTGAAGAAATGGCCTCTGAAAGTGAACATGCAAAAGTACAGATGAAGAAAAGAAAGGAAAAAATTGAACAAGGTCTCAGGGAACTAAATGACAGCAAAAGGCATGCAAATGTACTTGACATGGGTGTCCCAGAAGAAGAGAAGGGAAAAGGGGCAGAAGGAATATGTGAAGAAATAATGGTAGAAAATTTCCCAACCCTACTGAAGGACATAGATACCCATGTCCAAGAAGCACAACATACTCCCATCCGAAAAAATCCAAACTGAAATACATACTTATCAGAATGTCAAATGCCAAAGACAAAGAGAGAATTCTGAGAACAGCAAGAGAAAAGCAATTCATAACATATAAGGGATGCCCAATAAGATTAAGTGCTGATTTTTCGCCAGAAACCATGGAGGCAAGAAGACAGTGGTCTGATATATTCAAGACACTAAAAGAGAAAAACTTCCAGCCAAGAATCTTATATCCAGCAAGACTGTCTTTCAAAAATGAGGGTGAGATCACAATATTCAGATAAACAGAAACTGAGAGAATTTCTAAGCAAGAGACCAGAATTTCAGGAAATACTAAAGAGTGTGCTAGAGCCTGAAAAGACAAGACAGGAAAGAGAGACCTGGAAGAGAGTCTAGAATTGAAGATTATATCAATAAAAGTAATTAAAAGTGTCAAAAGAGTGATAAAAATAAAATATGACAAATAAAACTCAAATAATCAGGAATAAACTTAACCGATGATGTAAAACACTTGTATTCAGAAAACTGCAACACATTGTAAAAGAAATTGTAAAAAGCCCTAAATAACTGGAATAACATTCCATGCTCACAGAATGAAAGACTAAATATAATTAAGATGTCAATTCTACTGAAATCAATATACAGATTCATTGCAATCCTGATAAAAATTCCACCAGCTTTAAAAAAAAATTGAAAATATGATCATCAAATTTATTTGGAATGGTAAGGGGTCCTGAATAGCCAGAAACATACTACCTAGCTATAGTGATAAAAACAGCATGGTACTGGCATAAAGACAAACCCATAGACCAATGGAACCAAACTGATGGTTCAGAAACAGACCCTCCACATGTATGGTAAAGTGATTTTTTACGAGCCTGTCAAACCCACACAGCTTGGGCAGAACAGTCCATTCAACAAATGGAACTGAAAGAATTGGATATCCATAGCAAAAGAAGGAAAGAGGACCCCTATCTCATACCTTATCCAAAAATTAACTCAAAATGGATTAAAAAGCTGAAAATAAAAGCAAGAACCATAAAACTTCTAGAAGAAATTGTAGGAAAATATCTTCAAGGCCTGGTGGTAGGTGGTGGGATTCTTAAAGAAGATAAGAGGAGGACTGAGATGGACTACTAATGTTTAATGTATGTAGAAGTTTTAATTAACTTTACTGTAAAAGTGTGGAAATGTATAGAGTAGATGGTAACACACAGGAAGAGTTTATAAATGGGGATGTGACTGAAAATGGTAGTCTAAGTATGTAAATGCCAATTGACAGAATGCTAGAGAATAATCTAGGAACTGAATAGCACAATAAACCAAGGGGTGGATGAGAATTGTGGTGG
This sequence comes from Dasypus novemcinctus, assembly GCF_030445035.2. Lineage (NCBI taxonomy): Eukaryota > Metazoa > Chordata > Mammalia > Cingulata > Dasypodidae > Dasypus > Dasypus novemcinctus. Next base: position 93,155,998 of record NC_080686.1, read on the forward strand.
ATAGTACAGATGCAAGAGCATCCATTGTCAGCTAGAGCAAATGTACATCTCTACTGGAGCATGTCTGGAATGTGAAGAAGCATGGGAAAAATCCAGCTGGAGTGACCTATGGACTGTGGTTAGTATAATAATAATAATATTCTTGCATCTATGCGAAAGATGTACTGTGTTGATAATGAGGCAGTATGGAAAAGTGAGCCAAATGTACAGTATGAACATGGTAACAATCAGATGATATTATCTGTAGCAAATGTTCCACCACAGTATGGAGTGTTGATGGAGGGGTGTTGGTTTGGAATTCTACACATGCGCATGATTGTTTTATAAGTTTACAACTTCTGTCATAAAAAATACATTTTAAAAATTATAATAGGGTGGGTTGTGGGGAAAACACACCAAATGTAAGATAAGGACTACAATTAATAGTAAGATTTTGACAATATTCTTTCATAATTTGTAACAAACACCTCAAGACAATGCAAGGTGTTGGTGGAGGGTTGATGGATGGGACCCCTGTATGATGTTATGCATGTTTGCTTTGTTAAGTTCACAACTTTTACTATACACTTAATTGTTTATGTATGTTCATATATAACTGATATAAAGATAATAATAATAGGGTTGTTTGGGGGGAAAATACTTTGGCTAGTAGTAATATTTTGACAATGCTCTTTAATCATTAGTTGAAAAGGTTTAACAACAATGCAAGTTATTGGTGGTAGGGTGAGTTATGAGTGTCCTGTATGATGTTATATATGTTTGTTTTGTAAGTTCAGAACTATTATACACTTATTGTTTATGTATGAGTGATATACTTCAATAATTTTTTTTTTTTTTTAAACTGATGTAGCTGATGGCAGCCTCTAAAATGAAGTTAGGTGGACTTCGGATTAAAACAAACAAACATTGTTTAAGAAATGTATTTGAAGAGGGGTATATGGCAACCCCTTATTTTTTTTTATGTAACATTTTATGTAATCTAAGTATCTTTTAAAAATGAATAAAAATATATTTTAAAAAAACAAATGTTTTTGAGTTTTGTAGCTTAATTTAAGTGCAAAATATTATATCTAATGCCACATCTCAGTTCTTTCATATTATAAAACATTTTCTTTCTCAAAAAAGTAGTACATTCATTGATTATGTGGTACTTTAACAATTTCCCTATGGCTGGTAATTTAGGTTGATCTCAAATTTTTATTATTGTAAAAAATGCTATAATTAGAATATGGTTACCAGGGGAGGGGTAGAGGTAGAGAATGGGGAATCAATGCTTAATTGGTATAGACTATGTTTGGGGTGATGGAAAAGTTTTGATAATGGAAGGTGGTGATGATAGTCCAACTATGTGAATGTGTTGAACACCTTCAAATTGTATGCTTAATGCTAGTTAAGGTGGGGTATTTTATGTTGTATACATATTACCATGATAAAAATGAAATTACTTAATTAAGCCATAATGAATATTTCTAAATATCTGAATTTTTGTTTCATTAACGTGCGTTTGTAAATGTGGAAGGCTCAAAGGATATGAATATTTTTATGATTCTGATACATGCTACCTACCACTTGCTTTCTAGAAAGATTATTCTGCTTTATGTTCTGACCTATTTTATATAAGTGTTGGTTTTACTGTCCCTTTAGTAACACTAAAAATTACTAGTATTTTTCTAAAACTTTTGCTAAATCACAGTGAAAATGGGTTCTCAATATTATTTCATTTGGTTGCCAGGGAGCTTGAACATTTTTAAATTTTACTTGCTTTTAGATCTCTGTTGTGAATTATCTATATGTCCTTTACTCATTCATCTAGCTAAGTTTTAAAATTTTTTTTACATTCAATAACATTTATTTATAGCAATGATATTGATTCTGTCATTTTGTGACCAATTATTTCCTCAGGTTTCTGCTTCTTTCAAATTTCGTTCATGAATATTTTGAGTCACCTACGTTATTTTTACACAAAGTCAAATGATTTTTTACTATTTTTCCATTTCCTTTCTGTTTCACTGCTGTCCAAAGGAAAGAAAAATATCTACATAACTTTTTAAAATTTTATGCATGGGTTTTATTTTAAGAAAAGTATAGAATTTAAACTTAGGATCTTCTGGAAATTCATTGTGTAAATCAGTCCAACATGTGGATCCTACATTATTTTTCCTCTAAAACATCCAGGGAATTTTTTAATTTGTTAAAATAATCATCTTACACTATTTTGGGTTGCTTCCTTTATATACACTTTTGTGTATAAACTATCTAATAAATACCTTCTACTAACTTATGTTTTTTTATTGCAATATTGAAATTATTTAGCTTTGCACTATGCTTTATTAAATGGTAGATGGTAACCCCCTTCCCATATGATTCTTAAAAACTTTTTAAAATATTTTTTCAGCTTTTCATTCCATATGAACTTCAGGCTATTTAATTAAGATTCTCTTCAACTCAAAAAAGACGATGTGATTGATACATTCAGTGAAGTTGCATTAAATGTATTTATTTTTTCCAGCATTTTACAACATCTAGTTTCCCTTTGAACAACTTTTGTTTTTCTCTTTATTCAGGTGCTTTCCTATATCTTTCACTCACTTTTTCTCTTACATTTCCCATTTATTTCCAGATGAGTTTATATGTAAATATATACACTTTGGGATTGCATTGGTGATTGAGATTTTGCATTATATCTAACTATTGATTTTTCTACAGGAACATAGGAAGGGTCTTTGTGGCTATTTTTTATTTTTATTTTTGGACCACTTGGCTAAAACGTTCATTAATTTTAGGAATTCTTTATTTGGTCTTCTAGACAGAAATTTATCATAATGTTATCTCTTTCTTTACAATAATTACAATATTTACAATAATTATACTTTTTATATCTGTTTATGTCTCATTTCCTTTTTCAGGATTTCCAGAAAACGTTAAATAATAATAGAGATAAAAATGCAAAATCATTTTGATGCTTATTTAAAGGGGAACACTTCTAGTTCTCTACATATTGAATGATGCTGGATAGTGGTTAATGCTAGCCTATCATGTTTCCATTATCAATTTAAAATTTCACTTCCAACACTTGATCACACTTTTTATTTTGAAATATTTATATTACAAGATTTTGAAGTTATAGATAAAATCAAGAATGGGTAATTCTTATACATTAAAATCATATTGTCTTTCTTGTTGGACCTGATGATGTGATCAAATATAATATATTTTCTACTTAGTTTTGGTAGATTTTTCTTTTAACACACTCTTAAATTAGAAGTACTTGTATTACATAAAGACTTTTGGGTCATTATCTTAATCAGCGTCTAGTCTGTGTTTAATCGTAAGTTTGATCTCTGTGTTTGCCAATTAGACAGACAATTAAAATTGTGAGCAGGCACTCTGATGTTCCAGACTCTTTGGGAGGATCTGAATTATTAGCTTTCAATGTGTTCCTGGTGAGAGATGATCACATACTGGGAGACAAAGGAAGTAGATGATGGCTATCATTTGGTTAAAATTGAGGTCTGCAAACTATTTAGTAAATAATCAATCCAAAAATTTCTGAATGTCAGTGAACCAAGGTGAAACCTGTTGTCAAGGCCAGGACTTTTCTTTAAAGGCAATTCTGGTCCATTCCAGGAAAGATTCCAAAGCAATTGATCAAATTACCCTAAAGTACAACCAACCATAATACAATATGCAATAATGAGACATTTTTAAGTGACATAGACATTGTAATTATAGCACTGAACTGAGGTATTTCAGTAGGACCTCATTTGATACAAACTCAATGCATGATTTCAGGTATACACAATTGACAATCAAAAAAAATAAAGGCAGAGAGAATTTAAAAATTTTTAAATTATTTCTATGATTAATTTCATTTCCTTATTTTTACTGGAGTGGGTTTTTTTCACCATATTTATTAAAAATGTGTGATGGGTATGTTTGTATAAGAAATACTTACTAAATAATGGAGTTCACTATTATGCACAAATTTCAACTTAGGCAAAGGATCCTGGAACATACTGGTTGCATAAAATGTCATCCAATTTTAGTAATAACAACTCTTCCTTATTAAATAATCACTATACTCTAGGAAACTTGCTTGGCCAGTAATATAAAAACTATCATAAAACTCTATGTTGATATTTAATTTTATGGATAAAGGAACCATTTCTCAGAAACATGGCAAATCTCCTCAGACAACCTAGTTAGTAACTGGCTCTATCAGAATTCAAACCCCATATTTCTGATTCACCAAGATGCCTTTTCTCCTCAAACATCATTCAAGAGGGTCCAACGCAGCTCAATGGAATAGAACGCACTAATGGGCAGAAGCACAAACTGAACCAAAATAATTTCATGCAACCCATGATCCAGAGATAATACTGAAAGTGTGGGGAAGCAGGTTTGGCTCAACTGATAGAACATCCACCTACCATATGGAGGGTCCAGGGTTCAAAACCCGGGCCTCCTGACCCATGTGGTAAGCTGGCTGACGCGCATTGCTGGTGCATGCAAGGAGTGCTGTGCCACGCAGGGGTGTCCCCTCGTAGGGGTCCCCCATGTGCAGGAAGTGTGCCCCGCAAGAAGAGCCACCCATGTGAAAAAAAAGCACAGCCCACCCAGGAGTGGCGCTGCTCACATGGAGAGCAGATGCAGCAAGATGATGCAACAAAGAGACGCAGTTTCCCAGTGCCACAGGATAATGCAAGCAGACACAGAAGAACACACAGCGAATGGACACAGCAGACAACTGGGGGGAAGGGGAGAGGAATAAAAATAAATCTTTTTAAAAAAAAAAAGTTTCATACTTTAGTTTCTGTAGCTTAAGTGAAGATTGATAGTACCTGAATATGTTGTATGCAAAAGCCTTTTACAGTTAAGAAAACTTTATATATTGCTGGCAAAAAATTGATGCTAGATAAATATTTGTTCAACAATTTTTAAAAATTTATTATTTTTAAAATTTATAGTCCATTATTATGAGCAAAATGTGCAAATCATACTTGCTTGAAGGTATTTTTTTAAGACATTTTTATTTATTTCTCTCCCCTTCCCACCCCTGCCTCAGCTGTCTGTTCTCTGTGTCCATTCACTATGTGTTCTTCTGTGTCTGCTACTATTCTTGTCAGCAGCACCATAAATCTGTGTCTCTTTTTGTTGCATCATCTTGCTGCGTCAGCTCTCCGAGAGTGCGGTGCCACTCCTGGGTGGGCTGCGCTTTCTTTCGCACTGGGCGGCTCTCCTTATGGGGCGCACTCCTTGCACATGGTGCTCCCCTACACAGGGGACACCCCTGCATGGCACTGCACTCTTGGTGTGCATCAGCACTATGCATGGACCAGCTCCGCACCATCAAGGAGGCCGGGGGTTTGAACCATGGACCTCCCATGTGGTAGGCGGACACTCCATCCATTGAGCCAAGTCCACTTCCCATGCTTGAAGGTATTTAAATCTCACTCCTTAAAACAGTTTTGCCCAGGGTATCACAGCATGTTGAGTATTTTAACCACCACAGGTGTAGAATTATGGTCCTTTGTTTTATCCCAGCTATAATACTGGACATGTATATGTAGTATAATAGCCCACGCCTTTAGATTCCTGAGATTCCATCATTTACCCAAAGCAAAATATAATATCACTTAAGTAAAACTATTTCTATTTATAAATACTCAATAATTACATACAGGAAGTGGACTTGGCCCAATGGTTATGGCGTCCGCCTACCACATGGGAGGTCCGTGGTTCAAACCCCAGGCCTCCTTGGCCCGTGTAAAGCTGGCCCATGCACAGTGCCGATGCACGCAAGGAGTGCCCTGCCACGCAGGGGTGTCCCCAGTGTAGGGGAGCCCCACGTGCAAGGAGTGCACCCCATAAGGAGAGCCAACCAGCGTGAAAGAAAGTGCAGTCTGCCCAGGAATGCTGTCACACACACGGAGAGCTGACACAGCAAGATGATGCAACAAAAAGAAACACAGATTCCTAGTGCTGCTGATAAGGATAGAAGCAGTCACAGAAGAACACAGTGAATGGACACAGAGAGCAGAAAACTGGGGGACAGGGGAAGAGAAATAAATATTTTTTTAAAAAATAAATAATTACATATAGCAAAAGATTGCCATTATATTAGACATCAAGACTAGATATTAGAGAATTAGATGTTGGGATATCTAGTCATGAGCTAGGAATGTAGGAATGTAGGAAATATTGACCCTACCTCCCTTGACTTCTGACAGACAGATCCTGATTAGGAGGCAGAGCCCCCTGGGAGATGATGCAAAGCCAGATGGGCTGGCTGTGTTCTGTGTGTCTCCTCCCACTACAGGACAGCTCCTCACCTTGACAAATGCATTCCAAGGGATGGAGACATTTCCCGAACCCTTGGCACTGAAGCTGTCCTTCAGCGTGGGACTGTTCGTCAGTTCCACGAAGTCTGTCACCACATACAGGTTCTCCCCTCTCTTCCGGCACTGCTGCAGAAACCATGGCTCTGGCTTCAACAGTTTCCTGAGAAGAGAAACATGGAGAATAAGTCTCAGAGTTGGAAAAGGAATGCCTTCTTGAATTGCTCTGGGTGCACTTCTCCTCAGGAGCTGGAAGGGCTGCAATGTCTTTGGACTTTGACAGGTGATTCCTCAATGGGGAAGAAGATAATTGCAGGTGGGAGACAAAGGTCCCTGTGGTAACAGATGTCTTCTTAGATGTGCAGGGTGCAGGACAGAAGGAGGTGTGCAGGGTAGGAGAACATGTGTGCATATTGTTAGGGAATCACCATTTTCCAAAATTATATTGGTTGTATTGGGGCATATTCCATAGATTTCCAGTCCCAGGGCCTCACACAACAGGCTGAAAGTAGACAGATCCAGACAGTTGACTAGCCTTTAGGAGGCCATGTTGTCAAAGCTGGGGAAACACACCCTCAAGGTGTCCAGAGGCATAATCATTGAGAGATGGAGTAGAAGGGATAAAGAATGATGAGGACAGAGTATTCTCGATGATTTTCAAGAGTAGCCCAAGCAGGTCTTCATGGATTGACTGTCCTTGGTAGGAGGATTGGGAAGGCTGAACTTGAAGACAGAGGTTTGGGATAGATTTGCGAGGCAGGAAATACTGAAAATAGATTTCAGCACCATTTCAGTGTGGACACACAACCCTGATTCCGCTGGGCGTGCCCATGGGATTTGGGGTCCTAGATACCTGCTGTGCCAATCACTGAGGCACTCTTAACCCTAGTCAGGGAAGGAGGTCACTGAATATCCATTCTAGGTTTCCTGTTGCCCTTGGAGTAAAATTCATGCTCCTTGCCATGTCTTAAGGACCTAGGTCAACTGGCCTCTACTTCTTCCCCAAGCCTCATTCTATACCATCTTCATCCTGGTTGACTAAGCTTCCATCCTGCTGGCCTCACTCCTTATCCTTGAAAATGTCAAGTTCTGTCCTGTCCAAGAGTCTTTAAGCCCCCTGTTTGGGCCTCTTCCTGCTCTTCAATGCTTCTTTTCATACTCAGGTCTCAGCTCAAATGTTAGCTCAACCAAAGAGACCTAAGTAGCCCCTCCATCCACTCCCCTCACTCAACCTATACGTTGCTTTTCAAGTGCTTATCACCATCTGTAATTGTCTTTGTAGGCAGAAAACATTACATGTCCCTAATCTCTTATATTTAAAGTAACTAATTACCTTTTTTCCCCATATCAAGGTTTTGACCTCTCGTTGCTAATAAAATATATAATTGACAGTTTAGCCTCATTGCATCCTGAAAGAAATCTTCAAAGAGAAAAAAATTTTTTTTTTCCTTATCTAAAGCTGCATAGTCCAGATACCCTTTTGCTCCATAGAAAGACTTTGCAAATGTTAGCAAAACTAAGGGTCTGGTAAGAAACCAGGAATGTAGAAATTTTGCAATGTCCTATCAATGTAAAGTTTATTCTCTAAGCAGTTTGTGATTTTGACTAGTTGCTTACTTAATAATTCTTTCCTTTTGTAGGAATATTATCTTAATTGGCCTGATCTTTTTAAAAGATGTAAACACTTGAGAGGTTATTCAGGAAGTCCTTAAAGGACCATCGAGCACACCCCTTTTCCCACATGCCTGGGAGTCAGCTGAGTCCCAGGACACTGGTTCATACGCTATTGAAACAAAAAGCTTCATATTTAATATTTTGCTCACTTATTTTCCTTTGCTTATTACCTCACTACCATCCCCTCTCCTCTCCTATGTAAATTTAAGCAGGGATTCATCTGTCTTGTTCATCTCTTTATACCCCATACACAATAGCTCAGTAACAGGCAGATACTATTTTAATGAATATTTATCAGATGACTCATTACTATTTGTTGAATGGATGAAGGAATGAATGAATGTCCAAGAAGAGCAGCATAATTTACAGCATTACCTCAGCGACAAACCCTCTGGATGCCACCAGGAAACACCCCCCTGCACTTGCTGACACTCCCTTCATTTGACATTTCCTCACCTTTGTATCAGTTCTGTCAGGGTTGCGAGTGGGGTCTTAACAAAACGGCACTCAAGGGAAGATTCGTGGGACGTTGCAATCTCCCCCAGCAATTCCGCCTGCAGCCCAGCGCTCACGTCCACACCCGCACCCAATGTCCCTCTCCTGGCCTCAGTGATACCGAAGACGAGCGTTTCAGTTGTGGATGTTTCTGGAGAGAGAAAACATCACCTTCGTTTTAGCTAAGGATTAACTTTGGAATAGCTCTGTGTGAAATGGAATAACTGAGGTCTCTTCTGCCCTAGCCCGCCCGCCAGGCAAGAATCTAATCAATTAATGTTTCCATGCACCGCAGAGGAGCCGGTTGACAGGGATGCGGACTTAACCCTCAGAAACGGAGGGATCACTTGCCCAGAGGCATGGGAGGCCCATGGCGCTCCTAACAGCTTCTCCTCCTGCAGCAGGACAAAGCGAGCAGGAAACATTTGGGGTTTGGAGCTTAATTCCACCAATTCCCAGGTATGTAACCATGGACAAATTATTTCATAAGTTTTCATTGCTTCCTCTTTTAAATGGGATCACCTCCTTGCTCTACTATTAAGTACTAAATAAATGAATGTACGGCTGGGTCCAGATAATGAATTAATTCTCCGACAATCTTAGTTCTTTGCTCCTAGCTTGTAGACAAGATGCTCCTGAGCTCTACCTATCTGGTATCCCTGGCTTTCTGAGGTACTGAGCCTCTTCTATCTGAGCTCCTTGCTTTGCAACCCTTGCCCTTTTGCTCCTGGCGGATAATACCTGGGAATGATGCACTTGGCTGCAGGATGTCCATGAGGCAGAATTGAGTGGGTACGTCTGGGTATTCCACAAACATAGAGAGAAACGTATGCTTCTTTTTCCGTAGCACTTTAAACTGACATAATGTGGTGGCATCATCTGGGGAATTGACGGCCCTCAGGTCTTTTTTTCCCAGTTCTTTGAGTAAATATTTGACCTCACGCTCAAACATGGAGGACATGGTGCTAGGGGTAGATAGGAGAGAACGAAGTTCAGTTAGAAAGGAAGGAAAGTGGGTGACTCCAGACAGACCCTGATACTTTTTCAAAGAGAATGGGGCTATATATGAGATCATCAGCTCTAAGATGAGAATTCTGACTAGACCATTAACTCTTTCAACATCAGTATTCTAAAGTTAGTCTGGGCTTCTCAGGCAAGCACTCCTTTGAAATTCACTATCCCTTATGGCAAAAGGAAAGCCTCTGTATCCCCTTGCCTCCAACCTCGGGGTGAGCTAAAGTCCCCAAAAGGACTCAATTCTATCATCAACTGAAGGGCCAGAGACAAACCTGAGTTCATGAGAAGAGGACACGGATGGTAGTGATGATGTGGTGGTGGTTGCGATTTTACAGGGGAGACCTCATCAAGCAGTGACATTTGAACAAACACCTAAAGGAATTGAGGAGTGAACCATGAAATTATTTGAGGAAAAAGATCCCAGGTAGAGGATCAGCAAGCTGAAAGACTCTGAAGTCTGGCATACCTAGTACGAATGAGGCAAAGAGAATGAGTTCAAAAGAAACTGAACAATTTGGGCTGGTCCCTGTTGGTCATAGCAATAACTGTGTTTTACATGGAGTGAGATGGAAAGGTTTTGGGCACGGGCGTGACATATCTGATACATCTTTCAAAAATAGCTGTGGTTGCTATGTTGTCAATAGACTGCAGAAAGGTAGAACCAGGGAGTCTAGTTAGGGAGGTGTTGCAATAATCGAGTTAAGAGTGGATGGCAGGTTGGGCCAGGGTCTTGACACTGGAAGTGCTGAGAAGACATCAGATTCTGGCCGATTCTGAAGGTAGAGCCAACATCTACAAAATGAGTGTTTGACTAGATGGCCTCTCTGCCTCCTCACAGCTTTTCCATTCATCACGACTTCAAGAAAATACTAAGTGTAAGCCAGAAAAATACGGTGAAATAGGTGATTAGTTGGGGAGTCAGGTGAGTAGGTAAAAAAAGGCAAGAAGCGGTAGGTGTTGAAGTGGAAAAAAAGAGGTGATGGAACCACAAGTCATGACAGCCTGGAGAATTCTAAGGAATAATATATACACGTATCTGACAGTTTTTTTGTTTTTGTTTTTGTTTTTTTCTCTGACAGTTTTTATACACTGTCAGTGTTGTGTACAGACAAGCTGGAGTCATCGAAATGGGCTACTTTGGCTCCTACAGAAGAGACAAGGGCTCATATTACTTCATACAGAGAGAGTGGTCGTAGTGATCTGGAGCCTTCAAAGATGAAGTAGCATGCATACACAAAGGATACCTACGTTAGGAGTGTTACTTAATCAGCTATCTAGTAGGATGATCCCTTGGCAACAGAGGTCAGAGTCCCAGGCTGTGAGTCTCTGCCTGGGTCAACAGATGACACATAAGCACCTGGTTAATCTTTGAAAATGGCAAAGAGAAGAATATGCACTTTTCCTTTCAATAATTGATAGAACAACTAGATGGCAGATCAGTAAGGACACAGAAGACTTGAACAACACTATAAACCAATTAGACATATGCAGATCATTCTACCCAACTTCAGAATACCCATATTTCTCAAGTGCACATGGAATTTTCTCCAGCATAAACCATATATGTTTATGGCCACAAAATGATTGTCAATAAATTTTAAAATATTGAAATCACACAAAATAATCTTTTTGAAACAAATACAATGCAATAAAAGTTGAAATCAATTAACAGAACCAAAATGGAAAACTCACAAATATGTATAAACAATACACTTATAAAATCTAATGAGACAAGAAAAAATTTTCACACAAAATAAGAAAATAACTTGAGATAACTAAAAATGAAAATTCAAAAATTCAAAACTTTTTTCAGTTTTTCAGTAGTAACAAGAAGTAAAAAACAGATGAACAAATGTTCTTATAATGATTGAAGTGATGAATGAGTCGCTATGTGATTATATTAATACCAAATACCATTGATTGTACACTGTATTAGCCAAAGGGTGCTGATGTAAAATACCAGAAATTAGCTGGCTTTTATAAAGGGTATGTATACCCTTTTGGGTATTTGGGGTAGGATCTTACAGACACCAGGCCATGAAGCATATGTTACTTCCCTCAAGTTTCCTGGGTTCCTCCCTTCCTCAGCCTTCTTTTTCCTGGGATCAGGGTTTCTCTCTTCCTGGGGATTATTTTTTTTCCTCTGTAAGCTTACTTTCCAGGGCTCCAGCTTAAGGCTTCAGCATCAAACTCCAACATCAAAAACCCTCCACTCTGTTCTTTGCTATACTTCTTATCTAACACCCTAATCATAACTCAATCATGCCCAGGTACAGATCAGATTATAAGCATAATCCAATATTTCTTTTTGGAATTCATCAATATTAAATTGCTACATACACTTTGGATTAATTGTATGCTTTGTTAATATGTATCAATAAAATTGATTTGTTTAAACAAAACAAAATGAAAGTTATGGGGTCAAAAAGAGTGGTGTGGGAATGTGGCATATTTTATCATTGGAAAAATGTTATGTCACAGAAACAAATAAATTTTCCTTCAAGTTAAACTGTCTTATATGGTCAACTGTCTAGATAGACAGGGCCTTTTAAACAGCTTGAATATTGTTTAGCTACATACTTCTTTGGGATATAAATGTATCCCTGTTGCCATAGATATGTTTTCTGGATAGACAGAGGCCCGCCCAGTGGCTAGCAAATTATTGAACTTCCTTCTTAAGGAAGTCCTGATACTTTTGCAAATTAAATGGCCAGACACTCTGGAATATATACACCTTCCCTAATAAAGGAAGATTTCAAACTTAAAAATTGTACTTATGCATCTTATTCCTGTAATAATGAAACTAACACTAATTATAATCAATACCTAATAGTTGAGTTGGGATGTCCTTCCTGGAGGATACACATATTCAGGTCTCAGCAAGACTTCACAAAATGTCACAGTAATCAAAGCCTCAAACAAAAGGGCCCCAGGAATGTCCAGACACCATAGGCAAGCCACACGTCCTCATGAAATCGACACCCCCTCAGCATCTCTATCTGGGGATATATGAAAATCTATCTCCTCCATATAACATAGTTATACTCACTTATAAATCCCCTATCATGATTCCTCTATTTCTTTTATTTGAACCTATTATTTTCAATTTACTTGTTAAGTTTATTTCTCAGAGACTTAAAGCTTTCAGATTGTTCCTCTGTCTTTTGGGTCCTGAACCAGCAGATACACGGCCAGCTCCTCCTCTCAGTTCCTTAGGCTTGCCCTGGACAACTAACAAAATGATAATGATGGACCAGCCCCAGCCCAAAGGAAAGAGTATCCTCCCCTGCAAGCAAAACAGTGACATTCCTCTGCCCCCCAATATATACGTCCCTTCTTAACCTGAAGCAGAAGACTGGACACTATCCCAAATCCCACAGGATTGAGGAGTGAACAAGAACAAGGTGCAGGAGGGGCATAACAACTGGCTAAAGCAGCTAAAGCAGATTTATTGTTATTTTAGTTATAGTTTCCTGTTAACTGAGTAATATGCAGCATTGATATAAAAAAATAAATTTTAAATTAAGTAAAACGTATGCATCAAAAGCAGTGACCAGAGGGAAAATTACAGTTACAAACAATTATATTAAAAAAAGAAGATATCAAATTAACAACCTAAGCATACACCTTAAGGAAAAAGGAAAAGAAATACAACCTATACCTAAAGTTAACAGAGGGAAAGAAACAATAAAGATTAGAGTGGACTTAAATAAAATAAAGAATAGGAAAACAATAGAGAAAAACAACTAAAGCAAGGGCAGATTATGTGTAAAGAGCAATAAAATTGAGAAATGTTTAGCTTGATTGACTAAGATTAAAAGTGAGATTCCTCAAATTAGCAAAATTGGAAATGAATAAAGGAGAAAACACATCCAACTATACACATTTAGAAAAAAAAAAAAGGATTGTAGAAGAATACTATGAACAACACTACTGAAAAAAAAAAAAAACCGGAGATGAAATAAATTGCTAGAAACACAGAAACTACCAAAAGTGTCTGAAAAAAAGATATGAAACATCTGAATATATCTATAACAACTTAGGATAGCAAATCAATTATTTATTGATTTATTAAGGATTTATTAAATCAATAAAATCATCCTAATAAAGAAAAATACTGCAAAACATTGCCAAAAATTTAGAAAGAACTTTTTTAAAAAATGGGAAGGCATCTCATATTAATGGATTTGAAGAGTTAATATTTTTAAGATGACAATAGTACCAAAGGGATATACAGAATCAATTTATCCCTATAAAAATCCCACATTGTTTTATTGCACAAATGGAAAACCGATCTTAAAATTTTTCAAGGGCCAACAATCATAAAAATGAAGAACAAGGTTAAAGGATTCACACTTTATTTCAAAATTATCACAAAAGTACAGTACTCAAAACTGTGATACTTTATAAGGAGAGACATGCTGACAAATGGAATAGAATGGTGAGCACAGAATAAACCCTCACATCAATGGTCAACTGATTTTGGAAAAATCCCATAGCCATTCAGTGGAGAAAGAACAGACTCTTCAACAAAATATGCTGGAAAAATGAATATCCACATGCAAAATAATTAAACTGAGCTCTTAACTTATAATACATGCAAAGATTAACTCAAAATGAATCAACAATCTAAATTTAAGAGCAAAAACTGTACAATTCTTAGAAGATAGCATAGATGGAAATCTGCCTAACTTTGAATGTGGCAGTAGTTTCTTATACGACATCAAAAGCACAGGCAACAAAAGAAAAAATAGATAAATTGGACATCATTTATTAAAAACTTTTGGTTGTTCTGTTTAAAGATGGTAGAGTAGGGAGTGCTAAGATTCAGTTCGCCCTTCAGGGTGGCTACCGAACAGCCAGCGACTACCTGAATCACTATTTGGGGCCCTGGAAACCAGAATAACAGCATGTACCAACCAGGGAAATGCGGAAGAGACTGATAAACTGCGGTGAAGACCTGTGGGTAGATCTCTCTATGCTGCAAGGGCTGGAGCCCATCCCCCACTGCCAGGACAGAAACTTCAGGAGCTGCTTCCTGGCTGGAAATAGATACCTCCTTTCCTAACAGCAGAGGAGGGGGCTGTAGCCAGGCACCTACTGTGGCTTTTAACCAATTTGGATTGCTGGGTTCCAGCTCTGAGCATGGCTAAATTTCAAAACACCCAGGGCACAAAGCAGCCTGAGTATTAAACCTGCCCCCAGCAGGGGAAGAAGCTGGACCCATAATCAAGAAATGGATGTGGCTCAAGGGATAGAGCATCTGCCTACCACATGGGAGGTCCAGGGTTCAAACCCAGGGCCTCCTGGCCTGTGTGGTGAGCTGGCCCATGCGCAGTGCTGATGTGCACAAGGAGTGCCCTGCCATGCAGGGGTGTCCCCCACAGAGGGGAGCTCCACGCACAAGAAGTGCACCACTCAAGGAGAGCTGCCCCACAAGAAAAAAGCCTAGCCTGCCCAGGAGTGGCACCGCACACATGGAGAGCTGACACAGCAAGATGATGCAACAAAAAGAGACACAGATTCCTGGTGCCACTGTCAAGAATGCAGACAGACACAGAAGAACACACAGCAAATGGACACAGGGAGCAGACAATGAGGGGGTGGGGTGGGGAGAGAAATAAATAAAATAAGTAAATAAATAAATTTTTAAGAAAAAGAAAGAGTAACTGTTCAAGGGGCCAGGAGTCTGTTGCAAGCCACCCAGGACAGAAAGCAGCCTGCTACCTCTGTTTTCACCCTGCCCCCAGTAGGGGAAGAAGCCTGGGAGATTAAGAGACATCATAACTTTTCAGGGCAGCAGGGAACGGTTTTAACTTGCCCAGGACAGAAAGCAGCTGGCAGCCTCTATTTGAATCCTCAACGCTGTTCCTGGCAGAGGAGAAAGTAGGACACAATTTGATCAATTTCTATGGGCTGCTGAGACAGTTTTCAACCTGCCCAGAAGAGAAACCCCTGCACTCTGTTTTAACCCCACCAATGGCACAGGAGGAAGCCAGCTGATTTAGAGACACAGTAACTTCTCTGGGAAGCAGAAAACAGCGTCATGAACAGCAGGTATTCCCCCAAGAAAAGGGGGATGGGGCACATGCAGTGCAGTTTTGGTGGATGATAAGAGAATTCAGATCCCAGGTTCTGGATCTATGCAATAGTTTCAACCCACCTTGGCCAAAAGCAGCCGGCAGCTCTGTCTCAACCACAGCCCTGTTGAGGGAGAGTCAGAGGAGAATTTAAAGGCGAAGTACCACCTTAGGACTGCAGGGAAGAGTTGGCTGAAGAATATCATCTGCTGGGTACATCAGGAAAGCAGAGATTTGAGGAGCTGTCAATGAGATTGGCCTCCTTCTGAGTTTCTTCCGCAGGGCACTTTGGAATTGATCTACACCCGCTTTGTGGGACCCTGGGTCTGGTTTGACTAGGAAAAACTGACTTGCGAAGATCCTCTCCAGGAGGACCCTTCTACCAAAATTAGCCGTCCAGGTAAAAGCACTAGAGATAATAAAAGGAGTGTTTAAAAATACATAGAGGCAAATAAAAGATAAACACAGCAAATCTACATTCCCAGAGGAGGAACAGGGGAAAGGAAGCTTTCTTCTGGCAGTGAAACAATTGCTCAAATAGGGCAATCTCAAACATTGTATCGTGTACTCAGGACAAGAATCAAATGAAGAAGATCTGAAAAAAATCTGATCAGTTAAACATGAGCTATTCAAAAGGTCAAAAATAAGTTGAACCAAGTGTCAAAGAAAAGCTTTAGCAAAAAGCCAATCAACAATAAAAACCCTACGTAAGAGAGAGAAAATCAGATATCTAGACACCAGCAAAAAATTAAAAGTCATACTAAGAAAGAGGGCTATATGGCCCAGTCAAAAGAACAAATTAAAACTTCAGGCAAGTTACAGGATTTGAAACAACTAATCAATGATGTTTAAACAAATCCCCTGAATCAATTCAAAGAGATGAAAGAAAATATGGAAAAAAGAGATAAAGGATATTAAGATGACACTGGGTGAATATAAAGCATTTTAAAGCATGCAAAAGAAACTAACAAGAGTGAAAGGTACAATGGAAAAGATTTAAAATACAATAAAGACAAAGAACAGCAGATTTGAACAGGCAGAGGAAAGGATCAGCAAACTAGAGGGTAGGACATCCAAAATCTTTCAGACAGAAGACAGATAAAGAAAAGAATGGAAAAAATTGAGCAGGGCCTCAGGGACCTGAATGACACCATGAAGCTCACAAATACACCTGTCATAGCTCTCCCAGAAGAAGAGTGGAAAGGGAACAGAAAGAATATTTAAGGACACAATGGCCAAAAGTTTCCCAACTCATGAAAGACATAAAGGTACTAATCCAAGAAGTGCAATGAACTCAAAAGAGAATAAATCATAATAGGGGACTTCCAGGAAAATGGAGGATTAGAATGACACAGGGCTCACTTCTCTTCCAGAAAAAATAGCTAGAGGACAGGCAGAAAGGCCTGGAAAAGATGCTTTAGGATTTAGAACATCAGAGGAAGGCTGGACACGACCCAGAAGAGAGGGGCAAAGCATAAGAATCTTAATGGGAAAATCTGTGAGCAAAAGCTGCAGCTGCAGCTGCTGGCACCCATTCCTCACATTCAGAGCAGAGAGTTTTGAATTCTCAGGCCACATGCTGGCAGCTACAAACAGAGTGGGCTGCAGGGGTCCATCTTCCCAGGAAAGATCGATTCAGATTTTGACCAACAAATTTGGTCTGTTGTGTCCCATGACACATTAAACTTCCCAGTGGTAGGGAAGGGCTCCCTTCTCCTAACCCCAACACATTAAACAGGGATAAAACCCCTGGCTAATTCTTCCCTGTCAGCTATCACAAGGGAAAAGAGGGTAGGGGAAGTTGAGGGGGGCAGTCAGTAAATTTGGCCCATGGAGTCCGTTTTGAATCTCAGCTCCAGCCAGACCAAAACAAAGGAAATCTGTGGAAAGGTGCATCAATGAGTGCCATCTGCTGGCCGGTCTGGAGATTGCATGGCGAAAAACTGCAACTGGTTCTCTCAGTTCCCTAACTTCTGGGAGAAAATCTGCACCCCATTAGTGAGCCCCTGGCATGATTTTGCTAACTTAAGCTGGGCACTTTAAAGACTTAGGATAAGTTGAACCAAATATCAAAGGAGAGCTGTGAAAAAATAATAATAGGCAAGAAAGAGAAATTGTCCATCAGAGTAAATTCATCAACATATTCAGATGTCTAGACATCAGCAAAAACTTGCAAGCCATACTAGGAAACAGGAAGAGATGGCCCAGACGAAGAAACAAACCAAATATCCTGAAGAGAGACAGTATTTAAGACCATTAATCAATGATAATCACAAAACTCTCCTATATCAATTTAAAGAATTGAAAGAAAACATGACTAAAGAGATAAGGGATATTAAGAAAGCACTGGGGGAAGTGAAGTCATGAAACATATGACAACATGGATGAACCTGGAAGACATTATGTTGAGTGAAGCAAGCCAGACACAAAAGGACAAATACTGTATGACTGTGCTATTATGAATTAAATATATTCTGTGAAATATAAGTATAGTATGTGAAATATGAATATGGGTAAAATTGCATATATAAAACCGTTTTTCTTTGAAGTTGAACAAATGTAGGTTAATAATACAAAATGTTAATATCAGACAAAAGTCACATTATACTAAGTGAAGGAGATCAGACAGAATACTACATATTGTGTGATTCCATTTATATAAAATGTAACTATAAATCAATTTATAAAGATAAAATTATATTAGTGATAATATAGGGCTGGGGAAGGAATGCTAAGAGGCATGACAGCTTTCTTTTTGGAGTAATGAAATTGTGCTAAAATTTTTGAGATGATGAAGTACAACATTGTGATTATACAAAAAGCCACTGATTATACACTTTGGATAGATCATATGGTATGGGAATATCTCAATAACACTGCTTAATAAACAAAAAAATAGAAATGCAAGAACAGCCAGAAGCAGCAGCTATGTACAGCAGGGGAAACATAGAGATATTGAGAGGTAAGGAAGTTTGTTTCTCTCGTTTTTGTTTATTATCATTATTATTGACATAATGAAAATACTATAATAATTGAATTGATGAATGAAAAATTATTTGATTATACCAAATACAATTATATAATTTGGATGAATTGTATGTTTTATTAAGATGTATCAATAAAATTTGTTTAAAAAATAACTTTTTTAAAAAATGAGGGAAAGAGGAGTAGGTGTAGCTCAGTGGTTGAGCACCTGCTTCCCACATATGAGGTCCCAGGTTCAATTCCCAGCCCTGATACCTGGAAAAAAAAAAAAAGGAATAACAAAAAAGCAAAAAATGAAGGAGTTTAAAGTATTTACACATAAACATAAACTAAGAGATTTCTTTAACAAGAGACCAAATAAGAAATACTAAAGGGAGTGCTACAGGCTAGAAAGAAAAGACAGGAGATATAGACTTGGAAGAGAGTGTAGAAATAAAGATTATCATTAAGTGTAACAAAATGGGCTAAAGAGAAAGAAAGAAAAAATAAGATATGACATATAAAAGCCAAAGTATAAAATGGTTGAAGCAAATACTACCTTTATAACAATAGCATTGAATGTTAAGAGCTTAAACTCCCTAATCAAAAGACACAAATTGGCAGGATAGATTTAAAAATATTTATGATCGACCTATATGCACAGGTAGAAAATGAAAGGGTAGAAAAAGATATTCCCACAAATGGTTACCAGAAAAGAGCTGGGGTAGCAATACTAATATATGACAAATTAGCTGTTATAAGAAGAAGGACAATATATATTTATAAAAGGGACAATCCACCAAGAAGAAATGACAATCACAAATATTTATGCACCTAACCATGGTGTCCCAAAATACATGAAGCAAGTACTGGCAAACAGAAGGGGAAAATAGACATCTCTACAATAATAGTTGGAAACTTAAATACAACCACTTTCATCAAAAGATAGAGCATCTAGACAAAGAACTTGAATAACATGATAAATTAACTGGACCTAACAGACATAACCAGGACATTATACCCCAAAACAACAGGATATACATGCTTCCCAAGGGCTCATGGGTCATTCTCCAGTAGAGGACTCATGCTAGGTCAATAAACAATAAATTTAAAAAGATTAAAATTTTACACAGCACTTTCTGTGATGATAATTGAATGAAGCTGGAAATCAGTACCATGCAGAGAATTGGAAAATCTACAAATATATAGATTTTAAATAAGGCGTTCTTAAACAATCGGTAGGTCAAAGAAGAAAAATCAATATTCAAATACCTTGAAAGAAATGAAATCAAGAACACAACATATCAAAACCTATGTGACGCAGTGAAAGCAGTGCTGAGGGGAAAGTTTATAACCCTAAATGCCTATGTTAAAAAAAGAAGAAAGAGCCAAAATTGAAGACCTAACTGAACACCTGCAGAAACTTGAAAAGAATAGCAAAGTAACCCCAAAGCAAGCAGAAGAAACAACAAAGATTAGAGCAGAAAGAGGAAATTGAGAAAAAAGCAACAAACAATAGTGAGCATCAACAAACCAAAAAGTTGGTTCTTTGAAAGAATTAATAAAGTTAACAAACCCTTAGCTAGACTGACAAAGGAAAAAAGAGAGAGAGAGAAGGTACAAATAAAATCAGAAATGAAAATTGGACATTACTACTGACCTAACAAAAATAAAAAAGGTCATCAGAAGATACTATGGGGAAGTATATTTGGCTCAACTGATAGAGCGTCCACCTACCATATGGGAGGTCCAGGGTTCAAACCCAGGGCCTCCTGACTGGTGTGGTGAGCTGGCCCACGCACAGTGCTGATATGCACAAGGAGTACTGCACACAGGGGTGTCCTCCACATAAGGGAGCCCCATGCACAAGGAGTGCGCCCCATAAGGAGAGCCACCCAGTGGCAAAAAAAACACAGGCTACCCAGGAGTGGCTCTGCACACACAAGAGCTGACACAACAAGATGATGTAACAAAAAAGAGATGCAGTTTCCCGGTGCCACCAAGGGTGCAAGCAGGCACAGAAGAACACACAGCAAATTGACACAGAGAGCAGACAAGGGGTGGGGGAGAAGGAGAGAGAAATAAATAAAATAAATCTTAAAAAAAAAAAGAGTAAGCACTATCAAAAAAATATGTATATCAGGTTGTACTTATTCCAGTTAAAATGTCTATTACTAAAACTTACATTTATATATAAATGAGAAAAGCTATATGATCATTTCAGAAAAATTAAACCATTTGATAATGCTCAGTACCAATTTATGATAAAGAAAATATTTTAGCAAACTAGAAATCAAAAATTGAAGATTTTTTTTCTTAATTTGATAATGGGACCCATCAAAAACCAACAAGAACCTTCAAATTAATGGGACAACATTTGCAGCATTCCTTTTAAAGACAGGAGAAAATGCAGCAATGTTTATTATGATCATTTTCTGATGGTTCTAGACATTGCAATGATTAAAGGGGATTTTGAGTGACACTAGCTTTGGAAAGAAGCAGAACACTAATATTCAGAGGTGATATATTTGTCTATAAGACAAGGGAATCAACAAATTATTAGAATATTCAGAATTCAACTAGATTGATAAATATAAGATGAACACAAAAATGTCAATTGTGTCCCTAGATACCAGTACAGGTACAGAGGATGGATGGCCGGAACTAAATTGATTTGTGCTACAGAAAGATCCCTCTGTCTTGGAGGGAGAAACAGCAAATGAGCACCAATTAGTACAAACATTTGATGGCAATGGTTAGGTGAGCAAGGATGATGATGCAGCTTACATCAGTAAGACAGGTGGGAAGATGCAAAGAGATGAAACCATGCAGGAGATGTTAAAAAAAAAAAAAAGTAGTTGACATTGGCTTTGATGAGGGAATGAGGAAGAGGGGGAGTCAAAGAGGACTTCGGGCTTTCTGGTTTGGGTAACTGAATGGGTGGTAGCACCACTGTCTTGAGTTAGGGAATCCTGAAGGAAGGCCTGTTAAAAGATGAAAAAAATGAATTCATATTTGAGCAAGGTAATTTTGTAAGCCAAGAGAAGATTAAAATCAACATTTGCAGTGATTTGGCACTCAAGAAAAAAACTTTCCTGGAGATGTTTGAACATATCTGACTTATCTGTGTATACATGAAAACTGAAACCTTGAGTGTAAATGAAGTCATGTAGATAGACAGAGAATAGCAACTTGCTGGGCAGGCAACAGTTTTAGCAGGCATTTTGTAGAATAGATTGAATGAGAACAATCCTGTTTCAATTTCTCTTCTGGGCAAACAGGAATGGGTTTTCACAGATACATAGAGCACAGTTTTTGAACATGTACAGAATGCTTGAATAGAGACAGACTTTGAAAGAGTTTTATAAAGTCCTGATGACACCATCACAATTCTATCTGGTGCAGGCCATGGAAAAGGTCCCTAAACAACGGAAAATAGCAGGAAGAAAACAAGTCTCTAGGCATGTCCAGGACAAAGATGTACCCTTTAGCCTTACACCCTTGCATGTTGCTGTCAGGAATTGTCTATTATGAAAGAGAACACTGGGGAGAAGTGCTAACTTCCTTTTTCATAAAATTTGCAAAATAAACAAACAAAAAGAAAGGAAAAGGAAAAACACACACACAAAAAAAACCCTGGTTGTTAGAACTTACCAGATGGGAAATTGTTCTGTCTTGAAGAGAGAGGTGCAATTGAGCAGGGCCTCTGCCAAAACTCAGAACCCCTTCTGTCAGGCAGAGTTTCTCACAGACTACTCTCAAAATCTGGTAAAGTGACTGTGTATTCTTCCCACCACTGGATCCTGGAGTCAATTTCCAATACAGCATCTGAGGAAAATAAGCACTCAGGGAACCCCTTTACTTACAGAAGACTGGAGGTGGAGCCAGGCTCTGGATCACAGAACCTTACACCGCAAGTCCTTCCCTGCCACAGGTCTATGGAACAGAGGCAGGTAGCCCTTATTATATCTGTGCCAGGCTGTCCAGGAGCCAAGCAAATAGGATCTCTGGAAACTGTGCCAATAACTTGTCACAAACTGAACTGGCAGAACAGGCTTTGATTAATGGATTTCTAATCGGTACAACTAGACACTTTTCATAGCTCATATCCACTCAAATGTTTGTATGCAAAAGGTAATAATTTGGTAATTTTTTATAGTCTTAAAACCCATAAATAGCTAGGGGGCAGTGATGACTTCTGTAACTGCAGGGAACTAAATAAGAAACAGGATACAAGCTCAAACAGTATAATTGAAGAGCTCTGAATGAAGGCACTCTACAAAGATGAGGGCATGGTTTGTGTATGAGTCAGGCTTCTTTAGAGAAACAGAACTGATTGGGATAATAATATATATACAGAGAGATTTATGATAGGAATTGACTCATGTCACAGTGGGGACTAATAAGAATGAATTCTGAACAGAGGGAAGGCTGCAAGCCAGAAATTCTTATAAAGGTATTTCTGAAGTCTATAAAGCACAGATTCCACAGGGCAAGGCACAAGATGGAAACAAGGATGAAGGTGAAGTTGAATTCCCCAGAAGCTGGCTGGTTGAAGTTGAGATGTAAATTCTTCTGACTTCTGAAATCTTCAGTTCTGGCCTTTAATACCTCCAACTGATGGAATGAGGAAACTCCACACATTACTGTGCAATCTCCTTTTTTGATTGTAGATGTAATGAACCATAGAGGCAATCAATTATTTAGAGATGCAAATTCATCTGGGAAATATACTCAAGGTGTAATGAGGCCAATGCTTGCCTGACCAAACAATGGGACACCATATAGTCAAATTCTGACATGAAATTAATCATTACAGTAAGAGAAACCCAAAAAAGGATGGTGAAGCCCCTGTGGTCATCAGCACAACTTGGCCTAAAGATTGTGGGAATTGGGAGATGGAAGTTCCCAGAGACTGGAAGAAGCCTCCTTGAGAGGACTAGCAACCTATCCTGAGGGACAGGCCAGGCTGAGATGATCTCACAAAGGGGGAGCCAGAGGAGGAATATCTTGACCTCACTCTCCTCCCACCCTCTGCTCTTCGCTGGATGAACCCAACTGGAAGCTAAAAGGCTTGGGCGTCCATAGATGCAGTCCAATTGGTCGTCTCCTGGTAGACAGTGGAGATGGAGGGTCAAACAGAAGATACCTGGATCAGCTTTGTTTCAACCTTAATATAAGTGAACTCCACTTTGGGGCCCTAACTTAATTTGGGAAAGGTGTCTTATAAGTCCACTGTTCAGAATCTGGCCTCTGGCCTCTGTTCCTCTCTACTTGAATCATCACTCAAATGTGAGGAAATCAGCAAGTATCCTCAGTATACAAGCAGCTTTGGTGCTGTAATATTTCACCACTCCTGGGTTTAAGATTTTTTAATTCTAAAATTGGTTTGGGTGTTTCACATTGCTTTGTTTTTACCATAATTAAAAATATCTTATGCATCATATTCAAAGGAGACAGCAACCTGAAAAATCAAGCTCTACATTTTCTAGGACTTAGAAAATGTCTGTTACTTCCCAAACCCTGGCTCCCTTCCCTGAAGCCCACATGCAGTTTGAAGCTTTTTTATGCCTAGAATTTAAAGTTAATGATTGCTGATCTTACTTGTGCGAAGATAGACTTTGAAATCCAATGACATTTACACTGATATTTAAAAAATAGAATGTTCTACAAGGGTTCTGTTTGCTTTTGCTCACAATGAATAAGATTTGCCAACATTGTGGAATGAATTAGGTACTTTCAGAAAACTTTTGAAAAAGTTCTCATCTTCAGAACTTTGTACAATACATTAATGTTACCTTGTAGTAATTTGCCTAGACATACATGTGTGTCTCATCCTGTTCTTTGATCTTCCCTCTGCCTTTCTAGGGAAAAAAGAAGGTAGCAAGGATGAGGAAAGGACATGGTAGGGGAGAGACTTCTGGACAGTTTATGTTTGCTGAGAAAAGCTTACCATAACTGCTGACAATTCTACAGGATCTTGCTACTCTCTTTCCTATCTCTTCCTGATCTTAAAAGCCAGTGTTGATAAGAATAAATTCAGGTTAAGTAGATGTGGCTCAACTGATTGGGCTCCCATCTACCATAAGCGAACCCTAGGTTCGCTTCCCAAGGCTTCCTTGTGAAGGCAACCTGGCCCATGCCCATGGAGAGCTGGCGCAGCAAGATGATGCAACAAAGGGAGACAAGCAGACAAAGAAGAACATGCAGTGAATGCACACAGAGAGCAGACAACAAGCAAGTGGCAAGGGGGAGGAATAAATAAATAAACAATAAGTCTTTTTTTAAAGAAAGAATAAATTCAGAACTTCTAGGAAGATGGAAGACTAGAAAGGCATGGGATTCTCTTCTCTCCAGAAAAATAGCTAGAGGACAGGCTGAAACAGCCTGGGAAAAGGTCTTCTAGGGTTTAGGACACCAGGTGAAGGCTGGACACCACTCAGAGGAGAGAGGGACAAAGGAGGGGAATCACGATGACAGAACTGTGAGTTGAAACCAACAGCTGCTGCTACTGGCACCCCTCTCCCCCACTAAAGACACTTTAGAATATTCAGGTCTCTGGGCCTACAGCTCCAAAAACATGGGCTCCTGAGAACCACCTCCCCAGGAAAAGGAAGAGAAAGGGACACAGCCTAAGGCTGACCCGCTTTTGACTCACACATTTGGTCTGCTGTGTCCCAGAAGCCAGTCCAGGCAGGGTAGGGCCACACCATTGTTTGCCTTGGGAGCCAGCAAGGGCTAAAGAAATATGACCCTCCCAAACTCCTCTACAAACTGGGACTGATTGTTGAGGACTCAAAGGGGAATGAAATTACTTCCTACCCAGGAAAAGGGAGGGGGCTGCCAGAGAAGGCTGGAGAACTGTCTCTGAGAAAGTTTGAGTTACCAGTCTCTTAGGAGATTCTGGGAAAATGGCATCGTTGTAGATAGGGACTACCCAGCTCTTTCACAAAAAAATAGCTGAGAAGGGGCAAAATCTTGCCCGAGTGAGCTGTTTTGGGAATCCACACAACAGGAGGCTTCAGGGTATCCATCTGGAGGGAGCTGGACAAAGAGATAAAGAGCCCAAGGGAAAACTGTGAATTCCTCACCCCTCTGGCTGGAAATGGTGGGGTGCTGAGCCCCATCCTCAAGGCAAATAGCCTCCATAGACCCCCTGGCTCTCACCAGCCAGCCGAGTGGGAGGGAGCATTCCCTGGGAGGAAGGGCGGTCTTGAGAAGGATGAAAAGTGGTTTCCTTTACCTGGGTTTAGACACCTGAGACCCTCTGAATCTCAGTGAGGATACCAGCTAGCACTGAGGTGGCCCCAGGAAGAGGGGAGAGGGGAATCTGCTCAGGCAGGCTGTCACACCCAGCTGCACCTAGGAGAGAAGAAATTGGTCAGGGAAGGGGTGGAGACAGGTAACTAACTAGCCCGGTCACTGAAAACTATTAAAAGTCCAACTCCCCTAGGGGAAATGGGGGTAGAATGGACCATTGACCATGTGGTGCAGCAGTGCTCAGAGATGTATTCACCATGTATGTATGACCCATGATGATGGAGGAGGCTGTGGTTATGGGAGGAGTGTGTGTGGGGGGGGGGGGGGGGTATATGGGACCTCATATTTTTTTAATGTAACATTAAAAATTAATTTAAAAATTGCAAAAAAAAAAAAAAGCCTATTTAGTCTATAGTGCAGTGGGGGAATTCCTACCTTGCATTTAGTCGGTAGTGCAGTGGGGGAATTCCTACCTTGCATATAAAATGCTGCTGGTTCAAGTCTGTACACCTCCTAAGAGAAGGGATCCAGGGAGAATTACAGCAAGCAGCTAATGCCTTATAAGGGGGAATGTATAGACTGAGTTTCTACTGCTTTGTTTTCCAGCTTTTGGATTTTTTTTCTTTCTTTTTCCTTTGTTTTATTCACTAAAACTGAATACATCACCTGCTGAGGGCAGGGTGATTAATTGATGAGTACCAGCAGCCTGAGAAGGTCTCTAGCGGCCTAAGAGGGAAGGCTGTTTTTCCTGGGTTTCTTCTTTGTTTCTGTTTTGTTTCTTACTTATTGCTTTCCCTTTGTTACCTTTTTTTCTTTTACTTATTTTTTATCAATCCACTTTATTTCTATTCATTTCTTCATTTTTCTGTCTTCTAACTCTTGTTGCTTTTCTCCCTTTCCACCACTTCCTGTTTGGTCTTCATTTTTTCTTGTTCTCTCTCCTTTTTTTTCTTTCCTTCTATTCTCTTTGATCTGTCTGGCCTTTTAATTCACTCCATTTTTTCTCTCTATTTTTCTCTCTTGCTTTATTTTTTTCTACTCCACATCTTTTTATTCTTATTCCTTTGTATTTTTTATGATTTCTAATACATATTAATTCATTTTCTAGCACTTGCATGGTTCTTCCTCTAACATTTTTGTATTATTTATTTTTCATATTATTATTACTATTATTCTTTTTCCCTTATCTCTTTCCTTTTCTCTGGCCCTAATATTCTTTTCAAAAGAACACAGACAACTGCAAGGATATAGAATAAGAGGAATCAAGTATCAAAAACTAACCTTAGAGAAGCGGACTTGGCCCAGTGGTTAGGGCATCCGCCTACCACATGGGAGGTCTGCAGTTCAAACCCCAGGCCTCCTTGACCTGTGTGGAGCTGGCCCATGTGCAGTGCTGTTGCGCGCAAGGAGTGCCGTGCCACGCAGGGGTGTCCCCCGCGTAGGGGAGCCCCATGTGCAAGTAGTGTGCCCCGTAAGGAGAGTCACCCAGCGTGAAAGAAAGTGCAGCCTGCCCAAAAAATGGTGCCATCCACATGGAGAGCTGACACAGCAAGATGACACAACAAAAAGAAACACAGGTTCCCATGCTGCTGACAACAACAGAAGTGGACAAAAGAAGAACACACAGCAAACAGATGCAAAGAGCAGACAACTGGGGTGGGGGGGAAGAAGAGAGAAATAAAGAAAGAAAGAAAATCTTAAAAAAAAAAAAAAAAACCAACCTTACCATAAACAATGAAACAACAAAATAAAACCCAGGTATAAAGAGAAGCTGACCAACCAAACAAGCCCATCAAGATAAACAGATGCTGAGACACCAACAAAAAATTACAAGCCATAATAAGAAACAGGAAGATATGGCTCAGTCTAACGAACAAACTGAAAAACAGGAAGAGATGCAGAATGTGGAACAACTTATCAAGGATGTCCAAACAAATATCATGAATCAGCTTAATGAAGTGAAGGAAGAGATAAAGGATATTAAGAAGACATTGGGGGGACATATTGAAGAAATTGTAAACATGCATAAAAAGATAACAGACATGATGGTGATGAATAGCACAAAGCAAAAAATGAAAAATACACTGGAAGCATATAACAGCAGATTTGAACAGGGAGAGGAAAGAATCAGCAATGTAGAAGACAGTACATCTGAAATCAGACAGACAGTAGAACGATAGATAAAAAGATAGAAAAAATCCAGCAGGGACTTTGGGATTCGAATGACAATGTGAAATGCACAAACATATGCATTATAGGCATGCCAGAGGGAGAAGAGAAGGGAAAGGGAGCAGAAGGAGTATTGGAAGAAATAATGGCTGAAAATTTCCCAACTCCACTGAGGGACAAGGATGTAAATGTCCAGGAAATGCAGCACTCCTCAAATAGTAAAAATCCTAACAGGCCAAGCCCAAGACATTGTCAATTGTCTGATGCCAAGACAAAGAGAGAATACTGAAAGCAGCAAGAGAAAAGAGATCCATCCCATACAAGGGAAACTCAATAAGATTAAGTGCTGATTTCTCATATAAAACCATAGAGGCAAGAAGGCAATGGTCTAATATAGTTAAGGTGATAAAAGAAACAAACTTCCAGCCAAGAATTCTCTATCCAGCAAAGATGGCATTCAAAAATGAGAGAGAATTCAAAATATTCACAGAACAGAAAATAAGAGAGTTTGTCAATAAGAAACCTGCCCTTCAAGGAATACCAAAAGGAGTTCTGCATGTTGAAAGGAATAAACAGGAGACAGCGAGTTGGAGGAGAGTGTAGAAATAACTAAAAAAGATAAAAAGAAATAAAAGCAGCATGGCATAAATAAACCTAAAGAAAACATGGTTAATATAATTAATTCCTTGACAGTAATAACACTGAATGTTAATGGAGTAAACTCTCCAGTCGAGACATAGATTGGCAGAATGGATAAGGAAATATAACCCATCTATATGTTGTCTACAAGAGACTCACCTTTGACCCAGGGAGACAAGGAGGCTGAAAGTGAATGGTTGGGAAACAATTTTACATGCAAACAATACTCAGAAAAGGGCAGGAGTAGCTATACTAATATCAGAAAAAATAAACTTTGAATGCAAAACTATTGTAAGAGACAATGAAGGACACTATATATTAATAAAAGGGATAATCTATCAAAAAGAAAGAGCAATCATAAACATTTATGCACCTAATCAGGGCCCCTCAAAATACATGAGGCAAACATTGGAAAAACTGAGTGGAGAAACAGATGCCTCTACAATTATAGTGAGGGACTTTAATACACCATTATCACCATTAGACAGAACATATCAACAAAGGAACAGTAAAGAAACAGAGACCATGAATAATACATTAGAGGATTTGGGGTGACTGAGTTGTTCTACATGATCTTGCAATGATGGGTATAGGCCATCTTAAATTTCATCAAAATTTATAAAAATGTATGGTCCAAAATGTAAACCATAATGTAAATCATTGACCATGGTTAGTAACAATGTTTTAAAATATTTGTACATCAATTGTAACAAATATACCATCCACACATAAAATGTTACTAATAGGGAAAAGGGGGAAAGTGGGGAGGATATTGGGTATATGAGAATTCCCTATATTCTATTTGTGACTTTTCTGTAACCTAAACTTTTTAAAGACAAAATGAAAATTAAAAAGACATGGAGGAATAAACAGAAGAAAATGTCACTTTGCATACAAAACAACAGATCTTACAGTGATGAAAGACATAATTCAAAAAAAGTTTATATTTTTGTTATTATTATTCCAATTTTTAAAATACATAATTTTTTGTATTTTCTCATTTTTAAGACTATCATTATTATTTAATTTTCTTATTAATGGCATTTGGTTATTTTGTTGCCTTCATTTTTTAAGAAGTTTTGGATCACAGAGGGTTTCAACTATATCAGGGGAGGATCGTTGATGTGGGGTGTCAGTGATGGGGGATACATGGGAGGAGGTTCACCTGGGGCATACCTATAAGGCATATAAATGTGTTCATGTGTTCATGGGGCATTGTCACAGTGGGTGGAGATTCAAACAGTAACCAAAAGAATATCAAATTCCCATCCTGGGAAGCTCAGCTACATTCTCTAATGGAACAGTAAGAATCCCTTCAGTACAGGAGCAGGGACTAGTGAAGGAGGATGGTTCCATTAATGGGCCCTTGATATTGATAACTATACTTATGAACCTTTACTTTTGAAATTGAAACTTAGCCTACTATAATAGAGTGCCTAAGAGTTACCTCCTGAGAGCCTCCTTGTTACTCAAATGTGGCCTCTTTCTAAGCCAAACTCAGCATATGCATACAAATGCATTACCTTCCCCCAGCATAGGACATGACCCCCAGGAATGAGCCTACCTGACACCAAGGGCTTACTACCAAGCACCAACTAGGAATGCAACTGTAAAAAGACCTTAACAAAAAGGGGGAAAAGGTAAAGACAAATGAGTTTTATGGCTAAGAAAATTCAAACTAAGTTGGGAGGTAATTCCAGAAGTTATGCTTACGCACATCACAGCAGGAGCTCATTGACTGCCAAAGTAAATACTACCTCAAATAGCAGGGCTCCTGAGGGTCTGGTAACATCCAGAAACTATAGGGAGGGCAGACAGCTCAGGTGTTTCATGCCCTGCCAGTGGGCCCTACTTGGGAATTTATGCTCCCCAGTGTGACAGAGTTGGACTCAGTTGTGGTTTTCCTACCCATGGCTCTTTTGCCCCTTCTATTTGAACCTACAGTTAATACTAGAGTTGATAGGTACACATACAAGAGACTTAAATCTTTGGGCTGTCCATGTGCAAGCTGGGCCCTAACTCTCAGCAGAGTTGCAACACAGGCTGTCCATTTTATTGGACTCACCCAGGACAACTAACAAGGAGATGATGATGGACAATAATCATCCCAAGGAACAGAGTGAGTCTGAAACTGTAAGTAAGATAGTCCCATCCATCTACCATATGGGATTTAATCCCCCTGTCAATTAGAGGTGGAGTGGGCATCACCATCCCATAATCCTCAGGATTGGGGAATAAATGATGGACTAGAGTAGACATACTGGTATTCTAGTATAGACTTACTGTGATTCTAGCAATGGAAGAATGTATATCATTGATGTGGAGGAGTGGCCACTGGAGGTTCTGAGGGGAGGGAGAAGGAAAAACAGGTGTAATATGGGGGCATTTTCAGGACATTGGAATTATCCTGAATGGCATTGGAATGACATTGCCTTAACTTAAAAATTTGTGTGGGAGACAGTGCAAACTACAGTGTAAATTATAATCCATGCTTAGTGGCAATGCTCCAAAATGTGTTCATCAATTGTAACAAATGTACCACACTAGTGAAGGATGTTGTTAATGTGGGAAAATGTGGAAGGGGTAAGGAGCAGGGTATATGGGAATTCCTATATTTTTTATGTAACATTTATGTAATCTAAGTATCTTTAATATAAAAAATTTAAAAATACTTGAAGAAAAGCAAAAAAAAAAAAAAGAAAGAAAGAAAAGATCAAGGTTCTTAGCCTCCAGGCAGGAAGCTTTATCACATTGATCTCATCCGAGTCGCAACAGATACACTCTGACCAGGCATTGAACTGAGAGCTGCCAAAGTGCCCATCTGCTGGCAGACCAAGGAAGTGTACTTGAGAAAATTAAAAACAAGTGAGAGATGCTTTTTTCAGCCTCTATAGCTTCCCTCTCCAAGGTCCAAGAAAGCAGTGTGCAACCAATTTCTGGGTCCAGGGCTCAGTTTTGAGTAACTAGCAGGGGCAATCCTAACAATCCAGGTCAAGCCAAGAATCAAAGAGCAGCAGTAACACACAGCCTTCCACCACTAAATCCCTACAAGAGAAAAAAATGAGCATCTGAATAAACTACATCTTGATCAGATGCCTAAACATCAACAAAAAATTACAAGCCATACTAAGAAAATGGGAGACATGGCCCAAGAAAAGGAATATATCAAAGCCCCAGAAGAGACACAGGATTTGAGAGAACTAATTAGCAAGAAATTTCAAAAAACAAATTTCCAAAATCAAATCAATGAGTTAAAGACAATATGGCTAAAGAGATAAATGACATCAAGAAGACATTGAGTGAGCACAAAGAAGAATTTGAAATCCTGAACAGAAAAAAAAATGTAACAGAGCTCATGAGAATGAAAGACATAAATGTGAGATCAAAAACACATTAGACAACCCCAGGTATTGGTTCTTCTGAGGGCTACAGAGACCCACAGGTTCTATGATCATGGCAGATGGAGTTCAGTGCCATGTCAGTTGGCCCTACTTTGGAGTTTGTGTTTCGGTGTGATGGAGCTAGACTCAGATGTGATTTTTGTCCACAAGTCTCTCCTGTTACTTTTACTGGAACTGTAGTTTGATGCTGGGGTTTAATGTATACCCAGGAGACCTGAATCTCTAGACTGACCATGTGATAGCCAGGCCCTGAGCCTCAACAGACTTGCACCTCCTACACTCTGGTTTATTGGACTTACCCCACTCAGCTAACATGGAGGTGAAGAAGGTCAACCACCACACCAGGGAGCCAAGAGTGCCTACAACTGAAAGCAGGAGAATTGCATCCAGCATCCATGCAGAAACTAAGCCCCCTCTTGATATAGATGTGGAGTGGACATAACCATTCTAAGGTCCACAGGATGGAGGAATATAGTATGGATTAGATTGGACTTACTGATATTCTATTCATGAACTATTGTGATTAGTAATAGAAGAAAATGTGGCACTGGTGTGGAGAAAGTGGCCATGGTGGCTGCTGGGGGTAGGGAGTGGGAGGAAGAGATGTGATGTGGGGGTGTTTTCAGGACTTGGAGTTGTCTTGGGTGGAGCTGCAGGGAAGTTACCAGACATTGTATGTCCTCCCATGGCCCACTGGGTGGACTGTGGGAGAGTGTGGACTATGATGTGGACCATTGACCATGAGGTGCAGTCGTGCTCAGAGATGTATTTACCAAATGCAATGAATGTCTCATGATGATGGAGGAGGAGTGGGGTGAAGGGGGTGGGGGATATATGGGGACCTCATATTTTTTTAATGTAACATTAAAAAAATAAAGACAAAAAATAAAAAATAAAAAAAATAAAAACTATTAATGCTTCAAAAAAAAAAAAAAAAGAACACATTAGAGAGAAGGAGATGTGGCTCAAGTGACAGAGCTTCTGCCTACCATATGAGAGGACCTGGGTTTGATCCATGGGGCCTCCTGGTGAAAAAGAAGAGAAAGCATGTCCATGCAGCAAGCCGGTACCCATGCAAGTGTCTGCATGGTGAGCCAGTGCCCACACAAGTGCCAGCATGAGTGCCCACATGGTTAGCCAGTGCTCCATGCAAGTGAGTCACACAGTAAGATGATGATGCATCAAAACAGAGACAAGGGGAGAGTCAGGTGAAGCACAGCAGAAACCAGGAACTGAGGTGGTGCTGTTGACAGCGAAGCTCTCTCCTCATCAGAGGTTTCCAGGATTGAATCCCAGTGAATCCAAGAGGAGAGAAAATGAGAAGATAGCACAGACAGAAAAAACAGCAGGGCAGGAGGAGGGGAAGGGGAGAAAATAAATAAATAAATAAATCTTTTTTAAAAAGCACATTAGAAGCATACAACAGCAGATTTGAAATGATAGAAGAAAGAATAAGTGATACAGAAGACAGAACAACTGAAATTGAAGAGAGAAAAGAATGAAAAAATATTGAGCAGTGACTCAGAGAGTTGAATGACAACATGAAATAAAACAACATATGTGGGAAGCAGACTTGGCCCAGTGGTTAGGGCATCTGTCTACCACATGGGAGGTCTGTGGTTCAAACCCCAGGCCTCCTTGATCTGGGTGGAGCTGGCCTACACGTAGCACTGATGCGTGCAAGGAGTGCTGTGCCACGCAGGGGTGTACCCGTACAGGGGAGCCCCATGCCAAGGAGTGCACCCCATAAGAAGAGCTGCCCAGCGCAAAAGAAAGTTCAGCCTGCCCAGGAATGGCACTGCACACACAGAGAGCTGACACAACAAGATGACGCAACCAAAAGAAACACAGATTCCCGTGCCACTGACAACAACAGAAGCAGACAAAGAACACGCAGCAAATACACACAGAGAACAGACAACTGGGGTGGGGGGGGGGAGAAGGGGAGAGAAATAAATAAATAAATCCTTTTTTTAAAAAAAATATGTATCATGGGAGTTTCAAAAGGAGAAGAGAAGGGAAAGGGGGCAGAAAGAGTATTTGAGAAAATGATAGCTGAAAATTTACCAACTCTCATGAAAGATATGAACTTACAAGTCCAAGAAGCACACCATACCCCAACCAAAATAAATCCAAATAGGCCTACTCCAAGCCACATACTACCCAGAATGTCAAAGATAAAAAAAAAAATTCTCAGAACAACAAGCAAGAAGCAAACAGTCTCATACAAGGAATGCCCAGTAGACTTAGTGCAGCTTTTTCTTCAGAAACCATGGAGGCAAGAAGACAGTGGTAAGATACAATTAGGATACCAAAAGAGAAAAAATGCCAGCCAAGAATTCTTTATCCAGCAAAATTGTTCTTCAAATATGAAGGTGAGTAGAAAATATTCACAAACAAAGAGAAACTAAGAGAGTTTGCAAAACAGAATCAGCCTTTGCAGGAAATATTAAGGAAGTCTTAGAACCTGAAATAAAAAGACAGAAGAGAGAAGGCTGGAGGAGACTATAGAAGAAAGAATAGAGAAAGGATAACCAAAAGAGTAAAAAGACAGACAAAAATATGGTATGACACATGAAAACCAAAGAATAAAATGATGCAAGTAAATAACACATTTAAAGTAATATCATTGAATGTGAATGGATTAAATTACCCAGTCAAAAGATACAAGTGATAAAATTGATTAAAAAAACACAAGCTATTGTATTAATCAGCCAAAGGGGTACTGAGGCAAAATACCAGAAATTGGTTGGTTTTGGTTTTTTTTTTTAAGATTTATTTATTTCTCTCCCCTTCCCCTCCACGCTCATTGTCTGCTCTCTGTGTCCATTGCTTTGTGTTCTGCTGTGTCTACTTGCACTCTTGGCTGCACTGGGAAACTGTGTCTCTCTTTTGTTGCATCATCTTGCTGCATCACCTCTCCATGTGTGCAGCACCACTCCTGGGTGGGCTGCACTTTTTTCATGCAGGGTGGCTCTTCTTGAGGGGCACACTCCTTGCACGTGGGGAACCCCTACACAGGGGCACCCCTTCATGACACGGCACTCCTTGCACATGGCAGCTCTATGTAGGCCAGCTCACCACGTGGGTCAGGAAACCCTGGGTAACAAACCCTGGACCCTCCCATATAGTAGGCAGACACTATCAGTTGAGCCATGTCTACTTCCCTGGTTGGTTTTTATAAAGGGTATTTATTTGGGGTAGCATCTTACAGTTAGCATGCCATACACTTCCCTCACCAAAGTTTTTGCCATGTGTTGGAGCAAGATAGCTGCTGCTATCTGTCAGAGTTCAGGCTTTCTGGGTTCCTCTCTTCCCAGGGCTTGCTTCTCTCTAGTCTCAGGGTTCCTCTCTTCCTGGTTCTTGCTTCTCTTTCCTCACAACCAAGCTCCTCTGTGTGCTTACTTCCTGGGGCTCCAGCTCAAGACTCCAATACCAAAACTCCAACATCAAAACTCCAACCTCCCTTCTCTGTGGTGTGGTTTTTCTGTGTGTCCCCACCCACCAAGATTCAACATCTTACTGACGTTGTCCAATCAAAGCCTTAATCATTATTTAATCAAGGTAAAGCAAAACTTCTAAATCCAATATACTCTAATATTCCCAGAGGGACAGACCAGTTTTCAAACATAATCCAATATTTCTTTTTGGAATTCATCAATAATATCAAACTGCTATACTCCACCCTTTGAATTTCAAAAAGACATTACAAGAGTAAAAAAATAAATAAAAACAAACCCTAATTCAGTAGCAATGCTAAGTATAAATCACATCATAATCAGTTTAAAGAAATACAGTTTGTCTTGGGGCAAAGTACTGTCAGCTATGGACCTCTGAAACTTACAAAACAATTTAGCTGCTTCCAACACACAAATGGACAAAGGATAAGCTTTCTCATTACAATAATGAGAATTTGGGAGGGAAACATGAGTTATGGGTTCAGAACAGTTCAGTAAACATACGAGGCATCCTACATTCGATTTCAAAGTCTGAGAGTCATTCTTAAGATGATGATTCCTTCACCTTGAGGCCACATGGGGACCCACCGTTTCCACAGGCTTGCCCAATGGCCATTTTCTTGGTTACACCCTCATCAAGCATCCGGGTGGTGACCAAGCTCTAGACCTCTCCCTCCAAGAGGGTTGGGGATATTGCCACACCTTACCCAATCTTTGATTTAGAGACTTTACCCACCTAGTACAGTGAAGTGAAGACAACAGCCTCCTTAACCTTTGGCACGTAGGCTCAACCCTCTCAGAGCAATGAGTTTACTACCTGGCCTTCCCTAATCTATGGGGACAGGCCCACCCCTCTCAGATTTATTGGGCATCAACCTCAACCTCCCTAATCACTGAGGAAAGCCCTCTGACCTCTCTGTAATCTGGTGGCAAGGTTCTCCCCGAACATTGGGTGGGACTATCAACCCTCTTCACCTGCAGGGGCAAACTCACCCCCTCTGTACACATGGGTGCGGTTCCTCTCTTGGCCCAAGGTGATGTCTTAACCCCAGATCTCAATTTTCATGGTTTTCTTCTTAAAGTTGTTTCTCCTTCAATTTCTCCTTTCCATGTCCCTTCTAGTCCAAGCTGACAGTGGTTTTGTTCATACAGCTCTCTCAAAAAGCTTATTGGTTTAGCATACAAGATGCAGGGGTCCCAGCAATAAGACAGTAAGACTTTCCACAAGTTTTTCCAAGATAACCGCAGTTTCAATATTGATTTACAAGTTCCAAGTTTAGTTAAGTTCTCAAATGGAGCACTATCATCTGGGAGCTTTATTTCCGGAGGTTTAGAATTTCCAGAATCACTTTCTGTTTTCTTTGTGCCCAATAGTTCACTCCACAGCTTATCTCTTTCATCCAGCATTTTGCTATAAGCTGTAAGGGGAAGCCAAGTCACATTCTCTGTGTTTACCTTGGAAAGTTCTTCAGCTAAATGCCGAGGCTTGCCACTTTCAAATTCTGTCTCCCATAAAACACCAGGAATAATCTTGCTAAGTTCTCTGTGACTTTAAAACACAGATTGCCTTTCCTCCATTTCCCATTAATAGATTCATCATTTACTTCTAAGGTATCATAAAAAGTCTCTTCAACATCCATATTACTAACAACAGGCTCTTCAAAGCAATCTAGGATTTTTCCATCAAGTGTCTCACAATTCCTCAAAAAAGTGCCCCTTACCCATTTATAAAACCATTCCAGCATTTTGGTAATTGCAAAAGCATTACTCCACTCCTGGTACCAAATTCTGTATTAGTCAGCCAAAGGGGTGCTGATGCAAAATACCAGAAATTGGTTGGTTTTTATAAAGGGTATTTATTGAGGTAGAAGCTTACAGTTACCAGGCCACAAAGAATTAGTTTCTTCCCTCATCAAAGTCTTGCCATGTGTTGGAGCAAGATGACTGCTGATGTCTGCCAGGGTTCAGGCTTTCTGGGCTCATCTATTCCCAGGACTTGCTTCTCTTTCCTCACAACCAAGCTCCTCTGTTTGCTTACCTCCCAGGCTCCAGCTCAAGACTCCAACATCATGAAAGTGAAACATCATGAAAGTAAAAGGTTGGAAAAAAGATACTCCATGCACATAGTAACCAAAAAAGAGCAGGAGTAACTATACTAATATTGGACAAAACACTTTAAATGCAAAAAAATTTATAAGAGATACAGAAAGCCATTATATATTTAAAAACTGACAATACACCCAGAAGATATAACAGTTAAGTATCTATGCACCTAACCAGGGTGCCCCAAAATACATGAGACAAACTCTGGCAAAACTGAAGGGAGAAATAGACATCTCTACAATAATCATTGGAGACTTCAACACCCCACTCACATCATTAGAAAGAACTACTGGACAGAAGATCAACAAGGAAACAGAGAACTTGAGCAATATGATAAACGAGTTAGACCTATCAGAAGTATATAGAAAACTACATCCAAACTCAGCAGGTTATAAATTCTTCTCAAGTGCCCATGGATCTTTCTCAAGGACAAACCACATGTTAGGGCACAATACAGCTCTCAGTAAATATTAAAAGATTGAAATTACACAAAGTACCTTCTCAGATCATATTGAAATGGCACTGGAAATTGTTGGAGAAGCTTAAGACAGCACTTGCCTTCAGCAATATCAAAGAGCACATAATGGCTGCCAGAGCTGATACAGTAATGGTCTACAGTATACTCAGCCTTCTTCACGGAAGAAGGTTCGTGCCCTTTCTCGCAGTTACCACCCAGCCAACACCTCAGGCAGTCAGTGCGACCACCAATCAGTAATTGCCTCTTAACCTTACTTCTGCTATTTCCCTCAGTAACAGCCAGAACCAATCACCTTACCTCTGCCACTTCCCCCAGCAACAGCAGCTGCCAATCCCAGACCGCCACCTATCCTTACCCGCCACCCTCCCGCCTCCCTAGAGTATATATGCTCAGCCCCTTCAATAACATTTTGCAGCTTGCAGCTTGATCTGAACTCTGTCTGGCTGTCATCCTTCGTGTCTCTTGTCCCATAACATTCCTCCCTGACCAGTACTAGAGCCCCCGTTAGTGTACCGCGGGCCGGGACGAACTTCACAGCTGGCGCCCAACGTGGGGCTCGACGGCCACGCCAGGACAGGAACGCCGCTTCACCAGCAAGGGAGAGCGCTCAGCCGCTCTCAGCCGAGGAAAAGGCCACTCTTCAGCGGTGGAAAAGGAGATTAACAAAAAACTTCACAAGAAAACTTCGGAACAGGTAAGCCCCCACCCTCATTATGGGACAAGGATGCTCCACTCACCTGTTGTTTATTAGTCAAGTAAAGGAAGCCCTCAAGACATGAGAGTTAAAGTCAAGAAAAAGGATCTTATTTGTTTCTTTGATTTCATACTCAGAACCTGCCCTTGGTTTCCCCAGGAGGGCACTATCGATCAAAGGTGCTGGGAGAGGGTAGGAGACTGTTTAAATGACTATTATAGAACATTTGGTCCAGAAAAGATTCCGGTAACAGTCTTTAACTATTGGCAGTTGATTTATGATATGTTGAAAGTCACCCCTCTTGCCCCAGATATTAAAAACATTATCAAAGAAGGAGAAAATACCTTAAAACTACATTCCCGCCCCGCTTCAGTCGGCAGTGCCCCAGATAGAAACATTATCAAAGAAGGAGAAAATATCTTAAAACTACATTCCCGTCCCGCCTCAGTCTGTAGCTCCATTACCATCGACATGCCCGAAGAGCCACCAATTAGCCCTACCGCCCCCCCCACTCACTCCTTGAGCGCCCCAGAAACTTCCCATAATGCCTTAGAAGGCGCAGATTCTAAAAACGGCGGCGTCTCCTATCAAAAGGGTGAGCCGCGTCACCTCCCAGCCTTCCACCCCCTCCCCTTATGCGGTCACCCTGCAGCCAACTTTACACCCGCCCTGGAATTTACACCCACCCCTCCTCTACCCGGCGGCAATTAAATCGCCGCTGCCCTTGCATGAAGCCATTGCCGCCTTTAAAGATTCCCTCACCCGGCAACTTGAGCAAGCCACTGAACTGCTCGCCGGTGTTCAGTTAGCCACCCAAAGCGTTTTATCTCTTACATTTCCCAAAACTGCAACACTTGCCTTCCCGGTCACCAGAAGCCAGGCCCGACAACCGCCCGCCTCCTCTAGTGAAGCCCACCAACGCTCTGGTGCCCAGGATGGCGACCAAGAACAACCTGATTCAAACGCACAAAATGGCAACGCGCCAGCAGACCATGAATCCCAAGATGGCAATCATGACGAAAATGGCAGTGAGGCCAATTCCCATTCTGGCTCTGGATCAGAGGGCGAAGACGCCCCTGAAAGTACCCCCCCCCCTTCCAGGTCCGCGGCTAAATACTAACTCCTTAGTCTGAAATATTTAGAAAAACTAAAGAAAGCAGTACACTCCTATGGCGCTACTGCCCCTTTCACACTTGCTCTTCTCGAAAGATTAAGAGATCAAGAGCTTGTGCCTAATGACTGGTTTCGGCTAGCCAGAGCAGCCTTAACTGGTGGCGATTTTCTGTTATGGAAATCTGAATATGAAGAGAATAGTAAAAATTTCGCTGCCCGTAATATCCGTAAGGCTGACTCTAAAGATTGGACACTAAAAAGGTTTTTAGGTCAAAAACCCTACCAAACTAATCAGAAGCAGGCTCAATTTAGTTCTGGCCTCCTTGCCCAAGTACAAACGGCCGCGCTTAAAGCCTGGAAAAAACTTCCTCAAAAAGGCACTACTACTTCCTCACTTGCCAAAGTACAGCAGGGTGCCGAGGAGCCATGCCCTGAGTTCCTTAGCCGCTTACAAAGCACCGCAGAGCGCCTGTTTGGAGATAGTGAAAGCGAAAGTGACTTTATTAAACATCTGGATTTGGAAAACGCTAACGTTGCATGTCAGGCTGCCATTCGTCCTTTCCGCAATACCGACCTCAGCAATTACATAAAACTTTGTGCCAATATTGGACCTACCCAAACCCTTGGGCTAGCCATCGGCGCAGCCTTTCAAGATCTAAAAAAGAGTCTAGATAGTCCCCCGGTGCGCTTTACCTATAAGCAACCTGGTCATTTTGCTAAACACTGCCCCAATAAAACCGCCTCCCGCCCCCTCACCACTCCTTTAAGCAATAACAAGGTCAAGCGCCTGTCCTCTATTTGCCCACGATGTAGAAAGGGCTTCCACTGGGCGTCTGAGTGTCAATCCCAAACAGACATTAATAATCAACCCCTCAAACCTCGGTGGCAGGGAAACTACCAGCGGGGCCAGCCTCAGGCCCTAGCCAAAACAAACCCAGGGGCAAGGCGGTTTGTTCAACCATCCCCACCCACAATACCTGCACTCCCAACTATCCACCACGCTGCAGCAGTATCTCCGACTTATGGAGGGCAACAGCAGGAAGCGCAGGAAGGGACCTCTGTGCCGCCTCCGAGGCAATACTAACTCCGGATTCCAGTCCCCTCCTCATATCAACAGGCGTTTATGGTCCATTACCCCCAAATACTTTTGGCCTCATTCTAGGGAGGGCCAGCACCTCCCTACAAGGAATTCAGGTCTTTTCAGGCGTGCTAAGCAGTGATTTCAGAGGCGAAGTAAAAATAATTGCAGCCACTTCAAATAACATAATCCCCGTTCCCACCGGCACCCGGATAGCGCAGCTTATCATTCTCCCTATTCAACATGTTAACTCAAATTTCAAAAAGCTTCAGCGCTCCACTGAAGGCCCTGGCTCCTCTGATATTTACTGGGCACAGGCTATAACCCATAACCGGCCCACCCTAAAATTAAATTTGAATGGTAAATCTTTTGAAGGCATACTGGACACAGGGGCTGATGCCACAATTGTTTCTTCAAATCACTGGCCCAAATCCTGGCCCCTCACTGCCACTGTCACTCATCTGCAGGGAATAGGCAAGGCCATCAACCCCCTTCAAAGTTCGCAAACCCTAACATGGGAAGATAATGAAGGGAATAAGGGCACGGCTGTTCCATATGTCCTTCCCAATCTCCCTGTTAATTTGTGAGGTAGAGATATCCTTACCCAAATGAAAGTCTTTATGTGCAATATATACCAATAATACCATCGCTGCTCAAATGCTTAAAATGGATTTCCTCCCTGGCAAAGGCTTGGGCAAAAATAACCAAGGGATTAAACAACCCATTTCTTTAAAACCTAATACAAACAAAACAGGACTTGGGTTCTCACAGGATTTAACATAATGGCCGTTGACATCCCTGTACCCCATGCTGAAAAAATCTCCTGGAAAATTACACAGCCAGTATGGGTTGATCAATGGCCTCTAACCCTAGAAAAAACCCTAGCAGCCATAGAGTTAGTACAGGAACAGCTTGCTGCTGGACACATCGAGCCTACCCAGTCCCCTTGGAATACCCCCATTTTTGTCATAAAAAAGAAATCAGGCAAGTGGAGATTATTACAAGACTTGCGGGCCGTAAATAAAGCTATGGTCCCCATGGGAGCCTTACAACCTGGTGTCCCTTCGCCAGTGGCTATCCCTTCGAACTTTCACAAAATAGTTATAGATTTAAAAGATTGTTTTTTCTCCATACCCCTCCACCCTGAGGACAGGCTACATTTTGCCTTTAGTGTTCCTCAAATCAATTTTCAAGGCCCAATGCCCCGATTTCAATGGAAAGTCTTACCACAGGGCATGGCCAACAGCCCCACCTTGTGTCAAAAATTTGTTGCTGCAGCCATTAACCCAATTAGGCAATCTTGGCCGCAAATCTACATTCTTCATTACACGGACGACATCTTGTTAGCAAGCCCAGACTTGTCCAAGTTACATTCCTGCTATCAAAGCCTTCTTAAACACCTAACCGCAAAAGGTCTTCTAATAGCCCCTGACAAAGTACAAACCTCAGATCCTTTCTCTTATCTCGGATTTGAACTTTGGGACCAGCAAGTTTTAACGCCCCGCATTAAACTGCGAACCTCCCATTTACTAACGTTACACGATTTTCAAAAACTTTTAGGAGATATTCAATGGCTCCGCCCTACCTCAAGTTGCCCACTGAAACACTAACCCCGCTCAATAGCATTTTGAGGGGAGACACTAGCCCCTCCTCTCGCAGAACCCTAACCCCAGAAGCAATGCAAGCGCTTGATGCTGTCAATCAGGCTATACAAAATCAAACTTGCTATCAAATAGACTACTGCCGCCCTTTAACATTTGTAGTCCTGGCCACCACCCACACACCTACGGGCGTTTTCTGGCAGTCCTATCAGGATCAGCAAAACGGGCAAGGCCGCCCATTACTCTGGATTCACCTCCCAGCTGCTCCTCCAAGAGTATTGTCGCCATACATTTTTCTCATAGCTACCCTTATAACTAAAGGCAGGCAAACCAGCCGCCAGCTTTTTGGTAAAGACCCAGATTCCCTCATCGTTCCATACACTCAAGATCAAATTAATTGGCTTTTCCAAACTAATGATGATTGGGCTATCGCATGTTCCTCCTTTGCAGGTGACATCGACAATCATTATCCAGCTAACCCGTTAATCCAGTTTGCCAAAATCCACCCATTTATCTTCCCAAGAGTCACTAAGACAAGGCCCATTAACTCAGCCCCTTTAGTTTTTACTGACGGCTCAGCAAATGGGACTGCCGCCTACGTCATCCAAAACCAAGTGTTTTCCATACCCTCCCCCTATACTTCAGCTCAGCTCGTTGAACTCCATGCAGTCCTACAAGTCTTTTCCCGCCTCCAGGATCAACCCTTTAACTTGTACACTGATAGCGCGTATATAGCTCATTCAGTTCCCCTATTAGAAACAACCCCCTTTATTAAAGCATCCACTAACGCAGTTCCCCTATTCTCAAAACTCCAAAGAACAATCCTTAAACGACAGCACCCTTTCTTTATAGGACACCTCCGTGCCCACCAAAACTTACCAGGCCCCCTAGCAGAAGGTAACGCACTAGCAGATGCAGCCACTCAACTAGCAGGCTTCGCACTCTCTCCCCCCCACTAACTTTAGCCTCCCAAGCCCATGCTCAACATCACTTAAATGCAAACACTCTCCACCAAAAATTTGGCATTACCAGGGAGCAAGCAAGAGAAATTGTCAAAGCTTGTAAGAATTGTGTAACTCAATTACCAGCTCCCCATGTAGGAGTTAATCCCAGGGGCATTATTCCAAATGAAATCTGGCAGATGGACGTTACCCACGTTACTAGCTTTGGGCAACAAAAATACGTTCATGTCTGCATCGACACTTATAGTGGCTTCATCACAGCTAGCTTACAGTCAGGAGAAGCCTCTAAACATGTTATATCCCATTTATTGCAGTGCTTCACCATCTTAGGTCAGCCTAAAACCATTAAAACAGATAATGGACCTGGGTATACTGGAAAAATTTTCAAACATTCTGTCAACAATTGCAAATTAACCACATCACAGGAATACCTTATAACCCCCAAGGCCAGGGAATAATAGAGCAAGCACATCTCACGTTAAAAAACACTCTAAGCCATTTAACTGAAAGCA
The DNA here is from genome assembly GCF_030445035.2 of Dasypus novemcinctus. Lineage (NCBI taxonomy): Eukaryota > Metazoa > Chordata > Mammalia > Cingulata > Dasypodidae > Dasypus > Dasypus novemcinctus. The sequence goes on from NC_080686.1 coordinate 93,200,034, forward strand.
CTCTCGGTCTCTCCAAACAATGACCGCGAGACCTTCTACACCATGCCCTTTTCGTTAACTTCTTAACCCTGGATATTAATGGGCAATCTGCAGCCGATAGGCATTGGCATCCTACCACACAGATGCAGCAAGCCACCGTTATGTGGCGCAACCCTTTAACATCACAATGGCATGGGCCTGACCCTGTAATCATTTGGGGACCAGGCTCTGCCTGTATATATGATCAAAAAGAGGATGGCCCTCGTTGGCTTCCTGAACGATTAATAAGGCAGGTTAATCCTCCTCTTCGAAATCAAACTCATACTAACCCTTCCAGGGAGGAAGCCTCCCCCTGAGAAAAAAATTTTTTTTCTCCTCTTCCTTCCCAGCCTTCTCAGCAACCCAAAAAGAACGCCTGTTCCCGCGGCAATCCACCTCGAGAAAGCTTTTCGCCTCAACCGACGACCAGGCAGTTTCCAACACCAGAGCGCCTCCACCTTGAGTATACACTTTCCAACCCCATCTTCCAAATGATTCTCTATTTCCTCCTTATATCTTTTTGCCTTATTAACAATATTTTCTGCTATCTGTCTAGCCACTGTCGCCCCGGAGGATTGGAACCTCGGCCAGCGACTTTTACTCGCCATTGCTTTCCTATCTGTCGTTTCCATATATACCTCATTCATTGTTTTTATCTCGCAATGATCCCGCCAAGCCTCTCCCTGTTCAGAGTCATCGCCCTCTTTCTCCTTTTCTTCCCCATTACTTTCACCAATCCCAGCCATCAGCCTTTTAACTGGACATTAAGCCTCTGGCAACAGGAAATAATCCTTCGTTACAATGTCACCTCAGGTCCCCCGTCTTTCACTGTTCCCGGGTGTACTCTCGCTAATCATCAGGGCTGCTGGGGGTCTAATCAAATTTATGGCCACTTCAACCATCTTATATCAGGCTACTACATCTGCCCTTCCTCGTCAGGTTCCTCCTCGCGTTCCTGCCACGATCCCGCACACTATTACTGTCCCTGTTGGGGGTGCGAATCCATAGCATTTGATGGTCGGGGGCCCCTAACCGGGACCCTCACCTTTCCGTGGTCGATCCCCAATGGCCTAACATCACCCTACTGGTAAAAAATCCCGATGACGCTCAATGGCTTAGTGGCCGCACATGGGGAATACAGCTCTATATGTCCAGTTATGACGATGGCTCCTTTTTCATTATAAAGAAAAACCAAGCCGCCTCCTCGCCGTCCTCAGTTCCAGTCGGCCCCAACCAGGTTCTCAATCCCCTCCCAACCACCCTCACGCCCCCGTCACCAAATATCTCTCATTCCAACGTTTCCTCCATCAACGCCTCCCTCCTCAACACCAATGCACTTCTCCTGCATAACCCACTGCTAGCCCTCCTTAACGCCACGTTTCTCTCTTTAAACTCCTCTAACCCCAACCGTACCCAACACTGCTGGCTGTGCTTCTCCTCTACATCTCCCTACTACGAAGCTGTAGCCACCAATGCCTCTTACAACACCTCTATAGACAGCAATCCCGCCTCCTGTAATTGGAAGCAAATGAAAATTGGACTCACAGTCCAGCTAGTCTCCCAGAGCGGGCTTTGTGTCACTAAGATTGGAGGCTCTATTGCCCCATACATGCATTCCCTTTGCAATATTACTGCCAATCCTCAGCCAAACGCAACATTTCTAATACCCCCCAATAATACAAAATGGCTGTGTTCCTCCACCGGACTAGGTGCAAACCCTTAATGCCACCCGTGAAACCTGTGTGCTTGCTATCATATTCCCCCGTATTCTCTTTCATGAAAATGATCAATTCTTTGACTCCTGGCAGCGTCACCTTCTACCAGTCTATGTACAAAAACGAGAAGTCATCACTGTCATCACAGTCGCTTCACTTCTAGGTCTCGCTGGAGCCGGCACTGGAATTGCAGCCCTCACCGCGCAACAGACATCTCTCTCCTCTATTAGGCGAGCCGTGGATGAAGATATAGCCCGCATCGAAACCTCCATCTCCCATCTAGAGAAATGCCTAAATTCATTGTCCGAGGTTGTCCTCCAAAACCGCAGAGGTCTAGACCTCCTCTTCCTTAAGGAGGGGTGGATTTGTGCTGCGTTAGGAGAAGAATGCTGTTTTTATGCCAATCATTCCGGCCTTATCAGAGACAATATGGCCCAGCTTAGAGAGGGACTAGCAAGGCGCAAAAGAGAAAGGGAGGCCCAAGGAAACCTCTCCTGGGGATTTAATGGAATCCTTCCTTACATTCTCCCCATACTAGGCCCCTTAGTAACCATACTCTTGATAATATCCTTTGTACCTTGGGCCATAAAAAGAATTGTACAACTAGTAAAAGATCAAATTGACTCCGCTCTGGGCAAGCCTATTCAAGTGCATTACCATCGACTCCATCTTGCTGACCAAGGCATATCCTCGAAATATCTGGACACTGTCCAGCCCCCTCCTATGGGAGCAGCATAAAACTGGAAAATATGCTCCTCACCAGGCAAGAACAACGCCTGAGCTGAGGTTGGTACCGCTGGGTGCGAGGCAAAGCACTGCAAAGGAGGGCCAAAACAAAAGGCTGTTGTCCAGCTCCTTGAGAAGTATGCCTCATTAGCATAGGGGTTCGCTCTGCGCAAAAGCAAGATTCGCTTAGTGCGAGTCCTAGTCCAAAATCCCCTCCCCAGAAAAACAGAGCCACAAACGGAATGGGGAATGAGGCCTCTACTTCCCCCAGCAGGTTAAAGCCAAAAGAATGCTCAACGAGCACTCTTCCTCCAAACCCTTTTAAAGAAAAAGGAAGGAGATGTTGGGGACGCTTAAGACAGCACTTGCCTTCAGCATTATCAAAGAGCACATAATGGCTGCCAGAGCTGATACAGTAACGGTCTACAGTATATTCAGCCTTCTTCACGGAAGAAGGTTCGCGCCCTTTCTCGCAGTTACCGCCCAGCCAACACCTCAGGCAGTCAGTGCGACCATCAATCAGTAATTGCTTCCTAACCTTACTTCTGCCATTTCCCCCAGCAACAGCCAGAACCAATCACCTTACCTCTGCCACTTCCCCCAGCAACAGCAGCTGCCAATCCCAGACCGCCACCTGTCCTTACCCGCCACCCCCCTCCTCCCTAGAGTATATATGCTCAGCCCCTTCAATAACATTTTGCAGCTTGCAGCTTGATCTGAACTCTGTCTGGCTGTCGTCCTTCGTGTCTCTTGTCCCATAACATTCCTCCCTGACCGGTACTAGAGCCCCCGTTAGTGTCCCGTGGGCCAGGATGACCTTCACAGGAAATCAATCACAGACAGGAAAAAAGTAAATTCACAAATGTGTGGAGGCTGAACAACACACTACTAAATAATCAGTGAGTCAAAGAAAAAATTGCAAGTGAAATCAGTAAATATATTGAGACAAATGAGAATGAGAACACAACATATCAAAACTTAAGGGATACAGTTAAGACAATCTTGAGAGAGAAATTTATAACCCTAAACACCTATATTAAAGAAGAAGAAAGAGCTAAACTCAAAGATTTAATTGAACAACTAGAGAAATTAGAAAAAGAACATCAAACCAATCCCAAAGCAAGCAGAAGGAAAGAAATAAGAAAGTTTAGAGCAGAAATAAATGAAACTGAGAACCAAAAAAAAAGAGAAAATAACAAAACCAAAAGCTGGTTCTTTGAGAAGATCAATAAAATCCACAAACCCATAGCTAGACTAACAGAGAAAGAAAGATGTAAATAAATACAATCAGAAATGAAAGGGGGGGAAATTATGGCCAACCCCACAGAAACAAAAAGGATATTAAGAGGATATTATGAGAAACTGTATGCCAACAAACTAGACAACCTAGATGAAATGGACAAATTCCTAGAATTGTACAAACAACCTACACTGATATTACAAGAAACACAAGAACTTAACAAACCAATCACATTTAAAGAGATGGAATCTGTCTTCAAATATCTCCCAGCAAAGTAAGATATAGGACCAGATGGCTTCACAGGTGAATTCTACCAAGCATTTTGAAAAGAACTAGCATCAATCCTGTTTAAACTCTTCCAAAAAATTAAAGAAGAGGGAAAATTACCCAACACTTTTTATGAAGTCAACATCACCCTAATACTAAAGCCAGATAAAGATATTACAAGAAAAGAAAACTATAGACCAATCTCTCTAATGAACATAGATGTGAAATTCTCAACAAAATACTTGCAAATAGAATCCAACAGCATATCAAAAGACATATACATCACGACCAAGTGAGATTTATTCCTAGTATGCAAGGCTGGTTCAACATAAGAAAATCAATCAACCTAATACACCACAGTAACAATACACGGCATTAGCAAATTGAAGAAAAAACTACATGATCATCTCATTTGATGCAGAAAAGGCATTTGACAAAATCCAGCATCCTCTTTTGATAGAAACTCTTCAAATGATCAGAATAGAAGGAAAATTCCTCAATATGATAAAAGACATATATGAAAAACCCACAGCCAATATCAAACTCCATGGGGAAAGGTTGAAAATTTTCCCTCTAAGATCCAGAGTAAGACAAGGATGCCCACTGTCACCATTGTTACTCAATATTACACTAAAAGCTCTAGCTGGGGCAATTAGGCAAGAAAAAAAATTAAAGGCATCTGAATAAGAAAAGAGGAAGTAAAACTCTCACTGTTTGTGGATAACATGATCCTGTATTTAGAAAATTCTGAAGTACCCATGACAAAACTACTTGAACTAATACATAAGTTCAGCAAAGTGACAGGATACAAGATCGACACACAAAAATCAGTAATGTTTTTGTCCACTAGTACTAAACAATCTGAATTGGAAATCAGGGGGGGGGGGGGGGATTCCATTTACAATAACAACAAAAAGACTCCAGTATCTAGGAGTTAATTTAACCAAGGAAGTATAGGACCTATATACAGAAAACTACAAAACAATGTTAAAACAAATCCAAAAAGACCTAAATAAATGGAAAGATAGTCCATGTTCATGGACTGGAAGAATAAATATTGTGAAGATGTCACTCTTACCCAAACTTTTTTTCTAGATTCATTGCAATACCAGTCAAAATTCCAACAGCCTCCAATACAGAATTAGAAAAGGCAATTGCCAAATTCATTTGGAAGGGAAAGTGCACCCAAATAGGCAAAAGCATTCTAAAAAAGAGGAGCAGCATGGGAGGAATTTCACTGCCTCACCTCGAAACATATTACAAAGCTACAGTGGTCAAAACAGCATGATACTGGCATAAAGATAGACATGTCAACCAGTGGAATAGAATTGAAAATCCACAAATAAACCCTCACATATACAGTCAACTGGTTTTCTTCAAGACCTTGTAGTAGTTAGTTTCTTGGACCTTACATCCAAAGCACATGCAACAAAAGAAAAAATAGATAAATGGAACCTTCTCAAAATTAAACACTTTTGCACCTCACAGGACTTTGACAAGTGGGTGAAAAGGCAGCCGGCTCAATGGGAGAAAATATTTGGAAATTACATGTCCAATAAGGGTTTAATATCCAGGATATATAAAGAGACGTTACAACTCAACAATAAAAAGGCAAATGACTCATTTTTAAAATGGGCAAAAGACTTGAATAGACATTTGTCCAAAGAAGAAATACAAATGGCAAAAAAATATGTGAAAAAATGCTCAACATCACTAATGATTAGGAAAATGCAAATCAAAGCTACGAGATTATCATTTCACACCTATCAGAATTGCCACTATTAAAAAGACGGAACGACAAGTGTTACAGAGGATGTGAAGAGATGGGAACACTGATTCACTGTTGGTGGAATGCAGAATGGCACAGCCACTGTGCAGGATGGTTTGGCAGTTGCCAAAGAAGTTAAATATAAACTTGCCACATGACCCTACAATATCATTACTGGGTATATACCCAGGAGAACTGAGAGCCATGACATGAACAGACATTGGCACACTGATGTTCATAGCAGCATTATTCACGATTGCCAAAAGTTGGAAACTCTCCAGGTGTCCATCAACCAATGAATGGATAAACAAACTGTGGTGTATTCACACGATAGAATATTATTCAGCTATAAGAAGAAATGAAGTTGTAAAGCATATGACAACATGGATTAACCTGGAGGACCTTATGTTAAACAAAGCAAGCCAGACACAAAAGGATAAGTACTGTATGATTATGTTACTATGAACAAAATATATTGTGTAACACACTCTATGAGCCAAAATAAAATTGTTTATGTATCCAGTACATTTAATTGGGAAATGTATGTTTTATTCAACTGTGTTTTCTTTTTATTTTTTATTATTTATATTTTCAATTATTAAATGTACAAAATGAAGTAAAAAAAAAAAAAAAAAAAAACACTGGCAAAGCAGTTAACAAAAACAACAACTTAAAAAACCACAACCAGGGAAGCGGTTTTACCTCAATGGTAGAGTGCCTGCTTCACATGTACAAGGTCCCCAGTTCAATCTCTGGTACCACCTAAAAACAAAACAAAACAAAACCACAACGAACCATGGCTCCCTGCTAGCTCCATACACTAGCCATTGCCCTAAACCCTTCGCTCCAGCCATGCTGCACCTGTTGATGGACACGCCACACGCCTGCACTCCCTCCACAGACCCTTCCTGCCTGCCAAACTCAGGTCTCCTTCCGCTCCTCCCAGCCCTTGCAGAGTCTCCTGGAGAAAGGATAGACAAATCTTTTTACTCCACAGCATTATGTGCATACCTGGATCAAGCCGTGTGTCACAGAACTCTAGAAAGGCACGTTTGATGTTTGTCTCTCCTGAGCCCTTTGTGGGCTCCACAAAGGCAGGGACCTTGCCTTATTCTTTCTTGTTTCCACAGCACTTGGAACACAGTAGATAACCAACGTTGGAATGATTAGGATAATATAACTTGTACCAAACGGCCTTTAGAATTAAGAGGTTTATTTACATTTACTAAGAATGTAAGCATCAGCTTACATTTTGACAATTGGGGCAGTTTATTGATGTCAATTTTGAAACGTAGAGGTAAAATGTTAAATTATATTTTCTGGAAATTGAGTGAAATGTTTGATAAACTTGCCATTGTTCTCTGAATATTTTCTATTTCTGGAGTTGTGTACTGTAACTGACTGGATGAAAATGAGGAACTCGGACCACTGGGGTCCTTAGTACCTGAGGGCAACCACAGCTGGTGTCCTACTGCTCCATTTACCTCACTCCTCCTTCTGTTAGACACTCGTCTTTCTCCCTCCAAATCCCACGCTTACGCCTACCTCAGCACCGCTTTGCCTGGCTGGCATGCCTCTCTCCACCTCCCTTCACTGACCAGCTCAGGTTCCACCTCCTTCATAGAACTTTCCTCAGCTTGCGCTCAGAATCATGAGGCTGAAGCTGGGAACACTCGCTTCAACCTCACTGCTTCATTTGGCATCTGAGGTAATAAGCCCAGAGGGGTTAAATGAACTACAAAATTGGGACTAGAATCTGGTTTGGTGGTTCCTAATCCAGTGTACTTAAATTGCTGCCTTCTAAATTCCTGCGGCATTTTTTCACATATACTTTCTTAGAGTTCAACTTCTTAGGCGCCTGTTATATTTCCCTCCCAAGATTGTCAGTCCCTTAAGGGCAGGACTCTGCATTTCAAATACTACTACAGTGTTCTACATTTACTTATGATTTAGAAAAATAAATGGTGGTGGCAACAAAACAAAACAAAACAAAACAAAAAGTTAATGAGTGCTGCCTGCCTACCCAGGTTCTCTCTATGTGTCCTTGGCATCCCCACAGCACGGCAGCCTCAGGGTTGTGCTATTTCTTGCATGACACCTCAGGGAAGAGGGAGTGTTCCACTGGACGGGGCAGAACCTGCAGGCCCTTTAGGAACTGGCCCTGGAGGGCACAGAGCTGCACTTCTGCTGAACGCTTCTGTCAAAACCCGCACCTCCTGCCCAGGTTCAAGGGAAAGGGACAGAAGTTCCATCTCTCAAACAATTTGGAATCATTTTTAAAATCTTCTCACATTGCTCAACAGCTTTAGACTGACAGAGTCAGCAAGTGCCCATGCGAGCTGGGTTCATTTCTAGGGAACTGAGAAAAATAGATCAGGGTCCCAGACCTGGAATTACTTCAACAGGATGAGAACAGGTAGAGAAAAGCTGGCAGCAAATACGCCCTGAAGTGCACACAACTGTTTTATTTTGACCAAGGAGGCACACAATGCACATGTAAAAAAATAGGATAATCCCACATACCTCTCAACGGCATCTGCACAAAAAGCTGGTTCAGTGCCACGCTTCAGCTGAACGTCTTGTAATGATGTCCACTACTGCTCTGCCAATTTCTTTAAGGAGAAATTTGTAAGAAATACAGTCAAATTTCTTTTCTTTTTTAAGATATTCAACTGCAGGTTGTTGCAAACCTTTTCTCTCCGATCCGTTTTCCAAGGTCGTTTATGAGATTATATTTACGAACCTGTCTTAGTGTCCGAGAATTGCTGTGACCACAAACATCAAGTGGCACAAACTTGGTGGCTTAAAACAACAGAAATTTATTGTCTTCCAGTTCAGGAGACTAGAAGTCCTAAATCCAACTGCCGCCAGGGCCAACCTCACTCTGACATCCTTAGGGCAGAATCTGCCCCATGGCCCGCTCCTGGCTCCTGGCCGTGATCCCTCCACACTCCATCGTGCTCTGCCCAGTGGTCCCCTGGTGTCCTCCTCGCATGTGCCCCTCTGGGTCCATATTTCCTCTTCTTATAAAGACACCAGCCAGTAGGCCCAGGGTACTCCAGTACAACCTCATTTAACTTGCCTAATTCCATTTAGGGCGACCCTATTTCCAAGTAAGGTCACATGCTGAGGTCCTAGGATTAGAACGTCAACATCTCTTTTTTGGGGACACAGTTCAACCCATAACAGTCTGCCCTCTGTCACTCCAAAATTCATGTCCTTCCTATGCACAAAATACAGTCACCCCATCCGGAACGTCCCAAAAGCCTTAAGCCATTTCAATAACAACTCTAAAGCCTAAACCTCATCTAATCGGTTATGGCCAATCCTGGGGCTAAATTCCTCTCCATATGTCAACCTGTGAAGGCATGCAACAAGTTATCTGCTTCTAAAAGACAAAGGTGGGACAGATATAGGATAGACAGGGAAATAGTGGAAGGAAATAGTGGAAGGAAAAATAGGGGCATCAGTCCCAAGCAAATCCAAACTGCAGCATGACAAATTCCATTAGGTTTCAAGGCCTGAAAGTAATCTTTGGCGGCCTGAAGCTCAGTCTGCTAGGTGCCTGGGGAACCAACCCTTGCCCCCACCCCAACACCTGGGCAGCAGCCCCTCCTATCCAAACACCTGGGCAGCAGCCAGCCCTAATAAATTCTAGGGAAGTGGCCCAGCCCTTTCAAACTCCAAGGACATGGCCCAGCCCTATCAAACTCGAGAGAAGTGGCCCAGCCCTAAATAAATTCCAGGGAAGTGGCCCAGCCCACATTCTACAAAGATCAGATGGCAGCTTGTCCCCTCCAAATACTAGGGTAGTTCCACATCCTTTAATTCCCTGGAACCATAATGCATAAGAGAGATTTGGGGGAAGAGTGGGAGAGTCTCCAGGGCTGTCCCATGACCTTAGAAGGTGGACTTTAGATGCCACCTCTCCAAAGCCTTTCCAGTACACTACTCGAACTGCAAACTTTGAAGTCTTCTCTGTTTGGGAAACCTAGCTCTGCTAACTACTAGCAATGTGTTGTGGGGAAAAAGAGTTTAGACGACCTGTTCTATTGTAGATGTTGCAGTTGTTCTCTATTATTGTAGATGATGTTGCAGTTCTGATAGCAAACAGCTGCTGGGTAGTTTCCAATAAATATGAGGTGGAAACTAGGGTCGAGGCTCTCAGTTCCAGAAGCTGTGAGTCTCCTTGTCCTCTCGTGTCTTTCTCTCTGTCCTTTATTTCATAAAGTTCTGCATTGCCTTCCCTGCAAGCCAGCCTATGGCTGAGCTGATCTCAGCAATGTGTCAGGGCCAGTTATTTACCATCTACTTCGATTTCCTAATACAGAAAATAGGGATAAAAAATGGCCCAGTCTCATGGTTTGCTGTAAGGAGCACACTCAGCAGGGTCAGGTTTTGTTATCATACAACACTATTCATAGATAGCCTTGAGGTGGCTCCACCCTCAGGTACCCAAAATTTCTCCCATCCAAACCATCCCTCTCCATGTGCTGCTGGATGTCAGATATCAATCAGCCAGCCAGGTGCCATTGCACAGGCTCAGATGGTGACTCTGTGAAATTAACAGAGGAAAAGCATTTCTTCCTTCAGGAATTCCCTCTGCCAAGGTGTTGCCAGATTTTCTCTAGGTTCTTGGCTATGCTACAAAAAAAGACTTTAAGTACATGCCACTTTAGTTAGGCGAGTAGTTTATTAAGAAAATGAGAGAAGAGAAATGGGAGAGAAAAACAGATTATGGGTCCCAGGAATATTTGTGGGCTGGTGGTCCAGGCAGAGAGAGGAAGGGGGGTAAAAAAGGGTTAAAAGGGCTGATTTACAGACTACAAAGTCCCCATTACAGATTACAAGTCCCCAGGTCTACTTGTGTGCTGGTCCAGGCAGGGAGAGAAGGGGCATAACAGGGAATTTAGTCTCTGCACTTGCCTTTTTTTTTTTTTTTTTCTTTTGTCTTTTGTCTTTATTTTTTTAATATTACATTCAAAAATTATGAGGTCCCCATATACCCCCCACCCCCCTCACCCCACTTCTCCCCCCATAATAGCAATCTCCTCCATCATCATGAGACATTCATTGCATTTGGTGAATACATCTCTGAGCACCGCTGCACCTCGTGGTCAATGGTCCACACCATAGCCCACACTCTCCCACAGTCCACCCAGTGGGCCATGGGAGGACATACAATGTCCAGAACTGTACCTGCAGCACCACCCAGGACAACTCCAAGTCCTGAAAACACTCCCACATCACATCTCTTCCTCCCACTCCCTACCCCCAGCAGCCACTTGTTCCACACCAATGCCACATTTTCTTCGATTACTAATCACAATAGTTCATAATTATTCCTCCCCTTTGCTAATGTCAGGGGAGGAACCCCAGTCGTTTGCCATTTTGATTGGTCACCCCACCCGTCAATCCCCTGGGAGGGCCTAATGATAAGGCCCCTTGAGAATATCCAGGGCTTTTCCCTGACCCCAGATGAAATCCTTTTCTGAATGGGGGTTCTCACAGGGTTCTTCCAGCACCCACCTGTGGGGTCTCCATGGCCACCCATTTCATGGCTGTGTTTTTCTGCCAGGCCTCAGATGCATCTCTTTATTCCCTAATCTAGCCTGCCTCAAAGGAGCCACGTGCACAGGGTCAGTTCAGGCATTTAGTCCGGGAGTCAGGGTTTGAGACAAACGCAGCCTCCCCGACCCCACGCTGACCCCAGGGGCCCAGGGGAGCTCCTTCGCCTCAGCCAGCCTGAGCAACCACTCTGGATCCATAGAGCAGTGTCCCTCAGAGTGGAGCCCAGCACAGCAGCCTCAGCCTCAGCAGGAACCTTCCAGATAGGCACAGTCTCATTCTTAACCTTTGTGCCTCAAAGGACTTTATCTAAGAAGTGAAAAGACAAACTACAGAATGAAAGAAATATTTGGAAACCATATAACTGATAAGGGTTTAATATCCAAAATATACAAAGACCCCCACAAATCAGTAGCAAAAGACAAAGAGCCCCATTGAAAAATGGACAAAGGACTTGAATAGACAATTCTCCAAAGAAAATGGACAAATGGCCAATAAATTCATGAAAAGATCTGCAACATCATTAGCCATTAGGGAAATGCAAATCAAAACCACAGTGAGATGCCATTTCATATCCTCTAGAATGGAAAATATTTTTTTAAATAGAAAAGAATAACAAGCGTTGTCAATGATGTAAAGAAATACGAACTGTTGTACATTTTCCCTGGGAATACAAAATGGTGCAGCCACTGTGGAAAACAACTTGTTGATTCTACAGGATGTTAAATATAAAATTACCCCATGACCCAGAACTCCCACTTCTAGTTATATACCCAAAAGAACTGAAATCTGGAACTCAGATATTACACACTGATCTTTCTAGACTCATTTACAATTGTCAAAAGAATTTACAAAATCTGAAAATCAAAGAGAAAGAAAGAATGAAAAGAATATATTATCCAAGATATGTGGATCAATTACAAAAGTTATAATATAAACTTAATGGGAATATGAGAAGGAGAAGAAAAGAAGAAACTAAGAAACCAAGAACGTAGGGAAGGAGAGAAGAAGGGAAGGATGGATGGGGGTAAGCAAACAAGCAAGATGAAAAGGACAGAAGGAATATTTGAAGTAACAAAGGTGCAGAATTTTTGAAAATTATTAACAAATACTAAATCACAAATCTAAGAGTCTTGGAGCACTCCAAACAGTATATAAACAGAAAACTATTGCCTAAGTATATCATATTCAAACTGCAATAAAGCAAAAACAAAGAGAAAAACTTGAAAGCAGCCAAAGGGGGGAGGGGTGGGAAATAACAACACCTGATCTATAGAGAACAATAATAATAATAATGTTAGCCTCATTCTTCAAAAACCATGCAAGAGAGAAGAGAATGAAATGGAATATCTAAAATATTTATAGAAAAAAGTCACCAACCTAGGTTTCCACATCCAGTGAAATTATCCTCCACAACTGTGTGTATATATTGGGGAGGTATATTGGATATCTGTATTTTTCTGCATGATTTCTCCATAAACCAACAATTTCTCTAATAAAAAATAATGGTGAAGGAGAAATAGAAACTTTCTCAGACCAAAAAAAGTTGAGGGAATTTGTCACCAATAGACCAGTCTTTCAAGAAATGTGTAAAGAATTTCTTCAAAGAAGGAAAATGATTTAAGGTCATAGTTAGTTCTACATAAAGAAGAGTATTTGAGAAGAAACAAACAAAGGTAAAATAAAATCTTACATTTTTTATTCTTAACCAACCTAAAGAAAACATTTGCTCAAAACAATACTAGCCACAATATATTGTATGATACTACCTTATGGATAAGTGAATTTTATGACAGCAATGTTTTAAGGGATGCCTGGAGGGATTGAAAATACTCTGTTATGGTAAGCAGATGTGGCTCAAGCGATCGGGCTTCCATCTACCATGTGGGAGGACCTGGGTTCAGTCCCCAGGGCCTCCTGATAATGGCTTGCCAGGCCTGCACAGCAAGTGATGCAGCAAGATGATGATGCAACAAAAGAGAGGTGCAGGAGAGAGTCAAGGCGAGACACAACAGAAACCAGGAACTGAGGTGGCACAAGCAACAAGGAACCTCTCTCCCACATTGAAGGTCTCCAGGATCGAATCCCGGTGAAGCCTAGGGGAGAAAATGAGAAGACCAAAAAAAAAAAAGAAAGGAACAGACACAGAAGATCACACAACAAATGGACAGAGACAGCAAAACAGCATGGTGGGCATTTAGGGAAAGGAGAGGCAGGGAGGAAAAAAATACTGTTATAAAGAACTGTACTTCCTGGACACTAAAGGTAGGGCAGACAACCCCAGGAATTTGGCAGCCTATCAATAGGCCTTACCTAGCAATATAAGATAACCTAACCCCCAATGTATCAGAGTTGGACTCATTTATAATTTTCCTACACAAGCTTCTTATGCCCCCTTTATTTGAACCAATAATCAGCACTATACCCATTAAACATATGTCCCAGAGACTTCAATCTTCGGGCTGTTTATATGCTGGTTGAGCCCTGAATCTCAGCAAAGTTGCAGCCACCATCCACCCTCAAATTCCTCAGACTCACCAAGGACAACTAACAAAATGATGATGGTGGACAGCGCCCATCCGAAAAAACAGAGAGTGTCTACAACTGCGAGCAAGACGTTGCCACCCATCTGCCCAATGGGATCTAAGCTCCTCCCAGCAGGAAGCAGTGGGCATCACCATCCCAAAATCCTCAAACTGAGGCATGAACAATCAGCCTTGGGAACCCACAGATTCAGATGTGATTGTTCTGCAGTGAGGGCACAGGGAGTTTTAAAAGCTCCCAGGTTGTTCTAACATGCAGCTTAGTTGAGAACAGGTGACCTATAGTGAAGTTCAAGGTCAAGAACCACCACCCACACAGTCAGACCTTTCAAGTCCCTCTCTCAAATGTGAGCAGACAAGGATTAGTAGACACTTGAGAAAGAGTCAGAGACCAAAAGGGCAACTTGGAGGAATCAGAGTCCATGCAGAAAGAAGAAAGTATATAGACTGTATTTTTTTAAACATCATTAATATTCTCAGAAATGAGAAAAAATAATGCAATAATAACAGGATGCTATTTTCTAAAGTTGCACCAAGAGAACAAAAAGAGCTGTTAGAAATTAAAATCATGATAGCAAAAATGAATAATTTAAAAGAAGGGTTAGAAGATAAAGTTATAAATTTAAGGAAATTTTCCAAAAGTAGAGCAAAATGCAAGAGTCAAAGAATATGAGCAAAGAGATAAGAATTTTAGAAGAGCAGTTCAGGAAGTCCAACATATGAACAAAATTAATTCACAAAATGAAAACAGAACACACACACACAGGAAAGGAGATCACCAATGAAATACTTCAAGGAAACATCCCATAACTAGGATGTGAGTTTCCAGATTTAAAGAGCAGATCAAGTGCCTAACACAAATGGGTAAAGGTGAGTCAATGCCAAAAAACATTTTCATGACATTTCAGAATATCGGGGATGAGTAAAAATCCAGGGAATAAAAAAGGTTACTTACAAAAGATCATATGTGAGAAGGACTCTGACCCACAACTATATAGGGAATGAGCCAGAGCAGTACCTTCCCACATTCTCAAAGAAAATTGTTTCCAACCCAGAGTTCTCAATCTGAAGTTGCAGGATGATAGCTCAAAAATGGGCTTACTAAAAATTTCTTCACATAAGCAGCTCTGAAAATTCTACTAAAGTAATTGAGCTCATTTTCTATTAATCTAATTTGAGAAGCTTGCTCTTTGTACTCAGTTCCCTGAATGATTTTAACCAGACCATCTTAGTTTTGCTTACAGGAATAAGATAATGTCTCAAGGCAAAAACAAACAGAATGGTGTCAGGAGCACCTTATGACCCAGGAAATCTTTAACTTTTCTCAGAGACGAAAAAGTCTGATGTCCTTGAAGATCTTGCACCTGCACAATACCTAAACTGTGGTTTATTAGCTGCTGAAACTCAGGACAAGTTGAGACAAGTCCTCCTTGAACCAACACAAGACTGAGACGTTGCACCTGCCCTGCTGCAAGACTCCTCGAAGATCTAATGTCATCACTTTAAAAAAAAAAAAAAAAACAACTCTTCTCCACTACCCTACTCCTTTTGCCTGTAAAAAGGCTAGTTACCGGGAAACGGACTTGACCCAGTGGTTAGGGCATCAGTCTACCACATGGGAGGTCTGCGGTTCAAACCCCGGGCCTCCTTGACCCGTGTGGAGCTGGCCCATGCGCAGTGCTGATGCGTGCAAGGAGTGCCCTGCCACGCAGGGGTGTCCCTCACGTAGGGGAGCCCCATGCACAAGGAGTGCACCTCCGTAAGGAGAGCCGCCCAGCGTGAAAAAAAGTGCAGCCTGCCCAGGAATGGCGCCGCCCACACTTACCGTGCCGCCGTGCCACTGACGACAACAGAAGAGGACAAAGAAACAAGACACAGCAAATAGACACAGAGAACAGACAACCGGGGAGGGGAGGAATTAAATAAATAAATAAATCTTTTATTTAAAAAAAGCCTAGTTACCATTCTCACTTTGAACTGGTATTGGGAAGACTCCTCAGTTCCTTGCTCTTGCACTTGCAAAAAAAATCACCTTCTCACTGAGAGACATGTTTCCCGATCGGGCAGGCTCTTCTTTTGGAACATGCTGTGCTCAAGGTAACAAGGGTAGAATAAGGACATTTGCAGAAAATGTCTCAAAACCTTTACTTCTCATAGTCCTTTTTCCAGGAAGCTATAAGATGATGTGAAACACCAAAATGAAAGAGAAAACCAAGAAAGAGGAAGTCATTGGACACCAAGGAAAGTAGACCTTGTGAGATACAGGGGCATTTCCAGGATGACACCCAGGACAGGGCAGGGTGTGGCCAGTCCCAGTGGCAGCAGGTAGGAAGGCTGCAGAAGGATTCCTCCAGCAGGATGAGACAGACAGAATTCCTTTAGTCCGAGTGTGTTGGGAGATTGGATTTAATAGAAAGACATGGAAAACAGTAAGTAAATAAATGAGAAATTTTTTTAAAAGATAATAGGAAACAAAATCCAACAGGAAAGAAAAAATAATCTTGGTATACTAAATAGCTTACCTCTAAATGGTGTTTTCATTGTCATAATAATAATATTGAAAAAAGGCAGAATATAATGCTTTGGGAAAGCGTGAGTGTGTGTGTGGTTAATGCGTGTAGGGAGAGAGGGATGCGCGGAGACATAAATCCTCATCTTGGTGCTGGCGAGCGGCCATGGGAGGGCTGGGAGACGGACCCCTCCGGGGGCCCAGGACGCCTGGCAGGTTCAGGGCTGGACACTCTGTGACCTGGGAGGGCCCTGCAAGTCCGGACCTCCACCTGCCATTGCCTAGGCCCCGGGCCTCAGGCAGCCAGGCCTCCTTCCTGGAGTGATGGGAATCGGCCGCCTGGCTGCCCTGGGAGAGGATGTGCCTCCGTCTGCTTCTCCACTGTGGGGGTCTCCAGGAACGGGCATGGGCCCGACTTAGCCTGGCAGCCACGCATCAACACAAGGTTCCTGTCCCCTTCCCTCTGCAACGCCTGCTCCTCTTTAGCCCTTTCAGGAGCTGAATTGCCACAACTTTTCAGCACCTCCCACAGGGTGTTCATCTTCCTCTCATTCAGTGCAACACAAACTGACTCATGTCCCCAGGTGCCACCTCCAGGCCCAGAACTCAGAAACTTACTGGTTTTCCCTCCTTTATATCAACTTAACCCAGGGCTCACTATGACATGGTGCAGATGGGAGAAGTAGGAGCCCTCTATAACAAATATTTTTAAAATGTAGATAACTGCCAAGTATGAAGCAACAGGGAGTGGTGGGGACTGTGGCAAACTGGGACAGACACACGGGACTGCTTAAAGCTGCAAATTGAATGTGATTCAGTGCTACTGGCTGTTGCCATGTGGGAATGTGGGCTCAGTGGTACCAGATTTCCCATCTTCCAAGACAGCATAAATGTGCTTGTTTTGTGTGTATGTTTGAAACCTATGAATTTTTTGTATTGTCTCAAAACTTTGAAATCCTATAGAAGCAGGAAGCAGATGTGGCTCAATCGATTGGGCTCCCGTCTACCATATGGGAGGCCCTGGGCTCGCGTCCCAGGGCCTCTATGTGACGGCAAGTTGGCCCACACCTGTGGGGCGCTGACGGCCCGTGCCCACAGAGAGCTGGAGCAGCAAGGTGACACAACAAAGGGAGACAGACACAGAAGAACATGCAGCGAATGGACACAGAGAGCAGATAGCAAGCAAGCAGCAAGGGGGGAGGGGATAAATAAATAAATAATAAATCTCTAAAAAAAAAAAAATCCTATAGGAGTCAAATATTGTATACATTTGACTAAGTCCAAATTACAGAAAGCCAGTTTTTGGCTTCTGGTCAGGGCTATTTAAACCATGTCGAAGATGGGGCACCTTGGCTTTCCCCCACTTTCTCCCCTTTTCCTACCGTCCCCAAGTGACCTGAAACAAGCCGTCCCTAACTATAGGCTGAAACATACTGCTTCACCTCCCTGACCAGATCAGCACAGAACCCCATGGCCCACCTGTGTATGAGGCCTGGAAAGGCCTGGACTCAGGGTAACCCTGGCCGAGACCCCTTCTCAGCTGGGCCTCTTCACCTCCCCCCTCCTCCCTCCATTCTCAGGAAAATGAGGACACTAAGACTCACATTCCTCAGGGAACTGCAGCTCCAGAAAGAGAGGGAGAGCATCTACGTGGTGACCGAGGCAGTGGAGACGCTGCAGGATGCCACCCCTCAGCATCTCCCCAAAACTGAGGGGGTCAGGGCTGTTGTCCCTGGGGACAGGCCATTTGAAGGGGCAGAACCTGGGGTTACCTGGGGAGTGAGGGGCCCTGGAAGCCAGCCACGAGCCCCACCCACCTGCCCAGCTGCTGCCAGGCTCTGCCTCACTCTGGAGTCACCCCATCTGGCCTGGGAATGGAGTCCTGGGGGTTGGGTGTGATTCTCATCTCCTTGGAGTCCTCAGGAGAGGCTTTAGTTTTATAAACATATGATGACGCCAACCACCGCAACCTCCCCCCCTCCAATTTCTATTTCAACTGGCCTGGATAAAACCCACACGTGGCTATGTTTTAGAATCTCCCAGGTGCTTCTTATGGGCTGCCAGGGTTGACATCACATGTAGGGGGTTGTACATGAGATTTCTGTGATCTGGGCCAGATAATTCCTCTTCTGAGCTTGACTTCTCTGGATTGAAGCCGAGCTAGGGGGGAGAACTAAGCACCCGCGTGGACAAGTACAGGACCTTTGCTTTCCTTCCACCAATCAAGACCCATATATACCTCTTCACAGCCCTGTTCTTAGGCAGGACCATCACCTCTATGGGCCCAGGTCCCTTGTCTGAAATGCAGGAAGGGGGACCCCCAAAGCATTTTTGGACTCTGGACTCCATTTTCTCCTACAACTGTTTGCCATTTACATCATCTCTACACTCACCATCTGTGTGAATGCTGATGAGCACAGGTGGGGTGAATGTAGATGGGTGCAGGTGAGTACAGGTGGGGTGAATGCAGGTGAGGACAGGTGGGGTGAATGCAGGTGAGGACAGGTGGGGTGAATGCAGGTGAGGACAGGAGGGGTCAATGCAGGTGAGGACACGTGGGGTCAATGCAGGTGAGGACAGGAGGGGTAAATGCAAGTCAATAGAGGTGCGGCTAATTCAACTGCCATTCTATCCTAGGAAAAGACCTTGTGCGAAATGTTCTCTCTACTTTATATCACTTAATCTGCTGATGGTTCCAGAATGATAGTCCTGTATGTCAGGTGTTTAGGTGAGGAAAGTGAGCCTCAACCAGCAGCCAGCCAGTCAGGGCGGGGGCCCAAACGCACACGTGGGTGTCTCTGGTTCCAGAGTCCACAAGTTTAATCAAGGCAGTTAAACTGTAGTGGGGCCCTGGATGGAGCAACGCCTGGGCTCTACCCACCTGTTGTGTTGTTTTAGCCAGTGCTAACATACACCGGCCTTCCCCTATTGTGGGGAGGAAGCCAAGGACCAGGTGAGGGAAAGGCTGGGCAGCAGTTGGAGAGTGGGTAAGAGGTTCAGTGGTTAACTACTTGCTGTTGATATGGCACCAAGTGGATCACCTCTGGGATCGGGTTCCATCCAGGGTGACTGGCCTGCCAGGGGGCCTGAGACCTAGGGCTTCCCTGGGACACGGGACTGGCAGCGCCGAGGCCAGCGGAGTCCAGGCAACCCAGGAGGCCAGAGCCCCAGCAGTGAGGGAGCGGAACCCAAATGAGGGGAGCTCAGAACAAGAAAACGAGCTCTCTCATACGTGAGGGTCCCCTCGGGACGGCAGTAGGGCGTGTGGGTGAGAGCGGGAAACGGGCTGACTAAAATGTCTTCCCTTGAGCAGCTCTGAAAACTCTAATACACTAACTGAGCTGATTTCCTATTAACCTACTTTTAGAAGGTGACTGCCCTTAATTCCCTGAAGGAGATTAGCCAGACCTTCTCAGTTTTGGGCACCGGAGTGAGCCAGCATCTCAAAGCAAAACCAGACAGACTGGGGTCAGGAGCACCCGAGGACCGACCAGTGAATCTACAACTTTCACCAGAGCAGGAAGCTCGAGATCCTCGAGCAGTTAGCACAACACTATCTAAACTGTGGTTTATTAGCCGCTGAAACCAGGGACAAATGCGATGTGCTTGGGACGAGGCAAGACTGAGAAATTGCACATACCCGCCTCACAAGTCCCCTGGCATCACTTTTCTTCTTCCCTGCCTCTCTCCTTGGCCTAAAAAACCCTCACTTCCATTCTCACTTTGACTTGGTTTGGGGAAGAGTCCCCCAGTTCCTTGCTTGTGCCCTCACAGTAAGTCACCTCACTGAGAGACATGGTTCTCCGTGGTGGTGCTGGATCAGGCAGGCCCTTCCTTTGGAAATAGCCTGATGAAGGTAACACAGGTAGCTTGTCTCTAATTTGTCCCTCTGCCGTCCTCACTTTACGGCTTCCATCTCACAGTCTAAGATGGCTGCCCTTGCTCCACTTATCACATCCACATCCCAGGCAGCTGGAGGGAGAAAAGGGAAGACCCTCTGCTAGAACTCAATAACCATGTCTGTCTGTGTCTTGTCGCCAGAGCGTGGGTATGTGGGAACCTGAGGATCAGGAAAAGGAGAGAGACGGACCCAGTAAGCACTCCTGGTTTCCCAGCAGCAATGCATGACTCCAGCAGGGCATTTTCAAATGATATCCTCAGAACTCTGGAAAATACTTCTTCAGACAAAATAGAAATGAAACTTTCTTCATTGCAGAACTTCTCAGACCCTTTACCATGCCAAGGCATATTACGAATTTCAAAAGGAGAGAGGGGCAATAGTTCCTAAATCTTTTAGACATCAGAATTTTTTTTTCTTCTGGAAGCACCTCTTGTTCAGCATATTTTGCAAAATACTGCACTTCCTCTATCTGGATGAACCCCCAGCCTTTGACTCTGCTTCCCCCTTCAACGTCTGGAGCCCCCACCACGGTCTGTAAATCTCTGCCTGATCCCCTTGCAGTCCCGCCTCCTGCCCTCTCCAAGGCCCCTTCCTGCAGAGTCTAGAAGGTTGTGCCCAGGTGACTTCCTGCTCTGCTCACCTCCCTCGTAGGGCCGGGCTCAGAGCCACACCCCCAAGGAGAAGGCAGTGACCATCCTGCAGGGCAGTGTCTTGGCCTAAAGGCAGCTGTACCAGGTGATGCAGGAGGCTCCCGGGGTCAGCAGGGGCTGCAGAAGCAGGGGAGACCACACGCATACCGGCCTACCTCCTGCTGCCCACCTGTGGCCTGGGGGAACTGGGAGAACCAGGATCCAGCAGCACTCTGCAAACAGGAAGAACAACCCAGGGCTTCCGTGCTGGCCCGGGCAGCAGCAGCTGTGGTCAAGAGCCCAGGCCCTCGTGGCAGCACCTAACTGATTTGGCTTTCGGAGAGGGGCTCTAAGGCCAGTTTCAGCCCAGCCTGCAGCCCACACCCGGGGAGACCGGGACCCAGCTGCAGGAAGGGCCACCGTCTTCTCATTGGCGCCGAGCCTTATGGTCCCGTGATGGCCCTGCCACTGGCCAGCAGGGGGACAGTGGGTCTCCTCTGTCCATCTGCAGCCCAGAGCTCCTGCAGACGAGAGGGGAGTACGGGGAAGATCCCCGTGGGCACCCACTCTGGGGGCTCAGAGCTGGCCACCGAATCTGCAGGCTCAGGTTTTGGGTGGGGGAAGCCCCGATGGCAAGACTATGAGCTGAGAGGTCCGCTGACCGAGGTTCGGGCCCTGGCTTTGCCCCTTTCCATCTCCGGGGCCTTATCCACCCTAGGGTGCCGTGGCTTCAGCACCCAGCTGTCTATGCCCCTCGAGGTGCTGTGAGGCCTCCAGGAGAGCACCCGGGTCGAGGACCTGGCTCGCGCAGGCACACCATGGGAGTCCCTCACCGCTGACTCTCCACCTCCCTCTCGGGACTTTTCTCTTGTCCCCACCTGAGCTCGCTAGCAGCTGTCCTTAACCTCGCCAGGGAGAGCCCCACAGAGGCCCCGAGGGAGGGAGGGAGCCTTCCTGGGGTCAGGACGGGCCAGAAGCTCCCTGACCGTGCCCCTCTCGGAGAATTCCACTGTGTCCTCCAGACCCCATGCCTCTACCACGCCGTCAGCTCCTCACTGCAGGCCCGGGAAGATCTAAGAGGCTGGGAGCCAGGAAGAGCCCGCGCGGGGCCACGCCCCTCGGTCCCCAACTCCAGCTCGGGGACCCCTGGGCAGCAGGTGCCTCCCCCGAGCCTGGGGCTCCCGATCCCCCCAGGGGGTGGGCCCTTGTTAAGCTGGTCTCTGCCGGTTCTGAGAGTCAGAGGGGCTGTGTGGGGAGTGTCCGGTGCGTGGAAGCTTCTCGAGAGGCCGCGGGGAGGCTGGGGTGGGGACGTGTCCCCCGCTGGAGGGGGCCTGGCCCCTCTCCCCGCGATTCCGCCTGTGAGGACTGTGCCCCGACCCTCCAGTGCCCATGCCCCTGCCCCGCTGGCCGCCTCATCCCTGCAGGGAAGCCCCGCGCCCCCCGCAGGGCCCGCGCGCAGGAGGCGCCGCTCGCTGGGGGCCGGGACCAGCCGGGGGTCCAGGACGAGGCCGCAGAGCAGACCCTCGGGCAGGGAAACTGGAACCTGGGCTCCTCTCCTCCGGGCTGACGCCTTGGTCACCAGCAGGTTTGAGGGACAAGGGAGTGAGGGGTGGCGGTGGGAAGCGGCAAGGGGGGGACCTGCTCGCTGAGTAAATGAGTGAGTGAGCTCGGCACAGAGCGGAGTGCTGCGCTCACTCGCTCGCGGGGGGCGCGTCCTCGGCCGGGGGTCGGCAGGCGAGGACGACAAGCTCCGGGGCCCGCGGGCGCTGCTCGGGGCGCCCGGGCTCCACTTGGACTCTGGACTCCATGTTCCCCCACAACTGCTGGCCATTCACAGCGTCCCCCTCGCACCAATGGGAGAATGCTGATGAGCACAGGTGGGGCCATTCAATTCAATTGCCATTCTTGAACACTTCCTAGGAACAGGCCTGTGGGAAATGGTCTCACTACTTTATCTCACTTAATCTGCTGATGATTCCAGGATAGTCCTATATGTCATGTGTTTAGGTGAGAAAAGTGAGCCTCAACCAGCACCCAGCCAGTAAGGGCCGGGGCCCAAACACACACGTGGGTGTCTCTGGTTCCAGAGTCCACAAGTTTAATCAAGGCAGGTTAACTGAAGTGGGACCCTGGATGGAGCACCACCTGGCCACTGTCCCCCTGTTGGATTGTTCCAGCCAGTGCTAACATACACCAGCCTTCCCCCCTGGCCAGTTGTGAGGAGGAAGCCAGGAACCAGGTGAGGGAAAGGCTGGGCAGCAGTTGGAGAGTGGGTAAGAGGTTCAGTGATTAACTACTTGCTGTTGATATGGCACCAAATGGATCACCCCTGGGATCAGGTTCCATCCAGGGTGACTGGCCTGCCAGGGGGCCTGAGACCTAGGGCTTCCCTGGGACACGGGGCTGGCAGCGCCGAGGCCAGCGGAGTCCAGGCAACCCAGGAGGCCAGTGCCCCAGCAGTGAGGGAGCGGAACCCAAGGGGAGGGGAGCTCAGAACAAGAAAACTAGTTCTCATACGTGAGGGTCCACATGGGACGGCAGTGGGGCGTGTGGGTGAGAGAGGGAAACAGGCTGACTAAAATGTCTTCCCTCGAGCAGTTCTGAAAACTCTAATACACTAACTGAGCTGATTTTCTATTAACCTACTTTTAGAAGTTGACTGTTTGCCCTTCGTTCCCTGAAGGAGGTGAGCCGGACCTTCTCAGTTTTGGGCACCTGAGTGAGCCAGCGTCTCCAAGCAAAACCAGACAGCCTGGGGTCAGGAGCACCCAAGGACCAACCAGTGAATCTGCAACTTTCCCCAGAGCAAGAAGCTCAAGATCCTCGAGTAGTGAGCACAACACTATCTAAACTGTGGTTTATTAGCCGCTGAAACCAGGGACAAATACGATGTGCTTGAGACAAGACAAGACTGAGAAATTGCACAAGTCCCCTAGCACCACTTCTTTTCTTCCTGCCCCTCTCCTTGGCCTAAAAAACCCTAGCTCCCCTTCTCACTTTGACTTGGTTTGGGGACCCTGCCCCTCAGCCCTGCTGAGCCCCAGCTGCCTCTAGCATTTTCTCCCAAGCCCTTCAAAGGTGCTGTTTTTGCGCCTTCGTGCGTCTCTTTTGTGTGGGACATGGTTCCGAGCTATGGTGTCTGAGCAGTTCAGACCCGTTGCTGCCCCAGTTCCCTCTGCCTGGACTTCCCTGCCCAGAGAGCCACAAGCCAGTGGTGTTTCTTGTTTATTAACTCTTCCTTCCTGCCAGAAATGTAAGCCCAAGGAAACCAGAGCTATGGTCTGTGTAGCACACGTGCCTGCTCCACGGACTGCTTCCAGGCACGTATGCGCAAACAAACTAAAAGAGGGCTGGGGTGCACGAGAGGCATGTGGGACACAGGTCCACCTCCACTGCTCCCCTCCCCTTGGGTGCAAAGGAGATTGTGGCGCAGAGATGCCCAGGGGCTAGCTCCTGGGCATTCGTGCATTCGGGGCTGGGTCTGCCCCAGGGGCCTGGAAGGAAGCTCTCGTGGCCCATGAGGGGGAGACACGGGGTGCCCATCTCTCCAACAGTGCCTCCTGGCCCAGCAGCTGCAGCTGGTGAGAGCCTCGGGGCGGGGTGCATGGGGAGGAGTACGTCCTGGAAACAGAAGGAAGGGGATGATTGGAGGGGGTCCCCGGTCTCCCTGAGAGCCTTCATCGGCCTCTTTGCCCACAACCATCACCCGCAGAAGGAGCAGGTCCATGCCACCTCTCCCCAGGGGGCCCGGCCAGGCCTGCACTTTATCCCTCCCTCGTGCCAGGTCCTCTGCTAAGGCTGAGGATTCAAAGGTGGAAAAGGCAGTCCCACGCCTCCCAGCCCAGCTCGGGAGATAAGCCAGTAAACAGGCGATCACAGAACAGCCCTGGCTTTAGCTCCACGCAGGGGGCTGTGGGAGCACCAAAGAGTGGAGGCTCTGGCGTTTCTCAGAGGAGGTGACAGTTCTGAAGTGGGTGTCTGGGCAGGACACCGTGGCCAGAGGCTGGCAGAGGTTGGAAACCCTGTTGACTCCATCAGCTGCAGTGAAGGGCAGAGCGGCAGGAGGGGGAGGGGGCGTCACCTGGGACCAGGGTTCTGCAGGAAGCAAGAGCTCAGGGCTGAGTCTTGTGGTGGGGGGCAGATCCTTGGCTCTGGCACCTGCCCCTCTCCCTGGCCTGGGAGGCTGCTATTCAGTCTGGATGGTTCCTGGCAGGTGGCGAGCATCTTAGCCCAACTCCACCTGCTGGAGGAACGACCTTCTCCCTCCAGCCGAAGTCCTTGCTTCCCAGCAGAGGAGCCAGGAGGTGGACCTGGTGCTGAGCCTGGGGGAGAGCTGTGGGCTGGAGTTCCTGCGGACCGAGTGAGCTGGATGTGGGGTGTCAGTTCAGTGCTCTCTGCGGCTCATTGCAGCTTGTTGCTGGCTGACACCAGCCCAGGGGCCTCTGCGCCGGGACAGGAGGACAGAGCCACTCCTACCCAGGGTCCAGTGCCCTGGCTCCAGGTTGCTGCTGCCCAGGGCCCCCCTTCAAGACCAGGGTGCAGCTGATGCTCCAGGCCCACCAGGACCGATTCCCCAGGCCATAGACCCGCCCACCCCACCCAGCGCCCGGAGGAGGGTCTCTAGGCCCTGGGCTGCCTTGGATCAGGATTCTTCCCGGAGGCTGCTTCCAGAACAGCTGGGCTCCGTGCCATGGCACCACTCACCAGCTGCATCACTTTGGGCAAGTCTCTTCCCTCTCTCCCTCCGTTTCCTGTGAAATTGCCCCTAAGTGGGGGTGATGACCATCCCTAGTCCAGACGAGGTACAGAAGAGTTTACGTTCTTGTATGTAAAGTGCTTAGAGCAGTGCCAGGCCGTCAGCTGCTGTGGGATGTTGTTAACGTTAATAATAATAAAGTACCCTGTCTGAAAATGCTGCAGGAGCTTTCTCCAGGTTGACAAAGGCCTCGGGCCATCGCAGCATGTCAGCCCCCTGCAGCTAGCTCCCTTTGGCCTCAGTGTTCCCGGCTGTGCCATGAGAGCTGGATGACCCTGCTCGAGCCTCACTGAGCTGCACCACTCAATGGTTCTACGGGCATAAGGCCTGGGGGTGCCGAGCAGAGGACGGGGTGGCATGAGAGTCCTCAGCCCAGGACCAGGAGCCAGACCCTCATCAGGTGGACAGGGCTCTTCTCATAATCTTGTTTTTGATCTTGAACTTGGCTGGCCACTCCCATCATCTCCCAAGGAGAGCAGCTGGATTTGTTCCATGACAGGAAGATTTTCTGGTAAAATGCACTTTGCCCAACATGGCTGAGCACATGAGTAGGGAGTTAAGGAAGCGCCATACTCCAGAGGCAGGGGACGTCCTTGGCTCTGAGACACTGGCCTCGTCTCTGCAGGAGCCAGTGGCAGCTCCAGAATCCCAAGTCCCCAGAGAGCCGGAGGTCTCGCGCTGGCCAGCGGGTCAGAGCCAGCTCGCCTGGTCCCACCGAGCCCCTTTCCCACCACCGAGCACCCCACCCAGGCACATGCCTCATCTACACAGCGAGCATCAGGCAGGCCACTCTGGGTTTACCCAGGTGGAGTTGGCTCCTGTGATACACTCTTTCCTAATGATAAAAATTATCTGATAATCAAGACAAGGGTAGTTATTAAAAAATAAGCACCAGAATCTTGTGGACAAGATTTAATTACCATAATTCCACTATCCAGAGATAACCAGCCTTGGCATTTCAGTGTTTATCCTTTCCGTTTTTTCTATTATGTGTACATAGAAATGGGCTTGCCGGATAATTTGGTAACATTATACCTATATAAATGCATATCACGTTTTGTAAACCTGCTTTTAAAAATCTCTTCTATTAAATATTCTCTATAACATGAGAAGTGAGGTTTTAGGGGAGGGGTCTTTACAGAGCCTGGAAAGCCCAATCTGGAAATAGAGGGCCATGTCGCATTCTCTCCAAATCTAAGCCTCTTTGAAGGTTCTTTTCCCTGGAAATTGCCGGTACTGGCTCCCCCTCGTGGCCAAGCAAGCACATAGCTATTTTTGTCGGCTCCTTTGCCAAAGCTGTCCAAGCCATTATATCCTTCAGGTCTCTCTTCTTGCACATTGCTCTTATGGGCTCAGAGACTCCCAAGCTTAAATCTCAGAATTTCATTCAAAAAGTATAAACAGCCACAAGTTATTTAAGAGGAATTTATTGTTTATTCACTTGTCTGAAAGGCACTGAATAGAGTATGGACTCTCTTCAGGGTTTATATTAAAATCCTCTCATGGGAAGCGGACTTGGCCCAGTGGTTAGGGCGTCCATCTACCACATGGGAGGTCCGCAGTTCAGACCCCGGGCTTCCTTGACCCGTGTGGAGCTGGCCCATGCGCAGTGCTGATGCGTGTAAGGAGTGCTGTGCCACACTGGAGTGTCCCCTGCATAGGGGAGCCCCACATGCAAGGAGTGCGCCCCGTAAGGAGAGCTGACACAACAAGATGATGCAACAAAAAGAAACACAGATTCCTGGTGCCACTGATAAGGATGGAAGTGGTCACAGAAGAACACGCAGCGAATGGACAGAGAGAGCAGACAGCTGGGGTGGGGGGGGGGAAGGGGAGAGAAATAAAATTTTAAAAAAATAATAAAAATAAAATCCTCTTTACTTCCTTACTCTCCACTTTCACTTCCTGCATCTGCCCCAGTACCTTTAAAGCCATATGGCAGGAAGCAGATGTGGCTCAGGTGATAGGGCCTCTGCCTACCATATGGGAGGACCTGGGTTTGATCCCTGGGGCCTCCTGGTGAAAGAGAAGAAGAGAGAGCGTGCCTGCGCAGCGAGCTAGTGCCCGCATGGCGAGTTGAGTCCACGCGGTGAGCCAAATGCCCACACAAGTGCCCGCGTGGCAAACTTAGTGTCTGTAATGTGAACCAAGTGCCTACGTGGTGAGCCAGTGCCCAGGCAAGTGAGTCATGCAGCAAGATGATGATGCATCAAAAGAGAGA
This sequence comes from Dasypus novemcinctus, assembly GCF_030445035.2. Classification (NCBI taxonomy): domain Eukaryota; kingdom Metazoa; phylum Chordata; class Mammalia; order Cingulata; family Dasypodidae; genus Dasypus; species Dasypus novemcinctus. Next base: position 93,227,895 of record NC_080686.1, read on the forward strand.
GGAAGGGGAGAGTCAAGGTGAAGTGCAGAGAGACCAGGAACTGAGGTGGTACAATCGACAGGGAACCTCTCTCCACATCAGAGGTCCCCAGGATCGAATCCTGGTGAATCCTAGAAGAGAAAGATGAGAAGAGAAAAAGAGAAATAGATACAGAAGATCACACAACAAATGGACACAGACAGCAACAACAGCAGTGTGGGAGGGGAGGAGGAGGGGAAGGAGGGAAAAAAAGCCATATGGCCTCAGTACTCTAACTACTGCTTAATCCCTAAAGATTGAGGATGCACTTCATTGTATAGATTGCCCAGCTTCTCTCCTCTTTGCAGGGGAAGGAATGGACATTTGGTTGCAATTAAATGATTCTCTCTTGTGGTCAAGTAATATAATAAATTATGTATGTACCCATACATTTTTGAAAAGTAATTTTCACCTGATTTTAGAGTTGATCATAATTTGAACCAATGATATATGAATTAGACTATTTCTAAAAAGTAAGGGTTCTACTATCATTAACCAAGATGGAAAAAGATAATGTTAGCAGAGAGAAAGCTCTCTGAAACCTATAGATATGGCTCTATCAGTAGCTGTGTGGTCTTAGGCAAGTTTCTTAACCTCTCTGAACTTCTGCTTCCTCATCTGCAAAAGATGTCATCATAATATCTCCATGTGTTTTCCGCTTGAAGACAGCTGACGTACAGAGACCCCTCAGTAGAGATGGGTGTCCTCCCTTCTAAAAGGCCCACTGGAGTGTCACCTCAAGAGTGCTCACAGGCTGCCCTTGTCAACAATGGCCTTTCAGCAGCTAAGTCAGGTCTCCGGGAGTTGTGACCTTGGGGTCAGCAGGGGCAGTGGCATGGGGACCTGTTTTGTGTCTGCTGGCGTTTTGGATGAAGATGCCGCCTCCTAGCGCACAGGCGCGTCATCTTCCTTGGCCACCCCGAGCAGGTGTCCCCTTCTCAGGGTCCCCCACAGCAGACAGGGCACAACTGGGAGGCCAGTGGTGCTTTCACAGCTCCTCCAGGTTTGAGGAGGGACCATAGCGATTGGCCCTTACAGAGAAGGAAGGCAAGGCCCCGGGAATCCGAAGGCAGTTGAGGGCGGAACAGGGATGTGAACTGGACCCGTGGGCCCTCCCCTCCACTGGCCTGCCTGCTGTCTGCCCTCCAACCCCTCCCTCCTCCCAGCCTCACTGCCAAATGCTTTCTGGAGAAATACCCCTCAGCAGGCCAAGCAATGCTTGGCTCAAAGGGCACAAGGCCAGAGGTGGCAGAGGACATCGGTGCCTAGTGGGCCTGGAAATACTCGTCCCACTCCTGCAAAATTGGCTCCACCCACTGCCCTCCCACCGCAGCTGATGGTGCCTCCATTCATTCTTCCAGGCACTCACACCAAGCACTAGGCTCATTCTTGCCTCTTTGCTCACACTCCTACATCCAATCTGTCTGGGAATTCTGTTGGCTCTACCTTCACAACGTATCTGGAATCTGGCCTCTTCTCATCCACCCCAGCGGCAATGATCTGCCATCATTTCTTGCCACACTTCTTGCAATTTCCTAACTGGTCTCCCCGCTTCGGTATGCCTCTGCTCAGTCTAATCTTGGCACAGCAGTCAGAGTGAGTCTTTTCTGATCGATTGGATTGGGTCGGTACTTGGTGCCCTCCTATGGCTCCAAGGAAAGCCAAGTTAGGCAGTGCCGCCAAGGCTTTCCAAGATCTGACGCCCACTGCGTCTCTGACGGCACCTCTCTCCCCACAGTCCAGCCACAGTGGCCTCCTTGCTGCTGCTCGACCACGCCAGCCCTCCTCAGCCGTCTGCCCCTACGCTTGCTGCCAGCTCAGGCTGGGACAGCTTTCCCCCAGTTATCTCACTGCTGTCTGCCTCACCTCCTTCAAGTCCCAGCCCACTTGTTACCTTCTTCATGAGACCTACTTCTCCTCAACCTATTAAATTGTGAACTGTGCCCCCAGTGAACACTCCCAATCCACCTGCATTTGTCCATAGCACTTAGCATCTTCCGCTATATCTCGATTACTTTATTGTGATAGGCCCTGGGAATACAGCGGTGCAGGGACAGACCTGGTTCCTGCTCTAATGGAGCTCACCATCTGTGGGACTGACCTAAACTTATGCCATCGATCCACTAAGTCCTGCTGCAGGAGTGTCAGGGAGGAGACCGCGGGATGCTGGCCAAGGGGAGGCATCCTCACAGCTGGATTTGACAAGCAAGTTGATCAAGCACGACCTTCCCAGGTGCCCTTGACAACTCGCCTGCCGCTCTGAGAGCGCTGCTGGAGGACGGCGGGGGAAGCATCAAGGACAGGGCAGGGACCGCAGGAGCCAGGCCTTCCCTGTTGTTGCGTCGGGCCGATGGCAGAGGGTAGTTGGTGGATAGACGCTCCACTTTGTGTCCCGGGGAGGACCATTCCTGTGGGCATTCTACACAGCTCCCCAGAGCACCGGGCAGTGCGCTCCAGCTGCCCACCCTGACGTCCACCCCGGGAGCACGGCTGGCAGCGCCATCCCACCTGTCCTTCACTACCTCCCAGGCCTGCCCGTGGCCCCTGGGCTTCCTTCCCAAAACCGTTTCCCCTTGGTGTCAAGGACAGTGAGGTCAGCATGGCTGGAGTTGAATTGAGGGGAAGTGAGGAGATAGGTTAGAGCTGCACATGTATGCAAAATGATGTGTGCACAAGATTTGTCACTACTTATGTTTTATAACGACAAAAGACTGGAAAAAACCTGAAAGTCCAAGGACAGGTGACTAAACAGATAAATAGGGAGTATCCAAATATAGGAATCTGTGAACATTTACAAAGAATGATAATGCTCTTTGTACAATGATATGGGACAGTCCCCAATTCATACTGTGTGACTAAAACAAAATATGGAATGGTGTTACATAAGCTACGTTTTGGTAAACGCGATAAGCATAAACATACTGCTTACTTATTCTCAGGATGTACACTACAAAGTGTTAATTGTTGGCTGCCAATGAGAAGAGAACAGGGGACTGTGAGCTGGGTGGGAGTGACCATTGTATATACCATGTTATATAGTTTCAATTTTGAACTGCACGAATGTCCATTACCTATTCAAAATTATAAAATTGAAATTGAAAATTTACATAAAAAATTACAACTGTGATAACTGCTGTGAAGCAAAAGTGTAGGGTATTTTTGGTATTTTTTATCAGGGGGCCCCTAACCCAGTCAGGAACACAGAGCAGAGCTGCTCAGGAAGGAGGTAAAGGAACAGCAGATCCGAAGGCCTCCAGATCCCCCATGGTTGCAGAGCAATGAGGTGGAAGGATTGCTTTGTATACTTTAAAATATCAAATATAACGTAATCATTAAGAACTGAAATTGCAAGTTATTGTACTAGTTACAAAATGGATTCATCTGCATGCTTTACCAATAAAATGAGTGATTCTCAATACAGAATTCCAGGTATGGAAATCCAACAATTCAGCGTCCCCATTAGGTGCTATAACTGAGGAGGGCTAACTCCACGGTAAGCCCTGCAGCCTGTGCTCCCAAATGTCACTGAATCCTCACAGCCACGATTTTATTACATCTGTTTTACAGAAAGGAAACTGAGGGTTCAATGAGGTTGAGTAGCTTCCAAGATCACAGAGCCAGCAACTGGGGGAGATAAAATTTGAACCCGTCTACCTGATCCAATAAAGCCATACTATTTCTCCTATACCAAATAATACAGCATTCAGGAATTTTTAAGAAAAAATACTTCAAAGATCTTGATCTTTTGTTTTTCCTCATGTGGCTTCTTCTGCCTGAATGCCCTCTCTTTACAGACCCAGTAAACTGCTGCTCCTCATCTTTGAAGGCTGTGACATCCATCTTTGTAGTCCCACAGCTGATGTGTGGCTTGGGACAAGGTACTTACTAAACATTTCTTGAAATAAAGTTCTGCTAGTACATGCACTCACTGAAGCAAAAGATCCCCACATTGCAGCTCAATGATCAAAATAATTGTTAAGAGTTCTAGATGCAGATATGCAGTTAATCACCTGCCCATTTAGAAAACTGGCACCACAATCCAGTAGGTTTTTACTAATCTAAGGGGTAGATTAAAATTGTGCACCTTTGCCTAGTCCTGCTTTGACTAAGGAAAGTAATGACAAATAGTGCTATTGATTACTCTAGAAAAAGTGGAAGATGTTTCATGTTAATAGATATACTAAGACTTGGCTATGTTGCTGTTTTCAGGTCAAATATCATGTTGTCATAAGACTAACCTTGCATACTTCTGAAGTGCAGTCAAATATGATCCTCACAGCCACAGAAACAGGTTGTAGCAGTTTGATATTATTTATGAATTCCAAAGATATTTGACTATATTTATAAACTAATCTGTTCCTCTGGGCGTGATACCCCTTTGATTGTATTAAATTCAGGTCTCACTTTTACTTTATTAAATCAAGATTAGGACTTTGATTCAACCACATTATTAGAGTGTGACTCAGGTTTGAGTCCCAGCTTCTGTGGTGGGCTGTTACAAACAGACTCTTACATGGAAATAGATACACAGAGAAGAACACAGAGGAAGAAGACAGCTCATTAGACAGAGGCCCTGGGAAGAAATGAGACTGAGAGTCTACAGCTGACCTTGTGAAGAGACCAGAGCGGCTGAGCCCAGGAAGAAATGAGTCCTGTGGAGAGTCAAGCCTTATGACAGTTTACAGCTGAGATCAGAAGAAGCTGGGACCACGAAGCCTTAAGAGGAAGAAGGCTGAACTCTTGCAGACATCATCCACCATCTTGCTTCAACACATGGCCAATGACTTTGGGTGAGAAAGTACCTCTCACAGTAACTTGAGTTGGACTCTTTAGGGCCTTGTGACTGTAAGCTGCCACCCCAAATAAATACCCTTTATAAAAGCCATCAGAGTTCTGGTACTTTGCATCAGCACCCCTTTGGCTGTTTCTGGTAGTACCTGTTTTACAAATGAGGACGCATGAGACTTGCTCAAAGTCACAAAGCTAAAGCAGGCAGGCCATAAAATAATCCAGTCCACTGATGGTAAAGCCTATGTTTTAGTTGCTGCACACACTACTACCTTTTGCTGACGGTATACAGAAGACATGCTCTGTATGACATGGAATCAAACCATGTCAGAGCTGGCAGCAATGTTATGAGAGGTTTCAATTCCCTTTTAACGATGAGGAAAATGAAGCCCAAACGAAGAGATGTGCTGTGGATTCGACTCTCAATCCACAGATCTATGAAGTCTTCTATGATCACATCCTTAATTCAAAAGATTTTGAAATATGCTCTGTGCGAGATTATAAGAATTTCTGGAATGGCAGGTCTGCAATCTCAAATGGAACCAGAATGGCATTCCAACTCAAAAGACCTAGATTTGAAGACAATTATAATATCCTTGTGACAATTCTGAAACAATCTTAAAATAGTCCAGAACGCTTTTGAATACGAATCTTCAAAGTGAGGAAACAGAACTCAATCTCATCTATATCGAGGGCTATAGAAGTGGGGCAGCAGTGAACAGATACTCATGGGTCTAGGTGGTGGAAGAAATGATGACTATATTGTGAAGGAAGAGGCATGGACATAGGACGAGGAGTGACACACTCAACTGCGCTGTATGTGAGAGATGGGATAATGGGATACTGGCTTAGGGTGGTAACATTTCCCTACACCAAAGCAGGGCTACCTGGAGATTGGAAAGATCCAGTATTTCACAAATGGCATCTGTATGGTTATGTGCATGAGCGATCACACCTCTTACTAGTACGCAGGTCAGAGCCTGCTAATTACGGTCCTCTTTCCTGATAAGCCCCTGGCCCGAATCCATCATAATGACAGACATTAGTAAGAGAGATTAGGCTTGGAAGTTGAGAAGCAGCCTACCTGCCCTTTTCGGGTTATCTGAATGGCAGCCTTCCTGGCAGCAACAGATGGCTCCTTTTACAGAGAAGGGGAAACACACAGACACACACAAGCACCAGTTCCATCACACTAGGTTCTCAAATAAACCTGCTCTTGTGACTAGGGAAATGTTAGCAAACTTTTTCATAAAGGGCCAGATAGTAAAGCTTTTAGCCTCTGGAGAACATATGGTCTCTGTTACAACTACTCAACTCTGCTGTTGTAGTACAGAAGAAGCTGGATGAGTGAGGCTGGTGGCCAATACATATATTTTTTTGGATGCTGAAATTTGAATTTATTGTATTTTTTCAGTGCCAAGAAATACTATGCTTTTGATTTCTTTCAACCATTTAAAAATGTAAAAACCATTCTTACCTCAGACTGTATGAAAAGAGGTGAGATGGGGTGGATTGGCCTACAGACCATAGCTTGCTAAACCCTAGACTGCAAGAGGTTTTTCCATTTATTCTTCAATATCCATTTATTCTTCAATATGGAACTGCAAAGGCCTCAGGAGAATTACTCCATCTATTCTAGGAGTTTCATTTTTCATTTGTATTCATTCTATTCAAGCATTCACTTGGCACCTACTCAAATGCAGGCACTGTGTTAAGATTCCTTGGGACATCTAAAGAAATTCAGACATGGCCCTTTTCTCAAGTTGCTCAAAATATAGTATCAGAAAACACATCTGCAAGTACAGTTAAATGTTGGAAGTATTTGAAAAGTTACATTTATTAGTTTTCTAGAGCTGGCTGCTGTAACAAAATACCACAAACCAGGTGGTTTAAAGCAACAGAAGTGCATTCTCTCAGAGGCCAGAAGCCAGGTGTGGGTAGGATCGGTGCCTCGAGACTCTGAGGGGGTGTCTCTTCCATGCCACTCTCCTAGCTTCTGGTGGATGCTGGTCATTCTGGCATCCCTTGGCTTGTATCACTCCAATCTCTGCCTGTCTTCACATGGCATTCCCCTGTGTCTGTTGTTTTCCCTTCTCTTCTCTTACAAGGACTTTTCACTGAACTTAGGACTCACCCTAATTCAGGATGGTCTCGAGATCCTTAAATGAATTACATCTGCAAAGACCCTTTTTCCAAAGGTCACATTTACGGGTTCCAGGTGGCTCAATCTTTTGTGGGGCCACTTGAAGATGCCTAGAAGGATGTGGCCAATATTATCCAGAAGGCTTCATAAGGTGAGTTGATCCCTGGAAGATGAGAGTTGGTATTCATCATTTGAGCCCAAGGGAGGAAGGGAATGGCAGCTCAGAGACTAGCCTAGCCAGTTATGGTCATGTGATGCCATATGGGACAACTGCAAACAGAAATTGAACCTGGCTGAGTGATGACAGTGAAGGCCAGAGAGTTCTGCAGGGATTTGATCTGGCACTATTTGGGCAGAGGTTTTGATGGAAGCCTCTTTGATTCTCATCTCAAGTTTACCATATTACACTTCTGGCAGTATTCTCATTAAACTAGAGGGAGATGATCTTTAAGAAGGTTCTGCAACCATGAGATTTAGATTTTATGATCCTAAAATAACAAACATGTTAGTTTTCTGCCACTAGTAAGATCACAGCCTTCAATTTTCATCTTGGAAATCCCTCTTAGACTCACTTTCCCCCCAATATGAAGGGCTGTTCTTCCAGCAACACTCAGCATCACACTTTGCTTTCTGTTACTATCTTCTCACTCTTGGAATTAAGAGTCAAGCCCAACAGAGTTTTTCATTCTTTACCACATCCATACAACAGCAAATCAAGAATAAAATTCCAGTTAATGACAAGATAACTGGTCTTATTGTACTTAGCAAGACTTTAAAAATAATTAAAATTATGTACATAAACAATGATGAAGAAAAATACTATGAAAGACCAAACTGTCCCTTAAAAGAAGGGAAAATTATGTAATGTATATGTGCATTCCTTAAAAATATACATGGGGAAAAATTACTTTAGAAGCCTGAAAACTAAGTATCAGTAAGCCAAGCCACACTTAGAAAAATGAAAGCTGATTTTTATTTTATCATCAACAGCCATTCTTTAAACATGAACATGCATACGTAATATTCTACGCACACATCACAGTTTTTAACGTTAGTTAATAAAGGTTAAACACACAACATACATCCTTACAAAATAAGTCAAAATGCAAACTTAAAACTTTAAACAAAAGTCTTACTAATTTAAAAAAAAGTTTGTGTTGGGTACCATTTTGTACAACACAGTTAATTTAAACATTTTCATTTTGGCTGCACATGAAAAAAGCGGCAGTAGAAAATAAAGTCAGTAAGGGCTTTTAAATAGCAGAATAGGCAGTTTTGCCATGCAGGAGAAGCAATATTAAATATTAGTTTTCCCAAAAAATCCACATTTAAAAATATTTAGTTCAAGTCACAGAATTTTTCTCAGTAGAGACCCAATGCAATGCATAATTAGCTGCCTTAGATGGCCTGTTTGAAAGGACAATATCCCTTCAGAGTATAACTTTATGATTTGGCACAGAAAAGAAGTCTTAAGAACAAGAAGAACATGATTAAAAAAGAGGGGAGAGGAATAGAGGAAAGAAATAAAAAGCAAGAATAAATGAGATAGTAATTGCAATCACTAAAAAACTGTGCATTCTCAGTCATTGCAGAATACTGTCTTCTTTCTACAGCAGGTGCTTATTCCAGAACTGTTATTGCAGCATGGATTTAATTTGCTTGGAGGTAGTCTCATCATTCAAATGTTTTGTTGTGTACCTGAAAATAAAAAAATTAAAAACATAAAAAATAATCAATTTTAGGGAATTGAAAAACGCTTATTATCTGCATAAGGTTCTAATAATTCTGACAATATCGACAACTGGTCAGACAAATCTTCTCTCACAAAATTATAACTTTTCATTCCAGTTATAAACCCCTGATTCTATACAGCTTATGCTCCCCACCACTTTTAAAGAGATTATCCAACAGATATTTACCTTATTAAAAAAATACGTTTTCAGTACAGAAAAAGTAAGACATCAAAGCTCAAATTTATCTTTGAGTTAGAACTACCTTGTTGAAATTATTTGGTAAAATCTGAAAAGTAAATGATTAGCTGTAAATTCTCATTCAAAGGAAACTAACTGTTCTATGCCAATAGTCAGCAAACTACAGCCTGTGAACCAAATCTGGTCACTGTCCACCACCTATTTTTATACAGCCTGCAAGCTAAGAATAATTTTTACATCTTTAAATGTTTTTTTTTTTGGGGGGGGGATAGGGATAAAAACTAGAATATTTTGTATAACTTAAAAATTATATGAAATTCTAACTCCACTGTTTATAAATAAAATTTTCCTAGAACAGACCCATGTACATTATCCATGCTTTTTTGTTTGTTTTTAATTTTATTTTATATACAAAGAACTAACATAGTTTTAGTCAGGTAGAAGTCCTGGACAGTCCATTCAAGGAGGATTAGTTCGCCTTGATGAGGCCTATATCCTTTGTGTACTGACAGAAACACTGGCAGCACATATTGAGACCGTATTTCTGGATCAGATCATGTTGGTTTGAGCAGACACGGCAAGAGCAGGAACCCTAGCCGAATTTTTGTGGATGGCTCCAGTAGAGCTGCTAGTGACCCATCTTACTCTCAGGGCGCAACAAGGGTAGAGGGTCATCTATGTATTTTATTGCCATTTTCTTCCTACAAAGGCAGAGTTGAGTAGCTGCACAAGTAGACTCACAAAGTCTAAAATATTTACTTCTCTCTGGCCCTTTACGGAAAAGGTTTGCTGATCCTGCTCTATCCTATTCAAAAAACAGCTCTACTACCATAGCTGTTAACTGTCACATTCTTAAAAAGTGTTTCTATTCACTAAGCGCCTTATTTCCAGGCAGGTATGTTTTGCTATAAGCATCCACATCTAAGTTAAGAATCCAAAAACATATCACTAAGCGTTATTGTTTTATGTTAAGATTCACCATGGGATTCTTTTAAATAGCAGAAATCCACTAAGTATGTATTTATTAAATACTTATTGCAAGTCTACATGTCACTCAACTGTTTCAGGAGCTGACCACCTAATGGAGGGAGTAAGATAACATTACAGAAGGCTACTGAGGCAGAGACGGGTTACCTGGAAATCTGCAGGCCACACTAACCAGTTTGGAAATTATTTTAAAGTGCACTGGAAGCCAGTAGAGGATTTTAAGCAAAGGAGTGGTGTGCTCTTAGTTATGTTTTAGAAAGATCACTCTGTCTGTTGAGGACTGCAGGAGGAGCAGCCAAAACCAATTCAGAGGCTGTTACAGGGTTCCAAGAGAGATGATAAAGGTTTTGAGCAGGCAGTCAGTGAAGATGGGTTTTAAATGCTTGAATGTGGGATACATTCTAGAGATAATTCAGACAAAACTTGATGCTGGAGAGGTTGATTTGTTTAAAAGAATATCATGTTAAGGAAGGTCCTTCTGTGTTTAAAAAATATTTAAACTCAAGTTCTTTTAGGTACATAAACTACGATTTTTGAAGTAGATGAGAATTACGGTTAATAATATAAATATAGGAATATTCTACAGGGTGTTAAGAATGTAGTGATACATGGGAAAATATAATTTATGGACTATAGTTAACAACATTATAATGTTTTTGCAGCAAAAGCAAAGTTGGTACTACTATATTAATTCTAGAAACTAAAAAAAAAGAATATGGGGTTTAGATTTGTGAGATATGAATACAATTAAGCTTTTTTTTTTCCTTAATAAGGAGACCTTAACTATGTCATTTAACTAATCTGTGTTCTGTGTATCTTTCTGAACACTAGAGAAACAAATGAGTTAGCCATTAGAATTCGATGAGAAAAAGAACTTTTTAGGAGTAATGTTTCCATAACTTGGTGGGCTGCCTTTTACTGTTCTTTTATTTGTGAATTTGAAATATAGTTTATTTTTTAAAAAGTTATTTCAAGGTTAATTTCAAATCAACTTAAAAATTCAAGAAAGTACTTGTATTCAAGTAAATGTTTCAAGAGGTAAAGAGACAAATATATGCTTATTAAGTACCAGATACACTCTCTATAATATTGCTTAGAAGTCACTTACAGACTGTTCTCACATTTCTTAATAGAAACCAGAATGCCTGGTACATAATAGGTGCTCAATAAATATTTGTGGAAGAAAGATAAGAAGGCAGGCAGCCAGGCTGGAAAGAAAACCCATAAATAAATATTGACATTAAGTGATTAAGACAAAGACTTAACCTTCTGTTTTATTTCCCAAGTACACATAATATCTATATATATAGTTACAAAAAATCCTGCTGATATCATATGAGATAAGTTTTCAACATCTACATCTCTTCATTTCTGGGTTTGTTTGTTTGTTTGGCCTGTCTCCTTTTTACAACTGGAAGGTAGAAAGAACCAAGTCACGTACACAGTAAAATTTCCACTTAGAGGATATTTAAAAGTATTACCACTCAGCCATGTTCTGTGGCAGTCAAAGAACTGGAGTTCTTTCCTCTCTACCCATGACACAAGATCCCTCTCCTGAGGGATACGACCAGCAGTTCGCAGATCCTTCCAGAAGTATACTGTCATCATTACACTTTTATCAAGGAAAGGCCAATAATATCTAAAGTATGTGAAAGTATTATAAAGATGTATGCATGATTTCCCTCTGTGCACCAAATCAAAGTCCTTTTCCAAGCGCATATCCTTAATTGTCAAACATATGACTTTTCCAACTGTTATTTACCTTTACTTTCAAAGTTAATAAAAGAGGCAATTATCTAGCAGTAAACCTTAACTTCCAAATTAGCTCTTTCTTTTTCTTTCTCTCCTATGATCAAAGGCATTTGATTTCTCCATATGTAAAAAGTAACACTCATTGCTTTGCTTAATCGAAAACCAAAAATTGGAGATACTATACAAATAATTACTACAGAAAAGCATTCACAATTTTACGTATATATGTAAATATATTTTACATTTATATATGTCAATTATACTCCCATATAAATAAAAGTCTTTTGGTCATTATCTGCTGTGAGGAAAATGATGTGAGCATCTCTGAGCTGTTCACTAAGGAACAAATCATTCATTGAAGGTAAATGTCTCATGTTATAGAGGTAAAAATAACTTACACCTGTGTAGTACTTTTGGCGATTACAAATGCTTTCTTAATCTCTCATTTGCTCTGAGTCAACCATATTAAGGTCTGGGTCAATTTAATTTAAGCAGTCTTTCTCAAAGGGTCAGAATTATCTACATCATGTACAGTTTGTTCAGAAGAAGATGTTCTGGAGATGGTGATCTGGGAATATGCATTTTTTCATAACTATCCAGGGGAATCCAAAGTGCACTAAAGTTCAACAGAATAAACCTAAAGGCTCAATGGTATAGTATAAAGCATATGGAATTTCAAAAATGAAATCCTGAATCTGAAAACAGACTCCAGTATCTACTAACTGTGAAATTTTTAGTCTCTCAAGCACTTAAGGTATTCCTACAAACTATTCACACTACCAACACCCACTGTTGACCCACCTACCTTACAACACAGCTGTAGTGAGGAAGGAGTATTATGAAGCCAAATACATGAAACTGTCTTGTAAATTTAAAGTGATATAAAAATGCTAATTATGCCTATTACTACATAAACTCAAGTACAATGAATAACCTCACAAAACTTTCCAAGTGAAAAAATAAGAAAGAACCAGACACAGAATGCATACACCATGAATAAAAATAGTTCAATAATAAGTTGTCTCTTCAACAAAATTTTATTTTCAAATTTTTATTCTATATTTGGAAAGAAAACTTCAGGTGGTTCTTATCTCTTGGGTGCTGTTTTCCCCGTGTCCCTCAGATGCAGACACCTTATAATGTGGGAAATTCCCATTCCATCTTTTACTTCCTGTTAGTACTTTCTTTTGCCCTAATTCTATTTAAAAAAAAAAAAAGTCAGAACTATACTTAAACTCTGAAAAATAAAAGTAAACTTCTGGATCTTTTAATTAATTTTTAAAACATATTCTCTTTGAGGTAAACTACCTCCCAAACCTCAATTATTCCTTAATTTTTAAAAAGATTTCCAGGCACTTGTTAGCTTTGAAGAGTCTAATCAGAAATAAAAGGATGTGGGGGAAAAAAGCCAGGCTGAATGGAACAAAGGAGTGTTCAGAAAGGAATTGAGCAGGAAAACTTCATAATACCATAAATAGTGATTTAAAACAAACAAACAAAAAAACCCCAATAAGGTTTGCTCTGTAAAACCTCAAGAGTAAAAAATCTAAAAACTAGGCCTACAGTTGAAATAGTTTGACACTGTAAAGATTTTTAATTGTTTAGATTATGTTCCTTAAGTTTTCTGATGTTCATTTACAACACATCTATGTAGGTAATCAGTGTTTCTACAATAATTTTCGTAATCTTAATAAGGTGATACAGACTACATTTTGTTTTAGGACTACGTATTCAAGAGGAGTAACCATCTATTTTGCTCACATAACAAATGGGGCATATAATAATGAACTAAAATCATTTCACTTGAATTCAGAACTACAATGCACAATAATGAAAAGTAAAGGTCAACTATGGCCTCCAATAGTCACCATATAATTTGTGTGTTTAAACCCCAAATCATCAAGTAATGGGCAATTCATATTTTATGCCACCCATTAAATCTCTGTGGTCAAGAAGTTACAGTGCTGAAATTTTCATTTAAAAATATTTCACCATCCCTAGGAGCTTCGGTAAGTAAATCCATTATGTTTAAGCTGAGAAAACACATCAAATAATGAATGACTGGTTTATTTTCCTTTTAAAAAAAATACACAAAAATAATATAGTTCTGTATTTGTGAACACAGAAAGATAATTATACCATATTAAGGAAAAAGCTGGTAATGAAACCCTTTGGATAGTATGGTAATACTTCATAATAGGATAACTGCCTGTATACAAAGGCTAATAAGGGTTTATGACCAAATGGTAAGATTACATTATTTTTCTTACCTTAAATTTTCCTGTATTTTCTAAATTTTAATTATACTTAGCATGCATTACTTGAATTTTAAAAAACCAATAAGCAACAACCTGCTTTAAGAGGGCAGAAAGTGAAAGCCAAAATCTTTAGCAAAGAAATGAAGATGCCACTCTCACTGCCACATCTTTCACACACACAGACACACACAAATAATTCCTCATTATAAAAAAATAATACAGCCAAAATTTGGAAGCATGATTACCAATAAACAAAACTGAGACTTTTACATTTCTATTCATATCCTTTGTCCTCTTGACTTCTTTCTGCTCTCCTGCCCCCGCCCCCCGATGGCTCCCTCATCTGTTTGCTTTTCATTTTTGATCACTGTTTGCCCTTGTTGCCTGCCTGTTTTTTTCTTTAGGAGGCACCAGGAACCAAACCCAGGACCTCCTGTGTGAGAGGCAGGCGTGCACCTGCTTGAGTCACATCTGCTGCCCCTTGCTTGTTTTTGCTTGTTGTTTGTTGGTGTTTTTGTTCAATGTCTGCTCATTGTTTCTTTTTCTTCTTTCAGAGGCAACAGGAACCAAACCCACGACCTCCCATGTGGGAGGCGGGCACTCTACTGCTTGAGCCACATCCACTCCCCTCTTGACATTTTGAAGCGGTTTCCTTACATGTGTTTTTCTATACATATACATATGCACATATCCATACATATACATACCTGAGAGCATTTAGAAGACCTTCTACACTATTAGGAGGTTGGTCCTTGAGAACTTTGATACAACCTTTCATCTAAGGAGAAAAGAGAACAAAAAAGATAAAACATTTATTTTTCATACACTTCTTTTTCAAATAGAAATACCTATAATAAGCTAGAACCAGAATTGGAAGTTTTAGGTTTTCAGTATGCTACCAGAATAAAAATTTTTTAAGAAGACATAAATGTACAACACAAAGAATGAACCTTAATGTAACCCCTTACAGTTAATAATATAATAATATTGTTTCACCAATTCTAACAAAGGTACCACACTAAAGAAACATGCTGTTATAATATGGGGACTTTTTCTGCAGCTGCGAGATCAGGAGGTCCCTGCCAGTTGTCCACATTGGACCTTGTCCCCACCCCTTCCTCAGCCCCCTAGAAGTCCCTCAATAAAATGGCTTGGCCCTAAAAAAAAATTTTTTTTTAATTAAAAACTAAAATTTTTAAAAATGTTAATATGGGAAACTATGGGGTGGGGTAGTGGTATACGAGAACTCTGTACTTTCAGCATGACTTTTCTGTAAACCTAAAACTGCTCAAATAAAAACTTTTAAAAATCTAATAGAGATAGAATAAAAAATACAAGGATTATTATACTTTATAATCTCTAGAAAAAACAACAGTTGCGGGGGGGATACATAAACTCCTCAACTTTTTTTTTCCACTGGAGCACTCTATGACTTTTATATACATTTAGAAATAAATCTTTTGTTTGAAATAGCCTTTGGCCAAAGGCATTAAAGGATCTAATTATCTATCTTTATGGCCAGATGCGCAGTAGGTCCTCTTACGAGCATGAGGGTTCTCTGCACTCCAAAGACAATGTAAGTATCCCTCAATCACTCTCTCCACCTGTTTATAGGTTACAAGAAATAGAACGAGAGACCAAAATCTACCATTATCACAAACTATAAATTTGAGCTCTGTGACGGTCTATTATGCTAGATATTTAAATAAAAGTCTGATTTCCATTTACAGAAATTCTTTAAGAGTTATATATAAAGCAATATGACTTACATCAATCTTTGAAGTTTTGGCAAATGCTCCCACGGGATGTACGTGGTCATAGAGGATGATGACACCCACCATGACCCGCAAGCAGAAGGACACCGTCTCCTCATTTGTAAATCTGCTTCTGTATTCCCTGGAGGGGAGAAACAATATGGATGCATGAAGCACACAACAAAACTCTGTAATGAGCTGACTCAACTGACAGGTGATGTTGAAAGATTTACCCTTCAATCTCCAAAAGGAACATTAATATTAAGGACGCTTCTCCATAATCAGATCCCAAAGGATGAGAAGTGGAGCAGTTACAACCCATATTCTAGTCTCTATTTATTATATTAACTCCTGCTTAGTAGAATTCAGACAATTTTAGAGAAATTAAATATAGCTCCTAAGTACAAGTTTGGGGATGGCTGCCCTATGTAAAGGTTGTTACCACCAATAGGATGAAAAAAGTCACTAGAGCTTAACAGAGCAATATGCTTGCTATTTACGGACTAACTTGCTCTAACACATTACTGTATTACTGAATTTGAATTTTACTAAAATGGAATCATATTTTTCTAATATTAAGATTATTTCTTGAGAATTTTCATTCATTTGGGAAAAAGGAAAAAGAAGTTTTGTCTAGAGAGGGCAGCATGGCACAGGAAAAAGAGCTTAGAACCAGGATGGAAACATATCCAGGCTCAGGTGTAGAGCTGTCCACTCTGCATCAGTCCCTTCATTTCCAGGACCTCACTCCCCTCAATTGGTAGTAATAGTTAATACTGTTTTTCTTATTGTTATGTAATACACGTAAGTTTATTATTAAAATAATTGCCCTCCTACTTAATAAGGGAAATTCTGTGGAAAAATAAAAAGCTCTGCAGAAACAAAATATTATCTAATAAAACCATATTTTATTCAAGAATCTAGGAAGTATTTTTTTCTACCTACTGATATGCTTTAGAAAGAGGAGAAACCCACAAGGAAGTTCAGGCCTGTGTTGAAAAAAAATAAACAACAACAGAGAACTAATGCTGAAAAGATAAAAGGATTATGTAGAAAAATAACTCAAGCAGAAAAAAACAAGGCTCTTTACTGAAAGATGTTTGAGAAGCAAACACAAGAAGCTAAAAGCTCTCCCCTTCATGCCTAACAAAATCTCCATTCTGAACAATCTACATTAATCTCACCAGTCTGAGGTAGCTGAAAACTAAGTGAACTTTATGCCTCACCAGAGGTTGCACCAAGCTCCCAAGTTATTTTAATTTTGCTCAAATATCAACATTTCCTTCCTGAAGTATACTTAATTTCCACCTCCTAAATATGACATAGTTAAGTACGGTTGTTTTGTCAGCAGAACTTCTTTTTTTTTTTGAGCCAGGGCATGAACCCAGGACCCTCATACGTGGGAAGCCAGCACTCAACCACTGAGCCACGTCAGCTCCCCAGAGTTGGTTTTCTTGTTCGTTTGCTTTTTGTTTTTAGGAGATACCAAAGACCAAACCTGGGAAATCCCATGTGAGAAGCAGGTGCTCAACCACTTGAGCCACATCTGCTCCCCAAATACATTTCATGCAATACCAATCATCTCAGCATTATTGCTAAAAGTGAAAAAGACGAAGGAATACGCACGGGGTCTCGAGCATGACTCTGCACACACTAGCCATGGTGCTTAAACAATCCGTGGTATTTTCTATTGGTAAATTTTTATTCTGTAAAAGCATATGGAGAACAAAACAAGGTTAAAGTGATGAATAGTTATTACTTAAATGTATCTTAAAATTTGGTTCCTAAGCCAAATTTTCTAAAAGATGCACTAGATATTAGGCACTGTTCTAAAATTGGGGGATCCACCTATAAAGCAAGAAAACCAAGCCCCTTCTCTTCCATCACAAGGCACTAGCATTTTGGCTGGCTATAGAACAACCACTACCAAGCAACCGAGGCTCAGGGGATGTAGAGCCTTGTAGGCCATTAAGTATTTGGGTTTTATCGTAAGGGTAATGGAAAGTCACTGGGAATGTTCTAAGCAGAGGAAGGAGAGAATGTGATTTAGGTTTTAAAGAGGCTCATTTACTTGGCTGCTCTAAGGAGGAAGGATTATAGTGGGGCAAAGTGGAGGAAATAACAGTAGAACACAAATGCAGGAGGTCCAGGTCTGAGGGTGGTGGTCTGAAGTGGAGAGGGAGTAAGAAAGGGGTTACATTTTCAGACTCAGGATATATTTAGTAGGGAGACCCAATAAGACTGTCTGATGGTGTAGATATAAGGGGTGAGTTGAAAGGAATTTAGGATGATAACCCCTAAATTTGTTCAGTGGAACTATTAATTCAGATAGGAAAGACCAGAGAAAGAGCAGGGTTACAAAAGAAATTCCAGAGTTCAGTTAGGCCATGAATATCACGGAGGTGTCAACTACACATCCAAAGGGAAATTGTAAATAGGTGAGTCGATGGGTAGGTGTGCTCATGTGGGCCTCAGGGAAGGGCCAGGGCTAAACATACACATTTGGGAGTCTGTCAGCTCAGAAACAGTAATAATTAAAGTCATGGAACTTGTTGAGAGTTATCAGATTTAATCATATAAATTCAAAATAAGCTCAACTTTCAATTTTAACAAAAAAAAAAAAGAGAAAAATTTAAATGATGTAAAATCCATTCACAAAATTAGATGTGTAAAAGCCATTTAATGTAAGTGCTACCATTAAAAGTACTTTAAACCGAGAAACAGCACTGTCTGCAGACAGTTTGAACAATAACACTGCAAAGAATAACTTCCTTACATAAAGCTTACCTCTGATACAAATTTCGTTGTGGCATCACTTAAAGTTTTCAGCATTGGGGTTGCCTCAGCATAAAATAAAGACATTCGATTTGCCAATTCATTATTTACTTCATTTTCTCCTTCCGCCTGTATGAAAAGTAAGAGCCCCTGATATCAGCATAAATTATTAAATACAAAAACATTTATAAAAGAAATCTAGGCATGCTGCCTGTCTCATTAATGCTTGTTAAATTAACATAATGAATACATATAATATAATGAATTTTAATTTATGGCCTTCAGGTATACATAATACTTAAATGTTCCTTAAAATAAAAGATAAAAATTTAAAATGTTTAAAATAATATTAAACAACTAAATAATAATTTGATAGACCTGCCTACTATATACAAGAGACTGTTCTATATGCTACGGAGGATAAAAAGATGATTTATATAATTATGCCTACTCTTCTGCATGATGAACACAAGTATCCACACAAGAACAGTAATAAATGTTGGAAAAAGGTTTGTGAGAAAGATTAAGTTAGACTAGAAGAAAATAAGAAGGATTCATGGAAGAAGGGGGCTTTTACAAGTGATGATGGACAGGTAAACAAGGTATTCCAACCAGGAAGGGCGAAAAGCATCTTTACAAATCACTTAGAGTTCGGTGTAGGAAGGGGAGGCAAACAGTGAAAGATAAGATTGGTAAGGAAGTTTGGGTAAGACTGTGGAGTGCCCTGGATCCTAGCTTAAGTTCTTATTTTTCTTCCAAATATAATGGGAAGCCATCTAGAATGTTAGAGGAAAGGAAAGACAATTTTTTAAAGAAGTTACTTATAATATGGGGCACAGTTGACCAGAAAGGAAAAAGAATTAGGCTGCTATAGAAGAGTGCCAAAAAGAGCATGAGAATGAGACTCTCATTTGGAAAAGAATTAGAAGGAGATAAAAAGGGAGATGGAGAGTTGAGAAGTATTTCACTTGACAAACAATTGGATTTACTGCTAATTAAAGAGGGTGAAAAGATGGTAAAAAAAAAAAAAGGTGACTTTAATATTATAGGCCTTGAGTAAGGCAGGATGGTAATCTTAGAGGATTCAATGATTTGCTTTTATTTTATTTTACAGGGGAGGTATGAAAATGACAGATGGTAAGGTGAGCTTCACATCAGGAATTGGTCTATGCAAAACCAAACTGACTGTACGCCAATACATTAGATAAGCTAGATGAAATGGACAAATTCTTAGAAACACAACACTAACTCAAGAAGAAATAGATCTCAACAGACTACTTACTAGTAAAGAGATCGAATCAATAATCAAAAATCTCCTAAAAAAGAAAAGCCCAATACCAGATGGGTTTGTGGGGGAATTCTAGCAAACATTCCAAGAAGACTTAATTCCAAATTTGCTTAAACTCTTCTAAAAAATAGAAAAAGACAGAGCACTCACTAACTCATTCTCTGAGGCCAATATCACCCATATACCAAAGCCAGATAAAGATACCACAAGAAAACAATATCTCTTACATATACAGATGCAAAAACCCTCAACAAAAAACTAGTAAACAATTAACAGCAGAGTAAAGTAAAATAATTATACACAACAATGAAGTGGAATTTATCCCTGGTATGTAAGGTTGGTTCAATATAAGAAAATGAGTTAATGTAATACACCACCCACTTAACACAATGAAGGGGGGGAATGCATAATTATCTCAATTGATGCAGAAAAGGCATGTGACAAAATACAGCAACTGTTCTTGATGAAAAACACTTCCAACACTAGGAACAGAAGGAAACTTCCTCACCACCACAAAGGACATACATGATAAGCCCACAGCAAACAGGTAACTTCCTACTTAATGGTGAAAGACAAAAATTTCTCTCTAAGAACATGAACAAGACAAGGATGTCCATGGTGACCACTGTTATTTAACATTGTATTGGAAGTTCTTCCCAGAGCAGTTAGGCAAGAAAAAGAAATAAAAGACATCCAAATTGGAAAGGTAGAATAAAATGTTCCCAATTTGTAGATGATATCCTATATACAAAGAATCCTGAAAAATCTACAATAAACCTCCCAGAGCTAGGAAGTGAATTCAGCAAAGTGGCAGGGTACAAGATCAACCCCTCAAAATCATTAGTCTTTCTATACACAGCAATGAACAATTGAAAGAACACATCAAAAGACTGCCATTTACAACAGCAACTAAAGGAATTAAATACCTAGGAATAATTCTAATTAAGGATGGAAAGGACCTGTACTACAAAAACACTGCTAAAAGAAACCAAAGAAAACCTAAATAAATGGAAGGACAGTCCATGGATTGGAAGACTAAGTTGAAATGTCGATCCTACCCAAAACAATTTATTGATTCATTGCATTCCCAATCATAATTCTTAACAACCTTCTTTCAGAAATGGAAAAGAGGCCACAATAGCTAGAGCCGTCTTGAAAAAGAAGAAATTGGAGGACTCACACTTCCCAATCTTAAATCTTATTTAAAAGATACAGTAATCAAAACAGCACAGTACTAGTACAAGGACAGACATATAACAGACCAATGGAATAGAACTGAAAGATCAGAAATCAACCATCGCATTTATGGCCAAATGATTTTTGGCAAAGGGGCAAAGACCACTCAAGTGGGAAATAATAATCTCTTCAACAAATAGGGTTGGGAAAACTAACTCCTACTTCACACTCTACACAAAAATTGACTCAAAATGAATCAAAGGCCTAAATATAAGAGACAGAACTACCAAACTCCTAGAAGAAAACACGGGAAGCATCTTCAGGATCTTGTATTAGGCAATGGTTTCTTAGACTTTACACCCAAAGCACAAGCAACAAAAGAAAAAATAAATGGGACCTCACTGAAATGAAAGATTTTTATCTTTAAATAAAAATAAAGTCCTTTGTGCCTCAAAGGACTTTATCATGAAATCTACACAATGGGAGAAAATATTTGGAAACCATATAACCAATAAAGGTTTAATGACCAGAATATATTAAAGAAATATAAGTTAAAGAAATTCTTTAACTTAACAACAAAAAGGTAAACAACCCAATTAAAAAATGGGCAAAAGATTGAACAGACATCTCTCCAAAGACACACAAATGGCCAGAAAGCACATGAAAAGACAGTCAGGATCATTACCCATCAAAGAAATGCAAATCAAAACCACTATGATATAGCATTTCATACTCATTAAAATCACTGCTCTGGAAAAATGGAAAATAACATGTTGGATAGGATGTGGAAAAATAGGAGTACTCATTCATTGCTGAGAGCAATGTAAAACGGCATAGATGCTATGGAAGACAGGCAGTTTCTCAGAAAACTAAGTATAGAACTACCATATAACCCAGTGAAAAAGATTATATTTTCTTTATATTTAAGGTATTACTTAATGATCTTTAACTAAAAGGTATTAAATACTTTGAGAAGAGGAATCAAGAGGTTCAGGCCTGAAGAACCCAGAAATGATGCTATGTTAGCCATTGAACATGATAGAAGTCATTTTTTCCAACAGGCACATGAAATTCAGATGTGTAAAAAGTCCATGACCTCTCTCCCCTCTCCCCACATTACCAACAACAGTATTTCTCCTATCCCACAGATCAATTCTCCCCCAGGATTCTTTGTTCTAAGAATATGGGGACAAAATACCCGTAACACTAATCAACAAAATGTTTGTACAATTAAAATGAATAAACATAGAGAAGTTCTGTAGTATACTGAAGTATTCCTGGAAATTTAAGGGACTGAAAGGGAAAAGAGGTAAATAGCATATGGTTTGCTACATTTTATTCTCTCCTCCTCCATCTGTGGTGGCTCATAATTACTAACTTTATTACTAGCTTTACATTTATCTTAATGAATAAGCAAAAAAGAATGAATGACTGAAAAAATAAACTGAAAAATCAAGAGGTGAATTATTCTTACCAACCCGTAATTCAAAGCATTAACTTACTGGAACATTATTAATCCTCATACGACTCAATGTTCTTCTGTAATAGCTGAAATCATTCTGTATGGCAGGATTTGTCATCTAAATTAAAGACATTTATAACAGAAAAGTGTATTAAGTAATAAATGCTAATGTAAAAGCTACTAAATAGTTTTAAATAGTTTTATAACATTTCCAAATTCAAAATACCATTTTAGAACTTAAATATTATCCAAGATGACTTTTTGTACTTTAACACTACTGTCCTTACCGAACATATAAAAACCACGTAGACTACTTTTCAGTCACAGTCAGTATACTTTCCTTCTTTTCAACAACTTCAGATAACATGCCAAAAAGATTGCTCACCAAAAAAAATGACCTTTTCAAATAAACAAAATGTAAAAGTAATGTGTATTTGTTTTGGAATATTACAATAAAAATGTGTATCTAGTTAACAGAGCAATCCTCAAAAGGAATAAAATTGTATTAATATATGGAAATCATTTTTGCTCAAAGTATTAATAAAATAGAAACAACAGGCAGAGGGAGTGTAGCTCAGTGGTTGAGGGCCTGCTTGCCAAGTATGAGGCTCCAGGTTCAATACCCAGTATCTCCATACACACAAAAAAGAACCAACAGTTTTCTCCGATACAAACAGAAAGTGGTAAGAGTTAGGAATCCAATGCGTCTATTTTCTAGAGGAGGTAACTGAGTCCCTGAAAAGTCAGAGGACTTGGTCCTTTGGTCACAAAACTGGTTAATGACAGAGCCTAAATTTGAACTCAGTCTCCTGATAAAATCCGGTCCTATTCCATTATACAAACTCCTTCTAAACCAGGATATCTGCAGTTATACTCCAGTTTTAAAATATTTTAACAATTTTATACAAACAAATGTTGAAAAAACTGGGAATCAGAAGGAAAACGATTAGAAAATAAGGTCAATATTGTTTCAGAGAATTTTTTAAATGATTGCATGAAGACTGAATATTGTGTCATTTGCTACTATTTGCCATATAACACACGAAAAGACCTGCCATAATTTTAAAATAGTTTTCCATTTTTCCTAAGGTCCAAAAGACATTATCTGAACACATTTTAATAAGGTTTCCAGGCTTCTTCTCCTAGCATTCACTGAAGACTCATGACTCTCCTAACTATTAGAACCAACAGAAAATTATACCTTGAGTTCATCAAACCGGAGTGTGAAGTGAAGAATTTCTGCAAACTGTTTAGCAAGAGCCTGCTCTCGCTCTAGATGCTGGGTGGGAGAATATGGGGTACTCGTCAAGGCTCCCAGAAGACCTCTTAATGCTGTTTCTAAGGAAAAATTTTAAAAAAATTTTTTTAAATGTTAATTTTTTTGTTTTTCTATTTATTAAAAAGTAAACATTATGTCTCCTGCTCCCACAAAAACTCTTTAGAAGTCAATTACTTATTATAGACTTACTATTATTATAGCAATGGCAGAACTTTTATCATTGATATAAAGGCAGTGGCCACCAGAGGTTCTGAGGGGAGGAGAGGGAAGAATAGGTGTAATAAGGGGGCATTTTCAGGACACTAGAATTATCCTGCATGACACTGCAATGATGGATACAGGCCATTATATACTTTGTCATAACCTACAAAATTGTGTGGGACAGAGTATAAACTATAAGGTAAAATAGTCCACCATTAGTAGCAATGCTTCAATGTGTGTTCAACAATTATAACAAATGTACCACACTAATGAAGGATGTTGTTAATATGGGAAAGTGTGGGAGGGGGCGGAAGTAGGACATATGGGAATCCCCTGTATTTTTAATGTAACATTTATGTAATCTAAAGCATCTTTAAAAATAAAATTAAAAAAGGTCAGATTACCTAAAGATATACAATGTATATATAATAGAATCAAAATAAATAAGGTTCAAAATTTTGCTACTATTAATACATACGCAACTGAATACTGTTAATAGAAGAAAAAAGCACTTAAATGACTAATTTTATTTTATAATTCTATAAACTCAAACTCAAAGCAGAATGTGAATTTAAATTAAATATCAGGATCAAAGGGTAAATATATTACTTGCATCATTCTCACAAAGTGAGGAATTCTGTTGTATGAAGTAGGAATTGTTACCTACAACTCAGTAACTTCTTCAATAGCAATTGTACCCATTTAACAGGCAAATCTGTACATGGATATGAATGAATGATCACTTCTCACACTGAGAATAGGCCACTTATATATACACACACAAACTGCTTTCAGCTATTAAAGGGAACAAAATATCTGGCTTAATAGTATATTAATATTTAAGTGTCTCAGAGTCTGGCATCTCAGGACCATAAATATTGAATTTATTACATAAACTGTTCTTTTGAAATAAAAGTTACTTTTAGAATGCCAGACTAATAAATATCATCTTTAAAAGTGGAAATATATTTCACTTTTAAAAAGGCATAGAGCTTAAACAATTTAAGTTACAGATTACAGAATCAAAAAACAACACTAGATTCTATTCAGAGAAAACAAAAGCCTTTGGTTAGAAGATGGCCTAACATTAATAAGGAAATGCCAGATTAATCTAAATATTGATGCTAAATTAATTACAACTATTTATTAATGATGTCAGATCATCAACCCTTAAAAAAAAACTTGTTCTACTATTTATAAAGAGCTAATTATGAACAAACATCCACTGTGTGCACTTAATGTAGTTTTACATTCAACTTTCCCCATCAATTATGACATGGGCATCATTAACCCCATTTCAGAGATGAATGAACTGAATACTAGAGAAGTTACAGTCAAGGTAAATAGCTAGCCCTGTTAGTTCTACCATGATAAACTCTCTCTCAAATAAAGCACATTTTATAATACCTAGCGTTCTATAATAATATAAAATATTAATCTACTGATTACTACCAATAATGGGTACTTTTTATTATGTCTATTATGTGCCAGGCAATGGGCTAGACACTTCACAGACATGATTTCTCACCCACACATTACTTCTAAATGATAGCTATTAACATCCCCCTTTTTAAAATAGTAAATAAGAAAATTTATTAACTGTCTACAATATGTCAGGCACTAAGGAAACAGAGAGGAAGTAGAGACATGCTCCATGTGCCCACAAGGAGCTTTAAAATATAGGTAGAAGAAAAATGAAGAACTAGAGTTGTGAATGTGTACTGAAGAGAAGTACAAAGGACAATGAAAAGGAATAAAAATGGGACCTCACTTAGTTGAAGGCTCAGGAAAAAGATTTCCCTGAATTAATGACATCTGGGTTAAGACCGGACTCTGCACTAAGGATGAGCAGGAGTGTGCAAACAGAAAGGACAGGGAGCCAGATCCTGAGCTGAGAAGAGCATGACATAGTCAAGGAACTGCAAGACCAACAGAGGTGGAAGACAGAGGGTAAGGAGGAGAGCAATTTTGACTGATGGTTAAGTTCATGTGCCAACTTGGCTAGGTTTTGGGGCCAGGTGCTTAGTCAAGCAAGCACTGGACTGACCGTTACTATGAGGGTATTTTGTAGATTTAAATCATTAGTCAGTTAACAGCATCTGTGGATGAGTACATCTACAATCAACAAAGGAGACTGCCTTTGACAACGAGGGAAATCTTACGCAATAAGGTGAAGACCTGAAGGGGGAAGGGGAAACAGGATTTCAGCAGTAGAGAGAAGAATTTCTATCTCTACTACAATCAGCAGCTTCTCCTGGTGAAGCCATGGAAACCTTCATTGGAGTTCCCAATTTGCTGCCTGCCCTGTGGAATTTCGACTTGCCAATACCCATGTTCGCATGAGCCAATTCCTGTAATAAATTTCATAATATCTACATATATATTATCCTACTGCTTCTGCTTCTCTAAAGAAACCTGACTAATACAGTAACCAAAGATTAAAATAGTACACATATAATTTGTGTTCCCTATTAAGAATTCAGGCTTTGTCATTCTTATATCCTTGGAGAAAGCATTTAAGCAGAGTAGTGACATCATCAGATCAGCATTTAAAAACTCCACTTCATTGTGAAGAATGGATTGTAGGGGTATGAATGGACTGCAGAGCTGCAAGAGTGGGTGTAAAGAAGGTCAATTAAGAGGAAAAACATTTTTGGCTATTTTGAAACAAAAGTTTACTTCTCCCAAGATTCATTCCATGTGTTGATGTTAATGTAAGAGAAAGCAAAGTCTGAGAGATAAGGAAACAATAGAAACCATTTGAAGAAATGAGTTAAGTAAGTCTCTTAAAAGAAAAAGGAAATTTGTTGGCATTTGCTTAGATTTTCTCAAATCTCAGGCTAATTTCTGCATTGAAAGTGCTCTGCTACTTTAGGGTCAGGTTACTTGGCTGAGTAGGGATGGCCTGTGAAGGGTAGCTCTACCATAAAAGATAAACTCAAGATCATAAAGTTGCTTATTTGTCTCTGAACCTACTAGATCAGCCTCCTACCCTCCCTAGTAGGCTATACTGTTACTGCTAGAAGATAGTCTTTCTACCTAATAATATCCTGTTTCAAGACAGGAAATGGAGATGAAGAATCCAAGAAGTTGGCCCAGGTCTCTGGATAAGTTAAAAAGAAAGGGAGTTCAAATAAAGCTGACCTATGGACTGGACTGAAGCTCCCTAAAACAATATCATGTGGCTATGAGATTTGATATACTGGATGACAAGTAGGAAATTAATAAGCTACCAAGCCCTAAATTCTGGAAGAAATAAAGGGCATCTGGAAGAACACTGCAGAAGTCAAAGCAATATAAGAAGGTTGCAAGGAAAAATAAAGGAAACAGATTGGTCCACAAACTAAACACAAATGGGGGAAATGAATGATGAGAAAGACAAGGCCCTGGGAAGAGATCTCCTTTGGAGATAAGAGCCATTTACTCTCACTGTCATCCATCTACTCTAAAAGACCTTGCAGCCCACCAAGCCTTTGAGAGGACTGACAGCTTCGACTTCTTCCTCTTGGAGCAATTGCTTTGAGACACTTCCTCTTAAAACTCAGCCCAAGAAACACTTGAGAACCCAAATGCAGATACTCTGGCTGACAGCCTTAGCTGAACTGAAGTGCTTGAGATTAACAGAACTTCTAGATGACTTCTGCCCTAACCCAGGCACATGGAGCAGATGAACTGCCTGGCTGAGCCAAGTCAATCACGAAAATAGTGAGTTAGTAAACTGGTTGCTGTTTTAAGCTACTAAATTTTGAGTGGTGTGACATATATCAATATGCTTTGGCAGAACTGAAGTAAGACTGTTTGAAGAGAATTCCTGCAGCTCTAGCTTGTCTTGTGAGCTGATCCTAATCTGGGTATATCCCCAACTCCTGACTTGCTCTTTTGTGGCTAGAGCCTGGTGCCTTGCCTCTGCACCAAGGTATTGAGGACCTAATGCTTTAGTTCCTACATACTGTGCCCAGGTAGGGGGTAGGGTGGGTGGGTGGTGAGAATTACAAATAGTTCTAGCTTACAGACATGGGAAACCTAGTGACTTTGGTAAGAAAACATAATTTCCATTTTGAGATTCAGGACTGGTAAAATGTATAACCAAGAGATTTGATCACAATTATTGTGCACTTTAGGACTTTTTTTTTTAGAAGGTTCCAGGGAAACTGAGCAGAGATAAAGCAGTCTGTCTCTGCTCTCTGACCACATACAACTTTCCTTCAGGCAGCTGGTTCAGCAGGGAGGGCTTCAGGGCCTCAGGCTGAAACAAGCAAATACAGGATGTTTCAGAGGCAAGGGTAAACTCTGTCATCAAACCTTAGTATATTCTAAATTGGTCAGGTGATGACTACACCATAAATATGCAAAACTGGCAGGGGATCAGGGTCCCTCTTCTGGATTACTACCCATGGATACATCTGTAATGCTCAGCCCAAGCAACCCTCTCTTTGGAATTATCCATGTATCCCTTGTACCTTGATAGTTGTGTGGGACCCCATGTGCTGCTTGTGTCTATCCTCATCTCTGGCTCAATAGTGGGGTTGGAGGAGAAGCAACTAGAGAGGTTTAGTAGATATAGTAGATGGCTCAATAGACCGGATGAAGTCCAGTCTGGATACTAAAGCTCTGAGAAGTTAAGTGATATGATCAAGAACAGAGTCAGTGGCAAAGTCTAGATTTAAACATAGGTCTATATGTCTTCAAAGCCTATAAAATGCCTTCTTACCATTTCTCCAATACATCCAACACATATTTATCAAGTATGTGTATTGTATCGGTTAATCCTTCACTTGTTCACTCATTCAATAAACATTAAAAGTCCCTATCTATGCAAGCAGCCCTCACCTGTCAGCAAGGAAACTGGAAACATTATTAACAAAGATACCCTTTGGCCAAGAATTAAGGGGTAACCCACTAGATTTTAAACTTGCACTTTGCTCATAACCTTAAAGAAAGCCCTAGTAGAATTATAAAGGTTTAAGGATCCCATTGACAGCATGGAAACTAATAGCTTTTGCTACTACTTCTTTTGCTTTATCTCTCTACTGAAATGGAGCAAAGCACCCTTAATAGGACACACACCACCTAGCCTAAGTCCAATGGTTAAACTATAAGAAAACATTTAAGCCCAACTGGTTTGGCCTATTTTACAATTATTCTTTTTCCATGGCAAATGATAAGGGACCAGGATGAGGCTGAATGGGATATCTAAACCTGAAATGCAGCTAAAAACTACGAGTACAAGAAAAAACTCTAAGTATGTATAGTCAAAATAATAAGGTTAGAAGACCTAAACAGACTTAGGTTACATAAAGGATTACAAAGCTGGACTATGAAGATACCTAATTGAAAAGCAAATAGGTAAAATAACTTATTTTAATGCCTGGAAAAATAAATCCCCATTTTTATTTCTATTAAGAAAGGGATAATTTATACAAACACTTCTATACCAACTATTATTTTTCTTAACATTATATAACACAATCTGTACTACAGTCTAAAGGAAAATTAGCAATTTGCTTACTCTTTTGAAACAGGCATTTTAAAAAAAAACCTGGAACCTCAAACTGTGAATTTCAACCTTAAAGCAGAGATTGCATAAACAGATAGCCAAGAAGGCAACATAAAGGAATAAGAGCAAGCTATAACAAAATAGGAAGTGGTGGGGATCTATAGCAAAGTAGAGTATATGTCCTAAATGAAACAGGCTCTTGCCATTTGAAATGTAGACCAACTATGCCTAAGTTTCTGATTTTTCTAAAGCAACTGGAGACTCTTTGTTTTTTTAAACTGAAATTACGAATGTTTAAGCCTACAACTAATTAGGAATTTTTAAAAAGCTGTGTGGGCCAAACAAATCACATTTTGGGTCTAAAGTTAGCTAACAGGCAGGCCAGCCCCCAATTTGACTTCTATATTATGGTATGTTTTTCTTAAGTTTTTAATTAATTATTTAGAATATGGAACACATTTATATGATTTAAAATCAAAACTATATAAAAAGCCTATGTTAAGAACTTAAATAAATTTGAATGTTTCCAATTTCTGACACACATCTACACTACTCTTCTCTGTACCTACATGTATAGGAAAATATTTCTGCAAATTTGTTTTGAATTTGCTTTCTTTTAATAACTCCCTAGATTCCTTTGGGTATATGGTTAGCTTTCTATTTCTCCTCTTTATAGTTTTAGATACATAAATTGATCATAGTCAGTAATGATTTTTAAGAACACAAAAATATAAATAACCCAAGAGCCTAAGGATTAATTCCTCTATATGGGAAAGCTACTGTAGACCTTGAAAAGAAATTCTACCAAGTGTGCTTTGTACTATGACATTTTATCATTTAAAAAAAGAAAAAAAGCAGAAAGATTTTCTTGTAGAAATTTGTAATTTGCAAAGGAAAATGGTGTGCAGAAATCAACCTGGATTCACAGGAATGATAAGAAGGTTATGCTCTATTTATAGTCTAACAAGCTACTTTACCTAAAAACATGGCTATTCAGCCAAATTTAGCAATGTGAATATAAAATAAACAAACTTCTGATGCTGGATTTTCCAGTAAGGAAGTCATTGTCACAAAACGTCAACTTACCTAACCTCTGAGAAAATTCATAAAATTTCTTTAATTTGCCTACTAGTGGAATAACTGCACCCCATGCTTTCTCTTGCAACTTCTCATCTGCTGGATGCTGGATTGCCTTTAAAATCCAAAGAATAAAAAGTTAAATTTCAAAAAATCACAACAGTATTATCTGCACATTAAAATATAGGTTTCAGCAAACATAGGAAACTCTATAATAAATCTATAAAATACAGACTAATAGATTAAACACAGAAAAAGTGAGTCTTTTCAAACACATAAAAAGTGAGTCTTTTCAACTCTACGGATACATTAAACATATTATAATACATTCTTCACTATCCTTGTAATGGATATGAATATAATGGGGGGAAAACAAGAACATAATATGTATTTGTTAAATATATTATGCCTTATGCCTTTTAGATTCACAAAAAGAAAACATTTTATATTGCTACTTCCCATATCTCACATAAGCCTCTCTTAGTATTTCTTTCTCAAAGAATTATTTTGGTAGAATAAAAAGAAACTAAAAAGTATGGCAATAAATAAAATAAGAAACCAACTCTGGTATAACAGGCTGTGAAACTTTCAATAAAATTCCAATTCCACAGTCTAAACCAGCTCTCAAAAATGAAACACTTAAGAACCTAAGTAACCTGAAAAATCAGATTTAGAAACTGGCTAACCATTGCACAGACACTTACAGAGAATAACTAAAATCACATTCTGGAGTCCAAGTTTTCTCAGGGGTTCCTGAATAAGAAGATGAGAATCTAGTTTCAAATGTGAAAGGGGAGAAAATGAAATAGAGTCTTAACTAAAAGCATGAATATGCCATTAGACAATCTTTTCTGATTATAGTGGATTATTCCCAAAGAAATAGGTTTTCTTGCTTTTACCTTTCTTCTGCCTATAAATGCTTTACTTGATCCTTTATGAACTTCATGCTATTTCAACAAATTGGTTTGCATTCTCTAACATCTTCAAACAACAACCAACATCTGAAAGTTGAAACTCATAAAGGTGGGGCTTGCTTATAAATAGTATCAGGATCTACCTGTTTAGATTTTCCCAAGGTATTAGTACTCTGACTACCCACACACAAAAAACAAGAAAGCTAAATAAAATTTAACCCAGAGAGAGTCAGAGTGTCAGAATAAATTAGTTACAAAGTAAATAAATGGGCCCTACACTATTGAAGCATCATGCTGTTAAAAAAAAAAAAAAACTTTAAAAAGTTTAAAGAAAAACACTTATAAATGATTAAATGTAGCACTAATAATGAACACAGAAACACTAGCAAACATTTTTAGAACAACATGTGAAGTGGTGTGACCAGTAGGGGAAGAATAATTTACCGATTAGTTTAATTAGATCTTGTTTAATCTTCTCAAATTTCCACTACCATAAATGTCTAATATTCCAATATATGCTTAAATAGAGAACATGAATTCCACAGAAGTGGTTATGTGCCTTCTTCATTTACTGAAATCTTAAGGTTTTACTTAAGCTAATGATATAGCCAAGATTAGTCTAAAAACTCTTATATTTATTCCCTCACAGACATTCATTTTAGCATTGTGATAGCTATTCAGAATACAAAATAGATTCTCAGAATACAAAATAAGAAACCACATTCACTCTCCTCAAGCTATGAGTACAGTAGTGGAGAGATAAACATCAAATACCCATGGCAAAATAAAAAGTGATAGTTTTGTAAGAAACATGTAAAATGCTGTAACAAAAGAATAAAGGGAAGGAGAAGATAACTGGGATTTCAAGGCAAAACAGGAATTCAACAGGAAAGGAAAAAAAAGGTAAGGCATTCCAAACAAAAGCAAAGGCAAGAAAGTGTGCATGTGTAAGACTTAGGAAACAAGCAGTTATTGCAAGTGGGGTCAGAAATGATTCATATCACCTATAATTTCCCTCTAATTATAAAACCATCTGCTACTCTGAACCAAAAAAGCCATGGACCACTGAACTTCCTTTTCTCCCTTATATCAAAACACCCTGTCAATGATCAATCACAGTTTGCGCTGTGGCTCTTTGGTCTAAAACATGTCTTAAATTGTCTTCTTTCAGTGTCTGCACTTTATTCTGCCTTCACGAGACCTCCAAATGTCAACAGAGAACTCAAACTGGACACAGACTGTAAGCCCAACAGATTGGTCCTTGATAACCACCTCTGCACTTATTACACAGGAAAGAAGTATGGGAACAGTAAGGTAGGGGGAAAATATAAAGAAAGAACCTAAGGATTGTGCCTTCACGAAATATGGTAATGAGAAAAAGACAAATAAGGTCCAGAGCCTCAGGAGATTCTATGCTGGTACAGGACACCTGAGCATGTATATGCTGGTGGACAAAGTCAATGAAAGGGAAGACAGAGAAGATTTAATTAAGAGAAGGAATAGTTAAAAGAATAAAGTTTTGGAGTAAAATCATGGAAAAGAGTAAGGATGCACAGCTTCCCTTGAAAAGAGAAAAAAATGGAAATGAAGGTAGAAGGACACCTGGGTACCTTCAGGGGTTTAGGAGAAGAAAGTTAAGGGAGACCACACCAAACGTTTTCTCTGTGGTGTAAAGTCACTGCAATGAGTTGGGGATGGTGTCCAGATGGCAAGGATGATTTCAACTTTCTCCTAAGAAGTTTAGGGGGAGTAGAAAAGACTGGCAGGTTGCAAAGCCACAAAGAGTTATGATCCCTCAAAAAAATAATAATAAATAGTCCCCTGATTCATGGATATTGTAAATTTCAGGGGTGAGAACAAGAATGAATGAATGAATGAAGGAAGGAAGGAAGGAATGGAATTTTCTCTGACATAAATAATTTACATACTTATGAAACATCATTTTCCTTTTACCCTTAAATTACTGCAACCATTTCTGTAATAATCTTCCTTCAAATACAATACTTAACACATAATTGAGAATTTTAAAGTACAGAAAACAGTAGAGAATAAAGGAAGGAGGGACATAGTAAAATTTTAGATTTCTGAAAAATATATAAACCTGCTTTACCTCTCGTATTTCATGGCCGGCTCCTCTATATGACTGCAAGTCTTCCAAGATGCCTTCTGCATCTTTTAATACTACATTCACCTGATTATAAATTTCCTTCTCAGATTCTGTAGGCTGGGCATCTAAATAGCAGGAAAGCACAAGAAAATTTACAGTGACATGAATTTTTTAAGTACGTGTAAAATTCTAAACAATTAAACACCCAAATTTCCACAGATGAGTTATATTTTATTCAATGTGTTAACTTTGCAATTTTTAGAAGAGATCAATAATTTTTCCTACGTTCTACATATGAATAACTAGCCTCAAGTTTGCAAATATTACAGAGAAGGGAAACACCAAACATTATTACTATTTAGCTTAAGTAACAAATCATAACTTGGTTTATTAAACCACCTTGAGAATAACAGTTAAAAATTTAAACAGTGATAGTCTCAAAAAACACTTTTTCTACTTCATTCATCATTGTCGATAAGTGAAACTGCATCAGTAATAATCTATTTTGAGATAACAGAAGTGAAAAGCCTATTGTATCCTGCTCAACTGAAGTTTAAGACTGAAATAATTATTCTCTAAAAGCAATTACTTTTAACCAACTGAGTTTTTATATTAAAAAAAAGTATTTTGAAAGAATAGTTTTTAGATGCTTCCCTTTCCTAGGGATGGCTTGAAATCTGGTTCAATTTATATGATAATGTAAGTTAAGGACAGGAGAAAATATGCATCAAAGAACAAACCAAGGGCAATATCAATGAATTTTTCTGATGAACAAAATGTTAAGATTCTTGTGGAAGAGTTCTAATTATGAAACTGCTCCAGAATTACTGAGCTGCTGAAAATTATATATTTTGAGCCACAATACTTATCAGTGAATCACTGAAATTTTCAAACACTAAAGCAAATTCTGAGGTCCTATTATGTTGGAATTGAATGAGAAAAAACTGAAGGGAGAATTACAGCATAAAAAGTATTATCAGGGGAGTGGATTTGGCTCATACAGTTGAGCACCCACCTCCCACATGGGAGGTCCCAGGTTCAGTTTCTGATGCCTCCTGAAAAAAACAAAAACAAACAACAAGCAAAACAAATGGAAAAACCAACTCAGGGAAGTCGATGTGGCTCAGTGGTTAAGCACTGGATTCCCACATACAAGGTCCCGGGTTCAATACCCAGCCCCCAGTACCTCAAAAAAAAAAAAACAAAAAAAACAACTTAATCAGGGACACAAACATATAGGCCTTTTCACCACCTGTGGTATTAGTCACAAAACATATGTTAATGAATGGCTGAATAGGGACTTCTCTCTACTAGATTTGAGGCAAGAGAAATCCCATAAAAATTTTTAGATAACTTGGTCATTTGTTTTTCCATGAACAAATCTTATTTAATAATATACTTGGTTCTTTTTTTAGAGAAAAATGGGACTCTACTCAGAAACTGAGTTTTTCATAAGTTTTCAAGTATACCACATTCAACACTACATGTAAGGCATTAAAGCACTTAGTATATGATAAACATTATGATCACCACAATGTTTTAGAAAACACTTATGCTGGCAAAAATTCTTCCATGCTAAAGCATCCTTTTTGGAGGGTGTGGGAGGTGGAGCAGAGTCCGAATTTATAATATGAATTAAGAAAGTTTCTGGTAAACTTTTACCTACCAATCATATAAAACTAGTACCTAGACTTTTCTGCACCCCCCCATACCTCCCCACAAATACACAATGATCTATTTATTCCTTTACCTTGAAATTTTAAAAGAAACTCAGTTCATACATAAAACTAGGAATAAAGATACCTAAAAACTAAAACTTTACTTTGTGCTTGGGGATAAATCAGGATCCAATTCCATCTATCAAAACTGCTAACTAGACAAAAATATACCACATAATTTTAATTTTAAATTCACCATTTAATACTACAACAACAACAAAGTAGTAACATTCATGTGCAATGCCAACTTAAGAATTTGTGTTCACATTTTTCAAATTTCTTTTCAGAAATCATTTATCCTTTTTAGAATGAAAACACTATGACAAAATAATTATACAAGAGGAGCCAATTGAAAATTTTAAAAGATTGTCCATAGCTATAAAGTACTGCTATGAGCAAATACTGATATTATAGCCAAATGATTAATTTTTCTTTTTTTAGAAAATTAGGGTTTGTAATTTGGCAGTAATATTGTTCACATTTAAACACCCACATTCTTCAAAGTAAAAGACACACTCTAAAAAAAGTGCACTTCATAATTTTTACATTTACACCAGATGCAGTAAAGACAAATATTTTTCTACATGCAAAAACGGTAATTTTATACTTTCTCATAAAGGATTGTGGAACTACAGCTATAACATCAATAGTATATACATATTAGAGTTTGAATTCATGAAGTGGGATTCATGACAAAGGACAATATTTTAAGTATCTGTTACAGATGTGTGAAGTTTGAAAATACTAAACTATGCCATTTTTTAGTGGTGACTAGTTGTTAACATAAAAATGTGACAGAGACTTACATACAAATGAAACATTATCAAGTAGCCTTAAAATAGACCTTGTAAGTGGTTAATAATTAATAAATTAGAGGTTTAAAAAGTACCAAGAAATTTAAAAAATAAAGGAGAAGATTCATATTTCCCCTTAGGGTGAGTAAAACACCCAGTACACCACATTGATTAAACATTTTTAGACTGTCACAGGAAAGTCACATTTATAATTTTGAAAGCTGCTGAAGACTGCTGTAGAAATGAAGACAAAGAAAAGAGCGGACAAAGTAAGCACTACTTTGATATAACAGCAAGTCATGCAAAAGGATGAAATACTAGGCAGGGAAAAAGACTATAAAATAAAGTATTTTGAAAAATGGTATTATATAATGCAACCAAGACTTGTCACTTCGATTTTTCATAGCAATAAATGGCTTTACTATTTGAAGAAAAATATACTACTCAGCAAGCTAACAAAAGGACATTCATGTGATAGCAAATAGCGTATCTACATCTAAGAGGAGACATGGTGATTATTCATCAGTTTTAAAGGCTTGTCAAAGGAAATTAAAGCACGTTTCAACAACAATTATTGTCTGAAGTTAAAATTAACTATTTTAATAATCTCACACCAGTTTACTTCAGGGTAAAAATAATTGCTAAAATTGAAGAAGTTATGGTACAGACAGAGGCAAGGTTAGTTTGAAAGGAAAAATTAAAAGCAAGTCAACATAAAAATTATAATTGTGGTAAAGAAACTTTCTGCTTTAATCGTCTTTCATTCATTCAATAAATACATACTATCTCCATAAAAGTTTGATCAAATGCACAGTATGTAAATCAGTACCTATTAGATTTTCTATAATAAGTATTTGTTGAATACATACATAAAATGAATAAAAAATCAGGGACATAAATGGCTTCAGTATTAAAGAAGGCTTCATAATTAGGAGGCCATTATGCATTTTCATCTCTGAGCAAAAGTAATCCTGCATCATTTTAGAAAAATATAAGAAAGATGCCACTAGGATAAAGATATTTCAAAGTACAAGGCAAAAAAAACAAATGAAGATATTCAAGAGAAGTAAAACTGAAAAATAAATTTAGACTAAAAAAGTAGGTATCAATACTTTTTTAAAGATGGAAGAACAAGTAACATAAAAGACGAATGAACTAGAGGAAAAGTATGCCTCAGTGGAAAAACACTAAACAAAGAATCAGAGAAAGTATATTCTATTTCCTCTCCTATTTTAGTCTATCAGGAGATAAGTTCAATTAACCAATATTGGGATTCTACAATAAACAAAGTCCTGCACTAAGATTGGGAAGGGACACAAAAATAAATAAAGCCCTCTTCTCCCAAAATCCACAATTTAGTGAACGGGTAACTATAAGTACATACTCAGGCTAAAGACTTATTAGAATGGCTATACAGTTATGATATCATAATAAAACATTAGAAAATTCCAAGAATGAGAAGAAGCTATAAAGGTCCCCATTCAGGGCTTTCTACATGCTGTCAATAGTATAAGGTCCGCCGAGTTTTACTGGGCAATTCTCAGCTTATAACTTAACTGAACCATTATTCTTAAATGAAAA
This sequence comes from Dasypus novemcinctus, assembly GCF_030445035.2. Lineage (NCBI taxonomy): Eukaryota > Metazoa > Chordata > Mammalia > Cingulata > Dasypodidae > Dasypus > Dasypus novemcinctus. The sequence continues at coordinate 93,265,395 of NC_080686.1, forward strand.
TCTTACCACATAGGTATAATTTGTTTTAAGGGGAGAGGGAATCCCTCTGTCTAGCACCTTGGGAATAAAGAGCAATGTATTTCATTGAATACAGAATGTCATTTCACACCTTAAGGCCTTTGACATGGTGTTCCCTGTCTACAATGGCCTTCACTCAGTGAGCCTGAAATGTTCTAATTCACCCTTCAAAACTAACTGAAACATCACCAAAGTCATCTATGACTTCCATTCTACTCCGCATTGCTATGTAAAATTAATCACTTCCTCATCTATACCTGGAATGTAAATTATGTAAATTAAATGCTTAGTTTGCATATTTATTCATCCTACTAGATTGAGAGCTTTCTGAAGAAAGGAGTTGTTACCTTAGTTTCCTCTGCTTCTCCAGCACCTACTTGCTGGCATACAGAAGGTATGCCATAAATGTATACTGAATTCAAGTGAAAATCGGTACTGGAGGGGGGAGAGGGAGTGATAATGTGAATTAAGGGAGTAATTACTTACTTTAAAGACATTGTCTTCATTTTGTAAACTACAAAATTCCATTAAATCAGGTTTAAAATGTACTGGAATAGTTAATTTATATAAAATCTAATGCAAAAAGCCAGATATATCTGCATGGAAATATTTCCATAGTTGTCCAACCATGAAAATATACTGGGCTAGTTTTAACCAATTAGAATGATGGAAACAGTAAAACTATACATTACGCTGATGTTACTATGCATCTGGAAATAAACATGTTGTACCAAATACCCTGTTTAGTAAATATAATGTGGCTTAATTTCACACAATCCTAAAAAACTGGCAAATCAATTGTGCTAGCAATTTCGAGTCTGGTATTAAACAATATTAGGAAGGACCCTTCTAATGGCCAGGGCCACCATAATAGCTTAATGATAAATAAACTTTTACAAATGCACATTTCCAAGAAAAAGAATATGCACATGGATGAGATATAAAATTGAATGAGGGGGAGCAGATGTGGCTCAAGCAGCTGAGTGCCCACCTCCCACATGGGACGTCCCAGGTTCAGCTCCCAGTTTCTCCTGAAAAAAAAAAAAACAAAAACAAAAACAAACAACAAGGCAAAACAATCGGGGTGGGGGGTAAAAAAACAACAACAATGGCTCAGGGAAGCCACTGGCTTAGTGGTTTAGCATTAGCTTCACACATACAAAATCCTGGGGTCCTGGGTTCAATCCCTGGCCCCCGGTACTTTAAAAAAAAAAAAAAAAAAAGTTAAACGAGGGAACTCCAATAGAATAAAAAGAAAACACACTTAAAAGTCTAAATAAGAAATAATAATGAACAAACTCAGGCCTGGTACACAGTAGGTCTTCCCTAATATTCTTTTACAACATACTGGTAAATGCCAAAACAAAAATTCAACGTTGGCTGCTACAGGCAACAAGTATCAATTTCTAATTTATATCTGCCTTTAAGAAGTTAATACTTTACATGTAGTTCTATATTATCGGTAATTAATTGTTGTTAGCAATTTTAACTTTTTCCTGTCACTAAATTAGCTATTTAAAAGTTAAGAACAATGAAACAAATTCCCACAAATTTGTACACCAAGACCAAACAATCCTTTAAATCAGGGGTTATTAACAAGGATTCCATGAGCTTGAATTGAAATTTTTTTAAAAAAACCATTATTCTTGTGGGGACATGTGGGTGTGATTTATTAAATAATACACAATATAGTGTGGACTCAGTAAGGGGTCCATGGTTTTCACCTGACTGGCAAAGGGGTTAATGGAACAAAAAAGGCTAAGAACCCCTGCTTTAAATATACTACATAAAATTCCTACTTTCCACTTGACTACATAATGCTAGCTTAATAAAAAGATCAAGTGCCAAGTCTTGAAGAAGATCTTGACTATATCAAAGCCAAGATTCTGCAAATGTAAGGAACTTGAGACAAAAGGGAAAAAGGGGACAGAACAGCAGAAAGATATACAAGACCAAGTTTGAAACAGATGCAAATAAACTAAAATATAGCTCTAATGTAAGTCGTCTCATCTAAAAGAATAATCTTCAAGTCAGCAATCTGTTCAACATCCCAAGCTGATTAAATTCATGCTAAACATGCACTTAAAATAGCACTGTTAAATTGTTGAGAAGGGTCAAGAAAACTAATTTTCATCTAATACACTTTGCCCCTAAAGCCCAACAATTTAATATGGTCCTGATATAGATATTATCACTCTTTAATAGCCTGAACACAGTATCCAAACTGTAATAGAACTTTTATAGAAACGTAATAAAAGTAGAAAAGTATCAGAGACCACAAATCATTCTTTAAAATGGAGATAAGCCATAAGTTTATGTGTTCAAATGAACTGTCCTGGCTTAAAGGAATAAAAAATAATTTATAAAATAGAATGAATATATATTGTAAAACATCATATAAACTAGTTTAAGTTAGAGGAAAATACAATGAATCTCTGGGGGCTTATTTTAAGGGATTTATTTATTTTGTTTTTAAAACCAGAAAAGGCTTAAATTTTAAGTATTTATAAATGTGTACAAGTGTTTTACCTCAGAAAACGTAAGGGATAACATAAATTCAAAGTTAAAGGCTATCTCTTCACCCTTTCCTAACAATTTGCTAATGATCAGTTAAAATAGCAACATTCACACTAAAACATCAATTTAATATCATTTTTCCCAATCTGACATACAGACAAGCTAAAGCAATACAGACAGCCAAAAAAAGCAAAAGCTTTTCAACATGCACTGGAGTCAATGACACTTACCTGCCACTCTTAGACCATATTACAATAGGTCATGCAACATAAAACAAACAGAAGGCAAATTACTTAAAGGTTTGTGAACCCATTATTTTTCTTTTTATTCAGTTAGAAAAATGAATTCCTAAAATAAATACATACAATTTTTAACTTTTCAAATTATCTGCAAAGAGTAAATAATTTAGGTTCACACTTACCTTTTAATATTATGCCCAAATTACTGAGCTTTGAATGAATGGCCTTCATGAACAGATTTGTATTATAAACACTTCAACATGTACAAAGAGTCATGGAAACTTAGTCCATTTTTTTCAATTGTATTAAATTTTCCCCCCACAGTATTGGCTTTATTATTACTAAGTCTGGAGATAGTATTTGCCCTTTCCACCAAAAATTTTTCATATCTATGTTTTCATTAGAAAAAAAGATCTTAAATTATAAAATATGTCCAACTAAGAGATATAAAATCTCTTACAAAAAGTCAAAGACATCATCACAATTTAATCTGTAAAATATGACTTCCAGTTCTAGAAGGCACCAGAAATTTTACTCAAACAATTCAAAACTCAGTCATGCAAAGCAGTTAAAAGAACAGCAAAGTGAAAACATTCATTTAGTGCAAGACAAACGCAGTCTACTGCAGGCAAAGAGAAATAGATATAAGATATAAAATCATCTTCTCACTTTCAAAATCAAGGAAAAAATTTGGCCCCTGCTCAAGGTCTGTGCATGTCAAAACTTTAAGAAGATTCCCCATGTTAAGGTACCTGTCAAGACAAGAATGAGAAAAGAGAAAATATCCCTTTATAAAAAGAACATCTGAAATTTATATTTAAAAATAGTAATGGGGAAAATGTTCATTAGGCCATGAATTCATCCTTCTGGTTACCCAGACTGTGCTCTGGCAAACAGCAAACCTGGTTCTCAACATGTTGATTTGTAGGACCTAGAGGTGAAATGTGGTTTTCCTGCACACAATGACACGACTGTTACTCCAATTCTTCTCAAAATTCTCCCAAGACAAAGTTTCATTAATGGCCTTATAATGAAAAATTCTTTTAAGTATTCCAATAGTGCTAGTATTCTGAAAAATAAATATCTGATCAAGAATTATTTACATGCCATTTTGTTTAATGAAACAATTTATTTCAAAGCCAAATATTAAAGAGTTTTTGCCAAAACTCACCTTTGCATTTCATCTTAAAATAGCAGAATGTAAAACTCACTTCCTATATACGATTAAATAAAGCATACATTTCTAACCAAATTTGGATGATTAATTTGGAGGTAATTTAAAGTACATGCAGCACAATTCTGATTTAAAATTTTTTTTTACAGTATTATAAGCCAACAGATTTCAAGGTAGTCACTAAAGCATACTATTAGAATGTTCATCATAAGGCTACTTGCTTCATGGACTAATGACAGGACAGTACTGGCTACAGACTCAACATGAGTTTAGCAAATGAAAAACTAAAGAATTATACATGATGGTGATGTTTGCCTACGATTAAGGAAAAAAAATCATGCAACCTTTTCATGATCCCCATGTTTTATCAACAAATATTCTGACTGGCCTTCACTGTGGTGTGAGTATAATTAATCTTTCTACTTTACCATTATGCACCAGCTGTGAAGGGCTAAAGAGACTTACTTTCAAAGTCCAAGAAAAAATGTGCTGCATTGTGGTCTATGTCCCTGGTTAGCACCTTAATGAGATTACCCATGCCAGCAAACCTAAAAATGAAAATGGCAACATCATTTAGTTCCAGTAAAAAATTTTAAGCAGAGGCCTGGGATTCGGCAAAGGCTGGCTTGCTCATAATTACCAACAGGTGCAGGTTTATATGCTTCTAGCATTGAAAATTATTTGGAACAACAAAAGCACATTTGGCTCTCAGTTTGTAACCCTGTTCCTCTTTTCCACATATCAAAAAAGTTACATAAATCAAGATGGGAGAAAATATTAGATTTTTACATATAACCTGCAATGTTTACATTTGAAGATATCTATGCTAGTGCTACTCCTTCAAAAAAGTTTTGAAGCATATATTCTCAATTTAAATTAACATGATAAATAGATTTCTCAAGAATAAACATTGAGACCGTTATTTTTAAGGAACAGGTGTTTTCCTTCTTGCAAGAGCAAATCCTTTTTGGGAATACAAGGATGATAGTATTCAAACCACATTTACCCATTAAAGAATGAAGGAAGTTATCAATGCCCATTTTTTTTTAATTTACCATATAAACCCAGTATTTCTTATATATTCTATACTCTGATCAAGCTTTCTATTATTTAAATCTTAGACTGAATATTCAACTATTATCTTATTTTACTTAAAAGTTAACACAGCAAATAAGTACATAGAGATCTAACAATTATCACAACTTAGTAATTTACAGAAAAAAAGTAAAAGTAAGGCATTTACTTAAATCTTGCCCAAGAAATTGTCATAACTGAGTAAGGATGGAGATGGGAGAGGGTGTTGGGAACACCTAGAAAATCAGGTTCAAACTTCAAAGTTGCAGTAGTTAGGAGGCAAACTACAATATCACAGTTACCACATACCCACCATTACTCAATCTGTCTCAATACTTTCTCTCCAAATACCAAACTGCTGGTAACATAAACAAAAGTAACAATATTTTCATCAATGGAAAACAACACCTTATCACTAACACTAATTACAAATATGAAAAGAGTCAGCACTTCTATCTACCTGTATTGTACCCCCTTCCTCCACTTTAAGCTTCAAGCTTCCCAGAAAGAAAAATAATTTAACAGTTATTTGCTTTAGAGGCTAAAGTTTGATGGACTGAAACATATTTCTTATAAAATGCTAAAACATGCCAATTTCACAAATATGATAAATGCAGAATGGTCCCTCAGTTCTGAAACAGTATTCCTCTAATGGGAAAGGTAGGACGCAGTTTTCATATTTAAAAATTCCTTATTACATTGAGAGAGAGACAGAAATAGGTGGATAGATGGAAAATTACAGCAAATGTGGCAAAATATTACAACTGATGGATACAGGTATCTGGAAGGGGAGGGAGGGTATACTGGAGGTATCAGGGTTTTGTTTTATTTTTCCAACTGTTCTGTGAGTTTGAAATTATTTCCAAATAAAAATAAGGGAAAAAAATTACAAAGAATTTCAATGGTTTGATTTGTAACAATGTTTTACATAGATGGATTGATTACCTGGGAAAGGTAGGGGGGAAATACTTATCATCTAAACTACCTTCAAACTACACATTATAAAAGGTATATAACAATACCAAACTTTAAATTTAAGGAAAAGATAAGCATTTCCTATAAGAGATCACCATATCCAAAAAGTTACTTCAAATCAGTTACTGAAATTTATTCAGTATTATTTTTAGGAACCATTTGGAAATAGAATATTTCACAGCTTTAATTTTCAAAAGTTTTCAAATATATATGGACCAGATTCTCTCACTAAGACCAAATATACAAAGACTAATCAAGTGGTATCAAAATACTATAGTGTGACTATGGGTTGAAAACATGTCCTAAGAAAGGGTTTAGCAGAAAAAAAGGCAGCACACCATTTGGTGTTTAGAGCTTGGTCTCTGGAATTAAACCAGAATTCCAAATTTTAGCTATCTAGTTGTTTGATTTTGAGGATGGTAGTTAACCTTTCTGGGACTCGTTTTCTCTTTTCAGGTAAAACATACATAAATTACAGTAACTATCTCAAAGGGTTATTATAAGGGTTCAGTGAGTTCAAGCATAGTGTTTGGTACACAATAAGCATTCAATAAATATTAGTTGCTATAATTATAACCCAAAATAACTTTAAAAATAATGACTTTAACACAAACTAGAGTCTTCATTTATCAAGACTATCAATGTTATAAATCAGTAAATCACAAAGCCCATTTTTAGTCCATTTTTCTTAAATAAGAATCTTGCTGACATGCTATTCTAAAATTAGCCCTAAGAGCAGGACATCATTATCAGTCATAAGAGGGAGAAGGGAAAGGCTAGGTTTCCTTACCTTTTTACCTCGATGTACCCAGTCAGTTAACACTTAGAAAAACAATGAAACAAGCAGTTTACCCCAGAAAAATGTTGAAACAAGCCAAGTCTGCTATATTTTCCTATAGCTCCCTCTGCAAACTTCCTCCACTATTTAGTCCTTTCCAGGCTCTCTGGGCTAACATGATCCTTTACCATTCACCACCACACTATACTTGGGCCTGATTTTTGCACTTTCCAAGTACTCAGGAACTGAAAATGCTCCTACCTCTTCATCCCATATGCAGACACTTAGTTTGAAAACAGCTCAGTTTATCTAGTGCAGAGTTTCTCAGCCTCAGCAGTACTGACTTTTAAATTTCAGGTGTATTTCTTTGTGGTGAGAGGGTCTCTCTAACACTATAGATATCCATATTCAGTAGCATCCTGGACTTCTACCCACTATTACATACATGCCAGTAGCATTCTGTCTCTGCCCCTGCCACATTATGACAAGCAAAAATGTCTCCAGACATTGACAAATGTCCCTTAGGGGACAAGATCTTCCCTGGCTGAGAACCACTGATCAAATACAACTGCCCGAACAATGTAGAAATCCCCTCTACCATGTAACTTATAGGACAGAATGCTACACAGGCAACCCATATCAGGGATATGTCTTGACAAATCTTATGAAATTTTTCAAAGATGGAAAAACAGTTCTTTTATAGCATCACTAGCATTCGTATTTTTTAGTGAGGACAAATGAAAAAATAAAACTATATACCTGTCTTGCCATTTTAAATTGTCAAAAAATTTGCTGTAAGCTTAAATTACAAAAAACAAAAAACAAATCTTCTAGTCCTCAGTGTGACTGGGATACCCGACTGCCTGGGTTCAAACCCTAGTTCTGCCGCTCCCAAGCACTGTGGCTGTAGTCAAGTTCCCTAACTTCTCCAGGCCTCAGTTTCCTCATCTATAAAAAGTGTTTAATAACAGTATCTACACCTCAGAAATGTTCCTAAAATCATTAAATGGGCTAATATCAGTTTAAAAAAAAAAAGTACAGTGCCTGGTTGTTTATTTGCTGCTATTGCTGCCATTGTTAGAGAATCTGTTCCTAGTAGAACTTGTGGAATGTGATGCCTGGGACTGCGTGGCATCCGTATTTCCTGCCGTACAGGAAGTTAATCGTCACAAAAGAATGAAGCAAAGTGCAGTGGAGATTTGTAGAAAGAGTGTCCTGAAGTCATTAGTTTCTGATTTTATTTGTCCCTGAGTTTCAGCTGCCATTTCCCCCAGTTCAGATGCTTGGTTTTTTAACTCTGGTTTTAAGTTGCCTGTTTCTTTAACCAATTCCCTTTTTATCTATTTAGTTGAACTGGGTTCCTGTCATCAGCATCTAAAAGAATTCTAGTATGATTTTTAAATTTCAGGTGAATAAATAAATCTCCATAAGCTCAAAAGATTTTTTTCAACAGGTTATGTAAAATTTTATACAAAATACAATTTAGTTCGTTCAGAGGTAGTTTCAAAGTAAATAATGAATATCATTTAGAATAATTAACTATAAGTATTACTATTTGAATTTATAAGAAAAGAGCTAAAGAAGTTTCTTCCCAATTATTTTACTGTCATCCTTGAATTTAAACAAACTATTATAAAGATTTACTAAAATTGAGAAGAAATTTAACACAAATTTACACAGAAACCAGATATACATTACTTTAATAGTCTATATTTCTGGTGTAATTTTGTGATTATGTGCTCTCACATTATATGTTTGTTTCAAAGTTGGTGACTTATCTGTACAGAAGACTGTCTTCCTGGCCAGTAGTCTGTGGAATGCATTTTTAAGCTTGCAAAAGTCACTTAAGTATTAGATCATTCTCCCATAAAACACTTGAAAAGAAGTTTCCTTAATTAGAATAACAGAAGCCAAGAGAAACAGAACTATAAGCTAGGCATAGTATACTATTTCTAATATCTTTCTGGGAACCCCAAAGATGGTTCCTTCATTTACTCTTTCAAGCTCCAGGGCCTTTATGATGCTGTCTCCTCTGCCCTAGAAGAATGCTAATGCCAAGGATGTTTCTACCAGTTGGTTTGTTTGTTTATTTGTATGGTTGGTTTGGTTGTTTTGTTTTTGTGTTGTCTTTTTTTAAATGGCTGATTCTATTAATCCTTCAGGCCTTATCTCAAATGCTCCCTTTTCAGAGAGGCCTTTTTCCCTGCCAACCTATCTAAAGTAGTTGTCCTCCCTACTCAGTTAGCCTCAATCACATCAACCAATCTATTCCTTCAGGGTACTTGCTTAACACAATCCAAATTACTGTTTAGTGTTAGTTTTACTCATTTCCAGGTTATAAACATAATAAATACCTATGGGTACTGGGGTGGGAAGGAAAGAACTTTGGAAGAGAAACTCATAAACATACTGACCAGCTTTGCTCTAATTCAGTTTCTCAACCTTAAAACTGTTGTGCCGGGCTGACCCTGTGCACTGTAGGATGTTTAGTATCATCCCTCCCTGGTCTCTTCCCACCATATGTGAGTAGCACTGCCCCCTACATGTGATAACCAAATATATCTCCAGACATTACCATATGTCTCCTGAAGAGCAAAACTGCCCTGATAAAGAGCCACTGTTATAAATCTATGGCCACACACATGAATGCATCCTTGGTTCTGCCTGGCAACCCTCTTACCTATCCCCAAACAACCTACTCTCTCACTTTACCAGGTGACTATTTAACACGTTAAAAAAAATAAAACTGGTGGTAGGGTGATGTATGGGAGCCCTGTATGATGTTATGCACATTTGTTTTATAAGTTCACAACTTTTACTATACACTTATTGTTTTAAGTATGCTCATGTATGAGTTGATGTACTTCAATTTTAAAAATTAGAAAAAAAAAATCTCCTCAAACCTCCAACAACCCATCCTTTATCCTCACGTACAAGAAATGACCTCACTAAACTTTCACAGAAAAAGAAAAAAACATCTATGGCCATTTTTACCTCCTTTTCTTCATTAGAAATCACATACTCTACCCTCCTCTCATTAAACAGATATGCACCTGCTCCTGTGAAGTCTTTCCTATGGGGAACTGTGGTTCTCCCATTCTCCTTCACCTACCTAAGGCATATCCCCTGTACAATCACAACACCTTTCCTTTTCCTGTTTATAATAAGACTTGTCAAATGAATAGTCACTAATTTTCACTTTTTCACCCTCCATTCTTTCAACACATTCTAATCTGGCTTTTATATTTATCAATACAATGAAACTGTCTCCATCAAAATCACCAAAACCTGCATCTGGCTAAATCCAAAGGTCAATTCTCAGGCTTCAACTTGCTGTACTTCTAAAAGCTTTTAACCCAGTTTATCATTTGCTTCTTCCTAAACTTTTTTCTTCATTTGGCATTTAAGACAACACATTCTCCTGGCTTGCCTTCCTATTTTACGGCTATTCTTTTTCAGTATCCTTCTCTTTGGCATACATGCAGTTATTTCTCTTATCTTTAAACAAAAATTTATCTTGACTCTACTTCCCCCTGAGGCCGCATCCCATTCTTTTCCTTCCCTTTGAAGCAAAATTCCTTAAGAAGAGTAGTCTATATTTATCCCTTATTCCTCTCCATTCTCTATAAAACCCACTTCTCCAATCTGGTTTTTGTCACAACACACCACACTCCACAATGATAATTCAAATGGTCAATTCTTAGTCCTCATGCCACCTGTCAGTAGCATCTGACACTCCTCCTCCTCAATGCATTTTTCTCATTAGCTTAAAGGCTATCATGTCTTACCTGCTACCTACCATCCTGTGTCCTTGCCACAGGGACACAGATTACTTCAAGATTACTCCAAGGATTACTTGGAAGTAATCCTTCCAAGATTACTTCAAAAGCCTAACTGGTCTCCCTGATCCTACCTCTGGCACCCCCTACAATGGTCTTATCAAAAGAGCCAAAACAATCTTTTAAAAAATATACACCAGACCATCTCCTTTCTCTGCTTAAAACCATTCAATGGTTTATCATTGCACTCAGAATAAAATCTACACTCCTTACCAGTTGTGACAGTTTGATGTTATTTATGAATTTCAAAAAGAGATATTATGTTTGTAAACTGGTCTGTTTCTCTGGGCATGATACCCTTTGACTGATTTAAATTCAAAGGCTCTACATTCACTTGATTAAATTAAGATTAGGGGCTTTGACTTGATCATATCATTGGGGCATGCAGGTTTGAGTCCCTGCCCCTTTGCCCCCCATCCCCATCCCCATCCCTATCTGTGTGCGGAACAGAACAGCAGAACAGAACAGCTGAGCTCTACACAAGCCTACAGCTAAGACTGGAAGAAGCTGGGCCCACTGAGCCTTAAGAGGAAGAAGGAAGGTTGAACCTTCATAGACATCGTCTGCTATCTTGCTTCAAAAGACTTTGGGTGAGAAAGTAATTCTTATGGTACCATTAATATAGCCTGTACATAAATTCAAAATTGTCTAATTCTGTATTCAAGTGTACCTAGTCTCTAGAAATCCAAATAATATAGGCCCTACAGTCTTTGAATGTTCAGAAAGGATGTTAAGACTGAGTGTGTACTCAAATTGCATCCAGACAGAATGTGGGGGAAATTTTAATACAAGCTCACCTGAAATGTGGAGGATATGCTAATTCAAGCTCACCTGAAATGTGGGGGATATGCTAATTCAAGCTCACCTGAAGTGTGGGAGGTACTTAAATTCAAACCTATCTGGTACTCAGACAAACATTTAACTAACAAGGAAAGTCGTTTTCTTTCATAAAAGCACCATTTAAACTCCCCACCCTCATATCTTTTCTATATAAAAGGGAACCCAAAATTCTACTCAGGGCTCAGTTCTTATTAGGACAGGAGTCCGCTGAGTCCAGCCTGTCGAAACAAATCAATTTCCTTCTCCGAATTCTTGCATCCTAGCCTTTAATACTGCGTACACCCAACTTCTCTACTACACCATGAATTGGACTCTTTAGGACCTTGTGACTGTAAGCTTCTACCCCAAATAAATACCCCTTTATAAAAGCCAACAAATTTCTGGTAATTTGCATCAGCATCCCTTTGGCCGACTAATACACCAGTCCTACAAAACTTGAGGTGAATCCGTCCCTGATTCACTCTGGTCACATCTCCCATCACTCTCCATTGTATTCACATCCATCTAACAGCAATGGCCTGCTTGCAGTTTCTCCATGGAGCCTTGTACACGGAATGCTGCACATTAAGACTTCCTCAGAGACCAAACTAAGAGTATTATCCCTTCTCCTGTCACCTCTTTATCCCCTTCCCAAACTGATGGTTATCAACATCTAATACATATTCTTTTGATGAGCTATTTACTCGTCTTTCACAAGTGAATGGGGAACTTTAAGATGCAGGGGGCAGGAGCGGGTGTTCAGTGGTTGAGTGCTGGGGTCAATTCCCAGTACCTTCTAAATGGAAAAAAAAAAAAAAAAAGACAGGGTTTGTTTTGTACACTGCTCTACCCTAGTACCTTCCCAGTGCATAGAACAATACCTGGGATGTGGTAGGTACTCATAAATATATTTTGAGTAAATGCATGATTAAAAATACACACAGAAAACAAAAATTTGTCTTTAAATTACAGGAGAGTTCTAAGGAAGGGGAAGAAAAGACTAAAATGTTGACAATTGTAAACGATCCTGAGTTGGAAAAAATAAAGGGCCTGAGAATTTAGACTAAAGAGTTCACTGCCATCCCAGTAAAATCAATGAAGACAGTGTTCTCTCTTGCTCATTTTCTGTACAACTATTAGGGAAACAGATTGACAGATAATAGAATATCAAGAAAGTCTACAGTTTGTCAAGGTAACTTAAGAACATTATTGGCCACTATGTATTTGGTGCAACTCTGATATATAAGTGCATAATTCCAACAAAGTGTAGACAAAGTAAATATCCAATAAAGACCTATTGAATTAACCTGAAATAGGTGGGATCCAGTGGCATTTCTATCATCTGAAATTTCAGTTAGGGACACTTTAATTTAAAGGAGAGGAAGAATCACAGTTTTTTCTAAACTTCCTATATGGCTGCAAGTCACAACAGGAATCTAGCTAAAATACTAGAGTAACATAATGTAAGGAAAAAACCTGGAAAAGTTGAGTGCCAGTGTAGCAGAGAAAAATAATAAACTCAGTCTCCCAAAAAAAATCTGTAATTTTACTATGCTCCTATCCTCGTTTGTTTTTTTTCCAAGCTTATTCCTTTCTTTTTCCTTTTTCTTCCCAAAAAGAGAAGCCACTAATCAGTATCTTTTGTTCTAGCAAAAGATGATGATGATGCCTGGGCAACAAGTACTTATTCAATAATTGGCATGTACAAAAATGTTCCTTTCTTGTCACTGTTTTCTGATCTCTATATGATAAACAACCTTAGGCAAAATCTGAGCCCCCTGTTTTAAAATACTTAGCATGGTTTCTGTCCTGAATGGAATCTGACCAATAAAGAGGAAGTTACAGACAGGAGTTTGATGCTCAAATTTTCCCACACTTTTGAAACCATCTGTTAGCATAGAGCTCTGTACTGAAGTACTTGTTAAGCTATTAATAAAGTGGCTCTTTGATTGTCCTTTCAGGAAATATAAAGGAAAAGAAGGGGTTATGAACAATGGCAGGATTCAGGTAGTACTGGGTCCCTGTCTATAATACCATCATAAGAGAATCAAAAACCTCACTGTGAATCCCTAACACATGTCAAGACCAATATATTTTGATTTTACTCTAGTAAATTACATGCAGCTAAGTAACTTGACAAAGAAATGTGACATAAATACACAATGAAAGGGAAATTGGGAGTCCCAATTTCTAATCCTGACTCTATAATAAAATGTGACTTTTTATTTAAAATTTAAAATTATTAAATTAAAAAAATTAAACCAGCAATGCAAATTACTGCCTGAGTTGCAATTCTAGAACATGAAAGCAAAAACACTAGACACTGTGACCCACTGTCACTGATATGTAAATGTTTCGTGCTATTATGGCCTGTATGAGATTCAGAGAAAGGGGTGTGAGAATGGCCATTACAAGGTCCGTAGGTAAGTAAAAATTTAGGAGTACCTACAACAGCGTGTGAAGGAACTATGAAAAAAAAACCTCCACCGAAATTATCTATTTTTATAAGGATTAATATATGAAGGTTTCTCTTGGAGAAATCATATATCAGTAGATAAAAGGAATATTAAGAATTCATTCTGATGAAACAATGTTATTTTGTAATCCACAAATAATAAACTTTATTTTATGGCAACAAATCCAAAGAAAAGACTGGCCACAAATTCAGTGTCACATATAATTATTGAAGTTGTTACCCTTTTTAATTTTTCTGGAGTAGCATCCTGCTTCTTATTATGGCTTTCTTAATCACCTAGCAAAATAAATACATGCCAATAGTTTTAATAATGCTTAATTCTGGAAATACATTATTTTAAAGAAATTTTATTCTATTGTAGTATTTTGAAAAAATGTAAGAGGCAAGAGCAATGGGAACACTACTGGTAGGAGTAAATTGATACAACCACTTTGGGAAAACAACTTATAACCTTGTAAAGTTCAACAGCAAAATTTCCTATACCCTTAGGTACGCTTGAAACTTGTGAAAATTAAACATTTTAAATAATACACACATATATGATAGAAAAATTTTAAAATGCAAGGGAATGATAAACACAAAATGTAAGATATTGGTTATCTCTGGGGGGAGGTGGAGGCATAGGACTAAGCAACTTCAAACGTCTGGATAACATTCTTATTCTTCAACTGGTGGTAGTCTCATAGGAATCTTATTTGTAGGCTTTAGACTTTACAAATAAGTTACATATATTCTTTTGTATGTATCAAATATTACAAAAATTTTAAAATGTAAAGTCACTGATGCTTAGAAAGCACATGTGACTCATTCAAAGATGCACAATACAGAGGTTGGATTGGAACTGAGGTGTCTGAACTCTTTCCAATACACATGCTACAATACCTAAATCTTGTATTTTTTTTTTAATCTTACCTTATATAAAACCTCCCTACTTCAAAATCTAGTGTTTATAGTGCCTAGTGGTGGTGACAGTAGTTTTAAATTGACCAATCTTTATTCAGCATTTATCTGTCAATCCCTGTAATAGATACTGAATATTTGGCACTGAGGAATACTAAGCAAGAGAGCAGAAACGATAGCATGCATGCTTTCAAATGGCAAAGGACATAAGGAACACACAGAAAAAGGAATACCTAACCCAGCCTCGGTAAGGTTAGTAGAAATTTCCCAGAGGGAGGGAATCTTAATTCTTTCTTGTTTTCTAGTTCTTTAAATCAGGAAATTCTTCAAACATAATAGAATAACAACAAAAAAATCATATTCGCACACTCTATCACCTGGATTAAAATGAAAACATTTTGCATATATGATTCAGATATGTCCCTTATCTCCCAATCACCCCTTCCCATTTTCTTCCCCTCCTCCTAATCATTAACTTAAAAGTATGTTTCATTTAAACATATTTTTTAACTTTTACTACAAAGGTATGCATCCATAAATAACATAATATTATTCTGCTTTTCAATTTGCATAAATTGTATACTGTACACATCCTTTGAAAACTTGTGTTTCTCAATCAACAGTATAGAAAATTATCCATGTGGCTGTCATTCATTTTAGCTGTTCCATACAATTCCACTGTTCAAAGAAACCAGTTTATCTGACTGACAGTTTACTAACGGACAATGAGAATGTTCTCAATTATTCTCTATTAACAAATTATGCTTTCCACATCCATATACACAGTTTACTGACGGACAATGAGATTGTTCTCAATTATTCTCTATTAACAAATTATGCTTTCCACATCCATATACACAACATATAAGTTGTATACAAGTGCCACATACAGAACAGATATCTAGAAATGAAAAGGCAGCTGAAATGATACTAGATTGTACCAACTGCTCTCCTTTACACTTCTATCAATTCACTGTAATAATTGCAGTGTGAAAAATTTCTTCTTTTCCCATCCTCCAAAACCTCAGACTTTAATTTTCAGATTGCAAAATATCTCACTGGTGTTTTAATTTGTATCTTTTTTATTGCCAGTAAAAATGAGCATCTTCTTGTATGTTTACAGACCATCTGGATTTCTTCTTCTGGGCAATGTCAATTAATATCCTTTACCACCTGTGCCACGTATTTTCCTACTATCACTCAGTCCCACTTATCTTTCTATAAACTAGTTTGTACTGCAGGGGCTAAGAATTTGTAAACACTTCCTAGACATTCCAGCCAACTGGCTTCCTCTTAGGTTCAGTCAACAGGAGGAACTGGAGGGTGAGGAAAAGGCAGAAGGAAAAGAGAAGCTTCCTGTTTCTGGCCACGATAGGCCAGCAGTTGCTGTAGGAGCAATAGGAATGGTGTGATTCTGCATCCAATATCCCAATTAGAGGCAGAAGCCGGTGCTGTCTTGTGGGTTCCATGAAGTGGTACCAAAAGCTTATCTCTGGACATCATCCTTTTCTTTTTACTACTCTATTCTTCCCCTTCTCCTTTTTTCTTCCAGCCTATCTAAATAATAACTTTGTAACTAACTCACAATATTAGATTCCCTCTGTTTGAAATAATAGAGTGGCTGGTTTTCCAAACTAGTCTCCCAACTAATACACCACTCCTTTTTTCTCTGTTTGGTATATGTATTCTGGATACCAATTTTTTATGCTTATATATATGACAACCACATTCGACTAGTCTATAACATGTCTTAGCTTTGTTTATGGTGTCAGTTATTATATGTAGTCAAATTTTTAATCTTTGTGCTCTCTCTCTGCTATTAAGTAATAATAATTCTTCCAAAATGCCTTAGCTATTCTTAGACTTTCATTCACCCATGTGATTGCCAAATGCTACGAAAAACCGCAATGGAATTTTAACTCGATTCTACATGAATGTATAGATCACTGAGGCAGAAATGCCTGTCATCTTTATATCATCATGTTTTTGGTTTAACCCATGAGTGTGGTAGATTACATGAAGACATTTTCTGATGCTAAACCATACTTGTAGTCTTATCAACTCTGTTTGGTCATTTGTTTTAAAAAAAAAGTTCCTAGATTGTTTGCTAATATTTCACTTTGAATTAGTTCATAAGTGAGGCTGATCTATAATTTTTCTGTCCTTACCTAGTTCTGTTATCAAAGCTATATTAAATACAGGCTATTTTTATTCTATGAATAGTTTATACAAGGTGGAACATGTGTCCGTTTCTTGACTGGTTTTATATGAAAGCTCTTCTAAGTATCTAAGTAGTCTACATATTTTTCATCTAGCAGAAGAGATTCTGACACATAGTCAATGCTTAATACACATATGTTGAGGGAAACGGACTTTGGCCCAGTGGTTAGGGCGGCCGTCTTCCACATGGGAGGTCCGCGGTTCAAACCCCGGGCCTCCTTGACCCGTGTGGAGCTGGCCATGCGCAGTGCTGATGCGCGCAAGGAGTGCCGTGCCACGCAAGGGTGTCCCCCGCGTGGGGGAGCCCCACGCGCAAGGAGTGCGCCTGTGAGGAAAGCCGTCCAGCGTGAAAAGAAAGAGCAGCCTGCCCAGGAATGGCGCCGCCCACGCTTCCTGTGCCGCTGACGACAACAGAAGCGGACAAAGAAACAAGACGCAGCAAATAGACACCGAGAACAGACAACCAGGGGAGGGGGGAAATTAAATAAATAAATAAATTAAAAAAAAAAAAAAATACACATATGTTGAATAAATAAATGAACAATTCAAATCAAAAGGCTTATTTATCAAATAAAAGAACACTGAAACTAAGGGCATCCTTTAAAAAGAATAGCTTTATGGTAAATGAAACAAAGTCCAACTTTGCAAAGCAGATAGTAAGCTTATGGAATTTGTTATGTATCAAGACATAATTCCAGTATATGCTCCACCTTATATATAAGTGTTCAGGAAATTAAATCTAGTTCTCAAATCTATGAATCGGGGAAATTTTCTCATAGAAAAAAATTTTAAGGAAAAATGTATGGCAATTAAGAAAAGAAGACAGATGTTGACTCAGAAATGTCAAATATTTCTCTACAGTTTGTCAAGTCTGTTTGAGGCTGATATATAAAGGAATATAACACAACAATGAAATTACAAGAGGGCACACCAGAACAGTTTCCCTTTGTTTATGACTCTAAATTAAAATCATTCTCTTAAATATAATTCTCCCAGACACATCATAATCAAACATAAACACAAAATCTAAATATATTTTTTCACTTCTTAGTAATCATATAATTAAATTTTAAGTAGGTACTTAGTTTTCTTCTACATTTGTAAATCAGTACCTCTTGTAATTCTAAACAGATTCCAGCAGAGGTCATTCACTACATTTTGATCTTTTAGAGGAATGGAGGCAATTATAAGGGATTATATGTGTTTTATTTCATCATTTTATAAAATACGATTTGACTTCAGGTGGAGAACAGAAAGATTAACTGGATAAATTTATAAAGCAAATTCCATGATTATTTTTAAATGAAATGGCTTGATACCATTGACTAAATAACATTATAAAAGTTGATTTACAAAAAAGAGCTAACCCATTCTTTTCTTAGTATCATGGAGCATACTAGTTTTAAATGACTTTCTGAAACCATTAAGACCAAAGTGCAGTATGCATTATATGTATATCATAACTTTTTTAACTAAGTAGCCTATTAGAATAACTTATGAAAGTTTCACATAGCATGTAAAGGGACACTATTTCTGTAAACCAACGTTCAACTATAATTCTTTGAAATTTTTTACCCCATGTCTAAAGTTGTAGGGAGGAGGAAGAGAAAAGAAGGAAGTAAAGGGAATCAGAAAGCGAAGAAAACCTGCTATTCCCTGAGAATAAAGTGCTCATGAAATGAGATGGAATCTTTACAGCGCTACTTCCTAATTTTATGCAAAACAGGGAACTGAGGACCAGAGAAACATGGTGGTAGTGCCTTGGGCAAAAGTAGAAATCAGTAAAAGCTGGGCTTACTCCATTGACCCTGGGAGCAAAGTTTTTGAGAACATCTTTAAAATTCAGCCTCAGGAACAGATCATATTACTAGAAAGAATGAAGTACCATAACAACAACAAAAAATTCATCTATCCCACCATGTCCACTTTAAAAAGAATCCTAATGCTGCTTTTGCCAACAACTAAACTTCAATACGCCTGCCATTCTCTTTATTTATAGTTTCTTTTATTTATGCTAGACAAGCATCCAAATTTAGTGACACACTTCCAGGCTCTTCCCAGTTTAGGCTGGTATATTACTGTATAGTTCGTACTTCTTAACCATGCAACACCCTGTAACTTTTCACAGGGGTAACAGAAGCATTGGAGTACTATTTGCTTTCCTACAGCAATTAATTATTACAGAGTTCTTATTAAACTTTTGGTATGTCATACTGCTATTTTATTTTTCACATGTTTATTTTATGTTCCATCAACTAAAATGTGAATTCTTTGAAAACAGGAACTCTCCATGACTTAAGACTTATTTTCTACTCCCTTTCTCCACAGAATATCACACTGTTCCTGTTTAATTACTAATCAGAAAACAGAAGCTTCTTCGAAGCTATTTCAAGAACTTGTAGCCTACCTACACCATTAGGATATTTCTTAAGGAATGGATGGGTGACTACTTCTTTAAGATTAGTTATTAGCCACACTTTCTCAACTATGATGGAGAAAGAAAGCTCTAACTGATTTTTCACAAACAAAAGTTCTTAATCTGGAGACCACAGACCCCAAACAGATTCAGGGGTCTGTGAACTTGTATGTGAACATGTTCACTAACCTCTATTTGAAATTTAGCAATTCCTTCTATCAGCATTATAGATAGGGAGCAAAACACATAGATATTACAAATACCTATGACTGTGTCACTAACAGAAATCACAGATATTTTCATATTACTTCACAACTGTTACAGACTTATTATGTGAAATTACAGTAATTATTAGCAAACCTGCCACTAAAGGTTATTCTCTAATGTAAGCACATATATTACACTATGACAAATTTGTACTTTTGACATATGCTAACTGTATTTCAATATAACTGGCTTCTTTTTTAATCCTATATAATTTATTTAGAATCTTCATTCTAAGTAGAGATTCATAGCGTTCACCAGGCCACCAAAGAGACCCATGGTACAAAAATACTTGTGAACCCCTGTATTGTAACATACAGACCAGGTGAAGTGATTCTAATTCTTAGCTACCATCATGATAACTGTCAGTCAGCTCTTCTAAAATAACAGGTTTTGAAATGTTCATAACTAGGAAGACGGGCCAGAAAGAGATTTTAAGCTGACCATTTTCACTTAAAGAATCGAAAGCATACCTATAGAAAAACAACATTTCAAATATCTATTAACTTGTTTAAAATAGTTACAGTATTATAAATGTAAGTGCTCAGGACCCTTTAACAGTAATTACTTTTTAATTAAGTGTTCTTTAATTCTAAGATTTATAAGGACCAAAGCCCATAATATTTATTCCTATTTTTATTTATATGCTACTTCCCAAAGAAAACTATTTAAGTTATGTAATTTTTAAACTACTATAATTATGATTTACATCTTTTTTGAAAAACTACTCATGATAGCTAAAATGACTTAAAAAGGAAGTCAAAGAAAAATACTCTTCTACTGAAAGAAAGCTGCAAAAAAAAGTTCTAAGTAATTTACATTATCCCTACTACTTCCTATTCTAAGCACAAAACTAATGAATATAGAGCATTTTCTCAAGAATTTTTAGCAGTTCAATATTATGTACACAATATTTTCCTTTCATTATATTTAGCCAATATAGTTTTCTATTACCCATAAATTTTCAATTGTATTTAAATAATAATTTCCCCAAAGACATACTTACCTTCAGCCAGTGATAGTGATTCTGTCCTTGTTCCTCTATCTGTTTAAAGAAAAAAAAAGAGTCTAAAACATTATATTTTTAAACAAATTTTTTAAAGTTGACTTTAAAAATAAAGTTCAAAAATACTATCACATACTTATGTTTATTATATATATGTAAAATGTATATTCATATTCACATTATGTTTCTTGAATTCATTCAACTATTAATGGAGGATCCACTAAGAGCATTACGTTATGTGGGAAACACCAACAGAAGACAAGACACCCTAGCTGTCACCCTCAAGAGACTCAAAGAATAGATGTGCAAAGTATATAGATGGGAGATTACAAGGGAACGAAAACGTGTAATTTCTCTTTATTCTAGTAACAAGGGGCCTAATATTATCAAAGGTATATTTTTTATATTTTTTATTATAGATTAAACTCATCAAGGTTTAATGAAATAAACATTAATTTTACTACAGGTACTAAAATCCCTATTCCATGACAATAACCTGTTAATTGCCAGAGGCACATTTGACAAAACTCTAGTAAAACACCAGTTCATGGTGTTTATGACTGGTATTACTATTTCAAAGCCTTAAAAAGTTTTAGGTAGAATGAAATCTTCAAAATGAGATTATTCTAACTGGGCTGCGGCCCAGAATTCCAGAATGTGAAGTGTTTTTATACTTTTGCTGTCTGTTGTAGGTTGAAACGTGGTTCTGTGTCTCTAACAGATAATAAACATGGATTAGGAACCAAGGGATGGGAATAGGATCTACTGGATTAGAACTTCTGATTCTGGGGGAAGGAGAGAGGGGTTTCTGCTGAAGAGACAGGAAGGATTCTGCTAAATTCTGACGCAACAAATATTGCCAAGTCATTTTGGTCTCCTTATGGTAATGGAGCTGCCATACTAAATGGGGGGAGTGATCCTGATAACTACGAGGACCTATGGTTGCTGCTATACAACAAAAACAGAACCTAGGGAACTCAACTAGTGCTGCCATGCCCAGTGATAACTGTAAATGGGCAGCGGCAGCAACCAAGGCCCAAAAAGGATAAAGCATATTTTCACTCCTGCTGAGGAACCTCGCCTCAGCTACATTTTCTAAGGCTCCTGATTCTTCAGGGAAGAAGGTCTGGATAACTCTACAAGGAAACAGCCTCAACCCAAAGTGTTGGGTAAAGGTGAGGAAAATCTAGAATGGGCAGTAGAGGACTGAAATGATAAACATCAATTACAGCCTCAAGAGACGAGGACACCACACTCCCTCGGTTTTCATCCGATATACCTCACTGGAAGTTCCTTAAAACTCCTCTGCTGAACTTCTCTCAAAGTCCTTAATGCTAACAAACCCAGAACTCAGTCCTGGGTCCTCTGCTCTCCTGGCAATCTCATTCTGTCTCATAGATTTATACATCATCTGTATATCTCAAGTTTATATATCCAGTCTAGACATTTCTCTCCAATTCCAAATTCATACAGTCACTGCCTACTCAATATCTCTGTTGGGATGTTCTAATACATACCTGAAACTTTACATGTCCAAAATAAGAGCTCTTCATCTTTCCTCCCCCAAACCTGTTGTTCTACCTGCAGCCTCCCTCATTTAAGTTAATGGCAACTCTATCCTTTCTGTTGCTCAGGTAAAAACCTTGGAGTATCTTTCTCCACACCCCACATTCCAGTCAAACCCTTACTACCTATCTGAAAGTTGAAGTATCAGCTGCCTTAGCAGTATGATCTACTGTTCTCCTTCTGTATTCAAGAGGTCTAGAATAGGAGTTGAAAACTCAAATGGCACAAGGGTTTGGCTAGGGCCACCTCAGATAAAAATGATCAATGGCAAAGAAACGTGTATACTTTATCTAAAGGGTGTTTCTTCTATTCATATGCCATGATAAAACTGTAGGTGATTTAGTGCTAATCTTTACATGAAACAATTTCTAGATGTTATCACCTAATGAAGTTAGTTTTAGAAACACTCCATGGGCCAAACAAAACATTTTGAGGGCCAATATTTGGTTGTGAACCATTAGTTTATAACTTCCCTTCTAGAAATTCATAGTCTTTAATTCATAATACTATTAATCCTTTTATCTTTTACTTTGCTCTATCAGTAAGGAGATGAATGGGAGCTGTTTATGTTCAAAGAGTAACCACTCTGGTTTTCCTCAAAAACTCCTCCTGGATCAATGTTATTACAAATGGAATGAATAAACACTTTTCTGCTTTCCCTGCCAAAAACAAATTTTCCTTCCCTAAAGCCCAGTTGGAGCAATCTAGAAATAAACAAAACAAGTGGCTTGGCTGACTACTTTCATAAACCAAGGGAGGAAAAACCAATGCCACTTACATAAAGCCACAGGAAAAATTCTTTCTATCTCAAATCTTAATAAATCAAAAAAATAAAAACCTTATCATTGTTTTCACCCTATAGAAATCAAATGTCAGATCATATATACTGAATGTCAGATAATATTTAAGGTTAGCTAATCTAGGCATCTGAAGTCCACAAACATAGTGGTTTCTCACGTAAGTGTTTAAAAAAAAAATCTCTACTTCCAGTAGAGCATAAGACGTAAGAGTTATGATTTCAGATCGTTCTGTCAAACACAACTGAGCTTTGCAGTATTTCAAAAGATGGTACAAACGGCTCACGAAAATGTAAGGTATTGGTGGAGGGTTGATGCAAGGAACCCTGTACGATGTTATGCATGCCTGCTTTGTAAGTTCACAATTTTACTATACACTTAGTGGTTATGTATGTTTATATATAAATGATATAAAGATGACAATAATAATAGGTGGGTTGGAGGAAAATACTTTGGTTAGTAGTAATATTTGGACAACGCTCTTTAATCACTAGTTAAAAATGTTTAACAATGCAAGGTACTGGTGGTAGTATGAGTTATGACAATCCTGCATGATGCTATGTGTATTTGTTTTTTAGTCACAACTATTACTACACATACTGTTTGTGCATGTTTTTGTTTGAGTGATATACGTCAATAAATTTGAAAAATATAAATTAAAAAAATAAAAACTACGGAAGATGGTACATAAATCTAACTAGTAACACAACCTAGACTGCATACCTCCTTCACTTGGGTAAATGATAATATCTAATTGAATGTGATTTGCTTAAGCATCAGGTCCTGTCAGACTAGTTAGGGGGCAGGGGGACTGATGGGATGGGAATCCCATCTCTAAGAGGGAAGGTGAGAGCAATGACCTCGAGGGATGCCTGGAGCTTAGTCTGTATATACCTGTGTGGTCAGAAAGCAAACTCTATTATGACTTCTTGTAAGTGTAGACATGCCATAGGTGCATGCTGATGTAGATTTACAGATTCTTGAGAGAACTGCTACTCCAAGAGTTGGCCAAAAGGCTCACAGAGAAGTTATATGTCTATGCTGTGTCTGAAACACCCATAGATGTGGCACCCTTATGCAAAGGACAACCTGAGTACCCTGCATAATTATCCTAGCTATGGCCAACTTAAATCTTTGTTAAAATAACATCATTTTTTAAGATACATAGGCCCTGATGCCTAACGCCAAAAGTGCTCTCAAAAAGAATGTTCCAATTTACACTGCCATCAGGACTGTGTATGGGCCAATCTCACAGCATCCTTGACGGGATGGAGCTTCACTGTTTAAAAAGTGTCTGTGGGGAAGTAACTGTGGCTCAATTGACTGGGCTCCCATTTACTATATAGGAGGCCCTGGGTTTGTGTCCCAGGGCCTCCTTGTGAAGGCAAGCTGGCCCATGCCTGCAGAGAGCTGACGGCCACCACGCACGGAAAACTGGTGCAGCAAGATGACACAACAAAACGAGACAAGCAGACACAGAAGAACAGAACACACAGCGAATGGACACAGAGAGTAGGCAAGCAAGCCAGCTGCGGGGGGGGGGGTTTAAATAAAAAATAAAAAAACTTAAAAAAAAAAGTGTGTACATGCACCTTAAGTCAAATTGCTTATTTATTTATTTATTTATTTTTAAGATTTATTTATTTATTTAATTTCCCCCCCTCCCCTGGTTGTCTGTTCTTGGTGTCTATTTGCTGCGTCTTGTTTCTTTGTCCGCTTCTGTTGTCGTCAGCGGCACGGGAAGTGTGGGCGGCGCCATTCCTGGGCAGGCTGCTCTTTCTTTTCACGCTGGGCGGCTTTCCTCATGGGCGCACTCCTTGCGCGTGGGGCTCCCCCACGTGGGGGACACCTTTGCGTGGCACGGCACTCCTTGCACGCATCAGCACTGCGCATGGCCAGCTCCACACGGGTCAAGGAGGCCCGGGGTTTGAACCGCGGACCTCCCATGTGGTAGACGGCCGCCCTAACCACTGGGCCAAAGTCCGTTTCCCAAATGGCTTATTTAATTACTAATGTGGTTGGCCATTTTTTCTCTATATTTGGATAACTAGTCTTTTCCCCATTTATCTATTAAGGTGTTACTTATTTGTAAGAGAATCAATATTATGCTTGATTTTCTGGATCAGATACTCAGTATAAATGTGTATGATAAAGTTAGATATGCTATCTTTTTTAAAAATTATTTTTAATTGTATTTTTTTGAAGACAGGGAGATACAAAATGTTACATTAAAAAATATAAGAGGTTCCCATACACCCCCCCCCACCCCACCCCTACTCCTCATATCAACTTCTTTCATCACTGTGGCACATTTCACTGCATTTCGTGAATATATTTTGAAGCACTGCTAGATATGCTATCTTTGAATTACCCCTCTGTTGACTTGGTTACCATTTTATTAATTACTATGTTGGAGACACTGTGCTAATAACAACAAGCACTTTCCATGATTTAGTTCACTAAACCTTCATGACCTAAGGAGATAAAATTATTAGCCCCACTGCACGGATGAGAAAACAGAGACTTTAAAGAGTTGTCCCAGGGTCATATTAGACAAAAGACAGAGAAGAAAATTAGCTTTATTTTTCAAGAAACAATTCTGTTCGAGCAATAATGGTTTCTGTAAATGAGACTTTTCTGTAAAATAAACGCTACTTTCCCACTAACTTCTATTGTAAAATTTAAAATTATTTCTTAAAAAAATAGCCCACAATATACATTTTAATAGGTGTAATAAGTGGTGGGGTATCCTCCAAATTTAAGTTACTAAAGCCTGTGAACAATCCAGAAAACCTCATCTATATGTTCAATTATGGTCCACATTACACTGATGACCAAGTGCTAACTATTATCTCTGCACCTTACAGGTGAATTCTGAATGGTGGGTCAATGTCCATAGGATATGGCTTCAAGTACAATGGTTTCTAAGGATCTGAGTCTGAACCCTAAATAACAACCTGACACAAAATACTGTTTTCCTTAAACAAATTTTTTCAAAGTTTATGTTGTGATAGTAAAAAAAAAAAAAAAAAAGTCTCAAGAACATGTTTCAATTAAAACAAATGCTATTGATGGTAAATAGTCAATATAAAAATGTTTCTCAGTAATTTACATTATTAACACTAGAGGATAAATACACTTTATCTACAGGTACTTATGAAATGTGCCCCTGACTAACCCCTGGTTTTGGATGCAATGATAGCAAGTGTACCTTTAGTTTGAACGTGGTCACTGAATATCAGAATGGTCCATTATAAACAATAACTAACATTAGCCAATTCTTTATACTATCTTGCAGTATAGTGCCCATAAATTGCTAATTCCTGTGCCATTTTACTAAGCCTATTCTTAGGGATTCCATCTTTAACACTGTGAAGAACTAATTTACAGAGCATTGATTTTGTTCAAGTATAGTTGATTTCTCAGTATGGCAGTGACATGTATAGGTGATAGGTTAGTAGGTGAACAGCAGTGTCTCACTGATGAAGGGCTGAGTCCCACCTGCAGTAACTTAACAGATGTGAATGTTACAATGTAGAACCCCAAAGGTAACTTGCACTATACTTCCGTTACAGTGCACTAATATATCTGCAGTAACAAAAAGGCACATCTGGAAATGATTGCTCAGATGCCATTTTCTAGATTAGTAAATTCTCCTTAAGCAACTGTACCTGGCAGAATGAGTAAATGGCAGTAACATTTAATTCAGAAAAGAATAAGATGGCCTTTGCTGTTATCCTTGCCAAAGTGCCTTGGAGCAGATTCAGTGGGGTTCCAGTTTGGAAAGTAATTTGGAACCTGAAACATTTAATACTGGTTTTCTCTGCTGAGTAACTGAACCAAGATAATTCTAGATATTAAATCACTAGAAAAAATAATTACCTACACCAACATAACTGGAAAACTTGAGGCAAAGGCTAGATTAAGATGATGGCCAGGCGTTGGGAACATTATGCCGAACCTTCTTACCTCTGGACCTCCTGGTTACTGTCAACACCTTCCCCTGACCACTGGACTTTTCTGCAATGGGGTTTTTCTGACACCTCAACTCAGGTATGTTTTGGTATGTACAGCAATAAAAAAAATTGACTGTAAATGCATTTTGACCGCAGGTGCACAATCGTTCCCATCTAAACATTCTATAGGCTTAAGGTATGTTCTGTAAAACACTATTTTGTAGCTATATTAAGTTCAATTTCTAGAAAATTAAAAGCTTGTGTTTTTTTAAGACACCAGTAGAGTTTTTTCTTTTTTTAGTATTCATTTTATATACTTTGTATGTTCAAAATCTCTTATGGAAGTTATACATATAATTTAATTATAAAGGAATGGATAAGAAGAAAGGTATTAACATAGGAAAAGTAATACTTTACAATTCCACATACAAGGAATCTACATATATTTATCCCAGGATCAATTTTAGAAAAGATCACATAGGGAAGCAGACTTGGCCCAGTGGTTAGGGCGTCCGTCTACCACATGAGAGGTCCCCGGTTCAAACCCCAGGCCTCCTTGACCTGTGTGGAGCTGGCCCACGCACAGTGCTGATGCATGCAAGGAGTGCCGTGCACGCAGGGGTGTCCCCCACATAGGAGAGCCCCATGCGCAAGGAGTGCACCCCGTAAGGAGAGCCACCCAGCACGAAAGAAAGTGCAGCCTGCCCAGGAATGGTGCTGCACACATGGAGAGCTGACACAAGATGATGCAACAAAATGAAACAGATTCCCATGCCACTGACAACAACAGAAGCGGACAAAGAAGAACATGCAGCAAATAGACACAGAGAACAGACAACTGCAGCGGGGGGGGGGGGGAGAGAAATAAATAAAAATCTAAAAAAAAAAAAAAAATCATATAAATACCTACACCTGAATTTATACATCCTGCTAAAAATATATACTCTCTCCCAAATTATATTATTGCACTACTACTGAAATGACTATCTTTCCAGCTTCTCACCCCCACCGTTATCACCCTTTCCAGCCATAGTCCTACTCTGCCTCTGTCTTGAAATAAAAAGTTGGGGAAAAAAAACAAACAAACATGACTAAGTTCAGCTTACCTCAGAAATGCAAGGGTGGTTCAGAAAACCTACAAACTATTTTTCATCACATTAACAGACTGTGGGTAAGGGGGAACCACACACTCAGCTCAAAAAATACAGAAAGAACATGTTATAAAATCTGTACTCACTTGTGAATTAAGAAGAATAGAAAGGAACTTTCTTAACCTAATAAAAGGCTATTTACCTCTACAGCAGAAAACATAGAATAAACAATTCTATGAAGAAATGCTAGAAACTTTCCCTTTAAAAATGTGAAGTGAGACAAGGATGCCTACTATCAACTTCAAATCAACACTGTATTAGCCAATGCTGAACACCAAAAGAGATAAAAGCTTAAAAACAACTGAATTGCAAATAAATAAATATATAAACCTCCATTTTCCTACAAATATGATTGTTTTCACACACACACACAAAACCACCAAAATTTCAAAATTCATGAGTACGGCAAGGTAATAGAATGTATTATCAATATACAAATATCAACTGCATATCTATCCTCAAATTAAAAGTGGAAGGGATAACGTTTCCACACAGATAATATACAATAGCAAAAAGCAATATACAATAACTATACATAACGGTAATAAAAGTTGTGCAGTATCTGTATCGAAAAAGTCTTAAAATTTTAAAAGAAAACCATAACTAAATGTAAAGATACCATATTTGTAAACAGGAAGACTCAATAAAGATGTTCAATTCTCCCCAAATTCACATATATATTAAATGAATTGCCAACCAAATCCGAATAGTCTTTTGTGAAATGTAATAAGCCAATTCTAAAATTTACATGGGGAAAAAAAAAAACTCAAGCATTGTCAAAATGTTCCTGAAGTATCAAGTGGACAACTTACCCAAGCAGATATGAAGACACAACCAGAGTAATGAGAAGAATGTTACTGATGCAACGACAAACTAGCAAATAGAACACGCAGGTCATAAACCAATACACACATATGAGAAGTTGGTAAATTTCAAGAAACCTCACTGCAGATCACTGGGGAAAGGAGGAGACTGCCTAATAAATGGGGACTATCCATATAGAAAAATAAAATCCCTTTCCTACACTGTACATAAAAAAAATCCATTCCAAAGAGATTTAAAGGCTTAAATTTGAAAAGCAAAACCTGAACTTTTGGAAGGAAATATAGGAATGTTTCTTCATGCTACTAAGGTAGGGAAGAAGTGCTTAATTTAAATAAGATCCAAAAAAGCATTAACCACAAACAAAAACTGATATATTACATTAATATCAGGGAGCAGATATGGCTCAAGAGGTAGAGCACCTGCTTCCCACATGAGAAGTCCTGAGTTCTGTCTCCAGTGCCTCCTAAAAACAAAAAAGGGACAAACAACAAGCAAAGAGGTGAGAGAACTAACTCAGGGAAGCCATTGTAGCTCAGTGGTTGAGCACTGGCTTCCTACATACGAGGTCTGGGGTTCAAGCCCTGGGCCTCGTACCCCCCCAAAAAAAAAAAAAAAAAATTAATACCAAGACCTTATGTTCGAGAAACTTTAAAGAAACTAAATATAAAAACCACCAAGAAAAAAGATTAGAATACAATATACAAAGAACTGCTAAACTCAGTAAGAACTTGATGGAAAAATGGACCAGTCATAAAAAGGCATTTCACACAAAAAGAAATATAAATGCAAATAAACATGGAAAATATGCTCAACTATGTTAGTAATCAGCTAAAACCATATGAAATATCATTTTACATCCAATAGATTGTACTTTTAAATTGTAACATGTGGGATTATAAACTGTTAAAATCACTCTGGAAAATACTCCCCATTATCTTTCAAAGTTCAACACTGCATACTCTTTAACAATTCCAAAATGAATTTAAAAAAATAAAAAATAAATTAAAAATAAATAAATAAAGTAAGTGAAAAAAATAAAATAAAATAAACAAAAAAAAACCAATTCCACTCTCAGGTATACCCAGAGAAAGTCTTGTACATGAATGGCAGAAAAAATAACACTGGAAACAACCCAAATGTTCAATGATAAGAAAAAGGATAAGTAGCTTATTCACTCAATTTATTGTGCAGTGACAATGAGCTATAGCTACCTGCAAGAGAAGGATGAATCCTAGAAACAAAGACAAATTGATGAAAAGTCTCAGGAGAGAATCAACCACCAGCAAAGCTAAGAAATATATTTTTAGGGATATATATATACACACATAATCTTTTAAAGCTATAAAACTGATAAACACAAAATCCAGGACAGCATTGTCCTCTGAGGGAAAACAGGGGGATTGTACAGGGATGGAGCAGAGTAGTATCAAAGATATTGGCGGTGTTTACCGCTGCTTGTCTGCACCAGCAGCACCTCTTGCTCAACACTCAGTCCAAGGGAAGAGGTAAGGAAGGAGGTCTCTTTACCATGGCTCATACAAAGCAGACTGCCTGAAAACTGACCAGCGGTGAACACCCAGGAAGCAACTGGCTACAAAAGCCACTCACAAGAGTGCACCCTCTACTGGAGGAGTGAAGAAACTTCATCATTACACATCTGATACTGTGGCACTCTGTGACATTAGAAGTTATCCTAAGTCCACTGAACTTCTGATTTGCAAACTTCTCTTCAGGGTCTGGTGGAAGAAATTGCTCAGGACTTTAAAACAGATATGTGCTTCCAGGGCACAGCTATTTGTGCTTTGCAGGAGGCAGGTGAGGTCTATCTGGTTGTCCTTTTTGAAGACACCAAAACTGTGTGCTATCCATGTCAAACATGTAACAATTTTGCCAAAAGACACCCAGCTAGCATGCTGCATACGTGGAGAATGTGCTTAAGAATCCAATATGATGGGAAACATTTCATTCTCAAAAAAAAGTGTTTTTTTCTCTCTTCTTCCTCAAAACATTAGATATTAGATATTTTTTCCCATTAAGTCAAAAGTTACCTAAGTATATGATTGTGAATGGAAAAATAGGGGACAGAAATCAGGTATTGGCAGTTTTTCCATTTTCATTTGTGTGTGAATTTTTTTTTTTAAAGATTTATTTATTTCTCTCCCCTTCCCCCCGCCCCGTTGTCTGTTCTCTGTGTCTATCTGCTGCGTGTTCTTCTTTGTCTGCTTCTGCTGTTGTCAGCAGCACAGGAATCTGTGTTTCTTTTTGTTGCATCATCTTGTTGTGTCAGCTCTCTGTGTGTGGCACCACTCCTGGGCAGGCTGCACTTTCTTTCACACTGGGCAGCTCTCCTTACGGGGCGCACTCCTTGCGCATGGGGCTCCCCTACACGGGGGACACCCCAGCGTGGCAGGGCAATCCTTGCATGCATCAGCACTGCGCATCGGCCAGCTCCACACGGGTCAAGGAGGCCCAGGGTTTGAACCGGGGACCTCCCATGTGGTAGACGGACACCCTAACCACTGGGCCAAGTCCGCTTCCCTGTGTGTGAATTTTTAATATAAATGCAGGGACATAAAGCATTAACGCAAGTCAAATGCTTCAGTGGATAAGTTTTAACAGTTCAACTTTGTAACAATTATAAATAAACCTATTAGATTTTTCTGGACAATGCCAGCATTTGGAATTTTTAAAAACAAGTACATTTCTTATTGATGGCAATTAAATGGTGTTTGTAGCATTTTTACCATAAATAAGATTCCATCTATTCGCTATACTTTTCTGAGTTGTCCAACATGCAAGTACATGTTTTTATGTTGTCTGTCTTCTCTGCTGTTCCTGTAAATTTGTTATTAAAATACATTAAACTTAATAAAAAATAAAATATTGGTAATGCCCTAGGTTCTTAAATTAGTGCTGAGTTCCTGAACATTCATTTTATGCTTCATAACTTACATGTGTTTCATGTATTTTTAGGTATCAAATATTAGATACTAAAATTTCATAATGCAAAAGAAGCAAGCATTCAAAGACTATCAGGAAAGGTAAGACCACACTCCAGGTCAAGGCAGGGAGTGGAAATGAGGATTGAGAACAGAGAAAGTGTATCCAAATGAAAGCAAAGGCTTGGGTTTTATTGATTTGCCAAGCATTTTTTAAAAAACAGTTTTATATGATGATCAACAGGATGAACTGATGAAGCATCTGCCTTTCGGGGATCTGCTGCACTTTCAAAATGGTGCCTAAATAAAGCAGAAGTTTTGAGATAAGCACTGCCTTTTCCCTAGATGTTACAGTAAAAGTCCTATTATCCATCATAATCAGAACTTGAAGTTTGTCAATGAATCAAATTCTTGATGGAAACAATAAATATGTGCATGTGTGCATTCATTAGCTAATCTTTTTATGTAAGACCAAGGCTTATTCTTTGAGAATACAGGTCATAGCTAGAGTACTGAAGAGTACGTCCTGCATAGCCTACTGAACTTCTTTAAGGTATCCATGGTGATACCTTGTTTTGTTTTGTTTTAAATTTCCCATCTGTTATGGTCAAATGCTTTTGTAAAGACTACTAGAAAAAGAAAATCAGAATACTAGAAAATATGAAATTTTTAAAAGACTTAAAAGTCACAATTCTTTGCAGACTGGCAACAAACAGCTTATAAATTAATGCTGGTCCGTGAAGCACATTTTCAGTAGCATGACTATAAATAAATCATGGGCTCTGGAGACACGCTGTCTGGCTCTGCCTTGAACAAATTAATCTCTCTATGCCTTTGTTGGCTCATCTATACAGTGGGAATAATAGTAATATCTACTTGGGATGGCTCAGTTAATATGTCAATTTGGCTAGGTAATGGTATCCAGATGTTTGGTCAAGCAAGCACTGGATAACTGAAATACAAAGACATTTCACAGACTTTAATCATTATTGAGTTGGTTACATATATGGCTGATTACATCTACAATCAACTAAGGAGATTGCCATCAGTAATGAGTGATGTCTCCTCCAGTAAGTTGAAGGCCTTAAAAGAAAAAGTGACTTCAGCAGTCAGAGAGAGAATTCCCAATCTACTTCAGACAGCCAAGCAGTGTCTCCTGGGGAACTCATCAAGAACCTTCACTGGAGTCTCTGGCTTGTAGCCTGCCCTGTGGAATTTGGACTTATGCATACCCATGGTGGCATGAGACAATTTTATAAAATAGCATACTATTTACATATATCTCCGTAGGTTTGTAGGTTCTATTTCCCTAGAGAAACCTGATGAATAAACTACCATACTGGGGTATTGAGGATTAAATAAATGAATATATTTTTTTAGAACTTGGAAGCAGTCCCTGACTCACAATACATAATCTATATACATATCATTATTATATAAACCATACCCATTAATACATATTTTCTAAAATGTCAGTTTTTTGTCTCTTTAAAATGGAATGAGAAATAAAATATACTGAAAATCCAATCTTTTACATCATTATCAGTGACAGTCATACCACTTCTCTCAAAGTTTATCAGTGATTGGCCACTGGGCATCTGTTATTTGGCTCATGTACAGAATGCAAAGAGTATAGCTGTATGGTCTCCTTGTCTCCCAGTGACTAGCCCATAAAACAGTTTGCAAAAATGGATAACCTAAAGAGGAAATTGGCCAACAAAGTGTAGCAAAGAAACAAAAAGTTATAATGCGGGAAGTGAATGTTAATGGAGTTAAAGAATAGCTGACTATAAGAATATAGACACTGTTGCTGTTAGAGACTAGAAGGTTGGTACGAAAACAATTGCAGTTTTGCATTGTTGAAATTTGCCATCTGGTACGGGCACACATTCTTAAATAAATGTGGTTATGTTATACATCATTTTAATGTGCATTTCTCACTTTATGTTTTTTGCTAATGACTTATTACTTGCTGTTTATTTTATATTTATTTTAGATTATGGAAATGATGTTAGACAAAAATCAAATTCCAGCAATTTTCTTATTTGAGCTAAAAATGGATCATAAAGCAGTAGAGACAACTCACAAACATCAACAATGCATTTGGCCAGAAACTGCTAACCAAAGTACAGTGCAGTGGTGGTTCAAGAAGTCTGGGAAAGGATACAAGAGCCTTGAAGATGAGGAGCATAGTGGCCAGCCATGGGAAGTTGACCATGGCCAACTGAGAACAACCATCAAAGCTGATCCTCTTACAACTACATGAGAAGTTGCCAAAGAACTCAACATTGACCATTCTATGTTTGTTCAGCATTTGAAGCAAACTGGAAAGGTGAAAACACCTCGATAAGCGGGTGCCTCATGAGTTGAATGGAAGTTTTAAAAATGGTCATTATGAAGTGTCGTCTTCTCTTATTCTACGCAACAACAACAAACCATTTCTCAATTAGATTGTGACATGCGACAAAAATTGGATTTTATACAACTGGCAACAACAAGCTCAGTGGCTAGACTGAGAAGCAGCTCCAAAGCATTTCCCAAAGCCAAACTTGTACCAAAAATACAGCTTTCTGCATCCTGGAGAAACCATTCCAACTGAGAAGTATGCTCAGCAAATCCATGACATGCACCAAAAACTGCAACGCCTACAACTGGTATTGGTCAAGAGAAAGGGCCTAATTCTTCTCCACAAAAACACCTGACCTCACGTCACACAACCAATGCTTCAAAAATTGAACGAATTGGGCTACAAAGTTTTTCCTCATCGGCCATATTCACTAGATATCTGGCCAACCGACTATCATTTCTTCAAGCATCTTGACAACTTTTTACAAGGAGAACACTTCCACAACCAGCAGGATGCAGAAAACGCTTTCCAGGAGTTCATCAAATCCTGAAGCACGGATTTTTATGCTACAGGAATACACAAACTTATTTCTCATTGGAAAAAATGTATTGATTGTAATGGTTCCTATTTTGATTAATAAAGGTATGTTTGAGCCTAGTTATGATGATTTCAAATTCATGGTCCAAAACCACAAATCCTTTTCACCAACCTAATAGATATGTAGCCAGAGAAACTTAGTGAAGGCAAATATAACAACATAAACGAGGAAAGCACTATGATGAAAAGGATGAAGATGTGCCACAGGAAGTGATGCCCGCAAATTACTGTATATTAAAGGAAATCTCAAATATATTTCAAGACATTGAAAGAGCAAAAGATAAAATGTTAGAAGCTAATCCAACCTTAGAAGTATGACAATTGGTCAAGGCATAGAAATGATGCTCACTCTTTATTTAAATACATATGACAGGAAAAGGGAAGTACTGTATAAACTACTCTCAAAGTTAAAAAAAAATTTTTTAATTAAAAACAAAAGCAGGAAGCGGACTTGGCCCAGTGGTTAGGGCATCCGTCTATCACATGGGAGGTCCCCGGTTCAAACCCCAGGCCTCCTTGACCCGTGTGGAGCTGGCCGATGCGCAGTGCTGATGCACGCAAGGAGTGCTGTGCCACGCTGGGGTGTCCCCGCGTAGGGGAACCCCATGCGCAAGGAGTGCGCCGCGTAAGGAGAGCCGCCCAGCGCGAAAGGAAGTGCAGCCTGCCCAGGAATGGTGCCACACACATGGAGAGCTGACACAACAAGATGATGCAACAAAAAGAAACACAGATTCCTGTGCTGCTGACAACAGAAGCTGACAAAGTAGGACACGCAGCAAACAGACACAGAGAACAGAAAACTGGGGCGGGCGGGGTGAAGGGGAGAGACATACATACATACATACATAAATAAATAAATCGTTTGGGGAAAAAAAAACACTTTAATTTCCAATGTTTAAATTAGTATACTAAAACCCATTCCAATTCTGAAATGTTTCCTTTCCCTAGAAAGGCATTCCTTCCTTCCTTCAAAATGCCCTTATCCATGAAAGTTCAGTTTAAAGCTAATTCCACTTTCAGCAGAACCTTTCACATTAATAGAAGTAAACAAATCACATGATTGTTTTAATTGATGCAGAAAAGGCATTTGACATAATCTAGCACTCATTCTTGATAAAAACACTCTGTAAACTAGGAAGAGAAGGGAATTTCCTCAACATGATAAAGGCATATATGAAAAGTTCACAGCTAACATCATACTCAACAGTGAAAGGCTCAAAGCTTTCCACCTAAGATCAGGAACAAGACAAAGAAGCCACTGGCATCACTATTATCAACAGTGTCATGAGTTCTAGCTACAGCAAGTAGGCAAGAATTGGAAAGGAAGAAGTAAAACATTACCTATTTGCAAATGACATGATCTATATAATAGAAAATCATGAAAAAACCACACCCAAAAAAACCCCAAAACACTACTAGAGCCAGTACACAAATTCAGCAAAATGCAAGGCACAAGATCAACACCCAAAAATCAGCAGTGTTTCTGTACACTAGTAATGAACAATCTGAAGAGGAAATTAAGGAAAAAATTCCATTTCAAATAGCAATTATAAAATCCAAATAATCTAACTAAGGATGTAACAAGGACTTATAACAAGGACTTATCCATGGAAAACTACGAAACACTGCTAAAAAATATCAAAGGAAACCTAAACAAATGGAAGGACATTCCATGTTTATGGAAGACTAAATATTATTAAGATGTTAATTCTAGCCAAAGTGATTTACAGATTCAACACAATCCCAAGTAAATTCCAATGCTTTCTCTGCAGAAATGGAAAAACCATTATCAAATTTATAAGGAAGGGTTTAGGGACCCAAATAGTCAAAACTATCTTGAAACGAACAACAAAGTCGGAGGATTCACACTTCCCAATTAAAAAGAGCAGGGGGGAAGCAGACTTGGCCCAGTGGTTAGGGCGTCCACCTACCACATGGGAGGTCTGTGGTTCAAACCCCGGGCCTCCTTGACCCGTGTGCAGCTGGCCCATGCGCAGTGCTGATGTGCACAGGGAGTGCCGTGCCATGCAGAGGTATCGCCCATGCAGGGGAGCCCCACGCTCAAGGAGTGCACCCCATAAGGTGATCCGCCCAGCGCAAAAAAAGTGCAGCATGCCCAGGAGTGGCGCTGCACACATGGAGCGCTGACACAGCAAGATGACTCAACAAAAAGTGAGACACAGATTCCGGGTTCCGCTGACAAGAATACAAGCGGATACAGAAGAACACACAGCAGAAGAACACACAGCAAATGGACACAGACAATAGACAACTGGGGCAGGGGCGGCGGGCAGGGAAGGAGAGAGAAAAGAAAAAAGAAAGGGGCATGGTACTGGCACAAGGACAGACTTATATATAAATGAAATTAAATTGAGGATTCCAAAATAACCCTCACATTTATAGTCAATTGATTTTTTGCAAAGGTGCCAAATCAGTTCAATGGGGAAAGAAGAGCCTCTCAACAAATGGTACTGGGAAAACTGGA
The DNA here is from genome assembly GCF_030445035.2 of Dasypus novemcinctus. NCBI lineage: Eukaryota > Metazoa > Chordata > Mammalia > Cingulata > Dasypodidae > Dasypus > Dasypus novemcinctus. The sequence goes on from NC_080686.1 coordinate 93,302,773, forward strand.
TATTCAAAATGGATTACAAACCTGAATGTAAGAACCAAAACTATTAATACTCATAGAAGAAATCATAGGGAAGCATCTTCAAGATCATGTGTTAGACAATGGTTTCTTAGAATGCATATCAAAAGCACAAGCAAGAAAAGAAAAAAATTCGTAAATGGACTTCATCAAAATTAAACAGTTGCATGCAGGAAAGGACTTCATCGTCAAAGTAAAAAGACAACCTACAGAATGAGAGAAAATACTTAGAAACCACACATCTGATAGGAGTTTAATATCCAAAATATAAAAGATATACAACTCAACAACAAAGACGACAAATAACTCAATTTAAAATATCAACAAAAGATCTGAATAGACATTTCTCCAAGAAGATATCCAAACAGCCAATGAGCACATGAAAAGCAGCTCAATATAATTAGTAATTTGGGAAAAGCAAATCAAAACCATGAGATACCATTCAGACCCACTAGAACAGCTACTGTTAAATACAGACATACACACACACGAAGCACAAGAGGTTTATCTGATTACTTAGTAAAGTAAACCTCTGGATCTAATATAATCTAATATGCCCAGAGGAAAAGATCAGTTTACAAACAGAATCCAATATTTTTTTGGAATTCATTAATAATATCAAACTGCTACAGTAGGGAATGGAGAGTTAATGCTTACTTGGTACAGAGTTTCTCCTTGGGTTGATGGAAAAGTTTTGGTAATGGATGGTAATGATGGTAGCACAACATTGTGAATGCAATTAACACCAGTGAATTGTATATTTGAATATGGTTAAAAAAGGAAATTTTAGGTTGTGTGTATTTTACCAGAAAAAAAATTTTTTAAACCAGAGATTTGTACAACATAAAGTGAACCCTAATGTAAACTATGAACTACAGTTAGTAGTACAATTATAATATTGTTTCAACAATTGTTAACAAAGGTACCATATTAATGCAAAGTGTTAAAAAGGAAAACCCCATGTGTGAGAGGAATATACTGGAACTTTGTATTTTCCTGTGTACCCAGAACATCTCTCATTTTAAAAAGCACATTCGAAATAAATTGTGTCTTAATCTAAAAAAAAAATAAGAACTTCTGCCTAATCACAACTCAACAAAGATCAGTGAAGGACCTTTAGTAGGTCATATATTATATGCAAGATATGAGGAAAAATGGTAAGAGGACAGGGGCCTGCCCTCATGAAGCTCCTAGTCTGTCAGGAGATGACATGTAAACCAATTACTAAAATACAGTATAATTAAATAAAAAGCTACAATAGTGTTGGGAATAAAGTGCTAGGGGAAAACAGATGAGGGAATAATTTGATGATGCCTAGCAAGTAACAACCTAACCTACCAATATCAAATTTTAAAGACATCTTTCATACACTTTAAGTAAAATATATATTTTTCAAAATTTCTACTGGCATATCCATTAAACTGGAAAAGCAGAATATTCTTTCCCCCTTTTAGACTGTTAACAAAGGGACACAAAATGGACTCATGTCTGTAACAGAAAGGCTTTGAAGTAGTGACATGTAGAATTCAACAAAATGAATAAGATTTTTCAATCCCACTAAATCCAAAAACATGCTAATTTCGTCAACAATTATTACCTCATTTGCTGTACAAATTTAAAGCTCAATCTGTTGGCCCTCCTTTTTGTTTCTACTTGTTTTAGAGGTTAGGTGATGGTCAATTTTCACTATTCAAGCTGAACTTACAGACCAAATGATAAAGTGGGAAACAATCTCAAAACAGTGTTTGTACTACTATTTATTCTAAAGATTACTTTAATGATCAAAGAATATATATTTATGTGTTAAAGTTTTATCTTTAAAACACAGTCCAAAATGCTAAATGAAGGAACAAAAATGTGTGTGTTCTTTTCTTCCCCGTGCTTATCCTTTTTTATTTATTTATTTCACACACACACACCGCTGTCTGCTTTCTGTGCCCATTTGCTGTGTGTTCTTCTGTGTCTGTCTGTATTTTCATTAAGCGGCTCCAGGAACCTATCTTGGGACCTTCCAGAGTGGGAGAAAGGAGATCATTCTCTCACACCACCTCAGCTCCCTGATCTGCTGCGTCTCTTATTGTCTCTCCTCTGTGTTTCTTTTAGTAGCATCATCTTGCTGTGCCAGCTCTCTGCGTGGGCAGCACTCCTGCACAGGGCAGTACTCCACGCAGACCAGCACTCCACACAGGCCAGCACTCCGCGTGGGCCAGTTCACCACACAGGCCGCCTGCTTTCACCAGGAGGCCCTGAGCATTGCACCCTGGACCTTCTATATGGTAGACAGTAGTCCAAACACTTGAGCCATGTCCACTTTCCTATCCTCTCCTCTTTTAAACAATCATGTCTTACAGGCTCTTTTCCTATGAATATAGTATCCACCAGTAGTCACATAAAGTCTAATGGGTTCAACAAATAAAATATCAACAGGCAACTACAACAGCATTACATCATATAGATTTACTTAATTTCTCAAAAGAGCTGGTAATTCTTTTTGTTTTGTTTTTGTTTTTTTAAAATCATTATATGGAGCTGGAAATTCTTTAATGGAACTTTTCCAAGTTTTTAGAGGTTTTGCAGATCACTAAGTGGAAAACGTTCAACATTTCTAGATTTTTGCAAATATATGTACACTGCCTTACAATATATTGTTTTATACAGTAAGAAGGGATTGTCATTTCCTGAAATCACTGTCAATGTGTGTATATGTTTTGTGCAACATGCTTAAAACAGTGTATCTGGGTGCTTTCATTCTTAAAATATTAGCATACACAAGAATAAAAAGCAAATTAAAACTTCTCCAAACTGTGTAGGCATGAAATTAGTATTGTGCTATCTTTATTTCCCAGACTTTAAACATTAGTTTAAAAGGTTTGTAACAGATAAATGGATAAACAAACTGAATAAGTCATGCTATACCTTGACTGCCATGCCATACATACTCTATCATTGGTAATTGTTTCCTATTTGAAAGACTAGAAAAGATAAAGCAAACAAGATTTGACTTTAAACTAAATCCTGGTATCAGTAATCCATAATATCCATGCTGTTTTAAGGTTTAAGTTTCTCTGATCATTCATTAATGCCTTACAAAAATCTGTACATGTTTTAATTTTCCCCTTTCCCTTCTCATTTGATTTCTGCCAAATGTAGGAGCACTATAAATTCTGGATTTCAGCTTTTAGCTTACTACTTCAAAGTCTCTAGGCATTCATTCTATCAAGAAAGAGAGATTTCTTATAGCTAGACAAATGTTCAGTTACTTAGCAAGAAGGCCCTTCTTCCCTAAATTAAGAAGGAAAACATTTTAAAGGATAATGTTTCTTTAGAACATTAGAATAGAAAGAAGTACTGCAACTATGAAGAGAGAAAAGTGTTGATGATCTAGGCTGAGAGACAAGGAGATGATCACTAATGTTAACAGATCATCACTATTTATTTTAGCAAGTACTATGGGTCTCCTTCCTAATATACCTTTTTCTCAGACTAAGTCATATGACATTGTTTTTTAAAAATAAACTCTAGATAGCCATCAACTGTTACCTCTGTATTCCAAATCAGAGAAAGACTGTTAATGTTAACTAAATCAGCTTCTGTTCAAGATCTAAGATTTATAATAATGGATCATTTATATATCCTTCTCCACTGTTTTAAAAACTGAAACTTACACTGAAGTTTTTGGTCTGATAACTTCCTGATGATGACTGATACTTATTAATCACATACACTAACAGCTAGAGTGCCTGCCTGCCCTCTCCTATGCTATAATTGGGTGTAAAGTTTGGGAAAACCAGATATTTACATGTTCTGAAAGTACTGCTCTACTGATTCTTTACTTATTAAAAGAGGAAATGTATTTTTTACAAGGGATAGATCTGACAGATACCACCTTAACTGAGGGATCTGACTATCACCAAAAATGGAGCAAACTTATGCCTCCTGATATGATTACCAAAGGACATAGCCAACATTATTTTCTGTAATATTCTTGTCAAATATGTTTAACCTGAATCTATTTATTGAGAAACATAAAACAGACAAATCCAGATTACTGAGCAAACTCTAAGAAAACCTGTCTGGACAGGAAGGAGCAGGTATAAGGATGAAAAAAATAACAGGAGTTCAGAATGGGGCATGTTATTATGTCTGTGATGCCTCTGAGCCATCTAACTAGAGATGCTGAGGAAACCATGGAAGTACAAATTTGGGATTCAAGGAAGAGGTCAGGCCAGAAATGCCACAACTACACTCCCAAGACTTTGTATCTTGAAAGAATGGTACTAAGACTAGGATTACTTGGAAATTATTCACAGTGGCAGCAATAAGAGATAAACGGCTGCAGTGTCCTAATCAGATTGTTACTGCAACTTAATCTGGGCTGTATTTTCCTGTACTTGGCCTGCATTGGTGCCTGCTCATTTTTTGAATCTGGTTCCCTAGTCTTCACTCCAATTATGTAAGCTTTTACATACCATCATCCCAGTAAATTCCTTTTCTGTACAAGTTGCCCAGTTTTTGCTACTTGCAACTAAGAACCCTTGATTGAACTATATTGCATACTCTGATCTCATACAGGAAAGCTACCTATAATCTTCCCAATATAAAGCTTTTCCTACAAATACATAAAACTTAACTATGTTACAAATGTAACTCTGAGAGTAGAGTATAAACAAAAAAGATATCAAGAATTAAAGTTTTTGAGACACATAAAGAGGTACCTAGATCATGAAACAGAAAAATGTTAGTTTTCAAAGTATCAAACTTGAAAACCAAATAAAATATTACAAAGTAGAGAGAACACCCAGAAAGATAACAAAACACCAAGATTATTTTTAAACAGTCAAATAAAGAACTAAAAAACTTTCCAGAAAGACAGAACAATGAAGCATGTTGAGAAATTAAGAATATCTAGAATGACACTGATTTTTTTTTCACAAAGTATTCTCTCTTATACGATGCTTTATTTTGTTCTATGTATTCCAAATTGTTCCAACCAAGAACAGATTCTCCAGAGGGACCTACCTTTTCTTTGGGCCCCCAACTCATATGCTTCCTCACTAAAACACAAAGACACATAAGTAAAAGCAGTTTTCATTCCTTCTAAAGATCATTCACAATTCAAATCAAAGGTGGAATTTTTAGCTGTTTGAAAAATACTATTATATACACATACACACAAACACTGACCTTGACGGTGTCCTGTATTCAAACTAAATCCCTTACCTACATTCGTATTTTCACGGAATGTATTTTGAGGAAGTAAAACATACATATAAGAGGAGTAAAAATATTTTTTAAATTTCACAGGAACTATTTTCTTTTAAGGAGAAAAGAGGATACTAATATTTGTGAATACCTGTTATGTACCATGCAATTTGCAATAGACTAGAATTTTGTCATAAAATGCTGCAAAACAGGTACTATTACCCTTTTTTTTTCCCATAAAAAGTACTTACGTAAATAACCTGAAAAACTGGCTCACTTACCTTATGTCAGTGAAAAAAAAGGGGTTGATTTGACACAAGGATAGTTCTGCCTGGTCCCCAAAGTCATTAAATTTTATTCACAACTAAATGCTTTAAAGAGCACATTCTTCTTATAAAAATTCATTTTCTTTGATATTTTTCTTAGAAAAATAACTAACCATTGCATGGGACAAGCAGGACCTGTAGGATGTAACCATAAAGAAACTTTTGTCTACCACTGCCCCTTTAAAGCTATTCAGTAAAGATAGCTGATGTCTCTGAACTTTTTTATTTTTAAAGATTTATTTTATCTATTTCTCCTCCCCATCCCCACCCCCAGTTGTCTGCTCTCTGTGTCCATTTGCTATGTGTTCTTCTGTGTCCGCCTGTATTCTTATCAGTCACACCGGAAATCTGTGTCTCTTTTTTTTTGCGTCATCTTGCTGCATCAGCTCTCCATGTGTGTGGCACCCACTCCTGGGCAGGCTGTGCTGTTTTCGTGTGGGGTGGCTCAATGCAGGGCGCACTCTTTACGCGTGGGGCTCCCCTACATGGCATAGCAGTCCTTGCGCACGGCAGCACTGCACATGGGCCAGCTCACCACACAGGTCAGGAGGCCCTGGGTTTGAACCCTGGACCTCCCATGTGGTAGGCAGATGCTCTATCAGTTGAGCACATCCGTTTCCCTGCCCATGAACTTTTATTTAGGTAAGCCCATGCCTTTTCCACTTTCAGGTCATAAAAACTATCTTAGTTTAGAAATTGATAGATTCAGTTTCGTATAATCACTGAAACTTCTAAATCAAGGTTACAGAGTCTCTCCTTTCCCAGATCTGCCTGCTGTGGACTAGCCCTACCCAGTACTACAGGGCTGTGCTTTTATTACCCTCTCTGCTTTCTAACTTCCTAACTGGTTGGGGCAGTTAAGTGTCATTAGATGGCACAGGCACTCTCTTGGCTCAAAAAATGTTTATAGCTGGTTTCTGTCATGGAATGCTTTTAGGAGTTCCTTGAAAGCTCTCACCCACCCCAACCCTGAGGATCTCTAAATGCAGTGCCCTTAAAGCAGGAGAATGCATCTTCTCTGGGAACCTAGCCATTTAACTCTCTATTCCACATCATCCTACTTCCTGGGGCTTTCCCTCACTAGCGGCCTTCATCTGACCTTGATCTGATCTATATCATATGTACGTCTTACCCCAAGAAATCCTGGGAGGACTGGTACCCACCCACCTCGTTTTGCCTCGTTTGTGCTGCCAAAACATATGACCCCTCTTCCATCCTTTATATTTTCCAGGCACAAGTTAGACAGACATCAATCCACCGTGTCCCCCAAACTGTAGGAGTCACATATTTAGCTCCCAGTGGTCACCAGAAACCCCCTTTATCTTTACTTGAGGAGGCAGCTCTCCCCATCCCTACCACAAGGTATGGGAGAAGGAAGGCTAGGAGAGCTTCAGCACACGAGAACTCTTCCCCAATGTCCTGACTCTTTTTATTCCACCAGATGAAGTACTCAAAGTCACAAGACTCATTTTCTGGCTCTTACTTATACAAGACCTGAAAGGTGTTCTTGAAACTCACTTTGCAATGTGTATCTACTGGTTTAGGGCGAAACTTAAAACAAAGCAGTTCCACTTTAACATCTTATTACAGGGAACCGGATGTGGCTCAACTGATAAAATCATTCGCCTACCATATGGAAAGTCCAGGGTTCAATAACCCGGCCCTCCTGACACACGTGGTAAGCTGGCCCACGCGCAGTGCTGCCACACAAGGAGTGCTGTGCCACAGAGGGGCACCCCCAGTAGAGGAGCCCCACACGCAAGGAGAGCACCACACAAGCAGAGCCGCCCTGTGTGAAAAAAAAAGCGCAGCCCACGCAGGAGTGGAGCCACACATGGAGAGCTGACACAGCAAGATGATACAACAAAAAAGAGACGCAGTTTCCCAGCCAGTGCTGCCTGACAATGCAAGGGGACGCAGAAGCACACATACAGCAAATGGACACAGAGAGGAGACAACAGGGGGGAAGGGGAGAGAAATAAATCTTAAAAAAAAAAAAAATCTTATTATGTAATATATTTGACATTTATTTTCCGTTTAAAAAAAAAAAACAGTAAAAAGTAAAAATGCATAAACCCACCACTGAACAGTTAGCCATTGTTAACACTTTAATGTACTGCTTTCCTTTGTGTAAACAGTACATCTGTCAACTGAAAATTCCTTATTTCATTCATGTTTTCATTTTTAAACCCAGTAAAAAACACCTATTTATATCACATAATTAAGCAATCCAGTTTTCCAGGAAAGTCAGCTTAACAGATACCTAAGGCATGCCTTTTCAAGCATCAAATTTCCAGTAAACTAATATGAGGGTGGTTTTACTGAAATGTGCCTTGTTATGTCATTTCCCAACCCTAAATCCTTTCATGGCTCCCATTACCAGAAGATTAAACCTCAGTCTTTTAAAAACTAAGCACAACCTTTAAGGTTTCCTGCAGTTATTAAACATCTAAATGTGATTTTAAACCATGTATTCATCACATAAAATCATAATACAAGAAAAATGTAAATGTCAGGGGGGTTCCTGATAATGGAATTGGCCTACCCTGGCCGATGAAAAGAATTTCAGAGTTCAGTCACAGTTTCATGATGGCTAATGAAAGTATCTCAGGATAATGCTTCATCATCAAGGGTCAAAAGGTTGAATTCACAAAAAGCATAACAGCAACAATTATTCCTTTATTACCATGGTAAAATTAATAAGCTGCAAGCAGAGATCAGCTCTCACATGCATATAAAATGCCCTGTCCCCACACACACCTCTTTACTTACTCTACTCTCACCACCACAAAATGCCAAAAAGCTATTCTACATTTAAGAACAAATTTATGAATACTTTAAATGTTTAAAACAGGATTTGGGGATTAGTTTTGTTAAAGTCCATTCACAGAGCACACATATAAAAATTTGTTTTAAAATCATCTTTCAGCAGATTAAGTGAGAAGTAAACATTTAAATATGCTACCAAGAAAAATGCATTCATAATTCTTAGCCCAAAGAGGCTTTAGTCTCAAAAGATGGTGACTGTAAAAAATGCAAGGAACCACAAAAGTCTTGAAAAAAGAAAAACAATCACTTCTCTCTTAAAACTGACAAAAATGGGTTCACTCAAAGAGTACATGAAAACAAAGTGTGTGAGAAAATACTGACGTGTCTTTGTGCATGATTGTGGAAGGGTGTGCGTGGAGATGTCTGGAAAGATGTTCACCAAAACAGTGATGACCTTGATGGTAACTTTTTTGCTTTCTTTTCTGCACTTTTCTATGTTTTTGTTAATTTTCTATAAATATGAACATGTATTTTACCAAAAAAGAAGAAAGCTCTTTTCATCATTAAACTAGAGGATGAAAAGCTACAGTAAACAAAATAGTGTGGTACTTGCATAAGGACAGAAGACACCAGAAGTAACATTTATATTTATAGTCAACTGATCTTCAACAAAGGTGCTAATGAATTCGATGAAGAAAGAATATTTTCATCAAATGGTGCTGAGAAACTGGACAGCCACATGCAAAAGGATGAACTCAGAAATTTAACCTCACTCACACCATCCACAAAAATTACCTCAAAACAGATCATACGTAAATGTAAGTGCTAAAAACATAAAATTATTAAACTTTTAGAAGAAAACATAGAAGTAATCTTTACAATGTTGAGTTAGGAAAAGATTTCTTAGATATAACACCGAAAGCACAATCCTTAATGAATTAAAAAAAAAAAAAGATAAAAAAGACTCCACCAAAAATCAAAACATTTTTGCCTCACTATCTCATTAACCACACATCTATGGCCACTTCATATTCAACAGGGGCTTCAAGTCCACTTCATGAGAAAAGACTGCTCTCCTCAAAAAAATGGTCCTATTCATATGCAAAGCCACATGCAAAAGAATGAATCTGAACTCCCACCTCACACCATATATGAAAAGTAACTCAAATGGATCAATGACCTATATAAGAGTTAATACTACAAAACTCAAATATAACAGAGGAAAATATTCACAATCTTGTATTTGACAATGGATTCTTAGTCAACAATAGAAGAAAAAAAAAGATAAACTGAACTCCATCAAAACAAAAACTCTTGTGCATAAAAGGCCATTACCGGGAAGCAGACTTGGCCGAACAGATATGGCGTCTGCCTACCACATGGGAGGTCCATGGTTCAAACCCAGGGCCTCCGTTACCCATGTGGAGCTGGCCCGTGTGCAGTTCTGACGCACACGAGGAGAGCCATGCCACATAGGGGTATCTCCCGTGTAGGGGAGCCCCACGCGCAAGGAGTGCGCCCCATAAGGAGAGACACCCAGAGCAAAATAAAGTTCAGCCTGCCCAGGAGTGGTGCCGCACACACAGAGAGCTGATGCAGCAAGATGATGCAACAAAAAGAGACACAGAAAAAAAAAAAAAAAAAACACAGATTCCCGGTGCAGCTGAAAACAATGGAAGCGGACACAGAAGAACACACAGCGAATGGACACAGAACAGACAACTGGAGGGTTGGGGGGAAAGAAAATTTTTTTAAAAGGCAATTACCAAGAAAAGAGAAAAGAAATGCCAAAGAATGAGAGAAATTAGTTGCAAATCATATAGCTGGCTAAGCATAGAATACATACAGAAATATTTGCAACTTGATAATTCAAAGAGAAAACAACTCATTAAAAACGAGCAAAGGAAATGAATAGGCATTTCTCGAAAGAAGATATACAAAAGGCCACTAAACACATGAAGAAATGCTCAACATCATTAGTCATTAGAGGAATGTAAATCAATACCACTTCAGAACGACTAGGATGGCTACTGTCTAAAAAAAGGAAAATAAATGTTGGAAAGAATGTTAAGAAATAGGAACACTGGTTTATTGTTTGTGGGAGTATAAAATGGTATAGCTACTATGGAAAGTTTGGCAGTTCCTCAAAAAGTTAAATTTAGAATTACCTTTAATCTGCAACCCCACTTCTAGGTATATACCCAAAAGAATTAAAAGCCAGGACTCTCAGATACTTACATATCAATGTTCAAAGCAGCATTATTCACAAAAGCCAAAAGGTAAAATTAACCCAAGTGTTCACCAACAGATGAAAAGGGAAATAAAATGTGTTATATACATACTGAGGAATATTATTCAGCCATAAAAATGAAGTTCTGATACATGCCACAACGTGGAATAACCTTAAAAAATCATGCTAAGTGAAGTATTCTATTACTCCACCTATATGAACTATCTCTAGAACAAGTAAATTCATAGAGGCAGAGAGGAGACTGGTGAGTACCAGGGGTTGGGAGAGGGGAGATGGGTAATTGTTGCTTAATGGGTACAGTTTTTGTTTTTGACAGTAAGTTTTGGTAATGAACGGTGATGGTAGCACAACACTGTTATTGTAATTAATGCCTCTGAGCTGTACACTTAAAAATGGCTAAAAAGGCAAATTTTATGTTATCACTATTTTTTTTAAAAAGACACCATATTCTTACCCAGGTCAGCTAACAAGGAGGTGAAGATGATCCATCACCATACCAGGGAACCAAGAGTGCCTACAACTGCAAGCAAGAGAATCGCATCCATCAACCGTGTGGGATATCTAAGCCCCTTCTTGATACAGAGGTGGAGCGGACATCACCATCCCAAGGTCCACAGGATGGAGGAATAAAATATGGATAGAGTGGACTTACTGGTATTCTACTACAGAACTATTGTGACTAGTTAATGGAAGAAATTGTAGCACTAATGTGGAGAAAGTGGCCACAGTAGTTGCTGAGGGCAGGGAGAGGGAAGAAGAGATGTGAAGTGGAGGCATTTTCGGGACTTGGAGCTGTCCTAAATGAAACTGCAGGGACATATGCTGGACATTATATATCCTGATATAACCCACTGAATATACCGGGGGACAGTGTAAACTAAAATGTAAACTATTATCTATGCAGTGCAGCAGGGCTCCAAAATGCATTCACCAAATGCAACGAATGTGCCACAACAATGAAAGAGGTTGTTGATGTGGGAGGAGTGGGGTGGGTGTGGGGTATATGGGAACCTCTTGTATTTTTTGTGATCAATGTATCTTCCAAAAATACAATTTTTTTAAATGTGGGGAAAATAAATAAATTAACTTTTAAAAAGACACAAGAAAATGAAAAACCACAGACTGGGGCAAAATATTTGCAAACCATATTATCTGATAAAAGACTTGTACCCAGAATATGTGAAGAACTCTTACAAAGTAAGATGACAAACAACCGAGTAACAATGGACAAAAGAGCTGAAAAGACATTTCACCCAAGACATGGGAATGGTTTGAAAAGGTACTCAACTTAGGGAGATACAAATTGAAACCAAAATGGTATACAACTTCACACCAACTAAGATGGCTATTATCAAATAGACAATGAAAAGTGTTGCAAGAATTTGGAAAAATCTCATACACTGCTGGTGGAAATGTAAAATGGCACACACACTTCAGAAAACAGTTTGGCAGTCTACTAATAAATTAAATATATTTGTACTATATGGCCCAGGAAGTCTAGTGCTTGGTATCTACTTAAAAGAAAAGAAAATATGTCCATAGAAAGATTTGTATGCAAACGTTTATAGCTGCCTATTCCTAACAGCCAAAAGTAGAAACAACTCAAATGTCATCAAATGGTGAATAGATAAACAAAATGTATTACCCATACAATGGAATACTACTCAGCAATAAAAAGGGACGAATTACTGATACCTCAAAATCATTATGCGAAGTGAAAATAAATGAAACACAAAGGACCACATGTTGTATGACTCTATTTATAAGAAATGAATGGAAAGGGAAAATGTATACAGACAGGAGAGTAGCGATGGCCTAGCGCCGGGGGTAGGAATGACAATTAACTGTAGTGGACCTTACTAGGTTGATGGAAATGTTCTAAAACTGGATTATCATAATGGATGCAAGATTATTTTTCTAAATAACATTGATCTGTGCACTTAAATTGAATTTAACAGTATGTAAGTAAAGTAGACCTTAAAAAAATTTTTTTAAAAAGACAGTGTAGGGGGGAACCAGTGAGATGGCGGCAGAGTAAGGAGTTCCTAGAGTCAGTTCCTGCTACAGGGCAGTTAGTGAACACTCCGAGCTATCTGGAGCTAGCTGAAGCACCTGTTTGGGGCGTCCAGGAGACCAGAAGAGCATCCTGCAACATCCTTGAAGGAACGGAAGCAGGAGACTGACCATCTGCAGACAAGACTCATAAGTAGAGGTCTCCACGCCCTGGAAGCCAGTGCCCATCCTCCACTGGAGGCACAAGCCACCTCGGGAGCTGTTCTGCGGCTGGAACTGAAAGCTCCACTTTCCAAAAAAGGGGGAGGAAGAGACAGTTGGGCACCAACTTCAGCTACTGATGAGCGAATTCAGCAGGCTAAAGTATAATCTCGAGAACAGCTAAAGTTGAACCTGTCCAAGCCAGAAAGAGGCCGGTAGTCCCCACGCCCGGCACAAGGGGAAGTGGGGCAGACTGAAAATCACAGTGCTGGTGGTGATCAGCTTCTTTCCATCCAGCCCAGACTGCAGCTCTAGCCTAGATCCCAGCCCCACCTCCGGCAGGGAAGAAGCTGCGGGGACCTGCGCCACCCTCTCCAGGAAATTACTGGCCAAGCCACGGTCGCCGGTGATCATCCTACTTTGGCAGCACAAGCTGCCCCAGGAGCTATTCTGCGGCTGGATTTTGAAGCTCCATTCCACAAAAACAGGGGCAGAAGAGACGGTTGGCCACTGGTTTCAGCTAGTGACTGGTGGATTCATCTGGCTAGAGTATAACCCTAAGAACAGCTAAAGTTTGAACTTGTCCAGGTCAGAAAGAGGCTGGTAGCCGCCATTTTTGACTCCACCCCCAGAATGAAGGGAAGCCAGGCTGATCGAAAATCAGTGACAATAGGAACTGGCTTCTTACACCCAGATCAGCCTGCAGCCCCAGCCTAGGCATCAGCCCCACTTCTAGCAGGGAGGCCCTGCACCAGCCTATCTAGGTAACTGTAGGTACATTTGGCTGGCAGAGACTGAATAACTGGAAGTCTACTGGGGCAACCGTGGTCATCTTGGACCCGCACTGCATAGATTGCTGCCCAGGCTGCAGCTCCATCCCCACCTGAAGCAGGGGAGAAAGGGATGTGAAGCTTCATCAGTCTCCCTGGGCAGCTACAGTCTAGGCCTCCACAACTTTGATAATTCAAAAGCTGTGACTCAGTCCCTTCAAGGGGAAAGTTGGGAGAAGCTTCATCGGTCCCTGGGGTAAGGAGGGCAGCTTGAGCCTCCACAGGTTATAGCACCAACTACGTCCTTGGCTCGTACTGCACAACCAGCTTGGGAGAAATAGCAGGAAGCCCTAAACTGAAGAGAAAAACTGAACCCAGAATACTCTAGTAAGCCAGGTGCCAAGACACCAACAAAAAATTACAATCCACACCAAGAAACAGGAAGATATGGCCCAGTTAAAGGAACAAGATAAGCCTCCAAATGACATAGAGGAGTTGAGACAAGTAATCATAGATGTTCAAACAAATCTCCTTAATAAATTCAATCAGATAGCTAAAGAGATTAAGGATATTAAGATGACACTGGGGGAAGTGGATGGGCTCAAGTGATAGAGCTTCCGCCTACCATATGGGAGGACCTGGGTTCAATCCCTGGGGCCTCCTGGTGAAAAAAGAAGAGAAAGTGTGCCTACACGAGTGCCTGCGTGATGAGCCAGTGCCATGCACAACTGAGTCACACAGCAAGATGATGACACATCAAGAGAGAGACAAGGGGAGAGTCAAGGTAAAGCGCAGCAGAAACCAGGAACTGAGATGGCACAACTGACAGGGAACCTCTCTCCCTATCAGAGGTCTCCAGGATTGAATACCGGTGAATCCTAGAGGAGAGAAAATGAGAAGACAACACAGACAGCAAAAACAGCAGGGCAGTAGGAGGGGAGGGGAGAGGGGGATAAACAAATCTTCAAAAAAAAAAAAAAAAAAGACGACACTGAATGAGCACAAAGAAATTGAAAGCATACATACATAGGAAAATACCAGATTTTATGGCAATGAAAGGCACAAAAAATGAAATTTAAAAAGCATGGGAATCTTCTAAAAGCAGATTTGAAGAGGCAGAAGAAAGGATTGGTGAGCCTGAAGAAATGGCCTCTGAAAGTGAACATACCAAAGAACAGATGAAGAATGGAAAAAACTGAACAAGGTCTCAGGGAACTAAATGACAGCAAAAGACGTGCAAACAATCATGTCATGGATGTTCCAGAAGGAGAAAAGGGGCAAAAGGAATATTTGAAGAAATAATGGTAGAAAATTTCCCAACCTTATATAAGGACAGAGATATTCATGTCCAAGAAGAACATACTTCCATCCAAAAAAATCTGAATAGACCAACTCCGAGACACATACTAATCAGAATGTCAAATGCCAAAGACAAAGAGAGAACTCTGAGTCAGCAAGAGAAAAGCAATGCAAAACATATACGGGATACCCAAAAAGATTAAGTGCTGATTTCTCTCCAAAAACCATGGAGGCAAAAAAACAGTGGTATGATATATTTAAGATACTACAAGAGAAAAAATTACAGCCAAGAATCTTATATCCAGCAACAATGTCTTTCAAACATGAGGGCAAGTTTAAAATATTCATAGAAAAACAAAAACTGAGAGAATTTCTAACCAAGAGACCAGATTTTCAGGAAATAATAAAGGGTGTGTGTGCTAAAGCCTGAAAAGAAAAGGAGAGGCCTAGAAGAGAGTCTAGAAATGAAGATTATATCCATAAAAGTAACTAAACGTGTCAACAGAGTGGTGAAAATAAAATATGACTGATAAAACTCAAATAGTCAGGAATAAACTAGCCAATGATGTAAAGCACTTGTATTCAGAAAACTGCAATCCAATGTAAAAGAAATCAAAAAAGTCCTAAATAACTGGAAGAACATTCCATGCTTACAGACTTGAAGACTAAATACCACTAAGATATCAATTCTACTCAAATTGATATTCAGATTCAATACAATCCCAATAAAAAGTCCACCAACATTTTTTTTTAACTGAAAACATGATTATCAAATTTATTTGGAAGGGTAAGCGGTCCTGAATAACCAGAAACATCTTAAAAAGGAAAAGCGAACTCTCCTCTCTAGACTTAAAATTATATTACCTAGCTATAGTGGTAAAATCAGCATGGTACTGGCATAAAGACACACACAGACCAATGGAACCAAAATGATGGTTCAGAAACAGACCCTTACATGTATGGTCAAGTGATTTTTTACTAGCCTGTCAAACCCACACAGATCAGGCAGAACAGTCCATTCAACAAACAGTGCTGAAAGAACTGGATATCCATAGCCAAAAGAAGGAAAGAGGACCCCTAATGCACACCTTACCCAAAAATAAACTCAAAATGGATCAAAAACCTAAAAATGAAAGCAAAAACCATGAAGCTTCTAGAAGAAACTGTAAGAAAATAACTTCAAGACCTGGTGGTAGGTGGTGGATTCTTAAAGGAGGTAAGAGGACTGAGATGGACTACAGATGTTTAATGTATGTAGCAGTTTTAATTAGCTTTACTGTAAAAGTATGGAAATGTATAGAGGGGATGGTAACACATAGTGACATCTAGTTTATAGATGGGGATGTGGCTGAAAATGGTAGCCTACGTTTTTAAAGGCCAATTAACAGAATGCTAGAGAATATTCTAGAAACAGAATAGCACAATAAATAAACCAAGAGGTGGATGAGAATTGCGGTTGATGGTACAGATGCAAGAGTGTCCTTTGTTAGCTAGAGCAGATGTACATCACTATTGGTGGGAATGTGGAGAAGCATGGGAAAGATACAACTGGAGTGTTCTATAGACTGTGGTTAGCAGTAATAATATAATATTCTTGCATCTATGCCAAAGATGTAATGTGTTGATAATGGGACAGTATGGAGAATGTGTGCCAAATATACGCTATGGACGTGGTAACAATCAGATGATATTATATTATTTTTAACAAATGTTCTGCCACAGTGTGGTTTGTTGATAGAGGGGTGATGTTTGGGAATTCTGCACATGTGTATGATAGTTTTATAAGTTTACAATTTCTATCATAAAAAGTATATTTTAAAAGTTATAATAGAGTGGGCTGGTGGAAAAATACACCAAATATACAATAAGGGCTATAATTAGTAGTAAGGTTTTGACAATATTCTTTCATAATTTGTAACAAACATCTCACGACAATGCAAGGTGTTGGTGGAGGGTTGATGTATGGGAGCCCTATATGATGTTACGCATATTTGCTTTGTAAGTTCACAACTTTTACTATACTCTTAATTGTTTACATATGTTCATATATAAATGATACAAAGATAGTAATAATAGGGTTAGTTGGGGGTAAAATACTTTGGTTAGTAGTAATATTTTGACAATGCTCTTTAATCATTATTAAAAAGGCTTAACAACAATGTAAGGTATTAGTGGTAGGGTGAGGTGCGAGAGTCCTGTATGATGTTATGTTTGTTTTGTAAGTTCACAGCTATTACTGTACACTTACTGTTTATGTATGTTTGTGTATGAGTGATATACTTCAACAATTTTTTAACAGGTTAAAAAAAGTATAAAAGATATTACAACATGTGATTATGTTTCTAGATGTCAAAGCCCCAAATTAACACTATAACAAAACTGAATAAAAAGAAAATATATTTTAAAATGTCATATCAAAATAGCACAAATACTTATCTCTATTATCAAGATTACTGATGATTTTTACTTTCTACTTTACAGTACTTTTAACCTTAAGGGTCGTGAGCACATCTTTTGACCTGATTAGCTGCTAACCCCACATCTTTACCAAGAAAGATAAAGAGTCCCCTATTTTTTTCCTAATAATTATGTTCTCTAGCTATACAAGATTATAACAGGACTAAGCTATATAGGAACAAAAATACACACCCATATCTATGGCTTTTATGTATATTATATATATTACTATGGCAGAGATTGGGGGGGGGGGGCGGGCAGGGTGGAAAGCAGAAATAGCAAAAGTCTGCTACAGACCTCTCTAGATAGAAATCCAGCAAGGCCACATCTAAACAGAAGGAGCTTAAGGCAAGTAGTAAACAGCTCCTTGAAGTCTCCTTCCACTATTCCTAACTCTTGAAAGGCTGTTTACAGTTCCCATGATACAGAGGATGAGGGGAAAGGATGTACTGTAATATAATTTGCTTCAATTAGCCTGAGTCTATTCTTCTCCCTCCATATTAAAAAAAAATAAAGAAAAAACACCTTAACATTAACCACTGTAAACACAGTGGCAAATTTTCTTCATGCAGTTATCAGATTGGAACCCTACACAAGAGGGGAATTATTACAAAGAAACTCTTCCTGTGAGGCAAAAAAAAAAAAAAAAAAGATTAGGTCTAATGAATTATGTTTAAGACTTGATGTGTAATGTTACACAGGGGGTAAAATCCTGCCTGGCACCGGTTTAACCCTACTTTATGAACTGAGGTCAGTTTCCTACAATACTTAAACCAGTTAGACTTTTTTTTTTTAAATTGTTTATTCATCTCTTTCTTGTGAGACCCAAATCAGGTACTAGAAGAGATAGAGTATGCAGGCAGTGATAGAACTTCACAAAAAGTTTTGCTTGTGTACTTCAACAAGGAAGAATTTTGAAGTGTTTATTTTTTAAAATATTATTTAAGTGCATAGACTACCTACCTAAACAAGGCAAACTACTAGGAATGGTTAAAAAATTAAAAATATATGGGGAGTGGGTAAAGCACAGCTGGTTGAATACCTGCTTCCCATGCATGAGGTCCCAGGTTCAATCCTGGATGCCTCCTAAAACAAACAAATATGCATTTTAATAAAACAACACACTATACAGAAAAGTTGCTTAGAATGAAAGAACACTAAAAATCAGTTAAAAGTTCTTAAAAGAAAAACACTTCAGGGAAACGGACTTTGGCCCAGTGGTTAGAGCGTCCGTCTACCACATGGGAGGTCCGCGGTTCAAACCCCGGGCCTCCTTGACCCATGTGGAGCTGGCCATGCGCAGTGCTCATGCGCGCAAGGAGTGCCGTGCCACACAAGGGTGTCCCCCGCGTGGGGGAGCCCCACGCGCAAGGAGTGCGCCCGTGAGGAAAGCCGCCCAGCGTGAAAAGAAAAGTGCAGCCTGCCCAGGAATGGCGCCGCCCACACTTCCTGTGCCGCTGAGGACAACAGAAGCGGACAAAGAAACAAAAGCAGACAAAGAAACAAGACGCAGCAAATAGACACCAAGAACAGACAACCAGGGGAGGGGGGGAAATTAAATAAATAAATAAATCTTTAAAAAAAAAAAAGAAAGAAAAGAAAAACACTTCAGACTACTAAAAAAGGGTCAGTGCCACATACCAAAGGCAGCACACTGGCCAGTTGTCACTATCACACATAATGGAACTCCGGCACACCCATTTCAAAGGGTTACCAACCCCAGGCTATATATTTTGAATACTGGTTCAACATATTGTTCTTTAACCGTATTCACATTTTAATATAGGAAGTCCCGATTCAGGCTATTTCCAAAAGGCTTTAGTCCTTGATTCTAAATATCAACTTAGAATTAACTCCACTATAGCTAGATGGTTTTATATTTCCAAGTCTCTAAATTCATGTATACTTCAACCCAAATGAATGGAATAAATCACTGACTTCCCTGTACTTGGGAAAACAACTTAGTGAATATAATGTATGATACCTCAACACATTAACTATTTAAGTCAAAACAAATTCAAATGTAACAAATACGCTTCAAGTTAGCTTTCAAAAGTGTTCTAGAAAACTTTACACAAAGTAACTGTGTGATTTTAAAATATGTTGAGAAATTGGAGCCCTAAATTATATATATGAGAAACTGCAAGTTTAATCTTCCTCCTCACTATTTACGTAACCCTCTTTTACCTCCCCAAATCTATACTGTCCCAGTATCTAAAGGAAAAGAAGCCTCCCTTAAAAATGTTCTATTTAATATTTCGTTAGAATTCACTAGAATTTTAAGTAGAGAACTGCAGTTTGATACAAACAAAATCAAAGTCATCTTATACCTTGCAATCCAAGGTTTCTCTTATTTCACTTTAATGTTACTATAATTAAAACTGTATAAGATCCTATCAAGTAGATGTCTATACACATTAATTTTTTCTTAAGTTCACTGTAGTAAAATATATTTAACATAAAATTAACCATATTAACCATTTTAAGTGTATACAATTCAGAGGCATTAAATACATTCATAATGTTATGCTACCATCACATCTAGTTTCAGAACTTTCAATCACTCCAAACAGAAACTGCATCCATTAAGCAATAAGTCCCCATCCCTCCCACCCTCTCCCCTCAGCCCTGGCCCTGGTAACCTTTAATCTACTTCTGTCTCGGTCAATTTGCTTATTCTAGATATTTCAGTTAGGTAGAATCATACATGTTTGTCCTCCTGTGTCCATCTTACTTCATTTAGCATAATGTTTTTAAGGTTCATCCATGTTGAGGCATTTATCAGAACTTCATTTTATGGGTGAATAATATTCTAGTATGTGTACACCATATTTTGTTCATTCATCTGTTGATGATGCTTGGGATATTTCCACCTTTTAGCTATTATGAATAATACTGCAATGAACACTGATACAGAATATCTGTTTATGAATTCCTGCTTTCAATTCATTTGAGTATATACCTAGAAATGGAGTTGTTGGATCACATGGTAATTCTATGTTTAACTTTCTGAGGAACTGACAAACTGCTTTCCACAGGGGCTGCACCATTTTACATTCCCACCAACAACGCACTAACAATTCTTATTTCTCTGCATCCTTTCCAGCATGTTATTTTCCATTTTTTAAATAGCAATTTTAGTGCGTGTGAAATGGATCTCATGGTTTTGAGCTGCATTTTCCTAATGGCTAGAGATGCTGAGCATCTCTCTGTGAGCTTATGAGCCATCTGTATGTCTTCTATGGGGAAATGTCTATTCAATTCTTTCAGCCATTTTTTAGTTGGGTTGTCTTTTTCTTGTTGAGTTGTAAGAATTCTTTATATAGTTTGGATATTAAACCTTTTTCAGATATACAGTTTTCAATATTTTCTCCCTTGATGTCCTTTGATATACAAAAGTTTATAATCTACTAGCCAATTTATCTATTTTTTCTTTCACTGCCTGTGTTTTTAGTGTTAAGTCTAAGAATCCCACTGTCAAAAACAAAATTGTCACCATTTCCCTGTGTTTTCATCTAAGAATTTTATAGTTTTAGCTCTTATACTTAAATCATTGATCTATTCTGAGTTGGGTTTTTTTAAAAGATTTATTTATTTTTCCCCCTTCCCCTCCTCCCACCCTGTTGTTTTTGCTGTCTGCATTGTCTTCTCATTTTTTCTCCTCTAGGATTCACTGGGATTTGATCCTGAAGACCCCTGATGTGGAGAGAGGTTCCCTGTCAATTGCACCACCTCATTTCCTGGTTTCTGCTGCACTGCACCTGGAATCTCCCCTTCTCTCTCTTTTGATGAATCATCATCTTGCTGCATGACTCACTTGGGTGGGCACTGGCTCACCTTGGGGGCAAGCTTTCTCTTCTTTTTCACCAGAAGGCCCCAGGGATTGAACCCAGATCCTCTCATATGGTAGGTGGAAGCTCTATCACTTGAACCACATCTGCTTCCTGAGTTAGTTGTTTTTTTTGTTTAAGATTTATTTATTTATTTATTTATTTCTCCCCCCCCACCCCTGTTGTCTGTTCTCTGTGTCTATTTGCTGCGCCTTCTTTGTCCGCTTCTGTTGTTATCAGCGGCACGACACGGGAATCTGTGTTTCTTTTTGTTGTCATCTTGCTACGTCAGTTCTCCGTGTGTGTGCGGTGCCATTCCTGGGCAGGCTGCACTTCTTTCACGCTGGGCGGCTCTCCTTACGGGGTGCACTCCTTGCGCATGGGGCTCCCACACATGGGGGACACCGCTGCGTGGCACGGCACTCCTTGCGCACATCAGCACTGAGCATGGGCCAGCTCCACACAGGTCAAGGAGGCCCGGGGTTTGAACCACGGACCTCCCATGTGGTAGACGGATGCCTTAACCACTGGACCAAGTCTGCCACCCCTGAGTTAGTTTTTCAATACATTGTGAGGTGGGGGTCCAATTTCCTTCTTCTGCATATGGATATCCAGTTTTTCTAGCGTCATTTTTTGAAGAGACGATTCTTTCCCCATTGAGTTGACATGGCAAGTTCATCACTTTTTTGAACAAATGTTATTAGAATTACCAACTTACCCTGGAAAGAACTA
Organism: Dasypus novemcinctus; assembly: GCF_030445035.2. Classification (NCBI taxonomy): domain Eukaryota; kingdom Metazoa; phylum Chordata; class Mammalia; order Cingulata; family Dasypodidae; genus Dasypus; species Dasypus novemcinctus. Next base: position 93,324,638 of record NC_080686.1, read on the forward strand.
ATCTCAAAATCTTATTAAAGTCTTTGCATCAAACTTTGCCCCAAAAAACAAAGAAATGAACAGCATCAGTAAGTACTGAGTTCTTACTACATATCATACACTTTTTAGAGTCAGATTTATTGAAATATAATTTACATTATGTTGGTAAACAATTGTCCACAAGTCTCTTTTTTGCTTGTGTTGCAAGCAGGGGTACTGACTGCCCTTCCTACTATCTTTTTGAGGATGTTTGTATAGAAACAATCTTGGAAGACAGACAGTGGCTTCCTCTGAGATATGGGCAGTCATGCTTATTGCCCATTATAAAAGATTTGGGTACCCTAAACTCAGGGCTTCTCTCCCATAACACAACCCAATGTGTACAGGTATCATTTCATCCTCTTCATGTCACCCTGAGGGAATGAGGCTCAGGAAACCAGCACAAATGCTGGTATTTCTGGCTACTGCTATTATTGTGAGGAAAAAACTGTCCTTCATCTCATGACCAGGAGTCTCATGTCTTCTACCAGCATCCATGACAATGTGGCGGTTAACTCGTTAGCTTGCAAGTAGGGTTAAAAAAAACCCTCAGACCTTCATGGTTCTTGATAGTTTTGGCAATAAGAACGGGATCCTGACAAAGACAGGACAGAGGTCTGTGGACTGAGTTATGGGATATGAGAAGACACCCTACAATTTGAGAATGACTCTGGTGGTGGATGGGGGATGGTAAGAATAAGGATCCCCTTTGTCCCATCTGTTAATGACTAGGGAATGAATTAATGTTTAGAGGAAGAACAGCAAGAAATGGAATTTAAAGCAGCTGCCCAAATGGCAGCTTGGTTGTTTACTTTCCTCTAGGGTGGAAGAGAAAGGGATATATCATGACAATGAGGCAAAAAGCCCCACTGCTCCAAGTGAAAGGTAACATGGCTATGAGTTAAGGAGCTGCCAAAATTGAAATAGCTTTGGGTGGTTGAATGCAAAACCTTGACTACTTATGCAGAGTTGTACTCTCCTTCTGGTTCTACCCCCAAATTTATCTGGCTTTAAGAAGAAAGATGATTAGGGTCAGGACTGAAATCTCCCTTATCCATAAGAGGAACTGAAGGCGATACATACCTTTTGCCTAGGGAACTTTAGGAAGGGACTCAAATTTTTATGGCTCTTTGAATATAGGCACCAAGCTACCAGCTGGTCCCATGGAGAGAAGGGACACCTGAACTGAGCTAATATTGTTTGGGCAAGGTTCATAGTAGGAAAAGGAAGTGAATGTGATCTCATGGGTGGAGATCTTAGGGCCAATTCAATGCACTGTTGTGCCTCTATGTGATATAATGTATAGTAGGCGCTCGGTTATATGCTTGTACTTCCCCATCCCTTTAAGTGACTGGGGATTCAGGTGGGGTAGATTCTTCATATTAGGAAGAGCTCGAAGTAGAAAAGTGCTAATACCTTTGGAGTCTCACTACCCTAATGATCATTTTGGACTACAAGCCACTGTGACTCACCATATTGCTGAATGGAGCCTCTGGCAAAGGCAGACAGCCACCGGAGAGGATCCCTGAGGTTTCCAACTCTGCTTAACTGACACAGCTATCACACCCCTTGTAAAAAGCACCTATTAGCTTCTTACTGGGCCCCTAAAGAAACCGAATGCTTGATTGGTGGAAGACTCCAGCCTGATATTTGGGAGCAGGCTCTGCTCCAAGGCAAAGACTAACAATGTGGGAAGGCAAAGGAAAAAGGCTATTTGAAAAAGAAAAAAAGACAGACAGAAAGAAAATGGCTACTTGAAAACAGACCTGACTTAGCCCCAGGCCCATCTCAACTTCACATGTAAAGGTGGCAACTAGCCCTTTGGGTGGCAACAGTCATCCCACACTCTACCACCAGAGGCAAAGCATCTGGTTCAGTGGGGCCCACATTCAGTAAATCATTAAATCTTACAGAATTAACATCATCCTTCCACTGTCACTACTCAAGCACAGATCTTTACCAATTCTTCCCTGGACTTCATCAACAGCCTTTTTTTAAAAAAATATTTTTTACTTGTTTTTTTTTTTTTTTAAAGATACATAGATCACTCAAAATGTTACATTAAAAAATATGCGATTCCCATATACCCCACTCCCCACCTCACCCCCACTCCTCCCACATCAACAACCTCTTTCAACAGTATGGCACACTCATTGCATTTGATGAGTACATTTTGGAGCACTGCTATACAGCATGAATTATCGTTTACATTGCAGTTTACACTCTCCCCCAGTCCATTCAGTGGGTTATGGCAGAATTTATAATGTCCTGCATCTATCCCTGCAATATCATTCAGGACAACTCCAAGTCCTGAAAATGCTCCAATATCACACCTCTTCTTCCCTCTCCCTGCCCTCAGCAAATCCCATGGCCACTGTCTCCACATCAATGATAAAATTTCTACCATTCCTAGAGTCACAAAAATTCTGTAATAGAATACCAGTAAGTCCACTCTAGTCCTTATTTTATTCCTCCATCCCGAGGACCCTGAGATGGCGATGTCCACTCCACCTCTAAAGCGAGAAGAGGGGCAACAGCCTCTTAACTTGCCTCCCTGTATTCAATCTTATGCCATTTTCAATCCATTCTCCAAAGTTGTCCTAACAATCTTTTGAGAAGACAAATTGAGTATTTTCATACACACCCCTCTAAAATTCTATAACACCTTCATTATATAACACCTTCATCATAAAATTCCCATTGTCTTCAGTAAAACTAAACTTCTTAACATGACTCATAAAGCCAGCCTTACAGCTTGCCTCTTGCTTACCTCTGTAGTTTCATCTTTCTCACTCCTCCTTTACATTCTACATTACTGCTATACAGAACCAGTATCAGCTTGTAAAATATACCTGACCTCTCATATGCATGTACCTCTACCTTTTCCTAAGCCCATGCATTCTCCCTTTTGCCTGACTACTGGTCCACTCTTCAGGTCTTGGTTTATATTTAGATGGTATCACAACACGGACTTTTAGCCTGACTCCTCAAAATAAGATTAGGTACCTTGGTTAATTAATAGCAATCCACAGACCACGTATTGTGCCAGGTGTCAAAGAGACGCACAGATTTTCAAAAGGAAAATTATGTTAAATGATTATTCAGCTTAAAAATGCATTACTTTAATAAAACTATGTCCTATCTCCCCTATTATGTTGCACTGAAATGAATAAAAAATTTCATAACAGTGTTGTGAAGTACTGAGCAAAGACACTGTCAGGACTTAAATGTAATGTTTTTGTCCATCAATATTAAAATTTTATAAAGAGGTAAATCTCTCAATAAGAATACAAGTCAACAAATTGCAAATGTCGAAAAACGGACTTTGGCCCAGTGGTTAGGGCGTCCATCTACCACATGGGAGGTCCGCGGTTCAAGCCCCAGGCCTCCTTGACCTGTGTGGAGCTGGCCCATGTGCAGTGCTGACGCACGCAAGGAGTGCCGTGCCCCACAGGGGTGTCCTCTGCGTAGGGGAGGCCCACGCGCAAGGAGTGCACCCATAAGGAGAGCCGCCCAGCGCAAAGGAGGGAGCAGCCTGCCCAGGAATATCGCCACGCACACTTCCCGTACCGCTGACGACAACAGAAGCGGACAAAGAAACAAGACGCAGCAAATGGACACAGAGAACAGACAACCGGGGGAGGGGAGGGGAATTAAATAAATAAAAATAAATCTTTAAAAAAAAAATTGCAAATGTCTCCCTCAAGACATAGTAAATCTTAGCTTTCATTTAAACTAACAAATTCAATTCCCCACTGTCCTCACAGGAGAAAGGAAAAATGGTACTAATAATCTCCAAATAATCATATCTGGGAATATGTTGTAATTTTTTGGTGAAAACAATGTTTGACCTAAACTAATATTCATTGTAATTTCTATTATCTGAGAACATAATTTATGACTGGAAGAAGTGTTATAGACACAATGAGAAGCATGTCTATCAGTCTAGGATTTAATATACACCAGACATAATTCACCAAAGAGAGGTTACCTGCACAGCAGAAAATAAGTACAGGATTCAGTGTAGCATGCAATAGTACCTCTACGATGTGCATGAACTTTTAAAAATAAACAGGCGTAAAAAATACATCTTTGCATTTGGTCTTCTATTCAAACAAAATCACTCAATACCTTTGAAAACAGCCATTCTCACCCATGATACCATTATCAAAATGTATGTCACAAGAAATGTACATAAAGAATCAACATTCTAAGAATGATTTTCTTGTTTAAATTTTTACACATTACCCAAATAAAAGTGTCACTCATCTGCATTCCAACATACTTGCATGAGTAGGAAAGGGTCAGTGAAGCTATAGCTAGTGAGCAGGAAATTGTAACCTTGTATACACAGAGCACAGAACAAGTGAATATTATCCACTGTGTGTGGCAGCTGAGAATTATCCACTGTGTGTGGCAGCTGAGAAAAGTTTTGAGATTTGTTATTTCAAGTAGGTCCTCTATAGTCTAAATAGGTAATATTAAATATAGAACTTCAAACCAGTACTTAGTAAAGGATACAAGCTATATAAGGCCTGAGTTCAAATGCCAGCCTTCTACATCCCACTCAGGACTGTTTAGTAGTACTTGGGCAAATTACCTAAACTCTCTCAGACTTAATTTCCTATTGTGAAAACTTTTTTTGTTTTGTTTTGTTGTTTTTTTTGTTTTCTCTATATATTCTTTTTTTTCCCCTTTTATTATTATTTTTTAAATTCATTTAAAAATATGGAACGCTTCACGAATTTGCGTGTCATCCTTGCGCAGGGGCCATGCTGATCTTCTCTGTATCGTTCCAATTTTAGCATATGTGCTGCCTAAGCGAGCACTCTATTGTGAAAATTGCAGCTAATTCCTACACCTTGCATGGCTGTTGTAAAACTAACCTAACATATATAAAGAACCTAGCATATAGTAAGAGGCGAATATTACAGCATAATGATTAAGATCATGAGCCCTGACACCAGACTGCAAGGACCTAGCTCTATAACTTAGTAGCTGTGCCTACTTAGGTTTCCTTAACTTTAAAATTAAAATACTAATAGCCATCCACTAAGGTTGTAGAGATTAAAACACTGCCAGGAAAGTAGTAAACACTATGTGTTATTCTAAACATAAGTATTAAGCACCACTGAAATATAAACTAGCCATTCTCACAACCTCAGATTAAGCCTTTCATTAATGCCATGAAAAAAAATTCTTGGAAAAATTACCTATCTAGCAAACTGGCAATACAGAATATGTTCATACGCTGACATTCAGAAACTTTCAATGTCCAAGAAACTAGTGAATTGTTCATGGCTCATGAATGCTGACAAGATACATATATCAAACACCCAAGCTAAATTTGTAAACAAATCCCTTCCCTGAAGTAAAGCAAAACACCAAGTGACACGTCTATTGTACTTTCCCCAAAGATCTCAAAGCAATTAAAATAACCCAATACAGCAATCTGAAAAAAAAATACAAAATAACTGAGAAAACTGCAATTGAAGCAATGAACATCTTCCTCCAAAACTCTGTTAATATGGTGTTATAACCTAAAACTCTTTGACCTTGCTATTCATTCAATTATTCAAAACACTGAGTATCCACTATGCATCAAAAAGTTACTGTGCTAAGCCCTAGTATAGTAACAGAAAAGGAGAGACCAAAAATATCATGAGGAATACCACTAACAATAAAATATTTCCAAGTATTATTAATTTTGTTTTCCTTAAACACTGAAAGAGAAAAATATAGGCTCTTATGGTCGAGCGCATCAGTACTTAATAAGAGGTAAGTGACTTTAACTCATCTCTTAAGTGACAAAATTTATATGCTGGCCCATATTTTAATCCAATCATTAGAAGTAAAATGAAACAAGTACCCCCCATACTCCTCCCTCAATTTTTATTTACTAAGGTAGATGCCTTTTTCAAATGAGTCACTTTCAAAGTGACACTACTTGACACGTTGTTTCTTTTACCCACAAAATTTAGAAAAGTTAAAAAAAAATCAATTTTAAGTTCAGTAAATTACATGTCATCTGTACTCTAATAGCAATATACTGCATTCACTTAGCTTTATTCAGCAACTGAAATTATATTTTTGCTAAGACGACTAGAATCGCTTTGTTTTCACACCTCCGTCTGAATCTCTTTTGGTCAACCATTTTCTTATGAGAGAAAAATCTAGCCTTTACCCAATTATCATTATTATCTCGAGTTCATACTATACAGCCCACATGGTACAAAGCATAAGTTTCATATGAGGCAGGTACCACACTGTTAAAGTTGTAAGAAATTTAAAAACTGACTATTTAGCAAAACTGCTCTGCGAAACGACAACAACAAAACTTATTCTGGATTGTGCATTAGGAAACCTTACTGTTGTTATCTAAAACCTAAGGGGAGGGTTTAGATAAAAAGTGGGTTTCCCCAGAAGGAAAAATGTTATTAATATTATAGCCCAATAGCATTGCATCATCATACTGATATGCAGGTAGGTGTGGCTTCAGGACTGAGAATCTCCCTTGGAATTGATTATTATGGACTACAGAAAAGTCACCGGGGAGAAAAAGTGCTGTCATATCATCTTACAAATACCTCTCAGTTTCTGTTAACTGCAACACTTTACAAACAAGCTATCAAAGAAGTTCCAATTAACAAGTCGTTCTAAACACAAAGCTTCTATTATTAAACACAATTAAAGAATTAAAAGGATTCCTGTGTTTTTCTTGAGGTCCATTAGTCTAATATGATTTACAACCATGAATCCCCAAACACCTTTAGTTACATAAAACATTCCTCTGGAGTGTCAGCTGGCCAAACTACAAGACTGTAAGAACAAGAAATTGCTATACATTTTTCACATAAAGATTAAAGAGTAAAAAGGCGACAAACTCAACAAACTTACAGGAAAGGGGGGGAAAGTACAAACAATTCCTAAAAATCTTTTATCTTTGGAATGGCACTCCGAGGTTCTGCAAGGAGACAGGCATTCATCAGTATTCCACACACAGGAGACACTTAAATGTTGGCGACAGAGACGAGAAAAAGTCTCACCAACAAACAGTATTAGCAGGTCATGTTGCAAATCAGTCATGGAACTGAGCAAGGAGGAATCTGGGGGAACAGAGAAAGTAACAATTTTTTTGCCAAATTTTACATTCACGGAATGTAAAACAGACACTTTTCCAGGAAGATAAAAATAAATAAAATAAAAATTAAAGGTATTTGGTGTAGCCCAGAATATCCGTTTGGTTAAAAAAAAGAAAAGAAAAACCACAGCAATTGCTACTTCCAGAAAAGTCTGACAGTCAAGAGATCTGGATAATTATAGTAGAAATTCTGTGTTTTGGAAACACTCTTAAGGCCACACCCTAGAATTAAGAATCTAGACTTTAAACTCTGGGAAGTTAAGAGGTCAATGCATCTTCTACGCAGTAAGGTACGGCCGCACAGGTGGATGGCCAAGTGACGCCGAGCAATTAAGACACCAACTTCAATACCGGTGACCAGGAGGCTGTGTCCGGGTGAGGCGTGGCGGAGTCCGAGGGAGAAGGGGGTGTGGATCTGGGGGCGAGGAGTGAGGAAAGGCAGCCGCAAGGAGATGGGAGCTGGGGGTGAGGGGCGACCCGAGAGAGGAAGGGACGTGGAGAGAAGGGTCACTAGCGGCAGCAGAATTTAGGGGGAGGGGGATTAAAAGTAGGGATGAGAGGGGGCGGCGAGCACGCGCGTGAAGGTGCAAATGGAGGAAAGGGGTGGAAGAAAAGAAGGTCCGAAGACAGGAGCGCCAGGAATCGGGGGCGGGGGGAAGGCTGGGTCGGAAGCGGGTCCTGGGACGCGGGGACCCGGGGCGCGGCGGTCGGGGGGGCGCCCGCCCAGGCTCAGCCGCAGAGCGGGCTGTGAGTGCCGGAGTCCGGCCCAGCGCGCCAGGGAAAGAGGAAGCCTCGCGCCGGCGCCAGCCCCGCCGCACCCGGCCATTCCGCCAAAATGGGGTCAGGAAGCAGGGGAAGAAGGGGGAAAGGGTCTAAAATAAATCACTCACCCTCCGCTCGAGCCCCCGGGCTCACAGCCCCGCTCCTCCGCCCTCCTCAAGCCGCGGTGGCGGCTCCTCAGCGGCGCTAGGGGGAGCTCCGGGCCCCGAGCGGGGGAGCGGCGGCGGCGGCCCGACCTGGAGCACCTCCGCACCTGCCCCTGTGGCGGAGCCGCTACGAGCCAAGCGACGGCGGCAGCGGCGGCGGCTCCGAGAGGGGAGGGCAAGTGACCCGGATGTACAGGGTAACAGCGAGGAGGGGGAGGGGAAAATGCCAGGAAGTGAGGGCGCCGCGGACCTGTCCGGCCGTGCGCATGCGCCGCTCGCCCGCTGCGCAAGGTAAATCCTCAGCCTTCCTTCTCCGCCCTCTCCTCCCCGCCCCTCCCAAGGGGGCGGGGCGAGGCCGGAGACAGGTGGTCGCGCTGGCGCCGCGCGCAGAGGAAGGGGGCGCGGCCACCTCTTCCTCGCCCCCGCCCTTCTTAAAGGGGCAGCACCTTCGGGCGGAGATAGGATCTGGGTGGGTCAGAGTCAGCCTTCCCTTTTTATAGACGCGGAAAAATGAAGTTCAGAGGTGGCGAGGACCTGCCTCAAGAACTGGAGCTGGGGTCTCGCGGTCCACGGCTGTTTCTGCTGAGCCCAGCAAAGATGCCACATTCCAGCAGCCCCCGCGCCTGGAATGGCGGGCTGGTTGGCACGCCTTTCCCCCTGCGGCCAGGTAGAGCCTCACTCACACCCCGACAGGGCAGAGGCGCTTGGCAGGCTCCCCAGAGCCGAGAGGTCCACTGTTAATCGCCCGCGATGGGATCGTGGAGACGCCCTTGGGAGGTGCTCAATGATCAATCTGAGAACAAAAATCTGGTGTTACTTGAGGCTTGTACTCGCATTTCCAGATAAATCAGACCCCTGTTCTGGGGTCTGCCCTGGGAAGAATTGCCTAGTGGGCAGAGAAGACACACCCTGTTAATTATTTCTCTAATTTTCCTTTTCACTTCTGGAAAATAAATGCTCCCTTCCCCGAATCCCATCCCTGCATGTACCAAATAGAACATCCCTTCTCCCTAGCTCATCCCAAGCCTCTTATAAAACTCAGATTTTTTTCATTAATACTAAAATGGAAATGATTACAACGTTTCCTCACCCAGGGGTATTTTCAGTTTGACTGCTAAGCAGATCATTCAGATGGAAGTAAAATGGTGCTTAACATTTTGGAGTCAAGGGCATTACTAAAAAGTCATAAAAGTATCGACTTTTCTCACCAGGAAAACTCACATAAGCACACAAATTTACATACAATTTCAGGGGCTTTATGGACCCAGGAAGCCTATCTATGAAACCCGAATTATGAACCCCTGCTCTAGTCAAACAGGCAAGATCCCAGGGACCGCCTGGCCCTTGGAGCATGTGGTCGGTAAATCACATCTCACCCCTAAATACAAAAGGACAATCCTTATCTTATTTCATCATTTTGTCTTCCTCTAGAGTTAGAGACCAAGTGATCTTGGTCATATTACATAGGAATGTGTCAAGAGAGTCATGGAAAGATTAGGTGTCTTTTCAAGGCATGCACTAAAAACAGGAGCCCTGGCATCAGCCTTTTTACACTAATTATCATACTTCAGAAGGTTTTGGGGGTTCCACACAGTACATATTATAATCATCATCAATTTCAATTAAGCTGTAGTGAGTTGATATCTTGCAAACATTGACACAGGGACACTCAAAATTCAAGAACCTGGGTTTCTTGGTCTATACCCTAGCACCCCTCTTGGATAACCAAAAGAAGAGTTCAGACACCTTCCCAGCCCCTTAAATATGGACTTTGAGCAATCATGCACCTCTAACTCAATCTACTAAAAGCAGAAATCTCTTCTATTATCCTCTTCCAGTATCCTCAATAAATGAACATCCAGTTTAGCTCAAATATCTCCAATTATGGGAGCTCATTATTGCAACTGAGAGTCTTCTCTAATTGTAAGGAATCACTTCTTTTACACTGAGCAGAAATCTGATACCCGACAATTTTCATCCACTGGTCTTAATTTGATCTCTGGGGAGCAACACAGACATGATACCAGCAGGGTGAACCTTAGAGTTCAGCAACAAAAACAGCCCACTAATGAGTGATAACAGCAAAATGGGTGAGGAGGGTGGAAACCACCTTCACGAGCCCCTCTTCCTGATCAGCCCTAGACTCATTCCCGGCCTGTGCTGGAACTCAGGAGTAAGCTTTACCAAGTGGAATGCCCTAAAAGAGGAAAGCTGGACCAGAAAAGATCCTACAAGAAGTGCTGAATTTATTCTTCTACCATCCCGTCTTCACATTTTGCACTAAGGTAATCACATCTCAACTGAGGTTAAAGCTTTAAAAACTTAACATTGGGAGAAAAAAAAAAAAAAAAACAAGCAGAAGGAGGCAAGAAAGATGTTTACATAAGAGCACTTTATTCTCTCAATGATGACAATTATTGTGGCTAGCTGGCATTTTTTTTCTTTGAGTCCTTATGATTGGACCTGGCACTGTACTTATATTTCCTCTTTTGCTGCTGACAACCATCCTATCTGCTACTACTATCATGTCTGTTTTATAAATGAGGAAATCGAGGCTTAGAATGTGACAAGTCTAGAATTCAAACTCAACCTGTTGACTCCACAGTTTCCCTATTTCTCCACTCACATTATAGTACCTCTGTCTACTGTGATAAATTGCAAAATTTATTATTAAATCAACTCTAAATCATTAGAGAGAGTAAACTTTCACTCACTCACTGATGCATTCCATCAGCACACATTTTGGCCTCTCTACTCCTAGGCACAATGCAAGCATCTGGGGTGGAAGACAGCAAGACACATGGTCCCTGCCCTGCAGAGGCTCAGAGTTTGGTGAGAGGAAGAGCTGTAAGCTCTCAATTACAACACAGCATGATCTGTTGTAAGTTAGAAGGGTAGAGGAACAAACTCCCAGGGTCAGACGTGAAGGCTTCACAGAGGATGGGACCTTTCAGCTTGGTCTTGAAAAGAATGGGGAAGGGCCAAGAAGAGATGGCACAGAGGTCCAGAGGGAGGAAAGTTCACGACATGCTAGAGTAAGACAAGAGTGGTGAAATTGTAAAGGTCCTTCTACACTGTGCAGAGGACTTTGGACTTGCCTGTTGATGGAAACAATAAATAGAGGCTTCTAAACTCAGGAGTGGCATGATCCAATGTGTTTTACATTAGGATCACAAAATGGACAGCAGCAGGAGAGAGAACCGAGGCCAGCACACAGTTAAGAGGCCGTTTCGGGGGTCTAGGTGAAAGAGAATGAAAGCCTAGTCTAGGACACTGGTAGTGAGGATGAAGAACAGGCACCAGAATTAAGATACTTCCTGACATAGAATCCACAGGAGTTTGTGTCTGATTGACTTTGGGGGAAGAGGAAGCAGGCTTGTGGGGCAGGAACCCGAGGTTCCTATCTTAGCAGACTAAGTGGACGGTAACATCATTCAATCCCAACACGGTTACACGGTCCCCATTCCTGTATGATCTCTTCCAATCTTTATCCATGTAAATGCACACTGCAGTCGTTGGTGTCTTCAGATATGTGCTATTTCCCAATGCTTTCTCATATTTCCACATGGTCATATTTATCGTTTTAATGGCTACAGAATATTTCATCATGTTGAAATAGCTTGGCTTCCTTCTGTTGCTAAAGGTCCACACCCTCCATGCCTGGTTTACCCTAGACTCATTTGGCTCTGGACTTTTTTGCAAGGGAGGTGACAGGTTAAGTCAAGAGAGCTTTTAGGCTAAGGGTGTGGACAAGTGTGGCTCCTAGGGCCAGCGAAGCTGCAGCTCTCGTGGGAGAGGCTTGGGCAAACTGCATGGCGTGTAGAAAACACAGCCCTGTGGAAAAAGACCCTTCTCAGTCATGGGAAGCCTGATGGCCAAGGCTGTGGAAGCTGGTTCTCATGTCCTAACCCCTCCAATCTACTCACTCATTTCGTTCATTCTCTGATTCACTCATTTAGCAATGTATTCTTGTGAGGCAGAGGGCCACATAAGCACAGCTGAAACCAGCTCAAACTCTGGATGTGGCCTAACCAGGGTCTGAAACCTACTTTATAAGCTACTCAGCCTCTCAGATCCTTGTAAAGATCAATTCAGATAATATGTGTAAACCCTTTGAGACAGTACTAGGCACAGATTAAGTATAACAATTGTTGTCACTCTTGGTCCCCTTCCTATGTTTTCTTAATGCCCACCCACTATACCAAACCCACCAGGCCTAGAATGTATGTGCTGGACTCTGCCACTGTGACCAACAGCCATTCCTTTGGCCTCTCTGACCTTGCATTTCTCATCTGTGAAATGGGGATAATAACCCACCTCCCAAGAATGTTGTGAAGCCCTCATAAATTCTGTATAGGAAAATACTTTCAAAACTCTAGAATATCAAGCTATTGTTGATTGTTACACATAACGCTGCTATGGACATCTTTGTTTTTCCCCTTTCAAAAAAATTATTACCTTGGCATAAGTTCCCTGGATTGCAATTCCTGGGTCCAAGGATCTGAGTATTGTCATGGTTAGTGATTTGTATTGCCCAATTGCCTTTCAGAGAGTACTTTATCAGTTTACTGTTAACTCAAATGTATCTTTCAATATGAATACGATTTTTGTTGCTCTGTGTTCAGTCTGATTCCTCGATCTAACACTCAGGGACTTCGATCACCTACTTCTCTACTTCTTTGAAAGAACGCATAAATACTGAATCCTTGTAGGAAATGGCACCTTTCATCACTTCCACCACGGCCAGGATTCCAAGGCTATTAATTCGGACTCCAGTGTTGCCGTCAGGCTGAGCATCCACTGGTTTAGTTTAACGAATGTACAAGAGGACAAGGGAAAAGGGTCTGTGAATCTCCGGGGCAGGGCTAGAAGCTTGTCTAGCATTGAAAGATGGCATTAGAGCTGCTATTTAAAATGAAGCCTAGTACAAGGCCAGCAAATCAAACCCAATGCCTTCCTCCTCTTCTTATTTAGCAACTCTTATCTGTTTATTCATGAAGCAGTCTGTGCAGCCATACAGTTGCCCTTATTGCCCTTATTTCCCCAGTTACAAGGTCGATCCTGGGGCCTCGGTCATGTTTCCCACTGTTAACATTTCTCACAAATGGGGAGCTCCAGGTCTAGTGGCCCTGAGTGGCCCTCCAGTCTCATCATGAGGCTAGCTGCTTCTGAGCCCTCAGGTTCAAAAGTCACATCCTCCAGGGGCCCTCCTAAGTTCCTAAAGGCGAACCTCCACCCCTCCAGTTACTCCTCAGCTAACCCCTGGCTTTTTTTTCCTTCATAGCATTTATTGCAAAATGTAATTATTTTCATGTTTTTAACTGAAAACATGCGTAACTAAAAAACCACTCTCACTAAAACCTCAGCTCTGTGAAGGCAGAGGCTAAGGCTTTCTTGCCCACTTGGGGCACCTGTTCTGGTCCCTCAAAGGCACTCAAATACTCTGGACTGGGGCGGACGACTTGGCCCAGTGGTTAGGGCATCCATCTACCACATGGAAGGTCCGCAGTTCAAACCCCAGGCCTCCCTGACCCGTATGGAGCTGGCCCATGTGCAGTGCTGATGCGCGCAAGGAGTGCCCTGCCACCCAGGGGTGGCCCCCGTGTAGGGGAGCCCCACGCAAGGAGTGCGCCCGTAAGGAGAGCCGCCCAGCGTGAAAGAAAGTGCAGCCTGCGCAGGAATGGTGCCGCACACACAGAGAGATGACATAACAAGATGACGCAACAAAAAGAAACACAGATTCCCGTGCCGCTGACAACAACAGAAGTGGGCAAAGCAGACGCAGGAAATAGACACAGAGAACAGACAACCGGGGTGGTAGGGTGGGGGGATGGGAAAGGGAGAGAAATAAATAAATAAATAAATAATTTTAAGAATTAAAATTAAAAAATAAATACTCTGGACTGGGTCAAAAGGGAAAGCCTGAGCAAGAAATGAGGTTCCCTACCCCATGTACTCATATTCACCAGGATTCTATGAGTAATACCTGTTGGTTGCAGAAAAAGAATGGAAAATACAGATGAGAAAAACAAAACAAACTCATGATCCAACCACCAACGTCATGTGGGTACCCTTCCAGGTATTCTGTTTTGGTTTTGTTTTTTTCTATGCCAGTACCTATATAAAGATAATGCGGGTATTTTTATTAAAATGGTTCCTATATTGCTTCGTAATCTGCATTTTGTCTCACAAAATAATCCTGCTGACCTTTCCTTACTAAAGGCATTTCAGCGACACTGTTATTTAATACACCGCCATGTAAGCTCTATCATAAAGTATTTACCAAATCTCCTGGTGTTAAACTAAAGGAGAGGGTTTTTTTCCCAATGTAAATAGAGATTACCCGTTTTAATACAGCACTTCCCTTTGACAGGCTGCCCATTTTTTCCCTCTGTGTTTGTATTGCTTTAGAGCTGTGTTTCTAGAGACTTGTACTCCCCACCGCCCATTCAGCACCTGGAGTTATTAGAGTCCCTGTCAACTAAAGAAGCAAAATTACGTGCATCCGGAAAAGCTGGAGTCTGACGAAGCAAGGACGGTGCCTCAGAGTTCAATTTGGGAATCTGCTGCTGATACAGGCAACAGAAATAAAAAGCTTGTTTTCTTGCCAAGATTTTAACTGTAAAAGGAGGAAGAGAAAAGCCTTCTTTCTGCAAGCCTGCACTACTCCCCCCACAAACCCCACTCCAAGGCAAAGTTTTTCCCAAGAGATACAGGCAGGGCCACAGGGTTTACTGATGTCGAAAGCAGCTAGCAACCCAAAGCCCATCGCCCCATTAAGGGACTAGCTGGCTGCAGAAAAATCCAGGCAGGCATGCTCAGGATGTGCTGTTCTTTGCCACAAACAGCTCTTTCAGCCCATTGTGTGGTTCAGCAGCACAAAGGGCTACACACTCGGCCTTTCAGCTCTGGCAATGACGCCCCACCACAAGGAAGGGCCTCCTCACACACACCTTGTGAAGCAGACACACAGAGCAGACCCCACTCCAGCTGGGCTGTCCAGGGTTCAAGGGCAGCCGTCTATGCCCACCCGCCCACACTGCTGCCACGGTCGCCGGATCAAGACGGAAAGGCCCCAATGCGTGTGGTTGGGAGAACACAGCTATGCCCACATGGACAGGCACAGGGGGTCAAAAAGACATAAAATCAGAGACAGCCTTGGAGGGGACGGGCTGGGTGGGCAGTCCATTCCCCGGCTCCCTCCCCACTGTGGCCCCGCAAACAGAACAGAGGCCAGTCTCTGCTGTTCCACCACCTCACCTGCCACACCACCCAAAGCCACGACAGCCTTATCTGGAAAGAACGAGAATCCCAAACTGTCAAAGAATGAGAATCCCAAACTGTGTCAAAGCTGAGGAATTTATCAATGCCATTTAAAAAGAGATGTTTTGCAAAATTTTACTGAAACACCATGGTTCAGGAAAGGAGAAGAGGATTTGGTTTGAAAAACAGTGATGTCAGAAGGAACTATTACCACCATGGCTTAGTTTCTGCTGGTATTAGAAAAGATGCTTTCCACCCACTTTAAAATGTAATCCCTACAACAACATCATGAGAGTGATTTTATTACTCCCAGTTTTCAGATGAGAAAACTGGGGTACAAAGAGTTCAAGCAGCTTGCCGGAAGTCAACTAGCCACTAGGACAGGGGTTCTTAACCAGGGGCCATGGACCCCAAAGGTTTCAGGGGAGCCGTGAGCTTGAGCTGAAAAAAAATCAATTTATTTTCTTTATTTTTTCTGTCCTCCAATGTTGACTATCATAAAACTATCTGCTGCTACATTCTGAGAAGGGATCGTGGTTTTCACCTGACTGGCAAAGGGATCCGTGGAACAAAAAAGGTTAAGAACCCCTGCACCAGGAGGTAGAGCCAGGATTCTCCCACATGACTTAGCAGCTATTTTTACCTTGCACGAAGCACAGCTCCTTCCTTGCTTATTCCACTTTTTCTTCCTTTCTTTCTACAAACATTAACCAAATGCCCCAGTGGTCCAAGCTCCATCTAACATACACTACTCATCTAAAAAAGAGGCATGATAATCACTGAATTCACTGTGTTATTGTGAAGACTGATGGGAATAA
Source organism: Dasypus novemcinctus (assembly GCF_030445035.2). Lineage (NCBI taxonomy): Eukaryota > Metazoa > Chordata > Mammalia > Cingulata > Dasypodidae > Dasypus > Dasypus novemcinctus. The sequence continues at coordinate 93,340,804 of NC_080686.1, forward strand.
CAGGTTGAACATATGAAATTACCAATATTCAACTATTTTTTTTAAACCATAAAGATAGTGATTAGATATAGTTAAACCTAATATGTAAAAAGCTCTTGGTAAACTCAAGTGTTAAATAAATAATACCTTCTGATCATCACGGTTTTTTGTTTTTGTTTTTTTTAAGGGTAGGCAAGGAAGTAAAGAGTTTATTAAGAAGAAGAAGGAAAAGTACACACCTGAGACATGGGTGTGGGCAGGCTACAGGGTGAAAAGCACTATCTTGATTTTTGAAATGTGCTTTTGTAATAATAGTCAAGGTCAGAAGGCTATATATATCATGGTGACTGAGAGTTCAAGCTCTGGCCTCAGAGCTGAGTTTGAATCCCTTCACGTTCTCATATGTAAAAAGAGGAAAGTAATGCTATTCACTGTCAGAATTACATTATTTCATGTAAAGCCTGAGCACTGTACCTGACAAATATAAGTGCTAATAAATATTAGCCCTTTCTATTATTTACTATCATGATTTTTTAAAGTTAATAATAAAACTGTTACTTTCATTAGGATGGCAGTTGTATAAATGTGCCCAGTGAAACATTATTTATAATAATAAATAGTCAGAACAAACTAAGTACTGAAAGAACTGTCTTTAGAATTAATTAAAGTTAATTCAAATGTAAAAGTCCTTGCTTTGCCACTTCAGGACTATGTGTGATATGCTTAATATGTGATATTAAACAAGTCATTTCTTTTTTATGGACCTGTTCCCTTACCTCCAAAAACAAGGATTTACTCTCAATGACTCATATGTCCTCTGAAATTATATAATCCTAAGGTTCTCAACAAAGTTTAGTCCATCAACATCAAGGATCATGTACAATCACTGCACAGGAAGATGATAACAATATGGACAAGAATTTTTATATGTTAATACTCCCAATCTTCTTTAACCTTATTCTGTTTTTTCCATAACAGTTATAACTTCCTAACATATTTATTATATTTATTGGGGCTTTCTCTGAACTAGACCTAAGTTCCATGACATCAGGGATATATGTCTACTTTGTTCATTGAGGTATGCCCAGCCACAATGCCTGGCACATAGTAGAGCTCGGTTAATATTTGTTGATTGAAAAAGTAAATATTAAGTGTTAAAAGCAAAGCACAAAATTGTATATATAATAGGATTCCACTCATGTACAATAGTTATTACCCCCATGCGAATGTGGTAGAAGACAGAGTTAAAACTCAACGATAACAGGATGAGATGGGTGATTGAATAATATGCTTTCTTAAACTTCCCTTTAATGGTTTTAACAATTTTGTTTGTGTTCAGGAAGATGGCATCCAAAAAAGGAAGAATGTGGACAGGGGAAAAACGGATGAGAAAAGCGAACAGAAGTAGCATAGTGAACTGCACTGCATTCCCCAGCTGGGATGTGTTCTTGGTCTTGCTCTACGGTCTGGTGTGTGTGGACCCACTGTGAACGGGATCTCTTGAGGATGTTACCTCAGTTATGGTGTAGCACTACCGAATCAGGTTGGGTAATTCGGAATACTGGAGTCCTTTATAAGCGGGATGAAATTTAGACAGAGAAAAAAATCCTTGAGAAGAAGCCTTAAGTCAACAGAATCTGGAATAGTAAGGAGGAGACAGTGCCAAGACAGAGAAGCCAGGGACCATGGATGTCTGGCAGCCAGCCCCAGAATGCCATAGACTTCAGGGAGAAAGAACCACCTGGCTGGTGCTTCGATTTTGGACTCCTCCTAGCCTCAGAACCATGAGCCAATAGATTCCTGTTGTTTAAGGCAGCCCATTGTATGGTATTTGTTTAAGCAGCGGGTAAAGTAAGACAGTGGCCCAAGGGAGGTGGGAGTGAACTTGAAGGAGAGTGAATGGAGGGGCTGGAGGGGCCAAAGCAAACCGAAGGCTGGTGGCCCATAGTTACCCTCTTAAGGGAAATGGAATAATCACAGAGGGCAGAAAGAAAACCAGGTTGCACCTGAACTTTTAATTATAAGCTAATAGCTATCCAACTATTCTCAGGTTGATAGAATTTCCCCTATTGCCTCAGTCAACAGAAGCTTTGGGGGAATGTGAGCACAAGAGCGGCCCGTGGGGCTGTTACATGTTACTCTTCTCTCCAGTCCTGAGCCTTCTCCTGGTCTGCTGCTGTGGATGGAAGAAGGACGAGTCCCACAGACTGAGGTTAATGGATGAGCCATAGGCTTTGTCACCAGCCAACTGACCAACCCACTTCTCAAGACTCCAGTCTTGGATAAGCTTCAACCTCACTAAGTTCCTGTTTTCACCCAGTAACACACAGCACTACTTCCTCCTGACTCATTGCAGGCACAGTCAAAAAGACTAGCAGTGGTAAGAGATTTGTGCAGCACTGTGGACTCCATTGAGAAAAGGGCTAAACAAACACAAGGTGATGTCTTATTAATTTATTTAACCTGATTCCTTGACACACGCACAGAGTGGTTTTGACAGATGAATCAACCAACCCAAGATTAATAGCCTGGTTTACTGCACTCTTTCCTCTTTGCAAGCCACAAGCCAAAATAAACTCAGCCTCAATTTATAACTGCAAAAGGTTCTCTTGAACATCTACTCCTGAGTCCGCTGTGGTTATTAAAAGCATGGCTGTTTCTATCAGGATGGTTCTGCTGCGGTCACATAGAACCCCTAAATCTCAGGCCCAGGGGATCACCAAGATGATCCCAGCAATCCCATCTTTCTGGTCTTTACCCAACAATCTGGGTTAGCCAACTCTGAAGATGCCGCCGGTTTGAAAGATACCACCCCCTCCTTGTCTTGTCCAACTACCTACAGAGCTGTCCTGCAGAGCTGTAGTGAGGATTAGATGTAATAATGTTTATAAAACACCCAGGATTCTGCGTATCATGTAAGAAGCAGATGGTCAATGATAATGATAGCTATTGCCTTTGTCATTACCATTTCCCCTCCTCTTCTTTGAATAATAACAGCATATTATTCTTAAAATTCTCAGAAAGCAGTGGTTTCTGAACTTGCATGCACAGTGGATCACCTGGAGAACTTCATCAACTCTGAGTGCCTGTGTCCCACCCCCAGTTTGTGAATTCATTCATCCAGTGTGGCCTGCACTTTGAAATATCAAAAGATCCCCAGGGGATTCTAGTGTGCAGTCACGTTTAAGAGCCACTATCATAGAGTCAGCAAGATTCATACAGGGAAGCAGATGTGGTTCAGGTGACTGAGCTCCTGCCTACAACATAGAAGGTTGTAGTTCGGTTCCTGGTGCCTCCTAAAGAAGACAGCAAGCTGGTGTGATGGACAGACATGGCAACCTGACACAACACGATGACACAAGACACACAGGAAGAAAACATAATGAGAGACACAACAATGCTGGAAGCAGAGGTTCCCAGTGTCTTCTAAAGAAAACAAGCAAGACAGCGAGCTGACATGATGGGCAGGCACGGCAAGCTGATGCAACAAGAGACACAAGAAGAAAAAACATAATGAGAGACACAACAAAGCAGGGAACAGAGGTGGCTCAAGCGAATAGGCACCTCCCTCCCACATCGGGGGTACTGGGTTCAGTTCCCAGTGCCTCCTAAAGACAGCACACAGCAAGTGCAAACAACAAGGAGGTGGGAAGAAATAAATAAAATCTTAAAAAAAAAAAAAGATTCATATATATACATACATATATATACATACACACACAATGGCCAGCTCCCAGGTTTCATGAATCTTGTGACCTCCATGATAATGGTGATCATATCAGGCAGGGTCAGCTGGGTTAGCCCTAAGGACAACCACAGAGGTCCTTCTAGGGTCAACAAGATGAGCCCAGCAACCCTCTTTTTCTGGTCTTTACCTGACACATAAGCCTATGTGTTTCACTTTCAGATCTATCTCCTATCCTATTTACTTTTACTTCACAACCAACCAGCTTAACAAGTTTTCCAGATCCAGAGTAAATCAAAACCAGAAAATTATACTGGTGTGGACAGTATATGGATATCTGTTGGAAGAAGACCAATAAAGGGTATTAGTAATTAAGATTATGCTTTGTTCAACTCTCAATCCCTGAGACCCAAAACCTAATTAACAACTTAATAGAAATATGGTGGGGGAAACGGACTTTGGCCCAGTGGTTAGGGCGTCCGTCTACCATATGGGAGGTCCGCGGTTCAAACCCCGGGCCTCCTTGACCCGTGTGGAGCTGGCCCATGCGCAGTGCTGATGCGCGCAAGGAGTGCCGTGCCACGCAAGGGTGTCCCCCACGTGGGGGAGCCCCCACGCGCAAGGAGTGCGCCCCTGAGGAAAGCCGCCCAGCGTGAAAAGAAAGAGCAGCCTGCCCAGGAATGGCGCCGCCCACACTTCCTGTGCCGCTGACGACAACAGAAGCGGACAAAGAAACAAAAGCAGACAAAAGAAACAAGACGCAGCAAATAGACACCAAGAACAGACAACCAGGGGAGGGGGGGGGGAATTAAATAAATAAATAAATCTTTAAAAAAAAAAAAAAAAAGAAATATGGTGAAAAACATGTTCTTAAACTTACTCCACTGCTGTGAATGTGAACCCATGGTAAGTAGGACCTCTTGATGAGGCTATTTCAGTGTAGGTGTGGCCTACCTCAATCAGGATGGATATTAGTCCTATTACCCTAGTGCTTTATAAAGAATAATGGAATTCAGACAGGGAGAGAGAAAGCCACAGGAAGCAAGAAGTTGAAGGTCAACGGAACCTGGAAGAGAAGGGAGAGGCCAGAAGAGGCCACCATGTGCCTTACCACGTGACAGAGGAGCTCAGGACCAAGGGTCCCTGGCAGCCAGCCCCAGAATGCCAGTTTTGGGGAAGAAAGCATTGCCTTGATGATGCCTTGTTTTGGACATTTTCCTAGCCTCACAACCTGAGCGAGGGGGAAGCAGACATGGCTCAAGTGATTGAGCTCGCACCTACCACATGGGAGGTCCCGGGTTCAGTTTCCAGGCCTCTTGGAGAAGATGAGCAAGACAGTGAGCTGGCATGATGGGCAGGCATGGCAAGATGACGCAACAAAGAGACACAAAGAGCAAAGATAATGAGAGACACAACAAATCAGGGAGCTGAGGTGGCTCAAGCAATTAATTGCCTCTTTCCCACATGAGAGGTCCCAGGTTCAGTCCCAGCGCCTCCTAAAAAGAAGACAAACAGACACAGAAATCACATGACAAATGGGCAGAGAGCAGACAGCAAGTGCAAACAACGGGGGTGGAGGGGGGGAATAAATAAGAAATCTTAAAAAAAAAAAAACCTGAGTGAGGGAAACGGTTGTGGCTCAAGCGATTGAGCTCTTGCCTACCACATAGTAGGTCCCAGGTTCAGTTCCTGGTGCCCCTTAGAGAGGAGGAGCAGTACAGCGAGCTGGTGTGAGAGGCTGATGCCGTGAGCTGACGCAATGAGATGATACAACAAGGAGACACAAAGAGAGACACACAACAAAGGAGGAAATGGAGGTGGCCCAAGTGATTGAGTGCCTCTCTCCCACATGGGAGGTCCCAGGTTCAGTTCCCAGTGCCTCCTAAAGAGAAGACAATCAGACACAGAGAGGACACAGCAAATGGACATAGAGAGCAGACAGCGAGTGCAAACAACGAGGATGGGGGACATAAATAAATAAAATAAATCTTTAATAAAGACAACAAAAAACCCAAGTGAATAAATTCCCATTGTTTAAGCCAACCCACTGTCTAGTATTTGTTTGAGCAGCCAAGGGAACTAAAACATGTGGGTAGAAGACTTAAATGATTCTTAACAGTAATGACCTGAAAAGAAAAGAAAAAAAATTAAAAGCAGTTCAAGAACTCAAAATGCACAGTACCCAAGTTGAACACCTTATTCATCAACCTGTCCCCAAACACCAGTCGGATGTGTCCATTTTTGTTCACCTCTGCCAGGATGAAATTACATCTGAGGTGGAAGAGAGAAAGAGTGAGGTCTGGAGATCTAGGAGCAAATATGTCCCCTTGCATCCGGCAGTGACATGTGGGACATGAACACTGGGCACAAGAAGCAGTCTGAGCACATTTTGCCACCAGTAGCAAACCCAGGGATTTGTGAATGGAAGCTTTAAGCAGCTGAACACAACTTGAAATCATTTCAGAAATGATTTTCACCACATCATCCTCCTGCTCTGTCGGGTGTTGTCTCCTCACAGTCTGAGGAAAACCAGAAAATCTGGCTTATTTGTCCTCATTTTGGCAGTTTAATTTAGGAATCATACAGGCTTTACATAAACTCTTTAAAAAATGCGTTCTGTATCTTGAACACACAAGGTAACTTGGGCCCACAGGAAAGAAGCACTGAATACAATTACATAATAGTTCCTCTATTACTTTAAAACTGCATGGCAGCCTCAAGCAGAAAGTCAAAAGGAGAGAATAATCATTTTTGTAAAATTATCTGAATGCAACCATCTTTTCCGATGCAGTTAGTTGACAATGGTTCTGCCTTTCTCGGAAGCTCATTCAATTATTTGTGGCTTATCTGGATACAGTTTTCCTCCAATCTACAGTTAGTTTAAGGGAAAAAAGCAGACAGGATTCCTTTAGTAAAAGCTTGAAATGAAAAGCAGTAACTACTCCCAAGGCCCTGTTTATTGTCGAGTATTCATTAGACGAACCTTTTCTGGGTCTCTGTTAACAAACAATCCATTTTCTCTAGAACCGTTGCCAAAAGGAGGGGAGGCCCCATGGGATTGGGGGCGGGGGTAACTGGACCCCCTTGCTCTCCTCCTGGGCGAGTAACTAGTAGCAAACAATCTAGTCTCCCTGCACTGGTTCCTGGACTGTGAAACAGAAATAAACTACTTTCAGAGAGATTATGAGAATCATTAAGTAGAGTACCTAAGCATTCAATAAATGTAAATACCCTGCCTCCGATCATCAGCAAAATCTCAGGAGGGACAAAGCCTCGCTCACCCTCGCAGGGCCAACCCTAGCGCTTAGTGAGGGCCTCTTCACCATCCAGTCCACTTCTCGGCCATGAAGCCGCAGTCCTTGGGTCACCCAGACCTCACCTCCACTTGCACAACCTAAGCCCAACACTGTTTCCAAGCTGGCCGCCATGACTGGTTCAGAGGTAGATGTGGGTCTGGCGATGATGGCTCAGGGAGAAGCCCGGGAAGGTGGCTCAGTGGCCAAGGGGAAAGGCTCTCTCCCTTGGCTGCGAGTGAGCAAGCATGGACCCGAGAGCTTCTGGCCACCAGGTCACCCATGGGACGGTTCTCTCCCACACCTCCTAGAGCACACTGTCTTGCTCCACATGGCCTCTCCAGAAACAGAAGGCCGTGCAAGCCCTGTGGGCAGCGCTCACCCGGCCAGGAGGGAAGTCAGCCTGAGAACAAGGTCGACAAGCCGAAGCGCAGTGCCGGGAAAAGCACGAGGACGTGAAGCCGGGGTCCTGATCCAAGGGTGCTTGCGGCCTACCCTACCTCTGCACCTCTGCGGTATGTGAACCAATTATCCCACCTGAACGGGGTTTTCTGTCACTTGCCACTCAGCGTATCGTTAAGTGAGTCATGCCGGTGCCTGGCTGAATGAAGCGTTGAGCAAGGGATTGTGCAGAAACCTTTCTAACAATTGAACTTGGCCTTTACGTTCCCCTGCGAGCAGAAGCCTTCGCCCATCTTGGTCACCTCCTTATCCCAGGATCTCATTCACTTTTAGAATGAAACTCACCAAGTCATTTGGAGTTTCAGAACCTTTTAAATCCCCAGTCTCCCAAAACGTTGAAACGTCTGCATCAGAAAAGAGCGACAAGAGGAAAACTCCTGGGGCCTGAAGCCATCTGTCATGCCTGAGCTCAGATCCCAGCTCCCGCTGAGCCTCCACTCCTGCCCTGCAAAATGAGGCATCTAATACCCGTCTCTCTGGGGAAGGGAGCCCCGTGAAAGCACCTGGGGTACGCCACGCTCAGTCAGTATTTATTTCCCTCCTCCTGTTCCATGAGCCCTGCTTCATGCCAATGGTTCTGCTCTGGGGTTCGGGAGCATCCTACAGGCAGAGTGGGCACTGTGGGCCCCGCCGGCTGCATCCCTCCCTGAGCAGCCTGCAGAGAGCCCCCCGGGGAGGGTGAGACAGGTAAGGCCCCTCTCAGCCTCCCACCCCTCAACACAAGCTCGCCCCCTGAGGAAGGGTGGCTCAGGTGAGGGCATACAGCGGGGCTGTCAGCATTTTGGCTACTGCACTACCTCTTTGCTTTGCCGCTGGCCGGGCAGAAACGTGGGGCCGGTGCACAGGGTCGGCTCAACAACCTCCAAGGCACATGTACCTCGGCTAGAACATGAGCACTCGGAGGGCACGGGCCTTGCCTCGTTCACTGGGCTGCCCTCAGCACCGCACCAAGAAACACCCAAGGAAACGTGCTGTGTGAATGAGTGACACTGAATGTGTGGATGAATAAAGAGACATGGCATCAAGAGCCCCAAAACAGAAGTGGAGCAAAATCCCATTACTGAATGCACAGTCTGCTGGTTGCACAGAAATGAAATCAAGGCCAGAAAATGAGAGAGGATTTCTGAGACAGGTGGACCTGAATAGAATTCTAGCCAGGGCAGCGCTTAGGCCCACGACCGCAGGCAAGTTATTAAATGCCCCGAGCTTCACAATTATCAAGATCATCAAGATTTAGCTGACCCACTTTTCAAGATTAAATAAGAATTTTCTTTAAGAATGCGACTATAAAGAGGAGAAAAAGTTAACTGACAGATACCAAAAAATTAAGAGAAACTAGCCCTAGGTAGTAAGACTGGAAGGGATCAGGACTTTCATCTTCTCTTTTTCATTTTCAATGAAAAATTGAACATTTTTTCACTTTTCAATTTTCCAGAATGGATATAAATTGGTTGTCTAGTAAAAATAAAATAAAATGGGGAAGTGGCTGTGGCTCTAGCAATTGAGCTACCATTTACCATATGGAGGACCTGGGTTCGATCCCTGAGACCTCTTGGTAAATAAAAAAAGAAAGAAAAAAGGCATCCTAGATCTGCGTGGCAAGGCAATGCACCAAAAAAACAATGATGCAACCAGAAAAAAATAATAAAAATAAAATGTAAATAAAAGTTGTAGTGGGGTGATATCAAGTTAAGTTTCTAGACAGAGTAGGCACCTAGAAAAGGTTCCTTCCCCACGCATGCCCTTCAGATATTTGGGACAGCGATCATATATCTCCTATGGCTCCTATGTCTTGTTAAAAATTTCAGCTAATTTGAAGTCTCCTCAAAGGCCTTCATTTCCAGTCCTCCTTTAACCCTCCTGCTGCAAGGGTTCCATCTGTTAAAACCCCATTCTGGGTGTTGTATAACCAGCTCACAGAATCAGCAACATGTTCTCCTTTGCTTATTCATCCGTCAATGGATTCAGCAAGTAAATGCTGATTACAGTCCTACCATCTTGGCTACCCTCTGCTTTTGTTTACCCACCCTTCACAGATGTCCGCCTCCCCTCATTCTCAGCCTTGTGGTCTGGGAAGTGCAGGCACCACCCCCAGCCTCTCCAGGGGTGGGCATTTGGTCCAGGATGGCCAAGGAGAGCACTGCATTCACCTGGCTCAGGGATTGGCTCCGGCATGGCCATGTGCCTTACCCAGAGGAGACCAATCAAAGACCCTGAGACTCAATTCAGATATTTTTGTTTAACTTTTGAAAACACAGCATTTTTTTTCCCTCCTGCTGGAACTGCTGATGGCCATCTTACCATCACAACTGCACCCAACAAAAGGACATTGATGGGAAAAACTGTTTAAACCTTGGAACCTCTTGCCTGAGTTCCATTCCTGGGCTTGTCAATTACATAAACTAACAAATCCCCTTTTGGCTGAAGCCAGTTTGAGTTGGGGTTCTATTTCAAGGTCTGAAGAATCCTGACTCATAAAACTCCGTAAGAGCAATGGCTGGACACAGATGAAGCAGGATGATCTGTGCCATCTTGCCAGGCCCTCAGAAACTGATGGCATTTAGCTACAAACAACTACAATTATTTAAAGACAATAAAATAATTGCTTTAAATAAATACTATACTGTGCAATATGAGCACAGAAAAGGCGAGGCAGGCATGGCTTCCTGGAAGAAAGTGCACTGAAACCTACTCTAAACCTCTATTCAGGCTGTGAAGATTACATTACCATTAGGGGGAGTCAGATGGCACTGAACAATAACCCCAAACCAGTAATGTCCCACATTGGGCTATGCACAAAGATACTTAAGGTGCTTAGCAGTGCTCTTGGAATGAGCCCACAAAGTAGGGTCTCAAGAGACCGGCACAGAGCCAGGGTCAAACAATCCTCATCCATAAGAATTTCATCTGAGTATTACTCACACTCTCAAATAATACCCAGGTCAGCTTCTGTGATTGAGATTCTATAAACATAAGTTTTCTCTTCTTTTCTTTTCCATTTGAAGTACGGTTGACCAGTCACAACATCATCATAACAAGAGCCTTTTCAAGATGAAAATCTACTTACTGAAATTATTTCCAAATGACAGAAAGGGAAAGAGAGGAAAGAAAACCTCTAGGTCCATAAAACATTTCATCGTGGGTTAGAAACGTGGCATATGGCAGGAAACAACAATTACAACAAAAGCACCTCTGGGAACATCCATTTTGGTAAGGAAGGGTCTCAAGGTGGTTATTGTCAAGTGCACAGAAGCTAGCGTCTCTTGGACCTTTGGCGATGCACACTCAACGAGAGTCATCAAGGTAAAATAAATCTGGAAGGAGGACACCGCAGAACAATTTTTCCTTCTTTTGTTATTTCTAAATACAGCAGCAATCCATTAGGCCCAGAAACACAATCCCAACTTCCCGGGGCACAGAATCTTAATGTTGGAAACATTACTACTGACAATATTTCCATGTGGTCTCCAGACAGAGGCAAGGGGTCAGCAGCAGGAGGGGGAAAGGTCCGACGCCTCCTAGATAACCCGGATTTCAAAAAGACCCAGCTGGAGCATCTGTTTCCAAGCCAACTTCTAAGGTGGCCACTGAATTCCACTTAAAATAACTTCGAAGGTGGCCACTGAAGACTTTGTACAACTCTTTCACCTCACCTCTTCTCAAATGGGGGTTACCACTTATCACAACTTACTGATACAGCTACTATGGCCCAGGTAGTGCCAGGCAATGGGGAGTCCTAGGTACTAGATGGATGAGGTGTAAACCAGGTAACACTGGGCACATGGCTTAATAGATGCTGGCTTCCTTCTCCTGCCAAACTCTAAAAATTTGGGGGTGGGGAGGGCAGCTTTCATGTCAAAAGTTCACGAAACAGTTGTTTTCTGATTTTGTTCATTTGTTTTTAATTGAATAAATATTATATGCTTATGTTAAATTATAATATATATACAAATATATATAAAAGGTTATATAGGAATAACATCTTCCATTCACCCAGATCCACAATCCCACAGGATTTTCCCCAGTAGTAAACAGTAGTCCCCACACTCACCCACCCCCTTTTCTTTTTGGTGTCCTTCCAGAAATTGTCTGAATGACAGGCATGTGTACTTGGGTGGGTAGGTATGTACCTGCACTCAAAGCTCCTCCCCTTTTTTTTCACACATAGGAGCATATCACATACATTTTTCCAAGCATTGCTTTCATTTTATTTTTGACTTAAGGCCGTAAATTGGAGATCATTACTTCTAAGCACGTATGACTTACTCTTTTACACAGCAGCACAGTATTCTACTGGAAGGATATACCACAGCTCATTCAACCAGTCTCCTACTGACAAACATTTAAGTTGCTTCCAAACAATGCTGCATCAATGTAACTCTTACCTCCCATGCATCTTCAAACACATGTATAACTAGAGGAGAGATAGGATTTACAGGATAAAATCCTTGAAGTGGTATTGTGGTTTCAAAGGGTACAAGCACTTAAAATGTTGGCAGATAGTGCTAATTGCCCTCCGAGGAGGTTGTACTAACAACTCTCACTCCCCCAATATGTAATGCAAATGCTAGTTTCTCTGTCCGCATTCACAAAAGATGTTCCGTTTTGTTCTGTTTTGTTTTGTTTTTAATACAAGCGCAGAAAGGAGGGCAGTGCTCCACTTTTGCCCCTTCTCTCTTCTTGCCCTTTGTGATAGCACATATAATACCACTACTTCTGGGAAATTCCACCACTGAATGCAGAGTCCAAAGAACAGGGTTTAGAACAGAATGCCAGAGCCAAAGGTAGGCTGGAGCCAGCTCCACGATCCATGACACGTGTTGCTTGAAATTAGCTGTGGTGGGCATATTTACATCATAGAAATCAGCAAATGCTACAAACCAGGGCTCCCCCACCCTAACCCAAGAGACAGCTGTTATAAACATTTATCAGCCTATCAGTGCATGCTACAGTGGAGACTGGGGCAATGCCACCTTCTTGATACTGATATGGTCCCAAACTCTTGGAACCTAAGGACTAGAAGAGATATGAAAGGATACCTAATCACTATGTCTTCAAAGACAGCTTCTCCCCCAGTTCCGTTATCATCCTCGCCTCCATGTGTCTGTACTATTCTTTCATATTTCTGTCTTCTTATCAATTAGTGCAGAATTCTTGGTGATTTCCCATAATGTAGTCATTGCAAGCACAAACTCTGGGCTAGATTAGACAGTCTGGGGTCAAATCTCAAGTCTGTCACTCATCAGCTATTGTGACCTTAGGCAAGTGACTAAACCCCTTATGCCTTGATTTCCTCATCTGTGAAAATATGAACGGTAATAATAATGGCTTCCCCAAAATTCTGTTCTGAAGATTAAATGACTAGTGCAAATAAAACACACAGTAACATGTCTGGCCCATACAACATGATTCACAAGTGTTTACCATTACTGCTGTCTTCCAGGTCACTAATTCTCTCTTTGCTATATCTACTCTTTCATTTAACCCTTTCATTGGATTTTAATCTCAATGACAATTTTTTCAATTGGGTTGCTTTTTGAAACCATCTCTCCTTTTTTTCATCTTTCTTTCATTTTGTGATATCCTTTTTGGTCCTAATCATTTAAAATATACAACTGAAATCTCTAAGATGTTCTATTACTTTCAGCTCAGGTCACTTTGTCTCTTGAACCGTTTATAGTTTTTAATTCTCACCTTTAATAGGAGGTAGTTCTTTCTGTAGGAGTTCTGTTAGATCTGGATGGTTGAAATGTTCCTACGGAGCGATTTTATATTTGTATTAGGAGTTTCAATGGTCCTAGGCCAGGTTCAGTGTTAATTTCTCAACCTGAGGGTTCTCATGTCTCATGGGTAATAGAAATTTAGATCCCACGACCACATATGGTACAGCACCAGGCCTTTTATTTCTTGCCGGTAACTTTTTGCACCCAAGGAAAGCTTCCTCACTATGTTTACAGGCAGTGGAGTTTTTCAAGCCCCCTTTTCATGAAGAAGTCAGGCCTTCAAGTGCCACGGGACTGAATTCCACCTGAGCCCTGGCCCTATTTCTTTCTTTTTTTTTTTTTTTTTAAAGATTTATTTTTATTTATTTAATTCCCCTCCCCTCCCCCGGCTGTCTGTTTTCTGTGTCCTTCTGCTGCGTCTTGTTTCTTTGTCCGCTTCTGTTGTGGTCAGCGGCATGGGAAGTGTGGGCGGTGCCATTCCTGGGGCAGGCTGCACTCTCCTTCGCGCTGGGCAGCTCTCCTTACGGGTGCACTCCTTGCATGTGGGGCTCCCCTACGGGCTCCCCTACGCGGGGGACACCCCTGCGTGGCAGGGCACTCCTTGTGCGCATCAGCGCTGCACATGGCCAGCTCCACACGGGTCACGGAGGCCCGGGGTTTGAACCGCGGACCTCCCATGTGGTAGACGGATGCCCTAACCCCTGGGCCAAAGTCCGTTTCCCCCGGCCCTATTTCCAGACCCACCGTGGCATTCAAGCCTCAGACCCCAGAGCCTAAGGCCCGTATCTGGATACAAAAGCCCCACAAGCTGTCATGGGTTCAGTTCACGCATTACCATTTGGCTTAGATTTCCTTCCGCATGTCTGGCCCTTGGGAGCTCATTATATATGAGATATAATTCTCATATTTCAGTCGACTCTGTGTATACATCAGGAGGAACCCGTGCAAACCAACTTATTCCACCAGACTGTTCCAGGGCCACCAAATCTAATATAACACTTACCCACACTTGAGTCCGTCCATGTTAAAAACGCTACTCAAGGGTTAGGTTCTAAAGTCAGCATGTAAAACAAAAGCTGAAAAAAGTCTAAGTTCCCCTTGAAAACCCTCTAAAAAAGTCTCACATTGGAGACAGACAAACCATCCCTCGTAAGTCCAACACAGGCAGTTTTTCCTCCAGCATTGGAATAGGTTTCTTGGATCGAGTACCAGATGAAACAGCTGGCATGGATTTGGGGACCATGTTTCCTGATCATTAATATCTCTAAATAGGAGAAACATACTTGGTGGCACAAGATGCTCACACTCTAAGAAGCCCATGGGAAGAAAGACCAAGAGAGTCTCCCATTCATGCTCACTCCAAGACAGAGGCCCCCAGGGTGGAACGACAGATTATCCGCACTATGTGAAATGTTACTTTCACCTCGACTTTGTTGTGTTTCTGCTGAGTGAGGATAGTTCAATATCACTAAGTTAAAAGCATAAATCTATAATGATAGAAGTCAGAATAGTCATTACCTCTGGGGCAGTACTGACTGCAAAGGGGCTCAAGGAAAGGTCCCTATGGAACTTTCATGTATCTTGATCCGGGTGGTGGTTAGATGGGTGTAATGTTTTAAAAGCTCAACAAGCTGCATGTCATTAAGATTTGTGCCTTCTATGGCATCTAACTTGCACCTCAATAGGAATAGAAGTTAAAAGCAGGCACGAGAAGAACCTACTGCCGCGCTTTCTGCAGAGGCCCCTTTCTCCCCGGCTAACCCTCTGGGGAGGCTGCCAGTCCAAGGGCGGGAGACCAGCAGGGTAAGGCCACCGCTGTCGGGGCAGAGCGCCCAGGCTGAAGGAAACGATGGTTCTGCAGGAAGGTCTTACAGGAGACACAGGACTGCCTGAGTGGACACTAACCCTGCCTCTTAACCAGCAGACTGACCTTGGGCAAGTCACTGCTCCCCTTTGAACCTCAACTCTGTAGGGTTGTTGTGAAGCTTACACGAAATAACTCCAGTAAAACTCTTAGCACAGGGGCTGCAGAGAGTAAATAGTCAACAAAAAGTAGGTATTATTAGGATCACTGATGACAGGAGGCTGGAAATGGCTTCTTCCCTCCAAAGTTACTGGTCTTATTTAAGTTAATCATTTGACCCCATAACCTTGTAGGTTCTCAATAAATAGGAAGTGGATGAAAGAATGCACGGGTTCTGATGTCAACAGAGACAGAAGGTCTTAACTGTAATGAATGAAAATCCATCTCCCTGAGGTTACTCTCCAGCACTTAGCTTCTCCTCCTAGTGAAGGGGGTCAGGCTCTGGAGCCTGACGGCTGCAATCGAGTCCCAGCAATGTCACTTACCAACTCGGCAACCTTGGACGAATCACTCAAGCTCCGGGCCTCCGTTTATTCTCCTGTAAAACAAAGTTAAAGCGAAGATTACGCAAGTTCAAACAGACTATGATAATTTACAGAGCATCCCATCTCACAAACATTTTTTTTTCATGTAATGTTCACAACAGTCTTTTGTATGACAAATGAGGAAATGGAGGTTCAGAGAAGTTAAGTAACTTGTTAAGGCTGCACAGTGTTTAAAGAACAAAGCCCCAAATCAAATTCTTACAATCGGGAAGCGGATGGGGCTCAAGCAATTGGGCTCCTGTCTACCATATGGGAGGCCCAGGGTTCTATTCCCAGGGCCTCCTGGTGAAGGCAGGCCGGCCCGTGTGGCAAGCTGGCTCACGCGGAGTGCTGGCCCATGCAGAGAGCTGACGCAGCAAGATGATGCAACCAAAAGAGACACAGAGGAGAGACAATAAGAGATGCAGCAGACCAGGGAGCTGAGGTGGTGCAAGAGATTGGGCAACTCTCTCCCACTCCAGAAGGTCCCAGGATCGGTTCCTAGTGCTCCCTAAAGAGAAAGACAAGCAGACACAGAACACACAGCAAATGAACACAGAGATCAGACAGTGAGCACAAAAACAACGGTGGGGGGAGGGGATAAATAAATAAATATTTCGTTTTTTAAAAAAAGATCCCATCAAGAATCAAGTATTGCCTTTAAAAAAAAATTCTTACAATCGAAGGACACCTTGACTGGACTTCAGTTGTTCCAGAAAGCAAGTTCTCCTTTCAGATTCAGAATCCTAAGACAAAGGATGCTGGAACTCTGGGCTGCAACAGCAAGTCTTGGTACCAGCAAAGTGCTCTGCACAACTTGAGCTTGAACTGGTCTTAGTCATTCTGCCCCTGAATCACTTCCTGTTTTAAGTTTCTACTTTACAGAGAAAGGAAAACAAGCATGTGCATGACACCTACCTTGTCACCCTCAAAATCTCTTACAGCGACAAAAGCTTATGAATCAAAGAGTTTTAAGAAAACCAGAATTAAATAACATCCGACCAGCATGCACTGGCATTTAGAGTGAAGATGGTCAGCCAAGTCTACAATGTCTAGACACTGTTACTGCATGGAAGACAAACACCCCCTTTTTCCTGGGTTTTATGTTGGTGAACGCTTTAGCTGTCTTAGTGTTTTCACTTCGCTTTTCATAAGCTGCTGAAACCGGATGCCACTTAACCAACATCATTTTATTCACAAAAGTTTTGGGGCCATGCCTAATTGTCGTGGGAGAACACTCTCTGCTGATAACTTCAACCACTTCAGCTGCTTGTGCCAGCGCCCCTTTTATTTGCCAGCCCAGGTTTTCTTTTTGTTCTTACTGCTGCTTGAGTGCGGCTTAAAATTCTCTTTCAAACAACATTCACAGAACTCCTCAGTGGCCAAAAGCAAGAGGGAATTTAATTTAAGAATCATCTAAGCCTATGCACAATCCGTGTCCTCAAATATGTGCAACACAGCCCATGCCCTGCGTGGGTAAACGTGAAGGCACACACTGCACACACACACACACTCACACCCAGCCCCGCGATTTCAATTCTCCTGATTCCTCTCACTGGGTCTTCCGGTTACAAAAAGGGTAGTTTTCCTCTCTTTCTGAATCTTTGACATTTACAAAATAGGAAATGGGGACAAGTTGTTAACTTGTAGGGCTTTGGGCAGGTTCTTGAAATTAAAACAAGTGTGCTAACCTGCTCTGACAAAACTCTTTTCAGTTAGTTTGCCTTGCTTTGTTTTTGTTTTCTCTTATTTTTTTTAATGTTACATTAAAAAAATGAGGTCCCCATTTACCCTCCACCCCCCTCAACCCACTCCTCCCACATCAACAACTTCTTTCATCATCATGGCACATTCATTGCATTTGGTGAATACATTTTGGAGCACTGCTGCACCGCATGGATTGTGGTTTACATTGTAGTCTACACTCTCCCCCAATCCACCCAGTGGGCCATGGCAGAACACACAATGTCCAGCATCTGTCCCTGCAGTACCACCCAGGACAACTCCAAGTCCTGAAAATGCCCCCACATCATATCTCTTCTTCCCTCTCCCTGTCCTCAGCAGCTACCGTGGCCACTTTCTCCAGATCAATGATACATTTTCGGGAAACGGACTTTGGCCCAGTGGTTAGGGCGTCCGTCTACCATATGGGAGGTCCGCGGTTCAAACCCTGGGCCTTCTTGACCCGTGTGGAGCTGGCCATGCGCAGTGCTGATGTGCGCAAGGAGTGCCATGCCACGCAAGGGTGTCCCCCGCATGGGGGAGCCCCACGCGCAAGGAGTGTGCCCGTGAGGAAAGCCGCCCAGCGTGAAAAGAAAGAGCAGCCTGCCCAGGAATGGCGCCACCCACACTTCCCGTGCCGCTGACGACAACGGAAGCGGACAAAGAAACAAAATGCAGCAAATAGACACAGAGAACAGACAACCAGGGGAGGGGGGGAAATTAAATAAATAAATAAATCTTTAAAAATAAATAAATAAATAAAATAAATAAACAAAATGAAAAAAAAAATGATACAATTTCTTCCCTTACTAATCACAGTAGTTCCCCAGCAGAACACCAGTAAGCCCACTCTAATCCATACTCTATTCCTCCATCCTGTGGACCCTGGCATGGTGATGTCCACTCCCCCTCTACATCAAGAGGGGGCTTAGATTCCACATGGATGCTGGATGCAGTTCTCCTGCTGGCAGCTGTAGGCACTCTTGGCTCCCTGGTGTGGTGGCTGACCCTCTTCACCTCCCAGTTAGCTGGCTGGGGTAAGTGCAACAACTAGAGGGTAGGAGCTGCAAGTCTGCTGAGGGATTGTTTTTAAGAACCCCCAGAGAGTGCACCCAAGTCGGAGTGGGTAGCTCCGGGTAGCAGGGTGACGTGCCTTCCCTCCCAGGCTCCTGGCAGAGAGGACCTAGACCGTGGCTCCAGGGAAGCCAGGCCTTGTCTTCTCTTTAGACTCACACCCTGAGCTCCAATCCCTTCTCAGCCTCCCAGAGCTGTCTGACTTTGGGCAAGTCACTTAACCTCTCTGAGCTCCTGTAACCTCCTCTGTAAAGTGAAGATGCACATTCATTCAAGAAATATCTACTGGGAAGCTGACGTGGCTCAAGCAACTGGGTACCTGCCTTCTACATGGAAGGTCTAGGGTTCAGTTCCCAGTGTCTCCTAAAGAAGACAAGCAGATGCCACAATGAGCAGGTGCCACAACCAGCAGATGTCTCAACCAGCAGACACCACAAGCAGCAGGGAGCTGAAGTGGCTCAAACAATTGGCACCTGCCTCCCACAGAGGAGGTCCTGGTTCGGTTCCCAGTGCCTCCTAAAGAAGACAAGCAGACAAGAAGCAAACAGATGAGGGAGCCATCTGGGGGGTGGGGGTTGTAGATACAATTATTAAACAAACAAAAAATATATTAAAAAAAAGAAATATCTACTGAGCACCTATTATATGCCAAGCATCATGGCCATAGAGATAATTCCACGAAGCGACCATCCTAGCCACCCAGGAGCTCCCGTAACATCACAAGTGGGTAGGCAATTGCAACTGAGTGTGATTCGGTGTTAGGGCAGGGATGAATACAGATGTGGGGGGATCACAGCATCTAACTCAGCAGGGCATGGGAGTGGTTGCATAGACAGGCTTCGCCAAGGAGGTGACTTCTAAGCTGAGAATTAAGAGGTCAGAGCTGCCCAGCTGAGACAGAAGGAAGGGCAACTGCAGAGGCTCGGGGATCAGACTGCTTGGCTCCAGGGCTGGATGGCCCCCCAGGTGAGAAGAGAGCGCAGGGCAGCTGCGTGCCAGGGTCCCGACGCCCACCCAGGTGCTCTCCTGAGGCTCTCCCAGCTGACGGCTATTCTGTGCGCTTCTGATGGCTCAGCACCTCCCGTCTCCCTGATGGTCCTTTCGCCGCACACTGAATGCCCCTGAGCCCACTCCAAAGCACGTGGGGAGCCCAAGCATCACATGCGAGCCTCCTCCTTCCTCTTTCTTTTCCCCTCGGGGTGATGGGCAGTGATTCAAGGAGGGAGCTGTCCTCTACTTGTCATCCGGGTCTTTAAAAAAAACACCCCAGCTCAAATACACCAAGCAGCCCCTGACCTGATTGGAATTTTCCACGTCCTCGTCTGTCTCATCCAGGGGACTTGAAGCTACCTGAGGGCTGCTACACGCGGGTCGTCCAGGTGTCCCCAGCATCTGGCTCTATGCCTGTCGTGGGGAGGACCTCAAGCTTGCCTGCGGAACTCGACTGACACCCCCTCTCTTCAGAGGAACGGCTCCCAGGGCCACCCGCGGGCAGGTCTTGGGGAGGCAAGGGTGGGAGGCCCGGAGCCCTGCCATCTCGACAACCCTCCCCCACTGCTCTCCAGGAGACGCGGCGACGCCTCCTCTGAAACTGTCATCTATTTTAGTCCAGTCCTCTCTGTACTCGGATGAAGACACTCAGGTCCAGAAGAATGAGAGAACGTGCCCAAGGTCTCGTAGCACGGGACAGAACTTTTAAAGGAAGCACAGAATGCTTAAATGGGAGGCTATCTAGTCACCTATACCAGAGATGTGGCTTATTTGGGGGAAAACCCCTCACTGCCGGCAGATCCAGTGGAAGCTTTCTTTTATCTGACCACCGGTGACACCACACTTGTAGGACTCCAGGGATTTTCTAGGCAGGACTAAATATTCCCACTGAAACAAATCTATTTTATGAAAATGACCAGGAATTTTTCAGAGACTGAATATATCTGTGATTATGCATCTCTTTTTAAGGCTCCTTCTGTATTATATTATGTAATCAAAGTCAATAATTTTTATTTTCATTTGTTTATTTAGGCAGTACCAGGGATTGAACCAGGACCTTGTACATAGGGAGCAGGCACTCAACCACTGAGCCACAACTGCTCCCCTTTTTTACTTTTTTTTTAAAAAGGCAATAATTTTTAAAGAAAAGTTGAGCCCCCCAAACCATTTCTTTTCTGTTTTTTTAATGTTTTGATATTAAACAACTTTACAATAACAGTAAAGAAGCAATACTTCCTGTACCAAAAGAATTCTTTACAATTTGCAGTATCCTCTTAAACTCTTACTCACAGCAAAAGCGTACATATGTATGTATCTCTTAAAAAAGAATTATCTTTAGCACCGAAGTTCCTTAAATAGAGTCCTTTAAACATGAAAACAAAAAAAATTTTATTATTCAAGTCATGGTATGATGTTTCTGATAAAGGCCACAAAGTCAAACCCAGCACACAAATTAAGTGCACCTGGAAATTCTGGTTTTGAGACGTTTAGGGCAATATTTTCTAGCTTGCTTCATTCAGTGGTTCTCATACTTCCCACAACCCAGCGAGTAGGAAAGAGACAAAGACAGACAGGTGTTTTACTTATGCCACGTGGCATAGCAATCGTTGCTCCCAGGGTTAGCCAGAATTGCTCATTGCTGGAAAGTTCAAGTCAATATTTTTCCTACAAGTGGAATGACCTCTCTGTCTAGTTTGTGGAGGAGGAAGGGAGCTAAAAAAAAAAAAAAGCAGTGCTGCCTGGTCCCAACCCAACACAATTAAACTAGATTCTTTGGGGGTGAAGCCCCAGTACCATATTTTTCCAAAGCTCCCCAGGTGATTTTACTGTGCAGAGGGGCCTGAGAAGAACCGCCTAGAAGAACTCATTATTCAAAGGAAGCCCAAGGGAGAGCTTATCTGGGCGTGAAGAACCCTTTTGTAATTAAATAAAATAGAGGATGTAAAAGTACCTAACAGTGCTTGTTACCCAGAAGACACTTACTAAATGTTAATTAAACAAAACAAAAAAAATACCTAACTCAAATAATTACCCCTTCCCCTCAGTGAATTCATCTTTTAATTTTAGTGGCATGTTTATCACTTGTTTTTGTTGTTTTCAACCAGGATTCATTCTATCCCTATTAATGAGATTATCAAATGACACCTGTAATACTGTTTAACATAAGAGCTCTGTAATATTTCCAACAATGTTTAATCATTTATTTAATAAAACTTCCCCCCAGAACAGTGGCTAATATACCAAGCACTCAATAAATGTTAGCTATGAATACCTGCTATCATTATTATTCAGAATTATTTTAATTCAGAATTCATGGTAATTCTTCTAAACTGGACTGAAACTATTAGAAGGATTTAGCAATAATTACAGCAATGTTTAACAAACTTAAGAATATACACTTTTAAAGCAAATCAATTATTTTTATAACTGTATGGAAAAACCATTCATTGTGATCATTGCATGTGTCAGCTCTTTCAAGGTGATCCTGAAAGGCTCTCCATTAATTCTCAGCAGTTTCCATAGATACTTGGAAATACTAAAACTGCAATTAGTTAACAAGTCCCTCAATCCAACTTTCCCCTACAACTGCCTCCCTGGACCTAAATCAGAAAGACGTTTCACATGACCCCTCAGTTCTAACTGAGAAAGCGAAAATCTGTTTTGAAAAAAAATAAAAAACAATTTCTTAATTGAAACAAAGAGGTTTTTCTTAAGAACATTTCCAAACATCCTGTTGCCCTACATGGACAGATTATTCCAGGTCTCCACCACTTCCTTCCAAACTGGGGCCAGGACTCACACTGGTTGACAGTGACGTTCTACAGCTCACACATGTGCTTTGCCACGCTTCATTTCCTTATTCTCCCATCTCCAAGATTCTACCACGTATCATGTTTTAAGTCAACCAGACTCAACAGCACACATCCAAAAATAATCATGTTGCGTACTTTTCCGTTGGTATATGTCAACAACAAGTTGAAAAATGGTCATGCGTGAGGCTCTGGCTAGTCAACGGCTTGCTTGTGAAGGATGACCATCACATGCCAGCTTCAAAGAGCATGGTAGCAAGGGAGAAAGGAGGACACGGTCCCCACCTTGGAGGCTCACAGCCGGCTGGAGTGCGGAGGGTGACTGGCTATGGCATCGCAGTGTGAAGAGGGCTTTGACAAAGGACTACAGGAAGACAAGAGAACACGAAGGATAGGATGACAGTGGAGTCCTGAATATTTGGCCTAAAAGAGAATCAGGAAGTATGAGACAAACAGTCATGGATAACTGTACTAAGATACTACTGCACTTCCATCACTTTACCTTGACACGGAACCAGTCATACAACAAGGGATGGTATCACAATGCTTGTCTTGACTCTGTCCATGAAATTATAAGCACCTTGAGGGTGAATGCCTGGTATTATTATCCAAATTCACTTGAATTTCTATAATACTGATTTGAGTGTCTGTAGTACGTTACATAGCCAGACACTCATCTTTCCTGAATACTAACACTTCTTTCTAACTCATGTTTTCATTTAATATTCTGGTCAGCCAAGCACTAAATTACTACTGTGAGATGGCTGAGGGGACGGCCTCACACAAGTGATTCCAATTTATCTTGGCTGATTTGGATTTGTTGTTGGAAAAGCTGCAATGTCTGAAACCCCCACTGGAACAGCCACAGAGGGTCCCCTGGAGATGAGCCTCATGCCATGATGGGTGCCATCTCCTTAGGCATGTTACAGGACCCATGTAGTACCGAAGATACAGCTGGGAAACAAAAGCATTTGGAGGAACTCTGTCCCATGCTGGAGTTTTCTAAAGCATTCCTTGATCCACTCAGAATGGGCCCTTTGACCTGAACCAGGGTCTCAGTGGCTATGGCAATGTCTATTATTATTATTATTTACCAAGTATGCAGTCCAGGAAAGAAGCTAACACTCGGGGGCTGGAGGGATTCCCAGTTGTTTTACTTCTTAATCATAACTAGTTCTTATTGGCTCTGAAGCTCTTTTTCTTAGATGACAACAGGACCCCTGCCTTTAACAGTATTACTTTTATTTGCAAAAGCCAGGGATATTCCCAAGATGCATTTCAAAATATTACAGATTATATATGAAGGCTCTGCAATACACACATGCATTTTTTTTAAATCAGCTTTTTATAATCCTAATAAAAGGAAAACACAAAGTACATTTCAAATACATGCTCACTATCAAGAAGTGAATCCCATAGACAAAAGGAAATAAACTCCTTCACCCCATTTTGGAAATCTTTTTGAGATAGCATAGCTGACTCCAGGGTCCACCATGATTTTGTGAAAATTCCCTTTCTTGGGCTTGTTTTCTCCCCCAAAAAGATTTTACTCTAGTAACAGTTGAAGGAACAAAGGCAGGCTTCTAAAGCTTGCTTTTGTTCACATCCTCTCTTCTAAGACTGTAACCTTTTAAAGAAGGGCCCCTTGGTCGAGCCTCCTCTGCGAGGATAAGCAGAACAGCTCAGCACACCTTTCTTCCAGAACCCGGAAGGCCCAGATCTGGGGAGATACTGCTATTATCCGAAACAGAACCGGGTGGCTTTCTTTCAAAGCTAACATCCAGCAATGGTGTCTATTAATTATCATTTCCCTTTAAATTCCTTCACTTCTGGCACTATGGACCATTTTCAGGATCAAATTCCGAAGTATGATCAAATCCAAATGCAGTGTCTACATTTTGTTTAACCATTCTCCTGCCATCTGGCTCGTTGCAGCTTCAGATACACATGTCTTGCATTTTTCCATTGTATCATGACCTACCACTTACATCTTTATGAATGCTTTTAATGAAGCTGTACTCCTGGCAACTCTGTGTCCAAGTGGAAAACTTGCCTTTAACCCTAAGAAAATGGGGCTATTTTAGAGGAGGGGGCAGCTCCAGAGTAGGAGCTTAACAGGTTCAAAGAATAAATCTTTTCAAGCCTTCAGCAATCATCTATTTAAACCCCAAACAACCATTTCTATCTTGTCCTTTCATGAGTGATCGTTCTCTTTCAAGAAGTTCAATTCTTTGGAGCTGGTGTTTCTGCGTGATGGAACTGGACTCAGGTGGGATCTCTTTTCATAAGACTTTCATCCTACTTTACTGGAATTGTAGTTGGTGTTGGGGTTTAAGATATATTTAGGGGATTTGAATCTCTGGACTGACAATAGGATAGCCAGGCCCTGAGCGTCAACAGACTCCAGCTCCTACAATCTGATTTATTGGACTCACCTCACTCAGCTAAGATGGAGCTGAAGAAGGACAACCACCACACCATGGAGCCTAGAGTGCCTACAACTGAAAGCAGGAGGATTGCATCCAGTATCCATGTGGAATCTGAGCCTCCTCCTGACATAGAGGTGCAACAGACACAACCAATCCAAGGCCCACAGAGAAAAGGTGGCATTGGAATGGGAAAAGTGGACATGGTGGCTGATGGATATGGGGAATGGCAGGAAGAGATGAGATGTGGAGGCGCCTTTGGGACTTGGAGTTGCCCTAGATGGTGCTTCAGGGGCAATCACCGGACATTGTAAATCCTCCCAGGGACCACTGGATGGAATGTGGGAGAGTATGGGCCATGATGTGGACCATTGACCATGAGGTGCAGAGATGCCCAGAGATGTACTTACCAAATGCAATGGATGTGTCATGATGAAGGGAGTGAGTGTTGCTGGGGGGGGAGTGGTAGTGGGGGGTGGGGTTGAATGGGACCTCATATAATTTTTTTTTTAAGTAATATTTTTACAAAATCAATAAAAAATTAAAAAAAAAAAAAAAGTTCAATTTCACATGACACCGATTTAGTGGAAGTGACATGACGGCAAAAGAAAAAAGTACACGTGCTCAGAGGAGCCGCACTCTGCCAGGCCCTTTATACCCTCTGGGTTAAACCTTAACCATCCAAGGTAGGTTTAGCCCCAACCTCTTTAAAGTAGAAAAAAGGAAAGAAGTTCATTAATAGACAAATGAGATAGAGATGGTGTTCTGAGGATACGTTAGTTTCTGAAATAACAGAGAACCCAATATCAAATACTTTCAGGGCAGGGAGGTGTCACCTCTACAGCTGTGTCGGTATTTACTTGGGAAAAAGTAGCATTTGCAGGGGTGGAGAATGTTATTATGGGCATCTGTCCAACTCCTTGATTTTAGGGACGAGGGACCCTCGAGCCTGGGAGGACTTTGCGCACAGTCAGACGGGTTCCCAGCTGAGTCCCCTGACTCCTGGCCCTCAGAACACTCATTGGGCTTCCTCCCTTTTCCCCAAAGCCTGTTTCGCTGCCTCCCAGGTTTCCAGTCTCAGCTCAGGTACCTCCTTCAGGGAGCCTCCGGTCTGGCCGAGGACCCTGCTTGGTCCACCTTGCCCCCATGCTGCCCTTCATCTCAGCACCCTCCTCACCGTGCCTGAGTGTGCAGTCACTTATTCCTCTAGCGTTCTCCACTGAACCCGGAGTCATGGAGCGGCACAGTACCCGGATCTACATGGAAACTGTGTGTAGTGGACAGGGTGGCCAGCCCGTCCCAGTCTGCCTGGGCCCGTCCTGGTTTAACACTGGCAGTCCCACGTCGTGGACTCCCATCGGGGCAGACAGCTGGCTTGCACCCTCCCCTTTTCTAACCAGACGGAAGGCCAGGGCTCAAAGCCCTGTGGTGATTCCTGTTCAGTGACGTCCAAGAGAACTTTCCACCATGGTGGAGTTGGTCGATATTTGCACCATCCTACCCGGTAGCACAAGCCACATGGGGCTGCTGAGCACGTGAACTCTGGCTAGTGCGAATGAGGAACTGAATTTTTAATTTTACATCATTTTAATTCATTTAAGTTAAAATAGCCATGTGTGGCTAGTGGCAACCTTACCGGACACCCAGCTCTGGTTTTACATGTATGGAATTCTGATTTTTAGTGGCCACTGATGTTTGCAGATATGAGCTTTGGAGTCCAAATCCCGATGGTCATTTGTTAACTATGGTGTTTCACTTCTAGGGAAAGCCTGATTCTTTATCTGTAATCTTTAAGTTTACCAAGAGACAATATTTGGAAAGTGGCTGGCCCATAGAACCTCAAGAAATAAGATTTCCTTAAAAGCAGCTAAATCAAATATATGTAAAACATCTAGAAAAATCTGAAACCTGACTCACTCAGGACAACTAACAAAATTATGGTGGACAATCCCCTTGACAGAAAACAAAGAATATCTACAACCAGAAGGAAAACAGTTCCTTTCATCTGCCCCATAAGATCTAAGCCCCTCTCAACCTGAAGCAGAGTGGGCATCACCACCCCCAAATCCTCAAGAATGACGAATGAACAAACATAAGGGGGGAATGCAACCATGGACCAAAGTAGACTTCTTATTATTGTAATATCTTTACAATGGGCTCCCCAAGGTTCTGAGGGGGAGGGGAAGGGGAGAACAGGTGGAACAGAGGGCATTTTCAGGGCATTGGAAATGTTCTGCATGATATTGCGATGATGGATACAGGCCATTATACATTTAGTCAAAACATATAAAACCGGGAAACAGATTTGGCTCAACTGATAGAGCGTCCACCTACCATATGGGAGGTACAGAATTCAAACCCAGGGCCTCCTGACCCGTGTGTTGAGCTGGCCCATGCGCAGTGCTGGTGCGCACAAGGAGTGCCGTGCCACGCAGGGGTGTCCCCCATGAAGGGGAGCCCCATGCGCAAGGAGTGCACCCCTCAAGGAGAGCCACCCTGTGCAAAAAAGCACAGCACACACACAGAGAGCTGATGCAGCAAGATGACGCAACAAAAAGAGACACAGATTCCCAGTGCCACTGACAAGAATGCAAGCGGACGAAGAACAACACATAGCGAATTGATCCAGAGAGCAGACAATGAGTGAGGGGGAGGGGAAGAGAAATAAATTTTAAAAACAAATCTTTTAAAAAAAAACAACCCTATAAAATTGTATGGTGCAAAGCATAAACCATATCATAAACTACAGACCTTGGTTAGTAGTGACGCTTCAGTATTTATTCATCAATTGTAGCAAAGGTAGCACACTCATGTATGATGTTATTAATAGGGGAAAATGTGGGAGGGGGACAGGTGGGCTACCTGGGAATCCCCTATGCTTTCGATACAGCTTTTCTGCAATCTAAAACTTCTTTAAAAAGTTTTTTAATTATATGGAATAAAAATTGGATTCTGAACCAAAGTCCCTGGAATTTTTTTTTAAACACAAAGTGGACAAGTGGAGCTGTTGGTTCTAAACTGTCACGGCGGTCCCACTGGCCTTGCCGCACCTCTGTTTCTGGCCCCAGGCCTGAGTCCCAGCAGAAGCCACCACAGGGAGGCGGGCACTGGGTGGGAAGTCCCTGTGCCAGGTCACCCTCCACGTCTCCCTGCACCATCGGGAGGAGGCAGCGCCCAGAGGAAGCCCTGGTCTCCCACACACTCACGTGCCTGGGGAAGGCCTGGGTGGGCGGCCCAGGCGGCCCCGACCTGCAGGAGAGCAGAGCACGCCCCTGGGGCTCCCCGCAGCAGGCCACGCTCTCGGCCCGCAGCCCCTGAGGCAGATTCTTCCCGGAACCTCTCCCCGGTGTCTCCTGAGGACCCACGGGCAGGAACGGGCAACGGGTCCCAGGAGCAGCAGAGTCACCAGAGAGCTTTTTAAAAAACACTGTTCTCCGGAATTGAGTGTTTGCAAAAGCTCCCAGGTGACTGTGCTGCACAGCTGGGGCCTCCGTCCTTTCCATCTGGATTTTGAGAGGTGATTCTGATGGGCAGCCATGAAGGGGGACCCAGCGGCGGAGAGAAGCACTATATACCCTCTGACAGCCAAGCGGAGGGTGATGCCAGTCAGGCTAAATCTCATTCAGGATTCTAGGGCCCCCCAGTCCTCCTCAAAGGATTCCAGTGGGTGCTACTGGACCTCCCTTCAGGTGCAACGGGGCAGTGATTTTTAGCACGCGCTTTGAAGCCTGACACACTTAACAGCTGGGTAATCGTGGACAAGTTTCTTACCCTCTCTGGGCCCTGTTTCCTCAGCCATAAAATGGGGCTGATATCATTTCCTGAAAGAGGTTGGGGTCAGGACTGATACCATTCCGAGGCACGCATGCAGCCATCAGCAGGAGGAAGTGCTAACGGGATTCAGAGGGCTGGAACCATGCTCCCCACCGCCTTCTCCAGGCTCCTTATTCTGGCCCACGAACGCCTCCCAAATGTCACCCTCTCTCCGTCTGCACGCCCCTCTCTTCCCGCAGGCCCCCCAGGTCAGCTGTCCTGCTGCCCAGGGCCTGGCCTGGCCTCCCCTCCTCGGGGAGGGACGATGGGGCCAGAGACACCACAGGCCCCCCTGCTTCTAGAAACAATGAACCAGAAGCCACTTTTTTCTATCCCCCGCTCCAGACCTCCTTAATGAAAATAAATCATTCACACGCTGTCCCAAGTCCCTAAACCTGAATTACAGAAAAAATAAAAATGCTTATGAGCCAAGAGAGGGGCGCGGGCAGACTGGCTCCACCGAGCCCGGGAAGAATGGGCCGTCCCTCTTCAGCCACCACCAAGGAGCGGGGAGCGCAGGGACGCCGCCACCTCCAGCGCAGCCGGTCCCTGGTTCTCTCAAGCGACCCACAGAAACCAAGAGCGTTGAGGGTAGGGGTGGGGAGGGTGGAGAGGCGACGTTCTCCGCCAGCCCCGCCCTCGCCGAGCCTCCAGAGCTGACAGGAAGTGTCCCCCCGCCTCACACCCGCAGTTAAAACACCGAAATAGCCCCAAACAGGCGGGGAAGGAGCTGGGCCCCCGCCCCTCCCCGGGCGCTGCCCCCCACGCCCCTAGATGCGCAGAGCCCCCCAGGATCCAGCAGGGACAGGGTGACCGTCGGGCCGGGCGGCGGGGCAGGACCCAGGGGTCAACATGCTGACCAGCACCCACTGGGGTGCTTCGGAGGAGAGACAAGGCCTCAGGAAATGTTTGCTGAAGGCAGAGCGAGGGAAAGAACACAAGAGGTGTGGTAGTCGCATAATATTCCACAGCCAAGATCTGTTCTTTTTTCCTCTCTATTTTTTTTTTAAATGTTACATGCAAAAAGTGTAAGAGATCCCCATATACCCCCCATCCCCCCCACCCCACTCCTCCCACATCAACAACCTCTTTCATCATCGCGGCACGTTCATTGCATTTGGTGAATACATGTTGGAGCACTGCAGCCCCATCCCAGGGTCCACAGGCTGGAGGAGGAGAGTATGGATTAGGGTGGACTTACTGGTGTTCTGCTGGGGAACTGTTGTGATTAGTAAAGGAAGATCTGTTCTTAATCTTCATTCATTCCTGTAGGTGCAAGCCCTTGAAGATGTTTTCGGAAGATTTCTTTTTACCTAAGGTGTGGCCTAACTGAATCGCAGTTGGCATTAATCCCTATTACTGGATTCCTTTATAAGCGGAAGAAATTCTGATGCGGTGAGTCAGAGACTCACAGGGAGAGACCGGAAGTCAGCGGAAACCGGAAGCAGCGGCAAGATCGCCAGGGAGTGGGAGGTAGACACGAGCTGAGGCGCCCCGAGGGCTGCTGCAAGCCAGCACTAGGCCACCATGACTTGGGGGAGAAAGGTGCCAACACATTGATTTTGAACTTCCAGCCTCCAAAATCGTGAGCCAACCATTTCCTGCCGTTAAGCCAACCCAGTGAGTGGTATTTGTCATAGCAGCCAGGAAACGAAGACAGGAGAGGAGACTGACTGGCGTGGAACCACCTGCCTCTCCCTCCCCCTAGGACACTCTCTCCACCCAACTCCAGGTCATCCCCGCTCAGACAAAAGGAAAACTTCCCATGGAAGCACAGCTGACATCCCCACCTGCTCGGCTTCCATGCCTTTCTGGAACAGGCCCCCAGCTGGCCTGTGGAGACCTCATCCCTCGCCATGTGCTCCAGGGACAGCCCCTTACCAGGGTGGGAGCAGTCAAAGCACAGCATCTTCCTGGAACCAATGGTTGGTTCAAGAGTGGGAGGTGATACACACTAATGTAGGGGAGCCTTGAAAATACTAGGCTAAGGGGAGTTTGACACCAAAGGACAAATACCGGACAATCCCACTTGTGTAAAATATCTAGAATAAGCAAACTCACTGAAGCAGAAAATAGATCAGCAGTGCCAGGGGCTGGGGGAGACAGGGAGGGAGGAGCATTTTTTAATGAGTACAGAGTTTCTGTTTGGGCTGATGAAAACGTTTTGGTAATGGATGGTGGTGATGATAACACAATACTGTACAGGTAATTAAGGCCACTGAATTAAAAGTGGTTAAAATGGCAAATATTATGATATATATGTCACCACAGTGTAATTTTTTTAAAAATCAGGTTTTCAAATGATAAGTGCCACTGCTCTGGACACACACATACAAGTGTAGTTGGCCATGTGTCCATCATTGACCCACTGTTGGCACTGTCAACAAAGGAATAAAAATTGAAATAGAAAGAAGGGTTGGCATGTGACCCAACTGGCCAATAAGGACCCTCTCTGGCACTCTGGCTAAACCACTGGGAAAGAGGAGCCTATTTTTCATGAGAGGCAGAAGCCGCTGACAGCCTCTTGCCTTCCAAGGAGAGACTGCCAGGGGAACAAGGATTCAGGAGAGCAGGGACTTCAGATGGAGGGAGCCGACGTCAGCCTCACCTGCGCTCCTGTATTAGCCATACCTCAACTCTGCAGTTATCCAACACCATCAAGTATCTTTTCTCTTAACTTAAGCCAGTGAGTCTGCTTTCTGCGACTTGCAACCCAGCCTGCTGAGTGATATAATCCTCAATGGGTTAAGGGGAGGCTGCCGGTTTCCACCAGGCACCACTTCCTGGACAAATCACAAATCTGACCTGATGGCTTAGTGATGGCATCTGGAAGGCTGGCTCCAGTCCCCAAGCCCTCCGCTTCTTGCTAACAGAGCACCCCTCCCTCACGGTGGACCCCAGACTCCAGTCTCTCGCGCTCCATCTTCCACGCTGCCACTGGTTGGTTACCTTTCCTGATACACAAATCCTTCAACGGCGCCACCTTGCCTGCAGATTAGGATGCAAGTCCCTTTAACACAGCTTCCTAGGCCACCACCATCCATGATCTCTGCATAAACCCTCTAGTTCGGCCACGCGGGCCTACTGGGTGTTCTCCAACCACACTGAGATCTTTCCCACTGATACGAACAGTGTCTCCAAATTATCAGTTGTTTGTACAATCCCAGCTTACACCATAAACACTTTAAGAACAAGGGTGACCACTGCATGTTCTGCAGCCCACATCCGGTCAAAGCCCCAGCTCCTCGCACATGCTGGAAGAGCCTTATAAACACAGCCTCTGTCTCCAGGGATGCTCCAGGAAGCTTTCTAACACCCACCCAAGACATAAAGAAGCCCTCAGCTAAATGAGCCTTGGTTATGAAAATGAAAGTTATTTTTCCTGTTTTAAATGAACAACAGCCAGCTGTGTAAATTTCAAAGCCTTAAAAGAAAAAGTTTATGACTAAAACTTCTCTTGACCCTGAACATAAACTGACAGCACTTATAATTGCAAGGGACAGACAGTTAATTTCACAATAGACCTTAGAGATCTCTAAGGTGCAACCTTCCCATTTTACAGAAGTGGAAACTGAGATGAGAAGGGTAACGAGCTAGAGGACAGAGAAGCCAGCACGAACTTGTCCCCTAACATTCATAGGTTATCTCCATTTTATTTTTTATTACAACACTAATACTTACTTAAAAATATGAAGCACAGGGGGGCGGGTGTAGCTCAGGGTATTGAGCATCTGCTTTCCATATACAAGGTCCCAGGTTCAACCCCTGACACTTCGAAAAAAAAAAAAAAATTTAAACAACAGAGGAGTTCTGTCTGTATATTCAGCTCTTTGCAATGTACCTCACTGGGACACTGAAAAATATTTGGGCCTCTGTGTTTACTGGCGGAATGATTGGAAAGTTCCGAGCCTTAGACCTCATGTGGTTTCTCACCCTCTCTACCACCTGTAAACAATGTCAACAGTGGCAACACAGACACTAAGTGCTGGTTGTGCAATGCTGGGTCCACGTGCGGGAGGGGTGCTTCCTAATGCAGGCCCAGAAGTGGTGGTTCTTTGTAAAAATGTCTACTCTCTCCTGGACCCAGGTGTCTTGAAGCTATTCATACATTGCTCTGTGTTGCTAGGCTTTTTTGTTTGTTCATTTGTTTCACTAACATCTGAAGAAAAAGTACCATGCAAAGTACCAATATTTTGGGGAGAACCTGGAGTTTTAATTTCTGGCTGCTCCTTCCACTTACTGTGGCCTTGGACAAATCCCTTGGCTTCCCTGTGCCTCAGTTTCCTCACCTTTAACATAGCAGTGATGCCACCCACCGGAGAGGGTTCGAGTCCCTCGAACTCTGGACTAGAGCTTGTCCACTCTGCTAACCCAGGTAATCAGCTTCACTGAGTATTTCTACACCTTGCCACTGAACTTGCCACCAGGATCTACAGCCGCAGTCCCCAGAGACTCAGCACAGCTGTCACTGTCCCCGTCCCGAGCCCCTGGTAGTGGGTCAGGTCCTGCCAAAGGATGACCACCTTTGGTCAGGTGCCCCCCAGCTCCTGTCAGCTCCTGGGTCACGGGTCCCCAACCTGGCAATCCATGGATGTCAAAGCCCACGTCACGTTTCCCTTCAATAGGTCTAAAAACCCCTACGTTACCATGAAATTATTCACATTTTTTCTTTGTGGAATCCAATGACTGTAAAGGAAGTCACTAAAGTCTATGTAGGCCTTTCCCAGAAGATAAATTGCATGTATTGCAATAACTAGGAGGGGTCATGTTTGCAAACCTCTTTTCAAAATTTTTGTCTGAAATGAGCCTTGTGTTCTGTGCAGTGTTGTTCCTGACGGACGCGGGCCCGGCTTGAACAAGGTGCCGGCGTCACATCTGGGTCCCAGCCTCATAGCCGTGTCTCCGTGACAGAGTCAGCACCTCTCGCTAACCCACTCCTTTCCGGAAGGCATCTGTCCACAGGCCGAACCCTCTGTGTGGTCACCTCGCCCTCAGGCCCGCCCAGCAAGGGACACAGATGTGCTTAGAAGCAGAAAAAGAAGAACTTAGGAGGAGAAGCCGGAAGCAGCGAGGTGATGTGCATCTGAGTATCAGACCTGTGTGGGATAAAGAAAACTGGCCTGGTGAGTTCATCACTGAGGTGTCTTTTGATAACTGGAACTTTCTGCCTCAGGTCTCACCCAATGCTAAAACCCCAAATTTTTCCAAAGGCCCCAAACAAATCTGGTGATGAAGGAGTGTGCTCCGGATGGAGGATCCTGATCCTAGAACCCCAACAGACTCCTTATTCATCGAGCTGTGGGAGGGGCAGGGGAAGCTGCTGGAACAGCTTATTTCTTCAAAGCCCAGGAGGAAAGCAGAGGGTCTTCTCCTTGCTCCTCTCTTCTCCCCTCCTCCAGCTACAGCCAATGACAAGTTGTGGAGACAGTAGTTTGAAAATGTTCCCCAAGTGTAGAGACATGAAGAGGCATGTGCCCACGCATGCGGACACACATGCGTACCCAATCCTTTCACTATCGGCCCTAGTTAAGAAAGTAAAAGCCAGGGGAGCGGATGGAGCTCAGTGGTTGAGCTCTAGGTCTCCACCCAGGGGAAACGAAAACCTATGTCCACACAAAGACTTGCAGGCAAATGTTCATGGCAGCCTTATGCACAAGTTCCAAACCAAAAACAACCTGCATGTCCACCAACTGGTGAATGGATAAACTAAAATGTGCTATAACCAAACAATGGAGGAGTTTCCACCTATAAAAAGGAATAAACTACTGACACAAGCTATGTCATGGGTGCACCTCAAAAACATTAAGCTAAATGAAAGAAGCCAAAGAGATCCCATTTATAGGAAATATCCAGAAAAGGCAAGTTTAGAGAGACAGAGAGTAGATCAGTGGTTGAGTGTGGCTGGGGGTAGGAAGAGGAATTACCTGTAAAAGGACATGAGGGATCTTACTGGGGTGATGAAAAATATTCTATACCTGGACTATGGTCCAGTTATATACCATTAGGCAAAGTTACTAAAAATCATTGACTGGAATGAATACTTGAGATGGGTGGTTTGGAGCTGTGTGTACCCCAGGAAACCATGGTCTTAAACGAAATCCATTCCTGTGGGTGTGAACCCATGGTAAGTAGGCCCTTTTGATAAGGCCACTTCAGTTAAGCTGTGACCCACCTCGATTAGAATGGGTCTTAATCCCATTACTGGAGTACTTTATAAGCAGAAAGAAATTCACTTACAGAGAGAGAGAAAGCCACAGGAAGCAAGAAGCTGAAGGGTGATGGAACCCAGAAGGGAAGAGAGGGGCTAAAAAAGGACGCCATGTGCACTGCCATGTGGCAGAGGAGCCCAGGGCCGGGATCACTGGCAGCTGGCCTCCGAATGCCAGTCTTTGGAAAGAAAGCATCACCTTGATGACAGGTGATTTGGACTTTATCCTAGCCTTAAAATCGTGAACTAATAAATTACCACTTTTAAGCCAACCCATTGCATGATATTTGCTTGAGCAGCTGAAGAAACTAAAACAGGTAGATAATAAGTTATATAAAACATACCATACATTAGCTTCATATTGCTGCTATAACAAACTACCATAAATTAGTCGCTTTAAAAAAAAAATTATTTTCTTTAAGTTCTGGAAGTCGGAATTCCAAAAATTGGGAATGGGGTGGAGAGTGGGGTATATGGGAAACTCTTATGATTTTTAACGTAACATTTTTTGTGATCTATTTATCTTTTTTTAAAAAAGACAATAAAAAATTTTTTAAAGAAGTTCAAAAATCAAGGTATTGGAAGGCTGAGCTTCCTCTGGAGGCTGTGTGGAAGAACCATTTCCTTGCTTTGTCCACCCTCTGGAGGCCACCTACATTCTTTGGCTCATCACCCCTGCCTCCACGTTCAAAGCCCTCAGCACAGCATCTTCAAAGCCTGCAGAGCAGCGTCTTCCCAGCTCTCTCTGATTCTGGTCCTCCTGCCTCCCTCTTATAAGGACCCTTGTGATTACAATGGACCCACCAGATGGTCAAGGACAATCTTCCCAGCTCAAAGTCCCCAATGTAATCACATCTGCAAAGTCCCTTTTGTCATGCAAGGTAATATATTCACAGGTTCCAGGGATATGGACACACACACCTTTGGGCCGGGGGAGCTATGCTTTATCATCTACCTCCATAAAGCAGGCCTCAGTAAAGGTGTCCTAAAGTCACAGAAATAAGCTAGTGTTGGACGCGACCAGCACGGAGGGCTCGTGCAGAGGCCCATCTGGGCCCCTGCCAGCATAAAGTCCCCAGCAGCTCTGCCCAAATGAACTGGAAGGGTCATCCACGTTTCACCTTTAACCCCGAGGCGGGGAGCGGCTGAGGAAAAGGCCAGGTCCAGGTCAGGGCCTGGAAATTGTTCACGTTTTAGATGAGGGAAGGGACAGGGGGAGTGGGAGAAATGCTTTTGGCTTTCACTAACTTGATCCCCTCCGCACTGCCAATTATAAGGAAAAAAGGGCAGTATTATGTCTACACTGATCTAAGTCTCTCGGCGCCCTGAAATTTCCACGTCTCCAATTGTTTTAAAAGAGCCCAAACTAAATTAGTCCCAAAAGCCAGACCATCTGTGACTTTGGCCAGGACCTACCTCAGTCTGCAAGGAGCCACCTGGGGCTGCTCCCCCAGCAGGCACAGACTTCTTTTTTTAGGCAGTACTGGGATCGAACGCGGGACCTCATACATGGGAAGCAGGTGCTCAACCACTGAGCTACATCCACTCCCCAGTGAGAGTTGGTTTTTTCATTTGTTTGCTTTGCTTACTTTGTTTTTAGGAGATAACGGAGATCGAACCTGGGACCTCATACATGGGAAGTAGGCACTCAACCCCTTAAGCTATACCCACTGACCCAGACTGTACTTGTCAAGGCACCAGAAAGAAGCAACCAGGAGCCCATTTCAGGCCCACGGGCCCTCCTTTAGTAGCTTCCCGAGGAGCGATGCTGCCAACATCACCTCTCCTTTCAGTCATCAGTTCAGGGCACTTCACAGCATACGAAAATGTTGTTTTCCTCTTTGCCTTGGCTACCAGGCTGTGCTCTTACTAAGTGCATGACACAGAGTGGGGACAAAGCAGGTGCACAACAAACACTCCTTTTATATGCATGCGTACATACATGAATATATGCATGTTTTATATAAAGACATGGTTTAGATATAGCACACAGAGGGCACTCAATTAATGATTGCTTTCTCTAGGTATTTCTATTTCCATGAATGAACAGAGGCAAGAACAACATACAGTTTAAAGACAGAGCTAGCTGAGGAATTGACATGAAAACCCCAGGGAGGCAGAGACTGGGCCTCTTTTGTGCTCCACTGGACCGACCTGCAGTGAGTATGTGCTCAGCAAATCCTGGGTGAGTGGGAGAATGGCTGGAAGCCAGGCTACCCCATGAGCAGGCCAGCCTGGTTTCATTCAATGGACATTTATGGAGCACGTACAAGTTCCAGGCACGGTGCCAGGCTCTGGGGTGAGGAGGGGGTCCCTACCTTCAGGGTGGGGGCTCGGGTGGGTGACCTAATAAACAGGCAAGCAAACCAGCACGTCACCCCACACAAACCGACAGGAGCATTTGAGCGGAAGCAACAGGGCGTCGAGATGGAGGAAAGGCAAGATCTAAAAGGAAGACCTTTGGAGAGGGAATAATTTAAACTGAACTGGGAAGCAGATTAGGCTCAATGGATAGAGTGGCCACCTACCACATGGGAGGTCCAGGGTTCAAACCCAGGGCCTCCTGGCCTGTGTGATGAGCTGGCCCATGCAGTGCTGATGTGCGCAAGGAGTGCCGTGCCACGCAAAGGTGTCCACCGTGTAGGGGAGCCCCCCACGCAAGGAGTGTGCCCCGTAAGGAGAGCCTCCAAGCGTGAAAAAAGCGCAGCCCGCCCAGGAATGGCACTGCACACATGGAGAGCTGACGCAGCAAGATGACGCAACAAAAAGAGACACAGATTCCCGGTGCCACTACAAGAATCCAAGTGGACACAGAAGAACACACAGCGAATGGACACAGAGAGCAGACAACTGGGGGGGTAAGGAGGGATGGGGCAGAGGAGAGAAATAAATAAAAAATCTTTAAAAAATAAATAAATAAACTGAGGAAGAGCCAGGGACACTAAGTCAGGTTGGGGGAGCAGCATGCCCCGAGCCAGGGGAGCTCCTGGGCCTCCAGGGAACAGAGAGAAGCCACGGGGCTGCAGGTGGGTGAGGAGGGCAGGGTGGTGGTAGTGAGCGTGAGCTGGAGGGGGAGGTACCAGCTGCGTCCTCGGGACCCTTGGTCCATGGTACAGAGGTCTGGGTTTTGTTCAGTTGGGTTTTTTTCAGGTACTGAACCCAGGACCTTGTACACGGGAAGCAGGTGCTCAACCACTGAATTACATCTGCTTCCCTGTTTAGTTTTTAATGACAACGGGAAGCCATTGAGGGTTTAAGTAGAGGGGTGGCATGATCTGATTTACATGTTTTTTTTCTCTTTCCTTCCCCACTTCCCTGTTGTCTGCTCTCTGTGTCCATTCACTGTATGTTCTTCTGTGTCCACTTGGATTCTTGTCAGCGGCACCAGAAATGTGTCTCTTTTTGTCGTGTCATCTTGTGTCAGCTCTCTGTGTGTGCGGCACCACATCTGGGTGGGCTACGCTTTTCTCACGTGGTGCGGCTCTCCTTACAGGGCGCACTCCTTGCACGTGGGGCTCCCCTACGCGGAGGACACCCCTGCGTGGCACGGCACTCCTTGTGTGCATCAGCACTGCACGTGGGCCAGCTCCACACGGGTCAAGGAGGCCCTGGGTTTGAACCCTGGACCTCCCATATGGTAGGCGGACACTCTACCAGCTGAGCCAAATCTGCTTCCCTGATTTACATTTTTAAAAGATGTGATGCGAGAGGAAGAATGGATTGGAGAGGTTGGGGAAAAATAGTGCCCTCAGCACCTCATCTACTTGTCAGAGTGAAACCACCCTCCTGGCTGCCCTCTGGGAAGCCCTGGGAAAGACTGCACGTGATTAGCCGCCTTAGCTCACTTTGTCTTTCGGATACTTAGTGAGCTTCAAGGATGTGCCAGTCCTATCCTCCAGCCTACCAACTCTACAAGCCAAGGCCAGCCAGCCTCGCACAGGCCGGAGGAACTGAATGCAGGCGGACACTTCTGAAAGAGGACGGAAAGCGACAGCACTGGATCGACACATTCTCCTTACTTCCTCCTTTCTTTACCATTTGTTTATTTGGACCTTGCCTCTTTCCAAAAGAGACTGGGGAGAGCTTAGAACAAAGAAGGGCCTAGGAGGATTAAAACCAGAAGAAGAAAATGAGAATGGAAACCAAAATGCTGAGGGCTGGTTAAAGGTCCTGTGATTAGGCACAAAGGCAGCTCTGAGCTTCCTGGCAGCCAGGGCTGAAAGGAACACATGGTAAGGAAGAAGAGCACCCCTCTCTTTGGCTGGCACAGATTTTCCCAGTAGTCCCTGAATTCTAAAAGGCAAAGATGGGGTCGATTCTGGAGGGCAGGAAGGGCTAACATTGGGTAAGGCCACCCTCTCATTTACCTGGTTCATTACAGCCACTATTTTCTTTTAAGGTTTATTTTACTTACTTATTTCTCTCCATCCCCTCAACATCCCAACAACATCCCAACAGCAATGCAAATGTTGTTTGCATTTGCTGTGTCTGCTTGTTGTGTGCTGGTCTCTCCTCCATCACATTCCCACCGAGATTTTTTTAAATTTCTCTCCCCTCCCCACCCCCAGTTGTCTGCTCTCTGTGTCCATTCACTGTGTGTTCTTCTGTGTCCACTTATATTGTTGTCACTAGCACCAGGAATCTGTGTCTCTTTTTTTGCATCATCTTGCTGCATCAGCTCTCCGTGGGTGCAGCCCCACTCCTGGACAGGCTGCACTTTTTTCGTGCTGGGTGGCTCTCCTTATGGGGCACACTCCTTTGTGCATGGGGCTCCCCTACACGGGGGACACCCCTATGTGGCATGGCGCTCCTTGTGCACATCAGCACTGTGCGTGGGCCAGCTCCACACGGGTCAGGAGGCCCTGGGTCTGAACCCTGGACCTCCCATGTGGTAGGCGGACACTCTATCAGGTGAGCCAAATCCACTTCCCCCACAGAGATATTTTAAAGAGGTGACTCTACAGCATCACCCTCCTGCTCACAGTCCTGCCATCAGGGGACTCTTGCTATCCTCCTGCCATCGGGGAGCAGGAGGGTGGTTTGGGCTGGGGGCCCATGCTCCAGCCTGAGCTGGAGAGGGGTGTGCTCCACACCCCTCTGTCACCCAGGCCCGAGCCAATCAGCGCTCAGCGTTCTCCTGGCCAAAGGCTGGCTCCAGGGTGTGTACTTGATCTATGCTGCTCTCTTCTCCCCTGGAGCATGGGGCTTGTGGGCGTGAAGTCTGGGCAGGGGGCAGATCTTAGAGGAAGCAGAGGAGTGAACCCCACCTGGAGCCTGTGCTGCCTCTGGACGTCCCCACTGCAGGGGTCAGTTCAGCAAGCTTGAGACGCGTTTACTGCTGCCAGCCACCAAAAGCACCTCATACATCAGTCACCATTATCTCGAAATCAAGTTCAAACTCCTCCCACGGCGTATAATAGCGCGGTCTGCAAACCACCGCTCACAGCCCACCGCCTATTTCTGGAAATAAAGTTTTCTTGGAACTCAAAGTTTTACATGGCACACAGTCGTGCTTGTTCATTTCCAGCCTATGGCTGCTTGGACACCACAGCTATCTTGCCCTTTACAATAAAGGTCTGCTGACCCCTGGCATGCCAGGTCATCCGTATTTTGGCTCTAGCCTTCCCTTCCAGTCTGACCGGCCTCCACCCACTGGCTCCCCACCCACCCACTGGCTCCCCACCCGTCACCAAGCTGGCCTGAGGATGCCGAGCCCTCTTGCAGGAATAGCCTCCCCGCCGACCATCCTGCCCAGCTCACCCTAACCTCAGCTCAGTGTCCCCTCCTCGGACCTTCTCAGGTCCCTTGTGCAGACACAGCACTTCTGCCTTCCTGTGTCCCTCCGCACTGGACAGAGCCGGCGGGCTGTGTGGCCGCCCCGCCTCCAGACCATCAGCTCCTCGGGCCGGGACTCTGTTCTCTCTCTCCGTGCCCCTTGCCTAGCACAGTGCCCGACTCGGCCCGGCTCGGCGCTGCTGAACTGGACGGCCCCTTCGGAGTGGAATCCGGCTGGGTGGGTGTCTGCTCCACGTGAAGGGGAGGCGGGAGACAGAGCAGCACCCAGAGCCCGGCCCCCTCTCACCAGTGACCAAGGCCTATGGCAGGGGCCAGCGCCCCACCCCATGGCCTCCGGGTGCAGGCCAGTCAGGGGTTCCCCTTACAGACGACAGGACCACCCTTTAGGAAGACCGGATGGACAAAAGGAGTCTGGTGAGAAGATAACAGGAAACTCCCAGAATCAACAGGCAGGCTGGAGAACCAGGATGCAGAAGTGGCCCAAGGCCCTGCCCCGGGACGTCTGCTTAGGACACGTGCCGTCACCGCTGGACTCCTGGTTCTGAAGGACCCCCACCTGCCCCTGCATCTTTGTGTGTGTGTGTGTGTGGAGGAGAAAAGACCTTTATGAATGATTTTGCAAGAATGGGTGCAGACCTGATAAAATGGCCGGTGCGCCAAACAGCCGTTTATGCCCTCCACCTAGCACGCGGGTGCCCCCTGGTTCCCACTGACTGGGCGCGTCAGGGGTCAGCCCCTGCATCTTAGAGCCGCTCAGTCCAGAGGAAGAGTCTCGGGCGGCAATGCCCACTTGACCTGGCTGCAGGCGTGTGCCGGCGCCCCGGCAGCCCGAAGGCAGCGAGAGCCACGTCCTACTGGGATGCGGGACTCCCAAACTTACACACTGGGGATCCCCCCACAGGAGTCTGGGGAGCCCAAAATATGGGAAACACCAACATCCCAGTTCACTGAAGTTTAGAATTAAGCCAACGCACGTCCACGACCCCCGTGTCACCGTAACTGGGTCCTATAAAAACGGAGCCGGGTCTTGCAGGGTGGCAGAGGTGAGGGGCGGGGGCTCCCTGTGAGTGTCTGAGCAGCCCCAGAGCCAAGCGTGAATAACGGAAGCATTTCTTCATCTCTCCCCACAGAGAACAGCGTCAGGCAGAATTTCAAGCATCCACTATTGCAAAACATCGAAAGTAGTAGCAAAAGGTTATTTCCAGAAACATCCATTTCCTCCCACCCCATAAAGCCATTCAGTTTCTGCAACATTCTGAATAACTTCATAGTCATGACCTGAAATACGTTCATTCATTCCGTCTGCAAACTCAGCCATGACCCCTTTATGCCAGGCTCTGTGCTGGGTGCTGGGGTCACAATGATGAACCCGACCCATCCCTGATCTCCAGAAGTTCAATGTGCTGGAGGAAAGGAGCAAAAACTACAGCCAGCTTTGCTTGGGGGATGGCAATTGTAACAGAGGGTTTAGAGGTTAGCAGGGTGAACATGTGCCTCAGACTCCCGTGGCATTTGCTGGGGGTCACCCCCGTTTTCCACCCCACCCCCATCGGTCCAAACATGGTACAAAGGACCAGGGCTGAGTGTCCAAATCGGGATCCCATGTGGAAGGGCTGCTGGCTGCTGAGCTGGCTGAAAAAACATCAATCCTGCTGCACTCTACCTCCTGGGGGGAGAGCGGGGGCCACTGTCCCGCCAGCGGCTGTGCTCCAGGGCAGACTCCAGCCGCGCCGCAGGGAACCAGCAGGTGAAGCTACTTTACTCTGCAAAAATCATAACACTAGCACCCACCCTCTGCACCCCACTTTCCCATCTACAAACTCCTTTACGCACGTTTGCTCATTCACCATTCATTCCCTGAGCACCTACTGTGTGGGAGCACTTGGGTCAGAGCCAAGGAGTCAAAAAAACAGAGGCCCTGCCCTTTTCAATGCCACTCCTCTGGGGAGCCCTCCTCGTGCCCTCAGGCTGGGCCCGATGCCCCTCGGGGGGCCTCAGCACCCCGAGTTTCCCCCTACAGCAGCCCGGGGTCACGGCTGTCTGCCTCTCCATCCACACTCTCTGGCTTGGAGGGAGAGGGGGCCCCCCCCGGCCCCCCCCCCCCCCCCCCCGTTCCACCCCCCGCCCCGTGCATCCCCCTGATCCCCAGGGCCTGCTGCCCTGCCTAGGACCACAGCTGGAACAGAACAAAAGTCCTGGGGGAATGCAAGCCAAGGAGGAAAGGGCAGGGGAGACCCTGAGGGCGAGACTCTTCCCCTACGATTAGGAAATCTGTCTGAGAGAGCTCGGGGGGACGTGGCTGCTGCCCTCCCCCCCCATGCCAGCACTGGTAAAATCAGCCAATCCCAATGCCCAGCCTTGCGCGCTCCCATCTGCCTTCCCGTGATCAACTCGTGGTTAGGGACCTGCGGGGCTCTGCACCCTCCCTTGGGTGTACTATACTGAGTGCCTGCTGTATGCCCTGTTCTAGGTCCAGAGATACAGGGGCAGAAACTGCCGCCCTCCGAGGTATGACCATGAAATCGGTGTTAGGGAAAGCAACGCTCCTGTGTTGAATGAATGAGTGAAAGAATGAGGTGCAGATAGGGTTGCGTGATCTATTCAGACCGCATCTGAAGATGACTCAGGGCCCACGGGCTGCTGGGGGCCTGGGGAGAGGAGGGAGAGCACACAGTTCTCCGCCCCCAGGCCACCCTGTCACCCCCTGGAGGCTCTCCTTACTTCTCCCACAGTACAAGAGAAAAAGACAAAATGAGCCTCCTTTTTTGGCCATTACTGGCTTCCTAATTAAAGTCCAGGCTCTGAGTTTATTCAGGTTCTATAAACAGACCCCCCAAAAGAAGTGTTTAAGAGAAAGCAGTTGAAATGTGGGTAAGGACTAGCTAATAAAATCAGGGGGAAACGCTGTGAGTTTTCAACCACAACTGTGATTAAACAAAACGCAGAGGGAGGCTGCTGGGAGGGCGAGGCGGTGGCTGCAGGGCCGGGCTGCCAGTGGAGAATGTAAACCGTGACTTCCTGCAGAGCTGCGGGGCTCCCACCAGGGGAGCTGCGCCAGGTCCTTCTGCACCCGGCCAGGGAGTCACGATGCGGCCGCTGCCACCAGGTGCTCCTGTGGCATGTCAAGGCCGCATTTGAAATCCCGTCAACTCGCTAGTTCGCTGGGGTGGCCTTGGGAAGAGGAACCTGGGCTCAAGAAGCACCTGAGGACGTTTCTGGAGCAGAGGCTGTCCCCCTCGAGAAAAGTCCCTGCCGTCTTACCTCTCGGGGCCTCGGGAGCGTCGATGCGTGGCCCCTGCCCGAGACACCGGCTGAGGCCCCTTCCGGGAACAGCGTCCCACCAGCGAGGCCCTCCCTCAGTCCAGGCAGGCACCTGGGGTGCACAGAAGCACCTCTCTCTTGAGATGCACGAGCAAGGTGGCTTCCATTTGAGCGCGAGTGGCCTAAGACGGCTCGGAGCCCGGGAGGGACCATAAAGGTGTGGACATGACGACTTTCCAGAGGACACGGGGACAAAGGTGGGTGAAGCCCACGGCCCACTCTAAGGACCCCTAGGGAACTGGTTTCCACAAAGAAAAACAACAAGGGAGCCCAGGAAACCCCCATGCCTCGGGTTAGGCCTTGTGAGATTCCCCATCACGGCTTCAATCTGGCTCCCCCAGGGAGTCCTGATCCCTTTGCAAAGTTTTCAAAGAAAATGGATCTTGAGTATACATTATTCCCCAAACCACTGAGCAGAGAGCTTGGCCTCTTGCCTTCTCCCCTGCTTCAGAGCAGGCGGCGGTTTCCCCGACGCGACTTTAATGTCAGACAAGGGCAACCTCGAGATGCTCAGAGAATGCACATTTGGTTCTTTTCTGTACAGGAGGATCTTTCTTACCAGCTTTTGCACCCTCTTTTATCAGAATCTTGTCTTCCCAACAGCTACCTGCACTTGCAGCTGAAGCCAATCTCCTTGGGCTGGGACTCATCTCTCACAATACCGAGGCCCCAGTCAACCTTGGAGTGCTCTCAGGAAACTCGCTTGGTTTTAATCCCGAATTGACTCCAAATCAACCTGGAGTCTGAGTCATTCTGAGTATAAATGATCAGTAACAAAAGAGACTTTTGAAGGACTCCTCTAGAGCTGACCTGATCTGCCAGATGACAGCTGGTATTTCCTTGAATGCTATCCTGTCTGCCTGCTTTTGCACATGCTGTTCCCTCTGTCTGAAATGTTGTTCCCAGCAGTGGTCTTTAAAAATCATTCTGACAGTCACCTACCCCATAAAGCCTCCCTCAGCCCCTCCAGGCTGAGGCCACAGCCTGTGCCTGGCTAGAGGTAGAGAGAGGTGGAGCCTCTGTATCCGGCTCAACACTCTACTAATAATCCCCCTTGCCTGCAACTTTATTTTTAAATTTTTACTCTGCAACATTTAGGATTTACATTTGGGAAACAGATGTGACTCAACCAGTTGGGTGTCCGCCTATCACATGGGAGGTCCTGGGGTTCAGTTCCCAGTGCCTCCTGGAGAAGGCAAGCAAACAATGGGCAGACAGACAAAAGAACCATCTGGGGGAGGGGGGATAA
This sequence comes from Dasypus novemcinctus, assembly GCF_030445035.2. Lineage (NCBI taxonomy): Eukaryota > Metazoa > Chordata > Mammalia > Cingulata > Dasypodidae > Dasypus > Dasypus novemcinctus. The sequence goes on from NC_080686.1 coordinate 93,385,743, forward strand.
GTAAAGTAATAAAATAAAACAAATAAACAAATCTAAAAAAAGATGTACATATATATAATGTACAGAAATAAATGTACAAAAATAATAAAGCCACAGCTTGCACCCACTACCCAGAGTAGGGAAAGAACACAGTGAATATAAACGAAGCCTCCTGGATACCCCACTCCATCCATATCCCTCTCCTCAATGCCCAAAGGATGAACTTTATCATTTCTGTGCATTTTTTATTCTTTTACTACCTATGACAGCACACCTAAACCATGTACAGCATTGTTTTACATTTTTAAATTTCCATAACTTGATTTTAACACGTGGCATGTTGTTTTAGTTTTCTAGGCTGGTCAAAGCAGATACCATGAAATGGTCTCAGCTGAAACAGAGGGAGTGCGTTAGCTTACAAGCTTACAGCTTTGAGGCCATGAAAGTGTCCAAACGAAGGCATCAGCAAGGTGATGCTTTCCGCCCAAAGACCGGCTGCCGAGACCCTGGGCTCCTCTGCCGCACGGCAAGGTGTGTGGAGGCGTCTGCTGGCCTCTCCCTGCTCTTCCGGGCTTTGTTTCCAGCTTCTTGCTTCTGTGGCTTCCTCTCCCTCTCTTTCTCTCTCTTTCTCCCTCTCCCCCTCTCTCCCTCTCTCCTTCTCTCCCTCTCCTACTCCCTCTCTCTCTCTCTCCATTCTGTTTATTTTTAAGTTGTCTTTTTAAAAATTTCTCTCCCTTTTCCCGCCCCCCCCAGTTGTCTATTCTCTGTGTCCCTTCGCTGTGTGTTCTTCTGTGCCCGCTTGCATTCTTGTCAGCGGCACCCTGACTCTGTGTTTCTTTTAGTTGCATCATCTTGCTGCATCAGCTCTCCGTGTGTGCGGCTCCATTCCTGAGCAGGCTGCACTTTCTTTCACGCTGGGCGGCTCTCCTTACAGGGCGCACTCCTTGCGCGTGGGGCTCCCCTACACGGCGGGGGGGGGACACCCCTGCGTGGCAGGGCACTCCTTGCGCGCATCAGCCCTGCGCGTGGGCCAGCTCCACATGGGTCAAGGAGGCCCTGGGCTTGAACCCCGGACCTCCCATGTGGCAGGCGGACGCCCCATCCATTGGGCCAAGTCCGCTTCCCTCATTCTGTTCATAAAGGACTCCAATAAGAGGATAAAGGCCCATCGGGAATGAGGTGCGCCACACCTTCACTGGAGCAGCCTCGTCAAAAGTCCTGCTCACAGCCGGGTCACGCCCACAGCAAAAGACTAGCTCTAAGAACATGATTTTCTGGGCTACCCACAGCTCCAAACCACCGCACGCGTCAGCACAGTTATTCGTGCTGATGTCCGTCTCCCCCACAGTGTGGCTCTCCTGCGGGCAGTGCCGCACGCTGGTACTCTCGGTATCTGGCCACTTAGTCCTGACCCTGGCACGGAGTTCATGCTCAACGCGTGTGTGTCGAAAATGCAAAAACCCAACATCAAGGGTAAGGATTTGCCCTCTGGCCCCAGGAAGGGAGGGGAGTGAGGGATGCTGGAAGTTTCCGGCGAGTTCTACCTACAGGGCCGTCCTCTGAAAGCCGCCTACATCGTCCTGAGTGGACCGCACAGGACCCCAGGGAGCGGCGAGGCGGAGCTGGCTAAGGGACCTGGTAGCAGTCACCGCAAGATCAGGCTTCTGACGGCCACCCTGCCCGCACACAGTAGGACGTGTCTGGTGATTTTTCCCAGGTACGACGGCGAGGCTGGATGGAGAACGTGTGGCTGGGCGGGGGCAGGCCCGGTGGAGGCTCAAGGAGAGCCGGTCAGGAGCAGCGTCTTCGTGGTGGAGGACCCGACGTGACGAGTGTCTTCCTGCCCTCAGCGCTGACCCCACAGCCTGCACCCCGACTCCAAAGCGTTCAACTCCCTAAACACCGCAGCCAGCTCCCTGGGGCTTCTGGGATCTTTGGAAGCAGCCCAGGGAGAATCACAGGAATGAGAAAACACCTGGGGTGGAGGAGCCGGCGGGGAGGAGGGGGCACAGTTCAGTCTGTGGCCACCATGAGAACAGGCTAATTTAGAGAGGACAAGGAGCACCAGCCCTCAGAACCACGGAGGGCTGTGCCGGGGGAATGCTCTGCTCATTAATTAGTCTGCAGCTTTTGACCTCTAATTATCTGCCATCCTGAGGTGCATCTGCTAGAAAGCCCTGGAGAGGAGTGAAGGAAATAAGTCCCAACTCTGGCTCTGACCGGCTGTGCAGACTTGCAAACATCGCTCAACCTCTCTGAGCTTCAATTCTCTGAACAAATTATGCACTCCCTGCACAGTTTTGGAGAAATGCCTCCCGAGAGCCTGGCACTGTAGCTCTAAAACAGAAAAAGTCCCAGTTCTGGGCTCGGCGGTGATTGGTGGAAGGAAGGCCACAGTACAAGTAAAAAGGCTGATAGCATGATGCCTTTTTTTGACCATACAAACCCACTCCTTTATTTTCTCCTTCCTTCTTTTCTTCTCTCTCTCTTTTTAAGACTCAAGACATGGTGCTTGGTCAGTGCTAAGTCCTGAGGGCCAGGAGGCTCATCGTTAATTCAGCACCGACAATGCACAGCTCGGCTCAAACTTGGCCAAACGCCTTCTCCCAGCACATCTATTCCTGAACGTCTGTTCCTAGAGGTAACTCCCATTTTCCTGGCCCAGCAGAGGCACAGACCCTGCTCTGAGAGTGGGTACGCAGGTGGATTCGCCGAGGGAGACGAGTGGTGGTGAGGGAGGCGGGCGAAGGGGAGCAGGAGGGGACAAGACCCCTCCCCGCCAACCAGGAGCAGCCCCCGCCCCTCTGGGGCACAGGGGCAAGAGAGAGGCAGGGCCCCTCAGGGTGGGGCCCGGGGAGAGCGAGTGGGGGGGGCGCCCTGTTGCCAAGCCCTGCTGCCTGGGCACTGCCAAGGCAGGCCTCATGGGCAGAGGCCACCGAGCTGGTTGCACGAGGCAGGGGCGACAGCCTGTCCCTTCCCAGGCGTGTGTGCCAAGCGCCAGGAGCAGGAGACGAAACTCCAGCCCGCGGGAGCTGCCACAGGTTCAAGTTCTCCCCAAGCCTAAACCTCTCAGCAGAAGTGATCGGCCACCCGACGGGCAGACAGCTGTGCTGCCGGGGGAGCGCGGTGCGCAGGCGAGGGGGTCAGGAGGCCTGGGAGGGGGTGCGGGCGCACACCTCTGCCACCAGCTTCCTTTTTTTTTTAAAGATTTATTTTTTATTTATTCCTCTCCTCTTCCTTCCCCCACACCAGTTGTCTGCTCTCTGTGTCCATTCACTGTGTGTTCTTCTGTGTCCGCTTCTGTTATCAGGGGCACCAGGAATCTGTGTTTCTTTTTGTTGCATCGTCTTGCTGTGTCAGCTCTCCGTGTGTGTGACAGCATTCCTGGGCAGACTGCACTTTCTTTCACGCTGGTTGGCTCTCCTTATGGGGCGCACTCCTTGCATGTGGGGCTCTCCTATGTGGGGGACACCCCTGCGTGGCAGGGCACTCCTTGTGTGCATCAGCACTATGCGTGGGCCAGCTCCACCCGGGTCAAGGGAGCCCGGGGTTTGAACCGCGGACCTCCCATGTGGTAGACCGACGCCCTATCCATTGAGCCAAATCTGCTTCCCCAGTTTCTTCACTTCGTATTTCAACCCTTCATTTCATTTTCTTCCTCTGCCCGCAAGCCCGTAGGGCAAGGAACACGGCCGGCTCGGCTCGGAGGGCCCAGCTGAGCGAGCGGCTGTGGGCTGATCTCGTCATTCATCCACAACAGCACCCGGGCCCATAGCGGCTGCTTCCTCCCAAAGGCGCAGGTGCAGGCGCCCGGTGCCCGGGAGGCGAGGGGGAGGGTACAGCTGGGCAGGGATGGGGGCACAGGGCATTTTCTGGACTCTAATAAGCGCCTATTTGGGTTGCTAAAATGTGTCTCCCTATGTAATCCCAGAAACACATATATACTTAAGCAAAAATGATACATTTTGGTGTTTGACATAAATAATAAAAAAACACACCCATTTCAATTTTCCTTGCAAAGTAGAAAGTCAATTCATACATTCATCAGACATATGTTTGGCACCTACATGCCAGGTACCTTTCATTATTTCATGCCTTCCTTGAAACAAAAAAAAAAACAAAACAGCTGACGAGTTTAAAATCAGAGCCTCTCCTCAACGCAGGCAAAGATGACAAGTGGGTTGCATAACAGACATAGAACTGGAGAAGAAAAAAAAAAAACACTGCATTTTAAATACCATAGAGACTGTCTGGAAATCTGCAAGCCCATAAACGGTTATAGCTGCCACCCGCTGGGGTGGCTTCATCTTCTCCTTCTGGGTTACCCGGAAGGAGAAGCAGCCATCTCTCCACCCCCGCATCCTGGCCACCGAGGCAGGTTTTGAACAGGGGTTCTCCCGGGCCCCCACCCGGGACTCACACACACCCTCCCTCTGGCTGTGCAGGGGACAGGAGGCTGCAGGGAGGACTCCAGGCACTGGGAGAGGTAACGCCAGTTATCCACACGGCAGGACGCGCTGGCCGACGGCAGCCTCTGTCTGCACCTGAACCAGAAGGTCAGGTTTGCTTTGGCACCAAGTCACCCAAAGAGAAGATGCTTTGCTATTGTGAATCAGTTGCCATCGTTCATCTCACCTGTCCCTGAAAATAATTTGTCGACGGCTTGAAAAGAGTTGCGGTATTGCGTTTTCTCTGGGTTCCCTTAGTCCCTTCGGCTGCCAACAAGGAGGGCGTGGTGGGGCCGCCCGCCTCCTCCCCACCAGGTCTCGTCGCCTGTAAATTGGTGACGACAGTCTCAAGCACAGGACTGTGAGAGTCTGATCCATGAATTGCTAGCTGTCTTTCTGTAGTCATTTTATATTCCTGTTATCTGGCCCATTATTAATTTTTATATTTTTATTTTGAAAGAATTTCAAACTTATAGGATAGTTGCAAAATTAATGCAAAACCAATACAAATAAGGGGGCGGGTATAGCTCAGTGGTGGAGCACCTCCTTCCCATATAAGAGGACCTGGGTTCAATGCCCAGTACCTCCTGAAAAAAAAAAACAAAAAAAGATACTAATAATTCTGTATTTCCCAATATAACCCCCAACAAGACACCAAGACACCCAGATTTAACACCTTTTAATATTTTCCCATAATTCTATTAATTCCATACATCGGTCTATCTATTATCTAAACATTTGAGAGCAGGTTGTATAATCACCTTCCTTGAACGCTGAAAACTTCCGTGTATATTTCCCAAGGGACTGTTAGTATTTTATTCTCAAGAATGCCTGCACCTCAGATTTATTAAGGGACTTGTGTACCGTTTAAGAAGTGATCTTCACTGTGGTTTGCCTTCTTTGCCTGAAAACCAGTAGGGTTCCAGGATTCTAAGAAAAGAATAAAAAAGAGAAGAGAGGAAGAAAAGGGCAAAGGTGGGGAGGGTGGAGTTTTCCTTTCAGTAAAAGTAACATAACTTCATAACTGAAAATGCGTAAAAGAGAGAAAGGAAAAGAAAACCATCCGTGTTTTTATGACCCCAACGCAACCCCTGACACCATTTCGATGTATTTCCTTCAAGTGCTGTCTTTTTAAATAAGGGATTGTTTTTCTGAGTTTTACAGTCTGTTTTTTCCTCAGTTTTTCAGACTCCAAGGCCCTCACTTTGAGTTGTCAAATAATATTCTACTGTGTGGCTATAGCAGACCTGATTTAAGTATTTGGCTACTGTCAGGCAGAGATTATTTCCAATTACTTTTTTTTTTAAGGTACAGGAGATTGAACCTAGGACCTCATATGTGGAAAGCCGGCGCTCAACCCCTGAGCCACATCGGCTTCCCTGAGTAGGTTTTTGTTGTTGTTGTTTCACTTGTTGCTTGCTTTTGTTTTTTTCAGGAGGCACTGGAACTGAACCCAGGACCTCCTATGTGGGAGGCAGGTGCTCAACCACTTAAGCCGCATCCCCTCCAATTATTTTTGATATTGTAAATAGAGTTGAGCTGAAGGTCTTTGTGCAACTTTTTGTTTTGCTTTTTTTAAATTATTATTATTGGTTCCTCAGGAAAGATTCCCAGAAGCGGGTTCACTGGGCCAAAAGCTGTTAATAGTTCTCGGCTCCTGACATAAACCGCTGTGGGTGCCAGGAAGGCCACTCACCAGGACCCCGTCAGCCACCAGCAAGAGGTCCCAGGTGGACACTAGAGGACAGCTACTGTACAAACCCACTTAGAGGGACTATCTAGACTAAGCCAATGCAGGGACACAGGACATACATTAGAGGCACGGGGTCTAGGGTGATGCAAAAGGTTTGGAATGGATGGCGGCGGTGGCAGCGCAGCATCGTGACCGTGACCGATGCCACTGCACTGTATACTTAAAATGGTAACAGCGGCAACGTAACTAATTAATTACTAGAAGCAGCAGCAGAGAGTGCCTTCACGGGGTCCACCCGCATCACGGCGTGGGTTTGGGGCACCCGCTGGGTTTTCCCACGCCAGCCTCTGCACACCCGGTCGTGCAACGTCAGGTGCTGTCAAGTCTCCAGGACTGCACACTAGGGAAAAAAGCACAAGGTGGAAACAAACACCCCCGCTGTCCTCCCCCAAGGCATCTATTTAATACAATGATGGGGGAGGGGTGGCGATCAGGTTCCTTTTCTTTTGGTTTTAAGTGTCCAAGATCTGGAGACAAGGATTAGCTTATCTGGAGACCGGTTTTTACAAACCTGTTCCTGATCACAGCGGAAGAGGAGTCGCTCTTTTACCTCTGAGAGGGGGGAGGTCTTGGGTAAAGCTAGAAGTATGCAAATGTCATTTTTCTAAACTTCCCCTGCCTTTCACCACTGAAACTTTGAGAAATGCTCTTGGGAAAGAGACAGTTCCACTCAGGGCAGGGCCTGCGGGTCCCCGGGGCTGTCTCTAGAGGCGGGGACGCTTTCCTTGGGCCCAGGAGGGCAGCCTCTTGCAGAGCAACTCCAGGAGCGAGCATTCCACCACAGGTGTAAGAAGGACAAGACATAAAGCTCCTAGCTCCAGGAGCTGTTGGGACAAAAACCCAGCTTCTTTTTAACTCAAAAAAATTGCACCAGGCCTCACCAGGCCAGGGGGCTCTGCTCCTCCCCAGCAGGTTTCCCACACTGGGTAGCTGGTCACTGGATCGCGCCCCAAAACTCTCTCCCAGGGTTAATCACACTCAAGCACAAGAGACCCCCGCCCCTCCCCGGAAGAAACATATATACACTGGCAATCCACGTCACCCATGCTGGGTGCTGGGATAACTTCAGACGTTCTAAGGAGTCCCTGATGCATTCACAACGTGGGGGGAATGACAACATGCACTCATTTAACCTGGGCACACTCAACGGGGTTCAGCCGGCCGAACTTGAACATCACAGTGTGTTTTGCGCACGGCTGTGTGCTGCCTGCTGGGCACTGCTGTGTGTATCGCACATGCTGGCACGCACGTTGCTGTGCAGCATTACACACGCAGCCACGACCACACTCCTTCAGGGGCAGGTGAGGGAGCCTCAGGAATCGTTTTCGCTTCTTTCCCCAAATCTTTCTTTTGTGGGGGCATCTGCAGGCAGAGTAATGAGGATGATGCAATGTGCTATAAATCCCAATATCAAATACATCAAGAATTGTTATTATTATCAAGAGTCAGTTTCACACCGAATGTACCAAAAACCTCACCTCTCAAATTAGCCCAAGCTATCTACCCAAAAGAGTAATTTATAAATCCTGAGCATTCTTGGCTGACAAGTTCACTTTTGGCAATGACGCTTGCTCAGATGCCAATCAGCGCGAGGTACCACCTAGCACGCGAGCCCCCCCTTCTTGCGTCTCTAGCAGCCGTGGTGCCTACACACTGGTAGTCACTCCAGACGGAGATTTTTCCGATTACGTCCAAGGTTCACCCAAAGGCGGCAGTAGAAACAGCGGGTGGGCACTGAAGCTAGCAAGGACATCAGGATCCCAGCTCTGCATTTTATTAGCCTCTACATCTTCTCAGTTACCTCATCTGTAAAATGGGAACGATACAACCTGTCTCACAGAGTAATTGTGAAGAAATAAAACATGCAAAGTGTCTGGCACCTTGTTTACGTTCAATAAACTAATTATAAAGGAGACCAAAAAAACTCCAACCACCCCCCCAAAAAAAACCCCACACGATGATGTTAATGGGATGCTTGTTAACAGTGAGGTTATTTCAAGGCCTGAAGGTCCCAGAAGAACAGACCTGGGCCTGGGTCGTAGGGGTCTGGAAATGCTGCTCAACCTACAACTCTCACTCCCTGCTCCAATCAGCCCACGGGCCCTCCCTCTGCCCGGAGGACTCTCCCAACGTCCCACCTCCAAACCCAGCCAGAAGGACTTTTCCAATTACTGACTGAGAAGAAGGAGACCTCAACAAAGGCGCTGGGCCTGAGTCAGCCACAAGGGAACAAATCCGAAATCCTTTCTTCTCTACGCTGGCCAGGTGCTCAGGAGCCAGCGTGCAGTGGCTGTGGCAGGCCTAGGATTCCTTCCGACGTGTGCGGATCCTGGGGCCAGCACCCAGGATGTGCTCAGGTCTGTTGCTGAGTAGCAGGGTGGATCTCAGAATGAATGGAAAGCTTGACAGCTACGGAGACACGTTCAGAAATGACTGTAAAACACCATTTTTCTGGAGGTGTCGACATCTCCATTTGGTACTTTCATTCCCAGGGCTGATTTGCACAAAGCAATACACAAAACCAGAGTTCAGGGGAGCAGGCAGACATTTTAGGATGTTATTGCCGAGTTTCACTTCCACATCATCTTCTGCATTCTACTTCAACTCTGGTTTTGAGCAAAGGCTGAGACTGGTGCAGAGGCCGGTGGGAAAGGCCTCCCTTAGTCTACACTCTCCCTCAGCCCCAGTCCTTGATGCTGTGTGGACAGAGGCTGGAATTACTGAGCACCTCTTGGACACCAGGCCCTAACCCAGGCACATTCATAAATATTTTGACTTCATTAAGAGCCACAACAAGCTGCCAAGAAAGTCCTGTGAAGCAAGTTGCAAAACACTCTACTGTTGGTGAAAGGGGTCCAAGCCGAGACCTACCTGCTTTCAAGGCCCACGCAATCACCCTGCCTACTGCCTCCTTGCAAGGAAGGCCCCAGAGGCCCCAACTAAGGCTGCCCGGTGTTCAGTTTTACATAAAGCCACTTCTGCAGCGGGACACCTTGAAGAAATACCCCCTCCAGCAGATTCACACCCCAGCTCTGCCAGAAAGAGAGCACCAGACAAATCACACATTCGCACCTGCCTGGGACTATGCCCGCCTGGAGGTGGGGGACGGGAAGGGGCATTTACGGAGCACTTCTGCCAGGGGCCATGCCAGGTGCTTTTACGTGCACGTTATCCCATTTAATCCTCCGAACAGCCCAGAGAGCTGGGAGTTAATATTAGCCCGAGTTCATCCATACCATTTCTGGTTCAGCACAAGGTCACACACCACTGGGTGGCAGGGCCAGGATTCCAGCCCCGGGCTCCTAGAGCTCCACAATGCAAATATGATTCGCTGAGTTTGGGTTTGGGTTTAAATTGCAAAGAGCTCTAAGCATTTGGACAGGCCAGCCATAGGAGACTTCATTCAGCAGGGGAGGGAAGGATGGAACTTCTCTTCCTCTTCCCGCCAGTCCTTTCCCATTCCTAACTCCCCTTCAGGATTGTTCCCTCCCCCATTTCCTTATCAGAGGATGTGGTGAGGGCCGGCAGATTAGCCATCAGCCTCTGTCACCGCCTGTCAATTTCAAAGCGTCACTTTGCCCGTGTTGGACCTTCTCTTTCACCGTGGATTTGAGGGCTTAGTCCCCGCTGAAGGAACATGCTGAGCTGGGGGATGGCGTCTAGCCCCCAGCCTCCCCTTGCCACCAGAGCTTAGCTGCTAAAAGAAAGCAGAGCCAGTGGACGTGCTCAAGGCCCCAACAGGCAGAGAGGGGGAGAGCCCTGCTTGGGAGCCACACTCCTGGGCTCCAGGCCTGGCTTTGCTTCTTCAGTCCCGGTTCCCTCATCTTTACATTAAAGAGCTGAAAGGTTAAGGCCTTAAAGGGGCTCCTGTTCAGTCCTTCCAGGCCACGATCACGTGAGCAGGGGCTGTTGTGCTCTCACTGCTTTCTTCCTTTCCTCCCCGCTACCATCCCTCCTCCGCTGGGCTTACTACACACCTACTGGGTGAAAAGCCTGGTGGCAGGTAAAGGGGGTTTCTTGTCTACCATCCTTTTCCCGTTCCCACTGTGGCCCGCACCGAAGTCTGTCCCTGGTCTTTTATTGTCTGTATTTTGCACGTCTCCTCTCCCACTAGAAGCTAGAAGCTGCCTCAGGGACTCTCCAGTGTCACATTGGGATTTGCATCCTCAGCATCAGCCCGTGGCTGGATGAATGAGGGAAGCAGGTTGGATGAGATGATCTCGAAGCTCTCCGTCCTCACAGCGTGTTCAACCAGAGGCATCAGCATCACATGGGGGCAGGCAAGAGAGGCAGACCCTCCGGCCCACCCAGAACTACCGGCTCAGATTCTGCATGGAAACCCCCAAGTGATTCAGAAGCACATCGAGTTTGGGACGCCCTTCTCCAAGGAGCCTGCCCCCTCTGAGACGCCCCCCCACCCACGTCCCTTGTTTTTACCACCTCTAGGCTCCCAACTTGAAGGCCTCAGCAGGACTCACTAAAACTTAGCCCGTCATCAACCAAAGGTTCCAGGAACCTTCTAGAAACCTACCAATGATTCCCACGAATAGGTTCTGAAATGTGCAGCCCTCAGAGTGCCTTTTTTGCACATGTCTCAAGAGTCTCAGGGAAGCCCAGACAGCTTTTAAAACTTGTGAGGCCCCTTTGTACTTCCTGGATGTTTCTGGAAACTTAGAAGTATTTGAACAAAAAATTTTTTTTTAATTTAAAGAAACCTCTCCCTTCTTTTTCTATTTCAAGAGCCTCACCCTTGGTTCCGCCCTCCTCCCTTCCTCTTGGCGACCCTCACTCCGCTGCCCCATCCGTGTAATGGATGATCAGCATGTGATGGCAGAGACACAGCAGCTGCCCACCAGTCCCTTCCCCTGCGGGTCCTGCGTCCACGCTCGGAAAATGCCCTTTCCTCGTTTCCTACTCTTGACATTTATGGAAGAAAAGGAACCCTTCTAAAATAATGTTTCCAGTTTAAAAAAAAAAAAAAAAAGTCCTGCAATTCCTCTAATGGTTTCAGATTATCTTTAATATTTATAAAACTCATTCTCAGCAACACCTCTTTAAACAACTCTCTTCATCAACTTCGATTATTTATGTATTTATGAACACGATGTCTCCTTTCCCTGGAGCAGATGGCAGCTAGTAAGTCTTCGGAAAGAAGGGAAAAAAAATCAATGGGACAGAATATAAACTCAACGACTACCCAATTTACTCCTCCTGATGAGCTCTAGTATAATTATCTCTCCATTCAGTGGAAGCACCACACGAAGTCAGCAATCGGCTTAAAAGAGCACACTAGGACTTCGGAAAGCTTGGAGGCTCCAGCTTCAGTGTAGAAACAGCCTGCCAGCCGAAGGGCTTGGCTTCCCAGTGGGAAACGGAGCTCTGATGGTGGAAAGGCAGGACAGTGGGGCTGGGGTCCGGGCTGAAGGAGCACAGCATGGGAAGAGCGGCTCAGCTGCCAAGCCCTGCCCTGGGAGTCTTCCCACACAACCTCTGATTGGATCCTCACAGCACTTCCTGGAGGGAACTACTGGTCCTCATTTAAAGGTGAAGAAGGCCCAGGAAGGGAGAGAGAGGAAGTCACCTGCCAGTGCCAACCAGTAGCAGAACCAGCAGGCAGACCCAAGCAGCCTGGCCCCCAAACCCGTACCCAGTCCACGCTGCCTCGAGAAGCAGAAAAGGCCAAAAGGGAAGAACTTGCCCTTGACCTCATGCATCCTTGGCTACAAAATTATTAACACTCTTCCACCCTGGCGAGGCCATCACGCCTTTAAAGACTTTCAAAGATTAACACCCTAAGGTCTACCAAAGCACAGGCACTTTGTCCCTTTGAGAACCTGGGGAAGGAAAGTCTCAGCAGGAGCCAGGTTGGGGTCAGAGCTCAGGTTATGAGAAGATACGAAATGGGTAGCATAGACACATTAAGTGTTGACCTAAAAGAGAAAGGGGGAGCCCTTGTACCCTCAAGTACGGATGGAAAACAGGATCACAGTGATTATTTTTCAACAGGCCTTTATCAAGTGTCCCGTAGAGGGAAGGAAAAAATAAATAAAACCAGCCTCTCTGCCAGCAAATTCGCAGATGTGCCAACTAAAATTGAAGGGGAGACACGTCCCGGCCTTCGAAGGGCTTCGGCGCTGGGGGAGGGAACAGCGGTTCCTCCTGTCACTGAGGACGGTGACCAGTGATGAGGATCACAATCCTAGGGGCGCTCGCTGCGAGCAGGGCCCGCACTCATGCTAAGGGCGTCCCTTGCACCACGACAGGCAGCGAAACAACCCCAGGACGCAGCCGTCCCCGAGCGCCATCACAGCAGCTCTGAGGTCCTCAGAGGTGCCGACACCTGGCCCCGCAGGAGCAGCGAGGGGAAGCCCGGGCGTGGGTTCAGCCTGGGCGTGGGTTCAGCCTGGGCATGGGTTCGGCCTGGGCGTGGGTTCAACCCAGGCGTGGGTTCGATGCTCTGCTCCCCAGCTCAGGCGCTGAGCGCCCTGCAGGGCAGACGGGCTGCGGCTCCTTCTGCCAGTTTGCAGACAAGGAAAATAGGTCTCCGCATGGGTAGTGGCTTCCTCGGGCCTCAGGGCCGGCGCACCCTGGCAGTTACATCCCATTTTTCACCCCGGCAACACCGTCTCCGCCAAGGGACGGCGCTGACGCAGCAAGGGAGGCGCTGGCCTCGCCCAGCAGCCTCTCCTCACACTGGTCTCCGGCCTCAGGGACTGGGATTGCATGGGGGGGATGGATCCTGACACACGCGGGGGGCGCCCCCAGAGACCCAGGCCCGGCGTGGGCCTCTGCACTGAGCCTGGACACGAGCGCTCAAGCCGGCAGAGAGAGGCTGCGCCGCCAAGCAGAGCAGGGCGAACCGTCACTCCTTTGCTCCTTCTTTCAAAAAACCAGGTAGCGAGTGCCCAGCCTGCGGTCAGCATGTCAGACGCCGGGGGACACACGGCCACTCAGAGGGAGCCCGGGGTGCCGGGAAGAACAGGGGTTCCGCCAGTCCTGGACTCCCACTACACCCCTGCAGTGACAACACGACCTCTACTTCACAGGTAACTGACTGCACACCTCTACTTGCCAGCAACCACTCCACCCGCGGTTCGGTCCTGTGAAAAATAACGGCAGCACGCAGAGTCTTCTCCCGCCCTCCAGAAGCTTCCAGCCCTTTAGGGGGCGGTGAAAAGCGCAGGAGCCTTGAGAGAGGTGCACAGCAAACTTGGTGGAGCTCGGAGAGCAGAAGGGACGGCGGTCAGGGAAAGCAGAATTACTGGAAAATCAAAGTGAGCGCAGCGGGCACCCACGGGGCCTTCCCCTGAGAGCCACTGCCAAGGACCCGGAGGCACTGACCCACCTGACGCCCTCCCCGCTCTGGCTCTGAAAGAATGCAAACCACACGCTGCCTCCAGGGAAGAGCTGGGGCCACTGACCACTTCCGCGTGCCCCACCGAGGGAGAAAACACCCCTCTTCCCCGCTTCCTCCACGCTTACAGGAACCCGGCGGCCGGCCCTGGCAGAGGCCCGTGGAGATGTGCAGCTTCCCTTTAATTTCCACCAAATGCAATCTTCCAAGAATCCGAGCGTCCCCAAGTCAGAGTTTAAGCTCCTTTTCCCAGGGAGTCAATATTTTTTTACAAAATAATCCTCCCCGGAGAGGGTGGATTACAGAGAACCCAGGTGACAAAAGTGGAGAGGGTGGATTACAGAGAACCCAGATGACAAAAGTGGCTCTCCTGGGACTGTGTGATGGGTGTCAGAAAGCAAGGATGTGAAAACAGGCAAGCACACCTGCTAGCTTCTCAAACCCACCCTCCGTTCATTCATGGCACACATTTCTCCGGCATGCCTTCCCTGGGCCCCAGACAGCCTTCTTGGGCTCGGGGATGGCCGGAATTAAAGGCGACTGGCAATCGCTGGGCATCACCGCGTGCCCACCACACCAGGAACTCCACTGGCGTGTCCCCTGGAGGGGCTCACAGCCCCGCGATGTACACACAGCAGCCTACGACTCAGAGAGGGTAAGCGACTTGCCCAAGGTCGCACAGCTGGAAAATGGCAGGGCCAGGAATCAAAGGTAGGTGCCAAGGCCACGTGACACTCCGCTGACACCTCCCCCCCGCTCGGCCCCTCCCCCACTCGCCCCATTTTTGCAGCAAGGTGGGGATCAAAAAAGCCCCCCCGCCCCTCGGGGGCTCCAGGAGGGGAGTCCTGCGTTCCTCTTTCCTTCCACTCCAGGCAAAGGACACACAGGTTTGAGACCCACCGTGTGTGCCCACAGCCCGGGGAAACCCCTGCAGGCTGCAGGGGCACCCACGAGCTAATGCAGCCCTGCCGAGAAGAGAAGGTGATGGAACGATGGAGGCGAAGAGGAAGGGCTCTTTAAAAAGACGTGGGTTGCTACCCCAGGAGGAAGTCTTGAGACCCATGGAGATTATTTTTCACACACAGCCCCGCTAGTTCCTCAATTCTAAGCAACTGGCCTTCGAAACCCCTAGAGCAAGTTGGCCGGAGGCTGCGGTGCGTCCGGGAAAGGTCCCCATCCGCCAGGGGTCGGGGGTCGGTCTCTGCGCCCTCATCTGGCGGGCAGGGTCTGCCGGGGGGGGGCAGGGACCCGGCGCCCCCCTCCCTGGGGCGCCCACCGTGCGGGCTGCGCAAGGCACGGCCGCGTGCTGCCCGCAGCGGGGTGGTCCCAAGCGAGCAGCCCCGGGGCACGGTCCCCGCACGCCCCCCGGCGCCGCCAGCCCCGCAGCCTCGACGCCCCCGGCGCTCCCGGCGCCCCCTCTCCAGCCGCAGCGGCGTCCGGCCGGGCGCGGCCCGGATGGCACCCCCGCCTCTCCCCGCACCCGCCACGCGCGCGCCCCGCGCCCCGCGCCCTCGGGGGCGGCAGGTCGGCTCCCCGGGCCCGCGCGCGGGCCGGGCGGCGGCGCCCCGAGCACGTACCTGGCGGCCCGGGCGGCTAGCGGAGCGCGGGGCTGGGGCGCAGGAGCCTCGGGGCCGCCGCCGTTTCCGGGTTGGCGGCTCGCACGTCACCGCCACAGGTTCGCGAGCGGCGCCCGGCGAGGCGGCGGCGGGGCGGCGGGAGCGCGGCCGCGGGGAGCGCCGGGCGAGAAATAACTATAAAAGGAAGCGCCGCGCGGGGAGGAAGAGGAAGCGCGGGTACCTTCGCGCAGCCCGCCTGCCGGCCCCCGCACAAAAGGAGGACGCGCGCCGCGCCGCCTCCCCCCGCGCCCCGGCCCCGCCGCAGAGCGGGGGCCCCGCGTCAGCGCGCGCGGCGCCCCGGGACCGCCCCGCGCCGGCCCCCACCCCAAAACCCGCGGCGGCGGCGGGAGCGGCGGGGCCCAGAGCTGGGGTGACCTTGGGACGGTCGCCGCGGGTAGGGGAGAAGGGTGTGAGGCGCCCTGGGGCGCGGGCGTCAGTGCCCTCCTGGTGGAGACGGAGGAAACTCCAGCTCTGGGAGGGCAGGGGTGGCCCAAGGTCACAGCCCCGACCCCAAGTCTCCCGACCTCCAGGTGGCCGGGTCCTGCCCGGTGCTCGGCTTCCCGGGATGGGCCACCTGCACCCGCCCGCGCCGGCGTCAGTGAGCCGGTGTGTATTCAGAACCTTCCCTCCGTCCTCAGCAAATAACTTCCTGCGGGCCTACTAGGTGCCAGGGCTTCCGAGGACCTGGGGACACGGACCCCCAGAGCCAAAGTCCCTGCGCGGGGCGGAGTGGCAGCAATGCACAAAAGTTGAATGTGCGGTGGTGCTGAGGGCGATGGGGAAAATAAAGGAGGGGCAGGGGGGCAGTGGGGGGCGTCTGTGGCATCGTAAGTGGCCTTCGAGGAACTTTGCCTTAAAGCAGAAATCCCCCGGTGAAAAGGACCTTGCTGTAACTCCAGTTTTTCCCCCTTGTCTTTAATGGGGGGAAAATGTCTTTTTCTCCATGCAACAGGCCTTGCCCCAGCCCTCAAGTCCATCCCATCATTATGGTGAAATTCTGCCAATTTCCTCAGGACACACAGTGTTCTTCAAAGTATCTTTCCACTGACCGGGAGCACAGCCTCGGAAGGGTTACATGTGCGCACCCACCTGGATGGGTGGGGGCGGGGGAGGCTGGGGGCACCGTCTTCACCCTGCCGGTGCCCTAATAATGTGGGGTGGTGACCAGACCTGATTAGAACCCATTAGTTTTTTTTTTTAGATTTATTTATTTCTCTCCCCTTCCCCCCATTGTCTGCTCTCTGTGTCCATTTGCTGCGTGTTCTTCTGTGTCAGCTTGCGTTCTTGTCATGTTGCACCTGGAAACTGTGTCGCTTTTTTTTGTTGCATCATCTTGCTGTGTCAGCTGTCCACCGGTGCAGCGCCACTCCTGGGCAGGCTGCGCTTTTTTCATGCCGGGCAGCTCTCCTTGTCGGGCACACTCCTTGCATGTAGGGCACCCCTACGCAGGGGACACCCCTGCATGGCACAGCGCTCCTTGCATGTGGGCCAGCTCGCCACACGGGTCAGGAGACCCTGGAGACTGAACCCTGGACCCTCCATATGGTAGGTGGACGCTCTATCCCTTGAGCCACATCCGCTTCCCAGAACCTATTCATTCTTGACATGACCTGGCCCATGGAGGCATGGATGAAAAGACCTCAGGGCTCTGGTTCTCAAGGGGGAGAAGAGGTGACTTCTGTGTAAGTAACTGCAGAGAAGCAGCACAGATGACAGCGTGTCTAGGGGACAGTGAGGGGTTCCTACCCGAACTGGGAGAAAAGACACCTAACAGGGCAGGAGGCAGTGCTTAGAAAACGCTTCTTAGAAGTTTTGGAAAATTGGAAGGCTCAGAGCAGTGGATTCAAATCCTGGTTTGGCCCCCATCCCCTGTGTGGCCCTGGGGCCATCTCTAGGCTTGCCTGAGCATCAGTGCCCTCATCCCCTCGTAGTGGGGGCGTGAGAATTAGATGTAGGCATGACTCCACTCTGGAACCATCGGCATGCGGAGAACCAGGGAATCTGGAATCAGACGGGGCTGACTTTAGTTTCTTTCTTGGCCACTTACAAAATGGACCTTAATAATTCAGAACATGTATGAAGTGCTAGCCATAGACCAAATGCTGGGCCCCCTCTCCTATAATTCTCACGACAACAACTATAGAAATGACCCCTGAAAGTATAGTCTTAGGACAGCCCCAGGGGCAGCTCTACCTGGGAGAGAGAAGCATGCCCAAGGCTATACTAATTAGCATTAGGGTGGTGGAGCTGGATGCTTCCAGGCTTGAGCACTTAGCACCCCCGAGCCACCTGGGTTTGCTTGTCTGTGTAATGGAATTGGCAAAGACTACTTCCTCAGGTTGCAGCAGGGATTAAATGAAATCGCTCTTGTTTACAGCCTAACACATTGGTTAGGACCTGGGGGAGAGCTGTCACCATTGTCATTGCTATTATCATAATGATCCTTAAAGGCATCGGGGTAAGGAAGTTTCCGGCATGCTTGGGGACTGCAGGTAGTTTTGGTGTGGGGGTTGTATGAGGGCAGGGTCTGGATCACACTCATCCTGCACTCCACTGAATCCAGAGGTGCCTGGCATGAGGAGTCCAGCTCATAGGTATGTGCCTCAGAGAGGAAAGCCTCCCCTGACTGGACACAGGGGGCTGAGCCTGACCTTGGCCGCTGGCCTGGCTGCTTCAGATCAGGTCGTGTTAGAGTTGATACATTCAAGCCAACAGAAACCTGGAATGATGCCTGGGAAAACCTTCGAAAATTCACCACTACAGTGGCCTGCTCAGTTTCTCTGGGGCATCCACCCTGCCGGGCCCAAGCAGCGGCCTCACATCCTGCGGAGAGCACTGTTCTTGGGAGTCTGGAAGGCCTGCCTGAAATTTCCAGCTGTGCCATCCTGGACCAGTCATTTAACCTCTGACCTCTTCAATTTCCTCATCTGTAAAGTGGGAACACTAGGACCATCTTCTGTTGTCAAGAGGAGTATGCGGGATGATGAATGCTTGGCGCTTTGTAAACTGTAAAGCAAGATGCACCCGTTAGGTCTCAATATTTGAATCCTCTTCTCTCATGGCACTTGCAGTCCACCCATCTTTCCAGCAAAAATAGCTAGCTGTTTCCATCATCTGTGCACAAGCCCCTCAGAAATCTGGCTCCAAAATGTGTTTGCCTGCTGAGCTTTTGCTTTTTTCATGAGAGCGAATGCTATTCTGTATAGAAGGTAGCAGAAGGTAGCAGTCAGGAGCCACGGGGACTCAGTTTCCATCCTGCTGTTTGGAATTCTGCAGTCAAGCCGACTGCACACTGCACCTTGATAACAGCAAACTCTTGGCCTCCGGTGCCTTCCTGCCTTGTGCTCGTTCACCATCGCTGGGAACACAGACGTGTAGTCAGTTGCACCAGCTTTTTTATTATGAACCATTTCATGTGTGGACGTGAGTGTAAAAAACACACCCACACCCACCATGTCATTATTATTTAGCCGTATTTGCTCAGATTTTTTTTTTTTCCCCAGGAAAGTTGAAGCAGGCCCCTGTTCTACTTCTCCACCCCCTTCTCCAGGTGCAAACACTGTCCTAGCTTCGGTCTTTACCTTTCTCACCAAGGGACAGCGCAATGGTTATGAAGATGGAGCCAGAATAAGTGGGTGAAAATATAGTGGTTGTGCCATCTACTAGCTGTGTGGCCTTGGCCAAGCTTCTTCATCTGTAAACTGGGAATATTAATGGTATCCTCCCCATAGTGTTTGAGGAGTAAATGAATTGCTGTTTATAAAATGCCTAGAATAGGGGAGCGGATTTGGCTCAGCTGATAGAGCAACTGCCTACCACATGGGAGGTCCAGGGTTCAAACCCAGGGCCTCCCGACCTGTGTGGAGCTGGCCCATGCACAGTGCTGATGAGCACAAGGAGTGCCATGCTACGCAGGGGTGTCCCCCGCGTAGGGGAGCTCCATGCTCAAGGAGTGCCCTGTAAGGAGAGCCGCCCAGCACAAAAAAAGTGCAGCCTGACCAGAAATGGTGCTGCACACACGGAGAACTGGCACAGCAAGATGATGTAACAAAAAAGAGATGCAGCTTCCCAGTGTGGCTGACAAGAATATAAGCAGACACAGAAGAACACACAGCGAATGGACACAGAGAGCAGAAAACTGGGGGGAGTGGAAGGGGAAAAAAAAGATGACTGGTCACTATTTAAAAAAACAAGAAAACCTAGAATAGTGTTGGCACATTGTCAGGGACCTCAAGTGTTTGTTCAACACGCCTGTCTTAGTTTGCTAAAGAATGCCGGCACAATATGCCGGACGTGGGTTGGCTTTTATAATGGAATTTACTAGGTTAGAAGCTTCCATTGCCAAGGCTGTGAAAACGTCCAAATCAAAGGCATCCTCAGGCTGCTCTCACCACGGTCGGCGGCTGGACCCTGGGCGCGGCTCTGCCCAGGCCCTGCCTTCTTCGCCAGGCGCCTCTCCTCCCAGCGCAGCCGTGGGTGGTCGGGCCCAGGCTCACCTCTCCGTCTCCTCCAGGGCGCCCGCTCGCCCTCCCCGGTGCCTCTTTCTGGAGCTCTGTGCCCCACTTCCGGCGTCCAGCCCCTGGGACCGCTCTCAGCCACTCGGGTCGTCTCTTCTGCTGGTGCTCTGTGTGTTTGCTCTCAGTCCTCCATTTATAGAGGACTCCAGCAAGGGGACCACGACCCACCCCGGGTCACGTCCCCCTGGGGCGCCCCAGTCAGAGGTCCTCAACTGCGTCCAATCTAAAGGGAGTGGATTATCTCCAAGGATGTGATCACTTCTGGAACCCACTAGTTTCCACCCGTCCCGATGCCTGTATCTTTACTGCCTATACGTAGATCGGTAGCTGTAAAATAGATCTGAACTGTGACTAATCTGTTCCGCTCCACTGCTGTGGCATCCCCCCGTGTTTCCCTGGCTCTGCTCCCTCCGTTCACACTGCAAAGGGGAGCTCTCCTGCAGCAGCGGGGAGGCCGCGACCTCATCCCGGCCTCTGTGCATCCATGGGTGCCCTTCCCTGCCTTTAGGAGGCTCCTTCTTCCCCCGCGGGAGCGTTCCCTGCCTCCCCAAGGCTGTTCCCCCCTGCCCCCACCCGGTCAAGGCCGCCTGCCCCCAGCTCTTCCGGAAGCCTTGTCCCCGGGGCTGGCTTTTCGTGTGTTCCTGCCTCTCCCTGGCTCTAGGCTCATTTTCCAGGGGATTGTGTTTCCTGACCTAATAACTTTTTTCCTCAACTCAGCACTTCCTACATTTCAAAGGATTTCCATGGCCATTATCCCCTATGATTTCACTTAATCCCGTGATGCAGATAAAGCAGGATCATGACCTTCCCTGTGCACGTGAGAAAACTGAGTCACAGCAAAGGTGAGAGGCTCGCTGAAGGTCACGGAGCAAGTTAGAGACAGGACAAACGCCCCGTCCCCAGGCTCCTGATCCCACAGTCTCTTTAAGACTTTTTATTATGAAAACAATTGCGTTTAATGCTCATAACAACTTTGGAGTTTCATTATTATCCCCATTGTAGAGAAGAGAAAACGAAATTTTCTCAAAACACGATCCCAGAGCGACTTGCCTCAGACCCCTTGGAGCCCCCGTTCAAAGTACAGCAGCTTCTCCCCTGCTGGGTGGGCTCTGCCCTTGAACTGCCTTCGCTGAGGATCCTCACAGTAGATTGAGGGACAGTAGATTCTATGAGAAGCCCCATCCTTCCCCTGACCCAGTATCCGCTGTGGCAGCCAGCTCCAGGTGCCACCCTGCCTGCCCAAGCCTCTGGCCGGGGCACCCAGAGCTGCCCGCTCGGGTGGGCATGTCCACCGTGACGGCCCGCGTGGAGGTGGCCAGATGCCGCAGAGCCAGCGAGAGGCTGAAGGCTGGCGTGGGGGCAGGAGCACTGGGCTGGCACGCCGACGAGGTGGGCCAAGCTCAGCCCTGACCGAGGGCGCCGGGAGGGACCTGAGGCCAGAGACCCTGGCAATGGGAGCTGGTCCAGGTAGGTCCACGGGAGCATTTTCTTTAGGGACTTGGCTTCTTGGGGCCCAGTGGCTGCTGTCTTGCAGATTGCACTGAGACCGGGTGTAAATCGGTGCCATTTTCTGAGTACTTACTATGTGCCAACCACCTGACTAAGTGCTTACTTACCTTAGCGTTTACCGACGGGCACGATTATTAACCGCGTTTTACAAAGAGATTCTAAATGACTTGCCACCGCCACACAGTGGCAGACGGATGCCTCCACCTGTGCTCTGAACCACAGTTTAATGCAGCCTTCTTCGACAAGTCATTTTTTTAATGTTATTTTTTTGTGTGTACCCAGGATAGTACCTGGAATTCAGTAGGCGCTAGATAAATGAGTTTAATGAAGTGAAACAAATTCTGCAGACCACTGGTGTAAACTGACTCTAGCGTAATCCCTCAGGCTGTATTAAACAAAAAAAAAAAGAAATGCTTGTATTCGTAAAACACGCTCTTACATGGCCATTTGCCTCTTTTTTCTTGATGTCAATTTGGCCAGGAAAAAAATGCACACACACTCCCCCCCATTGGTTAATCTAGGGTTCTAGTGGGAAGCATTCTGATAGTTAGAGTCTGGCTTGATTTGCTTTAATAGTTTAGCATAAACATTTTGGAAACCGATCTTCCCCAACTCTTTAAGTCTCAGGTGACGCACGGTCACCGGAGGGTGCTCTAGCCCCCCTCCTCAGGCTGCAGCGAAGCTTTAATGAGATCATGCCCATCACAGGGAGTTCGCCAAGCAAGGCGGTGATCGTTACCCTAGTTTATTATCATTTGCAGGGGAAGGTGCGTGTGTAAAAATTATTCTACTGTCACACTCACAAAAGGAGAAGCCCCTTGAGGGTCTAAGAAAAATGACCTGTAGTGATAGTTTTGGTTGTCCATACGAGGGCAACTGCAAGGAGGTGGAAGGGAGAGAGAATCCCACAAAGATTAATTCTACGTGTATTTGTGCAATTTACATTTGACTTTGACACGTTTTTCCTAAATGCTGGTATTTTTCATTCCCATTTATGATTGCAAGTTGCTTAAGCTACTATCAAATGACTGTTTATTTCCTGAGAGCTAGCTTTGTTTGGATGATAGAAGTGGAGCCTGTAAATTGGCCAATAAAAAGATCTGGCCATTGTTTGGGGCTCTAGGGTTTTGTTTAATGTTTCTGTGTTTATTTATTTGTTTATTTTTATAGAGCAGCTGTAGGTTTATGGAAAAATCATGCAGAAATTATAAAGTTCTTATATAGCGCCTCACACACAGTTTTCCCTATTATTAACGATTTGCATTAGTGTGGTACTTTTGATACAATTGATACAACTATTATTATAATTGTGCTGTAAACGTTAGCCCACTGTTTACATTAGGGTTCAATCTGTGTTCTCCAGTTCTATGTTTGGTTGGCTGGGTTGTTTTTTTTTCTTTTGATAATATGTACAACCTGAAATTTCCCTTTTTATCCCTTTTCAAATATGTAATTCAGTGGTGCTAATTACATTCATAAATTTGTGCCTCTGTCACCATCATCCATTGCCAAAATTTTTCCATCACCCTAAACAGAAACACCATACCAATTAAACCTTAACTCCCCATTCTCCTCCCCAGCCCAGCCTCCGGTAACCTGTATTCTAGTTTCTGGCATTATGAATTTGCATATTCTGTTACCATATAAGTGAGATCGTGCAATTCTTCCCTTTCGTGTCTGGCCTATTTCACTCGACATGATGTCTTCAAGTTTCATCCATGTATTAGAACTCCATTCTTTTTCAGGGATGAATATTGTATTATGTGGCTATACCATAGTTTGTTTATCCAGTCATTGGTTGGTGGACTCTTGGGTTGCTTTCATCTTTTGGCTATCAGGAATAATGCCACTATCAACACTGAGATACAAACGTGTCCCAGCCCCTGCTTTCACTTCTCTTGGGTATATACCAGCTTCCTCTGGGCATTAGAGGGAAGTCAAGTGGGGCTTGTTGGAGATGAGACAGAGCCCCCCAAAACCTCCCACCTTCCGGCAGTGATTAACCCCAGCAGAGCAGCCTGGAAATCAAGACCCACCCCTCAGAGGGCCGGGGGGCGGGGCAGGATGAAATGCCCCTTCCTACAGAGTCGTGCTTTGTCACATGTGTCCAGACACGCACGCACAAACGTGCGTGGATTCTCCCAGCAGCACCAGCATCCGGGCAAAGCGCTGGAATCTGTTTCCCAGAGGAAGAAACTAAAACTCGGGGAAGTTCTGCCCAAGGTCACCCAGGTGGCTGGGAGCCCAGCACAGACTAGCACCGGGTCCCCCACCCCCATCTCAGGGCAGCCTGAGTGGGGGGCAGTGGTCTCAGCAAGAGGGCTCCAGTCCTTCACCTGTCCCTGCTGCCCAGGTGGGTTACACAGAGCCCCCTAATTCCTTCTCCCCCTTCTAACTGGACACAGGCACACACAACATTGTATTTCTAAAAATGCCAACTAGATTAGATTTTGAGAGGAGGGCTATTTTTTTTTTTAATCCTCTCTACCAGGCCAATGGGAGAGATGAGCCCTCCTGCAATTCTCACGTGTGATTTTGGGGGGTGGGCACAGGATCTTAGCGAGCCCCTTACTGATAGTATGTGAGGCCCCACTGTGCGCGTACTGCGGCAGGGAGCCTGGAGAAGTGCTAACCTAGACTGTGCCTCTTAGATGATGGAACTCCCCGGAGGAGACCCCGAAGTGCAGATGGGGCTGGCGGAGGAGTGGGTGCTGCCTCGGGCGGGAGGGGCCAAGGGCGCGTGAGCGGGATAGCGGGACCCTGCTGGCCTTGCAGGATTAGGTGCAGAAACGAGGCCAGGGCCCAGCATACTTACATCTAAGCCAGGGGTGCTTGACAAGGGTCCATGAGCTTGAATAGAAATGCACAAAACGTTATTCTTGTGGGACGTGTGGGTGCAGGAGTGATGTATTTATGACCTAATACACAGTATAGTGTGGACTCAGTAGGGGGTCTGTGGTTTTCACCTGACTGGCAAAGGGGTCCCTGGAACAAAAAAGGTTAAGAACCCCTGAATTAAGCCATTCTTCCTGCTTTATTTATTTACACGTTGCTTTACGTTTTCTTAAGGAGGTACTGGGGATTGAACCCAGGACTTCATACGTGGGAAGCAGGTGCTCAACCCCTGAGCTACAACCGCTGTTTTACTTAAAAAAAAAAAGAAAGTGAAAATGTGAAGGCACTTTTCAGAGGGCACGCCCTGATCACCGGCCTCTGAGCCCCCTGGGCGCCGGGGGCAGGGCCGCGCCCAGCTCCTCCTGCCTGCTGACTCAGAATCTCTGCTGGTTTTGCAGTTCTCTGGCTCCAGCCCGCCGGGTTTGGTGGAGGGAAACACCAAGACTGGAGGAAGAGCGGGACGGATTCATCTGGCAGAGTGTCGGGGTGGCATGGGGGCTCCCTGGCAGGGGCTCGGCTCCCGGGGGAGCCCGGGCTCTGGCCCAGGCTTCCGGTACCTCGCCAGCCCCGGGGCGCGTGACCCGCAGGAATTCTGCCTCCAAGGGAGGATTCCACGAGTTGGGGTGGTGAGTTATCCCGATACCAGCCGGTGGCAACCTGACTCATGCAAGGGCGTGACTTTACGGTTAAGGGCCCCAGGGGACCCAGATGAGGAACTTCTAGAACAGTTTCATTTTCATTTTTAAACTCACAGCCCGGCTTCAGGTGTGTATCTGTGACCCCCAGCGAGCAGCTCCTTGATCCTTTGCCCACTGGCTGGAGGGCCTTTGAACCACCTTACCCCTCTCCCTGGTCACTTTGTGAAGCCAAGCACTGCTGAGGGTGTCCCGGGTGGGTGGGGGCAGAGCACGCCAGGCCCACAGGCTCTGGGGACACACCACACCCGGCTGGCTCCCCCTCTAGTGCGGCGCGGGGACAGTGCTGTGGACTAGACTCGGTGGGGTGGAAGGTGGAAGGCTGCATAAGAGAGCGCCCCGACACTTTCCTTGTTGTTTGTTTTTTACACTTTCTATTGGTTTCAGTTGACAGTAAGCTTCTTACTGGCCCAAGAGGGTGGGAAACACTTGTCTCTGATTTAACATGAATAAAAGCAAAAGTAGTGATATTTAGCCCTTTCTCCCTCCCTTTGAGCTTCCTCCACTAAAAGCAGCTCTGAGCAATTACGAGCGCTCTGGAGGTGGGGTGAAGGTGCTGCGTCAGGCTTTTTGGCATAGAGAACTAGGAAAGAAAAGGGATTATCATTTATTGAGCCACTAATATACAATAGACCAAGAATAAGTCTTAAATTTTACTTTTCAAGCATTTATCAAAGTGAAGTGTGCATAATTTATAAGGAGGGCCTATTCTAAAATGTTCCAGATGGTCTGTTCTCTGTCCATTTTGCAAGGGCAATGGTAGCCACATTTCATTGACAAGCAAGCTTAAGGTTCAGAGAGGTTAGGTAACTTGCCCATGTTCACACAGCTCTGAGGAAGAGAGTCAGCCGTTGAACACAGGGCCATGTGAATCTAAAGCCCTAACCCATTCTTCCAGAGGCCAAAGAAATGCTTAGTTTAGCTGAGCAACAGTATTACAGGAGAAAACCAAAGGCTATCTCATGTGTTTTGATATCTTGCTTGGCCTTTGGAGGCTTTGGTGTTTGCGGTTCCTGAAAATTCTGTCTCCTTGAAGAAGGAAGGGAGTCACATACAAGAGTGGAAGCAAAAGACAACCCACAGAAAGGGAGAAAATTTGTGCAAACCTGATATATGTCTGATAAGGGACTTGTATGTATCCAAAATATATAAAGAACCCCTATAACTCGGCAACAGATAGACAAACAGTTTGTCTTGGCAAAGGACTTGAATAGACATTTTTCCCAAAAAGATATTCAAATGGCCAACAAGCACTTGCAAATATATTTACCGTCCTTAGTCATCAGGGAAATGCAAATCAAAACCACAAGGAGATACCACTTCCCACCCACCGGGCCGGCTGTCCTCAAGAAGACACGGGCAGCAAGTGCGGCCAAGGGTATGGAGACTTCGGGGCCCTCGCGCCCCGCCGCTGGGAATGGATGACGGCGCAGCGGCTTCGGGAAGCAGTTTGGCAGTTCCTTAAAAATTCCTAAACATAGAAATACTGTGCGACCCAGCAATTCCACTCCAAGCAGCTCCACTCCAAGGGGATTCCAGGAGAAATGAAAACATATGTAAATACAAACTTATACACAAATGCTCACAGCAGCATTATCCACAATAGCCCAATTGCTGGAAATGACCCAAATATCCACCAATGGATGAATGGGTAAACGGAATGTCTACCTCCACACAATGGCACATTATTCCACCACTAAAAGAAAGGAAGTGCAGGTACATGCTCCCGCTCCGATGAAAACGTTATGCTAAGTGTAGGCGGCCAGGCAGAAAGGACCACGGACTGTACCATTCCATTTATATGAAATGTCCAAAATAGGTAAATCTGTAGAGACAGAAGGTCGATGAGGCGCTGCCAGGGGCTCAGGGGGTGGCATGCTGGGCGGAAAATGGGGAGTGTCTGCTAAAGGATACGGGGTCTCTTCCTGGGGCGATGGAAAGGTTCTGAAATTGCCTGTGGGGGTGGCCGCACAGCTCTGTGATAAACCACTGAAACGTGTACTTTCAGTAGGCAAATTGTATGGTCTCTGAAAAAAAGGGTACAGGAAAGTGGGGAGGTTGGTGACGAAGAGTTGAGGCCGAGTTGGAGCTGGGGCTAGAGGGGCTAACCCCAGCCAGGCCTCTGGCCCAGCTCTGCACTGCAGCAGATGGAAGCAAAACCCAAAAAGCTCTTTGTCGAAGTACAGCCCATGGCGGGCTGCAGCGGGTCCTATCCGGTCCACAAGAATGGACCGTGCCCCTTCTTCCCACGTCCGCGTCGTGACATCACGTTGGTGGCCTGTAAGCCAGCTGTGGTAGAAGTATTTCCACCACAGGAATGGGCAAATGCTACCTTTTGAAGACTGGTCATTAGACCTGTACCAGCACGCCATGGAGAGTAAAACAGACAGAAAAGTGCACGACGAATTTCCACAAACGGAACCAAGTGCCCAGCACCCAGAGGGTGAAACAGGACAGTATCTGTACCCCAAAAGGCCCACCCCGGGGTCCCCTTGTAGCCACCATCCTGGCCTGCAACCTCATAGATTGCCTGTTTTTTGTACAGTAACTGGAACCCAAAGTTCCTTCTTTTGAGTCTGGCTTCTTGCGCGCGACGTTAGGCCTGCGAGACCCGCTCTCACCAGCCGCGTGGCTGCAGCGCCTTCACCCCTCGCAGCCAACAGCCCCCCGTTCGTGTATCCGTCCACTGCCTGGGGACGTCCGTGCAGTTGAGACGCTTCACTGCTGTAGCGTCCTGCTGTGGCCACTCTAGTACGTGCCCGTTCCCGCCCAGGGGCCGAGGGGTCACGGCACACACGTATCTGGCTCTAGCAGACTCCTAGCTCGCCTGGAGTTCCCCTTCTCGGCCACCTGCAGCGCTCCGGGAACTTCCCCTCTCCCTGGGCGCCTGCAGCCTGCGAGCAGAGGAGGGAGAAGAGCTGGGCCCGGCGCCTCCCACTGCACGACAGGCCAGCCTGGGCCTCGGCTGCGGGGGGGGGGGGGGGGGACACAAGAGAGTCCAGGGCCTCTGGGACCCAGCGGAAGGCGCGCCTGCGGCCCCGGCTCACAAGCCATGGAGAGGGAGGTCGTCGCCGGTCCCCTGGGGCTGCGTGGGCCCAGGATGCCTGGTGACCAGTTTCAGAACTGGTGAAAGCCGAGCGAGAACGGAGCTTGCACATTCACACAATGTGTTCTTGTGTGTCTTTGTTCTGCAGCTTAATGCGCCACAAAAAGAGGGCCATTGTCAGGGCTGCCCGTCTCCTGGGCGGGAGTCAGCATCACACAGGGCAAGGGGGTGGAGCGGTCGTGGGTCCCAAGCGCCCCAGTTTTCTGACCCTCGGTTGATGAGCAGCGCACGTGACCCCCGCTCTTCCACAGCCGGCTCCGGGCCAGCACGCTTCCTCGTTCAGGGAACACCGAGTGGCCACCACCCGCACGCCAAGCCCCGGGCCGCGCGGGTGCCCCGGATTTTTCGCTGGTCACCAGGGAAGGCTCCAAAGTGCAGGCCAGTCTCGAGGAGGTGGAATCTGTAAAGTGCTTAGCTCTGGAATCTGGAGGCGATTCCGGAGCTAAGCACCTCACCTGCTCCACCTCATTAATTATTTCATTTAATTCTCACAATAATTCCACACTGCTGGGGCTATTCACCCATTTAGGCAGAGGAAGACAGCGAGGCGGGAGCCATTCAGGCCTGGGGCCTGTGCTGGGTTGATCCCAAAGCCCAAGCTCCTGACCCCCCCGACCCTGTCCCTTTGGGGCCGAGTAACCGATGGCCATGGCCAGCCCCACCAGGTCACAAGGCTGCCACCCTTGAGGCTAGGCAGCAGCCATGCCGCAGGTGGCGGGGTGCACACGGGGCTCGGGGAGCCGGCCGAGGCTGTGCCTGGCATGTGCGCATCATGCTCCAGGGAGCTCACAAGCTCCTAGGCCAAGTGACACATCTGAGGAAAGGGGAGCTCAGAGCACCTAAGTGATGTGCCTGAGGTCCTGGGGGCAAGGACCCACCACGCAGCGGCCGCTGGAGCCCTGTGCGGTGAGCGGCAGGGCAGGGCCGGTCTGCCAGGCTCCACCTGTGTCCTCTCCACTCCCCTCCACGCAGCAGGAAGAGCGAGTGCGCGGATGAGGAGCGCCTCCAGGTAGAAGGCTGCAGCATGGAGGTTGAGGACTCGGGGCGAGCTCCCTTTGGTTTCATTTATTTAATCTCCCCCCCACTCCACCCCGTCGTTTTGTGCTCGCTGTCCACTCTCTGTGTTCTTCTGTGTCTGCTTGTCTTCTCTCTAGGCAGCACCGGGAACTGATCCTGGGACCTTTTGGAGTGGGAGAGAGGTGCTCAATCTCTTGTGTCACCTCAGCTCCCTGGTCTGCTGCTTCTCCTTCTGTCTCTCCTCTGTGTCTCTTTTGGTTGCCTCATCTTGCTGTGCCAGCTCTCTGCATGGGCTGGTACTCCTGCCCCGGCCGGCACGCCACGTGGGCCGGCTCTCCACTCAGGCCAGCTCACAGCAGGGAGCAGCTTGCCTTCACCAGGAGGCCCTGGGAATCGAACCCCGGACCTCCCATATGGTCGGCGGGAGCCCAATAGCTTGAGCCACATCCACTTCCCTTCCCTTTGGTTTCAATTCCCAATTTTCAGGGGCCGAGCCAGTGTCCAGCAGTGTACCGGCATCCCCCGGGGACCTGGTCAATACAGATCCCTCCCCCAGACCGACTGATGGAGACTCTCCAGGGTGAGGGCCTAGGAGTTTGATTTTAATACTGGGCACCACAGCTGGCATGGCCAAAACGTGTTTTCATCAGATCAGTGTGCAGACTGCACTTTTACTGGCTCTTGTCCTGAAATCTGTTTGGAACCAAAAAGTGAAGTTTTAAATTCTGTCCACAGAAGCGTGGAGCACCAAGGCTCCTTTCCTGACGGTTTTGCAGAAGGTCAAAGTTTTGGTCTTCTGAGCGTCTCACCAGGGTTTGCTCTGTGGTAAGAATTTTGCAAAGCAGCTGTGTTTATCTGAGCTTTAATTCCTGTTTTTAGGAGCCTAAGTGTTTCAACCTTTGCATACAGGGCTGCTGTGCTCACAGATCATCCTCCCTCCACCCTACCCCCTGCAAAGCTTTCTTCTTGGTCGGTCACATCTACAGGTACCAGGACACCCTCTGCCAGCTCAACGTCCGGTTCCCCGGCTGCAGAGCAGCTCTCCAAGAAATACTCTTCATAGGACCCTTTTGGCAAACACCAGTGACTTCTTTGAATTGGAAACCTCATTTTATTTCAGTTCAGACTTCCCTGGCTGGCTGACCTGCCGGTGGAGAGCTGGGGAGGGGCAGCTCTGACCCAGCTTTCCTTCAGCAGGGCACCCAGGGACACAGTAGCAAAGAGGCAACCCGGGTCACCGTCAGGAGCAGCAGCCAACCTTAGGCAAGTGATTTGTTTTCTGGCAAGTTAGGGCTTAGGCTCTCTGTGCATCCGTCTTCTCTGTGTCAAGCAGGGAAAATGGTAGCTCCCTTCATTGTGGTGCTGAGGTAGACACAATAATCCTGATAGAGCACTTGGCACGGGCCCAGCTCACATCAGCCTTCAGGGAGGGTGAGCAGTATTAGAATCTGTCTTCACATGAAACTGCGCCTGGGGGCTGTCCCCGTTAGCGTGGTACACAGATGACTTTGTGAGTGGGCCCTGTCATCTGCAATGTTGAAGGGTAAGGTAACATGATTTAGTTGACTTCACCCTCATCCCTACTGGGTCTAAGTACTCACTTCCCTCCTTTCACAGTCGAAATTCCAGGATACACTGTTATAACCCTGCCACTGTAGACACCATCACCTCCCCTGCCCTCTCCCCCATGAAGGCACACACCGGGGCAAAGCCACAAGTTTGGCCACACTGACTACCCTCCAGATGTGAGTGTCCCTGAGCAGCCAGCTGATGGAGCCCTCTTTCCATGTAGAACCCACACCTCCGGCGGCCAAAAGCACTGCCCGCAACCCTTCCACATCCCCCTGCTCTCTCATTCAGTGACTTTACATCCTTTTCTTTTCATCTTCTCACGTGGTGGCCGGCCTTGTTCCTTACTGCATGGACAAGACAGAGAAGGAAAGAGAACATCCTCATCTTCCCAGCGCTACATTCCCAACTGTCCCTGAGTCCTGCAGGGCTTTTCCTTTTCCAGTCACTGCAGCAAGCAGTCCATGCACGTCTAGGCCAACCGTTCCTCAGGTGTACCGAGTCCTATCCCCTCCCCCACTTCGCTCTGGAATTCTTCTTTCTCCTGCATCATTCCCAACAGGCAGCTAGCCTCTTTTGTGGCCTTCATTCCTCTCCAGCTACTGCTGTTCTTCCTTTATAGCTAAACTCCCTCTAAAAGCTGGTTATCTTCCAGCTCTCCTTCCTCGGAATTCTCTTGATGGCATGCCAGACCAATTTTCTTTGCCCACTATCCCACTGCAACCACGCTTGCCAAGACCACCAACTTCTCAACTTCTTACTCAACTGCTCAACAGCTTTTGCCAGAGTTGCCCACGCTCTCCTGGAAATACTTGCTTCTAGATAACCAAAGGTTTCCTTTCCTGTCCCCAGTCTCATTTGCTGGGTACTCTCCCCTCCCGACACCCAAACGTCTCCCCCAGGTTCTCCGTGTGGATCTCTTCTCCCTCCACACTCCCTGCTGAGAGGCTCTCCGCCAGGGCCACGTCACAGCCTTAGAGGTCACAGGCCAATTCTTAACTCCCCAACTCCAAGCTAGTTACCTGTGGAGTGGAAATTTGCACTCTCTTGTCTAATAGGCATTTTTTGAAAAAAGATTTTTAAAATTTATTCTTCGCCCTCCCTCCATTGTCTGCTCTCTGTGTCCATTCCCTGTGTTCTTCTCTGTCTGCTTGTATTCTCATTAGGCGGCTCCGGGCACCAATCCTGGGACCTTCATAAGCGGGAGAGAGGCGATCACTTTCTTGCGCCACCTCAGCTCCCTGGTCTGCTGCGTCTCTTTTTGTCACATCATCTTGCTTAGCCAGCTCGCCACGTGGGCCAGCTCGGCATCGAACCCTGGACCTCCTATATGGTGAACTGGAGCCCAACTGCTTGAGCCACATCTGCTTCCCATCATAGGCATTTTAAAGGTAATACATTTAAAACGGAAATCTGCCCCACCGCCAATCTCCTCTCGTGTGTCACCCGCCACAGGAAATGGCGACTTTCCCTTTCAGGCCTGAATCCTTAGATTCACGCCCGACTCCTCTCGTTTGATCACGTGCCACATCCAGTGTGTTAGCAAATCTGAATATCCACCCGCAGCCTGACCAGTCCTCACTGCTCTGCCCCGACCGCGCGAGTCCAGCCTTGGCGTCCCGTGCCCGGATAACCGCAGCAACCTCCCGGGCAGTCTCCTTTCTGCTCTTGCCCCGCTACACGCACCCGTCTCGACATGACCACCACAACTTCCAAGTAAGAAGCACCGTGACGGCATCAGTCCCTGGCTCGGAGCCCTCCGGCGGCTGCTGGAAGCCCTGGCATGGCTTCGGCTGCCGTGCCTCCACCTCCACCCTTGCTCACTCCATTAGCGAGTGCCTTCTCTTTTCCTCCTGCCTGGCCCGCTTAGCCCCTCACTCAAGCGTCGGTTGAGTCTCTGCCCGATCCTGGCTGATTCCTCCAATCACTTCCTTGCCTCTGACATTGCAGGCTTGTCAGTCTTGTTATAGGTAAGGACCTAGAATGGAACCTGGCACCTGACAGTTGTTCAAGAGATACGTGTTCAAAGAACAAATGAAGGAGACGAGGCGGCTTCCAGTGAGATGGGCCAACGCAGCAGGACTGAGGGTGGCAGCAGACCCCGCAGGGGCGGCAGTGTCCTGTGGGAGGGGCTGGCGTCTGAGCCAGCCCTGCCTCTTCTCAGGGAATGTACGCCAAGCAGCGAAAAGGACGCTGGGCGTGCTGGAAGCAGTCCCTCTCACAAGCAGCCCTGGTCATTTTTCAATGTATTACAGATGGAACCCAGTTTGCTGGCTGGTTGGAGTGGCATTTGCTGTGTGACTAGCAGATGAAAAGCCGATGACCCACACGCAGTCAGCTTGAGCTGGTTTCAGGCCTGCCCTGGAGGTGGAGGGGCCCTGGGTGCTGCTTTTCTTTGCCTGGCTAAGTAGGGGAAGGACATGATTAGGTTTCCATTTTAGGTCATCGTGAATGACAGCGCCAAATGGGTGGGGAGCGGGGTATATGGGGACCTCTTATGTTTTTTGTTTTTTTAATGTAACATTCTTTGTTATCTATTAACTTTAATAAAAAAAGTGTTAAAAAAAAAAGGGCAGCTACAGGCCTGAAATAAGAACAAGGCCTAGAGCAGCACTGTGCCTGGGAATCTCCTCCTGACAGCCTTCATGTTACTCAAATGTGGCCAGTCTCGAAGCCTAACTCAGCATCTAAATGCAATGCCTTCCCCCCAGCGTGGGACATGACACCCGGGGATGAGCCTCCCTGGCACCGAGGGATCACTATCAACTAACAACTGATAATGCAACTGGAAAATGACCTTGAATTGAAGGTTCGATGCGAATCAGTAGAATATCCCTGTCTACGTAGAATAATATGACTTTAAAATGCTGTTTGACCTACTGTAAGGGGGAAATAGAAAGGAGAAATGAGTTTATATGGCTATGAGTCTCTAAAAAAAAAAAAGAGTCTGGAGGCTGTCAGAGGATTTCCCTTATGCACAACTGAGCAGAGTCTAAGAGACAGATAAAGTAGATACAATCCCCAGGTATTGGTTCCTTTGAGGGCTAAAGGGACCCACGGGTTCTACGGTCATGGCAGATAGGGTTCACTGCCATGTCAGATGGCCCTTCTATGGAGCTGGTGTTTCTGAGTGATAAAACTGGACCCAGAGGGGATCTCTTTTCATAAGACTATCATGCTACTTTACTGGAATTGTAGTTGGTATTGGGGTTTAAGATATATTTAGGGGATTGAATCTTTTTACTGACAATATGATAGCCAGGCCCTGAGCCTCAACAGACTCTAGCTCCTACAATCTGAATTATTGGACTCACCTCACTCAGCTAAGATGGAGCTGAAGAAGGGCAACCACCACACCATGGAGCCTAGAGGGCCTACAACTGAAAGCAGGAGGATTGCATCCAGTAACCATGTGGAATCTGAGCCTCCTCTTGACATAGAGGTGCAAAGGACACAACCAATCCAAGGACCTCAGAGAAAAGGTGGCAATGGAGTGGGAAAAGTGGACATGGTGGCTGTTGGGTATGGGGAATGGCAGGAAGAGATGAGATGTGGAGGTGCCTTTGGGACTTGGAGTTGCCCTGGATGGTGCTTCAGGGGCAATCACCGGACATTGTAAATCCTCCCAGGGCCCACTGGATGGAATGGGGGAGAGTGTGGGCCATGATGTGGACCAATGACCATGAGGTGCAGAGATAACCCAGAGATGTACTTACCAAATGCAATAGATGTGTCATGATGATGGGAGTGAGTGTTGCTGGGGGGGGGGAGGGGTGCGGTGGGGGTGGTGGGGTCAAATGGGACCTCATATTTTTTAATGTAATATTTTTACAAAATCAATAAAAAAAATCAAAAAAAAAAAAAAAAAAAAGGGCAGGTAGAGCTTTAGGAAGCCGCTGCGACATCACAGGTGGGAGATAAAGGCCTGACTCAGAGCAAAGGGAGGCAGGGTGGAAAGCGTGGATTGCAGAAATAATTGGGAGATACAATTCTAAGAAGATTCAGTTGTTGACTGGATACAGCGATGAGGGAGAGAAGGGAAAACCACGGTTC
This sequence comes from Dasypus novemcinctus, assembly GCF_030445035.2. Lineage (NCBI taxonomy): Eukaryota > Metazoa > Chordata > Mammalia > Cingulata > Dasypodidae > Dasypus > Dasypus novemcinctus. The sequence goes on from NC_080686.1 coordinate 93,420,254, forward strand.
TGGCTTGGTCCTGGGAGGATGGTGGCGTCTTTTTTTTAAAGATTTATTCTTTTACTTCTCCTTCCACCCCTTTGCTGGCTTGCGCTCACCGTCTGCTCTCTGGGTCTAGTCAGGTGCTTGTCTTCTTTTTAGGAGGCAGTGGGAACCAAACCTGGGACCTTCCACGTGGGAGGGAGGTGTCCAATGGCTTGAGCCACCTCTGCTACCTTGTTGTGTCTTGATGTGTTGTCTCATTGCGTCTCTTCATTGTGTCGTCTTGTTGCATCAGCTCACTGTGCCAGCTATCTTCTCTAGGACGTACTGGGAACTGAACCTGGGACCTCCTGTGTGATAGGTGGGTGTCACACTGCTTAAGCAACATCTGCTTCCTGATGGCGGCATCTTTAACTGGACAGGCTGGGGTGTGTGCTAGGATGACTACGTGCTGCCAAGAATAGCGCAAGCGGCTGGGGCTGGGGCTGGGCATGGGTGGCAGGGAGGTAGGGCCCCCCGCTGTGGAGAAGGGGTAGCATCTGGAAAGGGACACAGACAGGGAGAAGAGAAGCCCAGTGGGCCAAAGATGAGAACATCTTGTTTGGGTCTAGGCTAAAGACTGACCTGCAACCTGAGGGGTCCTGGACGGCCCAGGCTCCTTAGGGGGTGACCGAGGCCCGCCCTCCCCGCTCCTGCCCTTAGAGGGGAGAGAGGCCTGGAGGGCAGGGCGGATACCAGAGGGGCTGCTTTCTGCAGGTTTATCTGTTCAGGGGAGTACTTTTTTTTTTTTTTTAAAGATTTATTTATTTAATTCCCCCCCCTCCCTTGGTTGTCTGTTCTTGGTGTCTATTTGCTGCGTCTTGTTTCTTTGTCCGCTTCTGTTGTCGTCAGCGGCACGGGAAGTGTGGGCAGCGCCATTCCTGGGCAGGCTGCTCTTTCTTTTCACGCTGGGCGGCTTTCCTCACGGGCGCACTCCTTGCGCGTGGGGCTCCCCTACGCGGGGGACACCCCTGCATGGCAGGGCACTCCTTGCGCGCATCAGCGCTGCGCATGGCCAGCTCCACACGGGTCAAGGAGGCCCGGGGTTTGAACCGCGGACCTCCCATGTGGTAGACGGACGCCCTAACCACTGGGCCAAAGACCGTTTCCCTAGGGGAGTACTTTTAAAACATTATATAACCAAAGTGAACTTGTGAAATAACATTTTGTAACTAGATGGGAAACCTGCTGCCTCTTGGCCTGAATTATGCAGATAACTAATACTAGCTTTTTCCAGACCTATTCTGATAGGAAGCCACTGACTTACATGCCAAACTCCATTTCCCTGGCATCATGGCACCTTACAGTTGATCGCGTTTCGGTGAGTGACCAGGTATTAAAATCTACCAACTCTTATGAAAGATAGCAAGAAACGCCCAGGCAAACACACTGGAAGCTGCGCCGCCACAGTCCTGGGTGGGTTTCGGCCACCACCTCTCCGGCTGGAGGCTCCTCCACGGACGAGTGGGGCGCGAATCATGCGGGCGGCCTTCCGGGCCGGAACCACGCATCTGGACTCCTTCCTCAGCCGCCACGAACCCGACACCTCCCCCAAGTGAGCTAGCCTTGCTGGGACGCCTCTCAAGTCCTGGAAAGCCGGGGGGCCCCCACTCGCGGGCGGGCGGCGGGGGGCCCAGGCGCTCATGCAGGCCTGCGTCTGGCCCTGGAGGGGCCCCGACCGGCTTCGCAGAGCCTTGCGTGTGAACAGAAGGGGAAAGGGGTGCAGGAGTGGGAACGGGGGCCCCAGCGTGCCCAGGCCTGCGTTCTGTAACCGAGGAGAGCTGCACACGGTCACTGCCGTCAAGCAGGCTCCACACAGGCCCGGACCTGGTTTGGCCGCTCCCCTGAAGCACAGCCACACAGAGCCTTGATGTTCTCAGTCAGAATGACAGTGGTCAACTCATAAAACGGCCCGATTTCAGATGTTTGGGATCAACTGAGAATATGTTTATTTAAAAGTAATTTTAAATATTAAAAAAAGTAGAAATTAACACATACAGTACTGAAAAACTGTCACATTAAACACATGTGAAAGGACAAGTGTACTGATGTTTGCTCTTAACATTCAGATGAGAATTTGGAATTTAACTAGTCGCACTATGGGATTCCTATACATGTTGAAGTTCTAGGCAATAAAAAAATAAATAGCAATTGCTGTTCAACAGTAAAATAAGACACATACTATTTGCAGAATATAACTTTCCCCTTTGGGGGTGGAGGGTAAAGAAGTAATTAGCTATTTTTTTTTCATAAGGTTCCATACCTTCAAAATACTCTATCATGTACAAAATCGCACATAGTGGTTCACTGAGTTTAGGAGCAATATCAGATTTAAACTCAACCAAGCTCAGGTATTGCTACTCAGTTTTCCTATGTCCCACAGTAAACTGGTTACAGAGAACTCAAATTCCTGATGGAGAACAAAAACAAACCAGAGAAAACAAATCGAGTATTTAAAAAATAAGTTTGTGTGAAGTTGCTAAAAACAGGAAAAAGAATGTACTTTTTCACAACTAGTTGTTAAGAATTGGTTCAAACCAGTTTATTTTGAGACCAGTTGAAGACACTCTAGGTCACAAAAATGAAGAGTTCTTTAATGCAACTAGGAAGGTGTAAACGCATCAGCTGGGTCTCCTATGCAGTGACCCTGACTTCCTGTCCTGATGCTGCCCACAACGCCAGCATGCAACTGGCGCGTGGAGCGCACATCTTGGTGTGGGAATTCACATTTGCCATGACAGTGAAGCAGCAACTGCTTAGAATCCCTTTCCAATAACAGCTGACAAAATATGGTGCACATTTGACATGCAAGGTCTATGCATTCTGTGGCTATTCAAAGTTTTCATAATAACCACTCAGGCAGAACTAAATATTCATGGAGCACTGTGACTCTATTAAAGACAGCTTTTCCTAAAGGTCTGGTTGGGAGTTGTGCTTCTGTGAAACGAACACATCTCACTTGTTGCCAAGATTATCTGCTTAAAAATATTCGTTTTCTGTGCTGTTGCCAAAATAGCAGTTTTAGCAAATTTAATGCCAGAAGGACTCATGAGCCTGGGAATCAGAGAACAGTCCCACTGCCTGTGGAGTGCAATGATTGTATTCATTCCCCAAATTCAGACCGATCTAAGGAGACGGAGACACTCACAATGTTCATGATGATCTGACAGACACGGCTGGAGGGAAAAGAAAATCGAGAGGGAGAGACTCACTGGAAGAAGTGTTTCTCACAGTGCAATTCATAGCAGCGTTCGAAAACTTGGTTATGAATTGACTTGAAGGTGACACGTTGATGGGAAAATTTATAATTGTGATGTAATAAAGATCATGGTGGTGGAAAGAAAAGGTTGGTTTCAGCACCTGGGTTCTGTGGTGGGGAAACTGTGTAAAGTGTTGACTCCTAAATTCTTTATCTTCTTGAACGATCATTTAAAAGTTTAAATTTATCCAAGAACAAAACTAGGAAAATAATTTAAAATTGACTCATTATATGCTTCAACACATTTGAAGAATGCTTATTCATAATATGATATATAAATTCATACTCTTGAGAAAGCCAAATGACTGACTAGAAACAAATACTGTTGCAACCTTATAATTTTGCTTTAATGTCAATCAAGTTTAAAAAATGTACAGTTCAACTCATTCATACTATTCCTTTATAAAAGGCAGATTTCAGGTAAGCTTCTAAATGCATGCATAATGTAGAGGCTAATATTTTCTGGCAGTCCTCGGTTCCCGAAAGTTGAACTTCATCAGGCATGTTTTAAACTTTTGTCAAAATAGTTATGAAGGATATGTTATCTTTGCATAATGAGGTAATATCTCAAGGGTGGGCGGGCACTCATCATTGTAAGACAGTATAAACCCACTTTTGAAACTTGCATGAGGTGGTGTGCATTGTAAAATGCCACCAGAAGTTTTGGGTCAGTGACTATTTTGTTGGAGGAGTAACACTTACATTTAACTGAGCACTTTTCTGTAATAAATACCAAAGTAGGTTATTGTAGCTGTAAACTGTGTACACAGATAACTACGGGCTGGTCTGTCATGGAGCTAGAAGTTTCACCTGGAAAACAGAACCCACCTCTTTGCTAATGTTGCATTTTCAGTAACACAATTGAAAACACTGTATTGTTAGGAACAGAGAGTCAATTCTATGCCTTTCCGCGGTGCTGGAGACCACTTTTCTGTTTGCAAGTCGGCAGTTCATCTACTCCTGTTTTTTGTTTGTTTGTCTGAAAACAGCATAGAGATGGAAGTGCTAGATGCCAAGGATGGCTTTGGCAAACCAGTAAGGCGCGCCGGGTTCCAAGGCTACCGTAACACTGGTGAAGGCAGAATACCACGCGATATTTACAATACACAGTACATTCACCTCCTGAGGTGGCCCTTCTGTGAGTTTCTTAGTCTGTAACAGCAGCTATATACACATTGTGCACAGGATTATGTGGGGGCAGCGGTCTTGCAGGAAGGATGTGGACAGCCGTAAGGTTCTGCTTTTTGCTAGTCAGACAGGATGTGAACGAAGGACACAGGAAAGACCCCCTTTCTCTCCGGCTGTCCTTCGATGTGCCCAATCTGTAGGGAGAAGAGAGCTGTCAGGTGGAGGCAGCAGGCACCCCGTGACGGGCCCCATGGGAGACAGCACTGGCCTCGGACGCTCCACGGGCCCGGTGGGAGAGAGCACTGGCCTCGGACGCTCCATAGACCCTGGAAGAATGCCAGGCTTACCCTCGCTACCCGAGGAACCTGACAGCTGTCCATAACTAACTCCATAACAACACAACAACGACTCACTGTACTTATAAACTTGGCTCTTTAAGTCATGGTTTCCTAGAAAAATTTTCTGGCTTCCTCAATTACAGCGATATTCTTGCATTCAAGAGAATCATAGAAAAAAATAACAAGATACACATGTGCTTCAAATGACAAATATATAGAGAGGAGGGTGGTGTTGAGAGTGGATAGAATTCGCCAGCCAGGTCAGATCTCCTTTCCTGTCCATTAAGTACCTACAGGGCAGGAGTGTGGGCAGAACAAGAGCTGAGTGTCTAGGCCACGGGCGGTTTCTTTATTTACCATGTCTGTGACTTTTGGGGGGTCACCTGGGCTGCTACATATCAGTTTTCCCATCTGGAAAGTAGAGATAATGGTAGGCCCCGACCTCCTCACCTCACCAGATCGTGCCTATGAGAAGGCTCCATAAACTATGATACAAGTAGGAATACAGGTGGCGGCACCTAGAATTCCCCCTAAGAATGATGCTAGACACACTGATGAAAAGTTTCTACTTCTTTTCTTGGGAGCCTCTGCTGTAGTCATTGGTTTCTTAGCAAAGAACACGGCCAGTACTTGATCTTAGTGATATTAACATATTACAAAGTGATTTTTCAGACATCCTTGTGAGGTAGGATTAATCACGTCTACTTTCCGGATAAGGAAACTGAGGCTTGCAGGAGAACTGGGCTTTATCCAAGGCCACAGAGTAGTAAGTGACTCAGGCTCCAGGCCGGAAGCAGGCCCAACCCTGGTACCAGAGAGGCTGGAAGCACCTCCTGTCCACCCCCCAGCTCAAGCCTCCCTGAGAGAGAAGAAAGCGGTCCTATCACCGTAGATTAGGCTCTCTCCACTTCGCGGCACTGGCATCCAGGGCTGGGTCATCCTCTGCTGGGAAGGCTGACCTGTGCACAGCATCCCTGACCCATTGGTGCCCAAAGTGCCCACCCTTCCCAGTCCTGACCATCAAAATATCTCCAGATATTGTCAAATGTCCCCTGGGGGGCGTCGGGGGGAAGTGCCCCTGGCCCAGAACCACTGCCTGCAGTCAAGGCAAAGTCCCTGAGGCTGTGATCAAGAATTCAAAGCCATTGTCTAGGCCCGAAGGAAGAAATGCCATATATATATGTCTGTGTGGGTGAGTAGGAACGTAGTGTGTGCATGTGTGTTTGTTTCTGAGCATAAGCAGGGTCTGCTAGTCCAAATCTGAACCACAGGTCCTGTTCCTGGCAGGGGGATGCTCAGGGTGCCACAGAGGTGGACCTTCCTTCCTGATGCTGGGAAATGATCAACTAGGAAAAGCATCAGAGCTCGCCGACAGCTGCACCTGTGGCCTGGCAGTTCCGACTGGGAGATTTGCTCCCAAGGAAGTCAGAACAGCCCCGTATCTGTGCTATTCTTGCAGGCTGCATAAAACTTGACTCTTTACAAAGACTTTATTTCTCCCAACAGCCTCTGTGAAAAGGATGAGGCCTTTCTTTTCTGACACTGGAGTAGCAGGTTTTAATGCAAAGGGGTTTCATAAATACATATATATATATACACACACATGTTCTCATTTAATCTCCTAAAGCCATGTGAGGAAGGTATCACAGGCTCATTTCATAAAAAGATAGCTGCAGAATGCACTCAGGATTGTGCCTAAGGACTGCATGTTGGTAAAGAGTGCCATGAAATGGACTCAGGCCTCTGACCCCTGACCCCTGACCTGGGCACAGAGGAATGAAGGGCAAATGCGCAGGTGCTGGGGTCTAAGTCGATGTGGAAGCCTGACTTGGCTGCTCACGAGCACTAGGGTCCCAGGCCATGTTCTTAACTTTAAAAGTTGAGTTTTAGTTTTGCATCTGAAAAACTAGAAAATACCTACACCCCAAAAGGCCGTTTGGGTGATAACATGGGCACAGCTAGTCAAATGCTAATTCCCTTGACCCAACTTCAAAAAGGCACCACAGCTGTTTTCTGAGCAAGTGACAGCAGGGATAGAAGACACCAAGGAAAAGTGACGCAGTGGCAGGCCCCTATGCGAGGAGCGCGCTGCCACCGGTGCTGACCCAGCGATACTCATACGCACCCACCACTCTTGGTCCTCTTCCCCCGTGACCACGATCACTTCCCCCTCGATGAACGTGAGCTCGTCGTCGTTGTCTGCCTGGCAGTCGTAAATGGTCTTCACTCGTCTCACTTTACTTTTCCCCTTAAATAAAGAAGTTGGGTTTTAGCTGAAAGAACAGACTGAAGCGAGAAAAGAAGGGAGCATTCTATTTATAAGCTAGGTGGCTGTGGGCAAGTGCCTGCACCCTGCTGATGGGCTCCCACTGTGCAGGGTTTTGGAGAAGCATGCCTGCCAGGTGCCCGGTGCACTGTGTGTTCTCAAGACATGGCAGGCCCTTTCCCCTCCCTTAAGGCGGGGGAGTGCCCTGTGTTCACAAGCTGGCATCACCGAATTTTCAGCAGAAAACAAATAATATGGGTAGTGATCAAATTTCGGCTCCACCAAAAAAACTTGGAGCACTCTGCCCTTCCCCATCCACACCAGCTTGCAGAAATGATAGCAGAGCCTAAAAATGTTTTGGGGAAACATGATGTAAAGCAAAATGTGCAGCTTCTGCATATTCGATGTGCAGCATAAACACATTTCTCAGTCCCCTCATGCAAAATACCAAGTCAGAACATGCTGGTTAAACACAACACGATCAGCCCAGGGTTGGGCGGCTTCATGGGATGCTACGCAGTTCTGAAAAAAGTTTCCATTTTTGCCCAGTTTTGACTTGGGCTTTTATTCAGTGGACTTTCTGTTCTTTGCAGGCAGGGAGCTGGAAATAGAGGAATCACCTTATAAAGGATGTTTTAGCCCCCGGCTAATTAAATAATTAGTAACAAAAAAAGCAAGCTATCGCTAAAAGTTTTTGGTCAAGTGCTGTTTCCTCTCTGTCCCCTGGTTTCTCCTGAATCACCCCGATGCCTCCAGCCTCCTAGTGGGAGGCGGTGGCCACGGGTCTGGGAAGTCCAGCCGGCTGTGGCAGAGGTAGACTTTCATTCGCTGAGCTTTGACTCTGACCAATCAAGAAGATCTAGGACGTGGTATAATTTGTAACAGGAGGATTAAATGAAATAATGCAGCAGCTGGAAGGCTTGCGGCATGAGCTGCGGAGGCTGGCAAGGCCACCAGTGGTGCCTGGGAGTTGTGGGAGATGAACAGCATCGACTGTACCGGGCGTGGCCGTCTCAAATCCACAGGAGTGCTCCTCACGGGGTTTATTTCCTTACCTTTCCTTTAGTATCGATGTGGCACGACACACTTTTATTGCAGCCCTGTTCTCTGATAAAGTGGAGTGGAGGGGAGCCTGTCAAGTCCAATGGGAGCCTTTGGCTTCCCGCCATTAACTGCTCCTCAACCCGGGGAGGGGGCGGTGCTGCAGTGTGCAGCATAAACAGAAAACATCTTCCTGGAGCATCGCTTTTCCACAAAGATTTTGAGGACAAAGTATCATTTTTACATCAAAATAAAACTGACATATTATAAGTAGAAATCATTTTGTGAAAATGATAGAATGTGAGACTTCAGTGTAATTTTACATTTGTGGAAGTGTCTCTGGGCTGTGCCTCCAATTCCTCTGGGAAGATGCAATGAGCAGCACTGACTTAGGGGATACTCTGAAACCCAACAGGAACACTGCATTCTTGTGACCTGACAGGGAAAGGCTCATCCTTGAGGTTCCTAGATAACAGCTGCCACCCGGTGCGTGTTTACGAAGGGACAGTTATGTGCTGTTCATTTGTCATTGCACTTAATCACCCACTGGTCAGTGATTTTCTTAGCCCCTTGTGGAATATGAAGGCAGGCTCGGAGGACGTAACGTGCCACGGTCACACAGTTCTAGGGGACGCTGAGGCCAGCTCTTGCAGCCTGTGTGGAGCCCAAAGCCTGTGCTCTTAATCACTGGCTCCACTCCACTAGAATGCGTTATTCAGAGTGTGGAAGTATAGCCAGTGAGGCGAGAAAGCGCCTGCTTTTTCTTGCATAAGTTAGAGCACATACCCTCCTGCCAACTTTACAAGTCTGGCTAAGGGCAGTGGATGTAGCTCAAGTGGTTGAGCACCTACTTCCCATGTAAAAGGTCCTGGGTTCGATTTCTGGTACCTCCTAAAAATAAACAAACTCACTCTCATTGAGGAGCAAATGTAGCTCAGTGGCTGAGTGCCTGCTTCTCATGTACACGGTCCCGGGTTAAATCCCCAGTACCTCCTTAAAAAAAAAAAAGAGGGCTCACAAGGGCCTGAAAATTGGTGCCTACCCACCGTATTGATTTTTCTGGGCAGTGGTACAGGCGTCTCTGGCAGAGTGGGCGTGAGGTCACTGGAGTCTTCTGAAGATTGCTTTTGGGAGGCGTCTCTAGAATGCACATTTGGGGAGAGGTCCACAGGGTGTGACTTCTGAGTGAGCTCTGGGGGCTGCTGAGCCTTGGGCGAGACATCTCCGGGCTGGGATTTTGACAGCAGGTCTCCAAGCTGTGGTTTAGGGGGCAGGTCCTTCGCCTGCGGCTTGGGGGGCAAGTCTGAGAGCTGTGGTTTGGGGGGCAGGTCACCCAACTGTGGCTTGGGGGGCAGTTCTCCGGGCTTAGGTGGTAAATCTCCAATTTGGGGCTTGGGGGCCAGTTCTGTGGGCTTCGGGGGCAGGTCTCCAGGTGGTGGTTTTTGTGGAAATTCTGCCAACTGTGATGATTTCTGAAAGATTTCGGGTGGGATGTTGGCTTTGTCTAAGGAGAGATGATGGCTGATTTCTGTCTTCCTTAGTGCCACTGAGGGAAGCAATCACAAAGAAGGAATCAATGGAAAAGAAGACAACATAGGGAAGAGCTGCTTTCCTCCCGTCAGAGCCATCTGAAAGCAGCACAACCAGCCTTGCAGAGAAGTGACGGACAGTGAGCACCTCAAGTAGAACTAAGGGGCCATGCCTAGCCTCCCTGTTTTTTTTTTTTAAAAGGTTTTATTTTTACTTATTTCTCCCCCTGCCCCTCATTGTACGCTTCCTGTTTGCTCTCTGAGTCTTTTCGTTGTGTGTTTATCTTTTTTTTAGGAGGCACCGGAACCAAACCGGAACCAAACCCGGGACCTCCCAGGTGGGAGGGAGGCACCCAATGGCTTGAGCCACCTCTGCTCCCTTGTCTGCTTAAAGGTAAAAAGCTTGAAGCCTGGGCAGGCATTTGCATTAAAATCCATCAGATTTTACGCCTCAGTGATAAAAAAAACAGGATGTCCAAACTAAACCAGAATGAAAGAACAAACTATAAACACAAGGCAGATAACAGGAAATTGGAAAGTACAGTTAAAAGGAACTTTTTAATACAAGTTTACCACCAAATTACAGCCATTTGGCATATTTCCTTCTTGACTTTTCTATAAACTTTTATCCTATTTTAACAAGAGTACTTGCTATGCTATGAAAATATCTCGCTAGTAGTACAGACTTTTTAATGTTGCCTTCAAGTGCCATACCATAGGTCTATCACAATGTATTCATTCTCCCATTTTGTACGAATCATGCAATATATAAAACAAAAGTAAAAATGTCTCTGCTCTCATCATCTCTTTCCTCTCCTGACCTTTGGGATGAGCTGTGAACGTTCGGTAGTTGAGGGAGATGCAGGGTGGAGGTCGGAGGGAGAGGGGTCAGGATGGCAGGTGGAGGGGCTGCCCTGAGTGGGGTCACACCACTGTCCCTTCATCTACAATGGGCCCCAGATTCAGCATGTGGTCTCCCTTAGGACCAGGGGCCGCTGCCTCCAGGGTTCTGATTCACTGAGAAAACTGAGCAGAGTCCACAGCTGAGAGTGAGGGTGGAGGTTTGAGAAGGGAGGTGTGAGATTGTGGTCCAGGAGGGCAGCATTCAAGGGCAGCCTGGGGGCAGGGGTCCTGGCTTGACAGCGGAGCCAGCTGTCCTGCTGCACGTCTCTCCTGGGCCACACTCAAGCAGCGTAGGCACAGCTGTCAAGTGTGCAGAGAGGGGTGAGCAAGTGGACGGGGAATGTTAGGCGTGATTTTAGTGACACACTGATGCTGTCAGGAGGGAAGAAAGGACATGAAGGATGGCTAGAAGGTGGCAGCATCCAGGATATGTCCAGTGGGAACCAAGGATGTTGGAGTTTAAGTGTGAGAGGAAGTGAGAAAGGATTAAATGGTAATGGGTAATTCACAGGGGAACAAAGCTGGGATGATTCTGGGGCAGATTAGAGATAAGGGGGAACAAGCCTGGGAAATGTGACTCAAATTTCTCTGAGATCAGGACAGTCCCTAGGGCAGAGGTTGAAAGAAAAACAATCTAAGCCTAGATAAAGACTGACTAAACCCGGAGCCCTCCTTTCTGTTCACAGAGTGCATCAGCAGCCACCTGGGTCTGTCCTGGGCTGATGACACAGCAGCCTTCCACCCGACGTGCTGCTTACCGAAGAACTCAGCAAAGTGGGGAACTTCAGCATCCCAGCCTCAGTGCCACCATGAGAACTGGCGCCAGAGCACTGGACTGGGGTTAAAAGCGTGGTGAGCTTCAGTCTTGCCACCACCACTGAAAGGCCACTGACCAACCACCAGCTCTTCTGAACACCACCCCTATCTAAAATAAGTGAGCATCAAAGCTGCCAAGGCTTCTGAAGGTGTTTTGCAACTCTAAAGGGAAAGTATCGCAACAGAAGAAAGAGAACATTAACATTTTGTTGAAATAAGCAGCCCGGAATTTTGGTCTTACAAATGAAAAGCTTGTTCAGGGTTAAAGAAGATTTGGTCAAAGAGCTGAGTGTCTTTGCTTGGCAAAGAAGCACCATTTATAGACACTGCTTTCTTGTACTCCATGGAGCATGGGTATCTCTACTTAGCACTACAGATGCCGTCCCAGGGAAGTATTCCTTTGCCACCCACTTGTCAGGGGTTCTGTGAAGCATGATCTCATTTTGTCCTTATGAAACCTTATGAAGTAGGTATCATTTTCCTCATTTTGCAGATAAAGAATATGAGGCTTCGTGAAATTTCTATATCACTTGCCTAAGGTCACACAGCTAGTAAGTGGTCTTTGTTACTAGGTCTCTCTGATTATGTTTTACAAAAGGAGAAGGAATGGTCCGTGGGATTTTAAGAATATGTCTTATTAACAAATACTGTGTTCTTCAGAAAAAGGATCACGTTTTGCTAAACAAAGAATGAGTTTAGACTTCTGGGAAGATGGTAGGTTAGAAAGACACAGGACTCTATTCTCACCCAAAAAATGGCTAGAGGACAGGCAGAAACAGCCTGAAAAAAAATGTTCTAGGGTTTAGGACACCGGAGAAGGATGGACACCACCAGAAGAGAGAGGGGCAAAGGAAAAGAATGGTGAAGGCAAAACTCAGTGAGTAAAAGCTGCAGCTGCAGGCGCCCTTCCCTATCCTAAGAGCAGACAATTCTTAATTCTCCAGCTTCAGGCCAGCGGCTACAGGCAGAGGGGGCAGCAGAGATCCATCTCCCCAGGAAATGGGGAGAGGAATCAGCTAAGGCTGATTCTGCTTTCAATCCACACATCTGGTCTGCTGTGTCCCACAGCCCTTCCAGGCCAGGAGGGAACGTGCCATTGTTGCCCTGGGAGCTGACCCTCTCCATCACCCCCCTTACTGACTGGGACTGTTTCTTGAGGACACAGAGGGGAGTGGAATTTTTTCTTACACAGGAAAAGGGAGGGGGCTGTCAGCAAAAGTTGGGGAACTGCCTCTGAGAAAATTTAAATTGTGAGGCTCTTAGCTCCAGGGCAGAAACCTTTGTCACATTGATCTGGTTCATGTTACAGTGAACACAGTCCGACCAGGCTTTGACCTGAGAGGGCTGCCATCTGCTGGCCGATGAAGGAAGTTCATGTAAGGAAATCAAAAGTAAATAAAAGAGGTTTTTTCTGCCCTTTACAGCCTCCCTCCCCAAGGCCCTAGAAAGAGTTTTGCAACCTGTTACTGCATCCATGGCCCTGAGTTGAGCAACAGGGACAATCCTAAAGACTTAGAAGAGATTGAACCCAGAATGAAAAAATAGCTGTGGGAAGCAGATTTGTTTGGCTCAATGGATAGAGTGTCCGCCTACCACATGGGAGGTCCAGGGTTCAAACCCAGGGCCTCCTGACCTGTGTGGTAAGCTGGCCCGCACGCAGTGCTGATGTGCAAGGAATGCCATACCATGCAGGGGTGTCCTCCACATAGGGGAGCCCCACATGTAAGGAGTGCGCCCCGTTAAAGGAGAGCTGCCCCATGTGAAAAAAGTGCAGCCTGCACAGGAGTGGTGCCGCACACACGGAGAGCTGATTGATGCAGCAAGATGATGCAACAAAAAGCGACACAGATTCCCAGGGTCACTGACAAGAATACAAGCAGACACAGAAGAACACACAGCAAATGGACACAGAAAGCAGACAACTTGGGGGGGGGGGGAGGGGAGAGAGGAAAAAAAAAAAAAAGCTGTAATACACAGCCTCCTGCCACTAAAATCCCTACAGAAGAGAGAGAAATTAAGCATCAGAGTAAACTTACCATCATAATCAGATGCCTAGACATCAGCAAAAAATTACAAACCATACTAAGAAAAGGAAGGAAATGGCCCACGCAATGGATTATATCAAAGCCCCAGATGAGACACAGAATTTGAGATAACTCATCAGCAAGATTCACACAAATTTCCACAATCAAATTAAGAAGCTGAAAGACAATATGACTAAAAAGATACAGGCTATCAAGAAGACACTGAGGGAAGTGGATGTGGCTCAAGCAGTTGGGCACCTGCCTCCCATGTGGGAGGTCCTGGTTTCAGTTCTGTGTGTCCAGAAAAAAAAACAAGCAAGCAAACTCGGGGAAGCCAATGTGGCTAGTGATTGAGCCCCAGCTTCTTACATACAAGGTACCAGGTTCAACATCTAGCTCCAAGTACCTCAAAAACAAAAACAAAAACAAAAACAAAAACAAAAAAGCCTATTGGAGGAGCAGGTGTAGCTCAGTGGTTTGAGCACCTGCTTCCCATGCATGAATGAGGTCCTGGGTTCAATCCTTGGTACCGCCTAAAAAGAAACAAAAATAAAACAAAACAAAACAAACAGACGACACTGAGCAAGCACAAAGAGCAATTTGAAAACCTGAATAGAAAAATAAGAGCTCATGGGAATAGGTGAGATCAAAAACACATTAGAGGGGAGGGGATATAGCTCAAGCAGTTAAGTGCCTACTTCCCACATGGGAGGTCCCGGGTTCAGTCCATGGTGACCCCTGAACAAAAACAAACAACAAGCAAACAAATGAAAACAAAACAAAAAAACCAACTCAGGGGAGCTGAGGTGGCTCCAAGACTGTGTACCAGCTTCCCACATATGAGGCTCCAGGTTCAATACCCAGCCCTAGGACCTCAAAAAAAAAAAAACAACCCACAAGCAACAAAGCAAATAAACAAAAAAACATCAGAGGCATACAACAGTGGACTCAAAATGATAGAAGAAAAAATAAGTGATACAGAAGACAGAACAGCTAAAATTCAAGAGAGAGAACGAGAGAGAGAGAAAAGAACGGAAAAAATTGAGCAGTTCAGGAAGCTGAATGATAACATGAAGTGCAACATATATGTGCCATGGGAGTTCCAGAAGAAGAGAAGGGAAAAGGAGCAGAAAAAATTTTTTTGAGGAAATAATAGCTGAAAATTTCTCAACTTTCTTGAAAGAAATTAATTCACATGTCTAAGAAGTGCACGGTACTCCAATCAGAATAAATCTGAACAGACCTACTCCAAGACACATAATACTCAGAATGTCAAACATCAAAGATAAAGAAAAAATTCTTAGAGCAGCAAGGGAGAAGCACACCATCACATACAAGGAAGGATCATTTAGACTTAATGCAGATTTCTCATTAGAAACCATGGAGGCGAGAAGATAGTGGCATGATATAATTAGGATACTGAAGGAGAAAAATCCTGCTGAGAATTCTTGATAATCCACAAAATTATCTTTCAGATCTGATGGTTAGATTAAAATATTCACAAACAAAAACTAAGAGTTCATAAAAAAGAATCCATCTTTGCAGGAAATATTAAAGGGAGCTTTATAGCCTGAAAGTAAGAGACAGGAGAGAAAGGCATGGAGGAGAGTGTAGAAGGCAAGAATAGCAGAAAGGATAATCAAGAGAGTAAAAAGACAGATAAAAATAAGATATGACTTGTAAAAATTAAAGTATAGAAGAGTAGAAGTAAATTCATTTACAGTAATATCTTTGAGTATGAATGGATTAATCTCCCCAATCAAAGGATATAGGCTGACAGCATGAGCCATCCATATGCTGCCTGCAAGACACTCAATTTAGACTCAGGGACACAAACCAGTTGAAAGTGAAAGGCTGGAAAAAGATACTCCATGCAAACAGTAACCAAAAAAGAGCAGGGGCAGCTATACTAGTAGCAGACAAAACATACTTTAAATGCAGAAAAGTTATCAGATACAGAAGGCCATTATATATTAATAAGAGGGACAACACACCAGGAAGAAATAAGTCATAAATATCAATGCACCTAACCAGGGTGCCCCAAAATACATGAGGCAAACTCTGGTAAAACTGAAGGGAGAAAGAGACACCTCTACGATAATAGTCGGAGACTTCAACACATCACTCACATTATTAGACAGAATAACTAGATAGAAGGTCAACAAGGAAACAGAGAACTTGAACAATAATGATAAACAATCTGGGCCTAACAGGTATATATAGATGTTGCATCCCATATCAGTGGGTTACACATTCTTCTCAAATGCTCATGGATCTTTCTCTAGAATAGACTACATGAGAGGTAACAAGACAGGTCTCAATAAATATAAAAACACTGAAATTATACAAAGCAACTTATCAGATCATAATGGAATGACACTGGAAATCAATAATAGATGGGAAGGGGGAAAATTTGCAAATGTGTGGAGGCTAAACAACACACTCCTAAACAATCAGTGGGTCAAAGAAGAAATTGTTAAGTGAAATGAGTAAAGATATTGAGACAAATGAAAATGAGCACACAGCTATCAAAACTTATGGGATACAGTGAAGGCAGTGTTGAGAGGGAAATTTATAGCCCTAAAGTCCTATATTAAAAAGGAAAAAAGAGCTAAAATCATAGATCTAACTGAACTGGAGAATCTAGAAATGAACAAATTTCTAGAAATGCACAAAGAACCTACATTGACTCTACAAGAAATACAAGAACTCAACAAACCAATTACATTTAAATAGATCAAATCAGTCATCAAAAATCTCCCAAAAAAGAAAAGTCCAGGACCAGATGGCTTCACAAGAGAATTCTACCAAGCATTTTAAGAAAATTAACACCAATCCTGTTTAAACTCTTACAAAAAATTGAAGATGAGGGAAAATTACCCAACACATTTTATGAAGCTGCAGCAACCTAATACCAAAGTCAGATAAATGCACTACATGAGGAGAAAAGTACAGACCAATCTCTCTAATGAACATAGATGCAAATATTCTCAACAAAACATTTGCAAATAGACTTCAAAAGCATATAAAAAATTATACACCACGACCAAGTGGGATTTATTCCTGGTGTGCAATGGTGTCAACATAAGAAAATCAACTAACATAATATACAACAAAACAAACTGAAGGAAAAAACCACATGATCATCTTGGTGGAGGCAGAAAAGGCATTGACAATATCCAGCATCCTTTTTTTGATAAAAATACTTCAATAGACAAGAATAGGAAAAAAATTCCTCAATACAGTGAGGACATATATGAAAAAACCCACACCCAACATCGTGCTCAATGGGGAAAGGTCAATGCTTTCTAAGATCAGGAACAAGACAAGGAAGTCCACTGTCACCACTGTTGTTCAATATTGTACAAGAATTCTAGCTAAAGAAATTAGACCAGGAAAAGAAAAAGGCATCCAAATAGGAAAAGAGGAAGTAAAACTATCACTATTTACAAACGACATAATCCTATATTTAGAAAATTATGAAATGCCTACAACAAAGCTACTTTAATAAATGAGTTCAGGAAAGTGGCAGGATACAAGATTAACAAGTAAATACCAGTAATGTTTCTGTACACTAGTACTGAACAATCTGAGGAGGAAACTAGGAAAAAAGTCCACTTACAATAGCAACAAAAAGATTCAAATACCTAGGAATCAATTTAACCAAAGAAGCCTAGGACCTATATTCAGAAAACTACAAAACAATGCTAAAGGAAATCAAGGACCTAAACAAATGGAAAGATATCCCATATTCATGGATTGGAAGACTAAATATCATGAAGATGTCAATCTTACCCAAACTGATTTTATAGATCCAATGCAATACTAATCAAAATTCCAAAAGCTATTTTATAGAACTAGAAAAGGCCATTACTAAATTTATTTGGAAGGGAAAGTGTACCCAAATAGTCAAAAGCATTCTAAAAAAGAACAACAATCTGGGAGGACTTTCACCGTCTGACCCTGAAGTTACAGTGGTTATACAGCATGGTACTGACACATTGATCAGTGGAACAGAATTGACAGTCTTGAAATAAACCATCACCTCTGTGGCCAACTGGTTTTTGACAAACCGAACAAGGCCACGTTACTGGGACAAAACAGTCTCTTCAATAAATGGTGCTGGGAGAACTGGCTATTCATGACCAAAGAATGAAAGAGTATCCCTATCTCACTTCCAGGATAAGAATCAACTCAAAATGGATCAAAGGCCTAAGTATAAAAACCAGGATCATAAAACTACTAGGGAAACATCTTGTAAAAGATGGTGGTGGTGGAAGGGGGTAGTTTCCTGGATCTCACACCCAAAGCACAAGCAACAAAATAAAAGATAGATAAAAGGGACTTCCTCAAAAGGGTGAAAAGGCAGCTGACTCAATGGGAGAAAATAATGGAAATTACGTATCTGATAAAGGTTCAGTAACCATGACATATAAAAAGATGCTACAAATCAACAATAAAAAGACAAACAGCCCAATTAAAAAATGAACAGAGGAAGCGGCTGTGGCTCAATCAGATGGGCTCCTGTCTACCATATGGGAGGTCCTGGGTTTGCGTCCCGGGACCTCCTTGTCAAGGCAGGCTCACCCGTGCCCGTGGAGAGCTGATGGCCTGCGCCCAGGGAGAGTAGGTGCAGCAAGATGACACAACAAAAGGGAGATAAGCAAACACAGAAGAATGTGCAGCAAATGCACACAGAGAGCAAACAACAAGCAAGCTGCAAGGGGAGGAATTTAAAAAAAAAAAAAAAAGAATAGACCTTTGTCCAAAGAAGAAACACAAATGGCAAAAAGAAGAAAAATGTTCACCATCACTAGTGATTAGGGCAATGCACATTAAAGACTACAATGAGATACTGTTTAATACCTAGCAGAATGGCCACTTTTAAAAAGACAGAAAACTACAAGTGTTGGAAAGGATATGAGAGATAGGAATGCTAACTCACTGTTGGTGGGAATGTAGAATGGCACAGCCACTACTGAGGATTGTTTGGCAGTTCCTAAAGAAGTTGAATATAGATTTGCCATATGACCCAGCAATATCACTACTGGGTATATATCTAGAAGAACTGAGAGCAGAGACATGAACAGACATCTGCACACTGATGTTCATAGCAGTGTTATGCACGATTGCTAGATGTAAACAACCCAGATATTCATCAACTGATGAATGAATAAACAAACTGTGGTGCACACACGATGGAATATTACACAGCTATAAGATGAAATGATGTCATGCATCATATGACAACATGAATGAACCTGCAGGACATTATGTTGAATGAAGCAAGCCAGGCACAAAAGGACAAATATTGTATGATTGTGCTATTATGAATTGAATACATTGTGTAAACTCCCAGAGTTAATAACTAGAATATAGGTCACCAGAAAACAGAATGAGGTTAGAGAATGGAAAGCTGAGGGTTAACTTGTGCAGATTTGGTAAAAAGGTTTTTTGTTAATCTTTGGAAATGAAGAGAAAAAGTGAAGGCACAATACAGTGTTTGTATATGATTTTGACAGTGGTTGAAAGGGAAAGTCTAAGGTCATGTATATTACTAGAAGGAAAGCTAAAAAATGTAACATGGGACTGTATAGCATAGTGAAACCTCATGTGAAGTATGAACATGAATAATACTGCATAAATAAGACTGTTTTTCTTTGAAATGGAACAAATGTATGTTAATGTTACAGGATGTTAATATCAGGCAAAAAAAAAAAAAACCCAAAAAACAAAACCAAAACATTATGCTAAGTGAAAGAAACCAGACACAAAGTACTACATATTGTAGTAATACATATTGTATGATTCCATTTATATAAAATGTAGATATAAATAAATTCATTTAGATGGAATTGGATTATTGGTTATAGAGGGCCAGGGAAGGATAGAGGGATTGAGAGGTGACTGCTAAGGGGTATGGAGTTTTTCTTTATGGAGTAATGAAATTGTTCTAAAATTTTTTGCGGTGATGAATGCACAACATTGTGGTTATACTAAAAGCCAATCATTCTATACTTTGGATGGATTGTATGGCATGTGAATATATTTCAATAAAACTACTTAAAAAAAAAACCAAAAAATGAGATTATAAATATTTTTAAGAAATATTTATTGCACATCTACTACATGCCAGGTGCTACCTGACACATCTGGGACAGACCAGTGACCACAAGAGACAAAGTTCCCCGTCCCTTTGGAGAGTGTTATGGGTAATTTAATTACATGAGAATATGAAAAAGATAAGTCTTACCTTTCTGAGGTAGTTTAGGAAGAACTCTTGGGCCAAGGGCAGTCTTTGCAGAACTGGTGCTAATTAATAAATAAGAATCGTTTAGGATCTAAAAATGCCACAATATCAATAGTGATATATTATTCAAGGAAATAAAAAATTTACTAAATTATCAAAAGAATCCTTTCAAAATTCATTGAACAAAAGATTATAGTTGATGTTCCATAATTCTAAGTTTGCCTTGCTGAGTAGGATCAGGGAAAGGGCAAAAATAAAAAACCTCTTTCTGATAGAGCCTAACTTGCCCTCTTCTCGACTTTTTCGAGGAGCACTTGGCACACTGTGACTCATGACCCTAATGTTAATAATTGCTATTATTATGCAGAAGCAACTCATCTCATGAGATTCCACAAAGTTGCTCTTGTCATCCCAATTTTCAGATAAGGAAACTGAAGTGAATGGAATGTAAATGACTTGCAGAAGGTAAATGGCTGGTGACTGGTGGAACTGTAAAGTCAGAGCCTGTTCTTTTTGACTCCAAAGCTCTTACTTACACCAGAGAAAACTGGGTTCTCAGATCTCTTTTCCCTAACCTTTTCTTCCTTTTGATGGACTTACAAAATGCTCAAGCCCAAATGCCTGGAAAGGAGCATGCCTGAATAATAAAATGTTTTTTTTTTTTTAAAGATTTATTTATTTCTCTCCCGTTCTCCCCCTGCCCCAGTTGTCTGTTCTGTGTCTACTTGCTGTTTTTTGTCTGCTTCTGTTGTTGTCAGCAGCACAGGAATCTGTGCTTTTTTTTTGCTGCGTCACCTTGCTGTGTCAGCTCTCTGTGTGTGAGGCACCATTCCTGGGCAGGCTGCACTTTCTTTGGCACTGGGTGGTTCTCCTTGCACGGCGCACTCCTTTCGCGTGGGTCTCCCCTACGCGGGGAACACCCCCGCATGGCAGGGCACTCCTTGTGCGCATCAGCACTGCAAATGGGCCAGCTCCACACGGGTCAAGGAGGCCCAGGGTTTGTGGTAGATGGACGCCCTAACCACTGGGCCAAGTCCACTTGCCAATAATAAAGTGTTAATTCTCACCCTGCCACCAATGGAAATGCTGGTGCTGTGGGTGGCACCTATTAGCCTAGATCCACTACTTTCCTTCATTAGAAGTTTGGATTATTCCAGAGGATCTTTCAAGAGCACTGAACACCTGCAAAGCAGTAGCAGCAGCAACAGCCTGAGCTGCATCTGCCCAGAACCCCCATTAATAGTTCATTTCTCCTTTTCTGTTCTTTGATGTCTTAAGATTTGATGCCCTGCCCTTTTATCCAATTGCATTTTTTTTTTAATAAAGCAAAGAACAACTAACCAACCAAACAAAGAGAGTCAAAGAAAGGAGATGAAATGTATGCATTCCCTGCTTGCTCTTTCCTGGCCTTCACATCACCCTTGGTCGTAATTATTTTCTCAGCTACTTGAAGTCCACTAATCTCTAGGTTTTACTGTAGGATAATACTGTTGAAATACAGACATTACTAAACTAGAAACTGTAAATGTGAAAGGATTTTTGCTTTCAGTATTTTGAAGTATGTTTTCCTAACGTCCTGTCTTAGTATCTTTTCAGGGAAGTGCATCTGCCAATTTCTGAGGTGAACTTGATGGTTATTTCCAACTTGCTACAACAAAACCCTAGAGTTCCAAAAATTCCTTGCACAGAATCTCCTGGACCGACTTGGCATGTGCTTGACACAAGTGGCTCCTTACTCTTGGGAATGAAGACAAGGCAGCTGGTGATGCTGTGCACCTGTGCATGTATGTGGCCTGAAAACTAACGAACCGTCAACTTGATTCGGTTTAAAACACATTAATCCCTATTCTGGAAGATGACCACTGGAATTTCCGTTTTAAAGAGCCCCCCAAAGCAGGACTGAGGAAGGACTCAGTGATGAGTGGAAGGCAGGGCCTGTGGGGCCGAGCAGTCTGGGGAACCACTGAGTTCAAGGGCGAGGACTGTCACTTACAGTGTGGGACCCATGCTCATCCCCTAACTTCTCCTCATGTAAAACTGAGGAGCATGATGACTGGACTAATTTTCACAAGGTAGTAAAGAAATGAGTATGTCATCTTTGGCATGCACCGGAAAGCAGCCCACACCTGTGCCTCCGGGCCCTTTCTCCCTGAGGGTTGGGTCTGGAAGTGGCTCTGTGTTCTTATCTTGGTTCACACACCTAAGGAAAACCCTTTGGACTGAGACTGAATAAATATTGCTCAAAGATGATGTTCCCAGGTATTCCACCCTAGTGAAAGGAGGTAAGAAAGAAACTTTCTGCCCAGACTAAAAATCTGGCAACCAGTGAACTTTCAAAGTCATATTTTTAAGGTTTGAAAAACTCTGGGCTATCTGATTTCCCTGAGGAGTGTCTTTTCATTCCCAAGTCTGCAAAAAGGAGTTAGGAGGGAAAAGGAATAAAACAAAATAATTAAATATGAGAATAAAAACTATTTTTGAGAGGAATTTTTAAAAAGACCATTGTATGAGTTTGTGATCATCAGAGAAGTGAGTGAGGTAGTCCCCCCGTAGACTGGAGGAAAGGGAAGCAGTGCTGTTCAAAGGCATGGTCTGCAGACTGGTACCAGGCTCAGGTGCAAGATGCTTCCACAGACAGGGAGTAAACATTTTCTCACCGAGCATGAGCACCAGCCCCAGTCAGCTGATCACACGTGGAGAGGCACCGGAAGATCACTAAAACCACTTCTCTAATCCTAGCTGTTGCCGCTATCAGCCAGCTAAGAGACAAAAGGTGCTAAGATGGCTTACCTTGATTGCTGAGACAGTCCCTCAAACTTGTTTGTGGTCTTACTTGAAGATGATGGACCCACATCGTTACCTATGGAGAAAACCCAATGTAAAAATCCATCTTCAGACAGGGAAAAGGAACGTGGGGATTTGGCAGAGTGCCTCCCTCAGCCCCAGAAAGGCATTTAAGAGATTCGACCCAGGACAGTATGCATTTCTGACCCTGAAACAAAACACAAAATTAAGCACAGTTTTTGGGCTTTGACAATGTTGTCGAAGGCATATCAAAGAGGCGAGCATCTGCTCTCTGAACCAGGCCTCTTCAGATGATGCAATGTTGGCATGTCTTATTGGTTCAGGGCTTGTCCTTCGCTTGGGGGCAGGGAAAGAGCAGGTCCCCATGCCAGGAGACAACCCCCTAGTAACCAAATCAGAAGAAACATGGCTCACAAGCTACGTGCACGTGTGCACGGGGACACTAACTCATCAGCAAAGTGGCATCACCCGTGTTCTGCTGGGCAAGGTCACTGGTCACTTATTTACTCATCACTCACTCATTCATTTATTCAAACATTAACACTACTAAGTACCTACTATGTGCATAGCATGAGTGTGGAGAAGGAGACAGAAAAGTAAATCAACTACTGTCACTGATCTTGCAGAGTTTACAATCTGGCCTGGGAAATGCAGATATAACTATATGAATAACATGAAATGACATGAATGCTGAAAAGAGGCTGCTGTGAGAATGAAGAGGAAATCGTGTCTAAAAATCTAACTGGGAGGAGGGGGCAGGGAATATTGTTGGGAGAACACGGCATCTGAGCAGGGAGAAGAACTTTCTAATGGGGAGCAGCAAAACTGGAGGCATAGAGATGGAGTAAGTATGCTTTGTCCAGGAGAAGGTAAAAAGACTGGTTTGAAAGAAAATGGGCTATTCTGTGACCACTTCCATGGTGGGAGAAATGCAGGGCAGTCCTGGGGTCCCAAGCTGCCAGGTACTTGGAAGGTATCCTCTGGAACCTGGGGGGGCACAAGTGTTTCTGGGGCTCTCTTTCATTTCCTTGCCTGCCCTTCCAATGACTGCTCTGGAAACTCCAAGTATTCTCCTTCAGCAGCCTCCCTTCCCAACCATTCCTGCCCAGAAGTCATAATCCCTCCAGCTGGCGCTGGGAAGGGGCTGGTTGTGGAGGCTCAGAAATGGGAGTGTAGATTTAGAGAAGAAGGGCTTAGAAAAGAACTAATCAGCACTCCAGGATAGATGTGCTCAACAGTGTCGACAGTTGTCCAAATGCTTTGACATCTATTCTCCCATTCTTCCTCACAATGGCATGAGAGCTTGGTATCATTATCCCCACTTTAAAGATGAGGAAACAAGGTCAGGTACATGAATGGCTACAGATAACAAGGCTAAATGATGAACTGGGAGCCCTGCCCACAAGTCTTAGGGTTCTTCACTGCTCAGCATGATTCCATTTTAACCTTAACAAGAGTAACTACCATTTATCAAGACTATGAGTAAGATACTAGTCTAAGTCCCTTATGTTAATGATGCTTATGAGATAGGTAATTAACTCTGCCCTATTTTATATTTGAAAAAGCACACAGGGAGGTAAAGTAACTTGCCCAAGGTCAAGTGGCTGGTAAGGGTCAGAATTGGGATCCAAAGCCAGTAGCATACCTTCAGGTCTATGATCTGAACTTACACTTTCTATGACTTGTATGTTCTGTGACCCCCCAACTCTGTGGGGGCAAGAAGGAGGATTACTGAACAGGGACAGGTTGGCAGATTACTACAATTTAGCTGTGTCCCTCCTGGACAGAATGTTCTATAACTCTAGGTACATTGATGCAAAAAGAAACAAGATGAACTGAGGTTACCAGGGCCAAAAACTTTCAAATTTAGTTTTGTTCAGCTTTGGTAACATACTCCTTCTAGCCATCAATACATTTCCATGAGCCCACTAATTTAATGACTTTTTACTAAATCCTCTGAGGTATGGTTTCCTTTAAGAAAAATATTTCTTTCCAGTACTATGCTCAATGCAGAATCTCCAGGGCTTGGATATCAAATTTCATACTTTCAGACTTAACGTGAGTCCTAACAACCTAAGTCAAAGAGAGTTCTAGGTTTGGGGAATAAACTGTTGTACCTGCTAACTCCCTTGCCAGGGAGAAAATATTCCAAACCAGTAATTCTTAACCCAGTTGTGCATGAGACTGTGAATGTGAGACCATCAAGGCTACAAAGCCTCTTGGCCCCACTTGTGGTCATCCACCCTGCTGTCACACAAATGAGTAATTTTGTCAGGGACTGCTGCCCATTACCTAGACCCAAATGTCCACTGTGTTCATTCAACTCTCCCTGCTAGTCACTCAAAGTGATGTTCCACTCTCCAAAGACAATGTGTGTTTTCACGCCCCTGTAACTTTGCCACCTTTGGTTCTGTCTACTTGAAATGCCTGTCACCTCCCACTTGATGAATTCCTATGCAACCTTCAAAGAACATCTCCAAAGTCACTTCCTGAGCATTCTTCCCCAGCCAGACTTGATCATTCCCTCCTTCCTGTGAGCCCGTGACTCTCGGTCATGGAAACTGGATGGTTAAAAGCTACAGATTTTGAAGCCAGGCAAACCTGGGTTTGAATTCCAGTTTTACCACTGAGCAGTGTTATGGTCCTGGATTAAACTGCTTATTCTTAAGTCTCAGTTTTCTAATCTATAAAAATAGGAATAGAAACAGAACCTACTACCCTAAATGGTTATGACCATTTAAGGAGATAGACTAGGAAGTGCTGGGCACAATGCTGGTCCCTAGGAAGCATACATGGGAATGATGATTATTCTAGCTCTTGGATGGAATGTGACAGAAACGATGAGGACTGGTATTCAGTGTGTGAGCCCCACAAAGACAGGGACTCTACCTTGTTCATCTCTGTGACCTGCTCACCAGCACAGAGCAGAAAACACGTGTCTGCTCTAAGATAGGAACAACAGGCTGACTCACCAATTTCTCTGTCCATGGCTTGATTTTTCACATACCAGGGTATGTGGTCATCTGTGGTTTGCTGGACAGGAATCCTGTTGTTCTCATAGCTAGGCAAAGGCCACCTGCTATGCCTGGGAAAAGTGTGGCTTAGAAAAGGTTCTGGAAATACGATCGTGTTTGAGGGAGGAGAGTGACAAGCAAAAATATGGAAGCAGCTTCTTGCTCTTGCCTAGCAATTTGGAAAAGGATCCTGATATATCATACAGACATGTGTGAGAGCTGGAAATAAAGGTGCTGGGCAGGCAACTGAAGAAGTTGGGGCTAAGATTCTAGACCACAGCTCAGAAGCTGTGGGTTGAGAGTCTATGCAAAGACAGGAAGGTCACAGCCTAGCAGTGAATGGCGCAAGGGCTCCAGGCCTCTTCTGGAGTAGTGGACAAGGGCACTGTCTTGGAATCAGAGTTGGGCTCAAATCCCGGCTCACAAGTCATAGGTTTTGTGATCAGATGCATGTCATCTGATTTCTCCATGTTTCAATTTCCTCCTTCTCATCAACTAGGGATGATGACAGTCCTGATGTTATAGGATGGCTGTGAGGGCCAATGCACAGTGCCTGCTACATGGCAAACAATCTATGAATGGCTATAGCTATTACTATATCCAGAACTGTGAGGAAGATAGGGTTGAAAAGGGGAGAGGCAGTGGTGGGGGAGTAGGGAGGGAGCGGCTGACATGGTTTCCCAGTGGTCACTCAAGCTAATGATAGGCAGAACCCAGATCAAAACTCAAGCCTCTAGAACGTTCTTTCAGTGCACTTCACAGATTAGCATGATGTACGCTACAGACAAAGGACAGAAGTCTCAGGGGAAACGCTCTCAGGTATTAATAGCAAAAATCTTGAGTGTGAGAAAAGTTAATGTCAATGGTGACATGAATGGATGATTAGAGGCTTTTTTTCCCTTTGTTTTTACCTGTAAGAACCTCAGAGTCAAATCTATGGCCCGCTTCTAGCCACTAATATGCATTCTAATATGCATTTTGTGAAGAGATTTCACTATGGGGTGTTATTTTACTTTGCTACGTTTATTCTCTCTTTGCCCTAATTTCTTTATTAATTAAATTGTGTTTTATGTGCTGGTCTGTTACAAGGTAGATCATAAAGTATTCTATCTCAAAAGGGGAGCTTTAATGAAATGCCATCTGAAAATCTATGTCCCACAAAACCCAAATCTGCCCAAAGGCCTATTTGTTTTTTTATCAAGTCTGCCTTAGAGGTCTCCTGAGACAGATGGTTGAATTCAGCACAGTAGTGAGGCTGAAGTAATGTGATGCTTGGGCTATTTTGGGTGCTGTGGATGAAGCCCAGTGTGGCCCTCCCCGCCCGGACAGATCTGAAGCGGCACGCCAGGACTCCGTGCCGCAGACGGAGGAGGACGCACAGGCAGGTGGCGTGTGCTCCTACTTCCTGGCCTACCTGTGCTGAGTGTGTCTCTACATCAGGGCTCAGAGTCAAAGAGACAACTGCTGGGAGGATGAATGGTCAATGGGATCACTCGACCATCTCTGGCAAGTACAGAGCTGTCATGTGCTGTCACAGCAGAGCAGGAAAAGGGTGAGGAATGCAGGCTCTCACGGCCCCCCACGCCGGGGCTGAATTGTGGCTCCCCCATGTACTTACTAGCTCTGAGACCACGGGCACATCATTTAACCAGTGTCCTTATACTTAAAGGTGAGATAGCAACACCCCTACTCTGTGGGGCTATTACCAATTAGATAAGGCATGTAAATGCACAATGCCTGGCACACTGCAAGAGCACTTGTAAGTGTTAACCTGTTAAATTTTACATACAAAGTTTTCTATCAAAAGATTATTAATAATCAAGAATGACATTTCCTTTTTTCTTACAGGCTATCCACCTGTATCAAGAGTTTATTGGGAAGCGGATTTGGCTCAAGTGATACAGCGTCTGCCTTCCACACGGGAGGTCCAGGGTTCAAACCCAGCGTCTTCTGACCCATGTGATGAGCTGGCCCATGCACAGTGCTGATGCATGCAAGGAGTGCTGCGCCATGCAGGGGTATCCCCCACATAGGGGAGCCCCACGCACAAGGAGTGTACCCCAAAAGGAGAGCCACCCATACGAAAAAAGTGCAGCCTGCCCAGGAGTGGTGCTGCATACATGGAGAGCTGATGCAGCAAGATGATGCAACAAAGAGAGACACAGATTCCCAGTGCCACTGACAAGAATACAAGCAGACACAGAAGAACACACAGAGAATGGACACAGAGTAGACAACTGGAGGAGGGGGTTGGGGGGAGGGGAGCGAAATTAAAAAGAAAAAAAAAAAAAGAATTTATGAAGGGGGAAGTGGATGTGGCCCAACTGATAGAGCATCTGCCTACCATATGGAGGGTCCAGGGTTTGATACCCAGGGTCTCCTGACCCGTGTGGTGTACTGGCTCACATGCAGCGCTGCTGCGCACAAGGAGTGCCGTGCCATGCAGGGGCGCCCCTGCATAGGGGAGTCCCATATGCTAGGAGTGTGCCCTGCAAGAGAGCCAACCCCGTGTGAAAAAAGTGCAGCCCGCCCAGGAGTGGTGCCACACACATGGAGAACTGACACAGCAAGATGACGCAATAAAAAGAGATGCAGTTTTCCAGTGCCACCTGATAATGCCAGTAGACGCAGAAGAATACACAGCAAATGGGTGCAAAGAGCAGACAACAGGGAGAAAAAAAAAAAAAAGAAAAGAATTTATGAGGGAAGCAGATGTGGCTCAAGTGACAGAGCTTCCGGCTACCATTTGGGAGGACCTGGGTTCGATCCCTGGAGCCTCCTGGTGTAAAAGAAGAAGAGAACGCATGCCCATGTGGTGAACCAGTGCCCACCTGAGTGCCCACATAGTGAACCAGTGCCTGCACAAGTGAGTCACGGAGCAAGATTATGACGCATCAAAAGAAAGTCAAGGGGAAGTGCAGCAGAAACCAGGAGGTGGCACAATTGACGGGGAACCTCTCTCCCCATCAGAGGTCTCCAGAATTGAATCCCAGTGAATATGAGAGGAGAGAAAAGACAACACAGACAGCAAAAACAGCAGACTGGGAGGAGGGGATAAATAAATAAATTTAAAAAAAAAATTTATGAAGGTATGAAATGGAATTTGAGAGGTGGAAAAGTGGTCTTTATCATGAAGGAAGCATGGCCTTTTGTGAAGCAGATGTATTAAAGATTATAATTCTCTGGCCCATGTTCTCACAAATGCATCAATATCAATAATCTCATTTATTTTCTCCCACCTTTCATCTGCCAAGGCCCAACTCAAGCTCTATCTCTTCCTTAAAACATTCTTGGCTCTACCACTTAACAGTTGTACATTAACTGTTGAACAGCTGAACATGCCACATATCTATACTGGACTCTCGTTTGTAAACTAACAAACTGCTACTGCTATTTTGGTAGGGAACTGTTAGTTATTAACATAATCTAAGGTTTGTTTTTAATACAAACCTATTTGGACAGGGCTCCCTCCTTAGAGAAAGAATTGCTGGGGCCAGCACAAAGGACTGAGCAAGACTAACAATCAGTACAGAGAAGGGTGATCATCGGCAGAGCCAACGCCTGTTGGTCACGGCTGCTGTGCAAATGGGCTGCACGCCCGCCGGAGGTGCCCCTGAGGCCAGGACCAGAAGTATGGTGGGAGAACCAGCAAAGGCTACATGCTTCAGAACCTGGCAGGTGGAAACCTCCTCCTGGCTGCTGTGCTGCAGGTGGGTCACGGGGGTGACGCCGCGAGCTTTGTGGAGGTGTGGATGGTTGGTGAGACCACCATGTGCAACAATGGAGAGGTGTGAACAGGAGGCCCGTGAAGAGACGGGGGTGGAGGGGAACACTAGCAGGAAGGCTCAGTTTTGCCTACGTCACACGTTTCATTCTTCCCATCAGCTCACTCACTCAGATCGCTTTCCTAACATTTAGGATGCAAGTGTGAGCTTTTGACAATAACCACAAACCCCAAGTCTCCCTTCTGAATCTGTGAAAAGTAAATCCCAGGCAGAGTGGAGTACATCTCACAGCTACTAAGAAAACAACGAGGACGAGAAGATAAAGTGATCATGGAGGCAACAGATTTTCCCAGAAAGCCCCTGGGAGCACAGTGCTGGTGTACTTTGGAATTCTGGACTTCAGATCTGAGAGAGAATAACTTTCTGTTCTTTTAAGCCATCAAATTTGTGGTAATCTATACAGCTACCTTGGGAAACATGTACAGATCTACATGCCTGTCTACTGTCCATCCATCCAGCAAAAGGCCAGGCTGACAAGTAATGATAACAGTAGCTAACATTCGTTAGCGCTTTGTACATACTGGGTTCTATGCTTTCTGTGTCTTTCTTATTTAGTCCTCACAAAAAGTCTAAGTGTGACACAGGCACTAGCCCCATGGCACTACAGCCCTATGCTCTTCCTGAAAGGGAGACAGCACACACCCTCCTAAGAGTCCATACGTACTGGGAAAGACAGATAAGTAAACAGGGCCACTGTGATAACCCCTAGGCCACAGGGGCAGAGTGGAAGTGGGGGTAATGGCTGCAGCGTAAGAGGCCTTTGAAGCAAGTGACAGGGGGAGATCTTTAAGAATGACTAAGCATTAACACAAAGGAGTGGAGGGAAGAATATTTTAGGTTGATGGCATGCTGTGAACATAGCCTGGGAACTTAATATATGTTGGTATGTCAGACACATCCTGTTACAGGGGTAGAGAATTGAGACTGGGGAGACCTAAAAGGCTGCTCCTCTCCTATGGCCTGGTGTTTGGTGACTACCCACCACAGCCCTGGCCCTGGTCTCTGGCAGGTCTAAGGCCCTCATCTTCATGAGTTGGCATCACAGAGAAATGCTGCCTTAAGAGTCTGACTGCCCCTGTGCTTTACTGGTGACCAGGCTGGTCACTGCAACATAATGTTAGCAAGAGACAAGGTACAGATAAAACCACGCAGTGGTCAGACAACATGGGGCGTGATCGTTAGGATCAGAGTGACTTTAACCTGCCTGGTGAGAAGTTCAGCAGGGTGGGGGCACACGCACCTGCTACTCACCTGTATCTGTAGGTGCCTTAAAGTGTATCTCACGTATGTGTATAAACACCAACATGTAAAGAACAGCCTCGACAACTCCAGAATTACCCTTTGGGGTTGTTTGAGTGCCACTCCCAAAGTAAGTAACATGTGGGGAACTGTTAATTTTTACCAAAGAAAAATTTTGATTTTGTTCAAGGCTGGGCTGTAGGCAAGAGGCGCTTAGCAGGTAAAAAAACCCAGCAGGCTGCCTTGTGCCCACATCTCTGCTGCTTCTAGTTCTCTGTCAGTTGTGCCGTAACTGCTATAAAGTGCTAATCACTTTGTTTCTTGGTGAAAAATGCCCATACCATCACTACCATCAGCACCTCCACAGACACAAAAAAGACCACTGCTAGTTCTGCAGCTGGGTGATATAACTGAAAAGTCTAAAACAGTGATGCTCCTGAAGCCAGAAAACAGACATTTGGACAATTTAATCATGGAATGCTTGAATTTCTAAGTTGAATATAGGCATTAAAAAACTACACAAAAATAAAAACTGGCTAAACTACAGGATTAAATTTAGCGAAATTTGAAAAGAAGGTTAAATTGTGATTGGTGATATGAAAATCTGCAGGGAAAGCTGTGACTTTCTACAGAATTTATTTGGGGGAAAGTCCTTTCTGATGAAATATGTGGAGTCTTGAAGGTCTTAGATGGCAACCTATCAACGTCAAAGGCAACCTTAATCTTCTACCTATGTATGCATGTGCCTGCGTGCCTCAACTCTTCTTGTTTGTTTTTCCTGGAAACTAATTTGTTAATCCATCTCAAAGACTCCTCCTTGGCAAAGCCTTCCCTTGCTTTTCCATGCAGTGCATAGGCTATTCTCCCCCAGCATTTCCATAGTATTTTGTTACCATGTCTACCCTAACAGTAAAGAACATACATTTTAATTGATTGTTTACAGGTCTGACTCCCTCACTAGATACGAGCTCCTTAAGCATATGGATTCAAAAGGTTCAACCACTGATTCAAAAGGTTCAACCACTGGGCATAGTAAATGCCCAAAACAAGTATGCTGAGTCAGAAAATGAACAGCTAAACACCCAGAGAGACACACAGACAGAGAGGTGGAGAGAAACACAAACTTCCTGGCATATGGACCAGATGCCAACAGGTGAGCTAATCTTTAAATGGTAGTATGTCTTTTTCTGAAGACTTCAAAAATTTAGAACACCTGATACAGGTTTTTTTTTTTTTTAGATATTTTTTATTATGTTTTAAGGAGGCACCAGGGATTGAACCAAGGATGTCCTCATACATGGGAAGCAAATGCTCAACCACTTCAGCTATATCTCCTCCCCTGATATAGGCTTTTGAGGCTACTTAAAAGCTACCTCCCAGTATAAGGACAATAAGAAAACCAAGACCAAAGCCCAACAAAAAAGAAAGGAAGTAAAAAAATCCCACAACAATACTTGCTATAAAGAACAGGTGAGCTGTGCAAACTACCATGCTCCTTTGGCACAGCTTATCTGAGTGCATTGCGGGTCAGGACATTGTCCAGTACTGGGAGACAATGGTCAGAAGACTCAGTTTTTTGCCTTTCATCAGATGGCAGGCTAGTAAAGAGCTTTGGTGAGCTAAAAAGGCAGAGAAAGATGCAAGCTGTGTTCCTTGTGAAGAGGAAATTGTTACTGCAGTGAGGGTCACTGAAGTGGTTAAACTAACTGATTCTGGGTAAGCTCACTCACATTCAAGGGATTACCAAGTATCTACTGCAAGCTAGACGCTGGACACACAGGGAGAGAAGAGGCTGACAAGGTCCCTGCTCTCATGAAACTTCCATTCGAGCAGGGGGAGAGACCAAAAAACAAGTACACAAACACAAATAAAATATTTGTCAACTGTGATGAGGTACCATGAAGGTAATGGGCGGAGAGAAAGCTGCTTAAAAGTGCAGGGTCAGGGAGACAAACATTCAAGCTGAGAACTGCAGGGTCAAAGGGAGCAGCGTCTTTCAAAAGTGCAGCCGAGTTCCAGGTACAGAACAGGCCAGGGAGGGAGAGAACAGGGGTGCCCAGGCACTGAAAGCAAGCCGGCGTGGGAGGGGGTGGGCGTGAGATAAGAACCCGTGCCTTGGGGTAAGGAGTTTGAATTCATCTGCAGCGCAAAAGGAAATCTTTTGAGGGTGGTAAGGAGAGGACTGACCATGATCTGATTTGTATTTTGAGAAAATCACTCTGGCGACCATGAGAATGGAATGCTTTATGCTTTTCCAAGCCTCTGTTTCCTCACCTGTAAATGAAGTTAAACAATATCCATCTTGCAGAGGTGCTACCACGATTACATGAAATTCTGCGGAATGCTTAGCAGTGTCTGGTACACAGAAACGTTTAGCAGCTTATTACCTCTGACCGGTGTGTGTGCAGTTTGGCACGTTCTCTGAAAACGCTAACTGCCCACTGCCCTTGGCGCCCTGGGCAACGCCTGGCCCTGCGTGGCTTTGGCCCTGCCTTTAGGATAACTTACCCCAAGGAACTGCGCCTTTGTGTGGGGGCCCGTGAGGTAGTGGGCTGGGAGGGTCAGACAGGGTTCTCTTGTGTCCGGGTGGTGGGGGAGGAGGCCTCTTCTTAGACAGGGTGGAGCTGCCACTAGAGGTCTGGGTGCTTAGAGGGAGTGTTGAAGGTGGGCCACTTGGACCTAGAAAGAAGCGAAGGGGCAGGCAGGTTAATCCCAGACTCACAGGCACCGGACAGCCCATATGCAAATACCTCCACACACCCCAACGTGGTATGACACACGAGACGAGAGGCAATGGGGGGGGGACACGGCCAAACCCATCAGTCCAATAACTCACAAACTGGGGTTTTAAAAAACAATTTATAACAAACGAAAGAAGAGCATATGTCTTGAAGGGAAAAAATGCCAGTCAACAGAGAATGCTAATGGGGTTAGAGCATCACTAAATGTACGGGAAAATTAAAACACACACATTTTAAATAAAAAATTCACTGGAATCATTACAAAACTCTACTGAGGAGAAAGGCACACAACACTGCCGGCAAAATCAAAATGAGAAAGAGCAGAGTATAGGCTAAAGCTCCAAAGGGCCACAGTTTGAAAAATATGAGTATTCATATAATAGGATTTTTCATTTCGTTACAACTTTTTCATTTAGTTAGCAAACTTTGCCTAAAAGTTTAAAAACAAGGACTTTTCTAAATAATGAAAGATCTAATGTCAAGGGTTAAACTGGAAAAAGGAGAAATCCAAAAAAACTCTTTTCCCTCCAATTCTTAATTGTTCTAGAAATTGTAAATCACCATTTAAATGGGAAGCCTGGGCAATAGTTTCTTAAATTGGACATCGATTTCTACAAATTTTAAAAAAGACAATTTTCTCCAGAGTTAAGACAAGTAACAGTAATGATATTAATATTCTACAAAAAACATTACTGCTAAAAGTTGACTTTTGAACTAATGTTTTAAGAAAAGCTGGAGTTTGCTTTGAAAGGCTGTTATAGCAGGATATTCATTGGCTTACATCTCTTTATGAAATATGGTATTACCAGGTGTATGGTTTAACTGTGTTCATGGACAATTGCCTCTGCAAGCAGGAAAAAAATCCAAAAAAAACAAAAACCGGAAAGGAACAGAACCAAGCCAGGAACACTGCCACACCAAATGTTTACAG
This sequence comes from Dasypus novemcinctus, assembly GCF_030445035.2. Classification (NCBI taxonomy): domain Eukaryota; kingdom Metazoa; phylum Chordata; class Mammalia; order Cingulata; family Dasypodidae; genus Dasypus; species Dasypus novemcinctus. The sequence goes on from NC_080686.1 coordinate 93,454,335, forward strand.
GGGAGAGTGGATACCTGATGATCCAGAAAGGCTCCAGAAGAGCTTTCTACATTCTGCGTGTTAGAAGAAAAGCTTAATTACTGCTGGCCTTCTTCCTTAGTAAAATAAGCTTTGACATTTACCATCATCAATTACCAGTCAGTAACAACACTGACTTAGACCATTATTTCTATTATTTCTCAAAGATAATCTAGATTTATGAGTGAATATTGCTTGAGAATTAAATGGCCAGTTATATACTTTATTCTCTCTGTGCTTTGTAGGTTGCAAAGTGAATTATATACGTGATTGCCCTCATTTTCATAACTACCCCTTGAGATATGTGGAGTGGGAGTTACTGCCCCCTTTTTGCAGCCACGAAGGCTCGGCCTGGTGTGATTAAGGTTAACAGGCTGTGTGGTGCTGTGCTGGGACCACGATGCTGGCCTTGGGGACTGGTGAGGTGCTGGGCCTGGGGCACTTCACTGCTGGTCCTGACGCCAGAGCAGCATTTCCTGTGCTGGGCACAGGAGGAAAACAACAACAAAAGATCATTATTGGGAAGTGTAACTTTCCCCTTGGTCATAAATGGGTAATAAACAATGGTAAGATTCTCTGGCAATGTTATCTTTAGCGCCACCTAGGGATTTTCTTATGCAAAGCACCTGAGAGGTCATTTAATCAGGTTCCAAATCCCAAAGCAAAAATTTTTGGGAACAAAAATTGCTGAAAACAAAATGCTAATGGAGCTGTTTCTGAACAAAGTTGTTTGTGCATGTGATTTCAGAGTAAGATAAATGGCCTCAGGAGTGATCAGAGAGTTGTCCTGTACCCAAAACTAAGCAAAATTGGGCCTCCTGAATCATCTTTTCAAAAATGAAGGGGTGAACGTTTCACATGCCATTACTTACTTCTGTCTTACTTTCTTTATATCACCTGTTACAACTGATACGTATTTCTACCTCTGCCTACTTGATGAATGCCTGTCTCCTCTGCTAGAATGCATGTTTTATTAAGATAAGCTTATCTCTGGCTTGATACATAAAAAATATTTATTGAATAAGTGGATGAATAAACGTCTATCTTTTTAAGGCCTTTCTATCTTAAGGCAGGCAGTACATCTCACTTAGTATGAGAGATCAAAACTGGATGTGTGTGGGGGCAACAAGAGGGAGGGACAGTGTTAAGAATGAAAAAGGATATTCAATACTATAATTTCAAATTTGGAAAACAAACACACAGACCCACCTATTGTTTTGTAATAGAAGCTACAGAAAGGAAGATGCCACAAAATCTTCTTGGCTGGTAAGGCATGAGTTAAAAAAGGTTGAGAAACATTATATTAGACCCCAAAAAGCAGACGTAAAAGCTTTTTAAGATTTAAAGAGCTCAGAAGACTTCCAAAATGAGTAACCAGTCCCTAAGCAATGAAGGGGACTTTTTTTGCAAAATAAATCTGAGTATTGGCTTAGCAGGGCAAAAAGCAATTCTGGCAGGACAAGGAAAGAGAAACTAAAACAAAGCAAAACAAAGCAAAAAAGAATAAACTCACCATCAAACACAACTCTGAAAGCGGGTAGGGAGGCAAGAATAACAAGTGGCAAAGGAGATACAGGAGGTGACGTGGACAACCAGGTGTCGCCTGTTAACTCTGCTAGGGGCCTTTGGAATTAAGGAGAAAACTCCCCAAACCTCGTTTGCTACTAACCATTGGCTATCATGTCAAATTATCTTCTATTTCTTGTCTTGAAACCAAGGGTCTAGTCTTCCAAAGCGGCTATAAATAAACCTGAGGTTAAACAACTAGAGGGCCTTCTAAGGTGAGACAGACTGTGCCTCAGCTATCCCTGAGGGCTTGCACACTGGCGCGTCAGCTGTCATATTCAAAGAGGCTGCATCATCCAGGAAATTTCTCCCCTGAGAGGAAGTGCCTGCCACCCCACCCCCTTTAACAGAGGGGTACAGCAGGCCAGAGTTCCATAGGGGGAGGGGGAGGGGCAGGGTCACAGATTCATTTTCATATTAAGCCACCACCCAAAAAAGTCCTTACGAATTGCTTTGCTGACATGCACTCATAGTTTTTTTTGTTGTTGTTATTCATTCCCAAGGCCCACCTGAGCCCCTTAAGCCTTGGGCACTGTGCTCAGCTGCCGGTGGAGGCAGGGTGCAGATATGTAGGCCTCTCCTCTGCGCATGTCTAGTTTCCGTGGCTCCTTTTCCTCTTCCTCCTCCCCCTCCTGTGTTCTTGAGGGATAGCCTTCGCCCTGTGCTCTCCTCGCCTCTCCCTTGGCAAGAGCAACCCTCTTTACACTCTTCTCTGTACTGATTTAAAGTATCTTGACAGTGTCTGAAAAAATGCTGTATTCGTAAAATTCACATACCCTATCGGGCCATGAGGTGTAATGGCAGAAGGGCCCTGGGCGTAGAAGTAAGGAACTATCATCTCCACGTGCAGATGGGGAAACAGAGGCAGAGGACATCTCAGTGACTCACCTCATCGGCAGTGAGAAGCCAGGGAGTGACTACACTACATATGCTGTTGCTGCTGAGTTTTACCCAGAAAACAATATTAATTATTCGTTTGTTCTTCAGGCTCCTTCAGTGATAAATCCTATGACAATTAAGAGCAAAGTACTGGGGTCCTACTTTAAAAAGCCTGAGGTCCTACTTTAACAGTTACTCACACATTCCAGAATGCTGGCCTTCCCAGAGCACAAGCATTTCCTTTTCTTCCCCTCCCACACCCTGACAGTCAGGTGACCTAGCCTGAGTCAGGCTCAGCGCTGCGCGCAGAAGATACATATGCTGTTGCTGCTGAGTTTTACCCAGAAAACAATATTAATTATTCGTTTGTTCTTCAGGCTCCTTCAGTGATAAATCCTATGACAATTAAGAGCAAAGTACTGGGGTCCTACTTTAAAAAGCCTGAGGTCCTACTTTAACAGTTACTCACACATTCCAGAATGCTGGCCTTCCCAGAGCACAAGCATTTCCTTTTCTTCCCCTCCCACACCCTGACAGTCAGGTGACCTAGCCTGAGTCAGGCTCAGCGCTGCGCGCAGAAGACACAGGCAACACTTGGCCATCAAGGTGGCCAGGCAGGGTGATTCACAGGTAAGATTTCAAAAGGAAAGTGGGCGCCTGATAAAAATGGGTGTGCGTGCACGTGCACAAACCAACAAGAATCAAGAATCAAGGAAGAGTGCCCATGTCAAGCCTTAAAATGGAAACCTCCCACCATAAAAAAAACCACAAAAAACAAAAACCTACGGGGAGAAAACTCCATGGGCTGGCAGGAAGATTATTTCCTGCCTAAGTGTGAATCACCCGGTCTGCACTTTGATTACAGCAGGCCACCTTCACGTGCTGAGAAAGTCTTCTCTCTTTCCACTCCTTCTCCTTGCACTCTTAATTACTGCCACAGACCTCAAAGGAGAGCTGAGGAAACACTGTATAAAATGCATACCTAACTGTGTTTGGATAACTGCTGCAAATATTTTGCAGAAAGATTTTCAGCAAGTCAACTATCAAAGCCCCAGGACATCTGACTCCTTCCTCTGCCTACATTTTTCTGGGCCACGCTGTCACTGATTATTTTTTCCCTACTTCAATAAGAGTATTTATTATATTAGAAACACAAATAATCTGTAACCTGATTTGGGGATGACCAATTATTTATCAGTGATTCCCAGACCTGGCTGCACATTAGATCCCTTCTGGTATATATATATATATATATATTTTAAAGATTTATTTATTTATTTATTTAATTCCCCTCCCCTCCCCCAGTTGTCTGTTTTCTGTGTCTTTTTGCTGCGTCTTGTTTCTTTGTCTGTTTCTGTTGTCCTCAGCGGCACGGGAAGTGTGGGCGGTGCCATCCTCGGCAGGCTGCTCCCTCCTTCGCGCTGGGTGGCTCTCCTTATGGGTGCACTCTTTTTTTTTTTTTTTAATTATTTATTTTTTTTAAAATTACATTATGAAAAATATGAGGTCCCATTCAACCCCACCGCCCCTGCCCCCCACTCCCCCACAGCAACACTCTCTCCCATCATCATGACACATCCATTGCACCTGGTAAGTTCATCTCTGAGCATCACTACACCCCATAGTCAATGGTCCACATCATAGCCCAGACTCTCTCACGTTCCATCCAGTGGGCCCTGGGGGGATCTATAATGTCCCGTAATTGTCCGTGAAGCACTATCCAGGACAACTCCACGACCCGAAAACGCCTCCACATCTCATCTCTTCCTCCCGTTCCCCACACCCAGCAGCCACCATGGCTACCGTTCCCATACCCATTCCACATTTTCTCTGTGGACATTGGATTGGTTGTGTCCATTGCACATCTATGTCAAGTGAGGGCTTAGATTCCATATGGGTACTGGATGCACTCCTCCCGCTTCCAGTTGTAGACACTCTAGGCTCCATGTTGTGGTGGTTGATCTTCTTCAACTCCATGTTAGCTGAGTGGAGTAAGTCCAATAAATCAAAGTGTAGGAGCTGAAGTCTGTTGAGGCTCTGGGCCTGGGTGTCATATTATCAGTTATGGGTGCACTCTTTGCGCGTGGGGCTCCCCTGTGTAGCACGGCACTCCTTGCGCATCAGCACTGCGCACGGGCCAGCTCCACACGGGTCAAGGAGGCCCGGGGCTTGAACCGCGGACCTCCCCTGCGGTAGACGGACGCCCTAAACACTGGGCCAAAGTCCGTTTCCCTATTTTTTTATAAATACAGATTCCTGGAGGGTACTTGGAAAAAACTGATTTTCATGTCTACATTTCCCTGTCAGTTTTCAATAATGATTGATTCCCTAGACCAGAGCTTCTCAAATTTTAATATGCACACAAATCACCAGGGGAATTTTGTTAAAACACAGATTCTCACTCAGTTGGTCTAGGGTGGTGCATGAGATTGTGAATTCTGAAAAACTCCCAGATGATGATGATCGTTTTGGTTTGGAGATCACACTTGGAGAAGCAGGTCTTAGACCAGTGGTTTTCAGCTAGGGGTTGGGGCTAGGGGAAGGTGGGACAGGCTTTAATCATCTTGAGAATTTCTTAAAAATAATGATGCCAGAACTCCATGCTCATAAAGTCCAAAATCTACTGGCATATTCAAAGAATTTCCCCAAGTGATCCAAATATGCAGCTGGACTCGAGAACCATTGTTTGAGAGACGTTTTGCCCATATCTAATGTCCATTTCTCTGTAGTCAGGGCAGTATACACCTGGATTCATGGTCCTTGTATTAAAAACAAAACAAAACAGGGGAGTGGATGTGGCTCAAGCAGTTAAGTGCCTGCTTCCCATATAGGAGGTTCTGGGTTTGATCTTCAGTGTCTCTTAGAGACAGGGACACAAACAACAAGCAAACAAATGAAAAAACCAACTTGGGGTAGCCAATGTGGTTCAGTGGTTGAGCACCGGCTTCCCACATGTGAGGTCCAGGGTTCAATCCCTGGCCACATTACCTCAAAACAACCCCCCTGCCCCACCCCGCCCCGCAAAACAAAACAAAAAAACTACACCAACTCTTCTGATTCATGGTCTTAAATCACCGGTATCAGAATAATCTGGGGCACTTGTAATAAATGGGTATTCCTGGGTCTGTTCCCAGGATAGACTGAATTGGAATATTTGCAGCTTGGCTGGAAAATGGCATCGTAAAGACTAACAATCTCTCCAGGTGATTTGTGTGTACACTGAAGTTTTAGAAATACTGAAATATTGGCTTCTAAGATGAAATCCAATCTCTATTCTTTTAGTTCAGGGTCTCTAACCAGGTTGGTCATAACCAGCGTTTGTTAACAACCCTCTTTCCCTGCTCCACTCTGGTAACCCCCTGTGGCAGGCAGTCTCTAAAACAGTCCCCAATAACTCTGTGGGTAGCCCTCGTAGCCATGCTCTTGCGTAATCTCCTCCCCTTGAGTGTGGGTTGGACATACTGACTTGCTTCCCCCAAAAAGAATGCAGCAGAAGCTATAGGACGCCATGTCTAATACCAGGTTATGAAAAGACAGTAGCTTCCATACCGCGCTTCCCCTCTCCCTTGCGGCCCTCGCTCCAGGGAAATGAGCTGCCATGTGAGGCATAGCCCTGTGAGAGGCCACCTGAGGAACGAAGGCCTGCCAACATCCACGTGAGCTCGCTCGCAAGTGGACCCACTCCATGGAGTCTGGAGGCATCTCTTGCAGCCTCTTGAGACATTCTGGGCCAGGCCCAGCTAAGTCATGCCTAGACTCCTGGCTGTGAGATAATCAATGTCATTTTAAACCTCTAAGTTTTCAGATGATTTGCTATGTAACAATAGATAACCAGTATCCCTAGTCTGAAATCCCTTACCTCCTCCTTTCTACGTATCTAAGCCCTGCCTCTTTTAGCCTCAGCTGCTCCAAGAAACTTTTCTCAAAGCTGTTGGTCCTTTCAATAACTCTTATAGCACTATGTCATTGATTTTTGGTTGCTGTTTATACATTCAGCAAACACTGACTGAGCTCCCTCTGTGCCGGGATGGACAGCTCATTCCAGCCCCTACCTGGAGGAGCTCTGTTTTGTCATGGGGAAAGACAGCAAAGCAAAGACCTTTCCCTCTCTTCAAATCTGCGAGGTGCCTCTCCTGCCTGCACCTGTAGGCAGTTCCCTATTTTCTCCCCCACCAAAGTATGGGCTCTGTGAGAGCAGGAGCTACTTCTCTACTGTTTGCTTTGTTCCCAGTACCTAGAATATTTTAAAAATTGAATCCATGCAGTAGGATCCATCAAACTCTCATTCACTGAATGCCCACTATGTGCCAGTCATTCACAGATGTTGTTTCATTTTGTCCAAGGAGTGATCAGCAAGGGAGACACTCAATTCCTACTTTTCAGATGAACACCCTAAACTCAGGAAGATCAGCTAAATGTTACAGTCCAGAAGCAGGATGGGCATTTATGGGGGAAGGAATCAGTCTCTTCCATGGGACACAGGAAGGAGGGCTTCCTGGAAGACAAGAATGTGTAGTCTTAAAGGACTCCTGGGAGCAGGCAGCTACCCAGGCAGCCGTAGTCTGGCTTTACACACAATAACCTGCCTTAGAGAGTTTGTTACTCTCAAACTTTATTTTTTGACTGAGGACAGTAATTTAGTCTCTTTCCCTAAACTGATGGGAAGGATAGCATCTCCTTGTCTGATCATCCCCACGACACTGAGCATTCGTGAACTCATTCGACTCATTTATGACGGGCTCTCAGAATGCCAGGCCCTGGGCTGCTTTGTCCAGATCCCTGCCAGTTTACCAGACCAAGGCCTGTTGGAAGATTCAAGTCTATACTACAGAAAATGTGTAGGAAATGCAGGACTAATACTTACAGGTATTCACATGATATTCAGAGGAGCTATAAAATTCCTGACTCCAGGGAAATGATTTAATGAAAAGATGGGAATGAACCATAACGAGCATATTAGTTGTTCATGTTCATTCTTGTCAAGAGGTTAAATAAGCTTCTTGAAATGTTATTTATCATTCACCTACTTAACAAATCCTGTCTTTGAGTTAAGGTGCTGACCACGTGCCAGGCTTCACTATTCAGAGCACTCTACTTGAGCAGACTTGGGTGACTTCACTCTAGCCCCCATTCCCAACAGGGCTCTGTTTCTTAGAAGCTGAGGAACTGTTGTGGCACCAGTGCTAGCTGCGTAGCTGTGACTGCAGATCTATCCTCTGAGGCTCACTTACCATGTGGCAGGCACTGAGCTAAGTGCTCCATGTACCCCATTTCACCTTTACAACTGTCTCATGTGAAGTAGCGACTCCATGTCAGGTACAAGTTTTTCTCACTGCTGTCTAACCAGTATGAAGTTGTACAATGGGAGAAAGCCATAGTTCTATAGCTTAGTTCTATAACCTTAGAATTTAAGAAACATTATTTAATTAAGCAAACAATTTACAAGCAATATCTGTTTTCAAGTACCTGTTCTGTGAGAGAGGCAGCATGACATCATGCTATCCTACATTCTTCTATACCATAAAAAAATCTACAGCCAAATCCTAACAAGCCTAACAGGATTCTTGCAAAGCAGGACAGGTCTCAGTTTACAAAATGCTTTCTCCATATACTGTCTCATTTGATTCTAATGGCTATTCCATGAGGCAGGACGGAAGCCAGAGATAGACCATCTTCCTCAACTTGGAGAGTAAGAAACCAGAAGACCTTAAGTCTAAAGTCCATTTTGTTTTTCTATCCAGATTCTCCCATTAACTTCCTGTGTAACCTGAAATAAGTTCCTTAACTTCTCTGGGGCTGTTTCCTTATCTGTGCAATGGGCTACAAATTGAGTTAAATGATTTGTCAGCATCCTTTGAACTCTAAAAATTCCATGGATTTATGACAGTATTTTAACTTAAAAATAAAAAACAAACCAATCTGACAACAGGGGGAATGTGGGGAGTAGGGAAAGAACTGATGTTCATGAGAAGAAACTTCTGCATACTTAAAATAGCTTAATAACTTTGAATTAATCTCTCCAGACCTCATATCTGAACAGGGGTTGGGGAGCAAATGGTTTCTGTATAAGGCTTAAAGGATGGTTAATTTATGATTCTGAATTTCTGCATTCTGAGGCGCTGATCGGTCAAAGGTAAACTTTTCTCACTATTAAATTAGGTCAAACTTACTTGAATTTTGATGAGGCAGCTGAAGTTCCTTGAAAATATTTCTGAGCTGGATTCAGAATAACTCCTTACAAACTTCTCCCATTTGTATTCCTCTTAATATATCCTTTTTCTTTTTTTTTTAAAGATTTATTTTTTATTTATTTCTCTCCCCTTCCCCCCTGCCAGTTGTCTGCTCTGTGTCCATTTACTGTGTGTTCTTCTGTGACCGCTTCTATCCTTAACCAGTGGCACCAGGAATGTGTTTCTTTTTGTTGCATCATCTTGTTTTGTCAGCTCTCGGTGTGTGTGGCGCCATTCTTGGGCAGGCTGTACTTTCTTTTGCGCTGGGCGGCTCTCCTTACGGGGCGCACTCCTTGCGTGTGGGGCTCCCCTATGCAGGGGGCACCCCTGCATGGTGGGGCACTCCTTGCATGCATCAGCATTGCGCATGGGCCAGGGCCAGCTCCACATGGGTCAAGGAGGCCCGGGGTTTGAACCGCGGACCTCCCATGTGGAAGCAGACGCCCTATCCATTGGGCCAAGTCCGCTTCCCCTAATATATCCTTTATTAATGGGGACTCTATCATATGAGTATCTGTTTCTGCCCTTGCCGCAAATAGAAGCCTCTGTTTTACTTGCCACGGACCAGGTATAAAAACAAGAGATTCAAAACATCCTGTTTTCATGCAAATGGTTCTATCGATTCAAGAAGAATGAAATGAAAAAAAAAAAAAAGCCATAATAAGAGGCTGATCATCTCTACACAGAGAAAATCAGTCAGTCTTCCACTGCATCTTTTAAGGATTCCATTTTAAATATTATCAGTTTTCCATATTAAAGCCCTAAGAGCCAAGCTACCTCTAGGATACATCCTACACATCAAGGCACTTATAAAAGTCATGAAAAGGTGTACTGCTTTTATCTCACCAGTGGACAGGCAAATCTCAGAATCTGATATCCTGCTATGAAGAACCCAAAGACCACCCTGATTTTACTAGGGAAGGATTTCTATTTTCAATTATGGGCTTTTTGGGGGTTGGGGGGGGCAGTAAGCCATCTATCCTTAGCTGACCACAGTTGCTACAGCAACATCCCTAAGTACTTGTTCCAGCAGCTGGATCACTAAATAAATTTGGTCTTTGTCTTCTGGGCCTTCGGTAAACAGCTAGTTAGAATTTCAAGGCAAGAAAGATATGCCTGGCACTGAGTCAGATGCTATATTTTATGGGTTTCCGTGTTCCCTTGAGGGGTGGAGGGAGGTGAAGGGGCTTCTTGGACCCCCCAACTCTGGGGTTATTCTTCCTCATGGACCACTTTTAAGACTCTCAATTATCTGCAGACTCTCTGAACAGGTACAGGCCTTGCTTGTCTAGACAGACTGTTCATTACTGTATTGGTAACCACAACTAGGGGATATGAAATCTTTCAGTGTTCATTCATTTTATTTGGTCTAGGGGTTTCAAACGGACCACCTTAGGGTACCGAAAGGGGCCTCTGCTCTTTTTACATCCCTGCCTAATGGGGAATATCATTATCCAGAAATAAGCAGCAATACTCTTACACACAGATCAGCAAAATGACAATTAATTATTTCAAAAGGATCCTGCTGCCTTATTTATGTACTTTCATGGAATGCTAAGAAAAACACTTGAGGGTTAAACCTTTGGTGTACATGGGCTTTACAGTCACTAGTTATCTTTGATGAGTACTGTTCAAACCAAAGCCTTAACTTTTCTCCATTATTTTATAATCTATGAGGCCATTTGGGGCCTCTCTAAGAACACAGCCCCATTTATAACACCATTTCAATGGAGAATAAGCTCTGAAAAACACTGTTTTGAATAAAGCTTACACTTCCCAGAGAACAGCCCCAGTGTGGTTTAAATAGGCATGGCCTTGTGTGCAGAGAGGTCTTGGAACTGGGCTCCTGAGATCTGAGCGCACATGCAGACTCCTGCATTTGGACTGAATGTGGAGATCATCCTAAAGCTACAGCTTGGGGTACCTCTCAATTTTACCTCTGGCTGGGGTGACCCTTTCATGTGTCATTTCTGGTCCTAGATCTGTCCCTATACAGGAGGGAACAAACAATCTCTGAGCAGGGCTCTCTGTGGATGTGGGATACAGGGCAAACTCTTTTATTGCTACAAAACAAGATACTGGCTCCTTAGCCTGAGGTGCTAGCCCTGTAGAGGCTTTTGACAGTACGTAATACACTTCCCCACCCAGGCAGAGTCTCATGGGAAAAATAACCCTCATGAGAGAGCAAGGGAGTGTGGGCTCTGGTCATATAGGACCTGGGTTAGAGTCCTAAGTAGCTGAGAACATTAGGCAAATTACTCAGCACCTATGAACCATTTTCCCCTCATCCACGGAATATGCTAAGGCTGAGGGGCCCTCATAAGGCAATTGCTTCATGACTTTTACCACTGTTACTATCAACATCTTCAATGGATATATATTTTATGTAGCGTAACCTTTCAAAGAAGAATTGAATATTCCACCCCATCCTAGAGAGGAAAGAGCCTAGGTTCTGGAGCCACATAGACTTCAAATGAAATCTTGACTTGTCCACTCAACCAGCTGTGCGACCTTGGGCAAGTCACTCTACCATCTTGAACCTTAGTCTCCTCATCTGTACAAGGAGCACAAAAGCAAAGACCTCCTGAAACTGCTGTGAAGTTTACACATGCTAATGCATGAGGAGTTCCTATAACAGTCCCTCTCCCATTGCTGTGCTCGGCAAATGACAAAGTCCTTATTTCAAGGTGCTGAGGACACCATACCTCACATTCCACACTGTGCCACTCCAAAAGTGCCCTGAAATTCTGACCTCAAGCCTGGGCAGACTTTCAAGGCGCTTTGAGGAGGATGGAGTCCTAAAGCCCTTCCAAAGCCCGTACCTTTCCCGGCATTTCTAGGAGGCAGAGGGGGTGCCTCTGCAGTTGGTGACGTGGGCGAGTCTGTGCTTGTGGAGACAAAGATCTGATTGGTGAAGGGTCCGTAGGAGAGCCGCTGCTTATCCCTTGAAGTGCTGAATCCCGGCAGTGCCAGCTTGTCCTGGGGGGAGATACTGGAGGAGTGGCAGAAGCTCTGAGGTCTCGGCGAACGCTCCTTCTTGATTGGGCTCGGCTGGCAGATTAAAGAAGAGTGGCGAGAACATGAGGGACGACCGCACTTGGGCTTACAGAGGACCTCTGCAGGACAGATTCAGCTGGTAATTTGGGTTCCTGTTGCTCTCTGCATTTAACGGGGTCAGCCACAAGGATGGCTAACAGTAATAACACAGAGCAAGAGAAAGATTCGGAAATCACATTTCTGTTTCTCACGTTGCTATTACTGGTCACACCAGTGAAATGCTGGTTAGGGATCAGCAGTAGTATCCAGAAGCACAGAATAAGGTCACAGTCAGATTTAACTATTAACTAACAAATACCTTCTCTATGCACGACATTTTCAGAAATATTTGAATAGCATCTCTAATATACTACATTGTCTTCCCGCCCTGTTCAACCTCTAAATGTTGAAGTTCTCAATCCTTGCCTCTCTTCTCAAAATTTTACATCATCATGGAAAATAAACTCATCCACATGTATGCTGCTTACACAGAAGCCCACAATTTCCAACTGTTAGGTCTATCTCCTCTTAAAGTGGTGAACATCTTTGGGTCTCGTTTGTATAACCATTCTTTATCTCTTGCCTGCTATAGAGGAAATGCCCAGTATACAGCCAATGAATATATAAATGTATGAACCTTCAGAGGTACTTGAGAACTACCTACTAGAGAGTCAGATAGGACTGGCTTACTCCTGGAGAAAACCTTTACTAGCTATGATACCTTAGACAAGTTGCAAAATCTCTTCATACGTCAGTTTTCTCTTCCATAAAATGGGGACAATAGCAAAATCCTCAAGGGTTTGGGGTAAAAATGACCTGAGTTAAACATCTGTAAAGGATTTAACACTGCCTGGTACATATTTCAGGATTAAATAAATGACAACTTTATTATTGACAATTACTAGTTTAAGCTGTTATGTGGTAGGACTGTGTTCTCAACCAGGATCAAAGACTAAGTAAACAGCCCTTGTACATCAGGTCAAAAAACTAAAATAAATCTCACAAAGGATGTAACTTTTCTATACAGTGTAGAAAAACTGAGAAAAGGGCTTCTAAATTTAAAGACATTATTTACACTCACTTTGTCATCCAAATCATCATCACTTTCATCCATCTCCTCCTGTCGAAGATTCCACTCGTATTCTACATGGACATGTGGATTGAACTTTCCGGATTTAGCCTGAGAGAGCTGAAAGCAACAGTGAGTATACACGATTTTAACTTAAACATCAAAACACTGAGCAATTCTACCTTATTCCAGGTTCCAAAGTAATCATGAGTAGCTGTACTGTAGGTGAACATGTCAGTTACACAAGTCAAACTGCTACAGGAGAGACTTATGAGGAATTATAAAAAAATTATGGTTCCCAGAGGTAACACTAATGCACATCTCAGCAGGATCTCATACACAGCCAAAAAAGATACTACTCCAAATAGTGGGGGCTCCTGAGGGCTCTGGAGCACCCAAGTCCTATGGTCACGGCAGATAGTTTGAGGTTGGTGTCTCGCCAGTAGGCCCTTTGGAGTTTGTGCTCTGGAGTGTGACAGAGTTGGACTGTTTCAGATGTGACTTCTCTACACATGCCTCTTCTGTCCCTTTTATTTGAACTGATAGTTGGTGCTGGAGTTGGTAGGTGTATATTTAAGAGACTTGAATCTCTGGGCTGTCCATGTGCCAGCTGGGCCCTGAGCCTCAGTGGGGTTGCAACACCTTTCCAGTTCATTGGACTCACCCAGGACAACTAACAAGGAAGTGAGGATGGACAACCACCACACCAAGGAACAGACAGTCTCTACAACTGCAAGCAAGGGAGTCCCCATCCATCGGCCATATGGAATTGAAGCCCCCTCTCAATCAGAGGTGGAGTGGGCATCACCATACCAGAATCCTCAGGATTGAAAAATAAAATATGGATTAGAGTGGACTTACTGGTATTCTGTTATAGACTTACTGTGATTCTAGCAATGGAAGAAATTGTATCAAGGATGTGGAGACAGTGGCCACTGGAGATGCTGAAGTCAGGAAGAAGGACAAAGAGGTATAATATGGGGGGATTTTCAGGACTTGGAATTGTCCTGAGTGACACTGCAACAACAGATATGGGTCATTATATATATGCCCATAACCTACAGAATTGAGTGGGAGAGAGTGTAAAACTACAATGTAAACTATAATTCAAGGGAAGTGGATCTGGCCTAATGGATAGGGCATCCACCTATCACATGGGAGGTCCAAGGTTCAAATCCAGGGTCTCTTGACCTATGTGATGAGCTGGCCCACGTGCATTGCTGATGCTTGCAAGGAGTGCCCTGCCACGCAGGGGTGTGCCCCACATAGGGGAGCCCCACGCTCAAGGAGTGTGCCCTCTAAGGAGAGCTGCCCAGTGCGAAAACAGTGCAGCCTGCCCAGGAAGGACGCCACACACACGGAGAGCTGATGCAGCAAGATGACGCAACAAAACAAGACAAAGATTCTGGGTGCTGCTGACACAAGTGGACACAGAAGAACACACAGTGAATGGACACAGAGAGCAGACAACTGGGGGTGGGGAAATAAATTTTTAAAAAAATCTTTAAAAACAAAAACAAGAAAAAAACACTATAATCCAAGCTTAGTGGCAATGTTCCAAAATGTGTTTATCAATTGCAGTGAATGTATCACATTAAAGAAAGAAGTTGTTAATGTGGGGAAAAGTGGGAGGTGTGGGGTGAGGCATATGGGAACCCCTTATATTTTTTAATGTAACATTTTATATAATTTAAGTATCTTTTAAAAATAAATAAAAAATATATTTTAAAAAATTATGGGCAGAAAAACTTCCTTAATGCTGTTAAAATGAGTCCAAAAATGGCCTATTTCTGACCGGAAAGCAATATGAGATCAGTGAATATAAGTATAAAGCCAGAGAATCCCAACTCAATAGTGGCCACTTTTCTTATTTGTGAATGGGGGCAGGGATAACTATTTTAAAAAATTGTTATTTGCTGGAAAAGTCAAAATGCCAGGCCTGGAACTTGGTACCTAGCAGGAACTCAAGGTAATGCCACTTTTCATTCCTATCTCAATCCTTTCTCTGCTCAGCTAAGGCGCAGAGTTGTAAGCAAAATCTGGTTGGATGAAAAATGGTGAGTGTGTGCAGAAGGTTTGGGAGGAGGGGACAAAAGCAGTGCCTATAACATTTTGAAAACCATTACATTTTGACCATTACTGGCCCAATTTTTGGAACTGACTTCCCAAATAATTCTTTTTTACTGATAAACTATATAGAAAGGCAACGGTCTGGCAAATAAAAAACCATGACATCAATGTACAACTCCATCTGGTAATAATACCTCTCAAAATGCTTTTCAGCTCCTACATCCTAACTGCATTCAAAAGACATGTGGATGACAAATTTATTGTTTGTCAAACGTAGTCTTAGCACTTGTCTGAATTTCTTTAGCCAATGTTCTAAAAACCGAATCTGCTTCTTTTATCTCTAATTACAGAATGACATTGAAAAGATATTAAATAAACTGGGCAAGAATAGCCAGAAATAGCAGCTATGTATAGCAGAGGAAACAAAGATTGAGACGTGAAGAATTTTCTTGTTTTTCATTATTACTGAAATAACAAAAATGCTCTAATAATGACTGAAGTGATGAATGTACAACTATGTGATTATACCAAATTATATTAATTACATTAAATCTAACCTGGCCTTGTACTCTCTTTAAAAATTTGTAATTTCTTCCAATCTATTTTATCTTATAATTTTACAATAAAGGACTTTTTAACAGCTAAAAAAAAGTCACTGATTATACACTTCAGTTAGATCATATGGTATGTGAATATATCTTAACAGAACTGCTTAATAAACAAATAAATAATTGTGGTGCAGGAATAGCCAGACATAGCAGCTCTGTATAGCAGGGAAAACAAAGAGGTTGAAACACGAGGGACTTTTTGGTCTGTTTTTGTTTATCACGAATTATTGAAATAATGAAAATTCTTCAATAATGACTGAAGTGATTAACACACAACTATGTGATTATACCAAATACCATTGATTGTACACTTTGGATGAAGTGTATGCTTTATTAATATGAATCAGTAAAATTGATATGAGACACTTAAAAAAAAAAAAAAGGTATCAACATTCCCCCAAAAAACTAATACGTGGCCAAACCGCCAAAATGGGTAAACTGTTAACCAGGGTTAGTCCTAAGGAATGGGAATGGGGAAGGATGAGTTTCACTTTTTACTTTATTCTGAAACATTTCAATGTTTTTCAATGAGTATGGAAGACTTGAAATCTAAAAGACAAATAAAGATCAATTTTTTAGGGAAAAAAAAAGACATTTGGAGCATAAGAAATCTCCTTCCATTTTTGCTTACCAGATCTTCACACTGGGTAGCTTTTAGTCTCTTTGCTATGTCTAGGGCAGTTTCTCCAGCCTGGTTGGCTGAAATGGGGAAAAATAAATTTGCATAAGGTAATTATTTAGGACGTTATCTTGAAAAAGTAAGGAACAAATATCAAATAATGCAACACACAAGTCTCAGTTTCATTGAACCAAATGCTCGCATTACGGTTATTAAGAGAGACTTTGCTGCAATCTTACCAATATCCACAGTGGGCTTGCTCCTGAGAAGAAGCTTCAAACACTCAGGTTTACCATACATGCTACAGTAGTGTAGAACCGTATTTCCCAGGGCAGTTTGTTTATCCAGGTTACCACTAAAAAATTAAGATATAATCAGGAAAAACCATGCTTACTCTCTAAAACTTAGAGCTATAGATAAACCACCTATTTCTGTGCTCGTACAGGAGTCAAATTTGAGAACTATTTATTATAAACTGAGAAAATGGTGTTTCTAACATTATACATAAATTTACAACCAACACAATAATAATAGCCAGCATTATAACGTGCTACAGGACACTGTCTCTTAGCTTTTACACGTATTAGCTCATTTAATCATTGCAACCATCCTATAAGGTAGTTACTATTACAATCCCCATTTTAGATGCAAAAACTGAGGTACAGAAAGGCTAAGAAGCTTGTTTTCTAGATTATCAAGCTAGGGAGTGATGGAGCAGGGTTTTGACCCTGGGCAGTTTGTGGCTGGAGCCAATGCACTTAACCACTATGCTATATTGCCTCTATGGAAGAGACTTGGACATTTATATAATATGGCTGGTGCTCTTACATCCTTGCAACCACACTTACAAATGTTATCTGATGCCTTCCCTAAATCCCCATGGTAGATATTAACATTTTCTATTGTGATAAACATACGCAAAAGAAAGAAAGGATGTGACTGGTGTGTTACTGAGCACCAAAATGGATTTCATGGATTTTGTCTGCTCAATCTTTTATTTCAAAACAGAATCATAATTTTTAATGGATACTGAGGTAAGACATTAAAGCTCAGAAGCATGTCAATGCATATTTAACTTTTCTACACAGATATCTACCATGGCTTATTTAAGCACGTCACAAAGAGTAAAAATCATATATAACGTTCAGGGAACCCAAACAGCCTAACCAGGAAGGATCTTATTGGATCACAGCATGGATTCTAAGCACCTAGGATGACAGACTCATTAAAACAATGAAGACAGGCTTTCATGTCTAGAAGGAGCACACATGATGCAAAAGCAAGTCAATTAGAGTTTACATTAGACTATAAAGTAAAGTAATAATAGTTTCAATTTTCTAGCTTTTAGAGAAAAGGGTTACTTGCCATGGACTCTGCGTGCCGTGTCCTAAGTCATTTAAAGAGACAAAGAATTCTGTATTCATATTACAGCAGACATTAAGATAGCATTTCCTAAACTTTCTATATAGTTAACTTTTCACCTCTCAGAAAATGAGTAGTCCACTCTCTGGACTACTCTAATCCCCGAATTCTGGGTCACCTCACAAGGTAATCAATAGAGTTTTACATTAATGATATTCAACTATATGATTTTAAGGGTTTTATGTTAATTTTACATTTTATCATTTTTAAGCTGCAACCTTTCTACGCTTTTCTTTGCTTCATCAATCAACCCCTCCTTTGCATTTCAAAATTGAGTACTCTCTCACCATTATCTTCTTAATTATTACCATGCATTTGTAAAAGAACTTTTACAATCTCAAAGCAATTTCTCCACTGTATTTCTATAACTATCCAGTTAAGAGTCTTTATATATATAAACTATATATATGTTTATATATATATATAGTTTATATAGTTATATATATATAGTTTATATATAGTTATATATATATAGTTTATATATATATATAGTTATTATATATATAAAAGGCTTCACATCCTGAAAATCTTGTATGTTTGAATGTTTGACTCGTATATATGAAAGTCTTTAATACAGGAAATATAGTATTTTCTTTTTTAAGACTAGATATGAATACAGATCATCTTGTTTTAGGCAAATATAATATATAAAAAGGGGGGAAAAAAAGCCAATGTGCCTAAATATTAACAGTGGCTGCCTCTGAATGAGGAAGTGGGTCATTTTTCAAAAGCTGGTTCTTATTACATCTCAGTAGTTTCTAGATTATCTATGAACTTTGATAATTAAGAAAAATAAAGTATGTAAAAATGTAATAACTCACCTCATTACAAGTTTTTACCATGGAGCTCTTAAGTAGTATCCTTAGAATATTTAATATATGACTTTCAAACAATATTAAAATATTTGCATTGGAAAAAATTTAAGATAGTCTTGATTTAAAATCTCAGAGTTACTTTCTCTAATTTCCTTTTCAAATTGACTAAGTGAACTCTATTCAGCAAGGCACGCCATTTCATTTTTCAGGCAATTCTAAATACAACAATTTTTTCTAGTTTCGAATTTAAAGCTACCTTTCGGCAACCATTATTCACCATCTTCCTGCATTTGGGTGTTCATGAAGCTATAGGTGTCTTTCTTAATACATGAAAACATTTTAGATGACCCCTGTAAGTTTCCTTCTCCAGAGTAAACAACCTTTCTAATCTTCCTTTGTCAAACATACACTGTTGGTAGGTCCTACATTTGAATTAGCTACTGGACCAGCCGCACATACTGCTATCTTATATATATATATTTAACTTATGCACAATGAAAACCCACATATCTGCTTGTCCTATGCTGTTAAGTCTTCTCTCTTTCAACCTCTCTTAGTGCAGCAGGCTTTAGATACAAGGACAAGATTTTATATTTATCTAGACCTGGGGTCTAGACCAGGTGCCATGTCTAGCCTGCTGCCAATTTTTGTTAAGCTTTACTGTGGCACCCAGTCCTGCTCATTCATTTACATACTACCTAGGGCTGCTTTCACACTACAGTGGCACAGGAGAAGAGTTGCAGCAGGGACCACAGGGCCTACAGAGCCTAAAATATTTACTGCCTGCCTCATTACAGAAAAAGTTTGCCAACTCCTGATCTAGGCCATTGATACACTGGTTTGTATTAATTTATAAGGCATATTCAGGAAGCTCAACAAAGAAAACAAAAAACATACCAGTTTTGTACAAGGAAGTCAACCAAATGGAGAGATGTCTGGTCGGCAGTTCGTACTGCAAGATGAAGGGCTGTCTCTCCTAGCTCCTAAAAAAGGAAAAGGATAAATATAAATATGGTAACCATATGCCCTAGTTTGCCTAGAGTAGCTTCATTTACATTAGTTGCCCCTAAGTAATTTTTTTTTTTTTAAAGATTTATTTTTATTTATTTAATTCCCCTCCCCTCCCCCGGTTGTCTATTTTCTGTGTCTTTTTGCTGCGTCTTGTTTCTTTGTCCGCTTCTGTTGTCGTCAGCGGCACGGGAAGTGCGGGCGGCGCCATTCCTCGGCAGGCTGCTCCCTCCTTCGCGCTGGGCGGCTCTCCTTATGGGTGCACTCCTTGCGCGTGGGGCTCCCCTACGTGGGGGACACCCCTGTGTGGCACGGCACTCCTTGAGCGCATCAGCACTGCGCATGGGCCAGCTCCACACGGGTCAAGGAGGCCCGGGTCTTGAACCGCAGGCCTCCCATGTGGTAGACGGACGCCCTAACCACTGGGCCAAAGTCCGTTTCCCCTAAGTAATTTTTAATAGCACTCCATTCTCACACTCAAATTGTCCTAATTTAGACACAGTCACCAATGTACAAGATATTCATTTTACGGGTATTACCAATAGCAGAGTCATCTTTTACCTTGATTTTCCTATGGTTTCAGTGAAGCCTTACCTGCCCGGGTTCTAGCAGTGGTTCCATTAGCTCTACCCCCTCTGCATAGACTTGAATTAGTGCAAGTAAATCCCTGGATCTGATGGCTTCAAGCAATTCATTCAGTTTAGCCGAGGAAGAGGAACAGGTCTTCCTTGAAAACCTATGATCTACATACTTTGCAGTGATATATTCTTTCCGTGCAGTCCTGGAACAAAACCACAACAAATTGAAATGAACAAAGAGTTTTTATTTTCCAGGAGCTAAGAACGGTTTACATTTTACCGACAAATATTTCTCTTTGAGGAGCTATTCTAATTAAGATACACTTAAACATTCAAACAAATCAGCTTCTAGATCAATTTATTCCAACAAATGAAGAAATTGATAAATATTTATTAATATATGCAGGTAATATATAGTTAAGAATTTATGGGCATACAGATTATAGATTTCTTTTTTTTTAATAAAGATTTATTTATTTATTTTAATTTCCCCCCCTCCCCTGGTTGTCTGTTCTTGGTGTCTATTTGCTGCGTCTTGTTTCTTTGTCCGCTTCTGTTGTCATCAGCGGCACGGGAAGTGTGGGCGGCGCCATTCCTGGGCAGGCTGCTCTTTCTTTTTCACGCTGGGCGGCTTTCCTCACGGGCGCACTCCTTGCACGTGGGGCTCCCCCCACGTGGGGGACACCCTTGCGTGGCACGGCACTCCTTGCGCGCATCAGCACTGCGCGTGGCCAGCTCCACACGGGTCAAGGAGGCCCGGGGTTTGAACCGCGGACCTCCCATATGGTAGACGGACGCCCTAACCACTGGGCCAAAGTCCGTTTCCCTATAGATTTCTTTTCTACCTTGAGCAATAGCAGGAGAAAATTATTATTTACTCCTGCTTCAAATTCAGATACATATAAAGTATATAAAGAAATTCAAAAAGTTAAAAACATTTCTAAAAGACCAATGAAAAATGTGCAGGCATTTTTGGAAAGTATTTTAGTCACCAGGTAGAACTACTCCCCATTTTACAGAGGAGGAAACTGAGCCTCAGAGAGGCCATATTCAAGCAGCTCCCAGAGGCTCAGTGCTACACTGCAGAAAGCTAAAGGTGAGACGTCTTTCCCTGCAGAGGTCTCAATCTGGGAGCAAAAGACCACCTGGACAGCTGCTCCCGGAGATGCAATGGCCTGGTGCCTTTCTCCTTCTCTCAGTAGCAGCACATGTCTTTCCCAGAGGGACTGCCTCGTCTCCACTCTCAGGACAAGTGGTTCTGGTGGGACTGAGCCCCCCTCCCCACTGCAGGGTGAGTACATAAACTAACTGTCCAATGGTTACCTTCCGCCTTTGGGCAAAGACTCAAATGGAAGGTGGCTCATTAAACCAGAGACCTGCATCAAGAAAGACCGAGTCCTGATTATATGGTTTGGCAGCCTGGATCCAGATAGCTTTGAATTCACACTCTGAATTTCCCAGTGATAAGAGCTAATAAATAAAAAGACAGTAAAGTCTCTGCTCTTTGGCTTCTGGTGTCCCCTATAGCCAAGGCTGCCACCATCCTTGCCACCCCTGGGGTGCTGCTGTTCCCAGATGAATTATTCCTGAAGGGTGGCACTGAGAGAGGAGCTGGAAGAGGACGACAAGGAGCTAGATGAGACCCTGTTGGAGAAACTGTGGAGTCTGACGGAGATGTTCCGAGAAAGGGTTCCGTCTGCAGCTAGAGCCACTTCTGATCTCTCCCTCTTTGTGGCTCAAAAAATGTATAGGTTTTCTACAACAGCCTTGTAGATTGGGACCACTTTCACTGTTTCTGAGACTGAGAGGTCTGTCAGGAGGAAAGCCAGGGGCTCTACCTTCACTTCCTAGAAAAATCTGGTTTGTTACTGCTATAGTTGAGCTGCCTTGGTGGGAGAAATCTGAAATCCAATAGTGTCTGAGGGAAACGGACTTGGCCCAGTGGTTAGGGCATCCGTCTACCACATGGGAGGTCCATAGTTCAGACCCCGGGCCTCCTTGACCCGTGTGCAGCTGGCCCATGCGCAGTGCTGATGCGCGCGAGGAGTGCCCTGCCATGAAGGGGTGTCCCCCACGTAGGGGAGCCCCACGCACAAGGAGTGCGCCCCGTAAGGAGAGCCGCCCAGCGCAAGGGAAAGTGTAGCCTGCCCAGGAATGGCACAGCACACACGGAGAACTGACACAACAAGATGATGCAAAAGAAAGAAACACAGATTCCTGTGCCACTGACAACAACAGAAGCGGACAAAGACGACGACGCAGCAAATAGACACAGAGAGCAGACAACCAGGGTGGGGGGGGGGGAAGGGGAGAGAAATAAATAAATCTTAAAAAAAAAATAGTGTTTGAACTGCTGATTTGGAACTTTTTTTTTTTTAAACTTTGGCACATTGATCTTTCAAAACCTAGTGGGGAGAATTCTTCCTACTTTCTCAGAGACTCTCAACTTGCAACTATGCCCTCCACGCTATCCTTATTTCTGTGCTCACCTGTTATTAGAGTGCAGCAATGCAGACAACTACTCCAACTCTGGCTACCCCAGCTCTTTCACTAAATTGCTCCTAAGCAGAAGAGCCCTTATTATCCCATTGTGAGGTAGGAACAGATGCCAGGAGGAGGGCGGTACCCCTGAACATTAAGGACTTTTTTTTATTAGAGTGGAGATTTGGATAGGGATGTGCACACCATTTATGAAATAAAGGTCAGCGCTCACTTTTTGTATTTAAATATTAAAAACAATCCAACTAAAAGAAAAAGACAGTAAATGAACTGATGGTCCAAATCCTAGTTCTTCGGCCTACCATTTGTAAGACCTTGGGCAAACAACTTAATCTTCATGAGTCTCAGTTTCTTCATCTGAAAAGGGGATAAGGACTCACTGGTATATGCTCAATTAAACAATGCACAGCACCGAACAGATGCTCTCTTCCTTCTGAGAGGGATCCAACTTGAGAGAGAGACTATGTATTGCTCAGAAACAGTCATTCCATCTATGATAGCTGCTGCTCTTTCTCACATCTCACAACTAGGCAACAATGTTTAAAATTGTGCTGATGCCTTTTTCTTTCATTCTCAGTTGGCAGTAAAAAAGTTGAGCTAGTTGATGGTGGCATATAGTCTTTAGACTTTTTCCAACCTACTGACTGGCGTAGTGGCTTATAGTGGCTTGCTGATTCTGCTAAGTAACTAAGATCTTACATTCATTGGTGACCTTTACATTCAGGCAAAGTTCTTTCAGGATGACCATGTCTTTGGAGTTAGCAAACTTTTACAGAGAGCTGAAAAGAGTAGCCTACACCTGGTTTCTGAATCTCCTGCTGCATGTGAATTACATAAAATTTGACAGGCAGCTATTACTGGGTAATGGATGAAGCATCAGACTTAAGGATGAAAAGTCACATTCAAGTTTGATACCATCTGCAATCTATGTCACCCTGGGCAAATCAAGGTTTCTCTATGCCTCAGGTCCTCATGCATAAAACACTAGCAATCATACCTTCTTATACACTACCTTCTAGGGAAGAAAGAGGATAGATATAGAACAGAGAGGGATGAATGGTTATGGGTTCATTTGGAAGCTTCTTTCCTATTGTTAACCAAGAGGGTAGAACTAGGATCAATGCGCAAAGTTAGAGGAAGGGAAGTTGTAGACAATTGTTTCCTCACATTAAGCCAAGTACCAGCAAGGTCCAAAGGTGGCTTTCTATCATGGAGGTATCACACAGAGGCCAAACAATTTAGCAGAAATGCTATAGAGTACATCTGAGCATCACATGGGGAGATCTCTAGTCACCTCGAAGATGATCTGAAACTTCAGGTCTCTGATTCTGTGGTTTTCCCCATGTGGGCTATGTTCAATTCTTTCTGGGTACTCAGCTCATAGTCCCCTGTCAATTATAGGCTTTCTGACATTGGGGCACCGGTATCTCCTACCATTCTCCCCCTTGCTCAGCCCTCTGCAGCCACTCCGCCCTTCCAGTTATGGCTTGGCATATCTGCAGTACCTAAAAGACTGCCTGGATCATAGAAGGTGCTTACTAAGTATTTGCTGAATGAATAAATGAGTGACTGAACTGCATGTTATAGGAGATTCACTTTATTCTCCTTTAGGTCACTGGTCAAATGAGGGAATAATAATAAATAATAATAGTAGTAGTAAACACTCACATAGCACTTATTACACAACAAGTATTGCTCTGTGCACTTTTTTAAAACTCCTTTAATGCCTGCCACAACCCTCGGAGGTGGGCATATTTTTCAGATGAAGAAATCGAGGGCAGGCAGTTGAAGTCAGTTGCCCAAGATAGCAGTCTGGCTCGAGTCTTTGCCCTTAACCACTATACAGAGAGCGCCTAGATAATCACCAACATTTTTAAGTGGGAGGCTTTATAGAGTCCAAAAAACCGTTAAGAGGCCACAGAGCGAATCCATGCTATTACGAAATTTATCCAATGCCTTTGAGGTTTGGGTTATGTAGACATTTAAAAATGCCAGCGAGGGAAAGATCACTGTGTGTGTGCACTTGAGCCCTCATTATTATCAAGTTTGTAAAGTAACTTCAGGTCATACTTGTTCCTGGAAATTTTATGACCAAATTAATTTTTGAAAAACCTTTTTTCTCAGCTTAATTTGTGTTCATTAGCATGAGAAGGGCATCAAAGCAGTTTCTGTGCTAGCATGGCACGTGACTACTGTTGTCAAGCAGGACTGTGTGCCCCCAGATTGGGGAACATGTTTGAGGTTTTCTTCTGTGACACTTCCACCACAACTATGATTAAGTAATTAATGGGCTAATTTTTGGTTAATGTTTACGTTACTCTCTAGACCCTACGTATGAAGAGGACAGGGTTTACATCTAGTTGGTGTTTTGCTCTTTCCCCAGCATCTAACACAGTTTGAGGCATGGAGTAAGCACCCGATCAATATTTAAATGTTGAACTGAATTCAAGAAAAGACAACTTCCAAGCAGCCTTCTGGGAGATGTAATTTCATGGTTTCAGAATGGAAAAAAGTTGTTCATGGAACATGTCCACACTTTCAGTGCTCTGCAAGAACAACCAAGGACTGGCAAAACATGTAAGGTGGCTTCTACTTCCCAGCTCTCCTCCTTCACAAAGCCTCCTCAAATCACTCAAGTTGGACTTTGCCTTTCCTCCTATTCAGCCAAAGTACTTAAAACACTTTACAGTGTAAATTCAATTAAAAATTTTGAAGTCATTTTACAGTGTAAATTCAATTGAAATTTTTGAGAGGTTAATAGATTCGCATGGCTCAAAAATAAAAATGATGCAAGTTTTTATTAAGAAGTATCATTTCTACCTTGCTTCTTTTATTTAATAGCATACCCTGGAGATCATTCCAAAGCAGAACACAGAAAGCTGTCTTATTCTTTTGTATATCTGCATCACATTCTGTAGGGCTATAGCCCAGAATATTTATCAGATAGCTACAGAAATATTACAGAACAGGAATAAATTCTCAGAAAAGGATTCCTGAGACAAAGGGTAAATATATTTATAATTTTGGTAAATATGTCCTCATAGATAGCATATCATTTTGTACTCCCACCAGCAACATATGACAGTCTGCTTTCCCACAATCTTGCTGAGTGGGTAGTTAAACATTTGGTTCTTGCCAATTGCCAATTTGATGGGAATCCCTCACCACCTTTGTTTGTCTTTGATTTTTCACAACATTCCATGACTTAGAAATAATTATTCTCATGAAGATCTGTCCTTCACAGAGCAGGTGCTCAGTCAGCTACAAGTATGTGGGAGAAAATGATGGTGAAAATAACCTGTACGACATAGAAATACAGTTCGAAATACTTGTCTTGGTTTTGCTTTTTCCTAATGATGATTCCTCTAGGGCATAAAAATACTATAAACACTAAGAGTTTTTTTGAGGAAGATAGTAAAACAACTAGAAAATGGTAGAGAATTCAATATATTAGAAGTACTTACATATCACTTGAAGGAGTGGGTTTTGGTGAGGGGCTAGGCAAATTTGCTTCCATAATTTCATTAAAACTATTGTTTCCTACATTCTTGGCCAGCTGTAATGAAGAAAATACATTATGGCAAATGGTTCATTACTGGTTTAAGTTTCCCATTATTTGCTTTTGAAATTTCTGAATATGTGCTTTCTCTCATTTGATTCAGGGTATAAACCATCAATCCAGTGGTCAACAAACATTTACTGAGCCTCTACTATGTGCTAGAAATTGAACTTATGAGTGCTGAAAGTATGGAGATGGATAAGCCATGTTTCCTTCCCATGGGAGATCACAGACTAGCAGGTGTCAGTGACAAAGTAACTTTTAAAAAAAATGTGATAAATGCTAGAATAGAATCGACTATGGTTGGCCATACATATATACAAACTATCCGTATTTCACTACGTGAGATTAGACAGAACAAGTTCCATATGTGAATACTAGTCAAAGCTAATGAACAGTAACAGTTTTTTTCAACCACCATCATGTCTTGCTTTTACGATGAACAGACTTCCTTTCAGTGGACAAAACTAAATAGAGGATTCCACTATAACGGGGTTATAAATAAGATGCTGCAGGCAACTAATGGAGGACTCACGATAGAAAGGCCAGGGATTAAGGAAAAAGAAGATTAAGTATTTATAATCCTTTTCCATATTATAATGATAAGCATCACAAATTCACATGTTCTTTTACCCTTACTACCTAAAGAAGGTATGGGCTAATGAATGACTGGTTTTAGGACAATAGCTAACAGGCTATTCCCAATAAACGTGCACTTTTAGAAACTCGGAAGCAGTAAAAATATAAAGAACTTGAAAACTCTGTAGAGATTATTTTTAATAATATATACCACTAGATAAAGTGAATATGTGAGCTCAATCCCCTATCCCCCTTTACTGCTATTACAGTCAATCATAAAAACTTATTCCTAAAGAAAAAAGCAGCTTTAAGAGACCCACATAGAAGAAAGACAGGTTGAGCTAAACTTTTGATTTGCTAATTAAAAAACTTAGGATTCCCTATTCCCTCCAATAGAAAGTGGAAATATTGAAAATTACATATAACATAAATTACATTTTAAGTATCTGTGTAAGTTCACTAAATTCAGAAGTCAGAATTCTTTACACTCAGTAGAAACAAACAATATTAAATATATTCATGATAATAACTTAAAATTTTTTTATTTCAAAGTATAACTACTTACCAAGAGTTCGGAGGTTCCTAATTTGTCCAGTTCCAAAGACTGAATGCGAGAAATATGAACCCCCATTTCCCTATGGATGCCAGAACATTCTATACAGGTCAAAATACCCAAGTTCGTTGAAAGCCAGGTGGGTTCTGTGGAAAAGATTTTGAAGACAATGAAACAAGAAACCTAATTTTAGTGTGCCAACTACTGAGGAAGCTAATACAACAGAAATAGAAGTTGTTAAGAATTACGAGGGAAAGATTCAAATACAAGAAATGGATGCTTGTGGTTTAGCCTAAGGAACCACTATAAAAATTAAAAGCTTGTTAGGAAGCCAAAATTGTTGTAAGGCAAAATAAAAGAAATTTTCCTTCGGTATGGGGAACTGAAAACAAATTAAGGTGCTTTATTCAGTGAAAATGTGAGAGACTTCCTACGAGGTCCTGGGAAACACTGGGGCCTCGCCAGAGTGCTCCTCTCACTGCAGGTCACCTCTGCGGAGCCGGCCTGAAGGCCTCTGCAGCGCTGCGCACAACCATCCTTACCTCCGAGCACCAAATGTTCCAGAGACCTAAGGCTGTTCTACAACCCCACAGTGCTCTAGCACAGGCAGAACAAGTATTTCTATGAAACCAAAAACTTCAGGGTTCTCTTTAAGTCAAGCGCCCTTGCGACTGCTCAATACCTGTGTATTTAATACTCCTCTGCCACATCCTCACACTGTGTGAATCACTACCACACGTGTATTACACATGGCGGAACACCTGAGATGTCTCTCTGAGGCACTTATGACATCTTCTGTAGTCAGGCTGTGTTTCACCAAGTAAAACAGTAAGAAAGTAATCTGTAATACTTAGGAATGCTAGGTTAGCTGTGACCTTAGGAAAATCACTTAACCTCTGAGTTCTAGTTTCCTCATCTGTAAAATAGGGACATTAGTAATCAACTTACAGAGCTTCTGTGAGGATTCAATAAAATACAGAAGCAAAATACCCAGCACAATACCTGGTCCAGTATAAGCACACAGTAAGCATCAGCTACTGTCACTACTCAGGTAAGGTAAATTGTTATTTGAAAAACAGAAGTTCAGGGGATGGTAACATCAACAGATAAAAGCTGGGGTAGGTTTCACTAAGCAGAAAGGAAAGTGATGCGATGAATGTCCCACACTAATGAAAGAAGTTGTTGATGTGGGAAGAGTAGTGGGTGTTGGGAGTGGGGTATATGGGAGCCTCTTATATTTTTAATGTAACATTATATGTGATCTATGCATCTTAAAAGAAAAAAAGAGAAAATAAAAGATATTTCTTGCAGATTCAAAAAGAAAGGCAAGTGGCGGCAGACTTGGCCCAGTGTTTAGGGCGTCCATCTACCTCATGGGAGGTATGCGGTTCAAACCCCGGGCCTTCATGATCTGTGTGGAGCTGGCCTACGCGCAGTGCTGATGCGCGTAAGGAGTGCCGTGTCATGCAGGGGTGTCCCCCGTGTAGGGGAGCCCCATGCGCAAGAAGTGTGCCCCGTAAGGAGAGCCGCCCAGTGTGAAAGAAAGTGCAGCCTGCCCAGGAATGGTGCTGCACACATGGAGAGCTGACACAACAGATGATGCAACAAAAAGAAACACAGATTCCCATGCCGCTGACAACAACAGAAGCGGACAAAGAAGAACGTGCAGCAAACAGACACAAAGAACACCGGGGTGGGGTGGTGGGGGAGAAATAATAAACAAACAAACAAATAAATAAAAAAGGAAAGTGATGTACCACATGTCAGCCAATTTCATACACCATCTACGTTTATTATTCCCTTTTCAGAAAGAGGAAACTGAAGATCAATAGTAAAGGGCTTGGCACAAGACTGCCCAGCTGCTGGGTGGCATACTTGTAAGTCTAAAGGAAGGATGTTGGTCTCCATGCCCTTTGCTCTCTCCATAAAGTCATGGTGCTCCATTAACTGGACCTTATAGGAATGGTAGCATTTTGGCAAGCAGCCATTTAGGGAAGAAAACAGGGGACTGCCAGGTCAAGAAAATAGCGTGGATAAAGATGCTCAGGGGGTGCGAGTATGCAGTATGAGGACACATGTTGTGTGTTTAAATGGGTTCTTAAGGTTTTAGTTTTTTGGAGATTTTTATCCTCCCCACCCCCACCCCACTGTTTGAGCTTGCTCTGTTCATCTGTGCTTGTCTTCTTTTTAGGAGGCACTGGGAGCCACCTCTGCTCCCTGCTTTGTTGTGTTTCTCATTTTATGTTCCTCCTTGTCTCTCGTTGCTGTGGTGTCACCTTGTTGCATCAGCTTGCTGGGGCAACCTGCTGCGTCAGCTTGCTGTCTTGCTCATCTTCTTTAGGAGGCACTGGGACCTCCCGTGTGGTAGGCGTGAACTCAACAACGTGAGCCACATCCACTTCTCATCTAAGGTTTAAAACAGCTAACTAATTTTACATTCCACAGACAGAGAAAGGAAGTTCAAGAAGCCAGTTTGTGGCTAGGAACAAATACCTGTCGAGCCGCAATCACAGCAGACGTCATTCCCAGGAAGCCGCTGGACGTCCTCGATAATGGCTTTTGTCAGGTCTTCCAAGCTGTTCTCCCCTGTGCTCTGCTCTCCACGGAAGGCCATGGTGAGGGCCTCCTCTTTGCTATTTGTCAATACTGATATCCACCTGTTACCAAAAACATAAGTGCGAGGAGACCATATAAGCATCGTGGCCACTGTTTTCCCCCTCCCTCACACACAAAAAAAGTCTCTTTTATCAAGACCCTTCAAAGAGACAACAAAACAAAATAAAACAAAAAAAACACAACAAAGCAATAAAGTAAGGAAAAATCAAAGAAATTAGACCAGAAGGAAAAAGGTTAGAGAATGGAAAGCTGCACACAGGAGAAAATAAGACAGGAAAATAGATGAGAGAAGTAAACAGATGAGAGCACTTGTATTTCCCTCTGGACGAATGAAGGGAACATCAGAATGACAAGGACTCAGCGAGGGACCAGTGTCCAAATATCACACTTGACACAAAAATGAGGAAGAAATGGTGAGAAGTGGATAGAAGGCAAGAAAGAGTATTTAGTGGAAGGTATTTGCTCCCTGAAGTTCATGACACAAGAGGAACTTAAAGAGAGAAGATACAGAGACATTTTATTACCATCCACGAAAAGGTATACTAAGATGGAAACATGCTGACACAATATGAAATGAAGATTGGAGAGTATTCAATTATACATATATACACACACACACATAGTATGACTACAATATATACCAAACAAAATAACCCTTTGACACCAATCTATCCATAAAACCACCTAAATACCCAATTACAGGGGGATGACTAATAAGGCATGAAATAAATCATAAAGTGAAATATTAGGCAGGCATTAAAATTTAGATTTTCAAATAAGTGTAGAATGACAATGGGGAAATGCTCACAATATATTTAATAAGGCAAACAAAAAAACCATTTTATAATATATCCCAAATTTATACGTATGTATGTATTATATATTTCTGTTGGGGGAATAAAGGCTAGAATAGTGGTTACTAAGGGAATTTCTACAGGGGTGAAAAACAAAAAAGGATGGCTTGCTTGACTCTGTGCCTTTCTAAAATTTTCCAAGTCTATAATGAGCCTGAACTACTTTCATGAATAAGGAAAAGTGCCAAACTAATTGTTTCAGAAAAGACAAAGAAAAAACATTTCTAAACCACCATTTTTGTCATCAAGTGAATTCTAGATAGCTAGTATTTACCTTTAACAGGTCAATGCTCAGAATTGAGTCAGTATTTTTTTGGTGCCTTGTAGGATAAAACAAAGCACTATCTGCAAAAAGGTTTTGAGGGAAACGGACTTTGGCCCAGTGGTTGGGGCGTGCGTCTGCCACATGGGAGGTCCGCGGTTCAAGCCCCGGGCCTCCTTGACCCGTGTGGAGCTGGCCCATGCGCAGTGCTGATGCGCGCAAGGAGTGCCATGCTACACAGGGGTGTCCCCCGCGTAGGGGAGCCCCACGCGCAAGGAGTGCACCCATAGGGAGAGCCGCCCAGCGCGAAGGAGGGAGCAGCCTGCCGAGGAATGGTGCTGCCCACACTTCCCGTGCCGCTGACGACAACAGAAGCGGACAAAGAAACAAGGCGCAGCAAAAAGACACAGAGAACAGACAACCGGGGGAGGGGAGGGGAATTAAATAAATAAAAATAAATCTTTAATAAAAAAAAAAAAAAGGTTTTGAATAAGTAATACTAACAGCAATGAGAATTAAAAGCCAAACTACCCAGACCATGCAAACTGCAAATCACACCTTTGACTCTAGGTTGTGCTCAGCTTCACGGTGTTGTGAGAAACGTATCTGCACCACTTAACTTTGTGATGCAGAAAACACCACTTCAAAATCAAAGGTCTAGGAAGGAAGTGTATTTTAAAGTAAATAGTACCTTTTCTATCATTTAGTCTCTAGTTAGAAACTATTTGGACAGAACAATTTAAGACACTGAGAGGTTCAACAAGCCTGATCACTTTGCCTTTTGATCACTGTCCCAGATATTGCTGGACTTTTCACTCTGACTGCAGTCTCTATTTTGCATTCCACAGGCATTATACCATTTTGGCTATCTAACACTGACCAGTATCTACTATGTACTAAGTACTTTTTTTTTTTTTTAAAGCAGTTTTATTAAGATATATTCACATACCATACAATCCATCCAAAGTGCACAATCAATGGCTTTTAGTATAATCACAGTGTTGTGCATTCATCACCACAAAAAATTTTAGATCAATTTCATTACTCCAAAAAGAAAAACTCCACACCCCTTAGCAATCTCCTCTCAATCCCTCTATTCTTCCCCAGCCCTACATAACCACTGATCAAATTCCATCTTTTAAATTGATTTATATTTACATTCTATATAAACTGAATCATACAAAGTATAGCACTTTGTGCCTGGTTTCTTTCACTTAGTATAATGTTTTATTTTTGCCTGATATTAACATCCTGTAACAGTAACATACATTTGCTCAATTCCAAAGAAAAACAGTCTTATTTATGCAATATTACCCATATTCATATTTTATGTGGGGTTTTATTATGCTACAGAGTCTTTTGTTACATTTTTAGCTTTCCTTCTAGTAATATACATGACCTTAGACTTTCCTTTTCAACCACTGTCAAAACCACATCAGAGCACTGCTACTTATGAACGCTATGTTGTGCTTTCACATTTTTTTCTTCATTTCCAAAACTAAACTACCATTTTATCAACTATGCATAGGTTGACCCTTAGCTTTCCATTCTCTAGCCTCATTCTATTTTCTGGTGACCTATATTCTAGTTATTAACTCCACGAGTTTACACAATAAATTTAGTTCCTAACAGTGCAACCATACAGTAATTGTCCTTTTGTGTCTGGCTTGCTTCACTCAACATAATGTCCTTTAGGTGCCAAGTATTTTTAATTCTTGTAAAAGAACGCTCCCACAGGACTCAGAGTTAGGGTTTATAACAGAGAGACGGACTCGTCCAAAGTCCTGCAGCTAGGCTGGTGTCAGAACTGGGATGAAAAGATACTTCTGCTGACACCCTTTTCAGGGGCAGCTTCCATTATACCAGACTTGCTTCTTCATTCAAGAGCTCATAACAAATAAAAAAATGGTCTTTACAAGTTTGCCATGATAATCAGGAAACACATATTTACTATACAACATGGTGGAATGGTATAGCTCCATGTCAAAACAGTTAAGAATCAAGTGATTATTTCTGACCATATTTTAAAAAAAGCTTTTAAATTACCTTAAAGTAATCAACATACAAAAAGTAAAAAAATCCCAAAAACCTATAATTGTATGTTTTAAGATTAAAAAAAAAAATTTCTCTCTCCCCTTTCCCATCCCAGTTGTCTACTCTCTGTGTCCATTCGCTGTGTGTTCTTCTGTGTCCACCTGAATTCTTGTCAGCGGCACCAGGAATCTGTGTCTCTTTTTGTCGCGTCATCTTGCTACGTCAGCTCTCCATGTGTGCGGCGCCACTGCTGGGCAGGCTGCACTTTTTTCATGCGGACTGGCTCTCCTTATGGGGTGCGTTCCTTGAGCATGGGGCTCCCCTACGCAGGAGACACCCCTGCATGGTACGGCACTCCTTGCACCCATCAGCAGTGCATGTGGGCCAGCTCACTGCATGGGCCAGGAGGCCCGGAGTTTGAACCTGGACCTCTCATGTGGTAGGTGGAGGATCTATCAGTTGGGCCAAATCTGCTTCCCTATAATTGTATTTTAATACTTCAATCACTTTGAGTTTATAAAACAGAAAATTGGCACTGTTAGGAGTTTCTACATTTTATTCTAAAAATTAAAATTCTGCAAGCAAGGTATATAATCTCCATTTTCATGGTGAGAAGACTGAGGCCAGATGTTTTGTCTATGGTCATAAGGCCACTAATGGGCAGAAGCCACATCCAGCGACTTTAAAAAAGTATCTGCTCTATTTTACCTGCCTTCTTCCTCCGTGAGGAGGATTGTCTTCATTTACTTTCCTGTTTACTTCCACATGAGAAAAGAATGACAACGCTGCAGTGGAACCGCCCCTGTGGAACCTGGGGTTAGAGGAAGAACTGCGGCACCGGCTTCCTCTGCGGCTGCCGTCATCTACGGCAGTCAGAACGGCATCCCCTGTGACCCAACGCCCAGGAAGTGCAAAGGGCAAAATGTGCAGCACCTTCAGGATGAGCCAAGCAACCTTTTCACTGAAGAGAGTTAAGTCCTGGGGGCAGGAAACCAGCATCTCTACTCAAAATGGAACTGAGCTACCAGTAAGACATCACCATCCCAGGGCCCACAGAATGGAGGAATAAAATATGGATTAGAGTGGACTTACTGATATTCTACTATAAAAGTATTGTGACGAGTAATAGAAGAAATTGTAGCACTGATAGGGAGAAAGTGGCCACAGTAGTTGCTGAGGGCAGGGAATGGGAAGAAGATATGTGATGAGGGGGCATTTTTGGGACTTGGAGTTGTCCTAAATGATACTGCAGGGTCAGATGCTGGACTTTATATATCCTGCCATGACCCACTGAATGTCCTGGGGGAGAGTGTGAACTACAGGGCAAACTGTTATCCACATGATGCAGCAATGCTCCAAAATGTGTTTGCCGAGAGTGATGAGTGTGCCACAATGATGCGGGAGGTTGGTGGGGTAGGAGGAGTGGGGTGGGGGGGATGGCAGGTATACGGGAACCTCTTATGTTTTTTATAATGTAACCTTTTTCATGATGTATGTATCTTCAAAAAATACAATTTACAAAAATGATGGGGGTGGGTTAT
The DNA here is from genome assembly GCF_030445035.2 of Dasypus novemcinctus. Taxonomy (NCBI): domain Eukaryota; kingdom Metazoa; phylum Chordata; class Mammalia; order Cingulata; family Dasypodidae; genus Dasypus; species Dasypus novemcinctus. The sequence goes on from NC_080686.1 coordinate 93,488,750, forward strand.
ATGGGAATTTCTTGTATTTTTTTTAATGTAATAATCTATGTGATCTCTTAACTTTAATAAAAAAAGTGTTATTTAAAAAAAAAGTAAATAAAATATTAAAGGCCTGAATTTGAGATATAAGGGAACAAAGAGGAAGTGGATATGTTCCTTGCTTCACACAAATCCCTCACCTACCTTTCAGTTAGGTCTTTGAAGGAGAAAGGAGGGGAAAGAGAGAAGAAAAAAGGAAGCAGTATTTCAAGAGTATTTGGTATCTTGTCTGGGTTCAAATCACAGATTGCTGTGACTGTGACTACGGGCATACTGTGCCTCAGTTTCCTTATCTGCAAAATAGGAATAATAGTGTCTATTTCCTAGGGATTACAGGATTAATATGAGGAGCCGTGGCATGCCCTTACCACAGTAAGATCTCAATAAATATTATTATTTTTTTTAACCCTGCCTCTCTCTGAATCTGTGGTTGGAAGGTCAGCCACCCCTGACATCTCCCCTTCCCATGTGGTTTCTAGTCATCCTCCAATCTGCTAACTCTGTACCCAGAACACCTAGCCATCCTTGGCTTCCTTTCAATTTCTTCCTGTTGCTTCTGGTGTGAACTTGACCACAAGAACCTCCTACCTGGAGTGCAGAGTGTTTATTACCTTCCCACACCTTCATGAGCCAGCTCAGCCTTACCTTCCTCTAGGAAGTCATTTCTGAGCACTACCCCCTGGAACCCATGAGGGTGTACACGCATCTGTGTTCCTAAAACATGCTGCTTCCTGTCCTTGCACTCAGTACCTGCCTCTTCCAGGAGAGAGCAAGTTCCTTGAGGGCAGGGATTCTACAGCTCTTCTCTTTCTGATCCCTTATCATTTCTTCCCTAAGACAGAGAGAAAGTAAAATTCTCCAAAAAAGGGGGCTTAGAGAGGGAAAGGAGGGAATGAAGGAGGGAGAGAGAAGGAGAAGAGGGAGAGAGAAGAGGTGAATGTAAGGCAAAAAGGGTGTGACAAGAATTCTGCAGCTCTATGAAAGTAATTAAGGAAAGAAACTGGTATTTATTGTTGCTACTGAAAAATAATGGGACAGGCATTTTGACAGTTCATAAAACTTGGCCCAAATTACCCCAAGACTTGTTAGAAACAAGAAAAATGTGAAGGGTTTAATTGCCAGCTTTAACACAAATGTCCCCTCTCCCAAGCAGTTCAGAATACAGGATTTGCACATTGCTTTTCTCACTGCAGGGAATGAAGAGGGCCCAGGACCAGGGAGAGTGTTCAGGAATGGGGCTGGGGGTGTGCATAGGTCACACACCTGGCAGGGGAGCGACAGGATGCAAACCTAGGAATCTAGTTCTTCCCTCTAGACCAGGTTCCTTTAACGGAGCCATGTCCACCCCAATGAAAGGTGCCTGCCACCATGCTTCACGTCAGGGCCAGGCTGCCTCAATAAGACAAAGTAGTCAGGTAGACTGCCCCATGTCTTTGGCCACCTAACACTGAGTAAACCCCTTCTGTGTGCCGCTGATGTAACTACAAAGATGAATAAGGCATAATTCTTGCCCTCACAAGGTTTTCGGTCTTTAGAGGGACACACACATGCACTGCAGAATCACAGAGCAGCGTGAGGAGCACTGCAGAGGGGAGGGGGTGTAGCTCAGTGGTTGAGTGCCTGCTTCCTGAGTACAAGATCCCGGGCTTAATTCCCAGTACCTCCTAAAAAAGGGGGGGACTGCAGAAGCGAAGGAGAGAGCAATACCCCGTGTTCTCAGGGGTGGTGGAGCTTGAGCAGACTCTTGACGGAGGCAGTGGAGTTTCCTGGGGGGATGAGGCAGAGCACTCCCCGCAGGGCAATGGCCCAGAGATGAGAAAGAAGCATATAGAACCACCAACAGTAATTCTTACTAATAAAAAGAAAACTTTGAAGTGTAACATTATGGGAGAGAGGTGCTTTTTCAATTCAAGGCATCATATCATTTCAAAATTACTTACGCTACATAATCCTGCTCATCTTCTGCCTGAAAGTGATATGTCCTATTATCTAAAATACAAAAAAAAAAAAAGTGAAAAACCTTAGAAAGCAGAGTAACTTTAGGTAATGTAGATTTGTAAAGTTCCTGGGGTGGGGGGAAGGGAATAGAATTTTAACATTATTTTATTTTTAAACCATTTTGTATTCATTTTGTCAATATTATTTTCCTGAATTGCAAAAGGAAAACAAAAATAACTGCAAATCCCACACAAACACCTCTTTTGAGAAGAAAAAAGTGGTATGGGGAAAGGGTTCAACATAATCAAAATGGATTTCAGTGAGAGAGCGCTACCTGCCAACTTGGTATTTTACTTTTCATCTTTAATTTGACTTTTATTATGTTTCCTTTCTTTTTCCTTAGTTTTTTTTAATTTAAAAAAAAAATTTTTTTTTAAAAGAAGGTGCCAGGGATCAAATCCACGATCTCATAGGTGGGAAGCAGGCGCTCAAACCAACTGCGCTACATCCATTCCCTGTTCTCTTTTTGTCTTTTTTAAGTCTCCCTTTCAGAAATGATACGCTTCACTTTTAGACTTAGCCCCCAGAGCAGCTCTGATCGGGAGGCCCACTCCACCTCCGAGAAGTCTGAGGGGCTGAATCAGGCTGCAGGGAAAGCGAGTTCTCCTTGAGGGTCGTTTTCAAGCTGGCCCCTGGGTACGGGAGGGAACAGCTTAACTTGGATATGCTATGCAGGTATACAGAAGGAAGCTCTTCTTAAAATTTAGGATTTGCTAGACTTTTCCAACAGATTCAGGTCAAGCTAACGTTACCTGAGCACTTACTACATGACTGCTCCAGGCTAGGGATGCTTGCACCCCATCTCTCTGAGTGAGAGGAGATGTATTATATCACAGAACTGCCGTGGGTGGAGAGCCGGAGAGCAGCAGAGCCTTGGCGTGAATCCCTGCTTTAACACTGAGACCTCACGTAATCCCTGAATCTCTCTGAGCCTCAGTTTTCTCTTGTGTAAAACAGAAGAGTGATAAAGCTTTTATGAGGATTAGCAATAGTGTACATAAAGCACTTGGCACCTACGAGATGCTCAATAATGGAATACTATTACTAATAACCCACAGGCTCTTAAATCTAGGGGTTCTTAGCTTTTTGAAGTCATATTATAATTTTCTTATGTCTTTCTGATCAATAACCCAAGAAATACCTTAGTAATAAAGTCAAAGAGACTCTGAACTTCAGTAATGCTGTGGAATCCAGCTCGGACTGCATCCAAGAGTCTCAGGAATGATCCGTAGAATCACCATGTTTTGGAGGGGCTTGCATTCACACAACCACATCAGATGGATTTCAAGGGGCAGGGAAGTATTGAAGTATTTTTGTGTTCCTACAAAGACCATGCATTTTAGCAACTGGTCTGCCTTGCTGGGTTCAGATAAAGAAGGAAGAATGCTTAAGGTTCATGCCACAGTATTTCAGGGTATCAGTCAGAGTCCCTTTACTGGCCCTGCCATTGACTCTCACACAAAGGAGCGTCCATTCAGCTACAGTGGGTAAGTAAGTGCACCCACGGCACCCAGAGCAAGCAGAGGCAGCCAGCCTGATGAGTACATCTTTCCCCCACTCTCTAATCACTCTGAGAATATAGGTTTACGTTAGGGGGTGGGTCATTACGCTTTCTCATCACAAGAGAAAAGCAAATTCTGAAGCCTGGAATAAGAGTGTCACGATGTAGTATTGCTGACTTAAGAAACTGGAAGGCAGTTCTGCTTGAAACAAAGAAATTATTTTCTTTTTAAGAGTCCAATTTCTCTAGGGCTGTATCTCTGGACAAATGAACGCACATATCTACATTCCCAAGTGTACAGTGCCTCATAACCACAGGTACACACTGGAATCACCTGGGGGCTTTAAAAAGAAACACAAACCCCATGTCTGGGCTTCCCATCAAAGATGGTAATTCAGAAGATCTAGGAGAGAAATGGGAATATATTTGGAAAAATCTCTCCAAGGACATAAAACTGCCTGCCCATGGTCAAGAACTGGTTAAGTTCACTGTAAACATCTAAACTCTAGCGCATTCCTGGTCAAATCTTTAATAAGTCTTCCCATCTGCAGGTGGGCTTAGAGCTAAATAGGAGACCTGAGGGATCTTTCTTGAAGTGCAAATGCAGGAATAACAATTTGTTCATGGACCAGTTTTCAGAAGTCCTGCTTGGAAAAGCTGCTGCTTCCATATCCGGAGAATGTGCAGGTACCAGAATCTACAATAACTGACTTTGACAGAAACAGGACTTACGAGATATCAGGTCAAAAGACTTCTTGTCCTCAGCATTTGGTTTCACCTGGCAGGTGAGAAGGTTCAATTTGGCTGGTTGTCTGTTAGACTGGAAAAAGAGAAAGGAGAAGAGAGAGAAGTTATATGGAGCACCTCTCCCTTTCACCTGCAGGCTCAGTGCCTTTCAGAGGTGATGTGCAATTTCCCAAGGCCTGCCACAATAGCTACTGCTCAATGACATAAGAAAATATTTTTACCAAGGAAGAAAACAGACACATGAGCACTGTTCTACCTTTACCACAAGAAGGTACCACATCTCTAAGTTTCTGTCCTCAAATATGAGCTGGCAAACTTGGTAAAGCCATATTTATCCCATTGGAATTCTGAGACTCATTGAAGAAGGAAAAAAAATTAGGTGCCTACTAAATATCTTTAACTATGCCGTGCATTAATATCCCGGTGATAAAGGGAATGGAACCAATAATCTACCTGGCTTTCAGCGAAAAGTGTGCATGGTCCATGGAAATGCACTTCTGGGACCTACAAATATTCAAGTACAGACTGTTGGCACTTTCAAAACTGTCTCTTACTATGAAATGTTGTTCAGCCTTCTATTCAAAATGACCCCAGTAATCCATTACCTCAGACCTAATATCACAAGTATTCACGAATTTTGGTTGCATTGTGAAATTTATATTACTTCTCTCAAAGACGCAAGGAAAATTACCACCTGTGAGGCATTGTTTAATAAGCCCCAATATCTGGAGAGAGAGTAAGTATAATAAGGACTTCATATCACTTATCAGAAAATCTCCTAGTCACATATATAAAGCATACACAGCTTGCAGTATCTAGATAGCCATGCTGACCTAGGCACTGCATAGTCTGAGTCTTGCCACATGATGGTTCTGGTCAGAACTCTTCCTTGCCCTCCTGTCTGTACTTGCCCAAGGTCACCTGCCAGTCAGTGGCTGACGGCAGGACCCCTGCTTCCTGCAGAAGCTGACAAAAAGAGCAAAGTGTCTGAGTGTCTAGGCTGGGCTTTGCTTGAACACGAAAAACCTGCTGAAATGAGCAATGGAAATCTTTAGTCAGGTCTATATGCCTAGTCCAACTGACAGTCATGATTCCAAAAATCTTCATTTCAGGAACATTTCCACCAGAGGAAAAGTTTTTGGGGAAAAGAGAAGGGGAGAGGCATACTGGAGAATCAACCAGAAAGCTCTGAGTGACAAAGATGGCATAGTAGGATCAGGACAATTTTAGTGAGAAGCTGTGCCTCTAATTCTCAACAACAGGCACTGGGCAATGAATTCCACTTTCCTTCCTGTGTTCTCTGGACCATTTTTTAGACCTCAACACCCTGTAGTTTCGACGAGATTAGACACAGAAAGCAATGACCTCCTGTCCTGTATCTAACAAGTAAACCGGGTGGGTGGAAGATGTGAGATCCCACAGGTGTTCATGTTTGATAACACTGCATGGATATTTGATTCAGAATGGCACCAAGAAGTCAAGTCCTGGTACATGAGTTTTGCTGCAGAGGAAACAGTGCTTGGGAAAGAATTCCAGTTTTATAGAACTGGTCACCACACCCAGAAAGGGGAGACTGGAGTTCATGGGCCTCCAAAGTTTTCTTAGAGTAGACCTGGAGTTTCCAGAGGCTTCACATTCCCAAAGCAGCAGCTGCAGCCACAGACCAAGGTCCAGTCTACTGTAAAAGAACTGTTCGGCTCTACATTTCTTCTTTTTGGAAGTGATAAAATCACCTTATTTCTATTTGAATGGCACTGACATCTGACAGCCTGAGAGAGGTAGTGAGGGATCCTAGTTAATGGTTCCTACTTGGAATCCACATTTAAAGGAGGAGGTAGAAAAGCTTAGAGAAGATCAAGGGATGATTACAGGGGTGGAAAATGGGAACTCTGAAGATTGGTTAAAGGCATCATTTAGTCCAGAGGAAAGAGAGCTAAGGAGTAACTTAATAACCAACTTCAAGTACATGAAGGGTTGTTATAAGGGGAAGGCTGGGAAGCTGTTTTCCATTTGCAGAGAAGAAATGCACTCCAATTACAGAAGATTTGGGCCAGACAGAAGGCAGAACTTCCCAAGGTTAAGTTGACTGTACATAATAAGAGGTTTCAAGTTCTTATTAATGTAAGTAGAGAAGGCTATGTCTTTGAAAAATTTAAGAAAGTTTGGACACCATTCAAATTTCAATGAGGGTTAACTAGATGATTTCTGAACAACCTTACCAACAGATACAAAGAGAAAAAAAAAAAAGGAGAAACCACTTGGCTTAGTATTAATTGCGTTCAGGAAAGTTAACGGCATCACTCATCTCTCATTTCTACCCACTGACTATTTCAAGGAGTATTACTGGAAAACTTCTGAGGATAAAGATTAAGTCATTCTATAAATGACCCAAAACTTCAATGATAATGACATGTTATTTATTCTCTTAGAAGTCCGTCAAGTACCAAATCAACAATGAACTTCATTGACAGAGGTTCACATTACCAAAAATAGTATTCTTTCCCCAATATGAACTGCCAGTGACGCATTAGACAAATGACCCATTACCTTGAATATGACTTTGGGAAGCAAAGAACACACAATTTTGGACTGTCATAGCAGCTGACATATTCATGGTATGTCTAACTGGAGTCTGATGACCAAGGAACCAGAAGGCATGGAAATCACTAACTATAGCAATAATAGTAACTCCAGATGTTTATATAACATTCATAAATCTCAAAGCACTTTCTCAACAATTTGTACTGATTTACAGGTATACTGATTAAAGAATGCAAAATCAATCATTCCTGAGGTTTTAGTAGACTAATGTCAAAGTAAGACTAAATGACTTGCCCAGGGTTACCTCACTGTGGAACAGTTTAAGAAAAGGAAGAAAAGCCAAGGAGACTTGTATTTGTTGAGTCCTTACTCTTTATGATTCCTATCAAGCTCAGAACAAAAACCTCAGTCATACCTTAGTTCCCAGGTATTCCCTGCAGCCTCCTTCTCGGACTTCAGTTCCAGCCACTCTACCCACTGCTCCTTCGGCAGCACTGGGCTCCCTCTATATTCCATGCTGACCCCCTCGCGTACTTCAGGTCTCTAACCAGTTCTGACCTCCTCAAAGAGGGAGCTTCCTAGCCTGACCCCCCTCGCAGGAGCTTTCCATCCCCTCACACCCTACTGTAACTTCTTTCTGGCTCTTACTACTCATTATTTGCTTTCTGTCTTTCTTTTCCACTAAGAGCACAGATTTTTCTGTTTTTTTCACTAAAATGTCTGTGAAATATGTACTCAATAAATATTTATCCAGGCAACTTATATATATGAGCTCGTATACCACCTGTGCAGGAAGTTTTTTAGTCTCTTTTGCTAGATAAAGAAAAGGCGACATAGAAAGGTTAAGTAACATTGCTAAGATTTCCCAGCACGGAAGTGGTGGGGTGTGGAAATTAACCCATATTGAACCAGACCAGAGCCCGCTCCTTCCCTTTCACTTTCACTGTCTTTCAAAGCTTGGAAAGACAGCACATGGTGCCCCTCAGGGAGCAACTGATGCCCCGGCACAGGAGAACATGGCTTCTGACAAGACAAAGGTTTAGAAATACACAAAAGAAAGATTTCAATAATAAAATTTCTATTTTAATATCTTCTCAGACTCTAAGCCATTTGATTGCCCAATTACTAGCTTTCATAACTGATGAAAGAAATTTTAAAAGCCCAATTTGAAATACCTACTGATTTATTCATTGGACAGATATTCACTCTATCTAGTATGCCTCTACCACATTCCAAGCACATTTGAGGAACGAACACAAGATCCATGCCATCAAGCAACTAAGGGTAACACACCTGACAAAGTACCTAGAATGTGTCGGGTGCCAGGGCAGCTGGAGGCCTGCATGTGAGGATGTGCACGGAAGACTCAGAGAAGGCTCCCTCCCCAGTGGGTCTTGCGGTGGGGCCGAGGTGGTATCGACAAGGCAGACAAATGGGAGGAGTGAGGAGGAAGAAGAGGTGGTACAAAGGGCTGCGTGTGACAGGACAAGCAGTGGTAGATGATGGTGACAGGGAGCAGGGAGGGTGCTGTGTGCATGCTAAAGAATTCGCATTCTTGTCCCAGGAACCTGGGTCATCTGCTGAAAGAAGGTAATCAGGGGAGTGACACAATTAGACCTGAATTCCAGAAAGGTCTTGATAAGGAGGGTGTGTGGTGGAGAAGGCAGACGAGTATGAAAGGGGCTGAGAGAGTGAGCTAGAAGAGCACTGAGGGCCTGAATGGAAGCTACTGGAGTGGTACTAGGAGAAGGGCACACAATAAGTTAGTAAAAGAGAGATTTCTAACACATTCTTTTCATTAAAACAACTTTTCATTAAAATAATGCCAAAAAAAGAAAGAAAGAAAAAAAAGTACTGCAAAATTGGAAAGTAGATGTGGCTTCACCAGGTGAGCACCTGCCTACCACAGGGGAGGTCCTGGGTTTGGGTTATGGTGCCTCCTAAAGAAGATGAACAGACACAGCTCCCGCTGCAACAAGCTAGATGCCACTCCACCGCAATGAGTAGATGCCTATACGAGCAGATGCCACAAGCCAGCAGATACCATAATCCGCAGGGAGCGGATGTGGCTCAGATCGCTGGTCACTCACCTCCCATGTGGGAGGTACTAGGCTTGGTTCCCAGTGCCCCTGGAGAAGGAAAGTGAGCATACAATGAGCAGACAGACGAGAGAACCATCTGGGGCATGGGGATAAATAAAAAAACGAAGTAAATAAGTAAATCTTAAAAAAACAATGCAAAGTCACTGAAGAAAAATTAGGAGAGAAAAGTGCAGAAAAGAAATCGAGCATTATTTGGTTAATCTCAATTTTTCACCCAGAGATAATCATAGCTAATACCTTGATTTTAACAAGATTCGTGTGTTGCCTGTTAAACAAACAAGGTTGGTTCATCCTGCATATATTGTTTTGTAAACTGCTTCTCTTCAACTGAAAATATACACAAGTGTATTCATTTTCTACAGAGAGAGACAAAAGGCAAACCTACCTAAGTTTTTGATTGCTGAAAATGTTCAACTACAGAAACCCTGGGTATGTTACATGAAAAAAGTGATGATGATGATATCCCTCTGAAATAATGCTCTGCCACCCACAATAGAAAATGGCCATCCAGTATAGGACAGTCATCAGAAATGTAAGTAGACTTGCACCTAGAAACCGAATGAGTCAATTCTTAATGTTTCTGAAGCTCCTGAAAGAAAACAAACACCACACGTTTGTCCTTAGCTTAGTCTGCACCACAGTGAAGTGTTTTTGCTGGAAGTGTAATGTTTTTAGCACAGGCATACTTCTCTGTTAGCAGAAAAGAGCTGCTACTGGAATTAGTGTCCAGAAATGAAAGTATTTCCTCCCCATTCTCTCGAATTGCTCTCCTTTACAAATATGAAATGAACATCATTATTTGGGAGGGGGGGAAACTAACACAGCCAGGTTGAGGTTGCTGTGTGGTAAAAATAAAACAACATTTGCTTTGCTTACCACACTAATGCTTGGTAAAAGAGCTGCTCCGTTGCTTGGGTCATTTCAAAGTTTTCGTTCAATAAATATTTATTTAGACACCTACTGTGCCCAAGAGGGACATATGTATTTTGCATGCATTCAATAATCACAACAAATCCCTGGCAAAAAGTGAGGGGGTACATGTTGAACACCTACCCCTACAAAGAAATCTTATCTCCCAAATTTCAGTGCATTTTGAAACTGGCTTTGGAAAATATTTCATTTGAGGGAACGCTTTTACTATTTGAACTCATTTATTCAACAAATATTCATTGGGGACCTAAACTACTAGGAACTTAATACATAAATTCTATTAATTCTTGCAATAACCCTATGACCTAGGTACCTTATTTTACCTATTTTACTGATGAAACCAAGGATTAAGAAGGCAAAGTAAACTGACCATGGTTTAGAACATATAAGGCAAAGCTGAGATTTGAACAAAACTCTTCCCAGAGTTTTTTCCATTCATCATGCTGTTTCTCTGTCAAGGCAAGCCTTTGGAAATTTTGAAAAGAAAACATAGTTTTCCTTTTTTGGGTTCTTTCTGTCCTTGAATGGCTAGTTCCCTCATTTTCCCTCCCATATTACTTAATATTCCTGCTGAGAAATCCAACTTGTTCTTGACCTGTTCCATGTTCCAAAGTTACTATCTTGTGGCCGAAACTAACGCACTCTTATCCCCTTAGTGATCCTGCAAACAGCTTAGGAGACAAGGAGCTGATCGTGTAACTGCAGCAATTCATTCTCAAGTGTGGATGACTGTGGATTCCCTTAACTCTTCCAACCATCTTTAAACAGGACTGACTTCTAGCTGGCAGGATGTATGTGTCTACATGTGTTTCCAAGTGGAGACTTCCAAAAAGATCTTTTTCATTGCAGTAAGGAACTTGATACTCTTTTTTTTCTCTCTCCCCTTTCCCCATCTGCTCCCCTCCCCCCCTTCACCAGTTGTCTGCTCTCTGTGTCCATTTCCTGTGTGTTTTTCTGTGTCCGCTTGTATTCTTGTCAGTGGCATGGGGAATCTTGCTGCATCAGCTCTCTGTGTGTGAGGCGCCAATCCTGGGCGGGCTGCACTTTTTCCGTGCTGGGTGGCTCTACTTACAGGGTGCACCCCTTGCGCATGGGGCTCCCCTTACGCAGGGGACACCCCTGTGTGGCAGGGCATTCCTTGCGTGCATCAACAGTGCGTGTAGGCCAGCTCACCACACAGGTCAGGAGGCCCTAGGTTTGAACCTTGGATCTCCCATGTGGTAGGTGGACACTCTATCCATTGGGCCAAATCTGCTTCCCAATACTCTACTTTTGAGAGTATGTTCCACTCTGGATTCAACATTAACATTATATTGTAGACCAAAAAAATGAGCTTATCAGGGCTCCTGATAAAAAGTGGGGCAGGTATTGTTACTGTATCTGATGAATAAGCTGCATAATCACTCTTCAGTTATTTCCACAAACATTTATTGAGTGCCTACTATTTGCCAGTACATAGCATTTGGGCCAGCACAGGAAGACATTTTAAACTAGTATTTTTTACTTAACTGTAGTAACCATTTTAATCCATGCCTTTTTACCCTAACCAGAGGTCAAAAGCCAACCTAGGAAATAGACCCTGAAGAGGTGTACAAAGTGCATTAATTTAATGATAAAATTAAAAATTTGGAAAAAAATTTATAGCAGACTTATAACATTCTCATACACAATGGGAGTCCATTAAAACAAGCCAGCATTACTATCTTGACAATTACTTAAAATTTATTTGTGTCAGACACTGTTCTGTTTGACATGTATTTACTCTTTTCATCCTCACAATAACCCTAAAGTCAGTACCACTCTTACACCTTTTCACAGATAAGGAAAGCAAGACACAAAAAGGTTAAATATCTTTGCTTTAGGTGAAGGTAAAATATTTTTAAGAAATCCATAATTTCTTGTACTGGGAAGGTGAGGTGGGAGTAGAGTGAAAATCAACTGCTTTCAGACTGCAGGTCCTGTTTTGTACTTTCGAATTGGTAAAGACTAAACACTTTCTTTCTTTTAAATGATTTTTATTTATTTCTCTCCCCTTCCCCTCCCCGCCCTAGGTGTCTGCTCTCTGTGTCCATTCACTGTGTGTTCTTTTCTGTCGGCTTCCATTCTTGTCATGTAACATGCACTCTAACCAAATGGCCACACTTTCTGAATTTGTGGGCTTGAAATTAATGAGATTAAAGTAATTAAAGTCATTAGTAACTGCTCTACTAAAATTATAGAGTTACAGTAGAAGAACAGAGTGAAATGCATTGGGTTAAACCTACAAGGGAAGGTTAAAGACTACAGCCCTCAAGCTGTGGGGTCTGTGGTTTCAATCTGTAGTCTCTCTTACATTTTGATTCTTTAATTCCATCCTCCCTTTTCCATCTAAGAAACAAATTCCTCTTTTCCATCTAAGAAACAAATGCCTCTAATGGCTGCTCAACACAAAAAGCAGGAGAGATCTATTTGGCAGTTCCTTAAATCTTAGGGCGTGTCTACACTGTGACACCTTGTTATACTAAGGATGCGCAGGTAAGCAGGAATAAAGGTTGCAATTCTTGCTGCTTCTTGAAGTCCACGTGAGTGACAGCTATACAAAATATCTGGCTTTAGTCATGCCATACTTTGGGAAATGAAGGTTTCCATTGGTTCAGGATGTCTGGAACAATGCAATATTCTGTTAATTTAGAAAAGCAACTTATTCATACTATACAAGTTGCATGGTAGGATGGAAAGAAGCAACGGAGGAAAAAAACATATTTTGGAGACAATCAGATCTGGGTTTGAGTCCCGACTCAGCCATCCACTAATAAAGCCAGGGGCAAAAAAGTTAACCCTTCTCACTTTCAACTCTCATCATAAGATTGAAAAAATAATGCCAAGTGCCTAGCACTTCTCTTAAAAATAGGAGGCAACAAAGGTTAAATTCAACTTCTTGGGTTCAAATTAGACTTTAGTACTTAATTGTTATATGACTTTCAGAATTCTTGCCTTTATAGCAGAGGTAAGAACAACTACCTTATGAGAGCCATGCAGTGCCAAGTGTGTGAAATGCTAATCATGTAGTGAGCGTTCAATAAAAGTCAGCTACTATGTCTTCAGAGCTGAGGCACACTATTCAGTTGTTCTCACAGTTTCCCTCTACATTAAGGCAGAACTCCTTGTAAAGTGCAAACACTTCTGGGAGAGTTACTCATCAGGTCACTATAAAAGTACAAACATATCGTGTCTACCATAAGGGTTAAAGAGAGAATGGGGTACCGACCAGGGACAGTATGTACAGGAGAGGGGGAGCAGAGGAGAGCCTTGGGACCAGAACCCAAGCAAACATGCAAACCCAGGGCATGCAAATGGACTGAGGGCTCCGTGCAGACAGGGAAGAACCACAGGAGGCAGTTTAGAGGACACAGCAACCAGACGGTACTTGTGACAGCATTTGCTTACCTGGCTACTTAGGATATGGAGATTCGGAAGACACCTAGATTAGCCCACTACACTCTGGTTTTACTACTTCATGTATTAACAAGATAATCAGAATAAAGAAGAAGGTGGTGAGAATTAGGCTTCAAACTGGCGAACTTCTGACCGAGGACAAGTTAGTTCACAAACTTTACAAATGTCCCTGCAATTGGCCGCAGATTTCCATGCTCCCCCGCCGCCTCCCCCTCCCCCCACAGCCTCTTCTTCCTCATTACTCTTTAACACTGGCAAACTAATCGGGGGGAACTCAACAGTTCTCCATCCTGGATGAATATTCAAATTATCTGGGAAGTTCTATTTTAAGTATTTTTATTGTGGTACAATTTCCCATTTTAACCACTTTCACATGTACAATTCAGTGATATTAATTATATTCACAATACTGTGCTATCAATATCACCATAACTTTTCATCAAAACTCTCTACCCATTAAACAATAACTCCCCCTCGGTCCCAGTAATCTTGAATCTACTTTCTATCTCTGTGTATTTGCTTATTCTAGATATTTAACTGGTCTGGAGGTGTAACCAAAGCATCAATATATTTTTAAAAGCTTCCCAGAGCCTTAGAAAGTTAAATACAGAATTACGGTATGACCTGACAATTCCACTTCTAGGTATATACTCCAAATAACTGGAAGCAGGGACTCAGATATTTGTATACTAATGTTTATAGCAGGAAAGGTGGGAGCAGCCCACATGTGCAGCAAGAGATGAAGGGATAAACAAAATGTGTTATATATACACAAAGGATTATTGTTCAAAAGGAATGAAGTTCTGATGCATGTGACGACATGGATAAACCTTAAAGACGTCATTTTGAATGAAATAAGCCAAGCACAAAAGGGCAAATATGGTATGATTTCATGTACTTGAAATATCTAGAGGGTGGGACCAGATGATTTTAATGTGCTATCAGGGCTGAAAATCACTGGATTAACCTAGTTAACTGCAGCCTCTTTTATTCACTGATAAAGGTTTCACTGAGATATAAATGTTAGGGATTTCCATCTTAAATGAACTCTGTATTGGTGCTGCTCTTATGAAATCCTAGGATTCACATAGCAAATGGGAAGACTTTTCATCAGTATTCAAATACAGGAAAAATGCCCATAGAATGTGTTATTTACAAGAATGAACAACCTGTAAGATAAAACCAGACTTATATATATATATATATATATTTTAAGATTTAAAAAAAATTTTCTCTCCCTTTCCTCCCCTCCCCCTCCCCAGTTGTCTGCTCTCTATGTCCATTTGCTGCACGTTCTTCTGTGACCGTTTCTATCCTTATCAGCGGCACCAGGAATCTGTTTCTTTTTGTTGCGTTATCTTGTTGTGTCAGCTCTCTGTGTGTGCGGCGCCATTCTTGGGCAGGCTGCACTTTATTTCACGCCGGACGACTCTCCTTACGGGGCGCACTCCTTGCACATGGGGCTCCCCTACACGGCACGGCACTCCTTGCATGCATCAGCACTGCGCATGGGCCAGCTCTGCACAGGTCAAGGAGGCCAGGGGTTTGAACTGTGGACCTCCCATGTGGTAGGTGGATGTCCTATCCATTGGGCCAAGTCTGCTTCCCAACTTCTATATTTAATATTTTATAAAACTTGAATATGGGAAGCCCTCTAATAAATGTTAACATATTGAGGTCTGCATCTCCAATGCAGCAGAAGCCTACTGTGGTTAATTCTACATGTCCGCTTGGCTAGGTTATGGGTTCAACTGCTTGGTTAGCAGGCACTGGCCTGACTGTTACTGTGAGGGCATTTCATGGATTTAAGTCACCAGACAGTTGAGTGCATCTATGGCTGATTACATCTACAACCAACAAAGGAGAATGCTTCAGCAATGAGAAGGATCTCCTCATCCGATTAGTTGGAGGCTTTAATGGGAAGAACTGAGGAACTGTGCAGTCAGGAAGAAGAATTTCTATCTTTACTGCAGACAGCCAGTTTCTCTTGTGGAATTCACTGTCACGTTCATCAGAGTTCCTAACTTGAGGCCTGCCTTACGGAATTCAGACTTGCCAATCCCCACAGTACATGAGCCAATTCTTACAATAAATCTCTATATCCGGAAAGTTCTGTTTTTTTTTCTAAAGAACCCTGACCTATAAAGATTTCCACGTGACCACTAGTTTTGGAAATAACGCTCCTTATTTTATGTCTACGTAACATTGTTTGTACTGTAACAACTGTATTTTTTCTACTTGTGAACCTAAGAAAACTTAACACTAGTGTCTTTGGTCCTGACGTAGCATTTTGCATTGTTTTATCAGTCAACTTTGGTCTTTTGTCTTGTTTTGATAAAAACTTACATGTCACAAGGGCAGTAGGGTGAGGAGCTGACTGATAAAGTGTAGGGAAAATGGTACTACCTGAGCTGATGGAAGAGACATAAAATAGAGAGTTATTATTTAGCTATGGGAGGGAACAATTTAACTAGAAATTAAAATAATACTGGTTCAAGACACTTTTTTTTTCTTGTTCTTGCTTAATTGAGACCTCAATTATACTAAGCTCATTCTTGAATTTCACCTCCTTTTTGGTATCCAGAATATATAGATTGTACTCACTTTCCAAATTGTGTCTTATTTAAACCTCAAAAACCTTATCAAGGAAAAAAGGAAGGTATTATCATTTCTACCTATACTGGCTTATTTTAGACTCCTTGGGCATTATTTCTGGCCTCAGGAATTTAGACTATCCTCTTCTATTGGGAATACTCTGCATCCAGCTTTACTGTTTCAGCCTGGACAAGTTTTCCCTGACCACACTACAGCAGGTGCCCTATTTCTTTTCTATCACAGCAACCTGCTCATTTCTTTTAGAGCATTAATCCTTTGTTTACTCCAAGCTCCAGGTGGGCAAGGACGACTCACTACTGCATCTGTACTACTTAATTCAGAGTTTGGCTTAGGAAGGTATAAAAAAATTAAAAAGCCAATTATTCCCATTTTACATCTGAGGAATTTGAGGTTCCAAGGGTTTACATTAAGTGGGAAGCAGACTTGGCTGAACTGATAGAGCATCTGTCTACCATATGCAGGGTCCAGAGTTTGATGCCCAGGGCCTCCTGACCCATGTGGTAAGCTGGCCCACATGCTGTGCTGCAGTGTGCAAGGAATGCCCTGCCACGCAGGGGCCTTCCCGTGTAGGGGAGCCCCATGAGCAAGGAGCATGCCCCACAAGGACAGCCACCTGCATGAAAAAAGTGCAGTCCGCCCAGGAAGGGCACTGCACACATGGAGAGCTGACGCTGCAAGATAAGGGAACAAAAAAGAGATGCAGTTTCCCAGTGCCACCGGATAATGCAAGTGGATGCAGAAGAACACACAGTGAAGGGACACAGAGAGCAGACAATGTGGGGAAGGGGAGAGAAATTTAAAAAAAAAACAAAAAACTTTTTTTTTTTTTTTAAAAATGGCTTATGTAACTTACCCAAGTTTTTAGAGCTTGCTCAAGAGTCTGGGCATGGGTATACCTGGCTGCAAAGTGCCCTTTTACAATTCACAGTGCTGTTTTCTACTCTCTCAGGGGAAAGGAAAATATTCTCTTCTTGCAGTGACCATGAAGACAAAGACATGGAATTGGGGTGGGGAGTGGAGGGAGTCCAGAATAGCCCCACAATGCCATTAAGGCTGTATCACGGAACACATTTTAAGGAAGGGAACAAACCCTTTGCAAGGCTTTCTCTGCTTCCTTAATGCACTTTTAGTGCATCTTTTAAAGCCCTGAAGTCAACTTATCAGGGCTCTGGATGGAAAAACAAGTCTGAAAAACAAGACTTTGGAAAACTGTCCACAGGTTCAAAGAGTGTAATGACAGGAAGAGATATATCAGATTCTTGCTTTGGTGAAATACTGTGGAAGGTGAGAGAGCTGCTGTTAACCCCTAACAGGCAGAAATTAGAGTTCTATGACAGGATAGGTGACCAAAACATCCTTCATAAAATACTGAGAAGGATAAAGGAAATACAAATATAAAAGAATTCCCATAAGCCACAGTTTAAAACAGAGGTAGCAACAATTAGAGAAGAAGAGGTAATAGTAGCAATAATAACAGCTGACATTCCTTAGCAATAATTATGTCCCACATCTTGTTCATCAGTGAACTCAATCTGCTCAACCATCCATGAATTGTACTATTAGTAGTTCCATTTTATTTGGATGGAGAAACTCTCGTTAGGCAGCACTGGAATTCAAACCCAGGCAGTCTGCTCTCTGCTTAGTGATGGTGGTGATAATTATGAAGACAGAACAATCACCTTTTCAGAACATTTAACACTTACTGTGGTCGGGTTCCATAACCCTTTAAGTGCATCATCTCATCTAATTCTTGCAACACCCAAAAGACAGGTACTGTGATTCTGTTTTACAGGTGAGGAGTAAAAGTTTAGTAGCTTAACAAAAGGTACACACACTAAGTAGCTGAATGAGCATTTAATTACAGGTTGACTTAAAAGCTGTGCTCTTCGCCTCCCCTTTTAAAAGGAGCACAGACCACCAGGCATGTGGCCACAGGCCTGACCTACGCCAGCTGGTTTCCCAACCTTTTGAATTAAACACCCAACCTTCTTAGTGGGTTTCTCTGTGACAGTAAAAGTCTTTTAGTATTGGTTGATTAAAAGGTTTATGAGTTTAATGGCTGTTATGGGGTTAATCATAAGAGCATCGCAGTCATTCAGAAAATGTAAGACAATTTAGTCAGTCTTTAGATTCAAATATACATTCATGGAACCCTTGTAATACATTCATGGTCCCATCTCCCTTACCCCCCACTCCCTAACTTCCTTTCAGGAAACCCTGTCAACCTTTTCTACTCCAAGATACTATGATCTAGTCAATGACAAGGTAAGAAGTTTATTTCATTCCGAAGAAGAACTATTATTATATTTTCAAAGACCTAACAATTTGGCATCTGATTTGATAGATGTTCTAGAAAGAGCACAAGCTTTGGGGCCTGACAATTAGATATTTGAAGAGCACTTATTATAATAAATACCTCAACTACAATTCTTATACTTTCTTTTATAATTTATTTTATTATATAAATGTTTCTATTAAAAAAAGGAAAAGGAAGCAATTCAAAGGTATAGAAATGTATTTATAATGTTTTAGTGGCTTGATAGAAACATCTTTACCCTTATGTTTTGAGGCAGACTAAAATGTTTGCCACAGGGTTGTTAGGAATGTATTTTGAAATGAAAGCATCTTAGACTATGCTCAGAACATACCACATAATCCACAAATGGAAGCCATTATCATTAACACTATTATCAAAATAGCAAATTCAGAGATTTCTATTGAATTTGATAGTATATTGCTATATTACTTTGAATAGTAAATTAAAAGAAAAACAAGAGCAATGAATTCTTAGGTAAAATCTTTTAGGGGTAGGCTGCAAATCTTGCAGGTGCACACACAAATTATTTTTCCCTAGAATAGTAAGTTGGGAGATAAACAGCACTTGGAATAGATCTTCCGGTGGTTAAGACAATAAACCACACTCCATTAACCCAAATGCATGCATTGTCCTTTCCTGAATTACTTTAATAAGAACAATGTTAACAGTGACACTGACTGGGGCCCTTTAAGAAGGAGGAATTTCCAGGTGTAAGGGGCCCCTAAGTATTCTGATAGCAAAAGCTTTCCCCTACTTTTTCAGAAATCACTGAATCCCACATGTTTTCCCAGGAAACTACTGGCCTTGATTTTCAACCCGATTCTAAGTAATCATAGATATTTGCAAAGTCAGGAAAAGCCAGCTAAAACTGGCTACAGAAGGGGTTCTTAACAAGGGGCTGTGAGCTTGAACTGAAATTTAAAAAACATTATTTGGAGCAGATGTGCCTCAAGCAGTTGAGTGCCCAACCTGCCACATGGGAGATCCTGGGGTTCGGTTCCCAGTGCCTCCTAAAGAAAACAAGCAGACACAATGAGCAGACAGATGAGGGAACCATTTTGGGCGGAGCAGGGAGGGATGACACACACAAAATAAAAAGAACATTCTTGTGGGGACATGCTGGTGTGATATATTTATTAGCTAATAATACACAGCATAGTGTGTGCATAGACCCCTTAGTAAGGGGTCTGTGGTTTTCACCTGACTGCCAAAGGAAGGGATCCATGGAACAAACCTTATGGAGACCTTTCTGCAGAAGCAGGGATGTGATTATAAGTGATGTAAAGGGTACAGAAAAAAGGTCTGAAATTAGGTCTGTGCTCTGATAACAACACTGCAAATTAAAAGTGGGGAACAGAGCAACACAAGTCAGTGGGAAGGAATGAGATCTGAGGTGAAGGAACCTCTCTTTCCTGGGCTGCTCTGGGGGCAAGAGAGGTGGATCAACCAATCCTGGTGTTGGTAGTAGGAGAGCCTGCTGCTCGTAAATAGGTTTCAGTTCCCTCCATGCCAGTCCATGAGGTTAACAGTAACAGCAATCCCTATCATCAGCTGAGTGCCCATACATGGCATAAGTGACAACACAACATGACAATGATGCCTCATTTAATCCTGTGATCTCTGAGTTACATAATTTTCTCAAGGTCACATAGTGAATGAAAAGGGTGGGATTCAGAATCAAATCTGACAGATGCCAAAGTCCATTCTCTCACTACTAAACAATATGGCTGATGTGATATTGTTGTTAATTAGTTCTTTAAGAATGCATATCAACAGTTGGCTTAGCCATAATCAGTGTGTTTTGGCAGGAGAGAAAAAGTGAGTGTGGCAGAGTTTTTTTTAGAAGTAAAGTGGTAAGCACATATAAGTGGTAAGCAGTGCCACTGACATATGAATCCAGGCTGTCTGATTCACTTCATCAACGATGTGATCTCCCAACACACTGTACTGCTTTCCACAGCAGATTCTTAAGGAAAGCAAATAGACATAACATGGTAAGGTCATTATAAAACCTGTCAAAATGCCACTGAACAGTGCTTAGCCAGATGAATCCAAGAGAAGAACTCTTCAGCAGAGGATAGACAAGGTACACATAGCAAATGTCTGACAAAAAACTTACGATCTAAGTCAAATGATCAAAAATTTTGGTCTAATATATTTACCCTGAAGAAGAGGCCCTCAGCAGTAGAGAAGTAGTAACATTTCCCATGGAGGATTTCTGGGTTTTGTTTCTGCTCATACACTATTTAGACACAACTCAGCTAATAAAATCAGACAACACCAGACTTGAGTAGGGCTCAGGAAACTGAAGACTGAGCAGTGCAGGGTTATAAAGATGCAGGTAACAGAGCTGGTAATCTCAGGTTCATGTAAAGAAGAAAGCACCTCCATTAAACTTCTGAAAGATGGGTAAGTCTATATATTCTAACAGGCTAATGATTTAGGTTGCTGACACAGCTGCCTCACTGTCCCTATAGCTGTGAAAGTCAGGAATGGCTGCTCTGGTAGAAACTCAATTTCAGAGGCAAAACTGTGTCCACAAAGGTGAGAAAGATGTGTGGTCTCACAGTCACATTTAGGCAACTGTTCCAGTCCTAATGACCACATGTTCCATCTACACCATACAAAAAGATGCAGCTGAAACCTCTCTCAAAACATCAGTTACTCCAAGAAGGCACTGTTCTAACTGTTGCAAGCTTTAAAGTCTTTTGGCCACAGAGAGCCTCTGGAGCTCGAGCAAAGATAGGGCAACCCTGTAGTTAGCAAAGAGGATGGAATATGTAACCTGGGAGAAGTCACCCTGAGTTTTTCATCACAAGAGTGCAGGGCTGTCTGTATTGTCTTTACTACAGAAATGAATAGCCTCCCACAGAGCCACATCCTGCTTTTGGTACTCCCAGAATTCCAGCCTGTACCACTGGCATTCTCTACTGCAGCCAACTCCTAGGCACCGCCGGTTCAGGGCGATCTTGTCCTGAGATGGCCCAACGTGGAACCTACACTGGGGGATACTGGACTTGCCCGTAAGAACAAGTTCATGTCTTGGTGTGTATATGAATGTTAAGAGCACAGCCCAGACCTGTATCAGATTCTCAAGCTGTGCCATCTTGGTAAGTTAACTTCTCTGAGCCCCAGCTTCCTTGGCTGTAATGGAAATAATGTCACCTCTATTTTAGAGTGGTTGTAAGGATTACACATTAAGGTACTGGTGAAAGCCTAGCACAGGTAGGCATTCAAAACATGTTAGCCACCATGAGGATGAAGAGGAGAAGGATGACAGGTGTGCGTGAAAAGCCAAAGTTTGATGGTGGGAATCTTCACTCCCACAGAAGGAAATGCAGGGCTAGAATGGAGGCCAACCCATCACTTATGAAATCAGGGTAGTAACAGCAACTACAAAAACAGCTTGTGGTAAGGTGCTTCAACACCACCAGCCCATGGTGAGTACTCCACAAAAGCTACCTCCTCCCTTAAGTCTTTCTGACAGTGGATCAAAAGACCAGAATCTTTATGATAGAGAATTTTTTAATGATACAGCTTCTTTTCTTTTTTTTTGAGGTACCCATGATTGAACCCATAGGACCTCGTACATGGGAAGCAGGCACTCAGTCACTGAGCTACATCCACTCTCTACAGTCCACAAGTATTTTAATGGCCAAACAGGATGAGTAGAGAGGGTTCCTGCCTGGCAAACTGACACTGATCATGACTTACCAAAAGTGAGCCACATATTCACGAAAGCTGTAAGAGTGAAATCCTAGCTTCAGCATTTTATCAGCTGTATAACTTGAGCAATTACATAGGTTCTTTAATAAGATAATTTACCTGGTAGGTTGTGGTGACAACTAAATATGGTAATATATATAAAGAACTTACCATACGTGGCTCATAGTAAGTGATTAATTAGTATCAACTAATGTTCTTATTACTGTCAGAAGTTCTTCATAGGATTTCAGATTCATGATACTCTTGTGTATGAAATTAAATATGAGCAGGTCAAAATTACCTCATTTTCTATTTATGTATCCTAGATGCCGAGCCCAGCACTTGCCAGAGTAGAAACTCATAAAAGTTTGCTGAATAAATAATTACTAGGTATCTTCAGTGATAATTACTAGTTGATCTAAGTCACAAGTAGCAAGACAGTTAAAATCTCAGAGGCGTTGCTGGTGGATGCTGAAGACCTCTTGAGGAATCACAACAGGCAAAAGGGAGCAAGGGACAGAGGGAACTTAACTGCTAAGCCCCAGAGAGGACGATCTGAGGAATGAGACCTGATAAGTACCCTGGGGAGCGCACAGCTAGTAAGATGACAGGGTTCTGTGGGTCCAGAGTTAGACTAGAAGAGGCATGTCAGGCAGACCCAAGTCCAAATTCTGACTCTGCCAACAACAGCCAAGTCAAGGATATTCTTGGTACCTCCGTTTCTTCATCTGTAAAATGAATGTTATAAATGCCACATGGAACTGGTAGGAGGATGAAGTAAAATACATTTTAGGAAGTTTCTGACATGAAGCAGTTAATAAGTGGTACTTCTCCTTAATAGAAGGAAATCTAAACTTGGCTATGAATAATGAAAAACTGCCAATGCAATAATAGTTCACTCCTCATTTCTACTATCTAGTTAGCAATTATTAACTGTTTATCATAACTTTGGGACATCATTTGGCAAGGATACTGAAATTTAACTAGAACTTCTCCTACCTGGCATAAGTGGGTTAAACTGCATGCACATTTTTAAAGCCTCTAGGTATAGCTTGCCATTTCTGTTCCTGCTTGATACATTTTGCATTATAATTTTATCATCTTTAAGAATAATTTTTTGCTGGTTTTAAAGACAAAATAGTACTCATTTTATTGTGCATTTCTTTTATTGATATCAAGGCAGAAAATTTTTACACACATTATTTTATTTCTTAAATTGTTTTTTGATGCAAGGATGTCTGTTACTTTTATAATTCAGAAAACTTCAGGTTTTTCCCAACAACTCCAATGATATTTCCTAAAGAATAAGATGCTACAAATCAAATAATTGATTCCGTTTGAGGGAGAAAAAAATAAAAGTTCTAGTGGAACAATGAACAACTCAGGACAGTACAGAATAAGACAAACATCACATTTTTTTTTTTTTTTTTTTTTTGCAAGGGAATATCCCAACCTATCTGGCCTAAATCCATACATTAAATATATTCAGGTAAAACTTCATACTTGAATTTCTGGCTGGTCATATCATAAGTCCTTTCTAGTTTACGAGGACAGAAAGCATAACAAACACACCAAGATAAATTACCAGAGACTCTTACCGTGGCATGGGAGATGGTCAGAATTCCATTCTTGACTGCGCACTTCCTTCTCTGCCATACTTTCCGGAGCCTATGGAGCAGGTCAATCACAAACATGAAATAGGACCTGATTCACTCTGGGGCATGCAATTATATGATATTACGTATGTTAACATTTATTTAAAAACCCACCACTAAATAGAAAATTCTGGGTGCTTTTTATTATCCCAGATGGAAGGTAATTCAGACAAGTACGCATGTATAAGGACATTGATTACAGCACTTTTAAAAATACATGTTTTTATGAAAGAAGTTGTGACTTTACAAAAACAATCATGCATAATGTGCAGAGTTCCCACTCCACAACTCTCCACCAACACCTTACCTTGTTGTGCAACATTTGTTACAGATTATGAAAGAACGCCATCAGACTATTACCAACAACAATGCCCACAGCAGACATTTGATATATATTTTTCCATATGCCTATTATTAACACCATGTATTAGTATTTTACATTTGTTATAGTTCAGGAGAGAACACTCTCACATTTGTATCATTATTCACATTCTATCTCACCACCAAGCAGTTCACTGTATTATACAGTTCAATGCCTTGTACCGTCTATCTGAAATATATACTCAGTGGCTCTCACTTTCTTTAGAGGTGTGCAGTCATCACCTCAGTAAATGTTTTCCTTAGTCCAAAAGAAAAAAATCCCATATTTGGCCCTTAGCATTGATATAGTACCTTCTTTGACACTGATGCAAGAATATTATAATATTGCTGTTAACTATAGCCTGCAAGTTATGTTAATTTCAACAGCACTGTTTTTGATAGTTAAAATGGGAAACAACAGAAATCAAATAGGAGAATGAACAATGAACAAATGAATTATAGTTACGGTCATAGTAGAGAGCACTGTGTACGAGTTCAGTGAATGATGTAACTACATATGTGTTGATATATTGATTGCTAAAGCATATTGTTGTTTAAAAAAAGCAAGCTATTATAAGATACTTAAGGAATTATCTAGTAATATTAAAAAAACACACACCCAAAAATCTCAAACCCATAAGGCAGTATTCTCTGCTTTCTGTGAGTACAAACAAATATGTATACATGCAAACAAAAGGGTCTGGAAAGAGGCATACGTCACTGATAAAAGTATTCGTCTCTGGAGTGGGCCCAGACCTGGTGCTAAGGAGTTTTTGATAATATCTGCGGCTCTTTTACAAGAAGGCTATATTACTTTATTACTTCTGTAATTAAAAATATATATTTTTTTAAATGAAGAAAGTAACATGAAAGGTCTGCCATGCAAAGATGATTAGGGGTGGGGCTGCGTCAGGATATAGAGAAAGTAGCTCAGGGCCCAGGGCTCAAATACTATCTTTTTTTTTTTTAATTTAAAGATTTTATTTTATATTTTATGAGGTACCGGGAATTGAACCTGGAATTTTGTACATGGGAAGCAAGTGCTCAAACCACTGAGTTACAGCCACTCCCCATCATTATTTTTTGGTAACTCTGTGCATCTTGTCTCTGGGGTCTTTCAAGCCAAATGAAGCCTTAGCACCCTGGAAAGAAAACTGTTAGTGATTCCTAAGGGAAAGCAAACTGTGGCTAAGCCATTCGAAAGTATCCGTGAGTGATATAAACATTGAAAATTTTCATTTGATGATGCAGCAGGATGGAAAAAACCCAAGAGAATTAATTTCAGTTTGTTTATGAAGCTCCAGGTACAGGTAAGAGATTGCAAATGCGGCAGATGTGCACATGGCGGCAGGTGCTGATGTAGTCCTTGAGACCGTTTCCATCACTTAAATAGAAACAGGCAAGAAGAGCAACTCTTTAGCCCAGGAGAAGGCTTCTTAGACCTTCTGATTGCCATGGAAACAAAACAGCATTAGAAGAGACTGCTGTAGCTCTCCCAGGCATCTAAAATAATATCACCTTTTGTTTTCCTTTTCTTTGTTAAAATTAGTTCTGTAAGAAATCCAATACACCACGAATTTAAAACCAACTCTAAAAACAGTTAATATTGTCCTCTTGTTGAGTAACTACTAGAAGCCCAGTTTGCTCCAAAGCACGCTTCACATGGGAAAATAAGTATTTTACTTCATCTGATTTAATGTAAAATTGAACACACTATGCTCAAAATGCTAGTCTTCTCAGGAGGTAATTTAGACCTGACAAACCATCCTCAAATTATAACTTCATCACATACTTTCTTCTGAAAGAACTGACTAGGGAAATGTTTGATTAGAGCTAGTTCTTGTCAAATAATGACACCTGCATTAGGTTAATGTAACACCGCTGCAAGGAGTTCTGCAGTCCTGCCAACTATCACAAAAGCCCGTGGACATGGGCGAGGTATTCCCTGTACACACTAAGCCAGAACCAGTGTCAGCCTTTACAAGCACCACATTTTTAAAAAAGTAAGCCAACTAGTCAACCCCGAGGAGAACGTCCTTATTCAGTTTATTTATTTTATTTAGTAATGTCTATATATTCATCAGTTTTTCTTATACATATGAATTAAGGGGAGGGGGGTAACCATTTTTCTCTTGCACTGCTAATTAAGCCAAGGAAAGGAACCCAAAAGCATTCATCTTTCAGGTTAATAGAGATTGCTAGTGCAGTGCTTCCAAATTCCCAGAAGGGGAGCAATACAAAGATGTCACCTTCAAAGTTGAGAACAGTAATACCCAATCTTTGTAAACACTTTTTCTGGAGACGTCTATGGAATAGTCTCAGTTGCGATGATCTCCCCTCACCCTCTGAAATGGAAACTTCACTGAGGCACTAGACTGTGTGGCTCCTGAATGGACATATCAAGGAATTTTGCCATATGGTGTTCACAGAGAGTGCCATATGGAATCACTATTTACACCATGTCAGAATCTCGGAATTCCAGAAAAGGAACTTTCTACTAGAAAGTAGCCTAGTCATTTGACATTAAATTACTAGGATGTCAATCCCACTGCCAACACCCACTAGTTGTGTGACTTTGCACATTTACTAAATTTGTTGGAGCCTGTCTCCATCTGTATCAAGAAGACAACGACCAACTTCTAGAACCACTATGAGAAGATATATATAAGGCAATTGTTCCTTTGCCTTGATAAATGCCTTTGGGCCATGAAGTTTTAAAATTATTTTAAAAATTTTAAATCAAACCGTATAACAATCCTTTAAGTAACAAGAAGTATTCCAAAACCGGGGTTAGAAACTACTAAGCAAATGATACTTAGGAGAAAATCAAACAACATATCTGCAGTCGTCATTAGTTAACAAGTGTGTCCTCATGTATAAGCATCTCATCATTTTCCTTCCTCCACAGAAAGCAATCACAAGCTACTCTGCATTACTATTATTCATCTTTGCTGACTGAGATTATTTGGGAGTTGGATTGGACTACCAATCTCCTTTCCAACTCCAGCAGACAATGTTTTTTTTCCTCATTTCTTCAAGCAGACTGCTTGCAAGGTGAGGGTAAGGACCCTGTCTTATTTACCTGTCACCTTCCAGTATCCAGTAGAATGCCTTGGTCACTGGAGTGCTTACTGAATGTATATGGAATAAATGCATTAAGGATGAACAGAACAAAAGAATGGAGGAGTCAGGTGTGTAAGCTTATGCCCGTCTATGCTCTCTGTACCCCGAGAGTGATCAACAGCAGTAGTACCCCCTTGCTCTGCCTTTGAACACCAAGCAGGGAGCCATTGGCAATGACATGGAAGACCCAGGTTTAAACTTGGGTTCTCATACTTACTATCTCATCTCAGTCAAATTACTTAACCTCTCTGAATGAACTGTCAGTCTATAAAAGAGTCGAATGGGATGAGCCTGTGGGGTCCGGCAGGCACACAGCAGATGTGCACCAGATGACTATTTCCTTGAACATTTTATGAAAGACCTTGTCAACCTTTCTTGGGCGCATAGACATTAATTACTTAGAAACAGGCAATTCTAATTTCTAGAAAATCTTAATGACTTTAGGTGAGCCGTGTAAAAAAATGGTTCTTTTACACAGCTACTTTAAAACACACATAAAAAAGCACATTGCTGTCTACAACAAAACAATTAACTTTCCTTTTGTTGGAAATGTAACAGGTCCCCCTACATTGGTACAGGATGTCTGTACCAAAATTGGTCAGGAAAAGAATGAACTGTAGGGCCTGAGACTTTCCCAGGAATGATAAACTATGGAATTAAAATTTATTTGCACTACATACCATGGAGTTTGGGCTATAATTTACTCACTATGTCACTGAAAAAAAAAGCACAGTTTAAAGTTGTGATATTGGTATTTCCTTTACTTCACTTTTAGCAAGACTACTCACTTAAGAGACAACATTTACTGATTCTAGCTAGATGCTGTACTATGTACTGGTGATACTTATCTTTTTTTTAAAGATTTACTTTATTTCTCTCCCCTTCCCCTCCACTGTCTGCTCTCTGTGTCCATTTGCTGTGTGTTCTTCTGTGTTCGCTTGCATTCTTGTCATGTGGCCCTGGGAAACCGTGTCATATTTTTTGTTGTTGCATCATCCTGCTTTGTCAGTTCTCTGTGTGTGCGGTGCCCTCCTGGGCAGCTGCACTTTTTTTGCGTGGGGCAGCTCTCCTTGCAGGGAGCACTCCCTGCACGTGGAGCATCCCTATGCGGGGGACACCCCTGCGTGGCCCAGCACTCCTTGCGCGCATCAGCACTAAGCATGGGCCAGCTCACCACATGGGTCAGGAGGCCCTGGGTAGCGAACCCTGGACCCTTCAAATGGCAGGCGGATCTCTATCAGTTGAGCCATAACTGCTTCCCCTTATCTTTTTTTAAACCCCTAATAAACAGATCCTGTTGGTCCTACCTTCATTATCTAAAATTTGATGTCTAACCCCCTCTTACTGCTGTCCCCTGACCCCATCGTCTCTCATCTGGGACTCTGCACCAGCCTCCTAACCGGTTTCCTTGCTCTGCTTTGTTTTCACATGCTTTTAATATTGTAGTCAGAGAGAACCTTTCAAAATATGTCAGATTATGTCATTCTTCTGATCAAAAATTGTCCAGCGACTCTGTCTCACTTAGAACAAAGCAGTAGTCCTCACAATGGCCCGCAAAGCCCACGGTGGTGTGGGTCCCTGCCCTCTCTGCTCCCTTCTCCAATGATTGCCTCACTCGCCTACTCTTCTTGAGCTGGGCTGGACTGGGTATTAACCACAATGGCGAGCATGCTTTGGCCATTCCTTTCCCCTATGTATCTGCAGAGGTCATTCCCTCACTTCCCTCAAATTGCCCCCTCCGTGCAGTCTTCCTTGACCACCCTGCAAGAAGGCAAGCACCACAACCTGTCGCTCACTCCCTGCACCTCTGGGTTTACCTTTCTCCAGAGCGCATATGTAAGCTCTGCAAGGGTAAGGACCTTCTTTCATTCAATGCTATATTCCCACTGCTTGGACCAGTGACTGACATATAATAAAACTCTAAAGATATCTGTTGAATGCATAAGTCAAATTATAAAAACAACTGACAGGGAAACGGACTTTGGCCCAGTGGTTAGGGCGTCCGTCTACCATATGGGAGGTTCGCGGTTCAAACCCCGGGCTGCCTTGACCTGTGTGGAGCTGGCCATGCGCAGTGCTGATGCGCGCAAGGAGTGCCGTGCCACGCAGGGGTGTCCCCCACGTGGGGGAGCCCCACGCGCAAGGAGTGCGCCCGTGAGGAAGCCGCCCAGCGTGAAAAGAAAGTGCAGCCTGCCCAGGAATGGCGCCGCCCACACTTCCCGTGCCGCTGACGACAACAGAAGCGGACAAAGAAACAAGAAGCAGCAAATAGACACCAAGAACAGACAACCAGGGGAGGGGGAGAAATTAAATAAATAAATCTTTAAAAAAATTAAAAATAAAAAATAAAAACAACTGACAGTGATCCCAGAAATTTATAGGAGACATATCAGCAATTTAAAAAAATTAAAACAAACAAACAAACAAAAAAACCAAACCAAATTCATGTCTTAACTGTTTCGGCTGGCAAAGCTAAGGAGCACATATTCACAAGCAATCAGAAAGCAGGAAATTTTTTAAAGATGTCCATTAGTAAGGCACGTGATCATGGTCTTGCTTATACACTTATTGTGAAGGAAAAGCCTTTGTTCAAGCAACATGAGGAAGGTCAGTATGGCAGGACCAGGGGAGGGAGTAGCCCGGGAAAAGAAAGGGCAAGAGTCTCTATGCCACGGGAAGCAATGTGAGCATTTTAGACAAGGGAACAACATGATGTGCTTCACATTTTTTAAAAGACTGCTCTCAGTGCTGGAGAAAGGGAAGAGTGAGCAAAGCAAGGAAACCAGTTAGGAGGGGGCTAAGACAGTCCAGGAGAGACGACGGGGCCTCGTACCAGAGTAGAGACAGAGGAGGTGGAAAGAACGTGCTAGTTTTAGAGGTAGACATGGAAGGGCTTGTTAAACTGGTTGTGATAGAAGAGCCAAGAGATGCTCCCAAGGGTGGGGTTGGAGTGGCTAGACAGGCGTTCCAGGCAGAGGACATGGCAATGGAGAGAAACAGAGAGGCGGGTCAGTGTGAGGCCAGCGAGCCATTTTGCTTGCTTCACACATTCTACGTGCACCTACCCTCCTGAAATCACGTTATGTGTCATGGATGTTATTTAGGTGTCACAGAAAACTTACTGCTTTTTCCAAAGACAGTAGGTTAAATCTCAGGTTTACCTGAAGAAAACCAGTGTCCTAAAGATCTGAATCCAGTGCATTAAGAAACTTTTTTAAGTGTGTTTTCCTGTTTGGGGGGCTGAAAAAAGTTCCCAGGTCAGTAACCCCCAGGAGATGTGCTAATCACACACAGGGACAGTGGGCTGGGCTCATACCTACCCATCACTCTTCTTTAGCAGGTACCCCTTCTTCTCACTGCCGTACTCCTTGTTGCCCTGGAGCTGGTGCATGCTGTACCCTCCTTGCCGGCTCTGGGAATCCTGGGAAGGAAGAGCCACAGATAGAGCAAAACCTGGAGATACCTCTCAAATCCTTGACCCTATTCTGCCATTGAGGCTTTGCCCACTGCTCTAAGAATTTACAGAACTTAAAGGATGGACAGGGCTTTGCACGGGAAGGACTGGTAAAATCTAAATGGATGACAAAACAAAGTTCATGCAACCTGAATGTGTTCATCCCTTAGGCAATACCTCTTCTATTTTCACATGCTGCTAAACACCTTTAAAAAAAAGGAAACAGAAAAAAGAAAAAAAAAAGTACAGGAAAAACACTACTTCTGAGGGAGGTATTAAGAATTTTCAAATTCTTAGTTTTTAATTACCTAGCACTCTGCAAAATACACCCATAGCCATTCTTTCCATTTAAAACAGTAATTCTAGTGATGAAAAGTGTATGGTTGATGATGACAAGGCCAAACCAACAACACAGATGCTAACGAGCTAGGTCCATCATTCCAGGCCACTAACGTTTGCATTTTCTAAAGACTATATGACTAGAAACAATCATTACATTATGGAAATGAAAGAAGTAAATGAATAATGTTGAACAGTACAATGAGAACACAGGTCTTCAGACATAAAAGCAGGAACATACATTCTCACAAAAAGTATTGACTTACTCTCCTAGACTTCGATCGGGAAGGGCACAAGGAACAGAGAAAACATTTGAAAATATAGTTAATTTATTGAAAAGTCTTATGCCTATAATTTAAGCACTTTTATGTAGCACATAGAAAACATCATTGTAAAGATAATTAATACAGAAAATATACATATATGACTTTCAAATCAGGATAAACTTTGGGTGACAGAACAATAAACTATCAGGTTTTATTTCAGGTCATGTTGAGTGATTAACAGAAAAACAGCTGAACAGAAGAACATGAGGTACCAACTCATCAAGATAAAATTATTACCAAACCTAAAAGTGTGTGGCATAGGAAATTAACACCTCAGTGAAACTTAAAAAGAATTACTTAGAAATCGAGTAAGAAACAAAAGTCATAGGCAGATTCTTTGGGTCTTTTTTGTTTTTGTTTGTTTGTTTAAATTAAGAAGTCTTCATAAAAGCATCTAGTTCATAAGCAATACCTAAAATGTGATGGTGATGAGGCGGAAGCTCTATTAACCACTGATTATGGCTTGTGTCCAGGGTACCTCTATGGTCAGGGTGGCTTCTTTCTGGCCTCCAGTCCCTTTTGGGACAAGTGTAAGTACTCAGGAAATGCAAATTAATGTTATTAACAGCTCAAGGGAAATGTCTAGGACAATGCACCTCTGTAAGATGCATAATGAATTCTGTGTTCAAAATCAAGTCCTGAACACCTCCTAAAAGCCAGGTACCACAGCAGGTACTGAGAATACAAAATAGGACAACTCAGTTCTGAGGTGGATGCTTACAGCCAGGGCACACCCCTGTTCTGCTCTCTGTGTAGATAACTGAGATCCATTATGCTTCACCAGGGATGGTGACTCATATTAAAAGAGTTATAAACGTATCACTTTTTTAATCTGGTAATTAATCTGTTTTTAACCTGCCAGAATGCCTCCAGCTGAAACATCTAACTGGACAATTTAATCCCATGGGGAGATGGGAGTAGCGTGGAACCTAGGAATCTCTTGGAAAATTCCCCTGGATGTTTACTTTTACTCAGGGCCTCCAACTTTCAATCCCTAGTCATTTGACTCACTGAGTCCTGCCTGATAGGTGCTTTAAGCTTTTGTCGATGGAGATAGGACTGCAGAACTCTACTACATATTAGCTATTCAAAAGGAACAGTCTCCTCTACTGTGCCCCTATGACAGCACTTAGTAGGAACAGTAGTGATATGGATTTTTTTTGCAGGAGGCAGTAATCTGTTCATAATCCTAATAAAACTTAGGTCTGAAAATAAAGTCTGGGTGGGAGAGAACTAAGGCACGGGAAAAAATAAGAAGGCTAAATGAAATCCATACACCTTTCTGCTTTAACCCAATGAATCACATGAAACTTATTCAACTATGGATTTGCAAATAGGGAACTGTGCCATATCTATACCCTCATAAACATGTATATGGGGGAAGCAGATGTGGTTCAAGGAATTGAGCTCCTGCCTATGATGTGGGAAGTCCCAGGTTCGGTTCCTGGTGCTTCCTGAAGAAGATGAGCAAGACAGTGAGCTGACATGATAGGCACGTGTGGTGAGCTGATGCAACAAGATGTCGCACCAAGGAGACATAAAGAAGAATGACAATAAGAGATACAACCAAGCAGGGAGGTGAGGGAGCTTGGGTAATTGGGCGCTTCACTCCCACATGGGAGGTCCTGGGTTTGGACCTCCTAAAGAGAAGATGAGGAGACACAGAGAGCACACAGTGAATGGACACAGAGCAGACAGTGCCTGCAAACAATGGGGGTGGGGGGGAATAAATAAAATAAATCTTTTAAAAAAATCCAAAAATCTTATATATGTATATATATTTTCAGGAGGTACTAGGGCTTGAACCTAGGACCTTGTATTTGGGAAGCAGGCACTCAACCACTAAGCTACATGTGCTTCCCCTCACCCCCCACATAAACATATTGAAAGCAAAGCCTAAAATCTCCTTGGATAGCTATTCTTATTAAAAGTGTTAACCCTCTTCCTCAGAACACTTTTCACTGAACTAAACTTCACCTGCTCACATAATTCCTAGATCTGACTGAATGGTTTAAAACTACATATCTCTAACTTCAACCTGTTTGCTAACCTTTAAAATAAAAGCCTGCTTTAAAAATAAAAATGCTTATCTTTCCTTTTTTTTTTTTTAAACAAGGATCCAGATGTCAATAACTTAGAAAAACTAATAAATCCTATAAAGTTACCACTGGGACATTTCTTATGTATATTTGTTACTAGGCTAAATAAATTCTAAATTCTGAATAATAGACTGAATGAACCTTGCTTTGTAACACACAAAAATGCTTTTAAAGGTGAATAAAGTGGTTGAACTCTAATCTTTGACTTCAGAAATCTACATGAAGAATCCTAAATTAGCTACTGAGTTTTATGGCTTAAGAAAGCCACCCCAACTAATATTTGTGCACTTTGAGAAATGAGGGCCATTCAATGTAGCAGATCACTCTAGAAAAATGAAGAGAGGATTTTCTCTTTTGAGAAAGCAGTTCTTGGAGAATATTAATAATTATTTAAAAAAAAATACAACAGCAAAGGAATGGGAATAGGTCCTGATAGCATAACAGAAATCAAGACATATTCAGTAAAGAGAAATGTAAACAAGAAACTTATTCAAGGGAAAACATAAAACTAAATTTAAACAATGAACTTCAAATAACACCTTCAGGAAACTTCATCATGTGAGCCAAGGAATGTAAACTACAGAATGCAATTACGGTACTGTTTTTAAGTTTGGTTTCCTATTTCTATTAGCAGTACAAAGAAATCACCTTATTTTCTTATTAGAAAACCTTATTAACATATAAAATGCATTATTAAAGAATAAAATCTCCAATCTTTTAAAACTGAAAGCAATTGCATATTCATTGATTTTAATAGGCTTATAAATGATTTTAGCATCCAAATTAAAACTAAGCCTCTATTACAGAAGCTTAAAATTTCTAATGTAAGGTATGAATGGAGTGGACAAAGGATTCCTTCCATTTCACCTTACTAAATATTTATCAAGTAGCATGTGGGTGCTAGACAATGTGCCAGATACTGTAAAGGAGAGAGAGAGAAGTAAAACACAGAATCTGCCCTCAAACAACTTGCAAACTATACTATTGTAAGTTATTAAAGAGAACCTATCAAGGCACTCAAACAAAACAAAACATTTTAACCCTAAAAACAGTTAAGTAGCAAACAGTCCTTGTGGGAGGGTGGGCTATTATAAAAGCTTAAAATAATTAATTTCATAAAACATTTGCTAAAAGACAATAAAGGCTTAAATATAAGTTCACAAAAATTCCTGGGATTCTCTTACAACTAAAATTCCTGGAGTTTTCTTTAATTGGCCTCAGACCCTAAAGAGGTTAAAAAATTTCTTGGATGCTTTCTTTTCTTTTATTAAAGAAGTTGTAGGTTTATAGTAAAATCGTGCATAAAAAAATTTCTATATACCACCCTATCATAGATATCTTCCTCGAGGGTGGGGCCACCTGCTATCATTCATGAAGGAAGATTTTTATAGTTGTACTATTTAACTACAGCCCATTGTTTACAATGAGGTTCACTGTTTATTTGGTTTGCGGTGCCTATTTTTAGATTTTATTCCAGCAACATACACACAACCCAAAACGTCCCCCTTCAACCACATTTTGGGTGCTTTTAATTTCTTAGGTCATTTTGTAGATGGCTCCACACTCTTCTCATATAGCACTGTAGTGAGAACTCTCTGATGTTTATCCCAAGTTGCTAAAAACAATTTTTTTAAAATTATTTTTTTTTAATAATGAGACCACATGATACATGACTTTTTTTTTTTAAAAGATTTATTTATTTATTTATTTAATTCCGCCCTCTCCCCCGGTTGTCTGTTCTTGGTGTCTATTTGCTTCGTCTTGTTTCTTTGTCCGCTTCTGTTGTCGTCAGCGGCACAGGAAGTGTGGGCGGCGCCATTCCTGGGCAGGCTGCACTTTCTTTTCACGCTGGGCGGCTCTCCTTATGGGGTGCACTCCTTGCCGTGGGGCTCCGCTATGCGGGGGACACCCCTGCGTGGCAGGGCACTCCTTGCGCGCATCAGCACTGCGCATGGGCCAGCTCCACACGGGTCAAGGAGGCCTGGGGTATGAACCGCGGACCTCCCATGTGGTAGACGGACGCCCTAACCGCTGGGCCAAGTCCGTTTCCCAACAATTAACTTCTAATCATATTTTGCAATGAGTGATGATAAACATGAGAATGTAATCGGCATGCTGTGAAAAATCAACTTTTCTTATAAAATACTCCGGATGGTGTGCTAGTGAAAACTCATCATTTATTAATTTGTGGTGGACTTAAATCAAATTATGTGTGTTTCTTCATGTACATCCTTTGGCTTATATGCAAATTTGCTTCTTAATCAGCAGAAGCAGAATATATCAGTCTCTATACAAAAGAAAAAGGGACTTTAGTAGTTATTTTTTTGAGAGATTCCTCATATTGCGGGGAAAAACAAAGGTAGGCAGTGTTGAAGTACATATTATAGAGCATAAAATCTTGCAATTTTCTCTCCAGACGGAAATTGCCCCTTTGTCCCTTTTCACTTGGGTCTTTCCATTGCTTATATTGAGAAATCATTTAAGGAGATGACTTCTGCTCTGATTTGCAAAAAAGTAATGAGGACCCAGACTTTCAGTCTACTGGGGTTCAGACACTTAGAAGCTGCTCTAAGACATACAGTGGCTCAAAACACAGGAGCAGACTCTGGATGATGTGGGAATAGACGTGGTCTCACTGTATGTGGACCTTCCTGACCATTGACATGTATACTTCCAGCCGTCAGCAGGTAGTTGCCCAGCATTAAAGGACTATAAGCCCCTCCCACTTTATGAAAGCCCAAGGCATACATAAAAATTGGATTTTAGAAAGCAGAAGAATAGAGGGTTATCATACTCACTTAGTAAAGAGAACTTTCAGGCATTAGTGCTGCTGGTAGAGGATTCCACAAGTTTTAGGTGGTTTGCTCTTTTTTCTTTTTACAAAACAAAACAAAACAAAACCAAAAAAGCCCAATAATTTACATTTACTGTTAGGGTCCAAACCTGCCAACAAGGGTGAGGAGAGGCTCCCCAAGAAGCCCTTGGGTAAAAGAGAAATGGCAGGATGGGACCCAAACAAGACAGAACATCTGAAGTCCTTGTGTTTTGTATAAAATGAAAAAAGCTTTTCATGTGGGGTCTCCTACCCTGAGTTTGCTATGTTTCTGGACTCAAGAACTCCTTTCAGAAACACACATGCAACAGTCTGCCATTGTTGTGTGATGTCACAATGAATTGACAACATAAAACTATTAACTATTTTAAGAGATCACAAATTTAATTGTAATAATTTTCATAATATGACTTTCCCCCATTTAAGTATTCAGTTTACCCATAGGTGAAGTATGTATCCCTTCAGTCCTCCATAATTGGGTCTGAGCTCATCATGGAAACTGCATCTCCCACTCCTCCACCCACCCTGCCCCCGTCTGAGCTCCTTGAACATACCAGGCAGTTTTCCCACCCTGTGCTCTTTTCTGAACTCATAGAAAGTACTTTAGGCATGGTTTTACCTTTTTATATATATGGTTGACTCTCTCTACTAGATAACGAGTTTCATGATGGAAGAGACTAAAACTCACTTCATATAGTATTCTTAAGAGTAATGCCTAGAACATATGAGGTACTAAATAAATGTATGAATAAGCAAATAATTAACATTTATAATAAATGTCATCTTAACATCTACCAGGCATTGTACACTCCATTTCAATACCTAGGAACCATCTCACCTTAACTTTTCTTAACTATTGAACAAAACTTCTATAGGATTCTGAATCAAAAGAATGTAGTTCCCTGACAAAATAAGGCTGCCAAGAAAGGTAGAGAACAGTCTAAAATAAATAGGATAGTGTGGCATGTGTCCTTTCTGCATCTCCTTTTATTGGTGGCTATACACTTATATCTTATTTATCCTTGCAACTGCTGTAGCAGGAAGCTATCAACAGATCAGGAATCACAAAGAGTATCAAAAGCAGGAGCAGATGTGGCTCAAGCAGTTGAGCTCTCATTTTTGACATGGGAGTTCCTGGGTTCAGGCCAAAATCAACAAGTAAAACAAACCAGAGGTTTGAGCACTGGCTTCCCACATGAGGTTCCAAGTTCAATCCCCAGTACCTCAAAAAAAAAGAAAAAATCATAAGCACCTCACATGTACTGTTTGCCCTGTTAGAAACATAGATAACCTACTTCTTTTTGATCAAGTTGAAGAGAGGATTTTATTAAGTCTCGGAGTGCAGTTAGCTGTTTCTTTTCTTCATCCTGGGTCTGTTTTATCTATGAAAGAAGAAAGTGCTTATATTACTTATCATTTATAATTTTATGAGCAGAGTTTAATTCATCCAAACGTACTGCTCATCAAACAATTCAATTATATAGTTGACTTCCTTATTAAAGTCCTTAACTCATTTTTGATAAAAGAGGCACAATCTTTTCATTTCATGAAAGCGCCAGTGAGTTTTGAAATGAACAAATAATGCAACCTGATTTCTTATTAAATAATACATCTAGGCTGGACACTTAACCCTGAAGCACTATTTTAAACAAGGTTAAGATCTGACGTTGAGGGCACTGGCTTCTGGGTTTTCAAACGGTGGTAGTGGGAACATCATGATGTAATTAAACAGGCCAGGGGAGAATCAAAAGAACGACTAGGAATCCAAAAGGCCAATGCATACATTAAAGTTTACAAAGCATTACACAGTAGGAAGGGTTTGGTGCTGTTTTTTCCCAGTCATTTGCAACTTAATCATTACCAACTTGATCATGTTAACTATGAAAAGAATCAGAAAAAGTACAAAGCTGTATGTATTTCAAAATTATAAAAGAATACAAAGCTGTATGTATTTCAAAATTATAAAAGAATACAAAGTATTTAGTAATTCTAAAACCTTAAACGGACACATGAAGTTGAAATCATAATACATATATTTTTAATAGTATTCCCTGCCAAAACAAATACTTCATGGGGAACAAGTTTGTCATTTCTATGCATACATTCAAGTGATTCCCTCCCCACAAAAAAGTTTACTTTTGATTTTCATATTACAAAAGCAAAACCTACACATTAGGAAAAATAAGAGAGGAAATTTAAAACACCAAAAATAAACCATAAAAAAAAAAATACATCTATAGCTTGAATACTCAGAGACACTTAATTTTAATCCCTCCCAGATCAAACATTCTTCCTGTACCTTTTGACTGAAGGGAATTCATATGTGACATTACTGAACGCTGAATGGCGAGCCATCTGAATGGATGATTATGCATTCCTTTCCCTGCTCCCCCTGCTTCTCCAAAGGGTGCTAGGAATACCTGACCCATCAATTACCTCTCTCAGTTAAACTAAAGGCTTATCTGCACTGGGTTTATACTGATACGTAATTCAACCAAAAAAGGTCCTTCTTTTCTTTACTACTCTTCTAAAATAGATTTCAAATGTATAGATATGCACCCATGAAGGAAAACTAAAAGACAAATATTTTATAAAGAACTTACATTATATAGGTCAGCAGCCAGTTTTTCAATGTATTGTTTCAATTTATCAGCTGTTTTCAAGCCATCTTGAAAGAAACTACAATGGAAAACACTAGCTATTTAGCAGCAGTATAAAAAGAACTGAAATAATCTGCAAAACCCAAAATTATCTTTACCCATGCATCTACACAAAACATCTTAAACCATTTCAGTATTTTAAAAAGATGTCCCAACAAACTACTGAATGGATACCATTTGACTTATCCAGTAAATTTCAAACAGACACTGCAAATTACAGCTGCAGTCCCAGCATGATGGTTTCATAATGTGCATATCCCTCTATACATAGTACGATTTCCCCCTCGTTTGCCATATTTGAATTCAAAAAAGAGGGAAGACACATTAAGCAAAGGGATAACATAAAGTTAAATTGGGTACTATCAGCAGAGGTATGACTGAACTAGAAAAAAAAGAAGAAAGCCAGGGTTCATTCTGGAAAAAAGAAGACAGCCAAGGTTCATTTAATTTAGATGAAACTCCAGGTGGGAACACTCAGTGCAAATTATTTAAAAATAGGCAAAATGCCAAATAAGGGAGGAGAGGGAAGAGTTACCAGAAAGGCCTCTTTAGTGATAAGAATCTATGCATCTATAGTAAGATGTGCCACAGGCTGTCAAAAGTAAGACAGCATGTTACAGTAACCAAATAGTTGCCCTTCTGTGAGTTACTGATTTATATAAAACACTGAAAATGAAATATAATACCATTTCTTATGACTTTTCTATAGAAGGTCATCATAGCACTATATATAGTGAACACAAGAAGAAAAGAAAGAAAGAATTTAAAAGAATAGTGAAGTGAAGGAGGCCTGACTCAGGCTAACAAGAATGATTACAACAGTCTACTTACTTGCACTGTGCATGATAATACTTTATAAGATTCTGCAGCAGATCCACACCCTTTTTGGTCTTGATTTCATTAACTTTAATGAGATACTGTGGAAATAAAACAGACCTTCATGTTGATAACTGCAGGCAGTCATGGGTACAGGTGACAGAGTACCAACTGTGAATTAGCACAAGTTAATGGACCCTAGATAGCTCAACAACATAAGCTTAGTTTAAGGAATGATGATTTGGCACAGACACAAAGTATGCAAAACAAATTGATTGGTTAGAGGTTAACATTTGATGAATTTTTAAGATTAGTTTACGAGACAAGCAGAAATAAAACACAGCAAAACAATCGAATTGATTGTTTTGCCCTGGTGCAGTGGATCTCAAACATAGTTCATGTGGTAAGAGACTGACTGAGGAATATACCATATGAAGCTGAAACTTTTAGCCTTAAGAGGTGAATAAGAAACAATTTCTGCTACTCAAAAATGAAAGAATAAAAATAAAAATGATACATTATTAATTTTTGCAGTTAACTAAACATTGTTGGTTTTACTTTTCACTATTGGTCAAGATTTTCTATTGACATTGTTTGCTTCTTGTTCACTTGCTTTATTGTGTGAAAGTGTTTATAAGCAGACAAGTTGAAGAACCAAAGGTTTGTGCCAAAAATATAAAGAAATAAATTAACAAAGAAAGAGAGAGAGAGAGAAAGAGAGAGAGAGAAAGCGAGACAGAAAAAAGGAAAACTTAAGGGAGTAAAACATAAACTCAAGAAAATTCTCTTCATTTTAACATTTTCTGAAAACAGCTCTATTACTCAATCTCAGCGATAGAACGGGCTGGTCTCTAGGTCAACAGGCGCTAGAACTTGCGAGGAACCCAGTTTGAGAACCACTGCTCTAAGTTTAAGGCAGCATGCTTTTCACTACTTTTTCCTTTTTCATCAATTCACACTTTAATAACTACTTAATTTAAACTTTCATTCAATCACTCAAACTGGACACATGGTTAAAGAAAAAGCATGCGCTAAAACTTGTTCCAGTAAAACTTATTATTCACTAGTGTTAACCCTCACTGAATATTTTTCCCCCACAACCACTCACAAGCAACATTAAGGTTCTCACCAAAGAATCCTCTTTGGGCTTAAAGAGCCCCAAAGGACCAAGGCTCAAAACATGAGACAACAGTGAAATGGCGGGACTCAAAATGCTTGGAGAAAAATGGAGATTAGAATCCTTAAGAAACAGTCCCCTCCCCCAATAATTAAACACAATTTCTTTTTAAGCATAAAATTGCTGACTAGCAGGAGAAGTTCAGTTATTAAATTTCAAGGCAGGAAGCGGATGTAGCTCAGTGGTTGAGCTCCTGCTTCCCATGTACAAGGTCCTGGGTTCAATCCCCGGTACCTCCTATTTAAACAACCAAAAAAATCAAGACAAACAGTTAAAAAGTTCATTCTTACTTCACACATTTGGAGCTGAAAAAGGCGCCTTTCTTTTTCCATTTCTTCTGCTATCTCGGCTCCTGTAATCTCTGTGCGGATCATCCCATGCTGTTTAGCATGCTCTCTTTTTTCCTTTTCAATTTTTGTACTGTAATTAAAGGAGATGCCATAATTTAAAAAAATAATGTGCTCATGTCTTTCCCTCAACAAGAACCATTTGATTCTTTCTTAATTCTTAAAGTTAAGAGGCAGAAACTCAACTGGTAGCATCAGGCAAAAGTCAAAAATCTAAGTCCAAAGAAAAACATATATTATGGATTTTCACTTAGGAAATGTCTTATATTTTAACTTTGATCTTATACATGGATGGATTCATATAAGTTCTCTCACATTTTGAAGGGCAAAAAGGAAATTGTTGGGAAGTAGATGTGGTTCACATGACTGAGCTCCTGCCTACCACATGGGAGGTCCCAGGTTCAGTTCCTGGTGCCTCTAAAAAAGGAAGCTAAGCACACACCGAACAGACACAGCAAGGGGGTGGGGAGAAATAAATAAAGTAAATCTTAAAAAAAAAATGTGATAGTTTACCCTTTCTTGGTTAAAGTACTTTTTGATTAAGGAGAATCAAAGTTGGAGATGTGATTACGTATCATTAGATTATGGGATTTAGAATGATTTCAAGACAAAGCAGATAATGGGTCCTTGTGGGTATGCACAATAATTAGTCAAAGGTAATTTCCAATACTCCTCTAAGCTTGGGCTATTTCCACATCCCAATGACACATTTTAAACATTCAGCTACTTGGCACCGGATTGTACAAAACAAAGACTGAAAGAGATGCCAAGCTATAATTTAGAATGCCATGTAAGCATTCTTCAGTTGGGAGAGGGTGAGCAGAGAATCAGGGAAATAAGGAGAGCCCATATATCTTAGGCTGGAGCTTGGCTAT
Organism: Dasypus novemcinctus; assembly: GCF_030445035.2. NCBI lineage: Eukaryota > Metazoa > Chordata > Mammalia > Cingulata > Dasypodidae > Dasypus > Dasypus novemcinctus. Next base: position 93,530,736 of record NC_080686.1, read on the forward strand.
AATAGATAAATCTCTGATAATAACACCAATAACCACAACTCCCCTTCCAAAAATCCATTTAATTTGAAAACGCACTTCTAATTTTGAAAACAGCCTATAATTTCTAGCTGTGAATGCAAAGACTAATTGATTCAGTCTTCAACTATTTTTTTAAGTGGTGGTGGTGGGGTGATGGGGAACCAAATATCAAAGAAAGCCAGTATCTTTTTCTATATACAAACTGGAAAATGAACCCATCAACCCATTGGAAAATCCACTGCAAATCTGGCTGGGATTCCCTGTCTTTAATCATGACAACTTGGTTGTCACAGAGGAGTGATGGCAGGTATTTTATCAGAAAGAGAATAAACGTAGCTCTTTCTCCACTGACATGGGTAGGAAGAGAAGCAGGAAGCCACAGAAGTTTAAGAAATATGAGGGTAGGAGCGTGTGGGAGTGGGGGTAAAGGCAAAACATAGCAATAAGAATAGGCTTCTGGTTTAACATGGTGACTTGACCACATGTGCTTATTTCTTTATCATCTAGCAATCCCACTAAAATGACTGTAAAGACATAAAAGTGTATAAACTCCCAAAGACAAGAAAAATTTGAAACGAAAAATGATAGAATTCAATAAATATCTGGAAGACCAGGGCTGAAGAGGAGAAAAGGAAAATCTACACAGAGAACCCTGGGGCTCCCTGCTTCCCCTGCTCGAGTAGTGCTCAGAATACCAAGATATACAACCACAAGGCAGGGAGCTGAAGGAACTGAATGGTCCCAGAAACAGATCTCCAGATTCTGACGTGTGGAATCTTCCTGACAAAAAAGTTGTCTTGGCATCTTGAAACCTATAAAAAAACTCACTAGTTGGCAAGCCCTGCTCATGCACAGGAGCTTTCAAATAGCTTTTGGGTACCTCACTCTGATATATAAATGGGTAGCCAAAGATTATCAGATAATTGAGGAAAAGGTTCTAAATGAAAGAGAGGTATCAAAAACAAATATGTTGGGGCAGGGGGAGGTGGAGGGCAATGGGAAGGAGGAAAGAGAAAATTAGGGAGCAGATACATTTTATAAAATGCAATTAAATCCTCAGAGAGCTAAAATATTACCTCTATGAATCAAGGACAATAAATTATTAAAAAGGCAAAAATAACTGATTGATAAGAGCTTTCAGAAATTTCAAATGATAATCAAAATAAAAATGGCAAGCATAGGAAATAAATGTTGAAGAATAATCTAAAACAAAAACCAAAATAGGACAGAAAAGAAAAGAAATTATAAGAACCTAGGAAGGTCAACATTAATATTATGAGAAGTTCTAGAAAGAAAAAAGAAAAAAAGCAGACAGAAGTAGTAACAAGAAAATTTTCCAAAATCAGGACCCATTTGATTTACTATTCTTGTTATACATTTCCAGTTCTGGATAATTCACTTACTCCTTCAATAAATATTCTCTATATGTCAAAACCTCCTTAAGTTTAGATTCTGGATGACAATACAAAGGGCCAGACAAGTTCATGTACTGTGTAGAAGTGCTATATGAAAGGCACCTGATTCGCTCTAGAATGACTTAAAATTCAATATGATCCATAACAGTGATTACACCAAGTACTTCAAGGTCATCAACTAAGGCAGTTTTTAAATATAAATAAAACAATTATATCACCTAATATTGGTAGTACTTTAGTTGACAAAGCACATATATCTAGTTTTGTTGTTCATACAGTCTACAAAGGAGATATGCTCAATAACAAAGCCTAGAGCAAAGTTTTTCGTTCCCCTTTGTGGACTGCACCCCTTCCACCCATTTTGAAAGTACTTAGTTCCAATTCACTACCAAGTGAGTGCAGAGTCACCTCTGGGCACGGCAGTACTGTAGCTCTCACACTGTGAGCAATCATGACCCACTTTTCATGGAGAAAGGTTTGATGGACCACAGCTTTCCTTTACATCAGCTGACCATTTAAGAACCTTTTTGTTTTCAGCTGTGTTAACTGTCAGTGCATGAAAGTATTCCCAAGATAGCAAGTCCCCCAAAATGCACTTATTACATAAGCAACTACGAAAACAGTCTGGGAAAAAGCATTTAATCTCAAATTGGTTTTTCTTTTGCTTGTTTTCATCCTGTTGTTACAGGTGCCTACAGACATATTTTTATTCTCCTAGGTTCACAGTTGTCCAAGTTTACAGCCAAGACTGTTATTAAATACTTTAAAATGCATAGTTTCTCTCCCCTCTCCCCGCCCCACCACTTAGCCTGGTGCTACAAATGCCTCACTGCAGTAATAATAAAGGACCTCAGTAGGATGCACAGGAGGATAAAGACCAGCCAGCCCAGCCCCCCCCCCCCCTTGAGGCTTCAGTTTCCTGATCTATGAAACAGTGAAATCTGCACACTGAGGAGGGAATGCACAAGAAACACTCAGCACAGGTCCTGGCATGCCGAAGGATGTCTCAAACATTAGCTATTATTTTTGTTAATATGCCAGTGGTCTATAGTTACATGCTAACTATAGTGAAGGAAAAGTTTCAACAATTATAGATCTACAACTTGGCTGTTAATATCATAAGCCATGAATGTCAACATAATTGTCAGTAAAAATATATCTCATTCCAGGGGATATAACCATCTTTAATTAAACTGACATATTCACACCCTTAGGCTTTGTAAGAATATATAACAAACGGTTTTTTTGGTTTGTTTGTTTTGGGCTTTTTTTGGATGATAAATTATTAGTTAAGGGCTATGTCCTTCTTCCAGTTATTAGCAAATTCATGACAACATAAAAACAACAAAACACAACACACACACAAAAACACTTACAACTTTGTCTCATAATCTTTCCAAGCTTTGTCGAATGGCTTCTTGAGATCCTTGGAAAAGAGAAAATGAATTGAAATAAGACGTTTACTTCTGTTTAGGATTAATGAAGAATTCTGAAGTAACAACTTAACCAAAATGTTTTCCTTTAAACAGGGCACTTGAAGCTTTGCACAAAACACTTTCACGCACTTCACACCCTTTATTACACTTAGTCCTGTGAGAGGCAGGAAGGCAAGCAGTCCTGATCACACTGATGAAGCAGGACCCCGAGGTTTTAAGAGGTCGAGGCCACAAAGTCACAGAAACCACTGAGGCAGGATTTAGACTCTCCCCACCCCACCTGCCTAGGCTCTCACCAGTCTTCCTGGAAGTGTCTAATCTTGCTCCTCCGCTAATAACATTACACCGAAGTGGCACATCTTCTCCATATCATTTTCCAATAATTTTCTTTACGCAAAAAATGTTTAGAGTGCCTTTCAAACATAAGTACCACTATGTTCTTAAGAGGGGGAAAAATCAACCTTTCAAGTTAAAGGAAAAAATAAAATTTCTAAACACTTACTCCTTTGACTCCCTTTAAGTCTCCTTTTAACAAGGAATCCAAGGTGAAGATCACATTGTGGCTCAGACCCTGGAGCTGAAAAGCAGAGCAAAGAAAAGATGGGAGATGATTAAGAAAGAAGATTCATCTAGAACAATAAAACCAGCCCGAACTGATTGAGCATTTGCCCATCAGGCTCTGGTAAGGGTTTTACATGCACCATCATCTCATTAACTTGCAGACTCAAGAGTTAGGTAGTATCTTTGTCCCCACTTTTCAGCTGAGGAAACTGAGATGGAGGATGAGCCGCATGTGCTGAACCACACAGCTCAGGGAATGGAGAGCTGGGATTTGAATTCAGGCTTCAGACCTTGTGCCCTTAAACACTATGGGACAGTTTATATGGACACATATACAGATAATCTCTCAAGTTACTTTAGAATGTTCATAACTAGCCCTACTGGAACTGCAGCTCTTAATTTGACCTTCCCTCAAATGCCTTTGTCAGAGTAAGGAGGGGAAGATACAACAATTGGCTTTGACCATTTCCCTTTTACATTTCTTTTATAGACTGATCAGTATCTGAAATTACTATTTACATGTTTATTCTGTTTTCCCACTGAAACATAAGCTCATTGAGGGCAGGGACCTTGTTGTCCTGTTCACAACTGTACCCTCAGTGCCCACATTCCCTCAGAGACATGGTATTTAGGAAGTGCAACCTACATCTGGGGAACACAGGTTTTTCACTGATCTGAGGCAGTGGTCTTCTTGATTTTATGATGGTAAAAAAAAGAAGAGTCTGTAGAGGAGAAGCTGCCATCTAGCTAGAGAGAAGAGTGGTAGGTAAAGCAAGGCAGGGATGCTCAGAAGTGAGTACAAGGGGAAGCAGATGTGGCGCAAGTGATTGGGCTCCTGTCTACTACATGGAAGGTCTTTGGTTTGGTTCCTGGTGTCTCCTTAAGAAGAAAGCAAGCTGGTGCGATGGGCAGGCACAGCAAGCTGACATGACAAAATGATGGAAGAGGAGACATAAATGGAAAAACATAATGAGAGACACAAGAAAGCAGGGAATGGATGTGGCTTAAGTGATTAGGTGTGTCCCTCCCAAACTGGGGGTCCCAGGCTTAGTTTCTATTGTCTTCTAAAGAAACAAAGATGACGAACAGACACAGCAAGTACAAAACAACGAGGGGAGGGAAGAGACAATTTTTTAAAAAATCTTTAAAAAAAAAAGTGATTACAGGGAAATGGATGTGGCTCAAGCAGTTGGGCATCCACCTACCGCAAGGGAGGTGCTGGGTTCAGTTTCTAGTGCTTCCTAAAGAAGACGAGCAAGACAGTGAGTTGAAGCGATAGGTTGGTGTGGCAAGCTGACGCAAAAAGATGATGCAACAAAGAGACACGAGGAGGAAACACAATGAGAGACACAATAAGCAGGGAGTGGAAGTTGCTCAAGCAACTGGGAGCTTCCCTACCACATGGGCAGTCTCGGATCTGGTTCCTAGTGCCTCCTATAAATTAGACAAGCACACAACAGATAGCGAGAGCAAACACGGGGGGATTGGGGAGAGAATAAATAAAATGAATCTTTAAAAAAAAAGTATAGAGGAGCAGATATAGCTAGTGGCTGAGCACCTGCTGACCATGCACAACGTTGTGGGAAAAATCTTCAACTTTCAATCTCTCCATGCTTACCCTACAGTACATATCTACTATTTCTGGCCATTCTTGCTTTATTTATTTTTAAGCAATTTTACTGAGATTTTCTTGTCTGTTTTTTATCATTACTGAAATAATGAAAATGATCTAATCATGACTGAAGTGATGAATGCACTATTATGTGATTACATCAAATACTTTGTACACTGGTGGTACACTCTGTATGAATTAAATGCTTTATTAATAAATATCAATAAAATTGATTGGTTTAAAAAAAAGTGAGCACAGGAGAGAATGTGAGGATGCAGAATGAGGACTGACAAGAGTTTACAATGTAGTTGCCTTCAAGAAGATCCCCTCAGACTCGGTGAAATCAGTTGTGGTAGTGTGGAATCAAGACCGCAGGGACCTGTGAGCAGAACCAGATTAGGATGGAGAGGCTCATGGGCTCCCTTGCTCAAGAAATAATTTATTTATGTGTCAAGCATTCATTTGCCAGTCCAGCCATCTGACCAGCCATCCTTCCACCAACCTTTTTCCAAGCACCTACTCTGTGCCATGCACTATGCTTAGGGTTGCGCAGGCAGAGATGGGTAAACCATCACATGTGCTTTTGCAGAGCCTGCATTCTGAGAAGACAGTGGTGTAAGGGACCGACCCTGACACTTAAAGGTCTTGTAGGTAACTCTCGGCACCACATCTGTAAAGTGCGGATGTAATAACCAATCACAAGCAGCTGTTGTGAAGATGGAATGGGTTTAATGGACATGAAAAGTGCTGGCTTACTCCCTGACACCCAGTACATGCTAAATAAATCTTTATAAAGCTGTTTCATGGATGTATTTAAATGTCAGACATACCAAGTTATATATTTTAACGACATGAAGTTCACTGTACGTCCTTATACCTTGTTAAGTAGAGTAACAAGGAGAGGACAGAGAGCTACTTAAATGTTCATTGTGATGGGGGGATTAAATAAATTCTGGATGTCTATAAAAAAGTGCTGTGGGATGTTAAATGTGAATAAGTAAAGTGGGAGTAGAGAGGGACCGAAACAGGAAGACCCTTCCATTTTGCTCTTAAGGTCTCCCTCCTTCCTGTTGTTCTCATCCTAGATTTCCTGCAGTTCACAGTCATTCTATCTCTTTACCCTCCCTGAACACCAACTAATTTCACGGAATTGAGGTGATTAAGAAAAAAAGTCTAAAAGGCTGGGGGGGGGGGGCGGTTTGAGGTGGAGAAGTGTGCAGATAATAGAAAAAAATATATGACTGGTCAAGGGAGTGTGTGGGGTAAGGGAAGATAGCTGGACTATTTTGCTCTGAGTCCTCGACAACTTCATTCCTGGGATACAAGTCGTGGCAGCAGGCCCTATCCTGTAGGTCTCCAGGGGTCTGTGTAGATCCTGGGTAAGTCAGGCAGGGGCCTCACCCGACCTCCACTGATCAGGCCAGTGCCTACCTTTCCTCTGTGCTTGGAGATCCCTGCGTCATTTTCTTCCAAGTCCTTAACCATCCCTAGCCATCTGTATGTTTGTCGTTTCCTAATTTGTTTGCTATTTCCCCAATTTGAACCTGAGCTTGGGAGTAGGGGCTGTTATGTTCACTGCTTTATTCCCAGAACAGAGAATAGTGCCTGGCACACAGTAAGTACTCAGTAAATATTTGTAGAATGAAAGAAATATGTATGCAAGGGTCTTCTCTACAGTCTATAGGACTGTTTATACTGAAGGAGAGTTACAAGTGTCCCAAAGGGACATAAATAAATTATGGAACTTCTAAACAATAGCCATAAAAACAGAAAGTTCTTTGTGCCTAACTTTGGAAATATACCCAAATACACAGTTAAGTGATAAAAGCAAGGTGTGAAAGAGTATTTATGAGGTGTAAGGATTTTTTAACAAGAGGGAAAAAAAACCCACCATGTCTATGCTTTAATTATTTCTGAAAGGATACAGAGCGAACTGCTAATATTAGTTTCCTCTAGAGAGGGAAACTGGGTGGCAAGAGGACAGGGTGAGAGAGGAAACTTTATACTGTGTGCCTTTATGAATTTTTGGTAGCATGCAATATATTGTTTATTCAATAAAAGCACAAATTTAGAAACAAAAAATGAAAAAGTGATTATAAATCATTTTTCAGCTTTTACTCCTAAATTAGGATTATATTAATACATCAAATCTTTTGCAAAATGAAGCAGGAAAAACTACCAAGTACATTAATGTTATTGCTACCTCGATCTAGAGGCTGTATTACAAAATAGCACCAAACGAATTATGAAACTGTGGTTAGTACTGAATGTAAGGGTTGTTAAGGAGGAAAAGTCCCTCAAAAGTCATACAGTAACCACACAGTCCTACCTAACCTTTCAATGTCATCACCATGGCGGTGGGGAAGCAGGTGGGTGGGGGAGGCAGTGGCAGTGATGGAAAACCCCAAGAATTAAGAATTTCTTTGTGGTTATCCACACACGTACTCTTGAGGGTTGATAAGAAACCAAGAAGGCAAAACTTTTAATATGAATTCAAAATCTTCCCAGTAACTAGTCTAGGAAAACAATAAAGGAGTAAAAAAATCTAAAGCTTAAATACTTTTCCCAACTTACCCACGAAAATACAGATTAAAAAAAAAAAAAGGCAAAGCAGACTGTTTTAAGTGAAAACTGAATAGTAACTAAAGTTGTTATAAACATAGAGAGGTCAAGAAAAATCTGAAAAGGAAGAGTTTTTACGAAATATTCACTTAGGGGCGAAACATAATTTCTTTCCCTGGGAATCTCAGTAAGGAGAAAACCTATTGTTCTCAGATATTTTAGGATATTGCACTGTGACAGAGACAGATTACATGACTTTGCAGTCTTAGAATCCTGTAATTTTCATGTACCCCCTCCCTACTTCTAGTTTTCTCAGGAATCCTTTTCATGGCTAGTGCAAGAGTTTTTGCAAACTAAGGAATCTTTATGGGCAATTACAATGTGGTCAATGTAATACAAAAATAATATGGGTGGATGAACTTCCTGTATCACCTTGGTTATCTTTTTAATGGATTTTTAAAAAAGCCTTTCAAATCTATCGTGTAACTATTTCCCATTTAGTTTACCAGAATGCTATTGATTACCTATTCAATTTACAATCTACTTGTTTTCCTTTAACAATAAAGTTGAATTAACATAAATTCTTTACATGGTTCAAGTCTACAAGAAATTGAAGAGTATGTCTTAAGAAGAGTATGTTTGCTATTTTACTAAGCAACCAACACACTGGAAACCATTTCAGGAGCTATGTTTAGGTATGTAAGTGTATTTGCTTTTCAAACAGATTTCTAAGTTTCTTTCAAGAGAGATCTTTCCCTGCCAGTATATATATCAAGCCCAACCAGAAATTTGGAATGAATCAGATAGGGGGAGGTTGAGGTTTATCCCTTCTCCATGCAAAAGAGACTTCTTTAAGCAAACAAAATGTAATTAATATTGGCTTTATAAAAATAACCCTTTAGTTTCTATTATTTCTTAGACACTGCAGGCATTCTACAAACGGTCCCTATTAACTCAGCCACTGGAGATAACTTCGTGCAGTTTTTCCTCTGTGTTTATGAACATATACACATAGCATCTACCCTACTTTTTTTTTCCAACCCTATCTTTACCACAAAATGAAATTATCTTGCTTATTTGTTAGCTATTTATCACCTGTCTTTCTTCACTAGAAGGCACGCTTCTTACGGGGAGGGACCTTGTCTGTTCTATTCACTAACGGACCAGAATCCAAAGCCAGGGAGTTCTGCAGCAGCAGCAGGTCACGCCGCGCTGTAATTTCTGGCATGCCTGCACACAATGGTCCTGTTGCTCTCTGGAGCTGTTCCTGAATGGCAGTGAGCCAGCAAAGCCTGCTGGCTTCCCTCTGACAGGAGAGCAGCACAGCTCTGCAAATGACACTTCTAAGAACCTACATATGCCTACGGCTGCATTAATTAACAAGAACATAATTTGCTTGCTCTGTCATCTTGCACTAATTTTGACATTCTCTCTCCACTGCCCGATACCTTCTCTCTCCTTTCCTTCGACAGAAAGTTTCTCTGAAAGTAACGCTATATAGCAAATCTGCTGACTTGTTCAACACACTGGAAAATCTAATTAAAATAATGAGCCAGCTCCCACTAGTTAAGTCAATGATTTCCTGGGATAAATGAAGTATTCTGCCTAGTATGTAAATGCCCCCATGCCCTAGAGAGTTATTTACCACCTTGAAGCAACTATTTAAAACAGGTGCTTTGTCATTAGGCCATTTTCCAGGGTATTATGACACAGGGAAGGAGTTCTGACCTGGAGCCAACAAGCCTAGAGGCATGTGGCCAACCACCACTCCCTGTCTGGGTGACTTTAGGCAAATTGTTTAACCTTGCTGACTCATTTTTAAAAGAATTTCAAAATGGGTATACCAGCACCTTCCTCGCCTGCACCTGTGTCAGTGTGAAGGGATGAAGGGGAATTGACACTAATGAAGCTTCCACTTCCAGCCAGGCCACAGGCTGGGCTGCTTTTACACTGTGTCCCTGGATGCTCCTGATTAACCCCACAGTGTATTATTAACTTGTTCAAAACACACTCAACTAGTGGAGTCAACCCACAAACCATATTTGACTTCAGAGCCAATGAACTGTTTACAGATCTCTTCTGATATCAGAATGTTTTGAAAACTGTAACAATCTCAATGCATGCAATGAACAATTATCATCAGCCATTACTGACCTATTAAACTGAGTTTTATTTTATGTGGCTGCATATAAGGGAAACAAAATTTGCTCAGAGGCTGAGGACACTTACAAATCTAAGAAGGCTGAGCTTAATGCCACCACCAGACCCGCTGCTCAGAGAACTGTAGCAGTTTACCCTTCACAGCTAAGAGAATCCAGTACTCAGCTGGTCAAACCGGTGACATACACTTAGCTAGGCATGTGCTTGGGCAAATCACTCAATCTTTCAGAGGCTTGGTCTCCTCCCTCATAAGTGGGAATGATAATGCCAACTCCTTATGCCATTAATGAGATGACATGAGGTATAGACACAGGTTGTAAATGTACACAAAATGCCTGGCACAACAGACTATTAAGTAGCTAGATTTTTTCCCCCATAGGATTCTTTATATTTGAAAAGCTCATCATTGCTGGTAAAAAGAACTATAATGATAGTTCCTAGCACTGGAATAGATTTTCTGAGGTGGGGAAAGGGTTCCCAAATGCCTTTCATATTGCTCCACATTCTCTCCAAGTCTCACAGTTTTTGTTGCATGTTTCCCGCCTCATTCTGCAAGGCAGTGTCTATAAACGGCAATATAATGCATTTCATTATTCTATGTTCTAACATAGGCAGAGCAGCCTGAATTGGATTGTTTATTAAAGAAACAGAGGGTATTATGTGCTGAACAAAATCTTCTCTAAAGTGATTGCTCCCAAAGACTCTGTAAGATGGGTCTTAGTCTCCCCCGATTAATGAGGAAGCAGGCTCAGAGATGTGCAGGAACTGGCCCAAAGTCAAAGAGTGAATAAAGTAGACAGTCCGGTTATTACTTAAGAATTTCACCAACTCCAAAGACCATCCTCATTTCCTTGGTGTTGTGCTATTAGAGTGATCTATTAAAGTGATATCACTTTCCTGCTTAAAAAATCCATCAATGGTTTTGAAGAGAACTGGATTCAAATCCAAACTCCCAGCTTAGGTCTGGCCCTGCCAACCTGCCTAAGGCCCACTACCCATTCCCACTTCACTTCAACCATGCTAGCCAGCCTTCTTTCAGCTCTTTTGTAGAGGCTTTTCACCATCTGCCTGGAACAGTATTCTTTCGGCTATTGGCAAAGGGCCTTCCAGTCTCAAAGTCACGTTTTCAGGAAGGCCTTGACCATTCTAACAGATCTCTTCTCCCCAAATCTCCTATTAGTATCAGACAGTGGCAGAATATGCTCACTTTGACAGTAATGTCTTTTCCAGTCACTCATCTGCTTCTTTATGTCTAGAGCAATGCTTCTTGAAGGCAGGGGCTATTACCGTTTTGCCTATCACTATGCTACATCAAGCCCTACCAGTGTAGACATGTTACAGATACTAAATTAAAGGTCTGTTGACTATGAATGAACTAATGCTTCTGCAAACCAGGAGAGCAGTTCTGAGACCCAGGAGCAGTACAGTCTCCACCAGTTTTGGTCTTCCAAGAGTGCTCAGCAGGGGAATGGGGGTGGGCAGAGTAGGATTCAAGGGAGGAATGGAGTGTTAGAAGTACTCCTAGGATTTGGCTGGGGGTTCCAAACCAAGGGTACCTCTTACCTAGTAACTGTCAGGCTTTATCTGACAGAACTGTTCCAGACTTGAACCTGACTCCAGCTGGCTGAACAAGCTTAAGAATATCATATTTCTCATTTCTGCTTTCATAAAATGAGAAGTCTCTAAAGTATCTTCTAGTTATAATACTCTAGGAATGATTTCAAATGAGCTATAGAGATAATTGAACACAGCAGAAAAAAATCCAGACCAACTGATGAAGCAGCTACAGGGAGACAAACTGCCTTAATAGCAAGAGGGCAGCCTTAGTCTTCTGATAAAGTGACAAAAACAATTCTGACGTAAAGCTGGAAAGCTAAAAGTGTCAATCACAACTCCCTAAAAACCCTAAACTGTTTTAATACAGCCCATCATGTCCACTGAAAAAACTTTGGGCAAGAATAAACCTAACTCTTTGAAAAAGTCTGAAATATCTCAAGGAAGTGAATTTCTTACAGCGACCAGAGCAAGGGACTAAGTGTGACTACCAGGTCTTGTGCACAGGCAGCTACCCACACCCCCCTCCATATCCTGATTCTCAGGTGAAGGAAGGGGATATCAAAGTATTACAAATTGCATTCATGTAGTAATCAACCCAGGACCTAAATAATATATAATCATGGCCATTAGAGATACCAACTATTTCTACTATTATTTTAAAAAATAGAAATATGAAAAACAATGCAACAATGTTCAAAGGATTAGGTAGGTACATTATAGGGCAAACATAAGATGGGCGTTCTATACAGTTAACCAAGTAGTAGACAGTGCCTCTAGATTCTGCAAAACCCCTTCAGGGACCGCCGCTGGTGATGGGGAAGAGGCTCCAGGCTCCCTACCCAGCTTCAAGAAAGGCAGCTCTGCTTTACTAGGTTGTATGCTTCCAATCGTACATGGGTCCTTGGGCTATACAAACTTTGAGAACTAGAAAACAGCAAAGTTTTCAAAATATTTAGTAAGAGGAAAAGTGGGTTATAAAGCAGCACTACTATATGAACCCCACATTGTTAAAGAAGTACATGACCTTAAAAATACGTATGTATAATGTATGTAAAAATAATGTATGTAAAAAGACGTATGTATAATGAAAAAGGTGAGAAAGGTACGTAATTTCTTAGCAGGGGGCTATAAGGTTATTGCAGATCTTTATTTTAGTCTATTTTTTCTAAAAGTTTTCAATGATGAACTGGTATTTTTGAAGTAGGAAAATTACTGAACATAAATGACAGAAACATAGGAGGGGAGTAAAATAAACCAGCAGTTTCTCATTTAATTTGTTTGTTATTAATATAAGACACAAAACTGACGGCCACGTGCAAGCGTAAAAAATAACCAGGTAATGAGTTTAGAGGAAAAAAACTGCAACTTGTTCATTAACACTAGGGAATTCTGGATTTCTGTTCAGAAGCCTTAGAGACTAGTTGTTTTCAAAGTACAGTCCTTGGAGCAGTTGTGTCAGTTATCATTCCAAAATTTGATAGAAATGCAAGACTTGGAGACCCAACCCAAATCTACTTATTTAGAAACTCTGAGAGTGGAAACCAATAAGCTCAACAGGTGGAATGGCCTGTATGGTCAAGTTTGAAAACTACTACCTAAGAAAGAATAAGGGTTTCATGAAGTAGGAGTAAAATCACAGTTCCTTTAGAGAAGGGAGTATCTATAGCCAGAGAGTGGAAATAATTTTCTTAAAGTATAATTATTATGAAGAAAGAACAGAGGTGAGTGGCTGTGTTGGAAAGATTGCTCTGGAAGCTCTAGGAAAGACCCAAGAGAAAGTGTAAACCAAATTGTATCAATTTGCTAACAGCATCAGCAACTGGCAAGACTAGATTTGCGCGAAAAGTTTTGCAGAGAAAAATGGGTATGTGTAAGAGTATCAGGGGAATGAAAATTTCTTAAAATAATGAAAATTATATTTTGTCTAACTCAATTTACGTAAATGATGGGTTAGATTTAGGATCTTCTACACCAAGAACGAAGATGAAAGCACTATTTTTCTTTGCAGTATATGCTGCATTGATTTCATTTAAGGATAAATTACATGGAAAGAGGAGTAACTAAGATTATAAGGACCAAGATAAACGAAAAAGGAAAAACAAATACCTTTTTACCTAGGCCTTCATTTGAAAAAGATGTCCCAACCCTAAGGATTTCTTTACTGTGCTTGAAATGATCATCAGTTTATGATCTATTTTCAAACCTTTATTTCATTTCTATTCGTCATTTATAATTTATGTTTAAACCAGAAGAAATCCATACTGTAAGTGGTATTAAATCACATTTTCCTTGTCTTCAGTAAACATTTTTATCACACATTATGCTTACCTTCTGCAATATTAACTTTTACTTTGGAAGCACCTAACACAATTTAAAAATCCATTAAAATAAACACAGGTAAGCTGTATTTAACAATAAAGCCCACAATTGACATTATTGTCTCCACTTGGCTGGTAAGAATGTGGAGACATCTGCTGCTCCCTCTGCCTGAGCAAGCCTGCCTATCTGCTTGGTACATACCTTCATGTCTTAATACTCATTTCACTTACCTTCATGGAAAATTTCAGAATTCAAAGACTTCACCTAAATGGTGGCCATGACATTCACCACCTGTGGATGATATATTTCAAGACCACCCTTGCAAAAACAGAAGCGTCTTAGGCATGACACCTGTGATGGCAATGCTACCAGGAAACCAAATACTGTATAAGTTTTCTCTACTTCTGGGCAACCAGAAGCATGAAGCTATTTAAATTTGGTCTAACACCTATCTTCATCCTCCCCTATAAAATTAAGTAATGCTTTAGTGTTAGGTGTTAAAATATTCTGTACAAGTAATACCTTAAACAGAAAGTCATGGTCAGAGCCTGAAACAGAATGGGCACTTGGTAATCTTGGTTGAATTGAGGACACAATTTAGAAAGCCTTGAAGTCTTTTCTTCTTTTTTAAACACTCAAGTATATATTTTCACATAATTCTCTAAATATCAACTCTATCAGTCACCACTTAATGTTATTTAATGTTTCTATTAAAGGAAATCAGCTTCTTCTAGTCTAGGAGAATAGTGTCACATATACCTATTTTATTTATTGCTCAGCTATTTGGCGAGGCCTTTCCTGATACCCGGGCTTTCTGCATGAATTGATGCATGAATGAAGGGATAAATCTGTCTCTGGTGATCTAGCTCCGGAAGTGATAAAGTATAGCTCTTAACTCAGTCATATCCAATGACTTCAAATTATGATTCTTCTGCCAACTCTCAGAACTTCCAATTGTTAAAGATTATTGGGGTAATAAACTGATATAAAAAATGTTCATTGAATTTTAGTGGAAGATGTAGTAAGAGACTAGTTCAAAACTGTATCAGCAAAACAAAAAACAAAAACGACGAAAAGAAAACAACAACAAAAAACTAGAATCAGCAGACTGTTTATTCATGTTTAAGCCAAAGCATAATCAAGAGGCATAATTGGAAATAAAAAGAAACAGCAGGTAGTAGGTATAGCTCAGTGACTGAGAGCCTGCTCAATCCCCAGTACCTCCTGAAAAACAACCACCATAACAAAAACACAACAAAATGAAACACCAAAGTTTAAAGAGGCAACCAGCTTAAAATAATCAGAATTACATACTGAAATATAAGCAAGAAATAAAATTCTAGAAGTGAAATGGAATTCTAGAAGTAAAAGGGAATAAAATTAAAAAACCAAACAAAAGAAATTGGAGTTCACATAATCAGCCTCTCTTCATATGCAAAACATATAAATCAGCATTTTTCAAAGTAGGTTTCATAGGTGGGATAGAAATGTGACTTCTACAACCAAGGTCTGTGGTCCACTGCGTTAAGACAGCATGAAATTGGGCAGGTTTCTTTACTGTGTGATGTCTCAGACCCTTTAATATTCAAATGGCACTGTAAATCTCCATGTCTTAGAGGTAGGGCAATGGAGTTAATGTACAGTATTTCCCAATCCATTTAAATCTCAGAAGCCAAAGAAAACTCTAGGGAAAGGCAACTCACTCTCAACACAGTTTTTCCCAGACAGGAGAGAGCCAAATGCACTGGACCCAGCATGGCCACTATATATGGCTGTGTAGAACAAACACCGCATCTGACTTTGTAAAAATGGAGACTGAAAACTGGCCCTGCTCTGCTGATGCTGGTTGACATCAGCCTAGGGGAATGCCTTCCTGTTCCTGAAGGAGCCACCCAGAGCAGTCTTTGCCTAATTTGCACAAAGACCCAGTATGGTCCAGAGTAGAGGCTGGAGGCTGCTGTTGAGCTACAGTGCTTGCCTACAGTCTTGGGTCCCAGTTGGATGGGCCCATCTGAGGGCTGCATTAGGTGGAGGTAAGAAAAACATGGAGGAGGCATTCTGCCAAGGCATCCAAAATCAGGACAAGACAGAGCATTTAATCTGAAGCAGCTAGGTAGAAAGGGGGAATTCAGATAAGAGGTCATGCATAGGATGGAAAACGGTAAGTCAAGGAAGAGGAGAAGCCAGAGTAGTGAATGTGAAGCAGAATCTGAGAATTCTCTGAACCAAAGAAAACATCTGCATTTGTTTCTCACAATGTATCTTCTAGATTTGGGCCAAGGTGGAGAAGGAGCTCTGGAGGCTTCTGGGGGGTTCAAGATCATGGAGAGGGAAGGTTTTTAATTATCTCAAAACAGCGTTTGCATTATCCTTGCTAATTTGTGCTATTGTTTACTTTCTGCTCTGTAAAACAATCCAATTTTTCTACGTAAATACATTACTTTAAAAGGAAACTTACGACTTCTGTAAAAGGACATCCACATCATCTGTAGCTATAGTGTACTGCTTCAGAGCATGGACTCTGGAGTAGACACCCTGGGTTTAAATCTTGGCTTTGATATCCGCGTAATACTCTGTGACTCAATTTCCTCAGTTGTTATAAATGAGGATAATTATGGTTCCCATATGGAAGGGTTAATGTGAGGAGTAAATGAGGCAGTATATAGAGGAGGTAGAGACAGTAATGCTGACCATATATTCCATTTGCTGCCTTACATTTCCCCATCTCTTGGAGCTAGGTCGGGGTCAAGAGCACTGAAGAATATGCACTAAAACACCTGAGAAAACTTTGCTCCAGTCTCTCTCCCTTTCCCTGTTATTGCAAACCCTGCTGAGACTTCATCTACCTAAGTCCCTGACTTACTATGTGGTGCAGACTCCCTCAGCAGACAGGTAACAAGGAAAAAATAAACCTTTACTCTGTGAAGCCACTGAAATGTGGGGGCTAATTTATTACTACAGTATATCCTATACTGTCTTAATACAACATGCTAAGTGTCTAATACAGTGCTTGGCACACAGGAGGCACACTATAATGATAAGCTATTGTTACTGTTATTTGAATACAAAAGTTAACAATAAAAATAAAAATAATGAAAACTTTATCTGCCTGAAGGTTGTGAGGGAAGGTTAACTATACCTCTGTTTAAAAGAGATACTGATTAGCAAATGTTAGGGACATGGTATAAAGCATTCGAGCACCAACCTGAGACTTTCTCTTTGCCTAATCAGAAGACTGAATGAGAACTATAAAAAAGAACGTATCTCTCATTGTACATTTTAATGTAATTTAATGCTGACTCCTATGCCTTCTATTTTTTAAAAAATATTTATTTATTTATTTCTCTCCCCACCCCCACCCCGGTTGTCTGTTTTCTGTGTCTATTTGCTGCGTCTCCTTCTTTGTCCACTTCTGTTGTTGTCAGTGGCTCGGTAATCTGTGTTTCTTTTTGTTGCGTCATCTTGTGTCAGCTCTCCGTGTGTGCGGCACCATTCCTGGGCAGGCTGCATTTTATTTCACGCTGGGCGGCTCTCCTTATGGGGCACACTCCTTGCGCGTGGGGCTCCCCTATGCGGGGGACACCCCTGCGTGGCAGGGCACTCCTTGTGCGCAGCAGCACTGCGCATGGGCCAGCTCCACACGGGTCAAGGAGGCCCGGGGTTTGAACCGTGGACCTCCCATGTGGTAGACGGACACCTTAACCACTGGGCCAAGTCCGCCTCCTCCTATGCCTTCTAAAACCACTTAACACCCAGGCCTCACACTTAGGGAAAGACTACGTTAATTTACTGTTGGAAATATCACAAAAATCTTTCATTTCAGCAGTCCTCTCATGGCTAATGACATTCTCTCCTCTAAGAGACAACTTTCTTTCTCCCTTCCCCTTCTCCTTTCTTCTTTCCTTCCTCCTTTCCTCTCTCACATACTCTGTTCTCTCCCTTCCTCATTTTGCACATTCTCAATGTGAAGAATAACTGGTAAAAGTTTTTCTGACCATAGGTCAGTTATTTTTCATGTCTGGATATGAACATACATATTGGGACACAACAAAAGTTAGGCGGGAGATTCTAGAGCATGGTTTCTGAGAAGGGAGCTACTGGTCTTCTGTCAGGGATAACTCTTGCTTGTGTAGAGGAAAAGTCTCGGGCTCTGCAGGACAGTTAGCATCTCTGCCCCGCACCCACTGTCACCAAATTCTGGTACCTCTCTCTCATCGTTATGACAGCTGAAACAAAACCAAAATACATTCTCACACATTTTCAAATGTTCCCAGTGGAAAGTTCCTGCCTCAAAAAACCACTGCTCTAAAACTTAAAGGTCTCTTTGAGCACCAAAGTGTTGCTTTGGGAATCTGTTTTAAGTGGAATTAACACTTGACAACCACATGCACGCACCATATACACACATATTTTAGATGAAAAGTTATTACATATAAAATTCACAGCTGAAAATCCAAGCCTGTTTTACATACATTAAACACTTAAAAAAAAAAAAAGAAGAAAGCCAAAATAAAAACAAACCATTGTTTAGATTCAGCCTGGAGTACATGAGGATTTTCGTATATTGGATATATTTAAGACAAAGAACACCTGTTTTGATAATGTAAAATTTAAATCACATATAAAGAATCAGTCATGTTCTAGTTATTTACTCAAATACTATGTAGCCTTTTAAAAGTGATTTTATAAATTAATTTGTATAGTCATAGAGAGCTACCAAGTTAAAAAAAAAAAAAAGTCACAAAATATAGAAGGGTTTATTTATTTATTTTTAAACTCATTTGGCAATAAAACCCGACCTTACTTAAATTCATTTGCCAGAAAACTGATCTGGTTTGGTGTAGGACTTTTCATGTGAATATTCACACATTTCACTGCAAAAGTAAAATTGTGTTTGATTATGAAGACCCATCCAAGAAACTGTGGGTAAGCTAGATAATATATGGTATATGAACCCAATCACCCTTCTAAGACCTGTAAAACGATGAATTTTGAAACATGTCTAACCCCAAGGATTTTGGATAAGATCTTGTGGACCTGGATGACCAGCTTTTTCTTTTGGTAAATGATTAGTTCCTCTCTATATAAACCTAATAAAATTGTTTCAAAAGAGATATAAAACTCTTAAATATTAGCAGTGAGAACTAGTGATCTTTATTTTCTTACTCAGCTTTTTCCACATTTTCTGTAATTTTTATGGTAAGCATTACCTTTATTATAGCAAAGGGGAAGAAAACCCTCTCCCTCTTACCTATCCATGCATATGGAGAGAAAGCATTTGGTGAAATGTCTCCCAATATTAATTGGCAGTGAAGCACATCAGGACATGAGGGCATGTTTGGCAGATTATACACTGAAACCTTCCAATTATGGACTACCGTTCTGCAAAAAGATGAGATTTTAAATGGATTATACCAGGGGCTACCAATTTACTGTTGAGCATACCCGTACTCTCTACACTTTTCAATATTTCAAAGAAGAATTTGAGAAATAATGTTTGCTATAAACCTAGGTCCAAACTCCACATTTCCAGCTATTCTCATTTGAGGGGGAAAAATACAAGAAATTAAAAGATTCCTAGCTCAAACCTAATACCTAGCAGTCAGAGATGGCAAACAGGAAATGTTAAGCAGCTGGAGAAATCTTTGCTTTGTTTCAACATCTCTGAAGCAATAACTGCTCTCTAACTGTTAACGAGACTTAGGCTCTTTTGCAAGCCACAGAGCAGTTCAATGGCTCAAGGAAAAAGAGGGAATCAAATGCACAAAGAGCCCTGGCTAGACTAGAATCCTCCTGGGGACCTCCTCCTATTTTAAAAGAGGTTTTTCACATGTATTTTCTAAAACTAATGCTACAATGGAGCTCTTAAAGAGGTATGGCATTTAAATGGTTTTGCTCCGCCCATTGAAAATCTATTAAATCCAAACCATCAGTTACTGCTTTCTTGTCCCCATTTTGTGGTTTGGAAATTAAATGGATGCAATTCACTACTGACTCCTTAACTTCTTTGCCAGGATCACAGGCAATGAAGGCATGGTGCTGGGAGAGGAGCAGAAAGAACTGTTTAGGAATCGATGCTTCTGTGATTTTCTTTCAATGGTCAAAAAAAAAGACAACATAATTTTGGTATTGCACATTTAACCAAATAAACAACATAAAACCACTTAGAAAGAGCTAAAATTCAAGAACATCTTACTTCCCCCTCCCCTTTTAAACAGGGAAGTTGCTTTGTAAAGAAAGGCTTTACCATTAACACATTGACTGCTAAAGGGCACTCAACGTAGAAGGATTGGAATGTGTAAAGGCATGGAAACATGAAATGATATATGTACGTTCCAGGGCTGACAAACAGTTTATAATGTTGGGAGCTGGCTTTGATTAGGAAGGCATATTTAACTGGGGGAAGGAAGACTTCTGAGACACTGTAAAGTCACCTAAAGAAACACTTTAAATAATTTTTTAAAAGCTACCATCTCTTAAGCATATTCTAGGAACCAGATGCTATGGTAGGTACTTCACATACATTATTTTAAACCTCATAGCAAGGGGCACCAAGAGGACCAGGACATTGTCTGCGTCGTTCTCACTGCTGGAGTCTACTGCCTAACCACAGTGCTTGTGCAGAGTCTAAATGAATGTATCATGCGTGAATAAGGCAAGGAGGCAGAATTAATCCCATCTGACAAAAATGAAGACACTGAGATTCAGAGAACTTACATAACTTCCAAGGCCAAACAAATGAGAAGTTGCTGAGGAATTATTTTTACAAATTCAATGCTCATGCACTTAAAATAATGCCACAAATATATTAAAAACATCAACAAGCGAGATCATGTTCACATTTCTCTGGCTTCTCACCACTAAGAGGCAGCATTTCCTAAACATTTTCACACATGTGATAAATTGCTTTGCTTAGGAAAGGAAACCGCTTATCACCTTGCCTCTGGGAGAAGTGACCACATAAGGGACTAGAGCAACAGGGGTTCTTAACCTTTTTTGTTCCATGGACCTCTTTGCCAGTCAGGTGACCACGGACCCCTTCTCAGAATATAGCAGCAGATAGTACTGGGTCTAATAACTACTGTTATTTCGAAGTATGGATAAGCATCAGCAATTTTTTGAGATATGCAACAACTGTAATGTGGTATGAAATAAATACTACTGTAATTTATTGCATACATTTTAAGTGAAGGAAATGCTAGATTTCAGTCAGGTGTCAGAGAAAAAAAGGATAATAAGTTGATTTTTTTTCAGTTCAAACTCACAGACCCCCCTGAAATGGTCCGTGGACCCCTGGTTAAGAACCTATGGACTAGGGTGAGAAATTGACAAGAAGAAGAAAGAATGGGTCAGAAAACTTAGGAAGGAGAAAAAAAGTAGCAGGCTGAGGAATACAGAACAGTGGTCTAAAGGAATATAAGAGAAGCCAGAGAGGCTGATTTTCGCTCCGTACTTTGGTTTTACACAGAAATTTTAATGTAACAAAATAATTATGATATTAAACATTTTTTTTCTACTTTCCCCTCCGATTAGAATTTGATAACTTACCCTTTAAAAAACATTTTTTTGAAAAAATTAAATACAAGAAGTTGCAAAACAGAGAAATCTCCAGCTTTCTCCAACAGTTACATCATCAAAACCAATACAATTAACTAGACTACAGACCTTACCTGAATTCCACTAGTTCCTGCATGTACTCTTTTTAGTAGGTCTTTGTGGATAGTTCTATGGCCTTTTATAACATGCATAGACGTGTATAACTACTGCCACAATCAAGACAGAGAGCTGTGCCATCAGCATGAAGGAGCTCCCTTCCCACTATCCCTTATCCTCATACCACCCTCCCACCCCACCCCTCTTCTTTAACCCCAGGCAGACACTGATCTATTGTCCTATGCCTCTAACTTAGACTTTAATCAGAAAAATCATAAATGGTAAGGTTAACTTGCTAAAACCCTATTAACACCAAAATGGAATCTGATTACTTTAAGGCAACAAAGGCCTGCAGAGGTAGAAAAAACATTGAAGTAAAAAAACAAGACTTCTTGTATATAGCCAGGAAGTCCTGCTGGGCAGACAAGCCCGTGATCCCATTTCTGCCCCAGCACCTGGATTCCATCAAGCAGATGCCCCAGGATCATCTCTTACCCAGGGAGGGAACCAGGGCCCAGGATGAGGAATCCAGCACAGGGTGTACTTCGGAAAGTCACAATCTCTTAAGTTTCTGAATCTACACCTTGTCTCAGCTAGGGAAAGTGGTAATGCCACAGTGCCAATATTAAGTATCTCCCTTGTTGGTTGTGTGAGGATCATATAATAACACCATGTGAAAACCTTTGCAAACTACAGATACCTTGATTCATACACAATGGATTATATCGGTATGAAGGTACTGCCACTACAGGGGGCTTGAAGAATACAAAGAGAAAATGACAATTTCTCTTCTATATTCCCTCACCCAGAGAGAACCATTATTGATATTTGGGATTTACTTGTCTAACATTCTTTTCTGTAATTTTTTCCCCTAAATAAATCATATATTCTAGGCAACTTTGTAGTTTGCTAGGTTTTCACATGCTGTTATTATATGATCCTCACACAACCAACAGGTGTGATTCTTTTCCCATTTTACCAGTGAGGAAATTTATGCTTATAAGTTGGATAACATTAATCTACTCAGTGGCAGGGCTGGAATTCTAACAAACTCATTGATTTCTAATACAAGCGGTTCTTAAAGTGTGGTCCAGAGATCCCTAGAGGTCCCCAAGGTCTAAACTATTTTCACAGTAAGTATGAGTTTATCTGACATTTACACTGCACTAACAGTTGCAAGCTAGCGCAAAAGGAAGGGGAGGTAAACCTGCTGGTGCTGTAGTGTGAATCAAGGCATTGCCACAAATTGTGGTAGCAGCCATTGTATTCTACACAGTCACAGCCATGCACTCACAGGGGAAAAAAGGGGGGAGGGGATCACTATTTTCACTTAAGAATGGCCATGAGGCCATAAATAACAGTAAAAATGATGGATTTATTATATCCAGCTCTAGAGGCCATGTACTTTGATCAACAATGTATGCACTAAGCACTTCTCAGGCATATCAAAGCATGAAGGTTGTTCTGAGAAAAGGCTCTCAAGCAATTGTTTGAGTTGCAAACTTTTTAACGGCATGCCATTTTTACTTGAAATAATGACTGACAAACTATGGTTATTCAGAGTTAGATACCCGACAGACATGTCCTCAAAAATAAAGTGAGCCTGTCACCTCAAAGTAAACAAATGACAGCATTTGTTGCCAATATTAAAACTGGAACTTTCAGAGAAAAGTTAAAACTTAAACTACCACTTAGGAATCTGTGTGTACCATCAGGTGTACCAATATACAAATTGTGGGAACTTCCAGAAGAAGAAAGAGAGAAAGGCAAAGAGAGAACATGCAAAGAAATAATGACTAAAAACATTCTAAACATAACAAAAGACATGAATGGAGACACGACCAAGATGCTCAGTGAACTCCAAACAGGATAAACTCAAATAGACCCATACTGCACCATGTTATAATCAAACTGTCATATGCCAAAGAGAAAGAGAGAATTCTGAAAGCTGCAAGAGAAGCAAGTTGTCACACACAAGGGAGCTACGTTAAGATTAAGCGCTGATTTTTCATTGGAATTCATGGAGGAAAGGAGGCAGTTGGATGACATAGAGTGCTGAAAACAAAAAATTACCAACCAAGAGTTTAATATCCAGAAAAAGCATCATTCAAAACTGAGGGCGAGTTTAAGACATTCCCAAATGTTCAGAAGTTAGATAAAATAATACAGCACAGGTGGAAAAATGCTAAAACTGGTGGATATGGTTATTTGGGGGGGGGGTGCAGTTCTCTCCATGGGGTTTGTATTATTTTTACAGCTGTCCTGCAAATTTGAAATTATTTCTAAATAAAAAGTAAAAAAACCCCACAAAAGTACCTGTCAAGTTTTGACAAAATGTTATAGAAGAATATCCATAATTATAGGAAAGGCTCTTGCACCATTCTTTTTACCTATATATATCTATCTGTGAGGCCAGATTTTCCATTTATTTCAACCTAACCATTTTACCACAAAGTGAATATAGAAACAGATATGAGAATTCAGTTACTTTTTATAAGTCAGTTTTAATGAGATTTTAAAAAACATGAAATAATGCCATTTTCTAATTTTTTTTTGCTTTGGTAAACAGTTACTTTTGTAAAAATATTTTGTTAATATGAAGTAGGCTTATTATCTTAAATATTCAAAAAACTGTTCGTTTTAATTTCTAATGTAATAGTATGCGTTTACATAAACAAAGACCTTTTGGTTTCTTCAATCTCTCCCCAGAGATACCAGAAATTGAACCTGGGACCGTGTATATAGGAAGCAGGCACTCAACCACTGGGCTACACCTGCTCCCTCCTTAAATCATTAAAAAAAAAAAAAAAAGATTTATTTACTTACTTACTTGCTTATTTATTTATTTATTTCCCCCCTTCCCCTCCTCCTGCCCTGCTGTTTTTGCTGTCTGTGTTGTCTTCTCTTCTCAGTTAAGCCATATCCGCTTCCCCTCAATCATTTTTTGAGATTAGGATCCTAAGACCAAAAAGTTTGAGAACTCCTATGTAAATAAAAGAAATAAAAGACAAGAAAATATGTTGCAAGCTAAACACAGATAGGAGTTTGATGACTAATACTACAGGTTTTAAGTCATTATATAAGGTGGGTCTTTAGCATCAGCACAGTCCATGAAAAGCATACCATTACTACTTTTTAATTTGTAAGGCAGCATTTGCTGAAACCATGTGAATTTGTAGTAAGTTAGATTTGGTGCACTCATCTATAAAATGGGATGTGGCTACTGATACCTGCCTTAGGCTGGGAGTTACTGTAAAGAGTAAACAAGAAAACATAAATAACAATAAAAGCTTATATTTATACAGCAAGTTTCATGTGTCAGATACTGTGCTTAGTGATTTACTTCCATGATCTCACTGAAGTTCCACCACTACCAAGGGATACATACTATTAATTCTTTTTACAGATTAGGAAATCAGCATTAATGACGGAAAGTGATGTATGTGCATAAGGTTTTAAGGCTAGTAAGCTGGGAAGTAGGATGCCAGGTCTGACAGAGACCAAGACCCATATTCCTCCCACCACCTATACATAACAGCCTCTCTAATCCTATGCTATGAAGCAGAACAACTTTTTACAAGAAAGATTTCCTATTATTTGGCAGAAGAGTAGGAGTAAGACTTGGTCCATCAATTTTGGTATGAGGGCACAGAATAATCAGATGCAATGACAAGCCTCGTTACAGTCCTTGGATGCCTGTTAGTTAAAAGGTAGATGATGGTTGATTAAAAGTAATTTCAGTTCTATATGATGTTATTACCAATACTGGTGTAGCTCTTGGGGGTTATCATGTAACATCCCACATGATCAACAGACCTTACATAAATACTGAAAAGTTCAGAAAAAGAAAAAACATACAACATCTGAATGGTGGTTGAGATGGTCACCACTGGTTGGCATTTTCCAAAACCACCCTTCCAGAAACCCCTATCTACACTTGTAATACCAACTGCTTACAGATAACCCAAATAATTAAAATTCTTCCCTATCTAACTTCAGTCAAAAGCAGAAAGCTAGTATAAAACCTGGACCAACAATCTACCCTTTCCTTCTCCCTCATAAAAGTAAGTAATGTTTTAGCAAAAACTATTAAAATAGCCATCCTAAAAGTAGTATCTTTTTTTTTTTAAAGATTTATTTTTATTTCTCTCCCCATCCCCCTCCTCAGCTGTCCGTTCTCTGTGTCCATTTGCTGCATGTTCTTCTTTGTCCGCTTCTGTTGTTGTCAGCAGCACGGGAATCTGTGTTTCTTTTTGTTGTATCATCTTGCTGCGTCAGCTCTCCGTGTGTGCGGCGCCATTCCTGGGCAGGCTGCACTTTCCCTCGCGCTGGGTGGCTCTCCTTACGGGGCGCACTCCTTGCACATGGAGCTCCCCCATGCGGGGATACCCCTGCGTGGCACGGCACTCCTTGTGCGCATCAGCACTGTGCATGAGCCAGCTCCACAAGGGTCAAGGAGGCACTGGGGTTTGAACCGCGGACCTCCCATGTGGTAGGCAGATGCCCTAACCACTGGGCCAAGGCCCCTTCTCCCAAAAGCAGTATCTTAATTAGAAAGCGACATTTTTCTGTGCTTAAAACAGACCTTGAAACAGAAAACATATGGTAATTGCTAACTGAACTGAGAATACAATTTAAAAAGTCTTTTTAAAAATACCAAAGGACCTTCTTTTACTTTACTCTGTAAATTCCAACAGTATCAATTACTCCTTAATGCTTCCAGCCTAAGAGAATAGGGTTTTTCAGGAATCTTCTGAGAAATATTGGTTTCCATAGGGAAACAGAACTTCAACAGGGTGGGGTGTTTCCCCAAACTCCTCAGTGGGGACTACAGGTGCTGCAACAGATCCAGAAAGCCTTCCCTCCCTGGGCAACTCAGCCTTCTCTGAGCCCTCTGCTCCAAGGTGTGGCCTCTCAGCCTGTGTGGTTTGCTCTTCCCTTTGTTAACAAAGCATAAAAAGCGAAGCAGCAAGCTGCTGGTGGTTCTCAGGTTGTATAAACTCCTGGAACTGCCTAGGTATCAAAAATCAGAATAGTGTTCCCTTGGTAATTAAAGTAAAGTACAAACAAATTCTTCTATCTGTTCCATCATCAGGCCCCAACAACCTCAAGGGGAAAATGTTTTGTTCTTATTTAATTAAATGAACTAGGCCCTCCTAATTTCTTTTAGATATTGCTTAGATATTTACTCTTTAAAGTGGACTGAACGTGGAAGAAGGTCTGTAGCTTGGGATAGGTTTAGTGGACTCATCCTTCTTCAAGTTAGGTAAACACCGCATCAGCACTTCTAGTTAGGGCAACAGATTAACCAGAGCATAAGGTGACAGAGTCAGTATTCATAGCACAGTGGTAAAGACAATGGATTCAGGGGCCCAGTATTTGGATTCAAGTCTACTTACTAACATTATAACTGAACAAACTAATCTCAATGTGTCTCAGTTTAATAGGTGTAGTAAGTGTACGATTGTTGTAAGGTGTTAAATGAGATAATTTGCATAAAGCATCTACCATATTCCCTGATACAACTTAAATGTTCAATACATATTGGTTGTTTTGCACTGAAATAAGCAGATGTGGACAAAGGATGTTTGCTTGAGTGGCCACGGAATGACATTTACACACACCAATGTGAAGGAACCTGCAGTGCAGGAAAAGCACAGAAACGGATTGGCCCAGGAAACTTGGAGGCAATCATTCTTAACTTAAGTCAAACACATTTGTCCCCTGGAAAGTAAAGGTTAGTAAGATATCCATGTGAGAACACCTACTTCGGGGAAAACAGAACCTTCTCCCCTAGCAAGTCTTTTACCAGTTATTACCCAAGTAGATTGTTAGTCTTGTTTTGCTTCCTCTCTTCTCATGGCACCACCTTTTGAGCAATCTCCCCAACAAATGGGCAGGCAATACTCAGGGAAAGGAGAAATGAGAAGGCCCTCTTTTGAATAAAAGAGACTTAAGTAATCTAAGATTACAGATTTATCATGAATTCATAAAATATAACTAAAAGTGGAAGAATATCTAAGTCCTAATTTCAGAATTATCTTTTCTCAAGTTTTTAAAAATAAAAATTATTTATATTTTCAACACTTCTTTTAAGATTAGCTGATTTACCATGTAAGATAAATGGCATAAACCACCAACTAGAATTTAATTGTCAGAAAGACAGATACCTATACATATACATTTATCTAGTATGATAGAACAAAAATATTCTGATTAGTCAAATATTCAGGCTAATGTACTGCAGAAAGGCAGTTTTCATTTTTCAAATAGGTTGCATTCATCTCTAAGCTAGGTGCTTATAACAAATGGACTTGAAAGGTTCACATGTAAGGCCACAGAAGTCTACTTGCTATTTGACTAACTGACCCACAGTAATGTTATCTTGAGCTTGAGTGCTGGATTCAGGACCAAAATGTATTATCATCTTCATACAAGTGAAGTGTAATACTTGTAACTTATATTCTCAATGTATGTTTTACACAAAAATGATCACTCTGTAGACCACTTAAGAAGCAAAAGTTCCTACGGTTATCTTAAAAAAAAATAAAAAATCAGTGGTAGAATGTAGAAGAGAGTTCAGGTTAACCAGTTTCTCTTGGCTTCAATAAAT
This sequence comes from Dasypus novemcinctus, assembly GCF_030445035.2. NCBI lineage: Eukaryota > Metazoa > Chordata > Mammalia > Cingulata > Dasypodidae > Dasypus > Dasypus novemcinctus. Next base: position 93,558,642 of record NC_080686.1, read on the forward strand.
CTACCTTACTATCAGCTGGGCCAAAGGTACAAATTCTAGGAATTCAGTAATGGGATTTTCTGTAAATGTTTTTTTATTTTCCTTTTCTTTTAAACTCTCAGAACCGAGGGTTGGAGAAGGGATTATTAAATTGTTCTTTATTTTTTCTTTTGAAGTATTTTCAAATTTATAAGACAGTTACAAAAATAATACAAACCCCATATAGAGAACTCCAACATACCCATATCCCACAGATAACCTGATCCACCAGTTTAAACATTTTGCCAATTTAAAACTTTTCTTTTTACATGATTCTATTATATCTTGGTCAGGCTAATTTTTATAAAAATCATTTAGGAAATGGCTTACCAGATTTTTCAGCAGTGTGGACAATTCCTTTGTAAGTGCAGAAAACTTGACAAATGCGGTGCCAAGATCTGGGTTGTCTCGACTTAAAAAATTACTTCCAAACTTATCAAGAACTTGTGCATAGTTTTCTTCATTTTGTATGTGGTCTAAAAAAAAAGAAGAAGAAGAGTCTAGGCTATTATTTTGCCACAATGAAGAGTTATGTTGAACAGTGATCACTAGAAACTCTCAAAAGGAAAGCAAGGAGAATCTGCACCAATTCCTTATTGAGCAAGTGCAGAATGCAGTTGGCAGAGCACTAAATTCTCTAACTCACTTTATTAAAGGAGGTTTTCCTTTTTCTTTCATATCATTAAGCTCATTTATAGCCCAACTAACCCTCCAACTCCTGCGTAGGTTGAGGGGTCAAATTATTCTCACCACACTTTCAAGCAATTAAGAAACAATGATTATTAAGGTACAAGAAAAAAATTCTTCTTAGAAAATTAATCTTGAAATACAGAAGAAAAACCCATGTGTTCTAACAAGTTTCTTTCTCCACAACTACTCTTAATTTCTTCTAATTTTTTCTAAGCACCAGGTCTGAAGAATAGCATTTGTAAAACGCTTTTTCACATAGGCATCTCTTGGTGCAAAATGTGCAGGCTTGGACCAGATAGATCTATGTCTGAAGTATGGTTCATCATTTACAAGCTTGTTACCTTAACAGCTTTTTAACTTTTTTGTGTGGTACTCTAGCTGGCACACGAGAGGCATTAATCAAATATCTGGGGACAAAGTTCTTCTCTCTGAGCTTTGGTTTTCTGATCTACAAGATGAGGTTAATATCTACCCTACAGGATTGTGGGCCTCATCAGCTGACACAATATAAAATAGTTTCTTGATAGCGTGAATGCTGCATAAATAACAATTCTTGCCACCTAGAAACACCTTCCTTCCTTGGTTTCCAGGATTGCCAGCATTCCCTGGGTCTTCCTTCTGCTCAGGGCCAGTCCTCTCAGCTGTCTCCGCTGGATCTGCATGTCTCTGACCTCATCATGTTGGAGGCCCCGGGCCTCAGTCTTTGGACCTATATTTTTTATCTATGCTCATTCCCGGCTGCATTCTCATTTAATTTAAGGCTTTAAATAGCTGACACTTCCAAATTTACATCTCCAGCCAAGATCCTACCACTGAAATACAGACTTGTTTATACAACTGCTTATTCAGTATCTCCACTTGGACGTCTAATAACTATGCTTGATCTTCGTATGTCTAAAACCAAACCCTTGATCTTCTGTCCCAGTTCTTTCCCAAAATTTCCAGTCTCAAATAATGACAAATACATGCTTATAGTTGTTCAGGTCCAAACCATTGAGTCGTATTTGATTTTTCTTTCATCCCAGAAGCAATCCATTGGCAAATCCTGTTGCCTCTGCTTTTAAAATATACAAATCCAAAATACGACAACTTCTCACCATGCCCAACGGCAATCAACCTTATCTAACATTATCTATTGCCTCAACCCCACCTGGTCTCTTTGCTACTGTTCTTGCTCCCCTACAGTCTTTTATCAACACAGCATGCAGTGTGATCTTGCTGAACTGTCTATCATCAGATCTGTGGCAGACATTCCCACCCACTGAAGTTATCCAGGCTTCTGCTCCTTGCAGGCTTATGGAAAGGAGTATTGTACACAGGCATGGAATGTGATCTGCACTGGCCAAGGAAAATGAAAGTGGAAGGGATGTGTATCAGTCTCACATGGAAGTATTTCAAACGTCTATGCTCAGCTCTCCACCTGTCTCTTTCTCTGCATGCAAATAAATGAACACATAACTATCTATCATTCGTATTTAACGGCTTAATTCAAATAACCCCTCCTTTATAAAGGCTGGCAATGAGCCTTCTTTGGCCATAATTCTCTGTTTCTACCACATCCTATCACACCTGTAAATGTTCCAGCTACCACATTACAAGAGGCAGGGATTATCTCTGGCTCACCTCTGTATCCTCAACCAACAACACTGTGCTTCTTTCAGCTGAGAGCTTACTAAGCTGGGGCTCAAGGAAATATCTGTTGAATACTGAATTCCTTTTTAGGAATTTAAGAATCACTCTTTTCTTAAATCTCTTTGGTTGCTCAGCAGCTGAGAAGAAAGTGTATAATATACTATTTCAGTCTCAATACCATTTCAGTAACTGCATGGAAGCAAAGGGTGCTTGTGAAGTAGAACACAGAATCTGGATTTGGAAATACCCCAGGAAGGAAGTCTAAATAAAATAAAGCAAGCAAGTGCCATAGCAGCCCAAGGAAATGAAATAAGGCCCGAGCATCCCTCTAACCACCACATTAAAAATTCACGATGCCTGCAGTGGTTGTCAGTATCCCAGACTGAGCTATTTAAAAAGATAAAATGCAGCTCCAGTTACTGACCAAGTGCAATCAGAGAAGCACCTCAGAAAAACAGAAAGAACAGCCCCATGAGCTGACCAGACAGGTTGCACACATTTGATCTCTCTCCTATGGGGGCGCTACCTCTGGTATCTTCTGACTGAGACAAAAGAGGCCTGCCTGATCACACCAGTGAGAAGCCCACCCCATCTGCCATCCTTTTCTTTTTAAAATCGCCAAAAAAGAGTTCAGCTGCACATTCATTTCAGCTGCTTCTGGGGGTAGTGTCTCTGTTGCAAATATGTAGATAAGGCTTTTTTGTTGTTTGAAATGATAAAGTTTTTCAAATGAAATATAGAAAAATATACAGGTTAACAAAATAAATACTTGTATACTCACCACACGGTTTCATAAAATATTACAGATATAATGAACGTTCCAACATCCTAACCCCAAGATCTCTCCCGAAACCCAATCTCTTTCTTCCTTGTCTGGACGCATTATCCTAGATTTGGAATTTCGTCCTCACAAATGCTTTTCTATAGTCATTACATAAATACATATTCATAAACAATATAAAAGGATGCTTTACCTGTTTTAAAATTTTATCCAAATTACATCCTTCTGAAATTTGCTTTCTGCACATATTTTTGGTAACTGTCCATGTGGACAGTTGTAGTTCTAATTCAATCAGCGTACCTGCTGGTGGTATTCCATTGTACAAATTTACCACAGTTTATTTGTCCACTGCCCTTCAAATGGGCACTTGGGCTCTTTCTTATTTTTTCCTATTAAAAATAATTATCACCAAGCAAATTTCTGTAACTGTCTCCTGAGGTACCATAAACTTGTTCTTCATCTCACTTCATTTAGTGTTAAGTATGAAATATGTGCCTGGTGTAGTGTAGGTGTAGAGGCTATAAAATACTACAAGAGGTCTGCATTTTATCAGCGATGGTCTCACCAAAGCACACATGAATTAAGCTAAGGCTGAGTCACCACAGCACACATATATGTATATGAGTGTATGTTATATATAACTATATATAATGATATATACATGCACATACACAATTTCCTGTGCAGAGACACATTTAAAAATAGAACAGTCTGTAAGAAATATCTTGGGATAATAAGTTCAATGAGGGCAGAAACTGGGAATTAAATGTGTAAGGTGCCCAGCATAGTGACTGTCAACGTGGCCTGTGCTCGAAACCTGCCAGTCACTGCTCCCTAAACACCTATGATTGCCCCTCCAGACAGACAGGCCTATAATATCAAACAGCATAGGAGCTTTTGCCTCAGTTTTTAGAATATTGCATTATAATTCTAACAGTGACAGTTCACTAGAAAAATCACATATATAAACACATCCATTTGTACAAAATTAAGGGTTTACCTAAGCAGAATTTCAAAGACTCAGGGTGTGCAAGAACAAGGGGAGATGATCTGGTGAAGGAATAGCATGGGCAGAGGCAGAAAGGGAGGAACACAACTTTTACTGGAACAGTAAGCAACGTGAACGGAATGGAAACCCAGGGACATAGGAAAAAGAGGGAAATAAAAGAAGAAGGGCTGACAGGGCAGAAAAGGCTGTATAAGTTCAGGACACATGGAACAGCAGGACAAAGCTCTGACCTGGCCTTTTTACTATATACAAACACTGAAAGACTCTTGGGTAAGAGGTGAAAGGAGGGCCAGGGCAAGCAGGTGGAAAATTGGCTCAGATAAAAGGTAAGAGAGAAACAGATCCATCAATTGAGGAGGACATCCTTTACAAATATTTGTTGGAAATTTCTGGCATTCATGGTATTCCTGCAGAATGTAAGATAATTCTAAGAACTAGATGACTTTTTTTTTAGTTCTGAAAAAGAGCAAAGTAATAAACTTGGAGCAGAAAGATGCACTAGGATTTCAAATGCCGACCTTTCTGTGGCGGAGATGACTAACAAACTATTCACCCTGTTTGTTTTTCCAGGCATCATGAAAGACCTTAGACATTTCAACATGTAAACACCACAGCAATTACAAAAAGTAAATATTTACTATTCCAATAATAAATAGTGAAGACAGCAAGTTTGTTGAGTGTTCAGTATATCCTGGTCACTGTCCTAAGCGCCTTACATGCATTACTTCATTTACTCTTATCATCAAGTCTATGAGATTAGCACTATTATCACTGTCATTTATTAAGCACTGACTACATAATGGGATCCATCACAATCAATGTCCTATAACTCAATGACACTCCCAGAAGGTAGTTGGCTTTTCAGATAAGTAAGAAAAATGAAACTCAGTGGTAAAACGAGGATTAGAACCTAGTTTCATCTGATTCCAAACTTCATCCTTTTCCACTTACAGACTCAGGAAAAGACTGTCATGGATACTAGAATGTGTGCCACAAATATCTAGTTAGAATTTACTGTGCAAAAGTCTTGATGATTAACACCAGGAACAAAAGGTGAATAAGACAGACCTCTTGTAATAATCTGAAAATGTAATAATTATGACAATAATTATTAGTAAAATATTAATTTGTGATTATTCCAGGAATTGTGCTAAGTATTTTCCTGTATTATCTCATTCAATGCTAGCAACATGCTTTTAAAATTTAACTTTTTAATTTTAAATATACCCAAACTTACAGTATAGTTACAAAAATGATAAACCTTTTACAGAGAACTCCAATATATCTCTACCCCGCCCCGAGACACCCAGATCCACCAATTTTAACATTTTCCACATTTGTTGTTTCATTCTATGTACTCATTTCTATGCAACTATTTGTCAATCGATTTTCTGAACACTTGAGTATAGTGTGCACATCATGCTCTTTGAACACTTAATACAGCCATGTACATTTCCTAAGAAAAAAGATATTCACTTATGGAACCACCTTAAGTATAGTTACCAAGGTCAAGCAATTTAACATAGCTATAAAACTTACAGTGTATATTCCGATTTTTTCATATATCCAAAAGTGTTCCTATGAGCCCTTTCTCCTCCTTTGCTAGACCCTATCCAGGATCATGCACTTCATTTTATTGTCATTGTCTCTTTAACTCTCTTTCATTTTTTACATTGTGGGAACATATCTACAATATAAACCTTCCCATCTCAACCACTCCTAAGCATACTATTCAGTGGAATTAATCAGAGTTACAATACTGCAATACCCTCACCACCTCCCATTACTAAAACTTTCCCATCTCCTCAAACAGAAACCCTACACCTATTACGCTTTAAATCCCCATTCTCTATACTTCCCTGCCTGGTAACATGTACTCTTTTAACTTCTATCTCTATGAGTTTGCATAATCCAATATTTTCTTCGTAGTTACTATGGGGCTTAAATTTAACATCTTAAATCTATAATAATCTAATTTGCCTTTTTTAAAAAAAGATTTATTTTCCCCCTTCCCCTTCCCCTCCCTGCTGTTTTTGCTGTGTCCATTCGCTGTGTGATCTCCTATATCTATTTCTCTTTTTGTATTCTCTTCTCATTTTTTCTCCTCTAGGATTCACTGGGATTGGATCCTGGGGATCTGTGATGTGGAGAGAGGTTCCCTGTCACTTGTGTCACCTCAGTTCCTGGACTCTGCTGCACTGCACTGTGATATTCCCCTCTGTCTCTCTCTTGTTGCGTCATCATCTTGCTGAATGACTCACTTGTGCCGGCACTGGCTCACCACACAGGCACTCAAGTGGGCACTTGGCTCACCACGTGGGCACTGGCTTAACACACAGGCATGCCTTCTCTTTTTTTTCACCAGGAGGCCTCAGGGATCAAACCTGGGTCCTCCCATATGGTAGGCAGAGGCCTTACCACTTGAGCCACATCCGCTTCCCACAACATATTATTATCCCTATTTTGTAGATGCAGAAACTGGTTTAGAGAGGTTAAGCAAGCTAAGTAATCCTGGTGGTGACAGGACAGAGCCTGTGTTCCTAATCAGTGTTCTTGGTTAAGTGTTTGAACCCCTTACATGTCTTCTAATTTGACTCACATGCCAAGTGACTGAGGGACCTCAATATCTAGGTCTTAGCTACAGCCTGTACCATGTGACTCTGGCCAAGTGACTAAAACTCTTGCGGGAATTATTTCTTCACCTATGAAACAGGTCTAATAATACCTACCCATCCATCCTCTGGGGATTGGGACTGGCTGCTAAGAGGTAAAGATACCATAATTAATGTGAAAGCTCTTTTGGGAAAACAACAACAAAAAGTGCCATAGAAAGCACAAGGGATTATTTCTATTTAAAGAGCCTCAGGCCTTGAGGGCACTCATAATGAACCCATCCTAAAAAGCGTCATGATTTTCCCACCCCTGCCCAGGACGAAGCACATGTGATGTCCACAGAAGCTGGTGTGGTAAGGAGACAGGCAGGAGTGGGGGTCTGAATCAACACTCCGGTTGTCACTGGTCGTGTGTGACCTTGGGAAAGGTACTTAATTTTTCTGGGTCTCAATTTCATATGCAAAATGTGATGATGTCTATAAAGTACATGGCAAGCTTCTAAAAATATCTTTATTTTTGTTATTTTCACTCACCCTGAGAAGGAAGGTTCAAGGACAATAATGTTAAAGGATAATAGATAAAATCTAAAAAGCACAGCATCCTTTGGAGGGTTTCAGGACGCAAGACAACTGCACATCACACGTCTTCCATATACAAGCTGTCGATCCAGGGAATTTACATACCACCCCAGACTCTCTATTTTCTTAACTGTACTGATATTGACTTGATAGGTCAATATCTTGATGAGAAAAGGATTGGCAAAGCCCGCAATGGGCTTCAACCCATGTCTAGCCCTTTGATGGGAGTTTATGAAACCCTAGGTTCTGTCCTTCACTCCAAGGTGAATCTCACTTCTTTGGCTTCCCATACTCTTCTTGCTGCGAGCCAAGCAGCTCTTCCAGAATTCTGATGCAAGTTTTTCTTTTGTGCCAAGAGTCCAGAGCAATTTGTGTTTCTCATCTTACCTTCATGAGCTTGGAAAAATCTTCTGGAGGACAGCTTCTATACGTACATTATTACTCTCCAGTCACAAAACCCAGACAAAGTTCTCTAGTCTGCAAAGCTCCATCAGAATTCCAAGCCTTAGCACTTAACACTGGCAGAAGAATCCTCTGCCTGTTTCAAGGTGAAATACAAGTATAACCTCCCAAGTTCTCTCCTCAGCCTCTTTTTAACGCTGGAGTTTACAGTCATATCCAGTTTGTTGTTATATACCCAGTCTCCTGTACTGGGCCCTCAAATAGTGCTCAGCAAAATGCTTGTGGATGTAGGGAATTCTCTCCTGTTAGCTTTCCTTCCTTCACAAACTACTTACTTCACCGGGGCCATGTACCAGGCTTATAAAATACAATCAGCTATCACTGCAATAATAAAGCCAAAGAATGTCTCATATATTATAGTGATTACATAAAGGGGGAAGTGGCATGCTTTTATGCTACCCTACATATATATATATATATATATATATACACCCTGTAGCACTAATCACACTCAAAAAAAATTCCATTTCTTTTTTTTGTCTTTTTCCCATTTTTTTAAATTACAAAATATGCATAAACTATTAAAGAGATGTAAAAAATAAAAATTATAATTTCCTTTCCCCTTCTCCAATCCCACCTCCTGGAAATAAGCCAAGTGAATAATACGAAGTGTATCCTAGCAAAATTTTCTCTATGCTCAGTCACAGACAGGGGCTTTCACTTCTTTCCTCTCACTTTTTAAAAAACAAAACAGTATTGTATTACACACAAGACTCTATGGCTTTTTTTCCTACTGCATAAAGATCATGAAATTCAACAGAAATAAATTTAATTATTGCAATTGTGATTATATGCCATAAATACGATCTACCAGTTTTTGTCACCAAGAAACAATCCCACAATAAATACTCTTATACACAAGCTCTTTCATGCCATAACTTATTTCTGGAAAGATACATTCACAAAAATGGAATTGCTGGGGGATAGAGTGTACAACATCTTAAATTTTAATTAATATTTGCCACTTTCCTATCCAAAAAGGTTGCAGTAATTCATATCTCCAACAGCAATGCAAATATAAAAGCCTATTTCTTTATAACTTTACCAGCACATGCTGTTACTATTCTTTTTAATTCTTGCCACACACATGAAAATCTTGTTCATAAGCCTGAAGAACTTTTTAAAAAATTTCACTGTCCATTAACTTTTCCTTTTCTACCTGTTTACATACTTTGCTTAGTTTTCTACTGCTTGCCTTTGTCCTATCAATTTGTAAGAAGGCTGTCACTGTCTTGTATCAGGGATAGTAAACTTTTATATTATGTGTTACAAACACTTTCTCCAATGTGTTTTAACTTCATGTTGTCCTTCACTACACAAAAACGTTAGAACTAGCAGTCAATAATATATCAGTCCTTACCTGAATGGCTTTCGGCTTTCCTGACTTACTTACATTTCTCAATCTACTAGTGCTTAGTATCTTTGAAATAAAATTTAAAAAATTTAAATCTTCAATCCAATGTAATATATTTGTTTACACAGCAAGAGGAAGTGTTTTATTTCTAGCATGTTCCTAAACCTTCTAATATTTACTATTTATTTTCTTATTTAGTTCTAGCCTCTTTTTTAACATTAAATCCTTAATCCATATGCAATGAATTTATTTATATGGAGACGGGTTCTATCTAACTCCATATGAAAATACATTGCTTATTTAGAGGGCTAAAAATCATCTAATATATGAAAAATAAATTAACACATGAATAGAACATGGAGAGAGGAGGTTAGGTTTCCCAAGAGAAGATAACCGAACAGCTGAACAGTTACTAAACAAGTAAATTTAAGGTAAGGATGTAAGGAAACTTCAGGCAAGAGGTAACAACATACCATAAAAGCACCATAACGCGCCCAGGGGGAAAGAGGCATTGTTTGCTCTGAGTGGGTACTAAGGAATCTGGGCTCCCAACTGGAGAATCTGATTTCAATTCACAGAGGAGTTACCCCAGGGCATTTCCTCATAGTAGGGTATCTCTGCCCAAGGGCATGGCAAGACTGGCAGGTACCACAACCACGACAGCTGGGAGAGGAAGGGGGAGATCTGCTCATGTCCCTCCCTGCGGCCAGCCTGGGCAGCAGCCCAGGATGAGCACCGGCACCCATGGGAGCAGAGCCCTGCAGGACTAGACAGGCGGAGAACAGCAGCCCCATCCAAGTCCAGGCTGGGAAAGGCCTCGTGGGAGTGAGTGGCCCAGAGAGAAGTGAGGAAAGAAGAAGAAAGGGAAATCAATACATCCTGTTCACCAAGACACCAATAGGAGAGGAAAATGACTGACAAACCACAAAGATATCTGCAAAAATTATTCTCCAGAATACATAAAGAATTCTTATCGAAAGAATAAGAAAAAGACAAAAAGCTCAATAGGAAAGTGGGCCAAATATTTAAACAGGCACTATAAGGATGATGCTGCTCAAATAGCTAACGAAATATGAAAAGACAGTGGTCTTAAAATATCATAAATTCTTTGAAACTCCTCCCCCGTGAGTGTGGACGGGACTTAGTGATTCCTTCTAAGGAACTGGCCCCTTCCCCCCATCTCCTTCCCTCCCCCATTGCTGGGAGCCACCTTGGAAGCAGGCCTCCAGCCTTAGCTGGCATCCTGGGACCCTGAGCCGAGAAGACAGCCTAAGGTCCTCCCAGGTTCTGGGCCCTCAGAAATTGTGTCAAGCAATAAATGTTTGCTGTTTCAGTCCACTGAATTTAGGGGCAATTTGTCATGCAGCAATAGATAAATCAAACATCAAGAAAAGGGTCGTGCAAATTAAAACCACTGAGATACCTTTATATACCAATTGGTTTGGCAAAAATTAAAAACAGTATTTGTTGGTAAGGGTGCAAGACAAGTTGGTTCTCATCTGCAAGTAGAAATGCACACACTTTGGAAAATAATTTGGCATTTTATAGTTCAAAGAACACATACCCTATGACCTAGAAATTTCCCTCTGAGGAGGGTCATGCTCTATTAGAAGTAAAATAAGATAATCTCTCTCCAGGTTGGTGTTCTCCAAATTATTTTTTATTACCTATTTCCAATAAATGCCTATTAATTTATTTATTTATATATTAATTTTATATTAATATTATGTACATATTACACGTATATAACTGTGCAATAATACACCATTTATATCAATCAGTGGAGCCAACCTCAATTTCAGGTGTTCTAAAAATTCCTGAAAAAGACTGAATATTTTTGGTTTACAAAAGTATTTTTGATTCAGGGGAAAAGGTTGGTCATTGTTCTAAGATTATAAAGGGATCTAGAACCCCAGAATGTTTAGAATCACAGAGGAAACATTAGCTAAACCAAAAGACAAAGCTTCTTGCTCTTGAGCGGTACACAGAGAAGTTTGAGAGGGAAGGGCAATGGAACTTGAGCATAAAGGTTGTTCAAAAGGTAGCAGGAGGAAGTGGACTTGGCCCAGTGGTTAGGGCGTCCGTCTACCACATGGGAGGTCCGCGGTTCAAACCCCGGGCCTCCTTGACCCATGTGGAGCTGGCCCATGCGCAGTGCTGATGCGCGCAGGGAGTGCTCTGCCACGCAGGGGTGTCCCAAGCGCAGGGGAGCCCCACGCACAGGGAGTGCGCCCCGTAGGGAGAGCCACCCAGCATGAAAGAAAGTGCAGCCTGCCCAGGAATGGCACCGCACACACAGGGAGAGCTGACACAACAAGATGTTGCAACAGGGGGACACACAGATTCCCAGTGCCCCTGATAGGGATGGAAGCAGTCACAGAGGAAGACACAGTGGGTGGACACAGGGAGCAGACAATTGGGGTGGGGGTGGGGGGGGGAGGGAAGAGAAATAAATAAATCTTTTTTTAAAAAAAAGGTAGCACTCAAGAGGTTGAGTGCCTGCTTCCCACATACAAGGTCCTGGGTTCGATCTCTGATGCTTTCTATAAAAAAAAAAAAAAGAGGTAGGTCTCCCCAGTTTGAGATGCTGGCAAAATTCTATATTTATATGACATGGTGAACTCCCCTTAAGGTGTGTGTGTGTGTGTATATATATATATATATATATATAAATATTTTGATTTACAAAAGTAATTTCATCTCATTTCATAGCCACTATTCCATAATAGCATAGGAATCATCATCTGTTTCACAGATAAGAAAACTGAGGTGTTAAGAAATGCTCACTACTTTTTAAAGTGCAGAGATCATATCCCAGCTCTCCTGACTGAGAGTCCACTGCTCTTTCAGTCAGGTCCCCCGACTCCTGACTGTGCAGACATCACAAAACACCTACAAACACTACAACACAGGTCCCTCTGCTACAGAACTCCTGGAAAAGGCAGCACCATGAATGTGGACAGTATGAGAATGAGGACCTCAAAGTGCGAAATGTGTGGGTGCTAGGTACGTGTAAGCATTCATAATTCAGAGTACATACAATGAAAAAGTTTAAAAAAAGAAATGTGGTTGATTGGTATTTTCTTCTTTTAGCTCATTCGAATTTTCTACAGGAAATATGATATTATACATTACACTTTCACAATGAAAATGAAACAGAAAAATCCATTAAAAAAAAACCACAAAATTTCAACTCCAGGTGTTATAAAGTGAACCTCCTACCTCCTTCTTCTCCATAAAGAAAAAATACATGTTTGATCAATTATCTGAGGTACAGAAGATCTGAGAATATCCCCGTTGTCTGTGAATACAAGTGACAAGTTGGCAGTGCAATCATTCTCTATCAACCTCATACACCAAGGGTTCTGCCTTATAGCATTGATTACCAATGAAAAGTACTTTAGGACTCGATAGCAACTTGCTTTGATTTCCATACTTAAACAGAACATCAAAAAATCAATAAGCAGTTACATTTCTGGTCAGGGACTTAACTAGAGAGATCCTGTCAGACCTAGTAATAGACACTCCAAAATGCAAGTTCACATCCAAACAACAGCAGAATTGAACACGTGCATGAATGCTTCTCAGGGGTTATCCCAGGACATAGTTGGCTTAAGACAGTTTCTGATATAAAGAATTGGGATGGAGGTCCTTCAAACGTAATACTCTTTGTGTTCATAGTAGATGAGGAGGAGGTAGGGTTTTAGTAGACCTGGGGAGAATATGATACATAGAAATAAAACTTAAGACTTGGCATTCCTCCATAGACTCTACTCTAATTTAAGGACAACATCATCTTTATACAGGAAAAAGAACAACCCTAGTTTGATGAGACATCAACCATCCAAAAGTATGGTTAATAAACAATTTGGAATAAAAGGCAGTAAGGTATAAGTAGGTATCGTGAGTGCAATGATCAAAGAGAGTTTCTGCTCCATGCAGAAAGATGGTCCTTAAAGATATCTAGAAAGATAACTAAAAGAGATAAATATAAAAATGAAAAAGGTAAATATAAAGACATTTTAAAAAGATATTAAAGTCATTAGTCTGAATTTTATGTAAACAGTAAAAGGAATTACGTAAGAAATACTGAAGACTAGAACGGTATTGCCTTATGAAAATTTAATTTAAAAATGTGAAATGAGAGTTCAATGTAAATAGCACTGGAGCCCTCCATTTCACTCACAGCATGTGCCCCAGAGTGGGCAGGAAGGATGGTGCCAGCCTGCTCTTTCCACACCTGCTGTGGGATGTGGGGGTGCTTCTCCATGGGCTAAGGGTACCTGGTTTAAAGATTTCATTTGTGTGTGGGTGTATGTGCATTTTAAATACCATGGCCACTAAAGGAATGTCAATACTTCGAAAAAACACCAAATGAATTATATTTTAAGTGTAATTTGTGGGGGCATCCAAGGGTTTTCAAGGATTATTTCAATCCCAAGTAATACTTCCCATACTTTAAAACATAAATGCAAAGTGTGGCAAAGTGTGACTCTTAAGATAAATGCATCTTACAATTACACAGAGCTGCAGGCCAAGAGGGCAGAGATCACTGATCATCCTTCTATCCACCACTCCCGTTACTTAATAAATAATTTTGACTGAATAAATAAAAGGCCAATTACTACATTCAGGTATTTGTGATCCACTGATCTTAGGTTAAGACATATTTCTCCTAAGTCACTTATTACACTCAATCATATGCTGTAGTTATTTATTAATCCAATATATTGGATTATTTAATCCATATAATATTTATCACTAAAGTTCTGGCGTTGGTAGCTTGACAGAGTAATGTGAACTAGTCTAATGCTTCTGTCAATAACCATTATAAACAATGAGAAAAACACAAAAAACTATGCAAAGGCATTGGAGAATGAAGAAGAGCAGGCAGAAAGAGAAGAAGTAAGCCTTAAAGCAATGAAACCACATTGGGAAAAACCACACTGGCTTTTCTCCTGAGGGCACACCTCAGTCCACATTGGGCAGAGAGAGTAGACCTCAAGCAAAAATGGCTAGGTGTCCAAAGTTAGAATTCTAGACTTCTTTAGCAGCTGGAAAATGGGGAAATCCTAGAAAGGAGGAAGCTAAAGAAAGAGTTGCCTTCAAATCTCAAACAGCCCAGTGGAAAGCAATACCTAAATGAGCTGAATACATTTCAACAGATTCCCAATGCAGAGGAGACAGTTTGGCATTCAGGTCCCATCAGCCTGGCAGAGCCAAATTCCAGAATCATGCCTTAGGAGTATGGACCAAGTTGCAGCACAAAGGGCTGGACCCTTAGGTATATGACAAAACTGAAAAACTCACCCTAATAAAGCCTCAAAAAAAAGCCTTTTACAGAATCAAGGTAATAGTAATCACCAGTAATTTAACTGCACATTAGAACAAAACACAACATACTAGATAGGAAGAAAGAGGATTCCAGAGTGTCTACAACATATAATCAATAATGTGCAGTATTCAAACAAAAATTACTAGACAGGCAAAGAAACAGAAAAATGTGGTTCAAATCAAAAGGAAAAAAGTCAAGTGAAGTAGACCCACAGAAAACTCAGATGCTGATTTTTAGTATACAATGATTTAAGAAAATATATTTTATGCTAAAGAATCTATATGAAAAAATGAATAAAAAAGGGTAAATTGACAAAGAATTTCAGAGGAGATAGATACTCTAAAAACAGATCCAAATGGGGGAGCAGATGTAGCTCAAGAGGTTGAAGGCCTGCTTCCCACATGGGAGGTCCCAGGTTCAGTTCCCAGTGCCTCCTAAAAATGAAATCAAACAACAAGCAAACAAATGAAAAACCAAATCAGGGGAGCTGATGTGGCTCAGTGGCTGAGCGCTGGCCTCCCACATACGAGGTCCCGGGCTCATTCCCTGGCCCCAGTACCATAAAAAAAAAGAAAAAGAACCAAATGAAAATGTTTGAACTGAAAAATATAATATCTTAAATACAAAATTCATTGGAGCGGCTAACAGCAGACTGGACACTACAAAAGAAATAAGCAGTAAACTTGAAGAAGGTCAGTAGAAATTGTCCACACTAAAGCACAAGAGTATAGATTATAATTAATGAATTACTTCAATGGCCTGTTTAATTGGATTCCCAGAAAGAGAAGAATGTATGAAGAAATAAATAAATATTTGCTAAAAATTTTCCAAATAATTGTTAATACAATGATTAGCAATGAAGACTACTGTGTTCCAGCACCATATTAAATTTTTAAAATATGCTCTTTCCTACTTTGATAACAAGGTAGGTATTACTGTCCCAATTAGAAATGAGAGAAATGAGGCTAGGGTTGGAGTAGGAGTGGGGGTTAAGCAACTTGTTCACATCTAACTGGTGGTACATCTAAGATGACAAACCAAGTTTGTCTCAGGTTTCCACTCACAATTTCATAAAGCTTTAAGTTGATGAGGATAAAGACACTCATTGCTACCCCCATTTAGAGGGCACTTGCATTAACAATGTTATCTTATTCTTTGTAAAAATCCAATGAGGTAGAAATTATTTTTCAACGTGTCCTAATACCCAATCTGGGGCTAAATTAGCATTTGATCCCAAATCTGTATGACCTATTCCACAGTGAGTTAATAAAAGTGTACAAGAGGCATGTTTCATTTATTTAAGAGAATATACTGATTGTAAGTAATTCACTGTTCATATATAAATTATGCTAATTATAGAGCAATAGGAATTAGGTTAAAGCTAAGTAAAACATTTTGTAGCTAGTAAGTAAAAGTTTTCCAGTTTATGTTTGAAGTAATAAAATGATTCATCTTTTTGACTGATCTATATAGCATTTTCATACTATAAAACTACTGTTTGTTTTGACTGTCTCCTTTCACAGGTGTGGCACTCCAGGACAAAGATGCCTACATTTCATACTTTACTGTATCCTCAATGTCACACCCGGGGGTCAGCAGTCACTTATCTAAAATGGTTAAAAATCTGGCAATTTAGCCTTGGTGGTTTTAGGATCATAAAGACCTACATTTCAAACTGGGATGCTACTTACTAGTTGTGTTAGTCATTTAAACCAGATGAGTCCATATTTTTCATCCCTAAATTGGGGATAACAACCTCATCCACATAGGACTGCTTAAAAAATTAAGTGAGGTCATAAATGTATATATGTAAGGACCAAGGAATCTACCCAGTTTATAGCAGGTCTAACAAATGGTAGATATTATGTACAATTATTTCTACCAAATGGATTCATTGAGGCAGAGAAACATGTTTTAACATTCACTTTCAATGGAGTATTTTTGTTGTTCCTCCTGAGGGTTTTTTTAAAAAAAATCTAAACTATTGGATGAATGCATCCAGTTTTATTTAAAATGACAGCACTCATTCCATGGCCAGCAAAGTGGAGAGGAAACATACACACACACACATATACACACATACACATGCACAAACACACTGTAAATAATTTATGATTTCAAAGACAGTACATTTGAGCTAATGACTTAAATCCAAAAATTGAAAGGTCTTAAAGAGCCTGGAGTCAGAAGATTATTCTGTAAAGACACTGATTTTCTAAAAGCAATCTTTTAAAATTTCTCCAGTTTTAACCTCCCATAGTTTTGAGAAGTAATGCTTTCCTAGATGAATAATCTCTTTTGGAAAAAGTTCTTTTCCTTGACCATTCTGAAGGAACTTATTATTTCAATTTGTTTTCATCTCTTAAACCAGTGATAATGGACCCAACAAGAACCCAAATGGCCTTGTATGTCCAAAATAATTTGTTTAGACTTTGCTCAAATTACCACCACCACCATCAAAAGATTTTTTATTTTTACAGTATTTCTATGTAAACTCTGCTACTTCTAGGGCTCAGAATTTTTTTGTTTACTAACAAGCTTACATTAATTCAAAAAAGAATTTTTTAAAGATTTACTTTATTTATTTCTCCCCCTACCCCCACCATTGTTTTGCACTCGCTGTCTGTTTATTGTGTGCTTGTCTTCTTTGTAGGAGGCACTTGGAACTGAACCTGGAATCTCCCATGTGGGAAGGAAGTGCCCAATGGCTTGAGCCACCTCCACTCCCACTTGTTGTATCTCTCATTGTGTTTCCTCATTGATGTCTCTTTGTTGCGTCATCTTGTTGCATCGGTTCACTGAGGAGCCCATCACATCAGCTTGCTGTCTTGTTTGTTTTCTTTAGGAGGCAATGAGAACAAAACCTGGGACCTCCCATGTGGCAGGTGGGCACTCAACTGCTTGAGCCACATCCGCTTCCCCAAAATTATTTTTAAAAATCAAGTTATCATCCACAAATTTGGAAAACAGTTAAAAAGACAAAATTTCCTAAACACAGACCAATTACTTTTTTGACACCTTCTCATATTTCATTCTTCCATTTCTTTCTATTAAAACCCTAATATATTTTATCTTTTATCTATCCCTGTTAATTAGCATTAGGTGGCACCATAGTAAGAGAAACCAAACTTAATTATCAACTCTAGCTACAATTTACTTCACACTATGCCTTCAAATTTAAGAAAATCTTTAACTAAAAAATAGCTAAAATGATCTGAAGTTGCCTGGATACAAAAACATTCACTAGATTCTATTCCCTGAAGAATTTAGTGCCTTACCTTTAAAATCTTGGAATTCACCATGCTATTTCTTAAAATAGGTAATTTAACAAATGAAAATCTGGGGAAAACACCACAAATTTTGCTTTAAATAACACAATTGTGCTCATGAAAATACTCCCCACATAATTCTAAATGAAAAAGAAGGGGGAATAAGGAAGGCAATGAGAAAATCAGGTGTTCTTTCCTGCAATTAAAAAACTACGATGCAGTTTATAAAAATACAGTTGTATTCTGGAAATAAGATTTTCCATATCATATACTTGTAATCAAATTATATACCACTTTTTGTATTCACTACAGTTAAAGATATGGGAGGCCCAATTTTCAGACAAATAATGTTATAGATTTCCAGGGAGCACCATGTGCTACTAATAAGCTAAAATTTATTACAAACATATCTTGGCATAAATTTTAAGGAAGGTACCATTTAAAAATAAAATATACATTTTTATTTGGGCAAAACATACATACTTTAAGGAAGCTGATGTGGTTCAAATAATTGGGCTTCTGCCTACCACATGGGAGTTTCCTGGGTTCGATTCCCAGTGCCTCCTGGAGAAGGCAAGCTGGCACAGTGGGCAGGCACCATAAGCTGATGCAACAGGATGATGCAACAAAAGACACACAAGGAGAAAAGATATTAAGAAATACAACAAAACCAGGGAGCTGAGGTGGCTCAGGTGACTGAGTGCTTCTCTTCCACATGGGAGGTACCAGGTTTTGTTCCCAGTGCCTCCTAAAGAGAAGATGAGCAGACACAGAGAGCACACAGCTAATGCACAGAGAGAGCAAACAACAAGCGGGGGAGGGGGGGGGGAGAATAAATAAATTATATAAATCTTAAAAAATATATATACACACAAACTTTAAGAATACACAGAAAGAGATTTGGTGACAGGAATATACTGGATCTTTACTCCTGGGGAAAAGTGTACTCAACTCACTCAATATATAACAAATTCATGTTTATAATGAATCTACTAAAAGTAGTCTACTGCTTTGTTGCTTAACAGTGCTGAGAAGTCAGCTCTTCTTTCTAAAGAGTCCCACACCGACTTATCCTGGGTCTGTGATGCACGGGCACGTGCTCAGACCTGCAAAGGAGACAAGTCCTCTGAATGCCATGCCTGCTCTTACTGTTCTGGCCCAGGGTCTCACAAGGACTGAGATCAAGATGTCAGCCAGGGCTGAGTTACCTGAAGGTTTGAATGGAGCTAGTGGATTTGCTTCCAGGTGACTCATTAACATGGCTGACAAGTTAGAGGTGGTTTTTGGTGAAAGGCCTTGGTCCACAGGGCCTGATGTGAATACGGGCTTCTTCCAAAGCAAATGATATGGAAGTGAGAGGGAGAACTAGGTGGCAGCTCTCTCTTTTATGACCTGGTCCCAGAAACCACACAGTATCACTTCTACAATACTCTATTCGTTAGAAGCGCAGCACTAAGTCTGGTCTACATTCAAGGGGAAGGGAACTAGACTCCATTTTTTGAAGGAAAAAGTATCAAAGAATTGTAGCATATTTCAAAGCATTCACAGTGCTTGATAAACAAGGGCTATTTTAAACATACTACTAGTAAGAGAAAGAAAGAGCGAGCAAGAGAAAAAGGGAGAGGAAAAAGAACCACTAAGTCAAACTTTATAAATGACTATATTTCACAGATTAATAATGCTAACAATAACAGAGGAAAACTGAATGGCTTGGAATATTTTCTCTTCGTCTAAGCAGTTCACAGAATTGAATTCTTTTTTAATGTCCTTATGAAGCCAGCTAGTAAGATAAAGAATCAATAGACGGATCTGGAAGCTGGCAGAGTCCACGTGGACATCAACAACCCCAAGATGGCTGCTGGAAGACACCCCCCCACACACAAGATTCTGCCATTCAGAACAAGATTTCCTCCAGAAGCCAGGAGACACCCCGGATATTCCCCAAGGATTTTATCATTGGGCCCTCATGGGGGATTGATGGGTGGGGTAATCAATCAAAACAGCAAAGAGCTGGGACTCCTCTGCTAATAGCAAAGAGGTGCAATAACTAATAGTTCAAAAAGCAGGTGCAAGGCCTGAATTCGCTCTCTCGCCTTTGGATCCCTGTTCCTGCCTTTTGCACCCTGCTCTCACCTTTTTTCCCCTGCCATGGTCGCCATGCAAGTAAAACCTGGGCATTTATAATCTATAATGGGGAAACTGCAGTCTGTAAATCAACCCTCTTTATCACTTTACAGCCCCTTCCTCTTCACCTGGAATCCTAGATCTGTTATTTTCTCCCATTTCTCTTCCCTCCCTACCTGAATAAATTACTGGCCTAACTCACCTGACATGTTCTTGAAATTCATTTCTGCAGCATAGTCAACAACCTACACAAAATCCAGGAATACTTATATACAGCAGGGAAAAGTAAGAGGCAAATTCCCAGAGCCATTTTCAAACTAAAAGGTTTCCATGGAGATAATTTGTTTTTCCAATAAAAACCCCCAAATTACACTGTTTACTAATGAATACTAAATAAAGAATGTAATAGTAAGACCCTTTGCCATTTTCAGCCATCTTTCAAATCATTTTGGAGGATGGTGGTGCTGGTGGTTGGTTGGCTGAAAATCTCAAACCATAAATACAGTTATGCTTCTTCAATTTTGAAAGAACATCAGAGGGGTTTCGTGTCACTTAAGCACTGTGAGAAAACAAGAAAATCACAAAAACACATTGGGAAACAGAAACCAAGGGTTCAACCTTTTGTGGCTTCTCTGGATGAGGCCAAAAGCTCTTGGATGGGAGCAGCTTGGATTCCACTGAGCATGTATCATGGAAAGATACGCAACACCACTGTTTTACTCATCTAGCTTTTTTTTTTTTTTTAAAGAATTAAATGTCACAGTGCTGCCCACACAAGCAGACCAAAAAACCGGGTGCGCTACACTCTTCCATGACTACAGAAATCCCATCAGACCCTAGCAGTGTGGAGAGCCCTGAGGAAACCCACGTGTTCAAGCCATGTGGTGATGGCCCCTATACTTGAATCACAAAGTCACCCCATGGATTTTACTGCTGGAAAGTTACATTAGATTAGATTAGATTAGATTAGCCACAGTTATTCATTCAACACTCACTGAGCTCCTACAATGTGTCATACAGGAAAACAAAGTATAGCAGTAGTAAAAGTAAAGTCAGACAATGCGAGACCTTTCTTCCATTACTCGCTAATTATGGCATCTTGGAAAAGTTAGTCTGGCTCCCTAAGCATCAGCTTCATCATCTATAAAATCACAATAATGGTCGTACCTTCCTCAAAGGCTTTTTTGTTTTAGTCTAGGACAGCATTAAGCATCCAATGAATACTTCTGAGAGGTATTCCCTTTATTCACTCTCCTCAAACTGTATGAGATCCCTTTTGTTATCTGTCTTTGTACCCTGTAAGTTCTCCTTTATAGCACTTACCAGTTTCTAATTTTGATTTGACTATCTGATTTACATCTCTCTCCCATTATACTGTAAAATTCATGAAGGCAAAAAACTGTTTTGTCCAATACACCCAATCCCCAGAAAAGCAACATGTAATACAGTACTCAATAAATATTTGCGGGAAACGGACTTTGGCCCAGTGGTTAGGGCGTCCGTCTACCACATGGGAGGCCCACGGTTCAAGCCCCGGGCCTCCTTGACCCGGGTGGAGCTGGCCCATGTGCAGTGCTGATGCGCGCAAGGAGTGCCCTGCCACACAGGGGTGTCCCCCGCGTAGGGGAGCCCCACGCGCAAAGAGTGCACCCATAAGGAGAGCCGCCCAGCGCGAAGGAGGGAGCAGCCTGCCCAGGAATGGCGCCGCCCACACTTCCCGAGCCGCTGACGCTGACGACAACAGAAGCGGACAAAGAAACAAGACGCAGCAAAAAGACACAGAAAACAGACAACCGGGGGAGGGGAGGGGAATTAAATAAAAAAAAAAAAAGAAAAAAAAAAAGAAAAAAAAAAGATTGAAATTATTCAAAACACTTTAAAAAAATATTTGCAACTAATTAATAAACCATGTTGACAAATACATAAAATAGAAAGGTGAAAGATGCAGCACCAGCCCTCATCAAGGAGTTCATAGTGCAACACCAGCAGTTCTCACTTGTAGCTGCACATTAGAAATCACGTGGAGGATAACTTTTTTAGATCCCAACACGTTGCTACCAACCTGGAGCAATGCTAGGGAGCAGGGGCCTGAGGAATCCTTGTTTGCTGTACCTTT
Organism: Dasypus novemcinctus; assembly: GCF_030445035.2. Lineage (NCBI taxonomy): Eukaryota > Metazoa > Chordata > Mammalia > Cingulata > Dasypodidae > Dasypus > Dasypus novemcinctus. Next base: position 93,580,623 of record NC_080686.1, read on the forward strand.
TACCGAAAAGTTCTGAAGGTGATTGTAATAAACAGCCAGAGCTAAGACTCATTGGTCTAGTGTAAGACACAGCAGTCAGCAATTACAATCCAGTCAGTACATGTTCCCCTAAGCAGCACTTTCCAAAGAACTTCCCGTGAAGATGGAAATATTCTGTAGCTGCACTGTCCAATGTGGCAGCAGGTAGTCACATGCGGCTACTGACCACTTAAAATATAGTTATTGAGACCGAGAAACTGGGTTTTAAATTTTATTTGATTTTTAACAAATTAAAGTGTAAATAGCCACATGTGACTAGAGGTTACTCTTGTGGATAGTACAGACCTGCATGAAGCACGAAGAAGAATTCTTAATCCAGGCTGAGAGGATTCAAATCCAAGGCAGTCATGCCCCCCTCCACAAGGAAAACACAATTATAGGCAATCAAACTCTGCGTGCACCCCTTGAACTCTCTACCTTACACACATGCAGGGACAACCTCTCTCTCTTGCCACATCCAGGACAGATGTAATCCAGGAAACACTTGAAAGAACAAGAAGAAGCACAATTCTAGCAAAAGAAGTAAAAGAGCCTGCATGTGAGCTACTGAATGATGTGATCATTGTGGCAAAGGAATGAATTTTGTTTTGAGCAGAGACATTTGGAAAAGAGTCAGATGGAACCCCTCAACATAACAAATACAACAGCACCTGGCAGCTGTGAATTAAGGGTCTCCATTCTGTGGCTTCCAACCTGTAAGCCTCAAGCATAAACCAAAACATAATGGAGAAATGACACTATTCCTGAAGCAGAAAATGGCTCATTTACCACTTTATAAAATCAGGTTTGTCCAAAGTTTTTTGGAAAATGAATGAGTGACTATAAAGAAGGCACACATGGTATTGATCTAGCTGCCATTTTTTTCACCTCCAATTTTTTCATCTACCATGTGACAGGCAGCATATTAGGGGCCTTAAATGAATCTTGTTTTGTCCACACAAAATCCTGCAAATTAGATATGTTATTTTACAGTGAGGAAATCCTGGAAGTTAAATAATTTTAATTGACTTAAGTAGCAACAAAGCTAGGATTCAAACTCATATCCTTTTTTAAAAAGGCTGCAAAGTATTCTATTATATATATATATTCAACAAACCTTCATTTTTTCCCCCAAATCACAATCAAAGGTTCAGTGAACCTCTGTGTCTATACTGTTTTTAAATATATTTTTATTGATGCCTAACATCCACACAGAAAAATGTGCCATTTGATGAATTATTAAAAAGTCAATTTACCCATGTAACCATCTTCCAAATCAAGAATTAGAACAATATAGCATTTCAGATGCCCCCTCTTTCCAAAGATAAAGTACTCTCCTGATCTCTAACACCATGATTAATCTTGTTTCTGAACTTTATATAAAAACATAAGTGGTGTTTCTTTTTTTAACTTCTTTTGCTCAAAAGTGCATTTGTGAAATTTACCCATATTTATTTTATTTCATTCATTGTAATTTATCTATTTTACTACTGATGGGCATTGGGGATAATTGCAGTTTCTGGCTATTACCAAGAATACTGCTATGAAGAGACTTGCGTGTCTCCTGGTGCACATATGTTCACATGTCTATTCGATAAGAAGACTGCTGGATCATAGAATATGTAGGTTTAGCTTTAGAAGATACTATAAAGCATTTTCATTAAGTGGTTGTTTCTACTACTGCTTGAGTTTTGAATGCCAGCATTTTAGAAGCTAATTTTCCCCCTCCAATTTGCAGGTATTTCTGCCTGTAATTCGGGCACAATGCCACCACATGGTGCTTCGACAGGACCCTCAAGATCACTAACAATTAAGATTTAAGAGCAGATGTGGCTCAAGCCACTGAGTGCCTGTTTCCCACCTGGGAGGTCCTGGGTTCAATCCCCAACCCTGGTACCTAAAAAAAATATATATATATGTATGGGTCTGAGCCATCTGTTCTGACTACTTTTCTATTTAATTATGACATTTCTATCTAAAAAAAGAACACTTCATTTAAAATGAAGCTAAGGACAGAAATTACAAATAAGGTACAGCATTTAAGCCAAGACTCAAAACACATTTGGTCACTACACAACTCTTACTTAACTAGAAGTTAGTGTTTTATTTGATACAAAGAAATTAGGGAAAAATACCAAGACACCAGGGTGTAAAATATGTTAAGATTACAGAATATCTTAAAAGTTTAGGGGTTGTAAAGAAGACAAGACATTCTTAGATTTCCAGTTTAGATCAGTGATTCCCAGCTCTAATTTGGTGGGGAAAGGGTTATAAAGTGTCTAAGGGTTGAGTTTTGCCTTGGCTGAATGTTCCTTTCAGCTCTATCATTTTGTGACACTAAAATTAAGAGGAATTAGCACCTACTGAATTCTCACAATGTGGAAGGCCCTTTATATATTTTGGCTCATTAAATCCCATCAATAACTCTGTACAAGAAATAAAATCATCCCTATTTGAAAGATGAGAGACCCAAGGTTCAGAAATGTTTAAGTAACCAGCTCAGGATCACTTTGCTGGCAATTGGCAGAGCAAGGATTCACATGCACATCTGTCCAACTCAAAGCCTCACACTCTGGTGTAGTCTACTCTCTGCTGTTATGCTAGAGACAACCAATTTCTTAGGAAGGGACCTTTGAGCTGTCACCACAATAAGGATCACAAAAGATGTTAAATCACAGTCTTTGAAACTCATTTTTTGTTTCCAAGCTTTCTCTTCCCTGAGGCAGTGGAACCTATGATTTCTTGTGTTTACCCACTGTTTATCTTAATTTGATTTGTTTCTCCTTATCCACTGACAACATAGTTTTGTCTTCAAGTTGACAAAATCACTAGACCAAAGCAAAACATTTAGTCACACAGGTTACCTCACATCACCTCAGAAAAGATTCTAGTTGGCAGGTCTGTTGAGGTTTGAATTTAACCTTGTTCCCTTACCCTCTCTCTCACCCCTCACTCAACTCCAATACTAATTTTCAATATGTACAAGACAGTCTAGCAGGAAAAGATCCTCGTGGTTAGCTGAGGCCAATGAATTACAGGTTAGCCAAATATACAAAAAAGATTTAAAATATCTTATACATTGCTTGTGACAAAATTACTTCAAAGTCTAGTGACAAGTGTTTATATAATAAAATCCACTGCAACTGATGGTTTTTCTTCTTTTTATTCTGAAAACATTAACATGTTTGGATTGGATTAACTTGTTTGGTAGAGCCAGAGAGAAAAGACAAAAACTGAATTTATTTGACCTGCTTACCTTTGCCCACTTGTATCAAATTTTCTACATACTTAACATCTTACAAATAACAGAAAACTCTGTGGATATTACTTACAATTCATGTTATGTGCTTTAGTAAGTACTTACCTTGACCAGAATTGTATATTGCTTTTACAGACTTCTTGACTTTCTGTAGAGCTGTTCTATCTTGGTCTAGAGCCTAAAGGAGAAAACAAATGGAGAACAAAAGATGTTGGAAAATATTGCAAATTAAAAAAACAACAAAAAAGTAAAACCCATTTGCAACTGCATTTGTTTTGGTAAGTATCACAGCAACAGCAAATTGACATAGATATAAAAAAAAAGGAACCATTTCAGAGATGGGAAGTGCTCAGGATTTGGGCAGTTTATGTTTTCAGGATAAATACAGAATCATTTCTCAAATCAAAAACCCTAGGTTTCAGATGACATAGGTAATGCATTAGTATGCTAAGCTACACATAGGAAAGAAAATTCTAGACACATAGGAAATTCTAAGACTTGTTTCCCTCTCTCAAAGAGTTTACAACCTGGTAAGGGAAAAAAAGATCAGGCAGACAGGAAGGACACAATACCAGGAAACAACTCATGTTAGCATCTAAGTTAATTCAGCTTGACAGCACACACCCATGGGGGCAGTATTATAAGTAGTAAGAGTGACCAGAAAAACTTTCCACAGCACTTTTAAATTTGAGGACTCCTTTTAGTGTTTAAAAAGCGTCTGCCTACCAAACGGGAGGTCCAGAGTTCAAACCCAGGGCCTCCTGACCCATGTGGTGAGCTGGCCCACATGCAGTGCTGATGCGCACAAGGAGTGCCCTGCCACGCAGGGGTGTCCCTTCTGTAGGGGAGCCCCACGCCAAGGAGTGTGCCCTGTAAGGAGAGCTGCCCCATGTGCTAAAAGTGCAGCCTGCTCAGGAGTGGTGCCACATACACAGAGAACTGATGCAGCAAGATGACCCAACAAAAAGAGATACAGAGGGAAAACAGACTTGGCCCAGTGGTTAGGGCATCCGTCTACCACATGGGAGGCCTGGGGTTTGAACCACGGGCCTCCTTGACCCGTGTGGAGCTGGCCCATGTGCAATGCTGATGCGCGCAAGGAGTGGCGTGCCACACAGGGGTGTCCCCCGTGTAGGGGAGCCCCATGCACAAGGAGTGCACCCCGTAAGGAGAGCCGCCCAGTGCGAAGGGAAGTGCAGCCTGCCTAAGAATAGCGCCACCCACACAGAGAACTTACACAACAAGATGACGCAACAAAAAGAGACACAGATTCCCATGCTGCTGACAACAGAAGCAGACAAAGAAACAAGGCGCAGCAAAGAGATAGAAGAGAACAGACAAGTGGGGGGCGGGGGGAGGGAGAGAGAAATAAATAAATAAATAAATCTTAAAAAAAAAAAAAAAGACAGATTCCTGGTGCTGCTGACAAGAATACAAGCGAACACAGAAGAACACACAGCGAAAGGACACAGACAGACAACTTGGGGGGAGGGGAGGGAGAAATAGATAAAAAATAAATAAATCTTTTAAAAGAATTACAACATATAACAGCAATTGTATTTTAAGAATCTGCTTACTAAAAGACGTACTGCATGGAAAATGCTACCATGATGGTGGAGATGCTTTTAAATGATTTCTTAGATGATTAATCAACACATCTTATACATGAACCTACATGTACTTCAACTGGGAGGGCTCAAGAGGCTGTCACTGTTGATACTTAATCCATATGCCGGATACATAACTGCATCCAGTCTGGGAAAATATATCCAACTGTACACTTAGGATATGTACTCTTTTCTTTATGAGCAGTATATATCAAAAACAAGATTAGAAAGGCCAAACAAAAGTTGTGGTAGACAGAGGGTATATTCAATATTCACACAAGGCATGCTGAACTAACTTCTTAAAAAAACTTCAAGGTCCCCCCTGCTTCCCCAAGAGCCTGTGGTCAGCAGGCCAGGAATCCCCGGGGTGCTGTGCCAAGATTGGGAAGGCGTGAGCAAGGACAGTAATAATAATAAACTGGTAAATATAAATGTGCTTTCACATCCATTACGTCATCTAATCTTTCAGATGAGAAAACTGAAGCCCAGAGAGGTAAAGTTCTTCCCTGAAGGTCACACAGGCAGTCACAAGGTTTGGAAGGGATGAACACAAAAGGAGCAGGCATTTATTTCCCCCCCCTTTCTGGGAAATCGTCTTTCCTGCCACTCTAAACATGTGGTCCCACTGGGAGCTGTGGTTTTCCTTCAGCTCCTGTCTTTTGGACACCAATGGCTGGCCTCAGAGCCCATCCTAGGATTTCTGGACTTGCACAGGGATCACAGCGCTCAGTCCCTTTCTAGCGATGACAGTGGAAGATGTGAACCTGGGGACAGCCAGAAGTGCTGTTTCTTGCTGTTTGGAAGAAGTTGGCAAGACAGAATGAGGTTAAAGGAGACAAGAGGTGGAGAGGGTCCTGGTGGTATCTGAGTCCTTGCTTCCAGCTGTCCCCCAGGGCATATGTCACTACTAACCTTCCTGAGTACACAAGACAATAAATTCCTTTTGTCCCAAACCACTGGAAGTTGGGATCCTGTCATTTGTAATCAAGAACCCTAAACAACAAGAAGAAGTAAATTTTTCTGAGCACGCCAGGCATAATGTTTGGTACATTAGAACAAATATATAAGATATAAATATATGCTGCAAATGTTTATCTCACTGTGCATTGTATATTTATAAAATCTGTGAAGTATCTTCTCCATTTTTCAGAGAAGAAAATGTGGTAACCCTTCAATACATATTTATCGCAAGACAGACAGAAAGAGGGAAGGAGTGAGGGAGGGAAAGACTAACTTACGTGCTCTAGGGTACACAGCCAGAAAATGCTAAAGTCAAGTTTCACACTAATGTCCACCAACCCCTAAAGTGCATGTCTTTCTCCTGGGATGCTAGGATTAAAAACCAAGGTTTACAGGCTCATGCCCAACATTATTTCCACCATACCCAGCACTCACATCCCATCTTCACAATTTCTGTCACAGCCATGTCCCACCTAAACGTCTATTTAATATTTTTCTTTAAATCCATGCATATCTTATTTTACTTAAATATACTATAAAAGGTAATATATTACTATATGAATGGAAAACACTTAAGATACCCTAAAAATTGATGTGTAACTCTAACTATATAAAATGCTCATCTGCTTACTACCTCAAATCATCTCACATACCACAAGTCATAATGTACCCCAAACTAAAGGAAACATTGTTTTAGGAGGCAGTTTCAGGGAAGAGAGAAATTTTGAGTTATTTCAAGGATTTAAGATTTATATTTTGGAGAAAATGAAGATAATACATTTACTAACACTTAATAAATGCTTAATATGAGCCAAAAAAGGTGCCAAGAGGTTTACATGAATTATCTCACTTAGAACTTGCAAAAAAAACCCTATAATATAAAGTGCTATAATTATATATTTTTTATAGATGAGGAAACAGAAGCTTAAAATGGTTAACCTACCCAGGGTAAGCAGAGAGCAAAAATCTGAGCCCAGGTCTTTGATGAAAAACAATCTCCTAATTCTGCATTCCCACAATACTTGTGAGAGTCTCATTATATGAGGTTTTCAGAGATAAATCAGGAGTTAAGAAATTACAAGACATTTAGGTCGCTAGGAGTATATAATAATAATAAGTAAGTTCTCGAAGAGACTGAATCTAACAAGCTAGCCCTTTGGTGAACTGCTTTCATTGTAAGGACATTTAAAAAATAAGCCAAATAATAGCTCCATTTATCTTTTATATACATATTATATCCACTTTTTTTCTGATGAAAACCCTGGACAGGAAAGAAGTTAATATAGTTTTCCATTGCATCAAGTAAGAGAAGCACCACCAACCCTATGCTTTGTCACTACATAAATTGTAAAAGACATGGCCATGAATACGCTGGCTCTTCCTATTTCTTAATTATTTCTATAAAAGCAAGAAAGGAAAAAAGGCCTGCTTCTAGAAGAAAATAACCTATCAGTCCACCTTTGTGGAGTAATGACCACATAAAGATAAGGTCAAAGAAATTAATGAAGAGGTTTCAATGTCCATACATAATGAGTGACTCCAAATGAGCAATGGGATGGGTGAGATTTCAGCGGGAACATTTTATGAGACCATCTATCTGCTCCCCCCCTCCCTTTTTGGGAGGGGTAAAGTCTCAGAATTTATACTGACCATTTCAGCAACTTGTCTATAAATTAACAGACTGTAAAGTCCACACACTTACTTTTAAATGTCATGTGTCAACATCTCCATTGACAGCTACAGTCACAGTTAAGTCTGGCTGACACTTCATTTTTATACTCTAATGTCTGGCCCCTGACAGCAAGAAGCCAAGTAAACTGCACTTTTAAGAGCCCATGTTTAAAGGAGCCAGGGGGTACTACTGTTCAATCAAGCAAGGCTCCCTCAAGAAACAGCACATGTCTAAATGTGCTATACGTGTCATTCCCTCGACTCTCAGACAAACAACACCTGCAGTGATATCCTATGAAACGTCTAACATGTAAACTGAAATAAAGGCTGAGAGAAAACAGGAAGATTAATATGGGCTATAAATTCATTCTCTCTTTCAACCCATTTAAAAAGTACATTAAAATATGTACCTCTATTGCTAAGTATGCATATGAAATTGAACAACTCAAAAGGATGTATAGTGTGTGTATAGGAGAGAAAGTGCAAGTAGGGAAGGAGAGAGGAAAAATGAGGAAGGGGAAAAGGAGGGAGAATGAACAAATAAATACAAGAAACTATGCCTAGCTCTAATAATAGAAGAAAATCTTACCTAACCAAAACTTTGCAACTTCACATTTTCTGCATAAGGAAAGATCAGGGAATTTAACCTAGAAAAGCACTTCCAACCTTGACGTCCTAACAAGTTTGGTCATCTGAATTCTGGGCACAGAGAAGTATAGTCTGTTATAAATGAATGAGAGACTGCCAGAGAAACCATACTGACAGAAGCATTATGTGAGAGCTTGCAATCAGAAGAATTTGGAAAAATTATACAAACTAGACATAAGAATGGGAACTGCTTAAGAGCCTGGGACTCGGGTAGGACAGGGTACAATTTTACACCACCTCCTGGCCAGGGGGTATTCCTCAGTTACACAGTGTATAACCCAGATGTTCTCAGAGATGTTCTCAGAGTGGACCAACCACTTGCAATCTCTCAAGGAAGGTAGCTTCGGTCTTCAATGCTTTGTCACCAACCTCTGAAAGTGCCCAACCCCTAGCATAGCATCAGGCTTATTTTATTACTCAGTAACATTTGACATTAAACAAGCAAATAAACAGATGATGAAAGAATGACTGCTTAGACTGCTTCTCTCATCACTATATGTGTAGCACTTGAGGACCTGCAGGAGGTTTCAGGAAAGGCTGTGAGCTGAGTACATTATGTGGCTATGCACCCCCCAGAATTGCCTGACTACTCGAGACTAAAACAAGAATGCCCATTCCCTGGGACTGTGGAAGAGTCCAAATGACCATGTGGAGACAACAAATTCTGTCAAAGGCAGACCAATCCTCTCAGCTAAGAGTGTGCATGAAGGTTTTATGTTCAAGGCCATCTGCCTTAAAACTCTTTTTGAAACAAGCTAGGAAGGAATGGAGGGAAGAAAGCAGAAATGAAAGACAAGGCAAGGCAGAAGAGAAGCTAGAGGCACATCTCCTCTTAGTTGAGGAGGTGAAGTATGGAGTGCTGGGAATCATCCTGTGTGACAGCTACTCAACGTCAGCAGTCACAGGAAGGCTGGGTACGGAAGCAGCAGCAGAAAAAACTGCAAATAGAGGAAGAGAAAAGTGGCAACAGCAGCTTATGTGAAAGGAAGAAGATGTTATCATTTGTTACTTTCAAGATTAATATGAGCTGAATGAGGCTGCCACACAAAAGAAAATGATCAACCTTAAATAAAATTTGATTTTAATAAGGCACCCCAAAAATGGAAAGTTGATACGTCATCCACAAATAAAGCTTTTTAAGGTGTTTGTGCTATTTTAGACTATGAAGAGTTTCCTTAAGATTCATATTCTCCTGCATTCATACGGATTTCAATCAGAAATATTTAATGCCCTCTGCTATAAATATAGCTGAATGGCTGCATGATGGAATTTTACCCAAGTGAAAGCAAACATCTATAGATGCTAAACTAAGCATTTGGGTCCCACTTAAGTCACTTCAGAATTTAGATTTGTTATTTGCAGCAAAACATTCAATGTATCACCTTCAGCAACACCTTCTGAAGATTCTAAGGATCTGTTCCATGCAAGAAAATACCACCAGGCCATCAAGTTTCTAAGTCAGAGAAAAGATACTGCACATATTTTGAGGGCAGAGACTATGCTAGGCCCTAAGTAGGGCTCAATAAATACATGAATCTGTCTCTATATGGCAATCACATAATGCTATTTATTTCTAATGGGGCTTATTCATTTTTTAAAACCTTATTGTTTATTCCAATCACTTGAAGGAAGCATGATTTATACATTTTCTTTTTGCCTGGGTGACTCATATAGAAATATTTACTTTCAAATTCCCCGCAACTCATCTTGGCTACAATGGTTCCCAAGCCTCATCTTGTCCTTCAAAAACCTGTCTCATCTACCAGGTATTATGATATTTTATTTTGTTTTACACTCTGAAGACTCAGAACCTGGATGAGACTCTCCTCGTGAAGCACTCTGGGATTATAAAATGTTTAAAATTACTCTGTTCCACTCTTAGACCAGTTTCTGTAATCCAGGACTCTATGGTAGAACCAGAACCCTTTTTTCCAAGGAAGGCTTACAGAGACAGAAGGGAAGCTGCTTGGGTTGAAGGGCCTTGCCTCAGCCCCTTGCCACCCCCCTTGCCATCCCCATTCTACAGATGGGAAACCAAGCCCAGAGTGGGAAATAACCGCCAGATGTGTGAGGGAAGGGCTGCATCTGGATTTCATGCTCAAGATTCTTTTCCCTCACCCACTCTGCCTCCTGAACTGACGTCTGAATCTGGCAAAGGAAATATGGAAAGCAAAACAGATGCCCTTCAAGGCCCTAAGAGATGCACAGCACAGCCATTCAGCACATCCTACCATGAGAACCTGACCCAGCTCAAAGGGCTGATCCAAGTCTTGCTTTCCTCTGCAAAGCTCATTCTCTGCACCTAATCACTAGAGCCCTTGCTGGTCCCACCCCACCTGGTACTAAATCACCACCAGGGGTATCCACAGCTCTAAAGGGTCACCAGTATCCTAGCATTCAACTGCGACTTCTTGGGTTTCACAGTGGAATCAGGCACCATCTTGAGAAGTGTAATGTTATGTCTAAGAACATAGGCTTTGAGATCAGAGAGATCTGGTGTCACATGCCTTCTTGGCTCCTCTTGCTTCTTGGCTGGGTGACCCTGGACCAGTTAGTCATCCTTTCTGATATAATGGTACTATTATTGATTAATGCCTTCTTTGCACAATACCTGGCACAGACATGTTTCATTCTTCTCTTCCTTCCTTCCTGAACTGCCTTAGCTCATTCCCCTTTTCTCCCCCATATTGGTAATAAAATGATAAAAAGAACATTAATGTATTTTATAAATATAATCTTAATCCTCATAGTAGCCTATAAGGAGGTTTCTATTACCCATATTTTCTAGATAAGGAAATTGAATCTCAGAACAGTCCTAAATCATACAGCTTAGTAAGAGACAGAGCCAAGATTCAAGACCAGGTCATCCTGAGCCTAAAATCTATATTCATAACCACTGTGCTGGTCTCCAACCTTCCAACCTGATACAGTGGTGTTCAGAGCCCAGGGTGGACAGAGACCTTTTAAAACAAACAACCAGCCAATGACTCAGATTCAGGTCATTAGATGACAACTTCAAAAATATTTTCCTTCCCATTCCAGGAGGCTCTCTGTGAAGGAACCAAAGAGGAATTGAGATTGACTCTTTGCTTGAGAACCCAAAGTAGCTCTTTAAAGGGAAAAAAATGAAAACCAAAAAGCAAAGTACAGAAAAGTCAATCTATGGCTTTTTGGGGTTGTGCCACCTGAGGCAGTTCAGATTTGAAAAGTACATTAACAATTTCATGACAGTACCGTCTACTACAAATTTCGCTTGATAGAGAGGATGCTAATTGAAACCATACAGAGAGCTTTCAGTTTAGCTCCAGGCACACCCTGAGAACTGCAGTCTTCAGGGATTTCACGAACTGAGAGCTGCTGGGCATCATTTCAATAAAGCTGACTGCTGGCATGTGCACCCGCACCAAGAAGACAGGCTTACCATTTACAATCAGCCACAATATATGGACACACACAAGTTTGTGAAAGCTTCTAGGTGCACTAAAATACTAATGACCAAGTGAATAACACCAGTGAGAGTGACTGGGGGAAAATCCCTGAAAAGAACTGGTAAGCTTTCATCAAAGAGGAACACTCATTCATGAGATAGGGCTAGCTTTTCTACCTGGCACTTCTCATCCAGTTCTGGCCCACAGAGCAGTCCCTCAGGGTTTACTCTGCTCTGAGGAATGCGAGGGGGGCAGGCAGGAACACCCACAGATCAGGCTCCTACACCACAGCCACTGACTCCTCCCATATGACAAGAGCTATACCAGAAGCAGGGACACCTGAGGAAGACAAGACAGTTTTTTTGAAGGAGGGGGAGACAGAAAACATACATGTGCATGCTAATGAACATCTTTTGAGACAAATCTACTTGGTGTTAAGAAGCATCAAAGAAACCAGTATGGCTGAAGCAAGTGGCCATGCAGAGAATAAAGAGATAAATGGGGCAGATCATATAGGAAGGAAAAGATCACGGCAAGGTGTTTGGATTTTATTCTGAAGGTAATGTTAGTCAAAGAGGAGCCACTTCAAAAAACACAATTTTAAATAAATAAATAAACAAATAAATAAATAGGAGCCACTGGAGCTTTAGAAGAAGGAAGTTATTAGTCTTGACCTTCAGAAAAATGACTCTGGCTGTTCTGCTCTGAGTAGAAGGGAAAGAAGCAAGACTGGGAAGGGAAAAGTCAGTTAGCTAGGTATTTCATGAGCATAACTGTCAAGTATTTCTGTTGGGGCTCAAACCACTTCCTCCTCTGGGATCAGTCCCCAAACTCAAGGCTTCCTCCAAATCTACAACCTCCTCCATACCCTTCACCACCTTAGTGGATGACATCAAGATGCTCAGTGAGAAGCCAGGGAAATGTGCCTCTTGCTTAATCCTTTGTACCCAATAGGCCCCAAAATCCCACTAGTTCTACTTCTGCAACACTTCTTAAGGCCTTTCCAAATGGTCTGCTGTTACTTTAGGGCCTGATCATGCCCCAGTTGGTTTTTTTTTTTTTTTTTAAGAATTAAAAAAAGTTTAATACAGTTCAAATCAGCATGCCTGCTTCATCCAGTTGAATCTTTAATAGCCTCCAAGCTGTCCCACTGATTTCATTCTCCACCCATGCATCTTCCTCACCAGTGTCAGACTGGCTTTTCCAAAACATAAATCTGATCAGGTCACTCTCTTATGTGGTCACTTAACATTATGTATATGACAATTATAAGGGATAAAAGGTAACCTACCACTTATTTTCTATTATGTGATACATGCAAATATTATGAAATACCATAATTTAGAATGTAAAACTGCATATATATTATAATTATGTGAATTATCTACAAATATAAAGTCTAGAGAGGTATATGGAGAAGTTGTAAACTGTTGCTATGCAGGACTGTTGTGGTTAGGAAAAACTTTTTCTAAAATAATTTCCTTATATAAAATTCTAAGGTTGATTTAGTATTTAAAAACCTTTTCAGCCTTTTAATAGTGTTTGGTAACACACACAGTGCCTGCTCTTTCCTCAGCAATTGCAAAAGACCCAACAAGATATTCAATTTTCATAGAAAATGAGGGAGACTAAGTGTACACTCTCAGTAATTTCCCTGTTGCCTTGCAAACTGTACATTTAAAAAATTAGTAGGATATTTTGCTTCAAGAGTGCCTGTCTGGGGCCAAAAAGAAAACTGTAATCACGGCAATTACCTTGTGAACCTCTAATTTCTGTTGTAGTTCTAAAAGTTTGGAGTAGCTCACCCACCCACAAAGCACCATGGCTCTTTCATCTTGAAGCAATTTCAGCTCCATTCTCAGGAAAATAGTAATTATAGGTACAACAAGGTATTTAAAGACTAAAAAATAGTCACATAAAGACCATTTCCATGTTATAATATAATGAGAATTCTTTAAAAGAATTAGAACCTAGATCAGAAGTTCCCTGAGTCACATCTTATCATAATCATCAGAATTTATCAGGATTTTACCTCAGACCAGAACAGGAGAGAGTTGTGTCTTTATGAGTAAATAGAGATTTGGCTTAGGACTTTGATTTTAGTTAATAATGACTGATTGTAATCCAAGACACTTTTAGCTAAAATTTGTGGGGATAAAAGTCAGCAGCGTCTTTTCCCTGGCTGGTCCCTTTGCCTAGAATGCTTCTTGCCCCAGTAAAACCACTCACTCACTCCCCTCCTTTAAGGCTTTGCTCAATGAAACCTATCTGGGTACCCAACTTTAAATTGCCATTCATGTCCCTCCCACTAACAATCCTTCTCCCCCTGCTTTATTCCCAGCCCCACCCTACACAGCTCCTACCATGTAATTTCCTTATTATACTGTTTGTCGGCCTCCCTCCTGAAGAAGGTAAATTCCTTGAGGGCAGGGTTTTTTTTGCTGGCCTGCATCAATGTTGTAGGCCAGCACCTACAACAGAGGTAGCCAGAGCAGGCTTTCAATAGTATGTATGTGGATGAATAAATAAGCGAACAAAGCTACTGAATTTCAATATATAATTAGGGGGAAAAGTCTATGTAGCTGAGTGGGATATTTATGTGGTAGAATTTAAAGACCTATGATTAGTAACTATTGTTTCAAGTACATTTTTCCTGACTTGTTTTAATATGCATTTCAGAAGTAAAATTTAAAAAAACCCTCAATCTTACTATATTAACACTACAATATATGCATAATTTTTTCTTATGCATATTTTACATAGAATAACATACATATAATTATATATTTTTTCATTCTGCTCTGTAGTAAATGAAAATTTCCCCATGCTACTACATAATTTCAATAAGCACAATTATGAACCACTAAGCCAAATGTACAGTTATTTAATTAACTACACTTCTATTGCTGGGCATTTAATGCACATTCAATTTTCCTATTATACATAATATTTTGGTTAACACCGTTTTACATAAAGGTAAGTGTTCTCCATACTTCAAATCATTTCCTTAGGACAGTTCTCTTAAATTTCCTTGATTGTCAGAAACAAAAAAATATATAAAACAATAAATACTACTTTAAAGGATAGAATGTTTTTTAAAAAAGCAAAATGTAAGTGTGTAGTTCAATTTATGTTTTGTTTCATACTGCATGGGAGACCTTACTTTGAAATCTATACCAAAGTTTATTTTAGGAATTTAGTCTACAAATGGCACTGGGTTTTTGCAAGGTGAATTTTTTCCTATGTAGTGGGTCTGATCAGAACTGAAACAAATTTGGGGTACTTGGCAAGAAGGAGAATACTCAAGAGATCTGGGATAAATTTCTTCAAATATAATAAAAGGCTGACAAATACTGGAGAGGGTAGGTAAGCGATGTGTTTCTGTAAGGCAGTGATTCTCAATGTTCAGTGTGCATAAGTAATCACCTGTGGTGTGCTGAATAAAAGAAACCATGTAAAAAATATTACAAAGTTTTTGATGCTGAACCATTGAGCTAGTTTTCCTTTTATTTTCCTACTAGTCCAGGGAGTCTGTATGTCCTACTATAGTCCTATAATGTCCTGTCAAGCCTGTATGTCTGGGTCTTGACAATGATTCCAAATATGCAGATGATGGCTTATTGTCATTGAGGCTTAATTACAGGTGAGCATTTTTATTTAAGACAGAGAATCACATAACTGTCAACTAGATGCTGGGATTTAAGTAGGGGGGTTAAGGGTACAGACCTTGGAACAAGACTGCCTGAGGTTAAATCCTAGCACCACTAATTTACTAGCCACAGGACCTGGGCCAATTACTCAACCCATTTGTGCCAACCTCAGTTTCCTCCTTCTCCTCCTCCATAAAAAAAGAGGTATTTATGGTATCCAATTTTACAGAGTTATGTGGATTAGTGACATCATCTATATAAATGAAGTGCTTAGAATGGTATCTGGGGCAGAGCAAGCCCTCGATAAATGTTAGCTAGAATTTGTGGGTGCTTTACTTTTTTCTAAGGTTTCCAAGAGGGATATAGTTAGTAAGAGTAATTTTTATGAGGTTGATGGTGCTCCATAGAGGGGAAAAAGGAAGAGATGTAGATACAAAATCTTCCAGTCTCGGACTAGCCCTTTATATTGCTCATCTCCCCAGAATGTACATAAAACAATCCACTGGAGTGTGGGAAGAAAACTATTAGAACCTGTTTGCATTTTTGATGTTATATAATTATACAGTATTAGCACAAAAGAGTCTGTTTATCTGGGTATACATGCGTATGGTATGCATGCTCAAAAAGGGTTTAACAAATGAGATGCAGAAAAGTTTAGAAACTACTGCTTTATTAATGAACATTAGATTTTGCTTTTCTTGAATAAGAACAATATTTCAGGAAAAAACTTAGGATGCTAATCTGGTCTCATCTATACTGATTAGTTCAACAAATGATCACTGACTGTCACTCACACAGCACTGGCAGAAATATGCTGTTAAGACAGGACAAAATGCAGCTCAGGAGCAGCTTGCTGTTTTATTATACAGAGAGAAACGATCCTACACACACTGCCCAGTGTTTACAAGAACACTTTCAAGGAAGCCAATGGGTTTCTCCTCAGTAGTAGCACCCTATTTAATAAATGGTGACTTACAACACAGGGTGACACCAAATGGCATTAGGTTTTCCAAAATAAATACAAAATCTATTTTTTTCTTGGCACTTTCACCATTTTAAGATTGCCTTCACAAGCTTATATATTAAAACACTAAAATATATTTCATGTTACCACATTTGCTTTTCCTAACTGCCTGACTATATCGCAATATTACTTCCTGAGGAAATCAAGGCTCAGAGAAACTGACATTTTTCAAATCCAGTGTGGCAGTCTGAGATTATTTATGAGTCCCAAAAAAAGAGAGTTACGTTTGTGAACTAATCTATTCTTCTGGGTATGATACTCTTTGAATGCATTAGATTCAGCTGACGTCTTGATTAAATTACCTACTTAAAATTAGGGCTTTGATTCAATCACATCAGTAAGGCACGACTCAGATTGAGTTTCCACCCCTTTGGTGGGCTGATATAAAAGGACACTCTCTCAAGAAGACACACAGAAGAGGAAAGAATGAGGGCATTTTGGTCCTACCATGAACCAGAAAGGAGAAGGCTCCAACAGCTAATCCCAGGGAAGAGAGTTCCCCGACAGTCTGCAGCCAAAGAACAGAGCAGCTGAGAAGGCCTGAGTCTAGACCAGGCAGAGATGCTTACCATCTTCCTTCAACACATGGCAAATGACTTGGGTGAGAAAGGAGCCTTGAGTTGGCCTCTTTAGGGCCTTGTAACTGTAAGCTTTTACCCCAAATAAATACCCTTTATAAAAGCCAACAGATTTCTAGTACTTTGCATCAGTACCCCTTTGACTAATACACCCACATAGGTAATAAATATTATCTCAAAACCGATGTCTCCAAAACCAAATTTTAATTTTAAAAAGTGGGCAGCAGACTTGGCCCAGTGGTGAGGGCGTCTGTCTACCACATGGGAGGTCCGCGGTTCAAACCCCGGGCCTCCTTGACCTGTGTGCAGCTGGCCCACGATGATGCGCACAAGGAGTGCCGTGCCACACAGTGGTGTCCTGCGTGTAGGGGAGCCCCACACGCAAGGAATGCGCCCCGTAAGGAGAACTGCCCAGCGTGAAAGAAAGTGCAGCCTGCCCAGGAACGGTGCTGCACACACGGAGAGCTGTCACAAGATGATGCAACAAAAAGAAACACAGATTCCCCTGCTGCTGACAACAACAGAAGCGGACAAAGAAGACGACGCTGCAAATAGACACAGAGAACAGACAACTGGGGTGGGGGAGGGGAAGGGGAGAGAAATAAATAAATCTAAAAAAAAAAACTTTTTTTAAGTATTATTCTTACAGATGTCCCATAACCTTAAAGATATTATACTGCTAAAAGAAAATACAAATAGATAGTCCTCTCCTAAGTCAGCTATTCCATACCACAAAGCACCTAGTACATCTGTCTTTCTGGCAAAAGGAAAAATCTGTTCTTGTGTGTGTATACATACTCACACACACATAATAATATAAACATAAACATTTTTAACTTTATCCACAATTCTACCATTCTAAAACACTATTTTTTTTTGTTGACTTCCCATCTTTATTCATGTACAGATCATGATATCTATTTAACATTAACATGCAATATGCATTTTGTTTTTTTCACTAAATGTTAAGGCTGCAAATACTCTTCCCTATTTTTTCTGCATGGGCATGGCCATTACCACGTCAGCAGCTGCACAGCATTCCCTCACTCAGGTGTGTCATCTGTCTCCAATACATCACTGTTGTTGAAAATTAACAGGGATTTTAAAAAAATGGCCAGTTTTCCCACTTTCATAATTAAAGCCTACTTTTCTGCATGATTGTCAAATACCAAAAAGTTGCTTTTAATAAGGATAATTTTAAGTTGTGTGTGTTTTTAAACATTATAAAAAAGTACCAGCAGGCATGATATTTTTTAGTGTACTAATAATTCACAATCCTAAGTCACAACACTCACAGAAGGTCTTAAGGTTTTGACTTCTAAAAAGCTGGTCACATACCAGAAATGTCACAATGATCTCAGAACTAATCCTCTTGCAAACTGAGTTGAGTGCAATTTAGGACAGGGGTTAACTCAAAGTGTGTGCATCTTAAAAGGGTCCAATGGCTAATGTGGGAACAAACCCTCCCTCCCCCACAACAGTTGGTCTTTAACATGCACCCTTTCAAATAAAGCTCTCTCAGGGGACCCAATTCAGGCAAATATCTTACTAGAAGGGGGATGCTCACAGATCCTGAGATCCACTGATTCAATATTATTGAGGAAGAGAGGGCTGGGGTACCAGAAGTTACTCTGAAGCACAAATGAGTACTATGGTTCTCTATCGTATTTTCTATACGATAAACTTTTAAAATTAAACCCTATTTCCTTAAAGATGTGCATTATCACTTCAGAGAGGCTTTCTTCAGCAGACCTTAGGTTTTGTTGTTTTATGAGAATGAGTCACTTTATAATGAAAACTATCACTCTTATGATCGTGGCTCGTACATTTGGACTTTTGGTATACCAAACTGACTTGACATGGGGATGCAGCTACAGTCTTTGGGGGAAAAAAACTCAGTTTACATTCTACCAATTCATTCATTTAACAAACATCCGGTGTGAACAATATCCCAGGATCAAAGTGACCTCAGGAGTTTACACAAATGCAAAATGCGCTAATTCATTCACATCCATTAGGTAACTAGATAAAAATGTTATTAAACACAAATGCCTCCCTATAGTACTACATTTGGGGATAAGCCTGCCAAGGTAAAAATGCATTCACCTAGAAATGAAGCAAGTAATACATTTTAGAAACTATTTAAGAAAAAAAAAAAATAGCTTGAAGGCAGAAATGGTAAAGAAAATCCAGTCCTCTTGAAAAGTAAATGTTTTTATTAGCATATACTTTGAGGATTATATTAAACTATAAAGGAGGGGACAAATTCCTTTGAATGATTCTTTAATATACTGCTGGGAGTAAAACTACAGGGATATTAATGGCTTAAGAAGTGGTTTCCACTTAAAATATAAACATTACAAAATGGAGTTTGACGGGGAGCTAGCTGGTGTACCTCAGTGGGTGAGCACCAGCTTCCGACATGAGTCCCCAGGTTCAATCCAGTACCTCAAAGAAAGAGTTGAAGTACCAAGGGCTCTAAGGAAACATCCCTTCTTATCATCCATGATTTTACAGAAAACAAAGTTAATCATTTTTCAAATGTCCATTTGGTTTTTCAGTAAAAATACATGGTCACTAGATACAACTTAACGGAAGTGAGCCCAACCCAGCCGCTATAATACACATACTCAAGTAAAGCTTTTTTCCCCTTTTAAATACTTCCTGGGACTATGGTGCCACCTAGTACAATGTTAAATGACATTTTACTGCTAGCTCAGGCCCTCAAACTTACTCTACTTCCCAAAAGTGAACAAACAGTTCCTTCACCATCCTCTATGAACAAGGATTTGGTTCAAAATCATTCATGGTCATGCTAAAAAAAATTACAGAGTGAGTACAGCTGATGTTTCACACAGCAATACTCAGGAGGACTTGATTTAAAAGAGTAAAACATGATGAATATTTCATTCCACTAAGAGCTTTTGTTTTTGATAGGTAGTAGTGTGGTAAAGACAGGCAAGTAGGATTTTAGGGTTTTCGTATGTTTAGAATTTCCTTAATTTCAGAACTATTTCATCATATGGGTATTTTCCAAAATCTGTGTACAATTATATGCTATGAGAAAAAAGGGTTCTACAGTCAGTAAGTTTGGGAAATGCTCCACATTACACCCCCTTTAACACAGTATTACCTAAACTTATTGGCCTTAGAACCATATCCCTCCACTCCCCTCGTTTTCTCTTTAGAAGCACCTGCTAACATCTTAGAACTTCTTGACACAGTATCTTTTGGGTAATACAGATTTGGGTCATAGTATTTCAGAAATCTGCTTAGAACAGAGAATACAAATGGGGAGCCTACGTTGAGTACTGCATGAGTACTTTCTATGTTTTTTTTTTTTTTAAAAAGACTTATTTATTTCTCTCCCCTTTCCACCCGCCCCCCCCCCCCCCCCCGGCCCCGCACCAGCAGCACTGGGAATCTGTGTTTCTTTTTGTTGTGTCATCTTGTTGTGGCAGCGCTCCGTGTGTGCAGCGCCATTCTTGGGCAGGCTGCACTTTTTTTCACTTTGGGCAGCTCTCCTTATGGGGCGCACTCCTTGCGTGTGGGGCGCCCCTACATGGCACAGCACTCTTTGCGCGCATCAGCACTGCGCATGGGCCAAGGAGGCCCAGGGTTTGAACTGCAGACCTCACCTGTGGTAGACGGACACCCAATCCATTGGGCCAAGTCTGCGTCCCTCTATGGTTTTCATATCTTTTTTAAGTTTTTAAAATTAGCATCCAAACATTTAAAACCTGGGAGATTTAAAATAAAAATCCTTACGTCCAGCCTTCCCTGAAAAACAAAATGTTTGGCTGAACTGAGCCCACCTTTCCCTAGGCACAACAACCAGTGGGACCTCAGGAAGAGATGACATTTGAGGTTCTCCAGTTGTTAGGAAAGCAGGTCTGTGCAGTCACTACTTCTGGCCCAAGGGCCACAGGTCTCTAAAGGGTTCTACCTGTGTTCTGGGCAACAGCTCCATGATGTGAGATGTTCGGGCAGGTTTAGGATGCCTGTGGAAAATGTCTCCGTCCATCTGCCCATCCCTCTAGTCTAGCTCCTCTATGAAGAGTGCGACCCAGGATGGTGAGCCAGGGATAGCCCCTGCTGACAGCTACTGCCCTGGCAAAATTAGTAACAGAGCCCCCCTCACTCTCAAAAGTCCCCATTCTGGCTGATAAATTATATGGTCCCTCTAGCTATGCATCCCTCCCAGACACCCTGTTGCAAAACATCCTCTACCCTCAAGTCAAAAGAACATATTTTAGCACTTGAGTATGCCCTTTACTATTTCCCAATTGATTCATGTGAGTGCTGTGGAAATAAGACAGACATTAGCCCAGTCTGGGTTTGAGTTCTGGCTTTGCCTCTCAAAGGCAAGTCTCCTAACACCTCTTGGATTCAGGATCTTCATCCCACTGCTTAACAAGATTGATGATACATGAAGTGCTTGGTACACAGTAGGCATTCAATAAATAATAGTTATTAGTTTTGAGAATGTAACTCCATACAATTAAAACCATCTCTCTCACAGTTCTCTTAAATCCAAATTAAAATAAGTTTAGGTTCTCAAAGCAAATAAATATAGTTGTTCCTAATTCGATTTCTTCCCCCCAAAAATATTAATAACCCAAGCAACCTCCTTGTCTCAATACTTGTGTTTTTAACTTTATTTTTCAAATTTGAGGAAAATGACAGAGGAGGTTTTTTCCTTTTTGCCCTGCCAACTCTAAAAATAAATTTTGGAAGGGCATCTGTCCATTAATTTCTGGTATATCTTTGAATGTTTCAAGGGCTCAGGGAGAAAAAAGAACCCTGAAGAAAGAAAGAAAAAAATCTCCCCAAGAGTATGGTTTATAAAATTCATAAAATGAGTTAAGAAATGACAATCTGTCTTTAATTCTGGGAAAGAAAGTGATATCTCATGCACTAAGCTGGGCTGGATTTTTTTTCTCCATGCCTTGGGATTACTAAATATCAGAGAACTCTTCCCCTGAGATTCCCTCCCTCCCCTGCTCCAACCTTAATTTGCTCCCAACAGGTATCAAGCATTCTCTTATTTTCTACTCCTTTCAAATTTGTCCCCTTTTATTTCAGCTAATAAATGAAGTAATTTTTCACTAGTTACTGCTATAGAAAGAAAACCTCAAAGTAGATGCTTAAAATTCACTTTAAACCCTTGCCAGTCCTCTTTGTGAGACTACACTGAACCGCCCTGGATCTGGATGCAAGGCCTCTCCTGCTGCCTGGCTTTTCTCTTAAGTCTGCAGCTAATACCCAGGAATAGATGGGCAAAACACGACAACAGAAAGAGAGGGGCTCTGATCCAAGTGCCTTTCATGGGTTGGTTACGACTATACAAAATTTTCAGGCAAAATGAACTAAATTAGAAATGCTCTTCTTTAATAAAATCCAACCTAATGAACTATCATTATCTTGTCATGCTTGTTCACTAATTAGCTATGCAATACTGCCTCCCATGACTTCCACATGTTTAGAATTTCTTTTAATGGACATGGGCAGAGGTGTTATTTGAATTTCCACAATGTCTTCACCTGAGAAAGAAATGATCAAAGGCTGATATTTAATTGAATGAACCTCACACTTATACAGCAAGAATTCCAATACAAGCAATATTTTATGTCTTTGGCTACTTCTTAGGAGGATAAATATCAAGGCTTTCAAATCAATTACACTTATCTATTAGCCATCTATTAGTACTAAGGTTTATTTTTAAAATACCATATTATTCTCTCTCTTCAAAACATCTTTTGCAATAGAAGATATGTTAAAATTTCTTTTTTTTTAAAAGGAAGAAGAAAGGCCATCTGAGGTGGTTCATTTATATACTGTCACGTTAGGAAAAAAAAAAACAAGAATCCATTTATTTTTCTTTCTGTTCAAGCAGGCACTCTCAATACTTCAGTGTTATTTCTGTGACATCACATAAAAGTCTTACAATGCAAGCACATAGTGATGAATTAAGTAAATCTGAGAGGGGGTATTCTCCACAGCAGGGGTATATTCAGTACCTGCCTAATCATTAACTACTCCTGATTATTCATCTTGTTGGGCTACAAGAACATGAGCTTTGTGTGAATGGATGTTGGTCTACCGCTCTGCATTCACTGCAGATCCACCAACTTTTATGCTACCAAATATCTCAAGTACTTTTCGCTATTTCCAAAAGCCAATACTTCACCCCATCTCATAGCATTATATACCTGGACAGACTTTAGTGATTACGTATTCTAATTGCCATGTTTTATTTTAAAACAAAGGCAAAACTGAAATCCCAAGAGGTTAAATATTGTTAGGACAGTTTAGCACCAGGACTAAACCCAGGTCTGAGCCCTACTCCTGTGGCTTTTCTATCAAGTTGTAACTAGAAATTTGGTCTCTATGCTTCGCTGCCTGGCCCCAGAGCCAGGAGGTGGGAGGGGACTTGCTGAGATGACCCCTCCGGCTTAGGAAACTCAAGCCAATTAAGCCTCTAGGGGTTCACCTTCTCCAATCAGTGGCCTGGGCACGAACAGAGGTAGCCAGGGGGCACACACAATCATAGCATGAACAAGGTACCTCGTTCCAAAGCACTGAAGATTTTTGGGGAGAAAAAATAATTTTATATTGCAATGAATATAAACTATTCTACAGATAAAGGCACCCCCCACCCCCCCACCCCCCCAAGATAAAACACAATAGTCCTAGGAAATTTTAAGGTCTCTGAGGGTCTCCCACTCCTCAGGAAACTTCATGAAGAAATGTGATCCACATTAATTCAATGATATGTACTTTAAAAAAGTGTGGGAGAGGAATAGCTAAAGTGGGGATACCTCTGCCCATAGAAACACTAGTATGAAGAGACTGTGAATGACACTGAGATGGGAAAAGATGGATTAAGAAATCTACTAGCTTCTCAAAATTCCTCTATTGTCTCCTGCATTCCAAGGATGTCACTCTGGTGGTTCTGAAGTTGTATGTACCCCCCAAGAACATGGTCTTAAATTCAATCCATTCCTGTAGGTGTGAACCCATTGTAAAGAGGACCTTTTGATAAGGTTATTCAGTTAAGGCATGGCCCAGACCCGTCAGGATGAGTCTTACTCCCATTACTGGAGTCCTTTATAAGAGAATGAAAGCAGACAATGAGACAAAGCCATAGGAAGCAAGAAGCTGCATCACTGGAACCCAGAAGAGAAGGGAGAGACCAGGAGCCACCATCACGTGCCTTGTCATGTGCCAGAGGAGTCAGGGATTGCCAGCAGCCAGCCCCACAATGTCAGTCTTCAGGGAAAAAGCATCGCCTTCATGATGCCTTGATTTGGTCTTTTTTTTAACCTCAAAACCATAAGCTAATAAATTCCCATTGTTTAAGTCAATCCATGCTTGAGCATCCTAAGAAACTAAAACACTCAATCTGAAAGTGATTCTAGAGTTTAAAGATAGGTATATATGTAGGTAGGTATGAATGTATATATGTGTGCATGGGTACACATTAAGTCATGTTCCCTAAACACAAGCCAACCACTTCACCTGGTGCTGAAATGAAGAGTGTCCAGGAGGGGAAAAAATGGTATATCAACATGTTGGTCTCCAACATGTAATCTTTCAAAGTCATTTTCAAGGCTAATTCTGCCTATATGCTGTTTTCATACAACAGGATGACCTAAGCATCCCATAAAATTCAACTCTATCTCTAAGAAGTTAGTCTAAGAGTAAGACACAGAGTAAGAGTCTCTGACATGCAATAAAATCTAAAGAGTTCATGAAAAGAGCGTGTGTGTCTGTTTGGGAGCCTGTATGGAGGAGGCCAGGGAACCTAGGAAGATAGGGGCCCTGGGGAGGTGGTATTCTAAAGGGGGCAGGATTTTAGTTAGGGGTCTCCTTCCCTCTCTCAGTTTTTCTTCTTTCTAAGTTCTATGACTACTAATAGTTACCCCCCAGTAAAAAATACAATTCTTACATATTGTATATACACAGTAAACATCTGCAGAATGACTAAATGAATATAACTAGCAGGTATAGAAGTGAAAACAGAAATGAACTTTTCAAATAGTACAATAACTTCAAAGTCTGTATCCTTCAAAATATGGACTGGCTCCTAGACAAGGACAATATAAACTATGCATTCTTTATTCATTTGCTAACAAACAGCATGTGAGGAAAAAAATGTATATACCATATTGTCTTCATCATTTTAGTGCTGCTAAAAAAAGTACATGGGGGATTTTAGATAGGTGACAGAGGTTTAATTCACTGTATCATTTTCAGTAAACACTTGGGATGAAATATAATTCTTTATTCAGTATGAAGGAAATAGTCTTTCAATGACAGTTGGAATTACTAGTTCCTTAGATGCCATTAATTCATACTTAGACTGTAAGATCCCTCACTTTCCATGATTCAATTCAGGATAAGGGCTATCAAGTTTTTAAAAAATATTTATAAAATCGGCTCCAAAGAAAGTATCCCCCCAAAGGCTCTAGGAGAACAGAACTCAAATAACAAGTTTATCTTCAGATGCATTATTAAATGCTTCAAATTTTTTGCTTCTGCAAAAGAATAAACAGAGGCTTGTTTCATGACCCTAAGAGCCAGGATTTCCTTGTATGACACACAGATGAAAAATGCAAATCAGTGGAAGTCTTGACTCATCATACCAGAGTTTGCTATTTTCCAACCAAAGGTCTGCCTTGAATCAAGATAGAAGAAAATAGCTCCTCAAACCAAAAGTTATCCTTAACCTCCTTAGCTCGAGAATGTTTCTGCTCTTGTGTAACATGGGAACAAAGATGATCCCCCAAAATATTGAAAACATTAATAGCTCCCATTTTCTTGACATATAATTATCTGATGGTATGTGTTGATCAACACCAAAGCTTTAAAAAGCCCCACATCAAAGGTCAGGTAAGAGAGGACCAGGTTTTGTAGAAAGGAACCACACATTCTCTCTAGTTAAAGCCAACTGGACCAAGGAAGGCGGCTTGACCAAAGGCTATCCAGCAACACATGACATGGCTGGAGAAAAGAAAGATGAGCTGATCCAATCAAACCCTAACCTCTGAAAAATTGAACTAGAAAAGAGAAAATGTCACGGAAAGGACACAGAGGCCATGTACAAGCCTTAATGAAGAAACATAAACTATGACTAAGCAATAGAAAAAAACATACAAAGCAGAGGCAAGTCCAGGCCAGCCAAGAGTATGAAGAGAATGAAACAGATGAAGAGAAAGGAGACATAATTATCAGAAAGATCATAAGGACCAGGAAGGAAAAAGAATAGCTGCACCCTAGTTCTGCTCTGGTTCTTCTTTTTAGATTCCCTTGCAGAAGTCCCCTTTTGCCCATCAGGTCTTACAATGATGACAATATATGATCACGATGATAATATAACAGTGATAACAAATTATGATAGTTTTACTATGTTGCCTGTCACTGTCCTAAGCACTTTACCTACATTTACTTATTTAATCCTTTCATTAATTCCTGAAGGTAGATACAACTATTGCCTTCACTTACAGGAAAATGAAGCACTGAGAGATTAAGTACTTTGCTCTAAGTCACAAAGCTAGTAAGTAAGTGGCCAGGCTGACATATGAACTCAGGAAGTCTAGAATTAATCCACACACACCCTTATTTTGAGTAAGCTTAAGTAAGTCTCTGCTCTTAAAGTGAAGGAAGCCTAATTCAAAGCAACCTTTCTTATTTCATTTAAGTCTTAGAACAACCCTATGAAGTATAATTGACCTGTGCAGGTGACAGACTTACTAAGTAGCAAGAGAAGAGAATCAAATTCAGCAATGT
The DNA here is from genome assembly GCF_030445035.2 of Dasypus novemcinctus. NCBI lineage: Eukaryota > Metazoa > Chordata > Mammalia > Cingulata > Dasypodidae > Dasypus > Dasypus novemcinctus. Next base: position 93,607,258 of record NC_080686.1, read on the forward strand.
CATGCTCCAAAGTCTAGGGTATATTCATCAAGATGTATGCATTTCGTAAGAAGCATTACTTATTTTAGATGCCTTCTATGTGCCAGGCATACTGAGACACTTTACATATATCGTCAATTTGTTTTTTAATAACAGTTTTGCAAGATAGACATTATTTCAATTTCACAGATGAGAAAACAGTGTTCAGAGAGGCTAAGTGGCTTCTCTGAGGTCACACAGATAATAAACGGCTCTTCTTGCTACATACCTCAGTATTGTAGACAGACCTGTGAGAGCCTAGCCTCTGTTAAAACTGGTGAAAGAAATGACAACACAACAACAATTGGAAAAGGCAGAGATGCTTAAACATGACTGGAATATGGAAAAAGAGAGAGAAATAAACACACTCATTTCTTGAATGTGACCCAACCAGAAAATAGAAAAGGAAAGAATGAAAATACCAGGGCTGGGCTTAAACTAAAGACAAATCCAATGAGGACTGAAGAACTGGGAATCTTAAATTGTGAGGGGAGGAAACGGAGAAACTGCTGCTGTCTCATCACGCCCCTGCCCCATCCATCCTTTTCCAGCTGCGAGGATGCCGCCATAGTCCAGTACAATCCTGTGGTCTCCAGGACTCTGTCCAGATGGACACAATTGTCAGGAGGGCCCAGGCCTATCAGTTCTCAGGCATCAAAGGCAGTACTGCCTCTGGCAGATGATTTGGGGCAGTGAGATTTACCCTCCCCTTCCATTGCCTATTGATACACCAGCAGTGCTTGGAGAGCTAGGCCAAGTACCATCTCTGATACTCCAGCACTCCAGCCCATTCAGTTTCTCCCTTAATAAAATCTGGGGAAGAATTCTTATCTACTTCTTTAAAAACTACACCAATTCTTCTCTTGAAATCTTATACCAGTTTTTTAAAAAAAATTTATTATAATAATAGTGTTTTTGAACTATTCAGCTCTTTGTGAACACAAGTATTTCATTCAGGAATTTATTATGTGCTAAGGTATATGCTTGTCCCTTTCAATACGAAGATGAGAGAGGGAAAATCCCTCCCTTCCAGAAACATGCCAACTGAGAACAGTGCTAGAGCAGCTCAAGTAAAACATACAGCATAAGAGAATGTCTTAAGAAACCCTGCTTGGGAGAGTGAGAATGTCCCAGAGAAGGTGGTATTTCACCTGGCTGTCTTTTCCAAACACCAAAGGAAAAAAAAAAATACATTCTAAGAAAGAGAGATAAGAACAAGCAAAGTAGGAAAAGAGAAGCTACATGGCACTAGAATCTCTGGTGTGGAAAGGGAGAGGTTAAAAAAGGACATAATCTGCTCAAACTGTACAGTTTCTATTTGGGTTGATGATGAAGTTCAGTTAATGGATGGTGGTGATGATAGTACAACATTGTGAATGTAATTAATACCTCTGAATTATATATGTGAATGTGGTTAAAAGGGGTTATGTTAGTAGAATAAAAATTTTAAAAATTAGGACTGAACAGTGAACCCTATTGTAAATGATGGACTATAATTAAGAGTACAATTATAAAACCGTTCTTTTATGAACTGTAACAAATGTGCCACATTAATGCAAAGTGTTAATAATAGGACAGTATATGGGAACTTAGTATTTTATGCACGATTTTCTGTAAACCTACAACTTCTCAAAAAAAAAAAAAAAAAATCCCTCCAAGAAACCTCCACACCCCCAAATGAGGGCCTCTTTCAAAGGTTATTGGAAACTAGGCCAAGGAATTAGCTCTTTTCTCAGAGTGCTAGAAAGCCACTGGCAGCTATGAACAAGAACGATGGGAACTTCCGGGAAGATGGTGGACTAGAAAGACACGGGACTCTATTCTCTCCCAGAAAAACAGCTAGAAAACAGGCAGAAATGGCCTGGGAAAATCTTCTGGGGTTTTTAGGACACCAAGGGAAGGCTGGACACTGCCCAGATGAGAGAGGGACAAAGGAAAAAAGTGTTAAAAACAGCAGCTCTACTGCTGACATCCTATTCCACACTAAAGACACTTTTGAATACTCAGGTCTCTGGGGTAGAGACTACAGACAAAGGGAGCTCCAGGGATCCACATCCCCGGACACAGAAGAGAGGGACTCAGCCTAAGCTTTTGAACCACAAATTAAACCGGCTCTGCCTAAGAAGTCTTTCCAGGTCGGGTGGTGCCAGGCCATTGCTTTCCCTGGGAGCCAGGACTGCACAGGACTAAAAAGATTCGACCTCTCAATCTCCCTCTCAACTAACGGGGACTGACTGCTGAGGACACAGGAAGGAATGGAATTATTTCCCACCCAGGGAAAAAGGAGGCGGCCACAAGCTGAGAAAACTTGAATTACAAGGCTCTTCATCTCCAGACAGAAACCTGCGTCACCCTGATCCAGTCCCTGTGGGCAGCAAACACACTCCACCAGGCATTGCACTGAGAGCGCTGCCAAAGCTCGCCATCTATTGGCAGATGAAGGAAGAGCATGTGAGAAAATTAAAATAACAAAAAGGCTTTTTCAGGACTTTTATAGCCTCCCTCTCCAAGTCCCTAGGAAGAGGATCTGCAACCCATTACTGGGTCCAGAGTCCAGTTCTGAGCATCTAACAGGGACAATCCTAAAGACCCTGGATGAACCAAGAATCAAAGAACAGTAGTAACACACAGCCTCCTGCCACTAAATGCCTACTAGAGAGAGAAATTGAGCATATGAGTAAACTCACCATTCTAATCAGATGCCTAGACATCAAAAAATTATAAGCCATACTAAGAAAATGGAAGACATGGCCCAAATAAAGGAATATATCAAAGCCCCAGAAGAGATCCAGGATTTATGACAAGTAATTAATGAGATACATACAAATATTCAAAATCAGCTCAATGAGTTGAAAGACCGTATGGCTAAAGATAAACAACATCAAGAAAACACTGCTCAAGTACAAAGAATAATTTGAAAACCCAAACAGAAAAGAGAGCTCATGGGAGTGAAAGATATGATACGTGAGATGAAGAACACATTAGAGGGATACAACATTAGACTTGAAATGAGAGAAGAATAAGCAATGCCAAAGACAGAACAGCTGAAACTGAAGACAGAAAAGGAGAGAGAAATTAATGGAAAAAATTGAGCAGGTACTCAATTGCAAATATATGTAAATATAAATCAATTTATATAGACGAAATCAGATTAGTGGTTATGCAGGGCTGGGGAAGGCATGCTAAGGAGTGTAGAGTTTTTCTGGAATAATGAAAATGTTCCTAAAATTTTTTGTGGTGATGTATGTACAACATTGTGATTATACTAAAAGCGGTTGATTATACGCTTTGGATAGATTGTAGGATATGTGAATATATCAATATAACTGCTTAATAAGTAATTGTGCAAGAAGAGCCAGAAATAGCAGCTATGTACAGCAGGCAAAACACAGATTGAGAAATAATTTTCTTATTATTAATGAAATAATGAAAATGCTCTAATAATAATTGAAATGATGAATGTACAACTATGTGATTATACCAAATACCACTTTGGATGAACTGTATTCTTTATTAGTATGTACCAATAAAATTGATATTTTAAAAAAAAAAAAAAAGGAACTATGACAAGGGTCTAGTCTGTTTCTGTATTAGTCATCCAAAGGAGACACTGATGCAAAGTACCAGAACTCTGTTGGCTTTTACAAAGGGTATTTATTTGGGGTAGAAGCTTATAATCACAAGGCCCTAAAGAGTCCAACTCAAGGTACCTCTAGAGGTACTTTCTCACCCAAAGTCATTGGTCACACGTGAAACAAGATGGTGGGTGATGTCTGCAAGGGTTCAGACTTCCTTCTTCCTCTTAAGGCTCCCTGGTACCAGCTTCTTCCAATCTCAGCTGTAGGCAGGCATAAGGCCAATCTCTCTCCCTGGGGCCAGTTTTATTCCAGGCTCAGCTGCTCTGTTTGCTTCACAAGGTCAGCTGTAGACTATCAGGCTCATCTTTCTTCCTGGGGCCTTTGGATCCTTTTTGTATCTTCTCTGTGTATCTACTTCCATGTGAGTCTGCTTTATCAGCCCAAGGAGGCTAGGACTGATGTGCTTGAATCAAAGCCCTAATCTTAACATAATTTAATCAGACATCTCAGCTGAATCTAATACAATCAAAGGTTATCACACCCAAAGAAACTTATCTTTTTGGAATTCATAAATAATATCAAACTGCTACAGTTTCCTTCAGTGTTCTCCAAAGCACCTAGCACAAGGTAGAGAAAGAAACGTTGATAAATATTTCTAGAACTGAACAATCAAATGAAGCAATCAGGGTTTGGGGGAAAGTCTCCTCTACTTTTCCAATACAAAATAAAGCAGCAAAGGACTTCCATTTCTAACATTATAGTGGACAAGGAACCTGAAAATTTTCCTGCTATAAAAATACTTAAAAATTGTGCATAAAATATGACTAACATCCATAGTGAGCTTGCAAGAAAGTAAAAAATGAATAATGAACCCAGAATGAGAGTGGTAAGCATGTGAGCTGGAACGCTTTGTGTATTTTGGTGATGGTGTGTGTGGGGAGGTATAAGTTTCAACGCCCATCAAAATGACTCACCAGGGGAGGACTGGAATTTATATTCCCTCCCAAAGTTGGAACCCTTGAGGGGCTATAATCTCAATAAAAGGGTGAGCTGGAAAAAAGAAAATTCTTCCCCTTGACACAGAGAAATGCAAGAAAGCTGGTCTGTCTCTGGTTAGGCTATAGGGAGGGAGAAAAAAAATCTCACCTGAGATTAAACAACTACTAGTCTGTGCTTCCATCTGTGTGTTTGGGAGCTCTGAAGATGAAAAGTGACGATAAAAAGGGATACACACATTCAGGGGTAACATAGCATTTTGCCAGCAATTTAATCTCAAATGGTTCAGGACTGTACTTCCCAATTTTCAGTAAGTTTGAGATACTTTAAAAAAATTTTTTTAAATGAAACAAAACAAAAGTGGTCTGGAGCTGGAAGCCATTCCAGCAGAACCAAATACAAAACCACTCTGGAGGGGAGCAGACATAGTTCAAGTGGTTGAGCGCTTGCTTCCCATATATGAGGTTCTGAGTGCAATCCCTGGTATCTCTTAAAAACAAAACAAACAAAAAACCAGCTCTCATCGGAGAGCAGATGTAGCTCAGTGGTTGAGCAGCTGCTTCTCATGCATGAGCTCCTGGGTTCAATTCCTGGTACTTCCTAAAAATCAAACAAAAAAAACACTCCTGGAGGGTAATGATTCAATTCGCAGGCCACAGAGAACACTCTCCCCTCATAATAGTGAAGTTACAGCCACAAAATACAAAAACATAGACAATGATCTATGAATGAGCAATCAGCAGGTTTGAAAAAAAGAAGGAACAGGTTTCTCCAAGAATTTGAGCTAATATAATTATTGCATAGACTATACAGTGTTAAAAATAAAGACATTAAAACACCAAACAGAAATACAAAATCAGGAAGCGGACTTGGCCCAGTGGATAGGGCGTCCGTCTACCACATGGGAGGTCCGCGATTCAAACCCCGGACTTCCGTGACCCATGTGGAGCTGGCCCATGTGCAGTGCTGATGCACGCAAGGAGTGCCCTGCCACGCAGGGGTGTCCCCCATGTAGGGGAGCCCCACTCGCAAGGAGTGCGCCCCATAAGGAGAGCCGCCCAGTGCGAAAGAAAGTGCAGCCTACCCAGGAATGGTGCTGCACACACGGAGAGATGACGCAAGATGACACAAGAAAAAGAAACACAGATTCCCATGCCACTGACAACAGAAGTGGACAAAAAGAACACGCAGCAAATGGACACAGAGAACAGACAACTGGGGCAGGGGAGGAGGGGAAGGGGAGAGAAATAAATAAAATAAATCTTAAAAAAAAATAATACAAATAAGAGCAAGACATGAACAGATGTGAAAAAAATACAACTTCCCAAAAAGAAAACTACAGTCACTGAAATACACATATATGTATATATGTACGTATGTGTGTGTGTGTGTGTGTGTATATACATATATATGGAATGGTTTAAACAATGTATATGTATATAGCTGATGAGAGAATTAAAGAACTGGAACACACATCTGATGAAATTATTCTGAAAATGCAGCAAAGAGAAATTTAAGTAGGATAACAGAAAACATGGAACACATAATGAGATGTTGAATGCCAGTTGTGGCAATTTGGTATTGTTTATGAATTCCAAAAAAAGATATTGGAGCATGTTTGTAAACTGGTCTGTTCCTCTGGGCATATTAGACTGTATTAGATTCAGAGGTTTTACTTTTACTTGATTAAATTATGATTAAGGCTTTGATTTGGCCACTTCAGGAGGAGGTCGAGTCCCCACCCACAAAGAGGGCAGGGGTTCACAGAGAAAATGACTCAGCAGAGGAGAGAGTTAGAGTTTTGAAGCTGTAGTATGAGGAAGTAAATACACAGAGAAGGAGATATGTGAGAAAATAGAGAAGGCTCCATTAGATACAGCAGGGGCCCTGGGAATGAGCCTGATAGCCAACAGCTGACCTTGTGAAGAGAACAGACCACCTGAACCCAGAAAGAAATGAGTCCCAGGGAGAGAGACAAGCCTTAAACTAACTTACAGCTAAGGACAGGAAGAGCTGGGATGACAGAGCCTTAGGAGGAAAAGGAAGGCTGAACCCTCACAGAGACCAGCAGCCATCTTGCTCCAACACGTGGCAACAGACTTTGGTGAGGGAAGTAACTTAACGCTTTATGGCCTTGTGACAGTAAACTTTTACCCTAAATAAATACCCTTTATAAACACCAACAGAGTTCTGGTATTTTGCAGCAGCACCACTTTGGCTGACTAATATACCAGTCAATAGAGTTTCAAAAGGAGTGGAATAGGAAATATAGAAAAAAGGGAAAGAGGTAAGTTAAGAAAATTAGAAAAGCTAACAATCATAGTGCTTTGAGATTTCCAGAATATATTCACTATCAATCATTTCTAAATGAGGTTCTACAGTAGTAGCCACTACTGGGACATGAAGTACAGCCAAGTCCCCTTCAATGCACCTAAGGAGGGGAAGCCCCACGTAAATAAACCAGTAGGGAGCATATAATCCACTGCTGAACTAAAATCTACAGTCAAAGGAGAGTTAAGATCTACAGTGAGACTGATCAGGAGCATGATGATTTTACCATTGAGGAATGTTAAGCACCTTTGCCCACAGTCACAGAGCAGGTAAGTAAGCAGCAGGGGGAAGTCAAATCTGGACAATCTAATTCCCACCTCACTTTTGCTGGGCCCTTAACTATTCTGATCTTGGCAGAAACCCCTCCCCCCCTATAAAAACCTAATTTGTAACTAATAAATGAATTGCATGCTGAAGAAGTGCTCCGCCCCCTTCCTTTCCAAAGAAGTTGGGGTCCTGGTTGAACCTCCTATGCCTTTTGGGTAAGATACCTTTCCTTTACAAGAGCCGTGAGCTCAGCTGTGACTGATAAATTTTCTCCCTGGGAAAATCTCCTCCCAAGGGGTCTATTAAAGGAATGTTGGGAGAGGCCATCCCTTTAGGCAGAAATCCAGGAAGCCCCTAGCCCTGAGCTGGCCAGAGCAGCTGAGCATTTAACACAGAAGAGCCTTTCCGAAAAAGAGAACTCTCACTTTGTGGCTACTGGCTCTACAAAACCCTTCAACAAAGGTTTCAAAAAGATGAAATTTCATTCCCTCCGTCCAAGCATCTTGCTTCTGCAATGCATGCCAAGGAAACTGATCAGTAGAGGAAAAATGGCTGATGACTCAAAGAAGCTGATTATATTATAGCATTGATGTTACCAGTACAAATGGAGAGAATCTCTGGAGACCCAATAATCAACATTTTATTAAGTTAAAGAACATCTTACAAGGTGGCCCTTAAAATAGTTAAGATTGCAAAACAACAGAGCAATATTTGTGCTATTATATAATGTGAAAAAGCAAAAAATTCAAAATACCAAGTACTTGAGGATGGCAACAGTTCACTGTATGCAACAAGGACTGAAAAAAATAGTTGGGTAGGGTGGTAGTATGGTGGGTGATCTTTTTGTCTCCCAATATTTAAATTCATTATTGCTGCATGGTACACTATATTTGAGAGGGGAAATGCACTCAGGCTTCTTGATAATTTCCCAGTTCAAAGACATTTGCTGTCTCCACATATTTATACTGTTTGTTAAACTAAATTCTTTCCCCTAAGCACTTTCCCAACAATTCTGCCAACATTAGCTTGCATTATGCAGGACAAGAGCAATATCAAGTTACTTAGCAAATTCAAGAAACCTGAGGGAGGAGAAGGGAGGTGGGGAGGGTAGGAACAGTTAAAGGCACTTAAACCACTAACAAAAAAAGTACTGTGGCTTGTACATAAAACCATTATTGGCCTCCATGAGGCATTATCAGTCCAATAATACATTTCTCTTTTAGACTTAAAAAAGTACTTGAAACCAGAACAGGCCTTGAATTTCAAACACACAGAACTAAGGAATGCCACAGAGGGAGAATTTAAGGTCAACTGAAATTGGCCTTTTGTCTGGGATGCATTCTTCAGGAAAAAGGCAGTTTGGTTTAGCTGTGCATGAATTTGAAAGTAAAATCTGAGGTTTTCAGAATTACCCATACAGCCAGATACAGAATGCCAATGCAGATTCTGTGATATAGTTTCCAAATAAAATATCCATTTGTGTGACCTGAGTATACCTCTAGTTCCAAGGTAGTGAACAAAAAAATTGTTAGCAAGGATAACCAGGGAATACAGGTAGTGATAGTTCAAACAGCTGTTTATACATGCTTGGAGGGCAAAGAGCAGGAAAGAAAGAAGACTGTTAAACACGCATGCAAACGTGCTAAATTGCCAAGCAGGTAATACTTGCCACAAAGTCCCCTCCCCAGGATTCACCTGGATGTGGCAATCATCTCATCTTGGCATGATTCTTGGACTCCTGTGCACTAGGGATACCAGTTTTATGACTGAAGTAAGTCTCCACCCAGAAAATGGGTGGTGGTCTTGGGGTCATCATCAGCTGAGCTCCATGGGGAGCAAGTTGAGAGGTATAAGAGTTGCAGATGAGAACAGGGCTCTCCATTCATGTCAGGGTAGGGTTATTTTTATTATCTGGTCCTCTGGATTAGATGAGTGGGCTAAGCATCACAGAATCACAATATTTTGAGGCATTACTTCAAAGAATTAAAAGTTGTCAAACATCTAAGAGAAAAGGCCTAACCTCCGTCACTCCACTATTGAAACAAGTTTTGCCCTCCAAAAAGATCCACAAAGATCACACAAAATTCATTTCATGACCCCCTAACAGCTTGTGACCTGCAGATTAACTAGAATGTATTTCTGAAAACCCCTGTACTTATGAGGTTGTCTCATTCTAAGATTCTTTCAGTCAAATCTTTATAAGCTCTAACATGGAAACAGATCAGTGTGTAAAAGCATTAAAAAAAAAAAAGCCCCCCCTTTAAAAAAGGTTAATTGGATAACCAGTTTTAGAGACAAGTTTCCTATTTAAAATCTTTCATTTTGATATTTTTCTTTATGTGGATAAAAATATTATTTTAAGTCAAACATGCATAAAAATGAAACCAACTAGGTCAGATTCTCATCCTCTATATTTCTTTGAGAGACAACAATTTGGTCTTAACATCTGAGTTTAAAATCAAAAGAAAGAAGCAAATATTCTCCTAAACATAGAAGTTCCTTAGAAAGGTAATTTTACTTTTAACTCTTAAGATTAGGGAGTACTTCTGTATAGCAGATGGAAACTCCTGGGAAAAAAACAATCCTTAAACAATAGTTATGGACATTACTCCAGAGTTTCTCTCTGGAGAGAGTGGCTTTAAAAGCCACTTCCCTGGTCTGTTCAAATTACTTTTTCCTATTAACTCACATTAATCATCCTTGTTTGAATATAAATCTTCATTACAACCCAAAATGACTCAATTTACCCAAGGAGTTATTCATCTCAATGTAAGATAAATCACCAGCATGTAAAACAAGAGCTAAAAAAATAAATGAACAATCTGCTTGGCCAAACCACCCAAGGTCCCCTTCCCAGGGAACCATGCAACCAGGGAGTAGTTTGAAGATGCTTCTCCTGATCCCCGAGGTGCGCTCACTGCTCAGATTTGGTCTCACCTGCTTGCTGAGCAACAAAGCCTAATTTCCTAACTTTACATTCTTTCAATCAGGAATAAGACCACTCTAAAGACTTTGTGTTTGACTTAAGGGAGCTATCTACATATGCCTTAGACTCAGATGAAAGAGTGATCCTTCAGACACGTGGTAAACGGCCAGTTTAACCCAAATAAATGTATCTCTGCAGCCCCACTCTGCCCTTAAAAAAATACATATTTTTATATTATATATATAAATATATATTTTATATATATATATATAAACGGCGTGCTATTAAGACTCTGCATTACTTGTATGCATATAATTACAAGGAATTTGTTTTTCATTACCAAGAAATTATACCTTACACATCAGGGGTTCTTAACAAGAGGTCTGTAAGCTTGAATTTAGATTAAAAAAAAAAAAAAATCAAACATTATTCTTGTGAGGACATGTTGATGCAGGTATATTTATTAAATAATACACAGTATAGTGTGGACTTAGTAAGGGGTCTATGTTTCCACCTAACTGGCAAAGGGTTCTGTGAAACAAAAAAGGTTAAGAACCCCTGTATTATATGGTTTTTGTAAGAAGAAAATTTATATCAAGGAAGAAGAGGGAAGGGAACGAAAATCAATAGCATTTCTTCCATTTGTACCTGCAGAGCTCAGGTGCTGCAGCTAATTATCTAATTTTGCAATTTAGTTTCCAACACCTACCAGTTAATAAAGAGGCCCCACATCTCCAGATTTCTTGGTTCTCTCTTTTATGCATTCTTCAGAATTATGATAAAAAAGTTTTTATAAAGCCAGGGTTTTAAAAATGGAACTAAATGTTAAACTATATAAACCATTAGTTGATCGTTCATTGAGCTAAACTTGCTTTCATTATTGAGATTCATATCATTGGGAAACAGTCTCCAGTGAAATTACAAATGGTCATCACCTTTCATAAATTACTCAGTTTAATTGACCTGTCTTCTGTTTACAATTGTGTACCATATTTATTTAACGAATAAAATCCTTGTGGGGGGAAGCAGATGTGGCTCAAGTGATTGGTCTCCCATCTACCATATGGGAGACCCTGGGTTTGACTCCCAGGGCCTCCTTGTGAAGGCAAGCTGGCCCGTGCCCGTGGAGAGCTGGTGCAGCAAAATGATGCAACAAAGGGAGACAAACAGACACAGAAGAACGCACAATGAATGGACACAGAGAGCAGAAAGTAAGAAAGTGGCAAAGGGGAGGAATAAATAAAAAATAAAATAAATCTAAAAAAAAAAAATCCTTATGGGAATAAAAAGTACATGTCTTTATATAGGAAATTTTTTAATTTGCAAGAATTTCTAGTTAGTAATAGGTTGGATGACTGATCTTTTGTTTATCACATTATTTCTTCTTCTACTACTTTTTCTGAGGTACTGGAGCCAGGAATTGAGTCCAAGACCTCGTAAGTGGAAAGCTAGTGCTCAATCACTGAACCACATAGGCTCCCCTCAGTTAGTTTTGTTGTCTTTTTTTTCTTAGGAGTCACTAGGGGTCGTATCTGGACCTCGCATGTGGGAAGCAGGCACCCAACCACTTGAGTCACATATGCTCCTCACTTTCTTCTTTATTATGTTGTCTATCACTTATTTTGGTTGGTTTATGTGTGTACTTGAGTGGTTTTGGGATTGCTTCTTTCCCATTTAAATATATATTATACAAAACTATTTCATTTATTTCAGAAAAAAAAAACAAAAACATTTCCTCCCAAAGCAAAGATTTAGACCTTTGGTCACAGAAGGGTCCATGTTAGAAAGCTTTAGAGTTGACTCTAGGAAATGGTTCAGATTCAACCAATACTTACTGAGCTCATCCCTCTCTTCTGTCCCTATCCTCAATCCTATGAGCAATGTTCTTTATGTGAATTCCCGTAATCTCAAAAGTTTTCCCTAAGAAGTAATGTTAGATTTCTCTCTGAAGAAAGTAACTTAGAGAAATTAAGTAACTAAAAGTCATCTGCAAATTCAAATATCATTTTTCCATTTGTTTTCTAGACCTGTTCAATTTTCCATTAGTTATCAAGTTTCAGAAAACCCAACTAAATTATGGTGTCCCCTGTACCCTGCTATAATAAGCATCTTTTTCGACATTGCATGGATTTTAGAATAGAGATCACAAAGCCTTTTAACAATACCAGAGTAACGTAAAGACAAAACTGAAATAATAATCACACTTATTTAAAACATTAGTGGAGCAGATGTAGTTCAAGTGGCTGAGTGCCTGCTTCCCATGTACGAGGTCCCAGTTTTGAGCCCTGGTACTTGCTAAAGAGAAACAAAAACCAAGAAAACCAACTCTTATTGGAGAGAGGATATAGTTCAGTGGTTGAGTGCCTGCTTCCCATGTACTGGTCCTGGGTTCAAACTCCTGTTCCTCATTGAAAAACCCAAAACAAAACATATTAGAAGTCATATTAGTGGCAGGATTGAGAATGGGAGGAAACTTCCCAAGTCCATAGCTCTAAATACTGTTTCCCCAGGCTAAAATTCTGATCTCACTCTCTTATACAAACTTAATTACATGGAGGAAAAATATATCAAGTAAACAAAAAATATTTGAACAAATATTAAAGGAAACCCATCTGTGGGGAAAGCAGGTTTCCCCTCCCCCAATTTGAAATTTTCAAATTTCAAGTTTCAAAAAGGAATCGCATGGGAAGCAACGGTGGCTCAATCAGTTGGGCTCCCGTTGACCATATGGGAGGCCCTGGGTTCGCATCCTGGGGCCTCCATGTGAAGGCAGGCTTGCCCGCGCTGCCTGGCCCACAAGAACCACGGAGTGGCAAATCAGCGAGGTGATGCAACAAAGAAGGAGACAAGTAAAAACAAACACACACACACAGAAGAATGTGCAGCAAATGGACACAGAAAGCAAAACAACAAGCAAGCCACAAGGGGGGAGGCAAATTAAACAAATAAATAAAGACAGACACACAGAAAGAATGTACAGTGAATGGACACAGAGCAGACAGCAAGCAAGCCTCAAGAGGGGGAGTGGGAATAAAAAATAAAAAAAATAAAAAATAAAAAATAAAAATAAAAAAAAGGAGTCAGATGAAAATATGGTTTATAATTTTGCATTCCTCTGGGGTGCTTTTTGTCCCTTCGTTTAAATTGATTTCTTCTTCTGCAGAATATTATTACACACAAGGGTCTACCTACTTTTGTCTGTTTTGTAAGCACAATAAAAAACTCTAGGGGAGAGGGTACAGCTCAGTGATTGAAGGCCTGCTTAAAACAAAACAATAACAACAAAAAATACCTATGGGCATAAAAAGGCCAGTGAAGTTAAGTTTTAAATGTGCTACAAGTGAATAAACTCAATGAAGGGGGAAATACTGTCTTTTCTCTTTTTGAGAATACTTAAAAAACAAACAAAAAACCTGGTAGTGTATTTTGCCAGTATTACTGCTCAGTGGGATTACTGCATATATTAAAGTAAAGTGGGAAACACTTTTCCCGATATACTGAGTCCAGTGCTGGTGGCCCATCAATAGTATCTCCAAAAATTTTGCAAAGGACAACTTCATCAGTTAAGATAAAAAAGGATGGGCTAATGGAGAAAGATATGATCCTACCATTCACCAAGAGATCACAGATCATTTCTTTAAGGAGAAAAATAATTTTAGTGTTGTAATTATCCCCTGCCACTTTCAAATTACCACGAAGAAAGCCCATACTCTTAATCTCTTTCCTTTTTGAGGAAGGAACATCAAAAACAGTCTAAAACCTTCTTGAACTTCTGAGCCCCTGCCGAGACACACATACCTGGTTTTCTTCCACTCAAGATGTGGCACTAAAGGGAAAGAGCAGAGATGAAATAGGTAATTCCCTGATGGGAAGAGATAGCAAGGGACTGTACTGGGAAGATGGACTTAAAAAAAAAATTAACCATGTCCAAAACACTGATTTTGCAACCTTACTTTGTATCAGAATTACCTGGGGAACTGGCTATAAATGCAGAATCCCAGATTCTGGCCAGGAGAGTGGAATTAAGCAGACATAGGATGGGACCTTAGAGCCTGCTTTTTTTTTTTAAATTTATTTTTCTGTTTTTATTTATCCCTTCCCTTGCGGCTTGACTGCTGTCTGCTTTCTGTCCATTCACTGCATGTTCTTGTGCTTGTCTGCCTTTGATGCATCATCTTGCTGTGTCAGCTCTCTGCAGGTGCAGGTCAGCTTGCCTTCACAAGGAAGCCCTGGGATGTGAACCCAGAACCTCCCATATGGTAGACGGGAGCCCAATAGATTGAGCCACAGCCGCTTTCCTGGAGCCTGCTTTTTAACCTGCACTCCTGGGCATACTGATGAAGGGCATCCACAGACCTTACTGGAGAAAATCTGGCTATTAAGGAATGACCTGTGTCATTCCTAAAAAATGATACATTAAGTGAATGGATCTTATTTGGAAAAAGGATCTTTGAAAACGTTATTATAGTTAAAGCCAAAATGGATTAGGGTGGGTCCTAATCCAAATATGACTGGTGTCCTTCTGAGAGGAAATTTGGACACAGGAGAAGACAATGATATACCAGAGGCAGAGACTGAGTTATGTCATGGATTGCAGGCAAGCCAATGCCAGAGCCCTACAGACTTCAAAGCAAGCATGGCCCTGTTGATCCCTGAATTTGGACTTCCAAGCCTTCAAATCTGTGAGACAATAAAGTGCTGATGTTTCAAGTTATCCAATTTGTGATACTTTGTTACAGCAGCCATAACAAATTGAAACACTTGATTACAATTTCATGTGTAAAGATGGCAGACAATCCAGAGCAGGTGGGATGGGTCACACTTGTATGAGGACATGGGAGCAGTTTCAATTGGCTTGTGGTGGGGCTCAGGCACTGGTATGCTTTTAAAGTTCCCAGGTGATTCTACTGCTCAAGGCTTGAGAACACTGCTTGTATGTCACAGTTGGCACACAGACGCATATATTTATCTCGTCTGCTCTGATCACAAAATTCTTTATTCCCTATCTCCAAGGACTTGCTAAGAAATCCTTCATTAGCCCCAGGTGCTTCCATGGTATTGGGGAGTGTGTGCCCACTCCCCTCCCACGTCCAGAGCTTGGTTAGCATGAAGAGATCTGGATATGGGTTTAGTCCTAATGGCTTTGAGATGTTGCCAGGCCTTGACCTATTTTGTTCCTCAGTTTCCCCTTCTGTAAGAAGGAAATGTTTACAATAAAACCCTTAAGGTATAAAACTAGATGATTCACAACAACTTAAGCATGATCATCTTTTCACTTGTCAGGCTAAATGTGTGACCTCCCTGCTTGCATGGCTTCTGCCTTGGGGAGTACCAAGTCAAAATGACAGCAGGCCTTGAGATTATCAGAGGGCAACCAACTATAGCTACTGTACCATGCCTATCACTAAGGCATAGAAGACGGAGATCAACTGGGCCTTGCTGGCATTTTCGTGAGTGTTTCAGAGAGGCCAAGTCTGCACTTAAACTGCATATGGAGATTTTGTTTTGGGGGAGGTGCAGAATTGTGGAGGTTATGCTTCTTTCTTTGCTGGACAGAAGAAAACATCTAACTGATGGAGAATCAGGTTAAGGAATCAGGAAGCTGTGATTTCTGATTTGAATCCTTGCACCAGACTGCTCAATCTTCCTTGAAGAGCCATTTTACTTGAGTATGCCCACTCAAGAACAGAAATTCTTGTGCCATGGGTTACCAGTCTGATACGGTAACCTCTCCCCTCTCTCTCTCTCTCTCTTTCTCTTCTCATTATCTCCGATAGCAGTGACTGCCAGCGATATACATTTGGGCATTAATATCTGATGGAATACTATTTTATTTCATTCTAGTCTGACTGACCAACCAGAGTCTAATTCCTTGGGCTTAGCAGAACACTAGGTACACAGCACATATATGCTAAAGAGAACTGAAGGAGTCCATAGAACCTGGATCCTCAGAAGGCCCTCCTCAACACCTTTTCCCTTCTACTTGTCAGTACAGGGTCTCATTGGCTCTTAGCTATACCTACTGCAATTCTTATTTTCCCCTGACTTGTAGGTAGAAATGAAGAATCACTCTCTTTTGTCTAGAGTTCACAACTCATAACCTGGAATACAGAGGCCATTTGATAAGGCATAAAGAACAGGGACACCTGAGACCACAGTTCAATAGTCAAATCCTGGCTGCACTACTTTACTTTGTAGTTGGGTAATTTTGTGTGAGATCTTTTTAACTTCTACTGCTGCACTGTAAAGTGGGAAGGGATAATCATAACCATCTCTAGCATTATAGAGAGAATAAAAAGAAAGAGCATACAAAGTTCCCAGCACACAGTAGATAGTCAACAAATGGTAGCTCTGCCTCTTCCATGTGCTCTAAAACCCATAGCTGGAAGATTTCTGCACATGGAGTCATATTCCTCACCCCAGCAGAAGGAAATAACAAATGGACAGACAGATGAAACCATCAAGAGCTAAAGAAAGCCCATTAATTCATTTACCAAAGGTTCCTGGAAGGCAGTAGTAATGGCTTTTGTCTATTACACACTTAGCATTCAGATGGCTAACCACGGGTCAATGCCCTTTCTCAATTATCAGACCTCCTGAGGCACCCAGGCCTGTCTGTGTGCAAAAGCTCTTCTTACTGCCAGGGTAGGAGTCAGAAAGCACTTTCCAACAGGAGAACACACAAGGTTAGGTAAGCACCCTGAGAAGTAAAATGTTTTTTAAAGGGGCCATATTAGAAAACAAATAGGATCTATTTTGTTTGCTTTTTTTGTTCTAACTTTCCAATGGAAAGACATGTGGAAAACCATTTTAACTCCTCTAAACTGTAACAACAACCATAACAAGTGGCTGAGCTAGGACTCTACTCATTTCAATTTAAAATTTAGTTTTTATCTACTACACCCAATCATGTGATACAAAGACAGAGATTGGTAAGACACCCCATTGGTTACTAACAAAAAAGTGGACTTGAATGACCTTAGACAGGTACATCACAGGACCTTCCCTGACAGTACCTTGGCTTCAGCTGGGAATATCTGGAGTGAGCATCTGATATAAAATCTACCAGCTTGGGAAACAAATTTGGTCCAACGGATAGGGCATTGGCCTACCATATGGGAGGTCCAAGATTCAAACTCAGGGCCTCCTGACCCATTGAGTGAGATGGCCCATGCACAGTGCTGATGTGCACAGGGAGTGCCATGCCATGCAGGGTGTGCCCTGTGTAGGGGAGCCCCAAGGGCAAGAAGTGCACCCTGTAAGGAGAGCCGCCCAGTGCAAAAAAAGTGCAGCCTGCCCAGGAGTGGCGCCACACAAATGGAGAGCTGATGCAGCAAGATGACACAATAAAACAAGACACAGATTCTGGGTGCTGCTGACAAGAATACAAGTGGACACAGAAGAACACATAGCAAGTGGACAAAGAGAGCAGAAACTGGTGGTGGGGGGATGGGGGTACGGGGACGGGGAAGGGAAGAGACATAAATAAAAAATAAATCTTTGAAAAAAAAAAAAAAGGGAAAAAAATCTACCAGCGTTAACTGTGATTAGCAGGCCCAAACCGGGAAACTGGGAAAAATGCCATTTATTTGATTGTGTGAGAAAAGCTGGAAACATACAAGTTCTGTGGCAGCATGAGAACTGTCAATCAACAATGGAGAAGTACAAGAATGGGTACATGGTTCATGAATAGTGCCATTAAAAGAAGTGACAGAGGACAATTAAGTGACCACAATGGCAAAGGATGGACTCTGCCTGCTGCTGTGGGAGGCCAGTCCTTAGGGTGGAAACAAACCTTCCTAATTCCTCAACGGTGTTCTCTTCCATGTGAGGGCAAGGTGACTGACTCACTGTAGGTCTTGACTTCTTTAGCCACACAATTACAACACACTCCCCACAGAATCACCTGTGTGTGCCTTTACATGCAGATACCTGAGCCCTACACCAGACCTTCCAGATCAGAGTCTCCAAGGGTGTTTTCCCGGTTGGTTATAACGTGTGCCATCACTGAGGACTATAGCGCCAAGGTAACCTGAGAAAGTCTGAGGATAAACAGCTGCCCAGCAGGGTCAGGAGCAAGAGGGACTGAGCGGCCTCATCTAGTCTGCTTACTCACCTGCAAGGTGGTTCCCTGTAACAACCACTTTGAAGTGAGGACACAGGGAGTGGTGAGACAACATCTGCAGACAACAGGAGAAAAACACTAATAACCATAAGCCACACCAGCTATGTCCAGAGAGTTTTAAGATGATACAAGAGATAAATCAGTTGAAGTTGAGGTGAGGTAAAAGAACCAGAAAATTAAAGACAACAAAAACAAAGTCAAAATATCAATTCCATTTTGCCACATGGAAAAATGTTTAGACAATCCCATCTTCAAACATGTATGCAGAATTTTAAAAAAGGAAATATATATATATATATAAGCAGAAACAAACATGCCAAAAAGTAACACATATAAAGTAAAAATGTATACTAAGTGCTCTCATGACAGAAATCCAAAATTAGTGTCCTGGCACTCAAAGGGTGCTAACAACACAGCACCAAAGAGAGACTGATGGGTGGCAATAAAGGCACTACAAATAAAAATAAAAACAAAAATAACAACAACAACAAAAGGCACTACAGACGCAGAAATGCATTCAAATGCTTTAAGAAACATCACAAACAAGCAGCCACTAGCCCAAATTTGGAAATGACTTCTGTGCGATTTCTCACAGGAGTTTCCAAAGTTGTCCTTAGATTATGTAAGTGTATTTTTTTCCAACTCATTTCGGGTTTGCTAACTGAGTTTTGCAGGCATTCCTGGGCCTGTCCCACTGAACTCTTGAAAGATGGTTTTCAGCCTGACTCCAAGTGGTGTTCAAAGAGATGGAAGGAGCAGCAGGGAGCGCCTAGGACAGAGGCCTAGCTCGCCTCATCTGGGATACAGCTCAACTGGCAGAAAGCACTCTCAGCAATGAAAGGAAGAGTTCCTAGAGGTAGACTGCTTCTCTATGAGGCTGAAAGTTTATTTCTCTGTGCTATGAGAAGGCACCTAAAGAGGTGTTGAAAACCTGAAAAAAAATGAAGGGTTCTATGAAAGTATATACATTAGCACCAGTATCCTAAAAACGAAGGTTCCTTATTTCCATGTTATTAAACAGTAGCAAGAGAACAAGGATAGTAAATATCAGATTATGTTATGCATTTTTGTCATTGTCGTTAACGTGAGTTTTTTCAAAAGACCTTTAGAATGTATATGACCCACCACAGAAAGCTAAAGTCACAGTTTGTATTCCAGACAAAGTTCATTAAATTAGAAGGGTGTGGCAGGTACAAGCCACCATTCCTATGCTAAATGGAAAAAAGGAAAAAGAAAACATGACAGTCTCCAAAAAACAAACTGCATTTTTTGCTGACATCAATACTGCTAGGGTGGAAACAAAGAAGTAAACCAGAGACCCACTGGCTTCTGTTTCATTAGAAACACATGAAGACATTATCTGCCAATGAGAAAACATTCTTTCTCTGCAAATTTCTTCCATCCAAACATAAAATTTTCTTTCTCAATATACACCACCAGTTTTGTATCTCATCCAGACTGAAACACATGGTAAAGGAGACAGGTGACAGATTAAAAAATTCAAAATAATTATACTGGGGTATTTAAAGTCAAAGCCATCAATTGTCCTTGTTAAATACAGCTGTAGAGGGATAGAATATATGGTGGGGGCAGGTGATGTTTCTGGGCCACCCAGCACCTATTCACCCTACCTGGTAACCATGCTGTGACAGAATCAGAACTCAAGTTCAGGTCTTTTATCTCTTAAACTCTCTTCATAAATACCCTCACAATTAGAGGATGTGGGTCATGTTTACAAAGCACTTCCTCGATCATTATTTCATTTGGCTCTAAAAACCACCTTTTGAGACAAACAGGCTAAGAACCCCGAACCCATTTCACAGATGATGCTGAAGTGAGAAGCTAAAGAATAAGGAACGGAACAGATCTAGATTTTCTGTCCATCTGCAGGCAAGGTAAAAGCAAACCACCCAAACACTGGGTATGTGATTCACAGGGACATTGGGGAAAAAAATGAATTTAAGCACAACTAATCCTACCACTTCCTCTGAACTTTTGGTTGCTTTAGCCCAGAAGTGTGTAGAGCAGGCAAAGGAAATTACTCGTCTCATGTGAGATCTGAATCGTGTGTCTCAGGGATACCTTCTGCCACAATCTTCTTCTCTGCAAGGTGTATCAGCTGTCCCACGGGAAGATTTGAACATGAACTGACAACCAGGGAACAGGAGGACCTGGCTCACACCGCAGTGTAATAATGTTAACGGCATGTGTTGTAATGCCAATTCTGTGGGGGATATTTTAACGATATTTTAAAACAGGGGGAGAAAAGCCTCATTCCATGGAATAAAGTTAAAAAACAGCGTGGTATAGTAAAAACAGATTTGCTTTCGAAGTGAACACATGCAGTTCAAATTCTAGCATGGCTCCTTATGTGCTATGTCATCTTGAACAAGAAACTAACCTCTTAGCTTCAGCTCCCTCATCTCTAAAATGCAAGAATTTAACCAGATGATTCCTAGATCTCTCTCAACTCCAAAACTATTCTATAATTCTCTCTAAGAAAGATCAGGAAGAGTAAGAGGTAAAATAGTGGAGAGAAAGAAGGAAGCAGTAAAGGTAGGGAAGGAAGGGCACATGGGGTTAAGTGGGAAGGCAGTCCACTGAGTAGTGGAGGGGGCTCATACTAAGAATGACCTACATTCTGTTGTAGAACCCACTGCACCCTTCTTTAACTTAGATTTTAAAAACTATGGCTAAATTAGAAACTGAAGCATGTACTCAGTTCAGTAATGTTCCATTGTTATAAGAATACCTCAAACTGGCAACACACCTGTACGTCCCTCATTTTATATGGTCATGAAAAAGAGGTTGGCCTAACCGATACTCTTGCCTATGTTTTTTTTTTTTTTAGATCTTATTTTTATTTATTTCTCACCCCCCCCCCCCCAGTTATCTGTTCTCTGTGTTCATTTGCTGTGTGTTCTTCTTTGTCCGCTTCTGTTGTCAGTGGCACGGGAATCTGTGTTTTGTTTTTGTTGTATCACCTTGCTGCATCAGCTCTCTGTGTGTGCGGCGCCATTCCTGGGCAGGCTGCACTTTCTTTCGCGCTGGGCAGCTCTCCTTATGGGGCGCACTACTTGCGTGTGGGGCTCCCCTACGCAGGGACACCCCTGCGTGGCAGGGCACTCCTTGCGCGCATCAGCACTGCACATGGGCCAGCTGCACACGGGTCAAGGAGGCCCGGGGTTTGAACCACGGACCTCCCATGTGGTAGACAGATGCCCTATCCACTGGGCCAAGTCCGCTTACCTTTGCCTATGTTTTCTCGACAAGGAAACCACGGTTCAAAAACATAAGGGGCCTTTCAAAGAGTCACAAGGCCAGTGAGTAGCACAGGTGGTCATGAACAAAAATTTATTTATTTTTTAATCTATAGATACAATGCTTTTAATATTCTTTGTTGTCCCTTTCTTACCATCTTTTCTCCTCACCTAAGGATATCAGGAGCATCCAACAGGCTACAATGGTAGACAACCTCTGGCCAGGAGAACAAGTTTAGAAAAGTGGTATGCCATATATTCACTTGTGACTGTATTTCCAAAAAACCTGGGCAATTTGTGGATGGAATCTAATTGTGAAAATGGTTATGACATCTTTTGATAACAAGTTCTTCACAAATCAACACTACTGGAAGGAATTCTCAACCTACAGTCTACAGGGTAGAAAGCAGCAGTCATGTCAGCATTTTTAGTATCTCAACTGGACCTCGGTGCAGAATTCATGCAGTATAATTTAATCACCCTAAAGAACATGTCCAGCTTTGAGCAAAGTTATTTATACAAACAATAAAAGGCAAGAGAAAAGAGGGAGGTGCATAAATACTCAACACAGATTTTGTTTAAGAATGAATATTTGTAATAAAATACTAAGAAACTTAAAATTGAGAGCAATTATTTATTAGAAGCTGGGAAGGGGGCCAGAAGTGAATTTAATTTTCTAATATTAGAATTTAACACATTTCAATTTCTACCGAAATTTAAAAATAAAAAAAGGAAATGGAAATAAGTCAGTTCACTGTTCTTCTTGGACATTAATAGCATCATTTGAAAATAACTGAGAATACATAGTATAAATCACTGGTTTGTCCAAGAATGGGTGAATAAATATGTGCCTTTACTGTTTCGCTTTTTCCAAATAATATATAACATGCTATTTTTCCAAATGGCAAATACATTTAGAGTATGTGGATAGGTAAGCACATGCAGAAAATATGTATTTGGAGGTGGTGCTGCACAGTAGAAAAGAAATTTGGGGTCACATAACCTGGGGCTATAGGATATTGGATTTCATCTCAATGAAAATGAGTCCATTTGTCAAGCTGGGAATAATACACATTTGGAAGGGTCCCTGGGAGGAAAAAATGAGCCTCAATAAAAGGTAGCCACTATTACTAGAGATCTGTGGATCAACAGAACAATGGTTTCCTGCAATTTATGGCCTTTCCTCCTGCTTTTAAGTTTTTACAAATCTTTTTATGACCAATGACATCACTGTTTCTGGATTTTTCTATGGAAAGACTGGTGTGTGGCTAACTGGATTTGAAAACTGACTAATCAAAAAGGGGGAAAAAAGATTAAAAAATTAATACAAAACAAAAAAAGAAGTAAAGAAACTGCCTTTGGTTCTTCTTGATTTCTTAATTATGCCAGAGTTTTCTATCATCTGAGAAAGGGGTTATAGCTCAAAGTCTTGGGACTTTGAGTCTCCAAGTAACAGACAGGTTCAGTGTTCCAGATGGGATTTATCTAAAGTTTAAGAAACAGGGTTTTAAAAAAATGAAACTTAATTCATTCTGCTCTGGGACACATCTATTTGATATGTGAGGACTTCAGGAATCAAGATGCACAGTCATGGCACAAGTGAGTTCATTTTCCTCAAAGAAATTCTGTACCTTATATATGGTTTGCATTCTGCAATATCTGCAATATTCAATTTGATTTGAGCCTACTGTCAAAGACAGAAATATCTAACATCCTGCAATTATTCTGTGTCCCTGGGATCTAATAATCTATCTACCAAATAATTACTACTGTACTTATGTTACCAAATAAGGAGGAAAAGAAGAAACATAGACAAAATTATATTGTCATTCCATATTTTTAGATGTCTCAGTTGAAATCTATAATTTCATTTGTATTTATGTATTAATTCCTTAATTAAATGGCTTAATTAATTTAAAATGGCTTAATTATCATCAGTCTATTTGGAAAACAAAACAATTAAATCCCTCCAAAGTTAAATCTGAACGTGCTTAAAGGTCTACCAACTGTAATAAAATTGGGCCTTCTGCACTCCATGTGAATACCACTCTTAATCCTGAGTTGTGAAGATAATTGTCAACACTTGAAATCCTCTTCTGGCAAACTAAAAGACTAAATATTTTAAGTGTCTTTGCCCTTTCTGTAATATAAGTTGTTCAAAGAAAAAAACCCTAGTCTCAAATATGACCACAAGAAAATTTAACTAGAGAGAAACAAAAAAGATCTACAAATAAATTCTTAAGTTAAAGAGTTCATAGAGAGGAAAGCAAAGAATAACTACATAAATCATGTCAGTACAAAGGCATGTGTTATAGGAGGTAGCAATTTAGAAGAGTGGTTAAAGCCTCAGATTTGAGGCAGTCAAATTTGAGTTCGAATTACGGTTTTCCTACTTATTCAGGAACTTATTGCTTAACTTTTACTTGCCTCAGTCTCCACATCTGTAAAACAAGCTAAGAGCTGCCTCACAGGACAGTTGCAATGATTAGATGAAACAGAGTTTGTAAAAATGCGTCATCTGGAAAAAGGAGATGCTTAGTAAGTGCTATGGGATGCATCAGGGACACTAAGTCAGACTGCAAAACTTCCTAGAGAAGCTGATGCTAGAACTGAGGCTTAACAGCTGTAAAAGAAGTTCCCCTTTATCTCCCTTCCAGTAGACGCTTACCCTCGATGGCTATGTGGAGTTGCAGTGGTGTTGTGATGTGGTGTAGAGAGTTAGTTCATAATAATAGTAAGGGCACTAAGGTTTTCAAATGCCAGAAAAGTTCTGTCATATGTATCTTAATCACGGCATTCAAGCTACAATATCAATATGAACTACTAATCTGGTAATTACCCATCAAAGTGCTCACATTCTTGGGGGAAATATTAAAAATAAACAAACCACCACTACCACCACCAACAAGCAACAAACTGCCATCCTTACTCTCATGAAACTTATACAAGTAACAACTTGAACATATGATGTGGGGGGGTGGGAGCAAGGGAGAAGAGGCTGAATCAGACAAGAAATCAAAGGATGACAAACTCAAATGCTCTTCGGATCCAGGAAGATTATGTTAATGAGAGAAGGAGGCTTAGCATATTATAATAGGGAGAGGGTATGGCAGGGCAAAGTGGCAACAATCTTCACCAATTAAGAAAAGTGCTACTAATTAATCCACTTTAGTTGGCTATTGCCATTTGGAAAAGAGGGTTCAGTGATGTCAGATTTGATTTTTTTCAAAACAAGCCAGAAATCACTTTTTACATGAAATATCCTACAATTTAAGTGACAGTAAGTAGGGCAAATTTGTTGGACCACACAAAACATCTGGGGGCTGTATGAGGCATGTGGCCACTAGCTTGTAAGCTCTGCATTAATTACGTAAGAAAACATATCTACACAGGCTGGAGTACTCAAGGATCTCTTTGCAGAGGACAAAGATTCTGGGCTTAACTTTAAAAGATCGTAGGACTGACATTAGAGATGGCTGGACTTAGATGATGGGAGACAGTGAAGACACCAAGCAAAGGCAAGGAAGCATGGGAACAGCATTTGGGAGAGGAGAAAGGAGATAACCTGACAATCATATAAAGTCCTGAGACTGGATACATAAGGAAAAGTCATTAATAGGGGGCCTTTCTTGAAAACCAGGCAAGCAAATTCAGATTTGATTTGAAGGGCAAAGTAGAAGCACTGTTGGTAGGTACCTAATAGAAAAGCCAGGATGAAATGCAATGAAAATGAACAGAGTCCCACAAAGACCACGGGCCTAAAGAAATGGTGCCACCTACACCTCAAAAGAAATCCGTATTTGAATGGAAGACAGAGTTCTCATGAGACATTAGTCCTGAGAGCTTCAAGACACATTCAGAGGCTCATGAGGTGTAATAAACAACCAGAAATCACGAGGAATTAATATGGACAGCCCAGGAGTGGATATTTCACTCACTATAGCCACGACAACCTCCTGGGGGATATGAGCACGACATCAGGACTACTCTGTTACAATTCTAACTGTGGACTATCCATCATCACCTCCTCCCTCAACTCCCTGTACAGTCACAGTGATGGGCAGAGGCTCTCATGGACGGGGCCCATGCCCAGAAAGGGACTGAAGTAGACAATCAAATAGGCAAGGCTTTTGAAAGCCTGACGGCTCTAATGAGTGCCTTAAAAATTTTTTCCACATATAAAACTTAGAAATTCAGAGATCATGATCCAAGCTCTCAAAACACTAGAATGAGTGGCCAAATTAAAACAGTCAGACTCCATAAACTGTATATATAATTAGATTCAAGTAATGATAGTATAATTCAGCCCACAAGGTGTGAGGCTGAACTGAAGGCTAGAAGGGAGAAGAGAAAAAACAAAGGCACAGGGGGAGGAGCCAAATTGTGATACTTCAACTTTGCCCTGAAGGTGATGGAGAGCCCAAGAAAAATTTTAAGCAGAGGCAGGTGAGCAATGATTTGAAGATCAAGAGCTCGTGTGAGCTGTACTGAGAATATACCTGAAGGGGTATACTGAAAGGCCCACAAAGTCTGGTTCTAATCACTGCACAAGAAGAACTGGAATCTCTCTCCATCCTGTGTTCCAGAAGCAAGAGGGAAGAGACCAATCTCTAACAACAACAGCTCTAGTGGTTTCTTAACATTTGAGTCTTCCTTGACTACAAAATTTGGAGCGAGTAACTTCAGGGAATGCCAGACCAGGATAAAAGCAACCCTTGGAAACCCATACGCGTTTTTCCTACAAGAAGTATGAGGGGGAAAAGTACTGGCAAAATAAATACTAGGGCATACCAGTAGTGACTTTATAAATAGTCTACCTTCCTTAAAGAACTTCCAGAGACATACACAAATAAAAATGAAATATTCAGAGCATTTTGGGCCATTAAGTTAAAAAAAAAAAATTGACCTGGTACCAGAGTATGAAATAGTAAACATAAAATTTCATGAATGAAAAAAATTTTATATATACTGGCCAAAACAAAATGGTTTATCGCTAGGATAATTTTTGGTGGTCTAAATAAAACCAAGGAAAAATGTAACTATAATACTATTTATGTATTCAAGAGCCATCTTAAAAAAATTTTTTTTTCAATTAATGAAATGAAGAGAGTCATCATATGTGTAGCAGCTAAAAGAGCCAGTCAATTAAAACTGTGACATGTTTGGAAAATTAAACAAACACAACAGGTTGGTTTTGTTTTTCTGAAAACTCTGGGAAAGTATCCATGATCAGAGTCAAGTGGACATTCAAATTTAGTTGGAATAAGACTGATGTTTTTAACTTCCAAAGACAATGGCCAGATTTTCTTTAAAAACATGAAATATTTGTTTATGCATTTCACAATGGAAGGTTTGCTGTCTCTGGTTTCTGCTGTAACTTTATTGTATTGTCCCTACTGATAAAAGTACCCAAATGCTCCAAACATTAACAAAAATAAAAACAAAGTAACTAGCTAAGACCTTACTGGCACAGGTATAATAATTGAGTATCTGTCCTAGAATAGAAAATCACTTTTTGATCATAAAAGATTTTAAATATTTATTATTTTTAGCCATCAGTTACTGAGAACCTACTATGCATCATGGGAAGTAGTGTTCTCCATGGGTTATCTCCCTCAATTCTCAAATTTGCAAGGAAGAATTATAATCTCTATTTTTCCAAACGAGGAAACTAAGGCTTAGAGAAGCACAGTCATATGCCCAAGGCTTTACAGTACTGAGGGCGGAGTAGGTTTGTGAAACCAGGACCGTGTCTGATGCAAACCCCATCCTCTTTTCATTATACCATACCACCTCTTATTAAAAACACTAATGATGAGCTTGGGTGAAGTGGGGCCATGATAAAAAGCTACAAAATGAATTTACAACGCTATTCTCAATTAACTAAAAATAAAGCTGGCATTCATTTCAATGATGTTTATCTTATCACATAGATGAGATTCTATATCTATTCACAGTATAAGTCCATCACTTGGTTTGATATATATTTTTAAATGCCATTTAGAAAACTGAGTCATAGAGGGTAGAGGAACTGTTTCATGTACCCAAAGAGTTGTAGTTAGAGGGGCTCTCAGGCGAGAATTCCTGGGTGTTTAATACCGCTTGAGGAAGCTACTTAATACTCTGTGCTTCAGTTCCTCCTTTGAAAAATGAGGGTAATATAATACCACAAATTGTTGCTGAAGGATTAAATGAGAGTTCAAGTATATAAGTCAATGAGAACAGTGCTTGGTACACAGTAAGTGGTCAATAAATGTTAGTCATCATCACTGTCCTTCACACAGGACTGAGTGAATGTTGACCAGAGAATCCAACATATTTACTTACTACACTATGCTTTGTCATTTACATAAGCACCCTTTCCGACATTAGGCAATAAGCAACTAGAGGGGTGCCAATCCAGTTTTGTATCCCTAAATCTTTGTAGAATGAATGAATGAATAAATGAGTGAATGAACGAACAAACTGAAATAGTGAATCTACCGTCCACTTAATCGATGTTCACCCCATAATCCTCTGCACCTCTCTTAGAGTGCATTCATTCTACTTTAGGGTGACTGTCATAGAATTGCGTTGCTCCTCCTCACACTCCCTCCCAGCTAATTTAAGTTCTTTTTATGGCGGGGATTGTGAAGGTAAAATAGTAAAGGCCTATAACACTAGCACAAAGTCCCTTACCTGGACTGTTCTCAATTTGTTGGGTAAAAGATGCCAAGTTACAACTTGGATGGCCAGGAGCACACTTTTCTCTGCGCCACCCCACACCTACACAGGATGGATCTGAGATTTCCCTTTCTTTGCAGGTTTTTACTACAGGGTTGAAGCAGCCTTCTTGAAAATAGGAGCATTCTTTGAAATAGTGCCATATGATGACCTAGTCCATCCTAGTCTGCACACGGATGGGTCCCTGCCTTCATAAAAAGTCATCACAATCCTTCCAGCTGTCCCTCACACCAACAAGGGCCATTCCTCCCAGGCTGCAATCAACAGTGCCGAGGCCTTTCCAAACATCAAAGCACTTCCACCCATCCCAAAGTGCTCACTGATCTTTATCTATGGACTAATTCCGTGCAGATGTTCTGAATCACAAACCTGCATTTGAACACACAGAATAACATTCTGCCTTTCTTTGTACAAGGTCCTGCATGTTCATTATTAGTATCCTATCATTATACCTTTTCCTCTTGTTTTGATTATACTTTTCAATCAATGAGCTGTGGTTCAGATTAAAGGAAGTAAGGATTGTAAGGGCTCTTGATGCATTCAACACATCATTCCAAGGAAAACGTTCACAATTAAGAGCTACTCATCTTCTAAAAACAAAAAATGTTTTGCAGGCTAAGGGGAACAGAAAAGATGGGTTGCCAAGTTACCATTTCAGGAATCCAGTTATCTTGACTTTTCCCCTGAGGCTTGCCTCTGCTGCAGCTAAAAATGAACCTCAGATTCTTGTATATATTCACATACCCCTCCAGCAAAAAATGAGGGAAAGCGGCATGTAAATGGAAACATTACAGGACACTCTTAGAATGTGAATGTCAAATCTCCTAGTATTGGAAAACCTCAGAGAAGAAACTAGGACTGACACCCACAGAAACAGACAACTGCTAGAATATATATTCCAAGTGAACTAATCCTTGAGGAAATAATTATATAGAGACCTAGGCTAGGAAGTTTCTTGTTTATCTGCCCTCTCATCTCTGCCTCCAAGCATCCTTTTCTTAAGGACTTATGGCCTCATTAAGGGAAAAGGTCTGCAGGATGTCATTGCCTGCCATTTTCTTCTGATGTCCTGGAGAAAGAAAGATGTAAGATGTGGATGGCAACACTTACCTAGCAAAAATGCTTATTATTTTTGAGTCCTCCACAGGATCCCAGTGAGAAGAAAGGAGAGAACAGAAGGGGGTAAGAACAGGTAGGAAAATCTGACATGAGTGAAATGAAATTAGTGGAAGAATGAGTAAATTTCAGTTCATTTAAAGCCTCCATTTACTTAGAAGGAGGTGAGATTCACTCCCACTGATATTTCCTGGCATGAATGAATTCATTAGATCCTAAACCACCATATGTTAAAGCTGCCCAAGCTTGGGAGAAATATGGTAACTCTAAAATTTCACTTGTTACATTCCACTGCTCACAGAGGATGTTAAAGAAAGACATGTATAAGTGTTCCAAATAAGTTGCAGCCAGTCAACACTTGTTTA
This sequence comes from Dasypus novemcinctus, assembly GCF_030445035.2. Lineage (NCBI taxonomy): Eukaryota > Metazoa > Chordata > Mammalia > Cingulata > Dasypodidae > Dasypus > Dasypus novemcinctus. The sequence goes on from NC_080686.1 coordinate 93,636,963, forward strand.
CTCATTGTAATGGACTAGATCATTCCCAAACGCTAAGTTTGACTTAAGATGCTTTCCCAAAAGCTGTTAAAGAGAAGTCAAACTGAAGGATTTGAGTTTTATCTCCCACCCCTACACTTCCTGTCATCCTCCTTTCAGATGCCAATAAAAATCCATAAAAAGCAGACAATTGGGAAGAGACACAAAAAGAGAGTTTGAATCATGCATGCATTCCTCCACCATGTAAAGAAGGCCAAACATGCCAGGTTCTGGGCCACAGTGATGAACAGGATGTTCTAGATCCTCAGGGAAGCTCACAGGCTATTTGGATAGGTGGGTAATAAGACAGGCAGTTAATACACAGTGGTTAGTGTTTTACCAGAAGCAGGAATGAAACACTAATGGAGCAACGAACAGGCTGTCCCAAACCACCAGAGAGAAGGCTTTATAGAGCAGGGATTCTTCAAGCTTGGCTTTATAGGAGGAGGAGGACGTAATCAGTAAGCCACGGCGTGGGAAAAAAGTGACATTCCAGGCTCTGAGTCCAAAACAGCCACAAAACTTTCTGAAAGTTGATTTATTAAAGGGTTGATTATTGAGAATTCCATTCCTGGCCCAGATTCTTCTTCACCTACAACTGTCTCATGCTCCTTATACGCCTAAGGATGCCTACACAAAAATGAAAGTACTGGTTGAGATTTCCAGATATCTTGATATGGAAACACTGGATGTTAAAAAGAAAAAAAGAAAAAGAAAGCTCAAACTTTAAGTTTTAAGACTTAAGTTCATGTTCAGGCTCTATTACTGATTTTACTGTATGACTCTGGGCATGTCACAACCTCTCTGTGCTTCAGTTTCATTATCTTTTAAGCAGAGATAAGAATATTTCACAACACTGCTGTGAGATCCAAGGAGAAGATGCATATAAAAAGGCTTTTTTTTGGGGGGGGAGGGGGGAGATGTGGCTCAAACAGTTGAGCGTCTGCATCCCATACAGAAGGTCCTGGGTTCAGTGCCAGTGCCTCCTAAAGAAAGCACAGACAAGTGCAAACAACAAGCAAAAACAATGAGGGAGCCACGGGGGTGGGGTGGAGGGAGGCTTTTTAACTCTAATATACTACACTTTTTACTAGCAATTATGCCATGTTTAGGCAGTCAGCAGCTCAGTCTGGGATTCTGTTGCTCAAATTCTTGACAAGTATTTAAAAATGAGAAAAACTAGCCCTAACTGGCAGGCCTGCTCAATGACATGCAGTGCTACAGAACAATATTCTTTCCCATGTTCAAGTCTACAGAATTGTCCTTCTTTCACAATTTGCTCCTCAAACTTTAATTAATGTACATATTAATTACATGAAGTTCATAATAAAATCCTGATTCTGATTCAGTAGGTCTAGAGCCTGAGATTCAGCATCTCTAAGAGGTAACTCGATGCTGCTCATTCCCAAGCTCCACTTGGAGAAGCAGGAAAGTGAGAGATTCACCAAGACCCTTTCGAATCAGTGATTGGCAGCCCCATAGGTTTAGAGTGGATTCAGAGCTTTAATTTCTGGCTCTTTCCTAACTTTTAATATCTTCCTCCCTCTAAGCCCCAAACCCCATCATTTCCTGAAACCAAAATGGTTCATGGTACATTAAATCATCCTTCAGTTACAAATGACTTCAGGCCCAACCCAGAAGAACAGCACAAGATCCAATTCTGACAGAAAAGCCAGAAATAATGAGGACTCCCCCACCCCAGTGCCACCAATACCACTATCAGCCATACAGCTGGGGAGGGATTTCCGTAACCTCAAGAGCAGCTGCCTAGCCACCACTCACCATTGGGCCACTTCCTTGGATTATTTTGGTAAACGAGCATGTATCTCACAAAATTATAAATGCCTTTGGAGTAAGGGACTCCATGTATTTCCCTGCCTAGCAAAAAGCTAGGTCCTCAAATACCTGTACAATAGCTGAAGGGGGAAATTAACAATTAGCAAACATTTACTGAATGTCCACTATGTGCCTTAAAATGGCCTAGGTGCTGAGGAAGCAACAATGAATCTATGCTCTGCCCATTAAAGCAATTTGAGCCCCTATGTAAGTGCCAAGCCCTAGGCTCATTCTTTACTACCTACATTATCTCACTTCTCAATGATCACAGTGACCATATGCCATAGGTATTCACATTTTGCAGATGAGGAAAAAGAATAAAATAAACAATACTCCATATAAGGAAACACTATGAGTAGTATTATAAGTTTTCTCTCTTAATCAACGACAGAGGGCTTTTTCCACCCCAAAACCAAAATGAACTGCCTTTTGCCCACTATAATAATACGGTGACTTGAGCTAGTTCTTGACATACTCAAAGATTTTCATAGTACTAATCTGAAACACTAGGTCCTGAAAGAGTTAAAAACAAAACATGACACTTCTTTCCTCAAAGAATCTACTCCCCTGGCCTCTGCCTCACAATGGGAAGAGCGATACAGTGGAACAGATCTCGATTCAAATCCCAAAGTCACCATTTATAAGCTGTGTGGTAACCTTTAACTCTTTCTGCACCTATACAATGGGTGTATCAAAAGCACCTTTAAGCAGTTGCTAGAAAGACATAATGATGTATTTAAAGTGAACCGCATACAGCGGACTCCTCTATTACGGCCAATGCTTTGCTTATACAGTGGGAAGAGCATCAAGAGTCACAAGTCCTTCGCTAGGCTAATGAGAACAGGGAATTTAACATAAGTTAAAAGTCAGCAAAAGGCCAACTCTAGCAGCCATTTAAAGTCACAGTCCAATTACTGAGGCAAATTATAAGTGACTCTTTGGTTTAACTTGGAAAAGAAGCTATTAAAAAGATAAGATGCCTTCTTTTTAAAATTAACATTTTGGAAGTCAAAAAGTTGAACAAAGTCAATTTACAGGACTAGCATGTAACAGAGAGGGGGTAATAAAAATGTTCTAAATGTTCTCCCAGGTGGGTTTAAAAGTCCTGAGGGCAAAGACTGTAACTGATGATCCAGGGACCACCAGTGAAATCAACCAGAAACAGTTGGGTTCCCTTACTTAGTAGCTGAATGACCTGAACAAGGTACACAGAAACCAATAGCCTCACTTCCTCAGTTACTGTCAGGTTTAAATGAGGTAATGTATACAAAACATCCAGCAAAAAGTAGGCAGACCATCAAGGTAAACTGTTCATTATATGTAACTGGTCTCAGAAGGCCCTCAACCAGGCACAGGAAGGCTTTATTAACAAGCTACAAACTGGCTGGTGTCATTATACGGGCTTTATGCTGGACTATAATTTGTTCTGCCATTAGTTTCAGGAAGGTTCCTAAAAATATCATGAAGCTGTGACACAAAAAGATATATTTTTAATCAGTCCTTAACTAGGCTTCATGGAGATCAGGACCATTTTGGATTAGCTGTGCTACATTTCAAAGTTAAATTTTTAAAATTTGGGAGCAGGACTGTATAAAATAGAAAAAAAAGATTTTTAACTGTATCATCTTTGCTTCCCAAAGCCCTTCTTTTAACTCCCAAAATATCAATCAAAGGGCCTGTGAGACATTGTGTAATGAGCAGAAAGAAGGGCCACCTCACTCACCTCTGAATCCCCAGCCCAGTGGAGTGTGCTGGGAACTAGCCATCCTTTAATCCCTCCAGCCTATCATTTCTCAGACAAACACAGACCTGTCAAAACCAGGCCATCTTTACCTGTATGCAGTCCTGCTCAGTGTTCTGACTTCTCAAAGGGCAAAACATTCACCACGTTAAGGATGGCACTTCTTACTAAGACAGTGTTTTTTTTTCTCTGGCTGACTACCAGCTCAAGTAGCTGTTTGCTTTGGATGCTTCTTTGTATAAAAAAACATGTATCTCTGCTCATGAAACCCACCATCAATGCCATGAAAATCTTGTTCAAAAGACTAATAACAGGAACTGAGGTCAAAAGAGGAAACAGTAGGTTTCTCTCCTGTCCATGTCATGCTCGCTCTACGGCAAAATACTGAGACGGAACAGCAAGCAGGATGTTCAAATGATCTCTGCCCATCACTCTCCTCTTTTCCCTTTTTTCTCTTACTAAACCTATCATATTAGTCAGCCAAAGGGTGCTGATGTAAATTACCAGAAAGCTGTTGACTTTTATTAAGGGTATTTATTTGGGGTAGAAACTTACAGTTAAAGGCCCTTAAGAGTCCAACTCAAGGCTGCTTTCTCATCAAAGTCAGTTGCCACATGTTGAAGCAAGATGGTGGCCAATCTCTGCCTGGTCTCTCCATCCTTCTTCCTCTTAAGGCTCTGTAGGCGGGCACAGGGCTAGTCTCTCAGGCTTCCTATATCAGTCTGGCACAGGGCTCATTTCTTTCCAGGACTTATCAGCTATTCAGCTGCTCTGCTCTCTTCAGCTGCAAACTATCAGGAGAATAGCTCATCTCTCCCTGGGCTTCAGCTGTTTGAGCCTTCTCCTTCCTGTCACATGACAAAGCTCTCTCCCCTGGCACATACGGAGCTCTTTCTCTTCCTATTATGTCTTCTTGAGTGTGTGCCCCTTTAGACCAGCCCACAAAAGAGGTGGGGACTGAACTCTGAGTCACACCCTACTAACGTGGTTGAATCAAGGCCCTAATCTTAACCGGTAAACAAGACATGTCGGCTGAACACAATGCATTCAAAGGGTATCACACCCAGAGAAACAGACCAGTTTACAAGCACAATCCTTCCTCTTTATGGATTCACAAATAATCTCAAGCTGCCACATCCATGCTGTTGCCCTTCTGGGCAGAAGCTAGGAATTTATCACTCCTATTACATTATAGTTCCTCAGCAATAAAGACTTCCCATCTTCTGGCTGTAAGTACTTAACCCCATGCAACCTCTGACCCTGGATCCAGAAAGGATTCATGGCTTTGTACCACAGAACCCATTTCCTCTGTTGCTCTCAGGATAATGTCCTGTTGTCTTACCAGCCTCACCACCACCCTCTCTCTCCATGGTGCCCCAGCTTTAACAAACATCTTTTACTTCCTCAAAAGTGCCAGGTTCTCTCTTACCTCTGTTCTTCTGGTCACAGCTGCGGTGTCACATCGTTTGGACCCCTTCCATGACCTAGTAGACCAGGTCAGGTCCCTTGTAAACTCCCCTCACAGCACTTACCACACACTTCATTGTAAATGTCTGTTGATATGTCTGTCTTCCCCACCAGATTATATATATTTGTCAGAGATTAAAAAAAAAAACAACATGTCTTGTTCTCAATTGCATCCTAGCACCTTACAGTGCCTGGCACACAGTCTATGCTCTAAAAACACAAGCAAAAATCTTTGTTGACTACATGGATGGTCTTATAACTGAGAGGACTGCAGAAGATGGAGAAAGAAGGGAATCTAGATGAAGATTAAAAGAGGAGGCTGAAAAAAGTCAAAGGAGAAGGCTGGGTGCCCAGAACAGGCCTGGTCAATGTCTGCGCTCCTGCCTGAAGGCTGGGGTGAGAACACAAGTGGCTACAGTAGCAAGGGCAGAGGCTGTGAACCCTTCAAAGGCAAGCTGTGCACTGTGTGCAGATGCGCTCACTCCACACTCCAGTGTTCGGAGGTGTTAGAAACATTATCTTAGTCTTGCATGTATGCAGAGGGGCTTGGGAATGTGAAAGTAGGTCTCCAACTCAGCAATGCTAGTTAGTGGGCATGACTAACAAATCATGTTGACTGCCCTCTCTACTGTGTGCCAAGCACTATCTTTTTCAAAAGGATACATGTCCAGATAGGCCATTTACCAGAAAGCCATGATATATGGTTTAGTTGCATATTATTTAGACAGACACTGCTGCCACTCCCCATAAATTGTGACAACACAGAAAGGTGTACTAAGTGTTGCATTTCAGAAGTGGGGGAAAGACAAAACAATTTAGGCTTTAAAGAGATTAGAAGATGGAAATTTTGCTACCTTTCAGGGTAAAGTAAGTTTAAAACCAGAATGAACAACAACAAAGGCAGTTCAGAGAAGGGAAATAAACTCTTATTTTAAAAAGTATTTAAAAACATTGCATTTCAAAGACCAGAATTAATGTGCTTCAGAGAAACAATGAAAAGCATTAAACAAATAGCATAAATAGATTAGGTAGATTTTTTTCCCATACAAATCTGTGTGGGTGGGATTGAAATACACTAAGGAATAGGATGGAGTGTGAAATGAGCCACATATGTAGGACCTGGAAGTTAATTAAATAAAAACAATTTAGCCAAAACAAAGAATGAAAAAAAAAATCAAGTTCTAACACAGTTTCTTGGTCAAAAAAAAAAAAAAAAGAAGAAAAAGGAAAATTCATACACACAAACCTTACCAAGTTAGTACAAGAGGATTACAAGTTCCCAAAATTTCATCCAGTGGATCAGACCATGGAAGCAGACGAACAACAGATGTGCCTGTTTCAACCTTACTTAAATGATGGGTACAGAATCAAACTAAGGTAGGACAGCTAAATGAACGGACCCTGTCATGTGTTTCTCTTTTTTAAATAAGTTAAAGAAAGGATAAACATTTTATATACCTTAAGTTTCTAATTTTTAGACGGTAAAGCTCTTTGTGTTGTGCCACTGGCATAACCATAACACAGACGTTTTCAACTTTGGCAGCACACTGGAATCACCTGGAAGCTTTAAAACAACACTGAGGCCAATATCCCTCCACTAGAGTTTCTGTTTTAATTGGTCTGGGGTGTGGCATGGGATTTTTAACAATTCCTAGAATGATTCTGCTGTGCAGCTGAGTTAAAGAACCACGGCTACACAGTTTCTCAGGCTAGTACGGCAAGGTCTCAATTTCTGAAACAGATAAAGAAGCCGAAAGAACTCACACTCAGCTGTTACATCAAAAAGCATCACTCTAATTTTTAACAAGAAAACACCTTTTCCTGCTTAATTTACCTAACACTTTCTGAACAGCCTGACTCTTAAAATAAAAATCCACCTCTGCTTGGTCCCCTTCGACCAAGACAGGGAAAGAAGAGACACCATCCATCCTTTACCTCCCGTATGGTCCAGGCTTCAGCACAAGGGCATCTCTCACCCTGTGATGATTAATCTCCAAGAAGGGGGTTGCCTGCACTTAAGGGCCCTCTCTCCTTGCCATCCTGAGTCTGGAAGGCACATAGTGCTATCGCTAAATCAAAATGCAGCTTGACAAAGCTATAATGGGGCTTCCTAGTGGAAAAATCCATTCCCTCTGATGCTTTATGGAGACGATGCCAAAAGGCCCATTAGTTCAGATGAGTATACGGGGAAGCAGCATAAACACAGGACATGACAAGAAATAGTACCTTATATTTCATCGAGGCTATCCTGATAAGTAGCTTGCATAACTAATTAGAGTATCTTCCCCCACCTCCTAACTATGAAATGACATGTTATTGATGCACTTGGAGAAAGCCTCATTCTTTCAATATGTGTACTGAACATGGTGGCTTCCACCCACAAACAAAATAATGTGTTCTGAGAAACAATGGGAATTCTAGTGTGATACTAGTTCACATACAGTGTTATTCCTTCCCTGTTACCTAGGAGCATTTTATACACATTTCTATTGTTAAGGAGAAATGGATATAGATTATGTTCTAGAATGACGCTCTAAAAGGACAAGGCTTTTTTCTATTGTGTTCACTGCTGTAGGCTGAGCTATATGTAGCATATAGCTGGCATTCAATATAAACAGTTGTTGAATGAATGAATAAATGAAGAGATGGAAAAGTAACATCTACTATACTGAATGGTCACTGTTGTTTACATCATTCCCTCCAGGGTAAAAGCATCCATACAATTGCGTTTTTTCCTTGTTGTTAACTTCTTTTGTGTAATTAAACCTATTTACATGGTCATTACAAAAAAAATTAATCACTTTTAAACTCCAGCATCCAGAGATAACTAAAGCTGAACTTTTAGTATTTATCTTTTCAAAAATTTTTCTTTATGGGTACACAATTTTCTTATACCAAAATGGGATGATACTCCTTGGTTTCTTTTATAAACCTGCTGTTTCCCACTTAATGTATCATGACTATTTTTCCATGTCAACAGATGCACTGCACATGCATAACTGTTCAGAGTATTCCATTCACAGACTTTACTGGTTGGCTGTTAAGGGCATATCACTGTTTATGCAAGTCTAAACAATGCTTGCATACAGGACAAACTCCACAGAAGCAGAATGTCTGAGACAAAGTTGTAAAGAGAAGATTGTGACCTCCATGAAGGCATGGGCATTCCCAACATCAGAGCCTGCCTCTTGGTAAACTACTGATGAGCTTGGTGGTTAAAGATAATCTCTGTGGAGGTGACATCCCACAAGGAGATAAGACATGTAGGAAATAATCTGTCCATGGTTGAGTCTAACATCATGATATATGCACTTGTGTACAGACCAACACGGTCACTCTTTCTCATGAACATTTGCAATATAATATCACATACACCTTTTCACCCTAATCAGTAAAAAAAAAAAGGGTGTTGTACCAACCTTATACAAAGGAAAATCTTTCAAGATTAAATAAACACAATGGAAACCAGCCAGGGTTGCTAAAAAAGAAATATTTTAGATGGGTGGGTACGTGTGTGCACAAGTGCACGTGTGTTGGGGGAGGAAGGCACTCATTTTTTAAAGATGTGCCACTATGAATTGTTATCGCCAAGGCTAAAGAGATGAGAGAGAAATGTTAAAAATGAAGAGGCAAAAAACCAAAGAAAAATACTGGCTTCTTAACCAACACTGCCAGTTGCTCTTTATGGTAAATGGAAGAAATGATCAATAGGCAGGTCTCTAAAGGGGCACTGAAAAGAACAACCAACTTCCTTATCCAGAGAAGTGGGCATCTACAGGGAGAACTAGATGAAGGGCCACGACCAGAAGACGGAAGATGGCAGCTGGGTCCTGGAGACGGGCATCGACTGGCGGTGTCACGAGAAGGGTGCTTCAGTTTCAGGAGCTCCATTAAACAAACGATTTCCTAGAGGAAAACAGGCTTCTGGTTCCGGGGCTGGGAAGAGCTGAACTGCCAGATAACAAGTATCTTTGTACCTTTGGGGCAACCACATCAAAAGGGATAAAACTATGAAGAAATACTAGACTGAAAGCTCCCTAAGACCAGAGGCCATGGCTTTTGCATCTTTGTGGCTTCCACAACATTCTGCAATCTAGCATATACACAAAGAATTTATACTGAATTGAGGTGAATAAATTGTAAGAGATTTAATTTAAGTCACAATGGGAAATACTGAAGACCATTTTGACTAAAAACTCAAGCATCCAAACCTAGTGCAGAAGGAAAGACACAAATAATATACATTACCCTGAGATTCCTGTGTGGGAAGGTGAATCCTGGCATGGGCCATTTACTAGCAGAATAACCAGAAGTCTGTTACTAACTTCCTTGGAACCTGCTTCTTCATCCATAAATGGAGTTTATAATATACTTTGCTGCTGGGATTGTTTTAATAATCAGGTTCTCAATTATACTTTATCAGAACAAAGCTAAAAGTTTATGCTTATAATATTTTCTCTAGGGTAGCAGATGTAGCTCAAGCATTTGAGTGCCTGCTTCCCACACGGGAGGTCCTGAGTTCAGTCCCCAGCGCCTCCTAAAAACAAAAGCAAACAAGTAGTGAACAAACAAAAAAACCAACTCAGGGGAGCTGATGTGGCTCAGTGGTTGAGCACCGGCTTCTTGCATACGAGGTCCCAGGCTCAATCCCTGGCCCTGGTACACCTCAAAAAAAAGTACAGAAAACAAAGCACAACAAAACAAAAAACCTCTACATTATTTAGAATATAATTATAACAAGATTCCCTAATCTCAGCACGACTGATATTTTGAGTCCTGTAATTCTTTGTTGTAGGTGTTCCCTGTATATTGTAGGATATTTAGTAACACAACATCCCTGGCCTCTACTCAGCAGATGCCAGCAGTATCCCTTTCCCTCTGTTGGTTACAATAAAAAAAAGTCTCTAGACATTGTCAAATGTCCCCCTGGAGGCAAAATCACCACCACGCGTGTTGAGAACCACTGTTTTAGGATATAGCCTACTTTTTTGCAAAGAAAAAAGTTCTTAGGTCTTAGGATGTAATGAGTATATATTAATATTTTAGGGAAAGTAGACTTGGCCCAATGGATAGGGCATCTGCCCACCACATGGGAGGTCCGCGGTTCAAACCCGGGGCCTCCTTGACCCGTGTGGAGCTGGCCCATGTGCAGTGCTGATGCGCACAAGGAGTGCCGTGCCACATAGTGGTGTCCCCCGTCCTGATAAGGATAGAAGTGGTCACAGAGGAACGCACAGCGGATGGACACAGAGAGCAGACAACTGGGGGGGGGGGGGGAGGGGGGAGGGAGAGAAGGGGAGAGAAACAAGTAAATCTTTAAAAAAATATATATATATATATATTTTACAGTGTTCAGAAAAGAGAACCTTGTATATTATTTCTCTGTTCCAGGTCTAAGAAGTGAACATCTAATTGCCAGAGACATATCTGAAAATCTGACACATCCACCGTAAAAAGGAACATAATTTTCCCCTACAATTTATTTTTTAAGTCTGCCATTATAGTACTAATATGAGAATAAAGATAAAAACAACTTTAACCAAAGAATCTGGTCACAACCAGCAAAGTCTCGTAAATGGGCAGGGCCAAACCCAACCTTCACAACTCAGCCTCACCGAAACATGTTGTACTATTTGTATTGTAGAACCAGTGATCTCAGTACCTGCCCACCCCAGTGTTTGTGCGCTGCAACCTTATACTTTATCTTCCCCTTGTTTATGTCTTATATCAGCAGAATTACTGTATTTAAAAGCAAAGAAATTAGAGTCCTGTGATCAAAGATTTTTACTGCTTAGGGTACAAGATCAAAAAGACAAGTCTGAGGAGTACTTCTGGACACTTCTAAGTGGCCAGAGTGAGAACTGTCACAAGCATACTCTCAGTTTTACAAGCAATATAGGAAAGGGACCTGAGGTTTGATGTGCAATCCAGCTCTGTTCTAGATGGTTCAGATGTCTCCTCTCGGAATCCTCTGACAAGTCTGTGAAGGAAGGGTAGAATCACTGCATGATAACCTCACCTGAACTGCTCCACCAGCCTCCTAACTGGGCTCCCTCCTACTCCCCTGTAACTTCAGTCTTCTTTCCAGAGCAGCCATAGGTTGTCTATCCTACTCAAAACTCTCCAAAGGCTCCCTAAGTCACTTAATGGGAAAGTCAAAGTCCTTCCAATGGCCTCAAGGCCCTACACAATCTGGTCCTGCCACCTTCCCAACCTTGCACTTCTTCATCACACATGCTACACCTTGGCCAGATGATGTTATTTTTTAACCTGCCAGGCATGCTCCTATTTTAGTATCTTTGTACTCTGTTGTATTCCCCCCAATATCTTTATAACTAAGTCCCTCACAGCCTTCAAGTCTTTGCTCATAGACCTATCCTCATGCTCCTCCAGTCCCCTAGCATTCTTTATTCCATCTCATTTTTCTTCATTAAAAAAAAAAAAAAAAAAAAAAAAAAAGAGTGGTCTCTTCATAAGGTGGTCTCTCACCACCTGGCATACTGTACATATTTCTTTGCATAACTGTTGACTGTCTGCATCCATTAGAAAATAAGCTAAATGAACACAAATCCTTAGCCTGCTTTTTTTTCCTGCTCTATCCATACTGCTTAGATAATTCCTGCCACACTGTAGGCATTCAATCAATACTGATGGGTTCTTTCAGTCTTATAATCTATCAATTATCCCCATGTAATAAGTGAGGAAATTAAATACCAGATAAACTGCACTAGACTCAAGAAAAAGTAGGAAGTGGCTTAAGCCTTAAGCAACTCGGAATACCACCATTCAAATGGTCTTCACTACAGTGATGAAACACTATTCACTGTTTCATCAGCCCCCTCAAAGCCCTAAGAGAGTGTATCTTAAGGCTTAATACCAAGAACTTTATACCCAGTTGCCCCTCAGTAGCTTTTTGGGTTCTTCTTACTCATATTTATCAACTCTTCTCCCCAGACAACACTCCCTCAATGTCCTTTTGCTTACAGTTCTAACATCATCAGAGGAAGCTGTGACTTTTTATGATTCATTAGGACTCTGCAGTCGAAATTCCATCCAGCCTTAACTATGGTACCTTCAGCAAGGATGTTAACCTAGCTAAGCCTTAGATTTCTCACCTGAAGATTTCTCACCAACATCACGGGGTTCTTGGGAGAGTGTTCAGCAAGCAGTAAGTATGGAAAGGTCTTACTATTATGGCAGATCAATCAAAGAACAAGCACTTAATACGCTATCTTTTATTTTAAAGACTATTATTTGGCAAGTTATTCAATCACACAAAGATTACTGACTTCTATTCATGAAAGTCACTGTAACTGTACATAAATGCTTTTTATTTTTTTCGGTACCAGGGTTAGAGATTGAACCTTGTATGCAGAAGACAGTGCTCAACCATTGAGCCACACTGGCTCCCCTAAGTTGGTTTTTCATTTGTTTGCTTGTTGTTTGCTTGTTTTTTTGTTGTTTCTTTGTCTGTTTTTTAAGGAGGCACCTGGAACCAAACCCAGGACCTCCCATGTGGGAGGCAGGTGCTTAACCTCTTGAGCCACATCTGCTCTTTTTCTTTTTTAATGTCCCTCCCCCTACATTGACAATCCTTTGAACTTTTGACAAATGTGTTTGTTTTTAAGCCACAAAAATCAATCCAGAAGATCACCTCCATTGTCTTTAGCATAAAGCTGCAAAAGATCCACATGCTCAACTGGTCAAAGGTCCAGCAGGTGGTCCTTAAATTTCCTCAAGACTTTTCACAAGAGACCAAGGTATAGAGGTCGATAACCCTAGGCCACAGGTAGGGAATAAAAACAGCTCTCTGCTAGAAATTAAATTAGCAGATGTAAGAATGAAAGGAATGGAGGTGGGAAGCAATTTAATACATATCTTTAGGGTATACTCTTTTAAATTCCAATGAAGCACATAAACCTTCTAATAGTCATAATACACCACAGTAACAAATATTTGTATTTTCTCTTTTTCCTCTCTACCGTACCTTTGCCTCCAATTAAAACTATAAACCCTTCGGGACCAACCAAGCTAGAAACATGAAGTTCAGTATTCCCAGCCACAAGGCTTGCCTTCTGTTTCTCCAGCACATGGAACCTGCCCCAGCTCAGAGCCTCTGCACTAAATACCTCAGTCTGCAGTGCACATGCCCCAGCTAGCTCTTCTCGCACCTCAGGTTGCAACTCAAATGTAACTTCCTACCCTCATCAACCAAACTGCCCTTTTGTTTCCTTTATAGCAGTTATCACCATCTGAAATTATCTTTTCAATTGTTTATTGTCTGTCTCCCCCTAAAATGCAATCTTTACAAAGACATCTGTGTTTTCCACTATATTACTGTAGTCCTCAGCACCTGAAATAATTACTGTTACATAGTAAATGCTTAATTTAATATCTGTAGAACAGGTGCATATAGTGAGTGTTCAGTAAATAATATTTAACTAACTGAAGGTCACTAACTTTTTATCGGACAGTGTAAAAAATAAAGAGGGTCCAAAGATGGGGGCTGTTAACCTATGACATCTACAAATTCCAGCAAGAGATTTAGGTCTAGGCACACCAAACTGACTACGAATGTCTGTTCTTTTTCCAGTGGTTCAAAAAGATCAAGCAGGCCTCAAATTGATGAAATCTTATCTGTCTTCCTGACTCTAGTTTTTTTCCTTTATTTTCTTTTTCTCCCCAACTCCGAATACACAACCTTCTCTCCATGAGTAGAAGAGCACAGTGCTCAACAACTTCAATGTTTTACTTTCATCTCTCATTTGATCTTTTGTGATAGGAAGGAAGAGACAAACACCCCATGTGCCAGGAAGGCAAAAGCCACAGGAAGTCAAAAACTTGCCTAAAGTCACCAAGTAGTATGTGGTGATGCTGGAACTTGAAACCAGGTGTTTCTGTCTCCAAAGTTCTTTCTTCTTCTACTATACTATGCTGCCTCTCCAAATACATAAAACAGATATTTTACTTTGTATTAATGCACTTGCAAGAAAACAACCTTTGCACTTTATTGTCTCCATTTCCTAACATAAAATTACTTTAGGAAATTTTCAAAGCTATAGCTCTATTTGCTCATAGCAATATATTCTTGAATTTCTAATGCTATCACAAGCTTCTTCAATTATTACAGGAATATTTTAAATACATAACAATCCATCTTAATGATAAGTTTTTAAAGTCATGTCTTCAAAATTCTGACTCCAAACTTAAAAGATATTCTACAAGCTAAGATTTTCAAATAAAAATATGAGATACCAGAGTATTTGTCCAATTGGATTACAGAGTAGATTCACGACTCCAAATGTGAGTGCTGTTAGAGATGGAGGAGATAAGCAAGGGTGTGGCCATGAAAGGGCTCTACATGGAGACTAGAATATTGGGGGACAGGGCTTATGCTGGGGTACATTTGGAAATTCCTGGTACCTCATTTGTGGCTAGGAGAAAAATGGGGAAAAATTCAATGAAGCAAAGATTGGCTCTAAAGGAAGCAAATAAAAATAGATTTTGGTTCTTCCAAAACTAGGCTTCTAACACTAGTGAATCACAGGCTATAGTGACACATGAACTGAAGGCCACGTCCACAAAACTGGAAGAAATGGCCAAGCCAAATGTCTTAGTTCCCTAGGGCTGCTGTAACGAAGTCTCACAAACTAGGTGGCTTAAAACAACAGAAGTTTATTGTCTCATAGTTCTGGGGTGTAGAACTCTGAAATCAAGGTATCTACAGGGCCATGTTCCCTATGAAACCGGAAGAAGAAAATTCCTCCCTGCCTCATCTAACTTCTGGAGTTTGCCAGCAATTCTTGGTGTTCCTTGGCTTGCAGCTGTAGTAACTTCAATCTCTACCTCCATTGTCACATGGCATTCTCCCCTCTCCTGTGTCTGTATCCAGAGTCCTCTTCTTTTAAGGACACCAGTCAGCATACTGGGCTAGGGCCTGGCCTGCCCTATTCCAATTTGGCCACATCTTAATCACATCTTCAAACATTTCCTATTTCCAAATAAAGTAGCATGCACAGGATTGAGGATTAGAACTTGAGTACATCTTTTGGGTAGACACAATTCAATCCATACTACCAGTCATTTCTCAAAATCCAGAACTTGGAATGACTTAGGATATATTTTTAAGACATTAACAATAGGGCAGCAACCCCAATAACAGACAACAGTAAAACAGAAGCTCTTTTCTAAATTGTTATATTCCAATTGTCCACTTTCAATAGAGGAACCACCTAAGTTCTGTCCTATACTAGCCATACTCAATCTGCAGACTCTAAAATGATTTCTTTGCTCAGCTTCCTCATCTGTAAAATGAGAATAATAATATCTACCCTAGTTCTGTGGTTTTTTTTTTTTTTTTGAGGGTGTGGGATTAAATGATAGGATAACTATGAAAAGACTTTATAAACTCATTCTCTACAAATAAAAAAAAACATAGGCTCAACTGATGGTATTATGGATTAGAAAATTATCAAAAGGAGGAAGCAGTTTCAGTGAACTAATTAAAAATAAAAGGGACTGTCTTAATTCAACAAGACAAATTAGCCCATATAAAATAACCACTTAATTTTAATAGCATAAAACCACCCATCAACCTCTCCTTGACCCCAAGAGTCACCAAGCAAATACTGAGAAAGACAGGGGTGAAGAGTGTAAACTTCACGGTGATGGATGTGTCATTAAGTGAATTAAACCACAAAGGCAATTAAATCATAAAAGCAACAGTAGCAATATTAACTAGACAGAGGGTTCAGAGGCTCACCTGAAAGATTTCATTAGTCAAACCACAAAGTTCTCCTGGAAAGCATACCAGCAATCTAGTTAAAAATAGGTCATTTTATTTATAGATTCTATCACCAAATCATGTATTCCTTAGCTTTTTAAAAAAAATCTGAAGGCATTCTGAGTAGGCAATTTAAAGCAGGGCAACTTCATACCCATTTTATTAAAGGAAATCTCTTTAAGTTCTGTCCACACTCCACAGAAAATTTTCTTAATGGGCTCAGTGCAGAAACTATCCCCGTTTCCCTATACATTTGAGCTTTACTATAAATAAACAAGCTTCACAAGCTGGCAACACAATGTGTAGATTACACTTCAGTAGAGAACATACTGTACAGGTTTGGGACTAAAGACAAACCAGGCCACTGTCTGAAAGGCGGATAGTATTTCATTAATGAGGCTCCTGTTTACAGCTCTATTGTGAAGGAGGCTTATGTGTAGACTCAAGCAAGGGCTCCTATTGTGGGGAGGACAATCATTCTGTGAAAATACTGTCTGGGGCAGACTGTCAGAAATGTGTAAAGGGAACGAATTGCAGGCCTGGGATATTAAGCACATTTGCTCTTCTGACCACAAGTGAGGTGAGTGTAATACAGAAAAATGTACACGCACTGTGTTGATCTGAGTGGTGGAATCCTGGGTGATTTGTGTTCTCTTTCACAACGATCATCTTCATGCAATTTTTAAAAAAATCCACAGAAAACATAAGGATAAAATAACTATAGCCAATTCTCTCAGAGATAATTCCTACTGATACCATGTTCTATCTCTTCCTAATTATATTTCAATGCATATTCAGTTTTTCATGTATTAAACCATCATTTAAAAAGGCAGAACAAGAAATACATATTATGGGTGAGCTATAATTACAGAAAGCAAAGCTGATGGACCAAATGATCATGATAAGTGGACCTAGGTGATAAAAAAAAAAAAAACTAAGTAAAATAAGAAAAACAAAACAAAAACCTCCAGCTAAAAATGGCAATATTTACATACATGGTCATTTAAACATGACTCATAAGGATTTGCTATTAGTTGTATTCCCTCTAAATGAGGAGCCTCAAATTTAGCCTAGAACACTTATGTGTGAGTACACATTCGACATGGCCACCATGCGCAGTAAAGATGGATGCCATGCACTAATGGAGCTGGCTGTCACTTCTGCAGGACGTCTGTAACTGACAGCCAAGCCCTGGACACCTAATGGTGACTTTGCATTCTGTATTCTGGTTTACAAGGAAACACTGTAACCTGCGCTACATATCCTCTTCCCTTTGATGGTGAACATCCTCTGCATTAGGGATGTTTCTAGTCCTAAGACATGCAAGTTGTCTTAGTTGATTGCATTAAAGGATATTTTGGTCCCAGAGAAGGCTGAGGGCTTGTGAAAGGTAGGCTACAGCTCTCATTGATCCCTTTAAGATACGTTATTATAGTAATGTTTCAAAGAGGGCCCCTGATAGTCTGGTCTTATTGCTGGCAACTGAAAAATCACTTAAATGAGTCACCTAAGCAATTCTGAATCTGCAGGGTAGGACTCTCTATTAAAAAATATATCTTTCCCCAATCTCTGCATACAGTAGCGAGGGTTTATTTTACCTCTACCACAGAATTTTCCACACTTTTCTGAAACTATCTGTTTATCTCTCTTTCTAGTCCATTAGATATTCTCGAGCATTAGACTCACTGAGTGGCAGGACCTTGCCTTATTTTTTTACCATATCTCCTGAACCTCGGTGTCATACTGGGTAAGTGTAAGCTTCAGTGTCCTCATCAGTGCAATATACCTCTTGGTGCACAGAGTTCCAGAATGTCTAATTCATAGGATGTCATTAAGATAAACAGACCATAGCAGCTATCACGTGTCAAACACTCTACACTGCCTACAGTAAATGCTCAAAAAATGGCTAAAAAGAAAACCAAGGCCTTGACAGCAAATCATATTAAAAAATACAGTATTTCTTAATTTAAAATAGCCACCACAACTTCTTTGGTGCACACCTCTATCTAAGAAGACAGCATTACTTCTGTTATAGCAGCTAAAGCTCCTGAAGAATTATTTTTTTTTTAATGTGAGAGGCAGTGAGGCACAGAGGCTAGAATAGGGTTTTGTAGACAGAGCGAGATACAAATCCTCCTCTGTCACAGAAGCTCTGTTTCCTATCTTGTAAGACACCTGCACAGAAGAGAAGCAGTGCGTGTAAAATACCTAGCACAGGTCCTGGCTCCTCACAGTGTTATCAACAAATGGATGTGGTACATCCACACCTTCATCTATATCTCAGAGCTCAACCAGAAAGCATTTGCTATTCAATTATGAAGTTGGTCCTACTGACCACCTCAGAGTGCCTCTTCTGACTGCTTTTTCTTAGCCATGGTATCTATCTATCTATCTATCTATCTATCTATCTATCTATCTATCTATCTATCTATCTATCTACCTACCCACCCGTCCATCCATCCATTTATTTATTTATTGTTGATGACTACACTACTCCAAATGCCATCCTAGAACCAACTGGCAATAGGGCACATTAGATTTCAAGAGCAGGACAACATGAGTCTGTAATCCAGAGTCAGAATGGAATAAAATGAGGGGACATTCTTAATTTACAATAGTTGTGGGACCCTTGGACATTTGCTTAACCTCACTAAGCCTCAGTTTCCTCATTTGGAAAATAGGTACAACATTGTACCTACCTACCTGTTTTGGAGTGAGGATTAAATGAGAAAGTGTAAGTAAAAACTGCTTAGTACAGCAGCTGGCATGAGAGTAGAGCTCGATAAAGGGCAAGATGTTACTCTAGGGTAGACAGTCCCATTATCACCTTGTTCCCTAGGAATTTAAAATCTCTTTGCTAGGAAAATACATATCTGCTAATAAGATGGAAACCATTACCTGCCCATGCTACCAAGGAAGATGGCCTGAAGAGACTCTGCTAGCCACATCTTTCTAAATGAAAGCTGGTGGGGTAATACTTTTTCCCCACTCTGGTCAGATGGCTTCTTCCAGATAGAGGCCTTTCTCCTGCTCCCACTCTATCCCAGGGGAGGCAAAGTGACTCCAAGAGGAAAGGGGCTGAGTATACAGAGCCCAGTCCTTTCCCCATACCCTTAGAGTGAGCTGCTTACCTGCTGTTCCACTCCTGCAATGCTGCCAAGCAGAGGAATGTGCCAATTCTGGAGTTAAATATTAGGAAGTCAACCTGCCCATAGACAGAAGACAAGCTGAACAATATAAGTGGTAACAATAATAAATATGGCCTCCACTTGCCTAATTCCCTTTTCTTATTTCACAATTAATTAAAAAACTCAAGCAATGAAAAACGGTGCTACTTACTGGGCCTCGTCCAGGTACAACCAAATGCATCATCCCTTCCTCAGCAAATACATAGTGGTTGAATCCTCATGGTTGGTAGGATCTCATTTCTCACACTCATTGTAAAACCACAATACAAACAAATGCTACAGCTCACAGCTATTCTCACAGCTTTACTGTTTTTTTTTAACCTCTAAATTAAGTTATCAGTTACAAGGAAGCCTGAAGCCAAAGAAGGAAAACAAAAAAGGGACAGTATGATCTACAAAGAGGTGGCTTGCCAAACACTTTTACCTTATGTCTTGGTGTACAGAGTTCCAGAATGCCAGATTAGAATCAGTCAGTCCAGTCTCCTATCTTGCACAGATGAGGAAACTATTTCTGGGAAGTTAAGCAAGGTGTCAGAGGTCATAGAGCTTTATATGTGGACACGAAAGAATGGCTTTGAAGATCAGTCTAAGCCATTAGTTTTACACAAGGATATAAAGGTCCAGTGAAGTGGACAAAATAGCAAAACTGAAGTAAAGAGTATAGTCTATTGACTTGGAATCCAGTGCTCTTTCTACTACACATCACCCAATCTCCACCCAACCTCGCTGGTTTTTCCCATGCCTTGTGCTTGAGATGGTAACAAGGAAGATCTTGCCGACTACCTTCAGCTGAAGAACAGACATACTCTAACTTCTCTTTTTTTTATGATTTGGGGACTGTAAAAAGATTGTTACTCCATGTTAATGTTCTGGGGATGTCAACATCACAACAGGGAACCCACCCGCCAAAATGGCTTACCCCTCACTGGCATGGATTAAATTCAGATGGCTTAAGGAGGCCAGCCTCTGTTGCCAGACCTCTGAAGAGCTAAGGGTCAAGGCCTTTTCAATTCCCAAGCAAAAGGAGGTAGCCTTTTCCCTGGCAAGAACAAGCAGACATTAATTACCAGAGACACGTTCTGGGTTAATCCAACATTGCGACTGTATAGCATAGCACACTAATTCAATGTGTGACCTTATCGAAGTCACTTCCTCTATTAGGAGCTCAGGGACTGGATTAGACGATCATTAAAGTTCCTTTCTGCAATAATAGTATTTTATTATATTGTGAAAGCAATGGTATTCACTCTAGGGAAATGTGTCATTTGTACATCAACATCTAACTCAAATTCTACAAGGAAACAAGTATTGTTTTTCTGATTCTGGTCCAGGTTAAATAGCCCTGCCTTTAACTTTCCTTCAAAAAATTTTTAAATTGGTTAGTCTTAATCACACAGCTGAATACTGCCTAAATTGTATGTGTGTGCATGTGTGTGATTAGCCAGTAACCCCTCTATCTGTGGGTTCCAATGGAAAAGGTAAGCTTCCATCTATAAAATACCACCATCCATGCACCCGCCCCCCTCCCCCAATACTTTCATCTTAATCATCACAAAAACCACACAGGTATTCTTCATTCTAATTCATAAATGAAGAAACAGCCTCATAAGGTTAAGTATCCTGTAAAGGACCACAAAGTTAATAAGAGCTAAACTAGTTGACTTTTTGCTACTTTGGGCCTATATATAATGGCAAGAAATAGTTTTCAGGCTTGGACCAATGCACCTGAAATAATAAACTGCAACTCACTTAAAGAAAACAGCAGTCACAGGGATGGAATACTAACATGAATTAAATATAAGCATAGAGCCTTAGGTTAATTAAACAAAATAGCATAGACAGTAAAACTAACTTCATGAGA
The DNA here is from genome assembly GCF_030445035.2 of Dasypus novemcinctus. Taxonomy (NCBI): domain Eukaryota; kingdom Metazoa; phylum Chordata; class Mammalia; order Cingulata; family Dasypodidae; genus Dasypus; species Dasypus novemcinctus. The sequence continues at coordinate 93,657,857 of NC_080686.1, forward strand.
AAAATACATTAAAGAAGCAAACAGGGAAGCGGATATGGCTCAACTGATAGAGCGTCTGCCTACCATATTAGAGGTCCAGGGTTCAAACCCAGGGCCTCCTGACCCCTGTGGTGAGCTGGCTCACAAGCAGTGCTGATGCGTGCAAGGTGTGCCATGCCATGGAGGGGTGTCCCCCGCATAGAGGAGCCCCACGTGCAAGGAGTGCGCCCCGCAAGGAGAGCCACCCCACGCAAAAAAAAACAGTCTGCCTAGGAGTGTGGCCACACACTCGGAGAGCTGACAAAGCAAGATGACGCAACAAAAAGAGACACAGATTCCTGGTGCTGCTGACAAGAATGCAAGTGGACACAGCAGACAATTGGGGGGGGGGGGGCGGGAAGGAGGAGGAAATTTTTTAAAAAAAAGCAAACACCTAACCTTTAATTAGCAGATTATGCATTTCATACCTCTCTGTATTTTGCTCCTTCTGAAAGTTGCTAAATCAAGGTAAAAAACTATCTGACAATACCCAATCTACTAGTTAATCTTAACATCAGAGAGAGAGACATAAACCAAGCATTATATGCTTCTTCATGCATATTACCAACATTACCTGTGAAGTATTCTTGTCCCACTCCCCTGAAAGAGGAAAACAAAACAAAACAAAAACCACAAAGCAACAACAACGAAGGAATGAAATCAAGCCTTTAGATGAGACTGTTTACAGGAAATACAGAGGCAGTGGAACGTTTTTAAACTTCGCAGGGACCCAATCAACAAACTCCAGAACAAGGGAAATGCTACAGGATAAATGAACAGTTGTTTGAACAAATAAATGATTAGGAACAAAAAGAGAAGGGGAGGGAAAAGTCAGACTGAGATCTAACCAAAATGACTGTGTGGCTCTTGTTTGAATGCTGATTTGAACAAACAAACTATAATAAAAACATTTGAGACCATTGGGGAAATTTAAATCCTGACTCAATATTTAATGATATTAAGAAATTACTGCTAATTTTTAAAGTGTGAAAATATTATGTTTGTTTAGAGAATCCTTATCTTTTAGAGCAGCATACTGAACCACTTACCAATGAAAAATATATATGCCTGGGACTTGCTTCATAAGAATCCAGTGGGGACAGAAAGGAAATGGATGGGGTTTATCAATGACCCAAGAGTGGCCATAATTTATCAGTGAGGAAGCTGGGTGCTCAATACAAGTGGGTTCATTATCTTCTTTTGCCTTTTGGGTATTTTGACATTTCCCATCACAAAAAAGTTTTGTTTTTTTAAAGCTGTGTAGATACAGGGCAGCTCTGCCAAAATCGCAAAGGGACTGAAAACAAAAAAAAACCTTAGGACATCAGTAATGGTCACATGGCTCACACTTTCAAACACATCTAAATAAAGATGAGAGCAAGGTGGCCTCTCTCACAGAATCCATGACATGTATTTAACATTCAGCTGTTTGCTGTTTCTATCCTTTAAGAGTCAACCCTGCTAAAATGGTCTCTTGAGCTCGACACAGCCAATGCTTCGCAGCTGGAATAAGCTTTCTCAAACCCTAGCTTTGTTATTTCAGTGGTCCTCAGAGTGTGGTACCTGGACGAGCAGCAGCACCATTACCTGGGTACCTGTCAGAAACGCAAATCTTCAGGCCCTATCCCAGACCTTCTGACTCAGAAACCAAGGGTGGGTCCAGCAATACACTTTGCTAAAAGCCCTCCATGTGATCTTATGCACTCCAAAATCTGAAAACCAACAGCTTATTCCATCTGTTTAAAAAGCGCTTTCCAAGTTGGAGCAACAGTATATGATGAGTATTAAAACACAAAAAAACAAAATCTCTGCTTAGTGTATACACTCCAGATGATCAGTGGCATGTGGCCTACATGGCAGTTGCTGTGTGCTGGGGCCGCTCCCAGGGTCGCAGTGATACTAACAGATTTGCAGCTATCCAGACACATAAGGAGAGGACTCCTAACAGACCACAGTCCCTGTAACACTCAGACACCTGGATTACAATTACTTCTGAACTGCACAGCATGTAAACCCACAAAATAAAAAAATGAACATGGAGGACAAAACCCTCCAATTATTTCCAGTTCACAATCTCCTCAAAGAAAGTAGAGAATGAGAAGAGACCAAGCACACTGTCCCGTCAAAAACAGTAAGCAAAACCACAGGAGGTAAAAAAAATTCCTTGTCCTCCACAAGGGGCACCGAATAAAATAATTATAGATGGTATGTGAAATAAGAAATATAAATGGGAGAGAAAATGAAAAATGTGATGAGTATTAAAACATAAGACAACAAAGCCACGGCTTTGCTTATATACTCCACATAATTAGTTCTGTTGGGTCCTCACAAGCAATGCGAGGAGGAGGAGGAAATATTTACTTGAATCTGTCAAAAATAAAAAGCAAAAAAATAATTGGAGGAACATGGCTAGAGAAAAATTGTTTAACTTATGAAAACAGAGCACTGAGGAGAGGAAGGGCCAAGCACTACTTAGGAACCAAGCCCTGACCTAAGAGCTTTACAGGCATCTTCTCAACTGAACCAATCTCACAGGTGGGTACTGCTATTATGTCTATTTACAGATGAAAACAGCAAGACTACGGGAAATTAAATAATTTATTTGGGGTCACACAATTTGAATCCAGATCTGTCTGATTTTAAAACCCTATGCTCAATCCTACAGAGAAAATTCCTAGCACAGAGTAGGCAATGATTTTTTTTTGGTCTCTTTAAAAACATAGAAATAGCTCCTTAACTTCTTTTGCCATTTGTCATATCCCGAGACTTGTGGATTTTGGTTTTACCTATGTGATTCTCAACTGAATGAGATAAGGGAATGAACACCTGAAAAAGACACTGAATGAATGCAGCCAGGTATTCACGAATCTAAAGTGGGTCCATTCATAGTAGAGGGATGGGTTATTGAATTTAAAAATTAAGTAAAATGACTTGGCAAATGAAGGCAAGGAGACAGAGCAGCATGCACGTACCTTTTCATGAAAGAACACAAGTGAACTGATGGGTTTTTAATTCTTCTCCCTTAAAAGTCTTTTAATGGACTTATTTTCACACAGCCAAACAGTCATGTTCTCTAGTTTAGAGTTTGGAAAATTACGAATGGGAGGAGGAGATAAGTTGGCTGACGGACCTGGTCAATGAACTAGCAGAGAAATGTTACAGATAACTTCGTAGTGATGTTGGTGAATCACCAAAATAAACTATATCCTCCATCTCCATCCACTGTCACTTCTAACAAAAAATAAGAAAAACCTTAAAATAAAAATTATAAAGGTCCACTTCCTTTCCTCATCTTCATTATGCTCTCACTCAGTGAGATCACACATAAATTTAGTCCTCCTTCCAAATATCTTGCTTTAGAAAGGAAATCGCAGTTTTGCTTTGCAATAATAGATGAGAGAGTAAAACTGTTTTAAAGTCTTCGTGCAAATCTACTGTACAGTTATCTGCAGACTAACAGACTAGCCTTGTGGTATTCTCAAATTACAGTTACATTGCCCAACTATGGAGCTGCAATTTGAAAATAGGAAACTTCATTTGGCGGCAGAACCCAACATAATCACTGTCCTCACAGAAAACCAAAGGTTTCAGGTAAAAAAAAAATTAGCTTCACTGCCTAAAACCATCAGCACCAGAATATTGTAAGTTTATGAATTTTTAATATAAACACTGTCCACATTCTATGTAAAAAGACTCACAACTTAACACTAATCTGCTCTGACCATTGTAACAGTCTTTGCAGAGGGAAAAGGGCGTGAATCTTCCAATGTGAAGAAACAGTCCTGGCCTGCAGTACACCTCCTCACTAGATCTAACATCTGTGTGTTTCCTCCTTTCTCCCCACTTGGCACAGCCCTATAGTTTGATGGCTTCCTTCTCTCGTGCTTTTGCAGTCCGCCCCTAAGGTGGCAGGCAGTCCCCTAACTACTAACTCAGTGTGACAAAAAGTTAACTTGAAAATAAAAGTACTGGATGTAAATGAGCATTATCAATGAAAGGCTAGACTGCCACCCTCTAACCACACTCAATTTGGTTAGAAAAGACCAACCTAGTCATTTTGAAGGCCTTTCTCTCTGGGTCAGAAAGGTAAGCTTGCTTTCCCACACTATTGAGTGGGCAAAACTTTTAGACTATGACATTCTTGACGTTTTACTTTTTAACCTCCATATCACTTTTTCTGAGGTTCTCAAAACATTCTGAAAGAGGAGAAAGAGAGGGTGGAACATTTGTGAAGCACCGGCTCTATTGCTAGACAGATAGCTGTGGTCCCATTGTACAGGAGTTTATTTAATCTTTACAATGCCCATTTTATAGATGAGAGAACTGAGATTTGGAGAAGAAAAAATGGCCCAAGAGCTACATGTTTCTACTCTAGTTTTTCAACAGCAATGTAGAAGTCCAGAAATAGTAAATTGTTTGTTCAACTAATACCCACATTAGGAAACACATACACCCAGACCTGTCCTGTCCCAACTCCCAGGCAAGCTCTCTGCACTCCAGCATGTTGAGCTCCCTGGTGGGGCCTAGGAGGTAAACCTGCTTAATCCAACTACTATGGAATTGCTATATCGCCAAAAGCCCTAACTGGTGCAAACGGAAGAGGGATGAGCCACAGAATGACAGCAAACACTGAACAATCAAAGACTGGCTTAGATATGATTGTGATAGACACAAATGTTTCAGCCACAGATTTACTACTCAAAACTAGATTTTGTTCGGACCAAGGATTAACCTTCATTTGCTTACTCTAAACACTTTAAATTGAAAAAAGGAGACTGACACCCTGGGTTTAAAGCCCAGGTCCTTCACAAGAAAGCTGGGTGACTTCTCTAAGTCTTGGTTTCTTGATTTGTACATAAATGGTAAGTAACTTCTGTCTCCATAACAGTTTTATTATAAGGATCAGAGAAAGAAATGTGTGAATTACTGCTGTGAACCAGAAAACACCACACAAACTTAAAGAATTAATATTATATATCATCTGGGCAGGTGGAATAGAGAGTTTTGTAAGGAAGGTACTTCTAGGATCCAAACAAATGAACAAAAATTAAAAGACTGTGAACACTACACAAAATGGCTCCTCCCTTTGAATACAACCAAGAAAAATCATGTAAATAATTATCATGCCCTGCAAAGGATCAGAGTTGAGACCTACGAACAGAAAAGTGAAACTGGATTGCATGAGGCAAGAGCCAGAATTGGGATCTAAAGCAGGGGTCAAGTCTCAAAAAAGTAGGAAGCAAAATCCCACAAGTTGAGCAGAGCACAAGGAGAGGCAAGCTCTCCCTCTCCTTTCTCTAGGGAGAAGAGGCTACTTTAGGTCAGGCTGGGCCTAGAAACAGGCTGCCCTGTACTCTGGGGTCCTGTGTTCCCCTGCAGGAGCCATAACAGAGCACCTGCATTAGCAGGGTCCCCCAGCTCTCAAGTTCAGTGGTACAGACAGATATTCCTCCCAGGCAACATTTGGCCTACCCAATGAATGTGAATATGGCTACCACCCTTGTGCCACTAGGACATAAACCCCACTTGCCTATTCCCTCCTTTGGATTCTCCCCTGGTTTAACGCCTCACCTCCCCACCAGCTTCAGCCAATTCCTTCCCCAGTGCCTTGGGTTGTCTTTACTGCTAAAGACCTACCCATTCCCCATCTTTTCCATGGCTGGGAGAGAAAAGCACTTCTTATGCCTTTTAACTTTAAAAGGTATTCCCTTTTCTCAAGAGCAATTCTCAAAAAGTGCTAGTCCTTTCCCTACCATCTGTTCCCTTCCTATCCATAAACCTATTTTGAGACCATTGCTATACCACCATTATCCCACAGTCTCCTCTTCTGAGGTTTGTACCAAACATCTTTCTCTGCTGAGCTCCAGGACACTAATGCTTAAATAACTTTACCATCTAACTCACAATTCTTTCTACTGCAGCAACTTCGGCCATATTGGTGATACCTAGTTCTGATTTCATCCACCTCTCAGCTTCACTCTCTACTCCAAGTACTCCCTGATGTGGCTTGTGACAGATATTGCTGATTGCCTGATCCAGCATCCATTCTCTTCTTCCTCCTTAGTACCAAAACCCTGAGGTTCAGCAGGATACTTTACCACTGGGAATAAAAGACTACAATTCCTAGCCTCTGCTGTAGCCAGGTGAGGCATTAAGTTCTAGGCAATGAGATAAGTATAGTGCTGTGTGGGTTACAGAAGAGAAATGACTCAATGGAGAAAGCCTAATTTTGCCTTTCCTCTTCAGAATCTGCATCTCAGAAGTCACAGCTGGAGTTCCAGCAGCTATCTTAAGCCAAGAGATGACCTTTAGGATAAAAACCATGTGTTGAGGAAGGTGGGTACAAGAAAAGAAGCCTGAGACAAAACAGACCTGGCATTCCAGGCCTACATCCAGACTTTTTAGGTAAGAGAGAAATAAACCATCACATTTAAGCCTTCGGTTTTGTGTGTGTGTGGTTTTTTCCCTGTTATATGCAGCTCAACTTAATCCTAATACTGGACAATGATCAAATGATATCAAAGAAGTAAATGGACAGGGGCAGGGTCTCCAACATTATTATATAACTCATTAAAAGGGGCAAGGGAAATTGGAAGGACAGTGTTTCCTACCCTTTTTTCAATATTGAATACCCTATTGAAAGTGCCAAGTCCCACTGTCAGTTGGTATATTATATACCTTCAGACCCATTCCTATTTTGCTTTTAATTTCACAACTCTCACTTTTCTTTTAAATCTCTACAGTTACCTACAGCATAACCTTTTAGTAAAGTGCCACAAATATGTTAAAAGGCAAATAGCAACTCAAAATATTTGCAAAGCTTTGACTTTCTTCTCAAAATTGAAAAAGAATGATACCTAAAGTTAGGGTTCCTTTTAGTCTTCACTCACCTCCTCCCATATCATTACATGTTAATACCATACAGCCCAAATGGCCATGATATACCTCCCTTCCCAGCAAAAAATGTGGCAAAAGGCCATGGGAAACCCCAGGGTGACAGGCCCTTCCAGGGAAAGAACATCTCCATGATAAAACAAAATGTCACAAAACACTGTCAAGGTTTCAACTACTTTAGGTGGTTTCAACTACTGTAAACTGAAGTCTTCGCTGAGCTGCCTGAGTTTCTAGAAGTAGGAGCAAAAGGTTTGAACTGCTCTGTGAATCAAAACGAACCCACATTCTCCATGATGGCTTTTTAGCCATCACCTATATTCCACCAGAACCTACACAGGTACTAACTATCATAATAGCTCCACAGTTCATCACACCTAACCTACAAACCAGTTAACTACATTTTGTGAGCTTTTCGTTTGTTTTTAGTTTTTAGGAGGTACCGGGGATCAAACCTGGCACCTTGCACATGAGAAGAGGGCGTCAACCGTTTGAGCTACAGCCACTCCCCCATTTTGTGTGCTTCTGAGGCCTGTTTGTGCTAATGGTGCTAAGAGTGTCTGGAAGGTAGCAGATGTTCAGCAAGTGGCTGATGAATAAATGACTGAAAGTATGAATAAGCCTGTGATCCAGCCAGGTAGTTTTAAACCTACTCCTGAAACTTTATTCCACCATCTTTTACACATCATCTATCAGTGCTCCACTGACAATTGCTAACCTGGGTAACACCATGGCTGAAAACATAAACGTGGTACCACAGGCCTTTTCCTTAAAGAACCAATGGGCTGCCAAATGATAAAGCAGTAAGAAAGACCCTGTAATACTGGGGGATGGCGGGATGGGGAAAGCTGAGGAACGGCTGGTGAAGAAATGGTTGCTGCACTATTAGTCACTTCTATAGAAATAGCTAAAATAAGGAACAGGAAACCGTTTGCAAATAAGCATGCAGAAAGTACCCACTGATACAGTTTCCATGAGAAGACAAAAAGGAAAAGCATTTAAAAGTCTGATGGAATCCATGGGTCAGATGGTGTTTTTCTGATGAAGAGCACATATTGTGCCTGGAGTTAGAGGGGTCAGGTGGTGCGGAAAGGGTTACAGAGGAGGTATAAGAGGCAGATCTGACACCTACCAAGTACTATCATGTGCCAGGCCCTGTACCACACATTTTCATGACCATCTCCCTTCAGCCTCCTAACAACACAGTAAGTCAGCAGGTGAAACAACCTAACTAAGGGAAACCAATATACGGTGAATTTTAAAACATTCACTGTCCACTCTGAGTCGGCCCTGTGCGCTTCTGGCACTCCGTGCCGATTAATTCTCCCAACAGCCCAGTGAGGGGATATCACTAGCTCCTTTCACGGATAAGGAGAGTAAAAGTTAGGCCCCTTTCCCAAGACCTTGAAACTGATACATGACAGAGATGGGGTTCAGCCCCACATCTCTAACTTCAAATAAAGACCAGAAATTTGAAGAAATCTTTTTCCCCATCTCAGAAATAAGACACTGAGTCAACCAAACAGAGAGAGGGGAATGGAAAAAAAGATCAGCAGGACAAAGCAGTGGAGTCAGCCCAGTCCACTGGTGTCTACACTGCAACAATCGGCCTGCTTCAGGAGGACTGGAAAGGGAAGAAACCAAACAACCCTAACACCTAAAGATACAGACTTCTGCTGAGTCTGAATGTATATCTAAAAAAGAAAATTAACACAATTTATTAGAACGTCAGAGCAATCACCTCTATAGTCATCACCACTGTCAGTCTTCTGAAATGTTTTATACAATTTTCACTTCCTCTGTAGCAACAACTGTGGTTACTTGGAGAAGAAACTGCAAGGGAGTCAAGCACCTTGGTGAAGAATGCTAAGAAGATGGCAAAGAAGCTAAGAACAGCCAGAAATAGAATGGCACACTCATTTAAGTTATTGCTGCGCTGGATCACGTAGCCAAAAGCAGCCTCCAGTGCAGCTAATTTTAAAAGAGTCATTTCTGTTTCTTAAAAAAAAAAAAAGGAAAGAAAAGAAAAGCATTAGAGAAAAATCTCTGGATCTCCCCTGGCATTATGGTATTAGTGAATGGAAACTAAAAAGAAAATGAGGCTGGAGGAGGTAATTCAAAGGGTGACAACAATTTGCCCCATTCCGTGAATGAGGTAAATATACCTGTCCTTCATGCAGGGATGTAGGAATACTGAGGCAGTCCAAAAGAGAGCAAATATTTACAAACCTTAAGAATGGGGAGTCAGAGTCTTCCTTGCCCTTAGAGATGGGCACACTTATACCTTCAGGTAGGAGCATTAAAACAGATGTAACATTTCTAAAACCACTTGGCAATGTGTCAAAAACCTTAGACCAGCAACTCCATTTCCAGATCCCTTCCTTAAGCAGTCATCAGAAAAATGCTGCATGTAATCTAATAGCAAAAGAAAAGAAGAAAAAAAGGCCAACAACAGTAAATGAAGCATGTATAAAGAAAGTAGGTATATCCATGCAATAGAATATTATGCACCCACTAAAACTGAAAGTAAGAATTTTTAATGAAATGGACGACATAGTAAATTTAAATCTCTGGTATACCATGCCATATTGTCCTAGCATGGCAACTAATTAAATGTTCCAAAGGATCTTCATTTCCTATAAAAAAAGCACAGATTTCAGTGAATGCTGAATGGGCTCCAATGGCAACAGAGAGAGATGACTGCAAAGAGGCAGGCCTGGTATTTATCAGCCACTTACTGAGCCTCATTTCACTAAGGTACTCGGCCACCTCTGCAATGATGACTGGCTTTCAAGCTCCACTCCATGTGACCATCTCAGCTTTCACAAAGATGTCTAGGCCAGCACCAAAGATTCTGAAGGGCAAGGAGAAGCAGCAATGTGGCAGAGTCAATGGCAATCAAGGAACTGGAAGTTCAAATCCCAGTTCAATAAACAGAGATGTGAACTCTAGGATCTCAGTTTCTACAGCAAAAAAAAAGAAAGGTGGACCCACTTGATGAGAGTCTTTCAAACTCTTCCTCAAAGTACCTTAGAAGTCAGAGGAGGCATCCTAAAGTGCTTACTCTAAGCACATAATCCTAATAGAGTTTCTGCTTTATCACCAATACTGTTGCATGTTTTGTATTATTCTCCATATTTCCACAATTGTTTAACTATAAAAGGACTACTCATGATATAAATTGTCAAAATTTCTCCACAGCCACCCCACCCCACCCAAATCTTTGAGGAAAACCCAATGCTCCTAAAAGATAACACCGTGTTTGTCCTCCAACAGCAGCTCTTTTGACACACTCCACTGCATAAACCCCGTAATACTCATTCCCTGGTAGGAGATGCAGGACTCTTAATAAGCACAAAATTTTCTTCCTGTAATGATTTTCTATGATTAAATGAAACAATGTAGGTCTAAGAGCTTAGCACAGTGCTTGGCTTCTAACAGATGGTCAAAAGATATAAGCTAAATGTGACCTGTTTTCTTTATCAACTTAACTTGCTTTTGAGAACATGCAGCAGAAAGCCCCAGGCTGAGAGAGCAAATCATAAATATTGTACTGAGGATGTTACTGCTTACACAGCTCTTAAGCTCTGAGTTTATTATTATTATTATTGGAAAAATGAAAGTGCTCTAAGAATGATCGACGTGATGAATGCATAAATCTGTGATTATACCAAATACACTGATTGTATACTTTGGATGGATTTATGCTTTATTAATATGTATCAATAAAATAAAACGTGAAAATACATTAGGCATCTCTTCCCTGACCCCATCAACTCGGTTAGATGCCAACTAACTGAACCTTCAGAGTCAAATCATGAAATCGGCAGAAGCCAACTTTCTCTAAGGGTGTGGGGGCTTCTAATCAGGCTTTGGGCAAAGCCATCCCCAGGGTGGCAAGAAGCATGACTACTCAGCTCTGTTTCTCCTCAGACTGTCCGTTTAACTGTTTCTATACTTCCAGAGAGGTTAGGCTCACTTCTTTTTCCAAAACGGAACAAAATGAGTAAGGAGACAGGTGGCCTGGAAGAGATGGTGAGCATCTAGGGCTGACTCAGGAGCAGATGGAAGTTAAAAGGTTGAATCCCATAACAAACTGGATTGCTTGTTCTACTTGCAGAAAATTAATTCTTAAAAAGCTATAGTAAAAAGGTTTTAAAGATGATCTAAGGCTGATCCCTTTGTTCTACGGTAGAGGAGACAGACATACTGGGGTGGAAGTGCTTGGTTGGAACAAGAATATTAGATAACCAGGAGCTGACTGCTCTCACACTGGACGACTCAAATGTGCTAAGGAGAATTAATTATATCCTAACTTAACTCCTTATCAATTGAGGAAGTATAATAAAAAAAAATCACTAAAAATACAAGGCCTGTGATTCTATGGAGACATGAATAAGGGCTATGAAATTTCAGTCCAACCTCCAATTTCATCTGTTTTATTCACAGATGCTTAAGATTCTTGTAATGAATATTCACATGGCCCACATTTTAACCACTCATTTTTTACAGCACTGCCTTTGAAAAACAAAAAGCCCACCCTTGCTTCCTCAGCTAGCCGCGGCAGAACATGGGCTCCAGTGCAAGAAGTAGGAGAGGTGCTCTACAAAAGCCAAGCAAAAGTGACATTACAGCAGAGACCACACACCTTAAAAAGTCAGAGCCCCAGCTACTGTCACTCACAGCCCTGTTTCCAGGCCCTTCCAGAGGTGGCATTCTGATTTAGGAATCAGAATGCCATGGCTGGGGTGGGGGGGAAGCAGCAGGAATGAACTAACCTGTTGGCTTTTAAGCTTTCCTTTTCTGAAATTCAGATGAGCTTACATCTAGTGCTCTCTTGGGACCAAACCTAGTGGTTTCTTTTTAATTGGAAGGAGAACTGGGTAAACCAGAGAACTCTTTCTTTTAAAGTATTCAAAGACAAGACATTGAATACTTGAACATTGTTTTTGGTTTTAGGCAAAACAGATTTTTAGCACTATGGCCAAATTCAAGCCAACACGCAATGAGAAAAGATGAATTAAGGTAACCACACCACAACAGTAGTGTTAAAAGAAAAGATATCTATACCATTTACCACACTTTGCTCACTCTAAGAACAAAGACAGACATGCTCCTATAAATTCAAACACATCTAGCTAATGGACCATTTGTTGATTAGTTATTCTGTTGAACAAGGCATTTTGGGTAAACAAAGATAACCCCCAGTATGCTTTGGGAATTGATACATAAAAAACGAGACACAGTATATAAAGCAGAATGAAACTGATGTTGTAACAACATTAATTACCAATACTGATCTGTAGAGTACCCAACAGAAGTTAGGAGCTAGGCTAGTGCTGTTTCAGCATTATCGCACCTACTCCTTAGAAAACGGCTGTTGACATAGGCATTTTTGTTCTAATATTATAGATGACAAAACTGACATTCATAGAGGGTAAGTGAGGCCAACCCATACAACTGATAACTGTAAACACAGTCTTTATGGAACACTAAAAAAGCAAAGCACTGTGCTAAGTTTAAGTACCTTATATGGAATTTTCTCATTCAACCTTTACAACAACACTTTAAGTTAAGTACTATCATTATCCCCAATCCACAAATGTGAAAACAGAATTTAGGTAACTTGCCAAAGCACAGCTGGGTTAGGAATCCACGTCTTTTTTGCCTGCAGCATGTATCCTTAACCATCTATATTTCTATACAATGGAGTGCTGGAGTGCTGTGGGCAATCAGGGAAGGCTTTCAGGAGGAAGTAGCATATGACTCTATTCAATACATCCCTGCCAACCTTCCAGAGCCCACCCGTTACTGCCGACTGACAGTGAGAAAAGCTCCAGCACTCTAACGCGTGACAGAATAGGAAATGCGGTTTGTTTTCACAGACCGACTATCACAATGATAGTACTCCTGTGCCTACTTGGTAAAATTTGAGCATTCAGCTGCCTATGAGGGCCACACTTTCCTACTTCCCTTTTATAGTATAAAACAGTCGGTGCTACATTAAGATGACTAATTTAAGTATAAAGGAGCTGAAATGCCTTGAGCAATTTTCCACCCCAAATAAAATACAGGTTTCAAAGCACACCATGAACAGACTGATGTATGTGAATGGTAGTCAGTGCAACAATGCAGAGCTCTTGTTGCAACAACTTTCATTTCCATCTTCTCTGATGGAGGCTTAGGCAGCCTACTCAACGCTAATCAAACCAAATTAATAATGCCTCCATCTAGAGGCCACCAAAGGGTAGAGAAAACACCAGGAAAAACAAATGAACAAATATTCTAAACTTGAAGGCATTAAGACAGCCAGACAGCAAATGTGCAGAAACAGTTTCTCCCATTATAATTCTGACATTTAAAAGCAAAGAAAGCAAAGAAAGCATGAACTTAATGCATTTCACCACAGCCCATCTCCTATCCCTGGGCCTTGAAAACGTTCCCATTAAAGAAATTTAGAGATGAATGAGCACCTCTTCTTGAGAAGGGTACCACCCCTCCACTCCCCCACCCCAACCCCCAATCTCCACTACCACCCAAGTCATCTTAATTTAAGCTCTTCAGACTCTGGCACAGATTTACTGTGGCTATTCCTCCCCATGCCCAGATGAGTCTTTGTATCACAGCAGCACGATACAGAAGGGAAAAATGAATAGATGCTCCGTAAGTAGGCATCCAAGTAGTTAGGAGGCCTTTCACAGAGTCGGAAGGATGATCAGATGCCAGAAGCAAAGTGATTTGGGTTTATTGCTAGAAGGTTGTGTTCCTGATGGGGCGCTCTACTTTCTGCGTAGATGTAATGAGTAATTCTCCCTGCACTCTGCTTCGACTAGGATCTGTCCTTGGGTTTGAGACTGGGTCACTATTTCAAGAGTCAGTGGCACTTCTGACCTTCATTATGCTTGCTCTGTCTTCCAACAGCTTGGCTCAATAAGTCACTCATTTCTTCCTCCCAGATTCCTGCAAAGGTGCTGGGTGAGCTGCTGCTGCTGCTGCTGCTGCTGCTGGTCTTTGAGCAGCTACAGCTGCCCATCCCAATGGTGTGTTGGTATTGGTGGCCCTGCCTCAGGGGCTCCAAGTTCCTGAGGCTCTTAAGAACATCTCACAACACAGGCATGCAGGGCCACACAGCTGAAGGTTTCACATTACTTTTTTTTTTTTAAGGTTTTATTTTTATTTACTTTTCTCCCCTTCCCCCTCCCCCCTTTGTCTGCTCTCTGTGTCCAATCACTGTGTGTTCTTCTGTGTCCACTGCATTCTTGTCAGTGGTACTGGGAACCTGTGTCTCTTTTTGTTGCGCCATCTTGCTGTGTCAGCTCTCCGTGTGTGTGGCACCACTCCTGGCCAGGCTGCTCCTTTTTCGTGCGGGGCAGCTCTCCTTGTGGGGCTCACTCCTTGTGCGTGGGGCTGCCCTACATGGGGGACACCCCTGCGTGGCATGTCACTCCTTGCATGCATCAGCACTGCATGTGGGCCAGCTCACCACATGGGTCAGGAGGCCCTGGGTTTGAACCCTTGACCTCCCATATGGTAGGCGGACGCTCTATCAGTTGAGCCAAATCCGATTCCCATTCACATTACTTCTTAACTCTAAGTATATGACTTCTAGACCACTCTACTGGAATATTTAAAGAGATCCAATATGAACTTTACCTGTAATAATGAAAATAAATGTCCAATAACAGTTGAATGGTTACTAAATTAAGGTACACCCACATAACAAATAATTTGCAGTCATTAAAAATTTGGGACTTGAAATGTTCAGAATAAGCAAAAACAGAAATAAAAGGTGGGTAAATGGCTGCCTAGGACCAGGGGGTTGGGGAAAAATGGGATGGGACTGTTAATGGGTTTGGGGTGTCTTTCTGGGACTATTAAAATGTTCTAAAATTTACTGCACAATTCTGTGACTATATTAAGACCTACTGAATGCATACTTTAGATGAGTGAAGTATGGTATGTGAATTATACCTCAATAAAACTTATAGAAAAGCTATGATTAGGGAAACTAATGATACAGGAAAATGCTCAATATAATAAAGGAAAATAGTAAGTCCTAAAACAGATTTAACAGGATCCCACTTTTGAAAAAAAAAATGCACACATATACAGGTTTAGTATCATCTACTAATTCTACTCTTATCACCACTACTGCACTAGCTAACATTTATTAAGCACTTACATTACATGCCAGCCACTGTGCTAAATATTTTATGTGCATCTCTCATCTACTGTCATAAGAACTCTGAGATCAGTACTATCACAGATGAGGAAACTGTCATCAGGTGTGGAAAGAAAAAGACCCTGGACCAAGTCCGGGTAATTAGTAAGCTGTAGTGCAGCAGGGCTCCTGCCTGGGACCAGCTGACTGAAGCCTATGCTCACGATCACTAGCCCATATACTAGAGGCCAGCATCTCACAGCAGTGACAGCAGAGGTGACGGAACCGACGTATTATTTTTGTTAAAATATACCTATATCAATTTTTGAAAGACAGGAGAAAAAAGCAATAAACCTAATTTTGCTAAGTTAAAGTAAGTTTTGAGCACCTGCCCTCTGTGGCATGCCTTGGGCACATACTTATCACAAAAAGGTGTAACACGTCCCTTGACCAGATTTCTGACTGAGAGCACATGCGCTCTGCTTGCATGGTTCCCACGAGGAGGCCCTCGTTACTCTCTGAGGCATTTCATTTTATTTCTGACCAGATGGTGGCTCTTCCTCACACAGAACACAACACTTAGGGCACGTGAGCCCTCCAACTGTCCGAAGACTATCCTTGTTCCCCAGCCCCTCCATCACTGCCTCTTCTCTGGGCAACACACCAACAGTTCCCTGAGCCACTTCTACGAAATGACTTTCAGCTTTGTCATCATCCTGCCCTCTGTCATTCCTCTCAAAATATGGCATCCAGCTGTGGTCCAGACATGGGAGGAACACCTCCCCTATAGAGGACTCTACGCAGCTCACTTGGCCCTTTTCGCTTAAGACTATGTGAGCCTGCACAGTCACTCATCCCAAGTATTGCCAAAGGGTGTACCAAGGACCCAGGACCTTGGATTTATTCACTCCATTTCTAAGGGGCTATTATGGAAGAGGCCCTCAGAGGTCAGTTGGGTGGTAGCTATACAACTTGCTCTAAGTGCCACAGGAGACACTAGGTGGCCCCTTGACTCCCAATAGCCCTTAAAAATGTTACTGGCTCATATTAAATGTGTGGCTAACCAAAAACCCCAGGTATTTTCAAATTAAAAACTTAGAGTTCTTCATATTTTAAGGAAAAAAAAAAAAAAGAGGAAACATTCTGAAACAGAACTAACTAGAAGGTCATACAAATGCATTAATTCTTTGAAAAACCATATAGCTCAGTTAGAAGCCATATTTATTAATCAACTTGTGCAACAGAGCCCTATATATTCAAATAATTTTCTACTCACCACACCCAGCAGCCCTAGGTTGCCACCTTCCCTTCTGTTCTGCTTCCCAAAGGGAGGGATGTGTAATGTTACATCTAGTACCCTAGTTTTCAGGGAGAGAGTTGTAATCTAACTCCTCAGTATGTCAAATAGCGCATTTTCATTGCAGCTGGACCCAAATGGAAACGAATCTTTCCCATACACATCCCCAATAAAACATAAAAGGTATTGAACACAGAATAAGCATAACACAAAGCCAGTACCCCTGCCATGCAGATCCTGACTCCTGCCACCCATCTCATGGGAGCTCCCATACCACTGTCTACGTTCCCACCTCGGGTCTTTGCTCAGTGTCTGCTGCCTGTAATGTTCTCGTCTATCCTTCACGGTCTAGATCAGAAAGGACCTTCCTAAAACCTCTCCAGATGGCAGCCTTCATGGCTCACTTGTACTCCCACAGCAGTGTGAACTCTTACCACAGCAATGACCACATTCTATATGCCACTTTCCTGAGCACCCACTCCTCACTCACTTGTGATGACTTTGTGAACAGAAACTGTATTAATTCACTGTCACCCTTTCTTCAAGCATCTACCATAAATAGGCACACAGTAGGTATTCAAACAATGTCAGGCGCAAACTAAACTGAACTTAGCCTGATGCGAAGTCTTCTTGAGCATTCAATGTTTACACAGCCAAAAGGAATTTGGCCTGTGGATAAGCTTTATGGTGGATCACTCCTTCCATTCCCAGATTTAAGTGTTTGTGTCTGTGGGTATGTCTCTGTATACAGGTGAGAAGGCAGGTTTCTGTCAAACTCATGATTTATTTTCTGTCTGTCCTCTTCTGGGAATCCTGCCCTGTCTTTATATACAATCCTTCTTGAGCCTATAAAAGTGCCCCCGAATTGAAAATTAGGCATGTATCCATTAAGGTTGTGTGCAATTCTACAATCCTATGTGGTGCCCCAAAGGTACAAATAAACCTACTTCTACTTTTACTCCCACTTTTTTCTCAGCAGCAGCTTGGCAAAGTGTACCTAAAACAGGCTCTGGCATCAGAAACACACGGGTCCAAACACGATTCTGCTGTATTTTAGCTGTGACCTTGGCTGGACAAGTCTTTCCAAAGTTTGGTTCCTCCAGCTGCAAACTGAGAGAAAGACAGCTTCCCTTTGCAGAGTTGACATAAAGACTGGAAAGAACATATAAAGGGCCTAGAAACTAGCAGGCACACATTAAATGACAGCTAATCTTAAAATGATGTGTTGTGGACTCCAGAATTAAGGAAGAGATGAGGGATATTTTAGTAAAGGAAGGGATGAGGGATGTGGCTACCTTGAGGGGACGGGGCAAGGAGGTCCCCTATCTCCACACTTGAACCACAGGCTAGAGGGTTAGCTGACTTTACAATGCCATCTTGCTCGTAGCCTCATCCCTCTAATCCAGAATAGAATTGCCAAGCCCAGAGCAAACATTATAGGGGAGCAGCCGTGGACAGGAAAGGACACTGGCTCTGAGCATTCCTTCCTTCCTTACTGTCAACTTGGTCAGTTTACTTCACCTCTCTGTGCACCAGCTGAAGAAAAAGGGACCAGAACGTTAAGTAACCAAAGCGACACAACTGGAGAGCATTTAAAGCCTAGGCTCAGACTCATTATTCCTAATACTCAACTTGCCAGTAAACCCCCTTGATAACTTATATTGAGCTTTTAGGGAATTTTATTTCCAAACATAGTAGTTAAGTCCATAGACTGCAGAATCTGACAGACATGGAATCCAATCTCTTTATTAATAGAGACATTATTTAACTTCTGAGCCTCAGTTTCTTCACTTGTAAAAACATGATGTCTACCCACATTAGGCTACTATCAGGAAAATATGAGCTAACATGTAAAAAGTTTCATGGTGACTAGCACCTAGTCAAGAGCTGCTAAGCTCTCAAAACTGCATAGCTCTCATTAACAATATTAAGAACACCAGCAAAGCATTTAAACACAGACACACAAATACATAAATGTACCTAGAGATTCACATACACACAAACTACATACATCAAGAGGGGAGAAGTATCAAAATCCACAAAAGCTGGAAAGTAGGAAAAAAGAGCTCCAAAGCAGAGAACCAGAGAGTTAGTTCCTGAAGATTTGTGTGAGATCCTAGCCCCAAGTCCAGAGGTGATACGATCGAATACATTAAATTATAGGGTGTACAAGAAGACAGAAGGTATTACCGTGGTTATTATTTCAAATCCTAGAGGAAAAGCCTCTGCGTCTTCTCTGTTTACCTGGTTTGGGGGCACAGGTAAATTTCAGGACCAATACCTGGAATTTTTCATTCTCTTTCAACCTAAAGTTGCCAACACTTCTTGTGAAACTTACTGATTCTGTTTTGCATCTTTATGGTGCTTTTCCCTGAAGACATCAAATGTTTACACTATCACAGGTCTATACCCCATTACCATAGCAGAGAGTAAAATAAAAACTCTCTAAATCCCTCTTCTCCTGATAAGAAAGGAAACCTAATTTTTCCCATAAACCTTGCACACCATCTGCACTTTTGAATATTCATAGAATCACTTTTATGCTAGTTTCTTTGATTATGCAAATGTACTTTAGTTTGTTATTATTTGTCCAATAAAAAATAATACAAAGAACAACTAATTTTACTTCAACACTTACAAAAATTTCATTATTCCAAACCCAAAACGGAATTCAACATCAATAGCAATGCTTTTGGAAGTATTCCAGATGCAAAAGAACTTTTCTTTTTCTTATAAAGAACTGTTTTTTTCCCTTCTAAATGGCTGAGAAAAGAATAAAAAGCCTGCTCCCTCAGTTAATCCCATCTTAATTTGCTTTCTACTTCCCTTATCACTTCAAATAAAAAGGGGATGTTTATTAATTTCCCTGCCAGGAAGGAGAAGTCCATTAACATTCCAATAGCCATCTCTAACCTGAAGAAGGCACATCCAGGATCACACGGCCACAACTTTCATTTCACTTTTATAGAAAGTCTTTCGGGAAATTTTTTTTTTTTTTTTGGTATAAAAATCTAAGAAATCTAAAGTAGCTGGAAGATAATGTGTGTTTTTTAAAAGGGGGATAATGAAGGAATGAATTGTCTAAGGACAAAGTACTCACACTGCAGAAAGAACTAATAACATTCATAAAGACTCAAGAAGAAAACAATTCAATCTTTCATGCTGAGCTTTTGTTTGGCAGCCAAACTACATCTTGTACTATTTTGCTTAGTGATTCTCAAACCTCAAGGAGAAATTATAATTATATATTTCTGTAGACTATCTTACTATCTACTCCTTACATCCTAAGCAACTCAACCCCATCCAAACCAGTTGCATTATTTAAAAGGGTATTTTCCAAAGGGTTATACAACCAAAATGTTAACTGTGATCATCTTTGGATGATGAGATTATAGATTATTTTAATTTTCTTCTTTATTTCTACAATGAACAGATACGGCTATTATAATTTTAAAAATTATGGAGGGTATGTCCCATTATGAGGCAGAAAGGTTTATATTCAACAGTCACAGTAGCAAAAGTTTAAATTTTCGCTGATCATATTGATAAAATAAAACTATAATTTTTTGCTAAGTGATGGACTCTCAAAGATATTTACTCAGAAATACATGACCGTCATTGTACTGAAACGGACAGCACACCTGTCCCAAGAAACTGACATTCTAGGAGAAGAGAAAGCCACAGCCACAAGCAAGTACTGCGAAGCATCGCAGGTGCTGGCCACAGTGGGCACAAGCTGGTGCGGCTGGAGCACTGAGGACTAGGGGTGAACTTGAAAGGGGGCTGGGAAACAGGAAACAACAGCTAGAAAAGGTTTCTTCAGGTACGTGACATCCGAGCCCAATCCAGAAACAGAAGTAGGTGTTCACCTGGTAAAGGGGGAAAGCCAGAGACATGAAATAATATGTTTTCAGATTGGTTCTGCTCTTTCAGGCAGCAGGAGAGAAGGCAACTAAGGAGAACAGACACTATTCCATCAACCATGGAAAACTACCAAGGCCTGCACTAGAGTTTCACACCTTCACTTCCAGGTAACACAAATCGGGTGTATCAACAACATTTCTTGGGTAATGGAAAAAGAAAGACATGTGATGAAATGCTACCAGAGAACACGAGTTCTTCATTTACTATTAAAGTCTTCTACAAACTTCACGGCCTCCACAAGCCCCACTTGTATTCCACTCAGATTCAGCTAGCGTTCAGGAGACAAAGTACATGGTGTATTTTTTACTTTTAAACCAGAGGACAACCAACTACATTTGAAAAGAACTTCATGTCATGAAGCATGTACAGCATCTTCTACCTGATATTATTCCACAGCTCCATACAACCACTCTGATGGTTTAAAAATTCCTTACTAACTGTAACATGTGACCAACATAAACTTTTATTTAGCAATTCACAAGAAAGAAAACACAAAATGAATGAAAGATTTACTATATATCAAGTGTGTAGAGATTTCCTGTCTCTTTCACACTTTTGGCAGCCCTGTGCCATATTCACAGAGTACTTTTTATGCTACAACATCAACAAAAATACCTTTCCAGACTGGAAAAAATAGGACAGCTCTTTCAAATACCAACAGTTCTCCATTTAATTAATATTATAAAAGAGCAAAGTGGTAGGGGACAACCACCCCGCTATCAAAGTACCTCTGTAATAAAGAAACCCTTCCTTTAGATCATCCCAAATACACATCAGCTCTTCACATTTTCCTTTCAGAATATCAAGCCATCTCTCCTTCTACTCATTTTCTTTTCCAAAATTCTCTTTGGTCACAATGCTTTGCCATTGACATGAGATGCACAGAGGTGGCTGATAATTGTTCTCTCCTCCCTTCAGAGGGACCTGGGGTCCAGAATGCTAAAGCACACTTCCCCCTCTTATTTCCTCCCCTAATACGAGCATCATCTCCCCCAAACTATAACCTCAGGCTGTGTTCTCTTTTTCATTTGACAAAACTGGTCATCCTCATCATTATCAGAACCTTTAATTAGTCTACCATTTAGCAGAACCTTGGCTAAGTCTTTATAGAAACGAATTCATTTCACCCTCACTATCATTCAGTGTGGTCAGTAGATGATCCCTATTTTTTAGGTGGAGAAACCAAGGTTCAGAGGAATGTAGCAAAAATTGACAGATAGTAAGTCTCATAACCAGGATTCAAACTCATATCCATTAGATTCAAAGCCTGGTCAGTCACACCTGCTCTCAGAACCAGCAAAGTGAACAAGTGGAATCATCTTATTCAGGCAAACTGGAACATGTAAAGATGATGATCCAGAGTCAGAAATCAATAGTGTGCCCAGAGTTTACAACCCACCCAATTAGACAAAGAGACAGAAAGAAGAGATGGGAGGCAGATTCTGGGCCTGCATTTGCCTCTTGTGTTTGATAAAGGGATGAAGAGTCTCTGCTGCTGCTGAGGCTGTGTCATCCACATCATCCCACTGGGAGAGACATCTGGAGTCAGATGGGAAACAGCTCATGAGTAAGTCCTGTGAAAACATCAGGAGTAACTACTTTGAAAGCGTGACTCTGAACGAGAATTTAGTAAAACTGTTAAAGAAACAGTTATATGTTTTACAGTGCTGCTGAATCTGTCAAATGACTTGTAAGAAGTTTTTCAGGATGTTAAAAAAAAAAACCCTACAAACTCCAGGCACCTTTGTGATTATTATGAGAACTGGGAAATGAGATTCCCAAGTGAGACACAGGAAATGATTGCCCAGGGTGCGACCAAGCTGCATGTCATGGAACCTACTCAACTCCAATCATTATCAAATCATGGCCCACCATGGAAATGGACACCTGAGATTAAAAAAAAAAAAAAAAAAAAACAGGTCTCAAGGAAAGCCTTCTGAAAACTATCAGGCCTCCCACTCACATGACCGAAGATAAATGTTAAATGATCAGTCAATCCAGGACAATGATTCTTACCCAGGATTTAATAATCACAGTAGGGGAGGAGAAGGCAAAATTAAACAAGGGCTATGTGTATGTTTTAGGTTATAAAACAAATTTTGTGTTCTTGCCATTCAAAGTGTGGCCTACAGTTGCATTTGTATCACCTAAGAGCTTGCACGAAATGCAGAATCTGCCTACCTAAATGCTATTCAATCCCAACCAGCATTTTAACAAGCTTCCCAAATGATGGGCATGCACATTAGTTTGAAAAACTTTAATGTCTGTAGGCCTCTGAAACATACTCAAAACTAGCTGTATACTAATATTACACCAAAAACATATAGGGGACGACAGACTAATAATGAAAACCATAAGACAAAACATAGGATAACTAAAAAATTTAGAAAACTGTACAGCCTAAAATATGGACCACATAGTAAGCACAAATGTCACCTTGTTTGAAAACTATAGTGTTGGAATCTGTACATCAGTTTCAGGAAATATGATATGAATAAGTTAAAAGATTATTGCTGTGCAAGGGAAAAGGTTTTATGGTGGATCTGGGGAAATACTGTATATTGTATATATGAATTTCGGTGATCTAAGACTCTTCTGAAGCTGACATTATGTTGGGATTCACTTTACGGGAAGTTTTGGATCACAGAGTGGTTCAACAATGGCAGCGGAGGAATACTGATATGGGATGTTATTGACAGGATATATATGGT
Source organism: Dasypus novemcinctus (assembly GCF_030445035.2). Taxonomy (NCBI): domain Eukaryota; kingdom Metazoa; phylum Chordata; class Mammalia; order Cingulata; family Dasypodidae; genus Dasypus; species Dasypus novemcinctus. Next base: position 93,680,859 of record NC_080686.1, read on the forward strand.
TGACAGGGAGTTATACAGGGCATATGCCCAGGGTATATGGTAATGTCTATATATACTCATAGTGGAAACAAAAACAACAGCTGGGGGGGGTACTGGGCTCCTGGCCGGGGGGGTCACTGTTGTGGGCCCTGGGAGAGCAGCGGCAATCCTCCAGGTGCAACGGCAAGAACCAGGAAGGAAGGAGGGCCCAACAGTGGGCTCATGATACTAATGGTTACACTTTTGAGCCTATACACCTGCAATAAGAACAAGGCCTAGAGTAGCATTGTGCCTGGGGGTTTCCTCCTGACAGCCTTCATGTTACTCAAATGTGGCCACTCTCACAGCCAAACTCAGCGTGTAGATGCGATGCATTCCCCCCAGCGTGGGACATGACACCCGGGGATGAGCCTCCCTGGCACCGAGGGATCACCACCACATACCAGCTGAAGAAGCAACTAGAAAATGACCTTGAATTAAAGATTCAATGCGGAACAGCAGAATATACCTGTCTACATATAATGACATGACTTCGGGAAGCTGTTTGACCTAATGTAAGGGGGAAATGGAAAGGAGAAATGAGATTATAAGGCTGTGAGTCTCTAAAAAAGAGTCTGGAGGTTGTCAGAAGGAATACCCCTATGTACAACTGAACAGAGTCTAAGAGACAGATAAGGTAGATACAACCCCAGGTATTGGTTCTTTTGAGGGATAAAGAGACCCACGGGTTCTATGGTCATGGCACAAGGGGTTCACTGCCATGACAGATAGCCCTTCTTTGGAGCTGGTGTTTCTGCGTGATGGAATTGGACTCAGAGGGGATCTCTTTTCACAAGACTTGCATGCTACTTTATTGGAATTGTAGTCGGTGCTGGGTTTAAGATATATGTAGGGGATTTGAATCTCTGGACTGATAATATGACACCCAGGCCCAGAGCCTCAACAGACTTCAGCTCCTACACTTTGATTTATTGGACTTACTCCACTCAGCTAACATGGAGTTGAAGAAGGTCAACCACCACAACATGGAGCCTAGAGTATCTACAACTGGAAGCGGGAGGAGTGCATCCAGTACCCATATGGAATCTAAGCCCTCACTTGACAGAGATGTGCAATGGACACAACCAATCCAATGTCCACAGAGAAAATGTGGAATGGGTGTGGGAACGGTAGCCATGGTGGCTGCTGGGTGTGGGGAACGGGAGGAAGAGATGAGATGTGGAGGCGTTTTCGGGACGTGGAGTTGTCCTGGATAGTGCTTCACGGACAATTACGGGACATTATAGATCCCCCCAGGGCCCACTGGATGGAACGTGAGAGAGTCTGGGCTATGATGTGGACCATTGACTATGGGGTGCAGTGATGCTCAGAGATGAACTTACCAGGTGCAATGGATGTGTCATGATGATGGGAGAGAGTGTTGCTGTGGGGGGAGTGGGGGGCGGGGGCGGTGGGGTTGAATGGGACCTCATATTTTTCATAATGTAATTTAAAAAAATAAATAAATAAATAATTTTTTTAAAAAAACTAGCTGTATAAGGACTAGACAGTAAACCAAAGGAATTAATATGTTATAGATATCTACTATGTATCAGATACTGTAGTAGGCACTTCACGTGGGTAAAATAAAAAAGGGTAAGGCAGGAAGAATGGGTATCAGCAACTATCATGTGATGTTTCAGAGGGGTTCAGAAAATATGCCAGCATTCTTATAATTTGAGAGAAGCATGGTAAAGCCAACCATGATGGTTCAGTTCACATGTAAACTTGGCCAGGTTATGGTGCCCAATTATTTGGTCAAGCAAATATTGGTCTAACTATTACTGTGAGGATAATTCTACTCATTCTCATTAGTCCAGATGATTCCATCTATGATTATATCTACCATCAACAAAAGAGACTGCCTTCAGTAATGAGAAGCCTCATCCAACCAGATGAAGGTTTCAAAGGAAAAACTGATGATTTCAGCAGTCAGAAAGCAGAATTTCTATCTCTATTTCAACCAGCCAGCTTCTTCTGGGGAATACAGCAAAACTTTCATCAGAGTTCCTGATTTGCAACCTGCCCTACAGAATTCAGACCTGCCAATCCCCATTCAGTTGAACTTTTTAAGATAGTCCTAATTTCTATATGTCATCAAAAATGGGGGGGGAGGGGGAAGACCCCTCCTGCACCTTCACTAAAAAATGATAACCAGAAAGGGAAATATTACTGTGTGCCAAAACCATACCTTTTGGCCCAGAAGAACAGCTGTAATGATTTTAAACCCCCAATAAAATCACAAGAGAACTTTTAAGAGGAAATTCTGGTGAAGGTTTTGATGAATTTCCCAGGAGAGGCTGTTTCTACCAAACAGCGCCAGTCAGAGGCAAAAATCTCACAACCCACCCTAAAAAATATTTGGAGTACCTCAGCAAAAACCCAGCTACAAGAGACTCTTGGCCACCCAGCTTGGATGTAATAGGGCACTGATAGTTTGGGCCCAGCAAAGGGGACAACAGAAGTATATAGTCAATCTGTATGCTTCTGTTGGCCAAATCATCCTTCAATAAAATAATCAATAATTAAATAGCACTCAACTGAAAATTAATAATGCAATAAATGAGCTATTATGGGGAACGTCACTCACTCTGAGGCGCTTGAGCATGCCCTGTGGGAGGTTTGAAAATGTTATCAAAGATAATGGTTTTTTACATCCAATGCCAAGCACAAAATGCACAGCTTGTCTGTTTATGAAAGTCTACAATTTTGTACTAGAACAGAAAGAGCGCACAAAGTGTCTAATATGAAATTATTAGCTCTTAAAAACAAACAAAAACAGAGTGATGTTAGAAAAAAAATTTTTAAATCACCCACACAGAAGTCACCAGCAACTAGACATTTGGCAGGAAACAGTTCACAAGAATGGCTCCAAAGAAATGATTCAGGGGTCAGAGCATGCCCCACATCCCCAGCTGACCATTCATCAGCTGGTCAAGCAAGCACTGGTCTTGCTGCTGGCCTTCACAGAGGGGCAGTGGACAGAGAACCAGGCTTCAGGGTCAGGAGAGGAGGGGTGAAGCCAAGTGAGTTCATGCAGTTCTTAGAATTTCAGCATCCGATATGATGGAAATTACACACAATGCCACCAGTTTCAGAAAGAAAAGACAGGGAAGTGGACTTGGCCCAATGGATGGTGCGTCCATCTACCACATGGGAGGTCCACGGTTCAAACCCCGGACCTCCTTGACCCGTGTGGAGCTGGCCCATGCGCAGTGCTGATGCGTGCAAGGAATGCCATGTCACTCAGGGGTGTCCCCTGCATAGGGGAGCCCCAAGCACAACAAGTACGCCCCATAAGGAGAGCCGCCCAGTGTGAAAGAAAGTGCAGCCTGCCCAAGAATGGCGCCCCACACACGGAGAGCTGACACAACAAGATGATGCAACAAAAAGAAACACAGATTCCCGGTGCCACTGATAAGGACAGAAGCGGTCACAGAAGAACACACAGTGAATGGACACAGAGAGCAGACAACTGTGGGGGGGGGGGATTGAAAAAAAAAAAAAAGACAAGACAGAGGCAGAAGACAGAGGCAGGGAGATACACCCTTAAATGGGAAAGGGCTACAGAAAGGCAAAACCACCGTCGTTGCCATCTCAAGGTTCTATGACCCCGAGTCCCGCATGGCAGAGGTTCTGGGTCCTCCTTCCTCCCTATCGAATCATCCAGAAATGAGAGTCACTACAGACCTCCTCCTATGCTCTCTCCCTCTTCTATTCAGTGTCACGGTCTCCCCAAGGTGCTACACAGCTAAAAATCAGACCAACTTTCCAGCAATGATGTGTTAATAAGCAAAGCCTGGATGCTGGCCAATGCTCTCAAGCAACACACATGCATGTGTGTTCATTCTATAACTGTGTTATGATCCAATTGTTTGTACATCGGGTGCTAGGCTGGGAGTACACAAGCCACAGTCCCTGCTATGAGGTACATACACGGTATAGAATGTATGTGAATACCCTGCTGTAATTGCTTGGAACAGACCCAAAACAAGGGCCAGTGCTTAAGGCACAAATGTAAATGGAGCACTAAAATATACTTATAAAGTAACATGGTGACAGAGTTGGACTCAGATGTGACTTTTCTACACATGCTGTCCCTTTTATTTGAACCTATAGTTGGTGCTGGAGTTGGTAGGTATATGTCCAAGAGATTTGAATCTCTGGGCTGTCCATATGCTAGCTGGGCCCTGAGCCTCAGTGGATTTGCAGCACCTACTCTCCAGTTCATTGGACTCACCCAGAACAACTATTAAGGAAGTGAGATGGACAACCACCACACCGAAAGAGTCTACAACTGCAAGCAAGAGAGTCCCATCCATCAGCCATATGGGATTAAAGATCCCTCTCAACCAGAGGTGGAATGGGCATCACTATCCCAGAATCCTCAGGACTGGGAATAAAATATGGACTAGAGTAGACTTACTGGTATTCTACTATAGACTTATGGTGATTCTAGCAATGGAAGAAATTATATAACTGATATGGAGACAGTGGCCACTGGAGGTGCTGAAGTCAGGGAGAAGGAAAAAGAGGTGTAATACGGGGTCATTTTCCGGACTTGGAATTGTCCTGAACAACACTGCAACAACAGATATAGGCCATTATATATACTGCCATAACCTACAGAATTGACTCCAAAATGTGCTCACCAACTGTAATAAATGTACCACACTAAAGAAAATAATTTAACTAGATGGGGAAAAAATATATATCATAATAATATCCCTGAGAGAAGTTCTAAATATAGCTGGAAGGAATACAGTGATGATTTTTCAGAACGAGATGGTGAAAGCTCTGTGGAGCATGACAAATTAACAACATAAGTCACTAAATTCCCTTCCAAGAAAGGTGAGTTCCGTCACCTTCAGGGCCCTTATTTAGTGGAGTGGAGTATGCAAGTTTGGAGCCAGAGCAAAACCGCTTGGGACAAGAGAGAGGAGGTAGAGTCCTGCTACCAGCACGTCTCCTTCTTTAAGGCCCCAACTACTGAGTAAATACAACACGTGGAAGGCATTCCGCTAGTCTCAGGCTGACCCCTGCCTTGGAGAACACGGCAACAGAATGAATATTTAATGAGCCACAGAGACTCTGGGAAAACAGGGTAAAGAAAAACAGCCAGACAGCTCTCGTGTCATTTTTTAGTCTAGTGGCAAAGGTGGGCCTGTCAAACTGCAACAAAAACAGAGGGTGCTGGATGTCCTGACATTGGTCTAGGGCACAGGTTTGAGATTCTAGAAGGCTTCGCAAAGAAGGATCATAGCCTGTCAGGGAGAGAATGGACTTGTAGAGACTCTATACCATCCCTTCCTTTTATCACATGGAAACTGGCTCTTATCACTGCCCTCCACTGGGACAGACCTCTAATATTAATCAGAGGAAGGAAGACTTTGCACCAGGAAAAAAGGGGTGGAGCCTCTCATCGTAGGTCACTGAGAGGCAGGAGGAAGAAGGGAAGAAGAGGGTGTGGAAGAGCACAGTGGTGCCATTAAAATTCTACCATGCAGACCAGGACAGAGTCACACAATTGGAGAACTCTGAAGCTTTATAATGAAAATCACCAGAAAAACTGCAGTGTCCAAACATTTCATTTCATGGATGTATCAATGATATTCTGAAGAAAACTGCTAACTCAATTCTTAATTTATTTTCATTCTGAAAACAACTGTTTGCCAAGCAGCTGCCAGAAGGGATCCCAGGCCATTACACGGCAGTCCTTTTGTTTTCAAATTGTTCTGTCTTAACTGAAATTACACACTTCACAAAAAAGATGCTATGCCTCAAGGAAGAGACTGCAACCATTACATCTCCAGAAATAAAAGGTCCCTTGGCAAACAGGAGAGGGAACTGGTGTCGCAGTCTGTCCCAGTAAGCGTGTCTGCCATGCCTGACAGCCCCTTGCTCAGAGGCTTGGCCCTGATGCTCTTCACCCAGGCAAGGAATCTTGGACCAGGGCAGACGCCCGACTCATGGGAAGAGAGGCCCCTCTGCTGGCTGGCCAGGGACCCGTGAGGAGGCCTGCTGTGGAGGCTCTGCTCAAGAGAGCAATGGTTCTCCTACCTGTAGTCTTAGGAGTGAGACCCTTTTACACTTTTAAAAAGTTAGAGGACTATGTATAGGAGGGGAAGCATAGAGAGACTGAGAGGTGAAGAATTTTCTTCTTCATTTTTTTGTCTGTTTATTATTATTATTGAAGTAAAGAAAATGCTCTAATAATGAATACACAACTATGTGATTATACCAAATACCACTAACTGTATACTTCAGATGAACTGTTTTATTAATTATGTATCAATAAAATTGATCTGATTTTTTCTCTCCCCTCTCCCACCCCCCCACCCCCGGGGTTGTCTGCTCTCTGTGTCCATTCACTGTGCCTTCTCTGTCCGCTTCTGTTGTTGTTAGCAGCACGGGAATCTGTGTTTCTTTTGTTGCGTCATCTTGTTGTGTGTGGTGCCATTCCTGGGCAGGCTGAACTTTCTTTCACGTTGGGCGGCTCTCCTTATGGGGTACACTCCTTGCACATGGGGCTCCCCTACATGGGGGACACCCCTACATGGTACAGCACTGTGCATGGGCCAGCTCCACACGGGTCAAGGAGGCCTGGGGTTTGAACCGCATATCTCCCATGTGGTAGACAGACGCCCTAACCACTGGGCCAAGTCCGCTTCCCTGATTTTTAAAAAAGGATTACAAAGAGGTTATTGTTGTTGTTGTTGTTTTAAAGTAGATTATAGATATTGATATTTGCTACAATAGAAAGTAAAACTGAGAAAAATTTCAAACTCAGTAACACACACTAGCTATCAAAGGATGACACCATTACACTAACTATAGCCTTCACCTTACACTGATGAGACAGTAAGAATGAAAAAGGCAAAGTAACAGCTTGGTATTATTATAAAAATAGTTCTGATTTCACAAACATCATGCAAGATCTCAAAATACCCAAGAGACCCCCCGACCATACTTCAAAAACCTCTACAGTAGAGGCACGACAAATAGCTAAGCCAGTCAGAGGAGCTCACCTGGAACTTATATTAGTAAATAAGGAAAAGATTGGCCAATCAACACCGAGAAAAGAATGGCACAGGCTACTAAAGGGAAGAGATTAATTCCACAAAGCCTTCCAAAATATTTTAAAAGATGTTCATGTTTTCCTAATTAAATTACATTTTTAAAAGTTGGGTTTTGTATCTCTTTATTTACAACTATCACCTTAACTCCAAATGAATACTACATGCTTCTTCAAAGAGATTACAGGAATATCAATCAATACCATTCCCATTATCAACGGGCAAGTGGCTTAATTTCCTGCACCATGAACCACCTGCCTCTGGTTCCTCATTGATAATCAACGTAACATATTGCTTTTTCAGAAATGTCTCCACAGTGAAACAAAAATGAATCCACTCCAAAGAGAAGCCCTGTTATAAATGATAAATTCTGAATGCTACTTAGAATGCTAATTCCACGCCCCCCCCCAAATAATCAAATCCTAATACGTCCATAATTAACAGAAAAGAAAATGTGTTAAATAGTCCCATGAGAAATTAAAAGTGAGGTGTGTGGGGTGCTGCCACTGGCGGTGGTGATGGGGTTTTCTTCCATCCCATGAAAACTAAAGTACTGAAGGCAGGCGGAACCTCATCCCCTGTTCCTAAAGGGCTTCTGGAGCACAGCTGTTTTCCTGCATTTCCTCTGTTTTATTTATAATCTTTTAACTTTCCTCTATCCCCAAACTTGAAATCTCTTCCACCCACCAAAACATTTCTTTTAAGTTAGAACAGAGCCCGGCCGACACCAAAACTGCTAACACGCTCCCTTGTTCCTATAATCCAGTCTACACATAAAGATGTAGGAACCAATTTGCCACAGGATCAATCCAAGAGCTTACAAATACTATTTACTAAGCATTTACTATGTGCCAATGTGATATGTCAGGTATACAGAGCCATTAACTTATTCTATCCTCACAACAATCCTTTAAATACATATTATGCTCATTTTACAGACAAAAACTATCTCAAAGGGATAAGTGGCTTGCCTTAACTCATATATTTGGGGGGGTAGGGGGCTAGGGATAAAACTATTTTAGGCACTTATTCCATCCTAAGAGCAGCCCCCTGCAATCATACAGATAAATACTATACACAGTTGAGAATGAAGTACAGATTTACAAGTGAAGCTGGGAGCAGGAAGCTAAGGCACAGAGAAGTTAAGTAACTTTTACCCATAATAGCAGTAAGTGGCAGAGGCAGAGACTGAACAGCACCTACCATAAACAGTGGCTGTGAGGTTTAAATAAGGGGATACAGTTAACTCAGAATGGTACGTGACATACAGAAAGCATTCACAAAAAATTAGCTGCTAAGATGAAGTACTCAGCATATAGGACATGTTCAACAGACAGCCAGTAGCATCAAGAGAAGTGTCAGGTAAATAAAAAGGACTCTCGGGAAGCAGACTTGGCTCAACGGATAGAGGATCCACCTACCACATGGGAGGTCCAGGGTTCAAACCTTGGCCTCCTGACCCGTGTGATGAGCTGGCCCACGAGCAGTGCTGATGCATGCAAGGAGTGCCGTGCCACGCAGGGGTGTCCCCCATGTAGGGGAGCCCCATGCGCAAGGAGTGCGCCCCATAAGGAGAGCCGCCCCATGCAAAAGAAAGAGCAGCCTGCCCAGGAGTGCTGCCACACACATGGGGAGCTGACGCAGCAAGATGAAGCAACAAAAAGAGACACAGATTCCCGGTGCCATTGACAAGAATACAAGCGAACACAGAAGAACTCAGAGTGAACGGACACAGAGAGCAGACAATGAGAAGGGGGAAAGGGGAGAAAAATAAATCTTTGAAAAAAATAAAGGACTCTTCTCCAAAGAAACTTTTTCCAACTGTTACCAAATAGCTTTTCTGACCACTCCCAAATAGCCACAGTCATCCCAGCAAACATTTTGAGGAATCTGTAATGATTCTAGGTGTAAAACTGTATGCAAATTTTCCATTTCTGCTATTAAAAGCAAGCAATGGGATGTGGTGGGAAATATACAAACTAGGCTACCAACAGTCCTGGCTCCATCACCGTCTAACTGTACCACATCTCTGAGCCAAAGTTTCCTCAGGACCATCACATCTTCCCTGTGTTCCACGGGAGAGCCAGTGATTCTGGCAGTCTCGCTGCTGCTTTGGCCAGCCTGTCACCTTCATCAAACTACGAATCTCCTGAGGGTTGTCTCCTTGGCAATTTCCCCCAGAGCACCTACTGCTGGGCTCTTTCCACAGAGTGCTCCGCCCAGAACTGGGGCTGCTGGCCTGACAAACAATCAGCATCACAAGGTGGGGGCAGAAAAACAACAAAAAACCCTGAGTACAAGTAAGTATCTCATCCCTCCCCTAAAGGAATGCAGCCATCTAAATGGCACCGGAGGAGAGAGTGAAACATGTATTCTCAAATTAAAAGGATTCTAGTAAGCTTAACAAATGCAGACAGAGCAACTGTGCCTCCTTATCAGGGAGACTGTCATGGGAAAAGCCATGGGCATGAGAGTCATCAACCTGGACTCAACATTTAACCAGGAGCCGCCTCCGTGAGATGTTAAGCAAGCTACTTAACTTCTCTGAGCCACCATTTCTTTAGCAATACCACATAGAGCTAGACAACATCATGAAAATTCTTTGTGAACTGTAAGGTGCTAGACAGTGTAAAATGCCAGGAACCTTTTCAGACCATGTGTAAAAACAGTGGACAACTACTTTAGATTTCTGTGGAGAGTATGTTAAGAGGGTGAGGTGAAGAGTCAACAAATTTTAAAGTATTCTTGAACAGAGCAAGGGGACCACCAAGGGAAATATAACAACATTAAGAAAGGGAAGTCCAGAAGAGGAAGGAGCAGAGATGGAACATGTGGCCATCACAAGGTTGAGCATGAGGTAATTCCCTTCCACTTGGAGGTAGTGTTCTATGTGGTTTTGACAACTTTAAAACGGGCTTCCCTCCTGCCAAAAATCATCCTGAGGCTCAAACACAAAACAAAATCAAGTACTTAAAAACATAAAACAAAATGCTCATGATCACCAAGTGTTTAAACCAATAAAAACACTAATTTAAAGAGAGTCCTCAGGTGCTGTGCCCTGAAGGTCAGATGAGAAATTTCAACACCTGGAAAATGAGGTGGTAAACCTTCATAATCTCTTAAAATGTCTTCCAGCTCTTGCAGCTCAAAAACTCCAACATTACATTGTCTCTCTGGAAGTTTTACAAGCCCTGAAATTTCTCCCCCTTCCCCAGCCCTTCAGCATCTCTCTCGCTCTCCCCACCAGGTCAGTCCTACAGACAGTAGCTCTCTCAGACTCTCCTTATCCTCAGTTTTATCATATGCAGCAAGGTTAACCTTGCCTCAATTCTGCAAGGCTTCCCATGGCATGCATGCATGGCTGCCTGCATGCAGGTGTTTTCATCTGTTTGTTCAAAAGGGCACATTTTACTGGGTTTCAGACTCTGGAGATAAAAAGATGAATAAGATAAAGTCCCTGTCCTCAAAATAGCAGTATAGCAGATTATGAATCAGCATCTCAACACAGTAGTTCTATATGAACAAAAGACTACAAGGGAATGACCTCAAATATTCCAAATGTTTTCCATGATCCCAGACAGACAGAATAAGGAATGGATGTCTGCAAGGCAAAGGGAGACCTCCTAGGGAATGAAAAACAACGAGGATCTTCTCAGAGAAGTAGGAGACAGACTAGCATAGCAATTTATCCTACAAGAGAGTCAAACAAGATTAAGCCCTCAGGAAGCAACCACTGCTGCTTCAGAAATAAACATAAATTAACTCACCCTGGGTAACAATTTATGTGGGTGTGGAGCAAATCCTTCTATCTCCCTTCATCCTACCACCTTTCTAGGGGAAAGGGCAAGAGCAGAATTAAATAGTCGATGCATTAAAACTGGATTTAAAACTATGAATTAAAAATTTTTCATTTTACCTTCTATTTTCTGGACACATGCTATTATGCCTAAAGCAGGGATGTGACACTGAGGAGGTCAAGCAGACCTGGTCTGAAACTTAGCTGGATCTTATAACAGTTGTATGCTAGGCATTTATTGATCTGAGTATTTATTCTCTGCCTACAAAATGGAGATACGCTTGCAGAACTGTTTTAGGTTTAGAAATATTTATATAACAGAAATTTAGATTAGGACATAAAAAAAGAACATAGAACAGTATAGTACAGGGATCAGAAGAGAAGCATAATAAATTGTAGCTATTGTAACAGTTACTGAATGCTTCTTAATCTGCTCAATTATTCAATGGATTTCCAGAAGGCTTCACAGTAATAAAACACACGGGTTTTGTAGTGTCTTTGGAAGAGATGGGATGTTTTAAAACCAATATTTAGTATGATTTAGTAATAGTAATGCCATGTGATTGCCAGGGTGCTAATAGATCAAACTAAGTCACTCAAGTCAAGTGACATGATGTGTTACAGCAGGAAGAGGAGTCAACACCAAACTCCCAACTGACAGCTCCAGAATTAAAGCACACCCACCACCCACAGCAAGCCTGGGTGGACGAGGGCACCAGGAATGCCACCACTCTTCCCAACATAGATAGGTGGTTCCAGTGTCACAATGCCAAACTCTGATTACTCAAGCTCATCTCCAGTAAGCCCAGGTGAAACGCCCACAGTGTCTAGCCACAATGGATGTGACCAAGCGGCTCATTTTCAGCCCTGTCCAGTCATGGGACCTTGGGGAAGAACTGTAAGCAGAGCAGAAAGAACAGAGACTTGGAGACTTGGGAGTCAGGAAAGCTTAGTCTGAATGTCGGTTCTTTCCCTGTAGCAGTATAACCTGAGCCAGGAAACTGCCCAATGCCAAGCCTCAGGTTCCTCATCTGAAAATGCAAATAGAATTCACATCATAGGGTTAAAGATACGATATAGTTTAGCAGGCACTTCTCTGTTTCCACAATCTGTAAAATGGGACCCAAGAATCCACTTCATGAGGCTGATGTGAAGATTATATTAAACACTATCTTTAAATTAACTGCCCAGTCGAATGTTAGATACATACCAGGCAATCAGGATTCAGTCACTAGTGGAAGGCCCTGGCACCAAGAGGGGAAAGAGGAGAAGATTTATTTATTTGGTTTTTGTTGTTTACAAATAAGAGGTAAAGGACAGCAAGAAAGCAGAAATTCAAACTAAGAGACCAGGGAACTAGACATTGTGTTCCAAGGGTTCACCTGCCCAAGAGATGGGAAGAACGCCAGCTATACTGTAAGGTATGAGGGGGATCCCCATGCTTAGCACCTAAAGCTGCCTCCCAAGTGCCCTCCCAAAGTGCCTGAAATCCACCACTCTATTGGGTCAAGGCAACAGCCACTACTAGAAGTGCACATATCTCAGGGAGGTGTGAGCCACTGCAACACTTGATCAGGCATTAACATCTTGAGTGAATCATCTGAGAGATGTTCTTCCAAAAGACCTGGCTGGTAAGGAAGATATAGGTCCTGAGCCAGAGAATTCACTGTGGGATAGGAAGGAGAGAAGAATGTTCTGGGACCCTAAGAAGAAAGGAAGAAAGAAGGTTTGAAGAGGTAAGGAAGCTGAAGAAAGGTACTGAGTTGACAACTGTTAAACTAATCATGAAAAGACCATGGGCCTCAGAGAGACAAACTCCAGCTTTTCTACTGACTTCATACCCTGGTCATTACTTGATCTCTCTAAGCTCAGTTTTCTGATCTGTAAAATAAAATTAATACTGCTTACTTTCCAGACGTTCTGCGTCCACAAAACACTATGGGTTAAGCAATCAGCACGGACTCCACCACATTCTGCCAAGAGTCAACTGATTTTCAGAGGTCTGCTCTAAACTGAAATACATATGCTGGGAAAGAAGCTCCAGATGCTTGGACCCCTTAGCGAAGCAGAGACTCAACATACTCACAAGCAGAATGAGCAGACTGTGAAATCTTTGAATAGAGAAGGCACCATACCACAAAAACAGTAATGACTGGGTTTCTGGGTTAGCTCAAGACAACCTCCTTTTAAATGAATAATGTAAAAAACTCACATGACAAAATGATAGGACTCCCTGGCCAAAGGCCAGCTCAAGGACAAAATATGAAATACTAACGTAGACTTAAAAGAAAAAATTAGTTTCTTTTAGCACCTCTTCCTTCTCTCCTTCCCTCCACAGTTCCTCCCAAGGCCCCAGTTAGGGAGCCCTGCCAGGCCCACTTGACTTTTTTTTATTTTAAGATTTTATTTATCTCCCTCTGCCCTCCCCCTGTTGTATGTGCTCACTGTCTGCTGTTAGTCTTTTTAGGAGGCACTGGGACCTCCCATGTGGTAGGTGTGTGCCCAACTGCTAGAGCAACATCCACTACCCCCCACTTCCTAAAGAGCCTTTTATCCAAAAGGGCACCCTAATTCAAAACATCCCTCCCAATTCAAACCACACCCCCTTCTCAGCCAAGTGTTAAGTGAAAGACAATCCAACTAATTCACAGTCATGAGTGAGTGATATAGCAGTACTGCTAGGTCTACAAAAAAAACTTCCAAAGAAATTTTTAAGCTGGTGAAACTTCCAGGCAGAGGATAAATACAGTTTCAATGTTCAGGCAGTAAGCAGATGGAAGGAGGAGATATCTGAGACCAGGTGCCACAATCTTGCACAGGAGGTGCACCCAATGACTGGCCTTACACACATTCTCCCTTTTATAGTTTATGCTATTTCTTTATTTCTGGACCCAGAGAGTAGAGGCCTTAACAAACTTATTTCCAGAGCCCCTGGTGTTAAGGAAGAAAGGCTGTTGGAGGCAGATAAAGAAGTCACCAGAAAGGGGGGGAGGCTGATAAGGCAGAGCTTCCCACTTCCCCATAAAACTCGATGGCACTGGCTTTCAATTCTCCACTATACTAAGCACTTTAAGAACACCCACGCTCACTCCTTTTCCCCTTCAGTACTCATTTGACAGTAACTTCCAGTACACCAACACACAAATGAGGGCAGCAGCACATCCGGAGTACAATTTTTCCCTTTGGAGAAAGTTTTAAGTCAAGCCCTCGCTCAAAGCTGCCCCAGTGCAGAGAAAAGCAACTCTCACACTCTGCTCACACAGGGGTAGGAAGTAGAACATGCAACAGCTGACCTCTCTGGTGGAACAATCTGGCAATACGACAACTATATCAGAAATTGATGAGTACACCTAGCCTTTAACCTAATAATCCTCCTACTTCTAGGAATCTAGCAGCAATAGTGCAGATACTGGCAAATACATACAAATATTCACCCTGTTAGGGTCCTCCTTTGGGGGCAACTGCTCAGTTGCCAACATAACACCTCCTCAGTAGGGGGCAACTTAAGGGAAAGAGGGAACTGTCATTAAATACAATGACATGCTTTTTAAAATGTTACTGAAGACTTAACGATATGGAAGTTGTTTGTAATGTGTTAAATGAAAATAAGCAGAATGCAGATTTATCTGGAAGACATACCTGAAGTGAGTGGTGTCTATAGTTGTTGGGATTATGGATTACTTTTAAAAATTTTCTATTTTTACTTTCCCTAGCATTTTATAAAGGGAATGCATTCTTTTTATTTAAAAAAATTTTTTAAAGAAGCTTTAGATTACATAAATGTTACATAAAAAATATAGGGAGCTCCATATACCCCATCCCTACCCCTTATTTTTATTCTTTAATAAGAAAAGAATTAAGAACAGAACTTCATTAAGACTAGATTGTAGCATATAGATACCAAGGAGATGCAATCACCACTACCTAGAGTGTGGGACACTCTACAGAACCACCAACCAGGTTCTTCAACAAATGAATTACAAGGAAAGAAAGGGGGCAGGGGCAAAGATTAAAAGAGATTTAAAATATGTCTATCAGTCAACTTCAACATATGGACCTAATCTGAACTGATTTGAACAAACCATTAGAAAAGAGACAAGTGGGAAAATTAGAACACAGGATATTTCAAGAAATTAAGGAAACGTCCATTATTTTCAGACATGATAATGGTATCTGTGGCTCGGTTTTCTTCTGAAGTCTATCTTTTAGAGATACAGAATAAAATATTTATGAATGAGTGAAACAATAACTGAGAGTACTTAAAAAAAAAATGTGAGGTGGGGATTGTGGGGATACAGATGTATACCAGACTGACCAAAAGCAGAAACTTTTGCAGTTGCCTGGTGGGTGCAGGGAGGTTCACACTAGTCTCTCTGGTATGAAGAAAATTTTAAGTTAAAAACAAACAAAACTATGTCTGAAGTAAAAAAAAGCAAACAAACATTTGTCGAGTGTTTATCCAATGAATGGATAAACAAAATGTGGTATATGCCTACAATGGAATACAATTCAGCTATAAGAAGAAACGAAATCGGGATGGACTGACAAACATGGAGGACGCTTGAGGACATTCTGTTGTGAGACGCAAGCCAGACACAAAATGACAAATAGTGTACGGTGTCTCACTAATATGATCTAAATACGGTGAGTAAACACTCAGAGATAAACTCCAGAGCAGGGTTCCACAGACCCCTTTCTAAGTCCACACTATACTGTGTATTATTTAATAAATATATTAACACGTCCCAAGAATTATTATTTTTTTTAAAATTTCAATTTAAGCTCAATGACTCCTTGTTAAGAACCCCTGCTCTAGAGTACAGGTTACTAAAAGAAAGACTATGAGTTGAGATTTGGAGCTGTTGCTTAATGTATGTAGAGTTTTCAATAAGGTTTATTATAAAAGTGAAGAAATGAATAGAGTTGATGGTAACACATTATAGTGAGATAACTAACATGGCTGATTATAAATGGGATTGTGGTTGAAAAGGGGTAGTCTTATAGGTATAAATGTCAATTGAAAGGAAGCTAGAGGATAATCTAGGGAATATAACACAGTGATTCTGGTGGTGGATGACGACTGTGATTAATATTATAAACATAAGAATATTCTTTTACAAAGTGTTAAGAATATGGTGATATGCAGGAAAATTACAACTAATGTAACTTATGGATGACAGTTAACAGTAATATTGTAATATTTCTGCAGCAATGGCAAAGAAGATATATCAATTCTAAGGACAACAATAGGGGGGTATGGGATTTTTCATTTTGGAGTAATGAAAATGTTCTAAAATTGAGGTGATGATAGCAAAACTCTCTGATGAAAATGGGAGCCAGTAAGTGTACACTTCAGATTGTATAAGACATGGGGCTATATAACACAATGAATCCTGTGGTGGAAGGTGGACTGTGGTGAACAGAATGTAAGAATGCTTTTCATGCACTAAACAAATATATAATACTCATACAGGATGTTAATCAACAGGTGGGTTGGGGGGAAATACATCAAATTTAAGATATGGGTTATAGTTAGTAGTAATATTTTGATGATGCTCTTTGAAACAAATGTTTTACAACATTGCAAGGTGTTGGTGATGAGGTGCTGTGTGGGAGCACTGTATGACGATACGCGTGTTTGTTTTTTAAGTTCACAACTTTTTTTTTTTCTTTTTGAGGTACTGAGCCCAGAGATTGAACCCTGGACCTCGTATATGGGAAGATGGCACTCAACCATTGAGCCACACTGGCTCCCCTGACTTGGTTTTTTTGTTTTGCTTGTTGTTTGTTTTTGTTGTAGTTTAGGAGGCACCATGAACCAAATCTGTGGCCTCCCATGTGGGAAGCAGGAGCTCAACTGCTTGAGCCACATTTGCTCTCCAAGTTCACACTTATTGTTTATGTATGTTCATGTACGAATGACATACTTCAATAAAAAAAAAATTTTTAATTAAAAAAAAACACTGGTAGACTAAACTATCAGGAAAAAAAAGACTACAAAAGGTGTGTGAGTTGTGGGGGGCAGGAGGGTGTAACAATGCAAAGCATTACAAAATTATTCAATAATAAAACCCTATTCTTTTTATTCTAAAGATATTTTTTTAAGTTACAAATTACTTCACAAAACATCCCCTACCATGGAGATCTGTCTCAGATGGTGGGTGAGTTATGGGAGGAGGGGCAACACAGGGGTGGGGACATGAGATTGGGTTACCTCATACCTCTTGTTCAGTCTCAAGACATTTGACAGGTCAATTTAACTTTCTGAGCCTCAGTTTCCTCATCTGTTAAATGAGGAAATGCTGGCTTTGTTGCCTAACAGGGTGTCTTGGGATGAAACAAAACAATACACATGAAAGTACTTTGTAAATTTTAACAGAATACAAAAACGTTGGAGAATGAAAGCAGGGCACAATTACTCACAAAAGCGTACGCTTATCATCTGTTGGGGACCGGACCATGCTGCCCCACAAAAGACATGTCCATGGCCCACGCCTGGTCCTGTGCATATGAACCCACTATAAAACAGATCTCGAGGATGTTAAGGTGTGGTCTAACTGTATCAGATTAGACTTTAATCCAGATTACTGGAGTTCTTTATAAGCAAAATGAAATTTAATCAGAAAGAAAGAAGCCACAGGCAGCAGCAGGAAGCTGGAAATCAATATACCCAGAGGAGAAGAAAGGTCAAAGAGCAACTGCTAGCCCATCCCAGAATTTCCATCTTCGAGGAGAAGGCATCACCTTGCTGAAGCCTCCATTTTGGACTTCTAGACTCGAAACTGTGAGCCAATACATTCCCGTTGCTTAAGCCAACCCACTGCATGGTATTTGTTTTAGGAGCCAGAAAATTAAAACATCATCCATAAAGAAAAATCAGGGGTCAACTCTTTTTGAAAATACCAATTCTCTCATTAACCTCTCTGATACATCATGAACTGGCTGCGCCCCAGATGACTGATATAAAATTATCTAAATTTAAATTCCTCCCACTCAGTTTAAAGGAAACAAATCAGGAAGGAAAAATGTTTTTCTTTCCTACTAGCAGTTGCCAGTCTTGGTCGTGTTTGTAAGGTATGTGTCTGTGTGTGTGTGCACGTGCATGTGTATGTGTTTCCACTAAGAAAGAAAATGCTAATCAGACTCTCTTCCGTTCACTTGCACTTTGCAGTTAAATCACTAACAACAAAGCAAGGCAGAGTGGCAGAAGGAAGGATGTGGGCTATGGACTTTGACAGACCTCATTTGTCTCCATCATGAACTAGCTGGGTGACATGAGGGTTAGAAATAACATACGTAAAGTAGTCAGTACAGAACTGATCCTCAAAACGTGAAAGCTGTCACTGCTACTGCTATTACTCATCCAAAGAAAGACTGCAGGCTGCACAAACCAGGACGACAGACCAAGAACTTGGTTCAGCATCCAGGTCTGCCATGAATATGTGGCATGACCTTCAAGAAATTCCGTTAACTGTGGATTTTCCAAATGCTCTAAGCAACTGGCAGGCATATAGCTAAAGTCAAGAGAGGCAGACTTAGCAGTACGTGGAAAACGCTTACCAGTTCTGCCCTCGAGAATTATAAACCAAAGGTGGTCTCACTGTAATCATCAGAATTTTAGTCAAATATTTAAATATTAGCTAGATTTTTAAGATAAAGGGTACTGTTCCTGGCCTCAACGTACTTACAATCCACTAACAGTGAAGACATACATGGGCATGAATAAGAACATAAGTTAGCCTGTCACTGACACAATAATCCTAAAACCAGAGGAAAAAATGCAACTTCTCTGGCCATCCAGTTGGTATTTAATACCCTGTCACGAAGTTCCTTTTTCAATTCTAACCAAAATATCTCATGCTTCAGCAGGATCCCATCTCCTGATTGTTTCATTTCAATGCATTTCATTCACAATATAAAACATTTTCTCTTGAGGACAAGTCTGAGGTGGAAAGAGCATGAATCTCCTCTAAGTCTGGCTTCATTATCTATGAAATGAGGAACCAGCATCCACCCCACAGAGCTGTTACAAGGGTTAAATCAAGTGAGATGATGTGTATAGAACACCCAGCACACTGCCCAGCGTAAAGTAGGTGCTTAATTGTAGTGTCTGCTGATTCTGTATTTTTTCACACTCTCGTATACAAAATGTGGAAGAATCCTTGGGATGGTGACAACATTATTTGACTTGGCAACATTTTATTTACTGGGAGGCAATGTACTCACTTGCATTGCTATGAAAAATATTACTATTATTAAACAGCAGCAGCTGCTAGACCAGCAGTGAATGCTTATTTTGATTTGCACTTTGTGGAAATAAGGAGTATCTAATTTTATGTAAACGCTATTAATGTGAATAAACATTACAAGGAAAAGGAAATGAGCTTCATAAAAAAATGATTAATGAAACATAAAGAAAGGCTCCCCACATTTCAAAGCAATGAAGACTCCAATGTATTTTGTGTGTAAGTGGGTGGTGAAGAAGCCACTTAATGGGAGGAAAGGTATTAGCCCTCTTCAGACCTCTAAGCACTGTCTGTTACTAACACTGGGGAGGGCCAGTCAAACCAGAAAAGTTCCCAAATACAGCCTAGTTGCTCTGCCTAGTCTTCAATCTACCCTGGGTATCTATGGAAAGACTATTCAAAGAGCTCGTGTCATCGCTTTTGATTTAAGTGGCAGTGGCATGTTTTCTTCTCTGCCCACACCCTGTGGGCAATGTTAGTCTTTCTTGGCCACATCAGGAAAGCTGAAACTAGGCAGCACAGTGTGGTGACCACAGCCCTTCAAAGTACCCAACTGAATACAGAGTAGACAGGGCCAAGGAGCAGTGAGACCTGCAGAGGGAAGGGCACTGGGTACCAGTCAATTCTCTACCTTACCTTATCTTACTGTACCTACTGGTTCTCCTAACAATCCTGTGAGCTTCCTGTCATCTCCACTTAGCTTTTACTTGAATGAAAAGCCAAGGTGATGGGAGCCAGGAGACCTGACTCCTAGTCCTAGCTTTGTGGTGAGATCTGAATATAGAGAGAGGGTACTTCCCTATCCCCCTCCTCTTCTCTGAGAAGAGCATCACCACCAATCCCTGTAACGGGGAGGACGCAGTCCTGCCCATCATGCATGCAACCCCATCATCCGGACCAAAGCTGAGGCGGCCCACTGACCCAAGCTGGGCCAGGTGTTCCAATCAGGCACAGGAACTCCAGTTCCCATGGGGTGCTAGAGCTGAGAGGCCAGGCAGGGCTGGGGCTCATCCTCTGTCATTTGCCCAAAAACGCAGAAAAGGCCAGGTTTCTATAAGCACTAAAAACAGAGCATATGTAAAAAGCAGAGACACAGAGCCATAAGTGAATCACAGAAAAGACTCATTTCCTATTGTTCCTGCTCCTCATGTCCCATACCACCCCCCCCACCCCAGGTCCTTCCAATAAACTTCCATTTGGTTTGAACCAGTTTTTTATTTCAGGGGGTGGGCAGGGACAGAGTAGTACGGAATGAGCCTTATTACTTACAATTAAAAACCCTAATACACTTTTTCTGAGCCTCAGCTGCCTCATTCATATAAAGGAGGAGTCGGACCGCATGGCCTCTAAGGCTTTTTCCAGCTCTGTCAAATTTATTGCATAATAATGTAGTCACTATACTGAGGACAGCCACTGTGTGCTAGAAAGTACACTAGGACTGGGGGACATGGCCCTCCCTGCCTTAACCCCTAGGCACAGTGCTGCAGAAACACAAGGTAGAAATAGTAACAGAAAGTGCTTAGAAGAGCTTGTATTTTCCTCCATCCAAAGCCCATCAGGCAAGGAAAGAGAAGGCCTACCCTGGCTTACCTAACTCTTGCTTTCTGTAATAGTTGGTACCAAACTGCAATTGTCTTTTGGGCTTTACCTCCCTGCACATGAGGTTCTGATTTGGTTTGCCCAACTTCTGGGTGGCTAAATTGTATGTTATCTTATCAAAGGGACATATATTTAAGATTTTTTGGGAAAATTATATGATAGCCTTGGCATTCAAATTCACTTCTTACATAACTGACCACAAACAGCACCATGATACAGGGCTGTTCAGATGGTGCTCTGGGCCAGAAAGAGCCGGCAGTGAACTCCCAAATTCTGTTAAGACCAAGAAGGGCCAAGTACCTTCCCATCTGACCTAACCGCTGCCCCAAAATCATTAAAACTCATTTTACTGACACTGAAGAGAAGCTATAAAGCAAGTAAAAATGTAAATTCAAGGAGAGATCATTTTTGCTTTAAGGATCCTGCCTCCAAACCAAAATAGAATTCCTTGTGGTCTCAGTGCTTCAAGCTGTAATCAGTAAAATACACAACCCTGGCTGCCACACTCCGTTCCAGGCAGGGCCAAGGCATAAATGCTTCCCCCAGGACTCCCCCACAAATGATCAAAATCAAATACCTGCATCTATTATGTAACAGAAGACAGCACATTACCTCCTAGCAAAAACCGAAAGCAACAGCATTGCCCTCATAGCTACACCAAAGAAAAGGGCTTGCTCATTTCTTTGATACACCTATTGAGGTAACATGGGGGAGGGGTGACTGGAAAGAAGCACAGAAAACCAGCAGTGACATGAGGATGCAAGGACAGTGAGGCCTCCCAGGGAGAGCCCACCAGGCTGGTCTGGGTCAGAGCAGGTAGCACTGGTTCCCTTACTTCAAAGAGCGGCAACCACTGAGGGCTAAGTAAAGAGTAAAGTGAGGGGATGGCAGCTGTTTCTGATCAAACTGGCTTTGACTATCCCCCCCAATGATCAAAGTCCTCTCCCAGTCCCATCTTCGCCAACACCATCCAGGTCCTTAAAACACACAGCCTGGCTCTGGCGTCTGACCTCATCGCCTGCCCTTCCGAGATGAGTTTACCAAATCTCGTCCTCTCAGGTACACACCTAAGGGTCTAATCCAATAATCACAAATAGTTATCAAGGATGACGCTAAGAAGTACACTCACCATCAATCACCAGGCCCCATTCTAAGGACTTCACATACACTAAACTCACTTAATCTTGCCAACTCCAAGAAGCCAGTACTATCCCCATGAGAAAACTAAGACACAGGAAGGTCCAGTTACTTGCCCAACATAGACGAGAAAATAATAGGACTGCAATTACCTAGGCAAAGGAATTACCCTGTCCTCAACCAAACATCAGCCTGCCCATGTCTCCACCAAGGAATGCTTCTTACCTCCTTACTTCCTGGCCCACAGGAGGAGGTGACTAATCTGACATTCACTGGGCCACATTTTACCAGCAGGTACCTCATGGACATTACCTCTTTTAATACTTAACCCCATTTAACTGAAACCTTCACACATTATGGTGGGAATTTAAAATGGTGAAGTCGCTGTGGAAAACAGTTTGGCTGTTCTTCAGAAAGTTAAACATAGAATTATCATTTGACCCAGTAATTCCCCTCCTAGGTATATATCCCAAATAACTGAAAACAGTGACCTAGATATTTATTTGTTTGCCAAAGTTCATAGCATCACTACTCCCAACAATTAAAAAGCAGAAATTACCCAAATGTCCATCAGCAGATGAACGGATAAACATAAGGCAGTATACACCTACAACGGAATACTATTCAGTCTTGAAAGGAATGAAGTTTTAATATATACTACCACATGGTTAAACTTGGAAAACATCATGCTAAGTGAAAAAAGCCAGACACAAAAGGATAAGTACTGTATGAGTACACATGGATGAAATGTCTAAACTAGGCAAATTCACAGAGATAGGAAGTAGATTACAGGCTTCCAGGGGTTGGAGAGAGAAGATGGGGAGGTTTTGCTTAATGGATGCAGAGTTTCTGAAAAAGTTCTGGTAATGGGTAGTGAAGGTGGTTGCACAACACTGTGAATGCAATCAACGGCAATGAACCGCATATTCGAAAATAGTTATAATGGCAATTTTGTTAAATGTAAAATTATTAAAACCTGATTTATCAAATGAGGAAACTGAGGCTTAGAAGTGAAGTGATCAGGTCCCGTCACTTACTCATGTTTAATTAACACACATGGGAATGGCCATGGCCAAGACCTGGCTCTAGTCCACAAGTGATGAGGTTATGTAAATGGCAATCAGTTCTCTGAGGCTCATTCTGACTCACAAGACACAAAGGTGAAAGATCTGGGTACACTGTGAATGTCAAACACTAAGATGGCTTCTAATGAAAAGCTTCTCAGCCAAACGTCAGGGAGGGCCACTATGGCCTTGTATAGCATGTTTTGTGAGACTAGGACCAACACAGCCAGAATTTAGGTTTCTACATTCATGTGTACTTTCTCGTCATACTATCTGGAAGCAAGTTCCAGAGAGACTCTCCCACCACGTATAGCCAGCCTCCACAGCCCTGTTGTGGAGAACTGAGTATAAAGAGCTCTGGGTTGGGATCCAGGAGGCCTGAATTCAAATCTCTGCACAATTTCCTTCCCATAGTTAGGCCTCAGTCCCCACAATTAAAAGCAGCAGGACTGAACTAGATTTGCACGCTTCTCATCTCTTATGAGCTTTCTCCCACAGGGATACAAAGCTTGAAGTTTCTTCCAGCAAAGGAATCATACGATTGAGGTAACACTTTGCTTCCCCAGTTTTTGGCATCTGTAACTGACAATCCAAGCATCTTCAACAGAAGATATTCAATTTCAGCAAAAATCAAAGACATGTGGCATGAGAGTTATGCTGGACAGCATTACTAGAAGTATCTATTAATTTTGCTGAAATACCACGAATGGCTATTACCTATCATGGTTCCACCGGTTCCCAGGCTGTCATGCAGCAGACTGGACATTCTCCAAAGTCCCTTCAATTCTGATACTCAGTGGTCCCCGAGTAAACAAGAGTTCTAGTAAAAAGGCAGGGCTGTGGATGGCTAGGAAGCTGGAAGGCAAACAGCCAGAAAGTCCTACAAGAATCCAGCTGACTGAGCGTCATAGTTTTTCAGTCAGGGCTGTGGGTAGCTCCCAGGCAGAGACAGGTTGGTCAACAGTCCCAGACCAAGTATGCCAGGGTGGAGTTGGAAGCCAAAAGCCATTTTCATGTCTGCCAAGCCCAGGGAGGACTGACTGATGGCAGCCCTGACCTCAACCACAAAAGGCAGAGATTTAAAGGCAGGTCCAAAGCGAGGTCTCAAGAAGAGAGAAAAGGAACTGTCTTTCCCTTTTTCATCCCTCCCCCAAACTTTAAAAAAAAAAAAAAAAGTCTTTTTCTATGGGCCCTGCAAGGCAAAAAAGAGAGCGAGAGAAACAGCTAACAGAAAGCACAAAACACAAGGAAACACAGAGGAAAGAGAGAGGAGGGTTTTTTATTCCAAAATCCTACATTCCGAGCCCAACTTTAGCTTACAATATGTGTGACCCCGGAGAAAGGTCACCTCTCTGGGCCATGGTTATTTCATATGTAAAAGGAAAGGATAAGAATGTCACCAGACAGAGGTTTTATTAAATGACAGATGTGGAAGTGTTTTTTTAAACTGTAAAGATGTATATTAAGGGGCAAACAGCACTAGCGTGGAATATCTGGCTAATAGGTTTGCATCTTGTAGAAATAACTTGAGTTCTGGCATATAAAGGTAGTTTCCTTCCGCCTTTGCTTCCGTAGGCAAATGTATTTTTCACTCACTGACTTCTGCTGGTATGTCCAGAGAAGACTCACCTTAAGCATCTCTACACTGAGTCAGAGGGTTGGGCCACAAAGTCCAGAATTCTTTGTGGGACAGGGTCACCAGGAGCTCAGGAGTCTGCTTGTTGCATTTTGTTTTCTTATCTTCAAGAATCTAGACATTTTATTTTTGTTTTTTGTTTTTCTTTTTTTCCGATGTACCAGGCCAGGGACCGAACCCAGAACCTCCTATGTGGGAAGCTGGCACCTAACCAGTGAGCCACATCAGCTCCCCTGAGTTGGTTTTTCATTTGTTTTGCGTGTTGTTTTTAGGAGGCACTGGAAACCAAACCCAAGACCTCCCATGTGGGAAGCGGGTGCTCAAAGCTGGAGCCATATCCGCTCCCCCATTTTATTTTAAGGAATGCACGGGATCAACCGTGCTTTTACCTAAGCCCTCTCTGAGCCTTTTTTTTTCCTTTAAGGCAACCACCTATGGAGGGTAATTCATGGGCTCCTTAAGTTTGGCAGCTTATGTAGCATGTCCTACTAAGTTCACCAGCTTTCAAACTTTAAGGGAGGTAATGGATTTGCATTCTGAACACTGGAGCTGATTAAAAGTTCCTGTGTGTGAGATTCGAACACTTAAGAACATAAAGGCACTTATCAAAGACTGATGACTTCTAGTCATCAGCACAGATGCCCAAAAGAACATGAATAAAAATTAAAACTTTATCATATAGAGAATGACGAAACACCTACTCATAAAGTCTAAATGGCATGTATGGGGCTTATAAAGAAATGGGATTAATTCCCAAATCTACTACTTACTGGTTGTGTGACCTTAGGCAAAATACTTAAGTTCTATAAGCCTCAATTTCTTCATCTACAAAATGGGGTATATGATAATAGCAGGGTGAATGTAAGCATTAAATAACAGTATGTAAAGGACTTGCACAGAGTAGGAATACAAGTAACTGGCAACTATTGCTATTATGAAGAAGGCTTGATAATGAACCTACATTCTATGCCTTCATTCATTTCTTCATTCAGTCAAATGTGTCCTTCAGAAAGGACTGCAACATCATATGCTTAAGTTAACACAAGCATCTAACGCAAGACCCGCATTTGATTGCCAGTTCCCTTAAGAAAACCTTTAGACTCTGTAATTCTTGAGGGCAAGGCTGTTCATCTTAGTATTCCCAGAGCCTACCACACTGCTGGGCATATAACAGTCACTGGAAAATGTTTCACTGAGTGGACGTTAATTGAGTGACTTAGCTTATGTTTGTATTATTTTCCACACCTAAGAAGTGTCTTTCTACTCCACTCTGCCATTCTACCTCAAGAATTATAGCCCTATTTACCTTTCTCTCCAAGATCATTAGCTTTTCCATAACATAATCCAGATAAAAACCCCAATACCTCAGCCAGGCTAGCAAAGGGACTTGTACACAGCAGGTGGTCCCCCCAAAAATGTGTTGAACAAATGCTACGCCTGGATTATGTCCAAATAATATCCCACATCTGAATATGAAAAACCAGTATGTTTAAATATCACTATAAGAACTCTCTGGTATGCAGGCATGATGGAAAACTAAACTTCTAAGGAACTCAGGCACCACGGTTTTAAGATACCAAAATGAACAGGTATGGTGGAAGTAAAGACAACCATTTCCATACAAAGCCATTGAAATATGTCTTTGTTGACATTTAGAACATCTATTTTATGTTTTCACTGTTTAGGAATTTCCCTAACTCCACTTTACTTAGCCATTTGACCTTGGAGACAAATTACTTCATAGCTATGGACCTCAATTTTCTCCTCAGTAAAATGGGGATGATAATTGGTAGGAGGGTTAAATGTGATCCTGTGTACTGTGCCTAGAACAGAGTAGCAACTCAATAAATGCCAGAAACAGCCTACTCTACCATCACCAAAGATAAAGTGCTGGCCCAATATTAAATACCCAAACAGACCTTCACTTACTATGTAGGACTCTCTTTCGATGGAGAGTCGCTCCTGCTGTCTTCCCCACTGCAGTCCTGGAATGCCTGCTTGCTGCCTTCTCTGGAAAACTGTCTTTTCCCAATCATTCACTCATGACATTCAAATGGTCATGAGTAAACTGGCACATGTCAGGATGCTTTGGTTGCTGAACAAGCAAAACGCTGCCTTTTGCTTGGAAAACACACACCAGGATGAAGCCTTGGCAGAACACCAGGCAATCCACTCCTGCCTCCCAAGGGCAGCCACTCATTGTGTGCCGGCCAAATGATGACTCACACAGTCATGTGGGACTCTGTACCCCCAAAGGTGAGGCTCAGAAGTAAACTCCTTGCCTCTTTTTATCACATATTTCTGGCCCATCTTCTAGAGTGCTGCTTAGAAAAGCTTCAACATCTGCAAAAACACTCTTTGCCTAAGGGAGAAGGTGGGTTAATTTGGGATTCTAAGCTCAGAGAGCTAATACAGTTTTTCAGCTGAGAGTCATGCATGCTAGTTAGGAATCCAAAGAGTAAAAGATGCCATAAATAAACAGGAAGTCCCTTAATTACTAAAACTAGGAAAAGAGTAAAAAAGAATTTTTCATTTCCCAAATTAATTCCTATTCCTGAGTTTCCACATCGCCAAAAAGTACCAAAAAGTTCTATTCCTAAGAATAATGACAGAATAACACAGCAGGGCTCATAAAGTTTCCAAATGCCTCACTTACAAAGCATATGCCAGTAACAGTTTGCGGTTTACCCAAAAGTTTCCCTTATATTTTGGGGGCAATAACCTTAAGCCCCATATTTTCTTAAGAACTGAATTCTGACCCACTTAAGATATAAAATAATGTACTCTCCTTCATATGTAAGCTTAGAGAGAAAAATAAAACAGTTCAATTATGGTGGTTAACTAATTCGATCAGTAAGAAAATGAAGAGTATATTTCACATTCATGTAAAGGCAACCACTCAAAGAGTCCAACCTTATATAACACAATCCAAGAGTTTTCTTGACCAGTACTGTACTCAAGTTCTGAAAAAAATTAAAAAATTACTGTGGCAACCTGAACGGAACATTTACTATTGTTTACATGAGTATCATCAAAGTACTCTTAACATGACATTTTTTTAACTTCTAGCATAGCTCCAAATCCTTTTCAAGTTTACAGGTGAAACCATACTTGCATGGTGGAACCTATTTTTTACATAAACCTTGCAAAACGGTAATCCTCACAAAATAGGGAACTGTTGTATTCACTTTTAAATTCCCTTACCACTAAACCAGGGGTTCTCAAAAATTTTGGTTCCAGGACCCCACTGCCAGTCAGATGAAAACCACGGACCCCTTATTAAGTCCACACTATACTGTGTATTATTTAATAAATATATCACACCTAGACCAACACGTGTCCACAAGAATAACGTTTTTTGAATTTCTATTCAAGCTCACAGACCCCTTGTTAAGAATCCCTGCAGTCTAAACTAAGATTAACAGCAGCTGCAAGTAATTTAACCTTAACCATATTCTATAGTATTGTTGCAAAATATGCACATATAGCCCTACAAATATCATCACCAACTACTACTTGCCCTATCACAGCCTACACCAACAGAATACAGTAACACTACCTGAATAAACAGAAAGGGAAAGTTAAATAACTCACGTCTCTATTTGCAGGCTTATCTAGAAGGAAAATAAGAATTCAGTCTAATCAATGTCACATCCTTTAAAGACATATACAATCAGGGGAAAAAAGATGCAAAATACTCCTTTATTAGCATGTTCCAATTTATCACAATTAAGTGGAAGATTGATTCATCATGGGGTTGACTCCCTGGCCATTCCGTTCAATTGAAGACAGGAAAAGTAAGACTAGTGCAACAAACTGACCGTTTACAATGACAAAAAAGATCCACTTCCCTCTGACTGTCAAACAAACCCAGTTAGATGGTATTTCTCTGCACATTTTAATATTTGAGTTCAATCACTCAATTCTGACTCCAGAGAGAATTCTAGAAACACCTCTAACTGGGAATGAAACAATCAGACTAATTCACAGCACAGGGCGGGCAGGCAGGCAGGACGGGATCCAAAGCTAACAGAAATCCTAAAATTCAGAATCCCCGTTTCTGAATATCGCCTCTGCATGTAACCCAAGAGTGAGTTTCAAAGGTTTTATCAAGAGCAGCCTGCCTAGAGAAGGCCAAGTTCCCCACTATTAGAAGAATGGCCATGGAGAGTTTAAATGAGAAAGAGCTCCCCAAACCAACCACAGGATAATTCACCTAGGCGAAACAATCTGCATGAATTCCACCTAAAGTCGTTCTTGTTTGTTTTTTTCCCCCAGTTCAAATAGGTTTGGCTTGTATGGAAGGGAGTGGTGCCTATGGCACTCGTAGATGATGCTGAGTTCCAGGGCAAATGCCGTTTTTACTCAGGCTCCTGCAGCCCCCAGCTTGCTGGTTGCTCCTCACCTACTGTACCTGTCACTAACTCACTTAAAATCTTAAAGGACATCACCTTGCCCTTGGCCCTGCTCCCTGATTCCCTAACAGCTTCCCGGAGGATCCAGAGAAGAGGAGCTGTTCTTTCTGCAGCCTTGGGCCTCCCTTCTGCTCAGCTCTCCCAGACGACGTCAGCGGCCAGGCTTATCTGTGAGCGCCCTGCGGCTGAGTCCTACAGGCGCAGCAGCTCCGACCCTTACCAAACCCTCTGGAGCAAGGGAGCCGGGTGGCGACCTGTGTGCACAAACCTCTCCTTCTTAGGGCTTTAGGCACCGGGGTCTAGACGGGGGGACTCCCGGGGTAGAGGCTGGCCCAGTCTGAGTTCCTTCTCGTTCTTTTGGGATTTTCCACCGGCCCTTGCCTCCGCTGCTAAGCCTCCCTGGCCCGGCCGGGCCGTGAAGCGGTGCATTCACTGCCCATCTCCCAATCCCTTGCTGGTGACCTTGACCACGTCGCCGCGCCTCTCTGGCCTCGGTGGCCTCTCACCACCTACTTCGCAGGTCACCAGAGTCATAACGACGTGGAAAGCCTAGCAGACTGCCTGGCACCCAGGAAGGGCGCAAGATAGAGAGGCAACTTCCCTCTGTTGCCGTCCTTGCGTCCAGAGCTCGCACCGTCCTCCCCTAACCGAGCCTGGGCCTTTCAAATCGCAGGACCCCAGAAAGGGCGAGCAAATGGAAAAGGGGGCTTTCTCGCTCGTATGAAATCCCCAATACACCTGGGGGTGGGGGGCACCCGGAGGGGGTGTGGCTCCCCCAAGCCTCAACATCCCCTTCCTCCCCGGCTGAGAAATCAAGCCAACCCTACTGCGAGGCAGCGGCTGCGGGCGGGGGCAGCAAGGTGGCCCCGCGGCCCGGCCCGGGGTCCCCGGCGGGGCGTGGAGCGCGGGGGGCGCCGACCTACCTCCTCCAGCAGCGTGACGGTGTTCCTGCAGTTGTGCAGCCGCGTGGTGAAGCTGGACGTGGTGGGCGAGTTGTAGTCCTCGGTGGTCTCGGCGATGAACTCGGAGACGGAGATCTGGTCCGGCATCCTGCCGGGAGGGCGAGACACAGGCGAGGGCGGGGGGTGAGTCACGGCGAGGGCTCCCGGGGCCGCGGGCCGCCCGGCGGCTCATGAACGCCCCGCGCGCTGCCCGCCACCCGCCGCCCGGCCTCGTGCGGCTGCGACCCCGGCGGCGGGAGGGCGGGCGGGCGGAGGCAGGTGGCGGCGGCGCTCGGCGCGGCGTCCCTCAAACTCCGAGCAGGGCGCGAGGCGAGGGGTTCTCGGGGACCCGCCTCCCTCTGCTCATGCCGGCGGCGGCGCCTCGGCGGCGGGGGAGGGGCCGCGGCTGCGGCCGGGGCTCGGCGAGGGGCTCGGCGTGGCGCAGCGGCGTCCGCGGGCCGGGCAGCAGGGAGCGGCGGCGCTGCCTCTCCGGACGCTCTGACAGGCGGCAGCAAGGGGACCGCCGGGTTGAGCGCACTCCCGCGAGCGGGCGGCGCTCGCACTCCAGTCACGGGGACAAACAAGGAAGCGCTCTGCGCACGCGCCGCCGCGCCCGGCCCCGCCCCCGCCGCCCGCCGCCCGCGTGCCGCCCCCGGCCCCGCCCCCGCCGCCTGCTCGCCCTTGCGCCGCCTCCGGGGCCACGTTCCGACGCGGGCACCACGCGCGGGGCGGTGCGGGGCTCCGGAAGCCCGCGGGCCCGGAGACGCCCCCGGCGCGATACTGCGCGCCGGCTGGGCTAGCGTTTTCTAAGAAGCCGGACCAAAAAAAGTTGTACGGATTTTTTTTTTTAGTCCCGTGTGGGTGCAGGAAGCGAGGCATGGAGAGCTGCCTCCTGCTGCGACGGCCGCCGGCTGGGCGCAGGGGGTGCGGGGCGGAGGGGCGGCTAGCGCGGGCCCGGGGCGAGGGGCGCATTGGCGCCCCAGGCTGGCAGCTGCCCGCTCGCCCGGCTGCCGCCTCACCCCCTCTGCTGAGCACGCGCCGCCGCTGGAGGGCCGGTTTTGAAAGATTTGCTTAGGTGTCTAGAATTGCTAAGCGAAGACAAATGAAGGTTCTTGGGTTTCCGTTTTTACAGTTTTCTAATCTTTCATTTGCACTTTTTTTTTTTTTAACTCCGGAGTTAAGACGAGGGTCAGGGAGTATAAAAGACCTCCCCCGAGGTGCAAATGGTGTTCCACGCTAAACAGATGCAAGGCAAATAAATGTCAGTGGAAAAAGGACCAACAGATTGCTCATTCCTCGGCCACGGCAGATGGCTATTTTTATGTACTTCAATCTACTTGCTCCAAAGAATCCATTTAATTTCTCACCATTGCTTGCAGAGGAAATTGATTTATCAAAGAAAAATAGAAAGCGCAGCTGTAATGAGCTCCTGTAATGAGCCAATGGCTGCCTTGGGGAGCCTTGTAACTCATCTCCCAAATGTGTCAGGCCAGAAAGCTGGCCCACCCCCAGGACTGAGCTCCTGCCATCTTGTTAGGGTAAGTGCCTGTTCTCTGGCCAACTCAACGGAGAGCCCCAAGGCAAGGATCTTGTCTTGGCACTGAGCCTGGCAGAGAAATAAGTAAGCCCAGTAGTTGTTAAATGAAAATACATCATTCCCTTTAATGTCAACAAATATTTACAAAGCACTTACAAAATGCCCTGAGGATACAGTGATGAAAACGCCCCTGCTCTTGGGGAGCTTACCTTCTGGAGTGGGGAAAGAGACAACCAACAAAGACAAAAGAAAAAGCCAAGTAAGGCGAGACAGAGCAACAGAGGAGTTGTTTCATAAAAGATGTTGAGAGAAGGCCCCCCAGACAAGGTGACATCTTGAGCAGAGAAGAGAACGAGGGGAAGGAGCCTCTTAGATACCCTGTTGGCTATGGGTTGCTTCATGAAAAGGAAAGATAAGGGCATCAACCCCACAAGGCTGTTATTTAGTTAAATGATAAATGGAAGAGAAAACCCTTTGTGCACAGGAAACTCATTTTGAAAACACGGTGTTTCTTCTCCCTGTGTGGGAAACCAGCACTGTGCAGGTGACGTTCCCCCTCAGTGTCCCCTAACGGACCATGTTTCAGGTAGACATGTGCTTTGGCTAACTAAAGGCAGAATTTCTTAAGGGAATGCCCACTTCCCTGCAAAATGGAGTGTTGAGAAATCAACACGGAGAGGTACTTTTAAAAAAAAGTGAATACATAAACAAGCACCCACTTTCTCTTCATGAGTGTTTTTAAAGTCGGGTTTGGGACACCCCAAATTTGAGGTTCTGGGGAGATAGCCAGTTGGAGTTGAAGATCTGGTCCTGGAGATCACTTGCCATGTGCAGTGACTGACAGAACTTGGACTTTTAGGATATGAGCCACCCAGAAGAAAACCCTACCTTTTCCCACCTACTACCTGGGCCACCCTGCATCTGAGAAGCTCTGACCTGTGGTAAATATGTTATCTACTAGCTTTAGCTCTGAGCTTCAGTAACCCCATGCTACACTATGGAGCAGTTGGGAGTATGACAACCAGCCCATAACACTTCCATCCATTCCAAGAAAGCCTTCCTCCAGGCTGGAATAGATTTTGATTTTGCATTTATGCTATTCCTCCCTCTGTTTTAAGTTGTCATCTAACTCCTGTCACCTCCACTGGACTGGGAGCTCCTTCCCTCCTCTGTAATGCCTGGGAGAGAGTAAACACTCAATAAATGTGAGTTCCTGTGAAAGCTTAGAGTCAGTGAAGAATTAATTCAGTTCCAGGAAGCCTAGGTTCCAGAGCTCGCTCTCCTGAAAACAGACACTATTGCCTTGGTGCCATCACTTCTAAGATGAAGGGGTGAGGAGCGGGTGTGTCAGGATGACCGCTCAGATCCCTCCCAGATGCAGCTGAGTTGTCTGTGTATATACTCAGTGCTGCAGATGCAAGGATAAAGATTATTAGAGCAGGCTAGGCAGGCTGCAATGGTAAACAGCAGGGGTTTTGTCTTGACTGAATCCACCAGAGAGCCCAAACTGCTGCCATCAATTGCTGTTTCAGTTTCATTTGGAGATTATGTTATGTATCTGCTCCTCCCCCATCTCCTTTAGCCAAGAAAGGAATATGTGAACAATGAGATATTGTGCCCGAGTAAGTGTACACCTCCTCAGGCTTGTTCTGCAATTAGAATTTCAAAGGTTCACACCTCTACCCACCATTTCTGGGGTTCATGGGCCGTAATCCTCTTTAAATTTGAAACCATGCCCCAGTGCAAACGATCTGCACCTTTCATTTGCTCAAATACCCTGAAAACCATTCCTGGATATCTACAAACAGAGTCTGACCTGGGTAAAACTTAAATGCTGGATTTCTTTGTGTGAAGCTGCTCAGAAATATACATCATCCTTTTCCGAGTCAGAAGACACACACACACACACACACACACACCCTTACACCCTTGTGCTTACCCAGCTTTATCTGAGCAAGCCTCATCTTTGTTATCATCATTACAATTCCCATGAAAGACTGTTCAGCACCTTTTTCTTACTGCGAGCACTGCTGCCTGGGGCAAGACAATGGTTCTTGCAGGATGCTCTTTGCCTCCTTGAAAAAAGGCAGTGAAGATAGCCATGGCTTAGTCTTACAGACAGGGATGACACAGCTGACCCTCTGCATCAGGGAACTGGCTCAGAGCTGCATTTCCAGTTGCAGGCCTTATTCTCTGCCCTACAACCCAGGTGGTGCGTTTCCAGATGGCTGACTGGAGATGAAGAGATCAAGGGTGCTCTCTGGGTGCGAGAAACCAAGAGGAGCACTTAGTGCTCCGATTAACGGTGCTAACCAGCCTCGCATCCCAACGGGACGGAATTACGGCCTTCATCAGGGGCTCATCTTCCTCCCAATGACTTCGAGAGCTGGGCCAGGGAGTACAGTGGGAAGAGGATATGCTTTATGCTATGTTGACCTGGGTCTGAATCTCTACTCTGTCACTTATTAGCCTTCCCTTCTCATCTGTAAAATTAGGATAATAAAACTATGTCAACAGCTTGTTATGTGAAATGAAACAAGAAGATGTGGACAGAGCAACTGATGCAGAGTGAATACTCAAGCAATTCTAGTTTCCTTTGAGCTCCTTTTTATACGTGAGGTATGACTATAAATACATCTCCTGTCATTCCACAGTTCAGATATCTCTAAATTAGTTACCTGCAGGAGGAAAGAAGAGGAGGAGGGGAAGCTGCACAGGAATTCCCAAAGTCTGGGATCTTGGATTTGAGGATCATCTTTAAAGACCTCACTTATTCTCATATGTATCCTTTGTAAGGTCAGATCCATTAGTGATGGTTTTGTATCTTGGAAGTAAAATAACTAGTGTCTAGAATCAAGTAGGATGAATAACAATTGGGATCAGAAGTGAGCTGAGACCATTAACTAATGAGCCCAGAATCCTGTAAAGAAAGATTTCCTGAGCACAGCAACTTCTGAAGCATAGAACAGGGCATTGATTTTGCAGGAGCCTGAGTTAATGGTGGAGTCGCAAATCAGAAAGGTTTAGATTCAGGTCTCTGCTATGTAGCAGCTAAGTGACCTTGTTAAGGTAATGAAACGTCTCTAAATTTCAGTTTCCAAATGTGCTTAAGAGCTTAGGCACATAATGCACTTAGCAGAGTCTGGGACATCATTGTGTGGACAATACTTTTCAGATATTATGGGAATTGTGAAAACTCATTTGAAGATATAGATTCAGATATTCATGCAAAAACTTAGTCACCAAGGCATGGTCTGGACACTTTGCAAAGTATAGCATTTTGAACACATATATCCTTCTTTAAACCACATTATAACTCAATGAAGTATAAAAAAAATGTCCCAAATTTACCAACAGAAAACCGAGGGTGGTAGAGCCAGGACTACTGATTTCTGAACCTCTGCATCCTTCCTGGGTCAGCACTGTGCTCATTGTTATATATGCAATATCTGAATTCATTCCCATCACTGTCCTGAGATGCAGGTTTTATAATAATGGAAACCAAGACATGAAGTGCATACTGCAAGCTAAAATCCAGGGGCTGGCAAACCCTAAGTCCATTGCTTTTTCCACTGCCTGACGAATCAGACTCTGCACCTCATACAATGCTACTTTGTGAGATACAGCATTTCTCCCAACCCAGGCAACCAAAGAAAGGATCCTTATTTCCTTATTTCACCTGGTAATTTATGAATTCATTTTCTACCATTTTAATGAAGTGGTAGAGGAAAGGAAAGCACTGCTGGACTAGGGAGGGATGTATTTGATTCTATGTGTGTTTTTACTGTTAGGCTCAGGCTGCCATTCAATGCAAGCTGAAGACTGCTGTTTTCAGACCCCTTGTATGATTGCTTCATAATTTCATGTGATTTCATGTTTACAAAAAAAAACTAGTCCCAAATGTACTTAATTTAATTGAAACACTCCAAGTAGAATCGCTAGAGTGATCTCAGTAAGTAAAGTAGAGAACATGGTTTATTTGGAGACCAAAAAAACTCCTCTCTGTTCTAGCTCCCTGTTCCCTGGCTATTTCTTCTGATGGAAGTAGGAGGAAAAAAGTCAGGCAGAATGCTAGGAACCAGAAGACATATAGTATAAATATCAACTGAAAGAAAAAAAAAATCAACTGAATGAATTCAGGAATGTATTTCTGTTCTGTCCTGAAAAAGAATAATAAATAATGTTGGCTAATTATTGGTGCTTACTATTTGGTTAGCAAATAATTGGTGATTATGTGTCCTGCAATATTCTGAGGCACAGGTAAACCTCATTTAATGCTCATAACAATCACATAAAGCAGGTATTATTATTATCCCCGTGTTATACATGGGGAAACCTGAAGCTCAGAGATCACTTTGGCAAGTGGTGGAGCAAGGATTGAGCTGCCAAACTTAATAGCACCTGCACTAAGAACTTATCAAAGAAAAGGGTCCCACTGCCCCAGGATAATTTTTCTTTTGGGAGCCCACCATGTGATCTTTTTGCCTCTCATGGATCTCTCCAAAAGCCAGGTTCAAATGCAAGTCTGAGTGGTCTGAAGAGTACTGCCCTTACCCCATCTCTCCAGCTGGAACTCATCCTCTCACTGATGTGAGCAAGCTAGCCTCTAACTCTGCCATAGCAATTGGACAATGTTGGCGCCATCTAGAGGGACTTCAGACATCTACCCACAGGCACATGAAGAAACCGAGACCTTCCTCAGTTTCCAATCTCTCAGTTTGTGCCAGGGCTGGGCTCAGAATTTGTATCTTCCTATAGAGTTGCCTGCACTGAAAGGTTTCCAGATTGTCATCCCTGAGGGCAAGGACTAAATCATATCCATCTCTGAATCCCCCACATCACTCCAGAAGCTGAAGTAAGAAAGCACTTTCCTAGAGCCCCAAGCTTGGCATTTTACAAGTTGTATCTCCTGACATCTTCCCATCAACCCCGGGAGACAGTCTGTTTTCTGATGAGAAAGCTCAGAGGTATGTACAATCTGCTCAAGGTCAACAGTTACTAAGTGGAGAACTGCGATTCCCAAACCCTGCTGGCTTTTGCTTCCCCATGGAAGGCGCTGCCTAGTACCAGACCTGTGGGCCCTAATAAATGTGTTCTGGATTGAACTGGCTCCCTTTTGTGAGCAACATAATTTCTAATCTAAGGGAAACAACCTCCAGTGAAGAAAAACTGTGATGTTATATAGCATTCCTAAAACCTGCAGCTTGTAGGAGGGCTAGATTTTAAACCTTAGTTTATTTCTGAAAAAGAAACATTCACCTGGGGGAAAATGTGGAAAACCTTACATTTACAAAACATTCTACTGTCTCTTTTTCTTTGATGAATTTGTTTTGTTTTAAAGTCAACTGATCACAGTTAACCCTTCCCACTTCTGTGCTCTCTCAAGACGGAGGTCATGGTTCTTTTATGAATCACACTTTGACATGGCATGCTTTTCCAAGGCACCATTTTCCAACTACTTTTATTTCTAGGGGCTCCTCGAGAGTATGAGGTTTTCTTATTCACTGTTACAACCCAGAACCCCAAGTGCCTAAGAGGTATTTACTGAGCAGATGGAGGGAAGAATGAATAAATGGATGAATGAATAAACAAACAAGTGAACAACATTTACAGGGGCAGGGATGTGAGAGGAACTGGGAGAGAACTAAGGAGTGCAATCATGGGAAGTGGCTATGACTCAAAAGATTGAGTTCCTGCCTACCACACGGGAGGTCCCTGGTTCGGTTCCTGGTGCCTCCTAAAGAAGACAGGGAGCTGGCACAATGGGCAGGTGCAGCAAGCTGACACAATAAGACACAAGGCGGCAGACTTTGGCCCAGTGGTTAGGGCATCCGTCTACCACATGGGAGGTCCGTGGTTCAAACCCCGGGCCTCCTTGACCCATGTGGAGCTGGCCCATGTGCAGTGCTGATGCATGCAAGGAGTGCCCTGCCATGCAGGGGTGTTCCCCGCGTAGGGGAGCCCCACGTGCAAGGAGTGCGCCTCGTAAGGAGAGCTGCCCAGCGCGAAAAAAAGTGCAGCCTGCCCAGGAATGGCGCCGCACACACAGAAAGCTGACACAACAAGATGATGCAACCAAAAGAAAGACAGATTCCCATGCCACTGTCAATAACAGAAGCTACAGAAGCGGACAAAGAAGATGCAGCAAATAGAGAACAGACAACCAGGGTGGGAGGGGGAAGGGGAGAAAAATAAATAAATAAATCTTTAAAAAAAAAAAAAGACAGACACAAGAAGAAAAACAGTGAGAGATAACAAAACTGGGAACAGAGGTGGCTCAAGCGATTAGGCGCCTCCCTCCCATATCGGAGGTCCTGGGTTTGGTTCCTGGTGCCTCCTAAAGAAACAAGGAAGATGAACAGAAACAGCAAGTGTAAAACAATGAGGAAGTGGGGCGAAATAAATAAATAAATCTTAAAAAAAAAACTTAAAAAAAAAAAGAATACCATAGCAGTTATTAGAATCCCTTCCATTATCCCACATTATCTTTAACTATCAGAGCCAGAAAGAATTTCAAGGATACTGTGGTTTCTGATCCTTTCATTTAGATGAGGAAAATGATTCCCAAATGGCAAATGTCTTGCCCATGGTTCCCTGGCAGATGTGTGGGGAGCCAGGGATAGAACCCAGGTATCCTGGTTCCCAAGGATCTTCCTACTCCTTTACTGTTCCCAATTACATTTCAAGAATGCGATTAAAGACGCTGTCTTCAGACAAATATCTGAAACTCCCACTGAGGAACAAATTAATATTGGTCTTTGTATCAGAGTATCAAGGAATGCCTATAAACAGTATAAAAATGATCATTTAACTGATCCCGATTCTGAGCAAGAAACTGTTGCTCCGGATTACTACTTCCTGTTTTCATTCTCTCACCTCCATTTTCTTCTCTTTAGTCACCTTTTTTCTCCTGTCTTTCTTTATCTTCAAAGCAGACATTCTAAGTTCTGCCATTCTCTACTGTCCTGACTTAAGAGCCACTCTATACAATGAAGGAAGTAGAGACAAAGAAGGCAAAGAAGTAGAGACCTTCATGTAGAGAGTTAGATGTGACACTTTTATAAAAACCTACCTCCTCCCGCACTCCAGGGCCACCCTACAGCACAGCAGAGGGTGGGTCAGATTTCTCCTTTGCTCTCGTGACTGGCACACTTCTCTCCTCCTTGGTCATTATTGGGAATGAGACCACTGTCTCCTGAGTCCCTGTGGCCCTCCAATCAGTGAGGGGCATTAGGCTGGAACTTTATTAAGCAGCTCTGTAGCCTTTCTAGTGGCTAAGAGTGTGCACTCTGGATTCAGTTAAGTAGCTCTGCCATTCAATAACATTTGTTACCTTAGGCAAGTCATTTAACTTGACTTTCTTCATCTTTAAAATGGGAATAATGAGGGAAGCGGATTTGGCTCAACTGACAGAGCATCCGCCTACCACATAGGAGGTCCAGGGTTCAAACCCAGGGTCTCAGCTGGCCCGTGTGGTGAGCAAGCCCATGCGCAGTGCTGATGTGTACAAGGAGTGCTGTGCCACAGAGGGGTGTCCCCCACGTGGGGGAGCCCCATGCGCAAGGAGGACGCCCCTCAAGGAGAGCCGCCCCGTGCAAAAAAAAGTGCAGCCTGCATACATGGAGAGTGGACACAGCAAGATGAAGCAACAAAAAGAGACACAGATTCCCAGTGCCACTGACAAGAATGCAGGTGGACACAGAACACACAGCAAATGGACAGAGAGCAGACAATTGGGGGGGGGGGGGAGGCGGCAGGAAGGGGAGAGAAATAAATTTAAAAAAATAAATCTTCAAAGAAAAAAAAGGGAATAATGATATGCCCTCCCTCATAAGGTTGTTGTAAGGTTTAAATGAAATCATCCATGCAAGACGCTTAGCGGAATGCCTAATATATGGTAAGTGATCAATATAAGTTAGCTACTAGTATCACTATTTGTATTCTAAACAAGTACTATGCTAGACTCATCAGGAACCAAAAAGATACATAAGACATAGTCCCATCCTCAAGGAGCTCACATCCAGGCAGAAGCAGAAATTTTCACCACAACTGATGAAATGGTCAAATAAGTCAAACAGAAAATAAAGGTGAATTTCAAACATGCAACCTTTGAATGTAAACTCCAAAGAATGGTAATGTGATGTGTTTCTATGGCTCTGATTTGCCCAAAGCCCAGTCAGACCTTTTCTTATAAGCACTTTTCAAAGCTCATCTGAAACACTACTCAAGAAGAAAAAAATGATAAACGATGTCTATTAGGGAGTTTAGCACTGAAGAGATAGGCAATACAGATGCCGGAGAGGTCGGCTCCTTTTGCTCACCACCCTTGGCCTCATTTTCCTTGTAGTTAAAATGAGGATGCTGGGGCAGAAGCTCTCTGAAGTCCCTAGAGCAATCACATCCTGTGATTCAGTGAATTCTGCTTTGACATCAGTGTGACAACTAACCCCAAATGCTAGAGACTCCAGTTCCACATCAAGATCTGCTGGCAAGTCAGGCACTGACTTGAGTCAGGAGCTCATCAGTTTGGGGTTGCAGGTTCTTATGGTATGAATCTGTCACAGTACCTAGTGGTTGCGTTTAAAAACATAATTTCACCTGCAATGCATTTGATCCCACTTAACACTGAGCTGTATTAGAACAGGATTTTGCTGTAATTATGTCAAATGTAAGGCACTGCTCCATTTGAAAAAGGAAAATTGCCCACCCACTGAAGAGTTTCCTTCTTAGCATATACTATGTTGTTAACATCTTTCTCAAACGCAAACATTCCAAATCACACTAGGGGCTCTAATTTTTTAAAAGAAAATCTCTACGATTGCTAGCAAATCCTCTGACAGACACATCCCAGCTTCTGATACTTACTTTTTGTTTTGTTTGTTTGTTTGTTGTTCTTGATTTTGAAAAATTAGTCTTTTTACTCTGGCCTTAGAGGTTTTGAAGCATTTTACAAAATTAGTCATAAAATTGCTATGTTTAAATGAATAGCAGATAATTTACTGGAGGTCTGGAGATTTGGGTTTTCAGTACCTTTTGTTTTTCTTTTGTGAATAAACTGCCTTTTCTCCCTACACTTCAGTTTGGGAATTAACTTCCATTTATCCCCAGTTACTTTCAGCATCCTGATGGGCCTTATAGGGCACTGACTACACTTTTTGTCTGTCCTATGTCCCTTTCTTTCAGGAACTACCCCAGCCTGACTCCACGTGATTCCCCTGAGGCTGTCAATCATGTCTCCGCCCTTCCAAACAGAGGGCTGGACCCAGACTGTCAATCAGAGTATCCCAGGCTCCTGGACACGCCAGTGATTAGCACTGGGATGGGCTTTTAACTCCAAGAAGGCCAATCAGAGTCTTTTATAGAGGACTGGTTTGGATGTTAGGGTAAATAGAGTGTGCCTTTCTCTGGAAGGACTTCAGAAGCCTACAGCTGCATCTCTACCACAGATGGGGAGAGCCTGCCCAAGAGTGAGAATAGATGGCAAAAGAAAAAGGCGGGAACAGGGTGGAGGGTGGAGGGAGGTGGGAGGCCGGGAGTGTCCTGGTGACATGGTTTGAAACATTGGACCCACAGATCCACTGCTGCCAGTTTACCCCTTGGACTTCCCAATTACATAAGCAAATATACTCCCTTTTTAGTGCAAACTGGTCTGAGTTGGGTTTCTACCATTACAACTAGAAGAGCCCTGGCTAATCTTCCTGAATTCCAGTCCTATCTTCAGATGAAATAGATGTGTTATCTTGGACAAGCTATTTACTGCCTCACAGCTTCAGCTCCCTCATCTGTAAAATGGAGATAATAATAACCACCTCCCAGGATTGTTACAAGGAAAAATATAAGATAAAATGTATAATGTACTTTACTTGAGGACTGTCACACAGTAAGAGCTCAATAAATAGCAGCTAATTTTATCATCAAGGCATTCCCATCATGGTGTAGCCTTAACAGACAGTTGAATAAAATTCTGATTCTTAAATTTTTAAAATAAAAATTCGATTTGAAAAACACCTTTCCAAGGACATAACTGTTAGTCTTGGAAGGCACCTTTGGGTAAGTGTAACCCTGAGGTTGCCTTGGACTTAGGACAAATGACCCAAGGGAATAAATTCATGAACAGGCATAAGAAGGGAACTGTGCAACTAGTTAAAACTATTTGACTACAGGGAGAGCCGGCAAGAAGACACACAGCAACAGGCTGTTCAGGTTGCCATCCTGTTCTCCAGGTAGCCTTGTCCACCCAGCCTTATAGAAGCCTTGTGATGCTCAGGAGACACGGCCATCCTGAGCCATCTCCTTCACCCCCCTCCACCTCACAGTCTCATCAGGAAGCTGACTGCCTGTGTCTTAACACATGGGGTTGTTTAGTTTCAAATAAGAAAAGTTGATTCACCACTTACCAGGAGCCTACCATGTGCCAGCATTGTCCTAGGGGCTTGAGAAGAGAAGAGACTCAGCACAACGTCAAGGAAGAAAATCGCTCTGGTAGTGCTTGGAAAGCCATTATAACTGTCATGCTTTAGCCAAGAATGGATTGAAGTTGTTAAATTGGTATTCAAAAAACACAACAATCCAGTTTCCATTTAAAAAGTAACCACTTTATATAAGTGTAAGACGTGTACACTGAAAACTGCAAATCATTGCTGAAAGCAATTTAAGAAGACCTGGATAAATGGAAAGGCATCTCATGTCCATAAACTGGAACACTTAATATTGTTAAAATGGCAATAAACCCCAAACTGGTCTAAAATGTAATAGAATCTCTATCAAAATCTCAGCTGCCTTTTTTGAAGTAGATTCAAACATTCGTATGGAAATGGACCCAGATAGCCGAAACAATCTTGAAAAAGAAGAACAGAGTTGGAGAATTTACACTTCCTGGTTTCAAAGCACACTACAAGGCTACAGTAATCAAGACTGGGTGGCACTAGCATAAGGATAGACATAAAGATCAATGAAGCTAATTAAGAACCTAGAAATAAAACCATACATCTATGGGTAATTGATTTTTGACAAGGATGCCAAAAATGGAATGGGGGAAATACTAGTCTTTTCAACAAATGGTGTTGGGACAACATGATACCCACATGCAAAAGGATGAATTAAACCTCCTACCTCATACCATATACAAGAATTAATCCAAAATAGACCCAAGACACAACTGTAAGAGGTAAAACTATAAACTTTTAGAAGAAAACATAGGTGTAAATCTTTACGACCTTGAAGATACACAATTGTACAATAAGCACATGAGAAGATGCTCAACATCATTAATCATCAGGGAAATGCAAATCAAAACTACAATGAGATACCACATCATACCCACTACAATGCTAAAATAAAAATGACAGCCGATAACAAGTGTTGTGGTTGATGTGGAGAAATGACAACCTTCATACACTGCTGGTGGGAATGCAAAATGGTGCAGCCATTTCAGAAAACAACCTGGCAGTTCCTCAAGAGGCTAAACATAGAATTATCAAGCCCAGCAGTTCCACTCCCAGGTATATACTTAAGGGAAATGAAAACATACATCCACGCAAAAACTTGTATGTGAGTGTTCAGAGCAGCATTATTTATAACAGTCAAAAGGTGGAAACAACCTGTATGTTCATTTTTGTTGTTGTTGCTCCCGTAAGTTCATTAACGGAGGAATGGACAAAATGTGGTATGTGTGTGTGTGTATAATTTTCCACACACAAACAGTGGAAAATTATTCAGCCTTAAAAAGACATAAAGTATATATACATGCTGCAACAGGGATGAGCCTTCAAAACATCATGCTAAATGAATGAAGCTAGTCACAAAAGGCCAAATAGTGCATAATTCCATTTACATGAAATGTCCAGAATAGGCAAATACACAGAGACAGAGAATAGATTAGTTTTTGCTAGGGGTTGGTGAGAGAGAATAACTATCGATGGATACAGTCTCTTTTTGGAGTGATGAAAAGGTTTCCTTTTTTTTTTTGCTGTTTGCATTACTTTTCTTCTTCCTCGTCTGCTTCCCCGCCCCAGTCACAGACAAACCCCTGTAGGGGCCTCTCTTTCAGCCCGTGCTACTTCCCCTGCAGGAACCAGGAGATGATGAAGCCAATTCTCCGAACAAGGCAGAACCTGCAATTTATTCAAGTCAACAAGCATTCAAGCTGGTAGCATAACACTATGTATGTATTTACCACCACTGAATTGTATACTTGAAAGCAGCTAAAATGATTAACTGTAGGTTGTATATATGTTACCCAGAATAGAACTGTCCAACACAAAGAGTGAACCTTAATGTAAACTACAGACTGTAGTTAATAATATAATTATAACATGAATGTCTCATCAATAGTAACAAAGGGATAACACTAGTGCAAAATGTTAATAGGGAAAATTCTGGGGGGCAGGGGTATAAGGGAACTCCATACTTTCTGCATGATTTTTCTGCAAACTTAAAACTGCTCTAATAAAAAGTTAAAAAACAAAGGGAAATGTAGCTCAGTGGTTGAGTAACTGCTTCCCATGTATGAGGTCCAGGGTTCAATCCCCAGTACCTCCTGAAAAAAAGAAAGGCAATTGTGCTTTCAAAGAGACAGAAAGTAAATTACAGGGTACCAGGGTAGAGCTGGGAGTGGAGAATGGAAAGTTAATGGTTAATGGGAAACAGAGTTTCTGCTGGGATGACAGAATAGTTTTGGTAATGGATGGTAGTGATGGTAGTACAACATTGTAAATGTATTTAACACCACTTAATTGTATACTCGAAAGTGGTTAAAATGGGAAATGTTATATTTATATTGCCACAATATAAAATGTTTTATTTATATTGCTACAGTAATTTTAAAAAAGAAAAACCAGTTATGCTGACATACTACCACAGAAAGAAGCTTGACGCCAACTAAACGTCTTTTTGCATTTTGAAGAGGAATCATATGGGAACATGGCTACAAAACTTTGCTGTCTCAGGATTGGTAATAAGAGGATCTGGGGTTTAAATACTAGAACATAAAGCTTCTGCTCAGATCAAATCTTTCCCAGATCCACGGTGAATTGATAGCTCTCCTGTCTGGCGGCCTTCAGCTGAGATATGACTAAAAGAGAACAGAGCTTGGAGTCAGAAGAACTGGATTCCAATGAAGACTCAAACGCTCAGTGGCTCCGTGGTGACGGGCAGGTTTCTTGACCTCCATGGGTGTCAATTATAAAAT
This sequence comes from Dasypus novemcinctus, assembly GCF_030445035.2. NCBI lineage: Eukaryota > Metazoa > Chordata > Mammalia > Cingulata > Dasypodidae > Dasypus > Dasypus novemcinctus. Next base: position 93,725,513 of record NC_080686.1, read on the forward strand.
TATGCTCTCTTTACAAAGTTGCATTAGGATGAAATGAAAGAAATATTTGAGAGCACCAAGTCCCTTGCCTGCTACACTATAAGTACTAAAATATTAAGTTCCTTCTATATTTTTTATTATGGTAAAATATACAGAATGTAACATTTTCCATTTTAAAGTGTACAATTCAGTGGCACTAAGAACATGCTCAGCGTAGTATAACCAGCACCACTCTGTGGTTCCAGAACTTTTTCATCTCCCCAACGAGAATCCCACACTCAGTGGTCTCTCCCCAGAATTCCCCTCATCCCTTCCCCATGGTCTATGGATTTGCCTATTCTGGACATTTCATATAAATAGAATCCAACAATATGTGGCTTCAAATACCTGGGTTAATGTTTTCAAGGTTCATCCGTGTTATATGTATCAGAACTTCCTTTCTTTTTATGACTAAATAATATTCCATTTTATGGCTATGCCATATTTTGTTGTTGGACATTAGGCTGTTACCACCTTTTAACTAGTGGGTGTAGGGCTGCTATGAACACTTAACTACAAGTCTTTATCTGGGCGGCGGACTTGGCCCAGTGGTTAGGGCGACCGTCTACCACATGGGAGGTCCGAGGTTCAAACCCCGGGCCTCCTTGACCCATGTGGAGCTGGCCCATGCGCAGTGCTGATGCGCGCAAGAAGTGCCGGGCCACGCAGGGGTGTCCCAGCGTAGAGAAGCCCCACGCGCAAGGAGTGCATTCCGAAAGGAGAGCTGCGCCCAACGCAAAAGAAAGTGCAACCTGCCCAGGAATGGTGCTGCACACACGGAGAGCTGACACAACAAGATGATGCAACAAAAAGAAACACAGATTGCCTGTGCCACTGACAACAACAGAAGCTAACAAAGAAGACACAGCAAATAGACACAGAGAACAGACAACCGGGGTGGGGGAGGAAGGGGAGAGAAATAAATAAAAAAATAAATAAATCTTTAAAAAAAAAAGTCTTTATCTGAACACCTGTTTTCATTTCTTTGGGGTACATACCTAAGAGTGGAATTGCTTGCCTCCCTCTTTTATCTGTTTAGTTTCTCACAGTTTAAGATTAGGTGGTATTAGCTTGCCTCTATTATGAATACAGATGTGTTGGAAACAAACTTTAACAAAAGTCTGAAAACTCAAGGGACTGAGATGCCCTAGTATGACAGCTTGAAGAAAAACATGTCCTTAAACTTAATCCATTTTAAGTAGGACCTTTTGATGAGGTTAATTCAGTTAAGGAGTGGCCCAATTCAATCAGAATGGGTCTTAATCCTATTCCTGGAGCCCTTTATAAGCAAAATGAAATGCAGACAGAGAGAGAGAAAAAGCCAGAGAGGGGGCAGCCAGCCAGAAGCTGAAATCGAGGGAGCCCAGAAGAGAAGGAGAGGCCACTCTGTGCACTGCCAAGTGACTGCAAAGCTAAGGATCAAGGATTGCTGGCAGCCAGCCCCAGAACGCCACAATCTTCAGGGAGAAAGCATCACCTTGATGATGCCTTGATCTGGACTCTCCTAGCCTCTTAACTGTGAGCCATTAAACTCCCACTGTTTAAGCCAACCTACCATATGGTACTTGTTTGAGCAGCCAGAAAACAAAAACACCTAGGGTCCTTGAATAAAGGAATCATCTTCAGGCTAGAAAAGATGGCCTTTCTTTTTAGAATCAAAGAATGTATGAAATCCTTGAGGGCCTGAGCCAAGTCTTCCTTGCATGCATATGTGAGTGTGTGTATGTGGAGATGTATTTGTGCTCCACCTTATTCTGCATAGGATAGGGCAGTTTATGTTACAAAATACACAACCCAATGGAAAGATCTAAGTGCAGAAGACTCAGGACCTCAGAGGATGGAATAGAAAGACTAGAAGCAGAGGTGTAGCTGTGGACACTGCAGGAACTTAGAGTTCTTACTCTGAAACTGCAAATTCCTGAGCTTTCATACACATGTTGCTCTACCTACAATACTTTTACAACCACATTGCAGCCTTTCAGGTTCTTTCTCTCTGCCTGTGAGAGGATTTCAATTTGGAAGCTTGTTGAGGGCTGAGGGTGAGGCGTGAGCACAAGGCCACAGGCTGGCAGCTGAGCCCCAGCCCCTCCCAGCAGGTCCACACAGCTGGCCTCAAGAAGCCTGTTCCTCCTTCCCTTATCTGAGGAACTCAGGCAAAGGAGAAGCCCAATATCTCTGCAATTGTGGCTGTGTGGGGCAGCCAGTGTGAAACCACTGTGGCATGTCCCAGCGTCTTAAATAAAAAATTTTTAAAAATAAGTCTTGTTTTCCAAATGGGGCAAGAGGTGTGAAAAGTTTTCTGACACTGGAAAGAACGAGTCTCAGAGTTAACAAGGGCTCTGCAGTCATCTACCCTCCTGGACAAAACCCCGCCGACACAGCACGGGCAGTGTCTTAGTCTTGGCCGTTGAAATAAATACCATATAACGGGTTGTCGTAACAGGAACTTTTTGGCTCGTGGTTTCAGAGGCTAGAAGGTTTCCTTCCTCCCAGGGTTGGTATCTTCTGGCTGGCCGACAATCTTTGGGGTTCCTTGGCTTATCTGTCCCGTGGCAAGGCACACGGCGTCTTCTCCCCTCTCTTCCCAGCCCCGCTGACTTCTGGCCTCTGGCTGCTGGCCGTGGCTTCTCCTCGTGTCCGATTTCCTTTGCTTATACGGATTCAGCCATATTGGACTAGGCCCACCCTCATGCGAGGTGGACACCCTTAACCAGTAACATCTTCCAAGGTCCTATTTATCATGGGTCCACAGCCGCAGACAGGACTGGGGTTGGGACCCGAGCATGCCTTTTGTGGGGGACATGATAAAGCGGTGACCGCACACCTACTTCCTGTCTGCTGCCTTCCACCCAGCCGCTGCAGGAACAGACAGGAGCAAGGCAGCGCCCCGGGCCTCGGGGAGCCAGTGGCGGTTAGAGGGTGCAGGCGGCCCCTCCAGGCCCACTTTCTTCCTTTCGGGTCCTGCTTTGGACCCAGCGGTCGGACGGCACCTCCCACCTCTCAGGGCTTTGCCCTCTGGCTTCCAGTTGGGTCCAGCCAATGGGAGATACTGCAAGGATATGGGGTGGTAAGCCTGGTCCCCTCCTCTCCAGGCTGCTCCCTCCACATGGCCTCTCTGGCTCCCCCTCCCAAGGGATGTCCCCCGGCTTTGCCCCTATCCCCTGCCCACACTTCTCCAACGATCCTGTCGGAAACCCTCCTGAAATGATCCTATTTGGAATGTGCCATCTGTTTCCTGCTGGGACCCAGACTGATACAGGGAGGCAGCCATGCAAACAGTCTAATGCAGAGCAATAAATGACCACCTTATTTCCCAGGTAAGGACAAGAGCTCTGGAGTCTGACTGCTTGGGGATTGCATCCCGGCTCCACTCACTATCTTGATTATTTGATGAATAACATGATGGCCTCTTCAAATCCTCAGTTTCCACCTCTGAGAAACAAGTGAATACCGGTACCTACTTAGTAGGGCTGCTGTGAGGATGCAATGAAAATCCAAGCCGGGCGTCTGGCACTAGTGAATACAGCAGACATTAGCAGAGCTCCTGGAGTCAGCTGTGCAGTTCCTTCAGCACAGTCAGTGCCCAAACACCTCAGCTAAGTGGCTGAAGTGGCCACAGAGGAAGGGGCGTGGATGGGGGGGGCGTGGTAAGGAATCAGAAGAGAACGCACAGAGGACCTGATGCTAGGCTGCCTCTTAGAGGACGGGGGCCCGATGGATGGCTGGAGAGGGGTGTCCCAGGCCGAGGGCAACGGCAGGCGCAGGTGCACGGAGGCCCGGCATGCACAGCAGGGGTGGGGTGGCGCCAAGAGCCTGGCACCGTGAGAGTAAAGTACGTGTGTGAGGACCTAATGGGCGAGGCTGAGACCAGAGGGCTGGGAGGGGCTGCCAGGGCAAGCCCGGGATGCCCTGCCGGGGAGTTTGGACTTTCCCTCAAGGCGAGGGACAGCTTCGACCTGGCAGTGGGCACGCGCAGGTTGATGCTGAGGAGGATCAGTCTGGCTGCAGGGTCGGGCCAACTCAGAGCCCAGCAATAAGGTGTGGCAGCTGCTCAGCCCCAGGCTCAGAGGGCCCAAGGTGGGAGAAGGCAGGCCAGGAAGCCCGTCCTCCTGCCACCCTCACCGTGAGCCCTCACGTGGGAGCGGGCAGCCCAGCCTGAACCCAGAGGTGCTGGGAGCTGATCCTCTCCTCCTTCCCTTGAGCACCTGTGCGCTGGGCAGCCCAGGTCTCAGAGCAGACCTGGGACAAAGACTTGAGTTGGGAAGTGATCCCGGGTAGACGAATGGGGGAACGAGGCAGGGAAGGGCAGGAAGCCAATACCGGGAAGATCAGAGTGCAGGTCACCAGGTCACCACCGAACTGGGGCTCGATCCCCCTGGGAGCCTGGGGGAGGTGCCCTGGAACAGAGGGGTGCACCTGGGCACAAGGCAGCCAGGCTAGCTCCTCTCCCACTCTGGTCCTTCCTGGGGCGGGGATGAAGTCCCCAGTGCTTCCGGCCTGGACTGGACGCAGCCTGAGCCCACCAGACGACAGTCCTCGGGAGGAGCAGGCAGGGAACCAGTGGGTGCCACGGGCCGCCAGCTCCTGCAGATCCCACACCAGCCCCGGGAAAGTGCCACCGGCAGATCCAGCCACAGTCCTGAGGAGGGGATCACAGCCAGGTAGGTGAACACCATGACTGAAGGTGCTTCTGGAACAGTCCTGTCCAAGGGAGTATAACATGTGTAGTTTCAAAGTTTCCAGTAGCCAAGTTAAAAAAGTGAAAAGAAACAGGCAAAATTAATTTTAATAATGCATGTTCTTTTACCTGATATACCCAAATGACTATCAATAAGTAACCCGTTGAAAAATTATTAGCGACAGCCAGCATCCTTTTTTCATAGCGAGTCTTTGAAAACTGGTGTGTATTTTACACTTGGAGAACATCTCAGTCGGACCAGCCACATTTCCAGGGCTTTGTAGCTGCACAAGGCCACCAGTGACTACCATTTTGGACAAGACAGCATTTGAGCACCCAAGAGGAGGATCTGCTCAACGACAGACAAGGAGTTGCAACAGCTGCCCAAGGCACTCACGGGGACCGAAGGCCTCCCGGGCGCCAGGCCCTGCCCTCTAGCCTGACCTCACTTTCCAAACCTTCCTCTGCCCTTCCCACAGCACAGCCTTGCTTCTTCTTGTCATTCCTGGGCCTTTGCACATGCTGGGCCCCTGCCCAGACCCCTGCATGCCTGCTCCTTGCCATCCACTGGTCTGCTCTCACAAGGTCCTTCCTCCAAGGGGCCTCTCCTTCCACCTGCTCCTGATCTCTGGCTCTCTCTTTTCTTTTGTTTGTTTTCTTAAATTACACACCATCAGAAATTGCTCATTAATATTATTTTTGTGTTGTGTTGTCCTCCCCACCATCCACTGAATCCCCAGCTCCTGGAGCAATGCCTGGTACAAACATAAGGTGCTTTCGTGAAGATCTGTTGAATAAGTCAATGAACAAATATCTGCTCTGACAGAGGAAAAACAGAGCAGAGGGGAAGGGTAAACTCATTCTGACACTAGGTGATTTCTTCTCTTTTTTATCCCCAGCACTGAGTGCTGACACCCAGGAGATGCTTGTTCAAAAATGGAAGAGCAATTAATGAGAAGGGAAAGGGGCCAGGGAGAGCTTCACGGAGGAGCTGGGTCCTGGGGGCGGCGTGGAGTGTGCACTGGGTCCTGGGGGCGGCGTGGAGTGTGCACCATATGTACGGCATTCCTGGCAGAGGGAACAGCATGTGCAAAGGCACAGAGTGACAAAGAGCAAGTCCCATGTGGCTGGCACACATGAACTATCTCCCACTTAAAGCTCCCCCTGCACGCAAAACCAAGGCTTGCGATGCTCTTTACGCAATCTTCCACCTGTAAAATGCGTGGCACTGTCTGGTCCCCGCTGCATCCTTGGCCAGCCTGGCAGGCAGCCTGCTCCCTTCTCAGACCCCTTCCATTAGGGGCTGCCCAAGCTCCAGCCACTGGGAGGAGCACGTCCTGGCTGGTAACACATACCTGCAATCGGGGAGCCCAAGACTCACATCCACATCCCAGACCTCTGTTGGGAAAGAAAAACTCTCTTTAAAGTGGACTTCAACCTGGGAGCCATAAGTCCCAGACCACTAGGGGATGAAACCAGAAAAAAGGAATGCAGAGCTGCGAGCACCTAGTATGTGCCAGGTCCTGTACTAAACACGTTCATGAACTGGCTCGTTTAATCCTCACAGCAGTGGTGAGTAGTTTCTACAATTATCCCTAGATAAGGAAACCAGTGCTCAGAGAGGTTGTTAGCTTGCCCAAGATCACACAGCAAGGACATGTTAGACCTGGTATTCTCTTGACATTTATATATGCAAAGTGCAGCAGCCAAGGGGACCAAGTCCTGTCTACCACAGTGGCATCCCTGGAACCAGGAGTGCCTGAAACCAGCACTAGGCCTGGGCTTTTCTTCCCTGTCACTTGGTAGAGAAAGATGCCTGAGTGCTAGGGAACAGCATTATGACCACTTCATCCAGAGAGGTGTAGCCCAGACTGGCTGGAGCCCAGGGCTCCTAGCTCTTCTCCAGGGCTGGCCACCTGCCCTTCTGACAGCTGAGAGCAAAGACTACCCTTTGAGACACAGTCGCACGCACCTGAACTCTTATTTGAACCATGGCCTGGGGAAGCCAGAGTCCTCAATGATTAAATTTGCTGATGACCTGGTAGGTTAATGCCCCACACCCGCATCCGGGTCACTTTTTAGCCCGAGGAGTTAAAGGCAATCCAAGAGCAATCAAAGCCTCAAGCCAGACGGGACACGGAGGTGACCTGAAATGACCTCAGGTTCCCAGCTGGGAAGGGCTTCTCTGAGTAAAATAAACATGCAAACTACACGTGTGCTTACGACTGGCCGGCTGAAGACATCTCTTCAGGCGCACAGCGGTCAACGGCACTAAGCGACTGGTGACTGTGCTGCAAGCAAACCTCCCTTCTGTGCTGTCACCTCCCTCTCCTCCTCCTCAGGGAGCCCCACTGCGGGGAGTGAGACGACCTGAGAGGGCTGTGCCTCCTTCTATCTGGGGGGCTCCGGGCAAGCCACCCTTTCACACCCCATGCCTCAACGGCTCCCCACCGCCCGGTCACTCCCCACTAACAAGCACTTACGGAGTGCCTAGTATGTGCTAGGCAGTCCCAGCAACTCTGCACAGTGGTGAGCGCTCCCCAGTCAGATTATAATCTAAGGAGGACAGAGATTGTGCCTCAACAGGCACAGGGCGGTGCCCCACGCACGCACGCCAGCTCGCAGACGCACGCAGAGGTGGTGCGTAAAGTGGGAGACCAGCAGCGTTGGGGTAAGGTGCCAGGAAGGCTTGCCTGAAGAAGTGCCCTCTGAGCTGAGACAGAGTTAAGCCAGAAAACAGGAGAAGAATGGAGAGAGTGTCCTTGACCGGGCAGCATCTGGGAAGTGGCCCGGAACGGGGAGATCAGAATTCTTTGAAAGAACAGACAGAACGTGAGTCTGGCTGAAACGTGGACAAAGGAGGAGCGAGAGGTAGCAGACACAGTGAAGCAGAGGCAAGGCCAGATTGGGGGGCTCATGGTAAGGGGTTCACATGTATCCTGAGGACACGGAACCCAGGGAGGGCCACCACAGTGTTCCCAGCACCCGCCATGCCGCTGCCCCACCTGCTCCCGTGTCCACCTGTCTTCTGACCCTTAGATCCCACCAAGCTCCTGCCTGCCAGGTGGAGGCTGCTCACCTGGAAAAGGTACAGGATCTGGGGGCTTTTGTACCCAACACAAGGGGCAGAGACCCAGATCCCTGGTTCAGAGGAGGCTTGCCAATCAAAGGCAGGGAGAGGTGCGAGGTCCAAACTCCATCTCTGGTTTAATGGGATGAGCTGGACAAAGAAGCTAAAACTAGGGGATGGGACAGGTCAGGCAGACTCTTAACATACAAACATGGCCTAGAGCAATTCTGCAAGCAATAGGGATGTTGTTGGCTAGTGGGGGTACATTTGGGGTTCATTAAAAAGATTCAAAGCTCAACAGAGACTCGTGAACAGCCCCCTAAAAAAGTTGATTTGAACGTGAGGTACAGGCTCTTCCTACATCTAGTTATGTGGTTCATAGAGTGAACATGTGTGTTTTCGCCTGCCTAGCATCCAGCACCACACTCCCACTTCCCAGCAGGGCAACTGGCCCTTCCCTGCTCTGTGTTCATTGGTTCCTCTGGTGCTGGCTCTCAATGTCTCCTCAGCTCCTGCGATGGGCAGGTGACACAGCACTGTCCAATTGGAATATTCCATCGCCTCATCCACAGGGATGGAGACAGGGCTGGGCAAGTGGCCCAAGGTGGGCCAATGAGATCCAATTCAGAGACTCTGCTGGACTTGTGGGAAGAATCGCTCCATTTCTGAAACAGGAAGCTGTAGGGCAGGCACTTCTGGAAGTCAGCAGAGGAGAAAGCTGAGAATGTGGAGAACCTAAGAATAAACCGGTGAAGGAGAAAGCAAAGCTGAGAGACAAGGAAGAAGAGGTGATGCGGAGGAGAGAGGGAAGCCAAAACTTTGAATCCTACCGTTCCTGAGGCTGGTTTTTACCCTTCTCTTACTTGAGGAGTGAATCCCTTCCTTGCTTCAGCCCTTCTGACTTGGTTTTCTCTAACCCAAAACGAAAATTGCACTGACTCATACAGGTTTAACATATTCCCTCAGACCCAATTCACAGCTCTGAAACCCTGGCCTGCCTCCATCCCCATCCCTGTCCTGAGGGAATGGGGGACCTTCAGGCAGTCACCCCAGCTTCCCGGCCTGCCACAAGACCAAACACGACACCTTGCACCCTGTAGCCATGTGGTCCCTACTCGTTGCTTTAGTGTTGATAACTCCTTTTCCACGCTCTGCCTCTTACCAACCAAATGTGCACTGTTTGGAAGTTTCTGACAATTGTACCTCACGCCGGAGAAGCTGTTAGAGGCAGCCCCAGCTCAGACCCTGTCTGCGGCTCAAGAACCCAGCAGTCAATTACCCTGCGGCTGATGCAATGAAGACTTGTGGCGGAGCTCCCGGCATTCGGCCGCCGTGAGGACCTGTCTGCAGTTATGCTGTAAACCTCAGTTTTAGGAGTTGTGTGGCTCAGCCTAAGATAGGCACTCTGCACTTTGGCTAGGCAAGCCCATTTTTCACTTTGGAAATGACTCCGTTGTTGCTGCGGCGAACAATTCTCAGGAAAACCTGTACGGTTGTTCAGGAGCACCAAACCCCAAATATTTGCAAAGAGCCCTTTTTCAAGAGCTTAAGGCTAAGGTAAACCCATGCAAATTGTTCCACATTCCATTCTCTTTGTTCTTCCAGAAAAAAAAAAATTGTTCTCTACTCAAATCTATAAAATGTAGTAGCTCATAGTTTCCATTTTAAACCAAAATCAAATCAGCTTTAATATAGATGGGGCAGCCAAAGCTGCTGTCTTCCCTAAGAGAATCTTCATAAATCCTAACATTTCAGATGACCTAAAAAAGGAGAAATTTGAAAACACAGACCAAGGCCTGTAAAAAAGCCCAGATTCCATCCAATTTTCAAGCAGTCATATATCATGAGGACCAGGTCCCCTGTGAAAGAATTTTACAAGTAACTGACATTTTATGCCCATGACTGACTTAAGAGGAGCCATAGGTTTGGTGTGTGTTTGTTTTCAGTGGTCAAAACACTTATATTTAGAATGAGCCAGCTGGACTCAGTTTAGATGATCCCAATATTGTTGGCAACATCCACAGCTCATAGTCAGGAGCCAGCTGAACACACGCCTGCTTCTCTCCCTCAGGCCTGATCAGGGCGTTGACCTTGGCCGTGGCCACGTCATGGAGCTTCTTCACAGCCTGTGTGATCTGGTGCTGTTGGCCTTGGCATCCACAATGAGCCCCTGGGTGTTGTCTTCAGTCTTCTTCCTGGCTGACGCAGTGGTCAGGGCAAACTTGATGATGGCCCAGTGGTCCAGCCTGTTTCTCCTGGAGGCGCTTCTGCGAGGATATTTGGGCTGTCTTAGACCACCAGAAGGCGGGTGACGTGCGGCTCTTCTTTTTCGTGTGGCTGTGGACGCCTTTCGGTGCTGCCTCCTTGGCTATCAAAGCTTTGGCTTTGGCTTCCTTCTTCCCTTTCGGCGCCAGCCTTGTGGAAAGGCTGGGTTTGGTTTTAACGACCTAAGTTTTTCTTGAGCACCTACTCTGAGCTGGCTCTGTGCCAGATGCTAGCGGCTAAGGGGCCGTCACTGGGGGTGCAGAGGTAGGCAGGAGCTAGATCCTGGTCTCCGCAGGCCGTGGTAAGGAATCTGGTTTGGGTAAGATGGCAGTGGGACTGGGGCCCCAGGTGTGTTTAGAGCAGGGGAGGGGCATGGGCTCATGCAGGAGGAAGGCAGAGAAGAGCCCATCCTGGGCACAAAGTCGGAGGTGACCGCGGGACACTCAAATGAAGGTAGTAATGAGGTATTTGGGTCATCAAGTCTGGAACCGAGGAGACTGGTTCAGCTGGAGATAGAATTTGGAAGCGGTTGGCACAGACACTGTCTTTGGAGCCGAGGGGATGGATGAGTTATTCAGAAGACAGTGGAGACAAGAGGACACAAAAACACTCTGAGGTTGGTAGAGCGAGAGGTACCCTCCTGAGAGACTGCAAAAGGGCCCCAGTCCCAGAAGAAATGCAAGGAGGTGTGGTGTCACCAAAGCCAAAAGAGAACAGAGCTTCTGGCGGGAGGGAACGGTGGCTGGGTCAGAGCCCCCTGGAGGCAGAGGTGATCTGTAGGATAATCGGGAAGCTTTGAAGTTTAGAGCTGTGGGGCAGGAGAGGAGGAAAACCTCAGCTAGAAAGTGTTTCCTTAGAGTCTGGGGAAAATAACAGCGAGAGAAAGCACAGGCACCAGAGCCAACCCTGCAACTGCGTTGACTCCCGCCATTTACCAGCCACATGACCTTAAGCAACTCTCCAGACTTCCCTGGGCCTCGGCTTGCCCTTACAAAGAAAATAATAGTTATTACCCTATTCACAGGGTTATTGTAAGGGTTAAATAAGTTAATTAATAGCAAATAGTTACAAGAGTGAAAAGCCCAACTCTACTTAAGGATTCCTTAAGTGTTAGTTATTATCAATTGTTGTTGATAACTAATGCCAACCACTGGGTTTTAAATGTGCTATCGCATGCAACTGATACTGTGATACCCACTTTGCAGATGAGGAAAACTGCCTAGGAATTTACGGTCTGGGGCAGAAAGAGCCTGTGCTACTCTGCCATTCCTCCATGTGTGGCTGAGATGGCCAGTTAATGTCAAGTGCAAGGGAAAATGGGCCCACAAAGGAACTAACTGTGCTTCCGCTTCAACTCCCACTTCCAGAACTAGTTGTCTGTTTTAAATTGGTTCTGGCATGCTTACAGTCATCAGAAAACCAAGCCTCATTTTGCATTTCACACAGCTTCAGATTAATAAAGTGATGAGGTTGTATGAGATGAGGGCTGTACAAATTATGCTACAAGAAACCCCAGTTCTTCCTCTGGGGAGGGAAGCAGATGGTCTATCACGTGTATGGAGCTTTGAGCCCCAACCCTGTTTAAACCAGAGCAGCTCTGCTTCTACCTGTCTTAAACACTGAGCTTTCTTAAGCTTTCTGAGGACACAACAGTTTGTAAATCAAAGGGCTTGGCTCTTCTCAAGCTGCACCTCCATCAGAACCACCTCTGGTGGTTGTCAAAATGCAGATTCCAGAAGCAGATGTGGCTCATCAGTTGAGCACCTGCTTCCCCCATGGGAAGTCCTAGGTTCAGTTCTAGTGCCTCCTGAAAGAAGACAACAAGCAACAAGCAGACAATACACAGACATTGAGCAAAAACAACAGCATACAAGGAGCACAAACAACGAGCAGCCAACGAACAAAAACAAAATGAGGAGGGAGCAGATGTGGCTCAAGCAGTTAGGTGCCTGCCTCTCTCATGGGAGGTCCTGGGTTCAATTTCCAGTGCCTCCCAAAGAAAAAACAAACAGGCAACAAGTAGACAATAAGCAAAACAAACAAACAAACGAGCCAATAAATAAGCAAAAATAATGAGCAAAGAGACGAGGGAGCCATCTCAGGAGGAGAGGGAAAAAAAAAGAATGTATTAAGAAAATGCAGATTCCTTGACCCCACTATGAATTTATGGAATCAGAAACCCCAGAGGTAGGGCCTGGGAATGGACATTTTAAATAGCTCCCCAGGTAACTCCCAAGCATATTCAAGTTTAACACCCAGATAAGAATGATCTCCATTACTACTCTATTCAACTCATGGCCAGTAGCCACTGTGGCCACTTTCAATATAAATGCCCATTCAGTAAAATGAAATAAAATTTTAAAATTGAGTTTTTCAGTAGCACCAGGCACATTTTACGTGTTCAACAGCCACTTGTGGCTAGTGGCTATCTGTACTGGATACCAAGGGCATGGAACATTTCATTCCTCACTGAAGGCTCTATTGGACAATGCTGAAAATTCCTTTCCAGCCCAAATAGTCTAGGACTCTTAGTACACTTGAAAGGTCTACCTCCTGTGTCTTACACCAGGCACTAAATTCAGTCAACATTTTCTACCACTTTTAACTGTATTCAAGGCATAACATGCTACCTAAGGAGATTATACCTCACATACTGCACTGAAATTACCTGTTTACATATCTGTTTCCTCTGCCCCACACTCTTAGCACCTTGAAGGCAGGAACCACACATGTATTACTTAGGCCTGAGTTCTGAATGCCTAGGGCTTAAGTAAATGCCTTATTGTTTAATTGGCTGGCAAGACTTAAGTGCAGTACGGAGCTGAGAATTACTGCCTTCAGCAGGATCAGCCAGAGGAAACAGAGCAGTCCTCCTGTCCAGGTGAACATGGCTTTGGAGAAACCCTGGTTCTAAATTTATGCTGCTGAATCTTGGCTAAGTGCTGAAGGCAAGAAGAGAGAGATGCAAAGTGAAGGAGGCTTTGTCAAAAGCCTGACCTGGCTGTAATCTCACCCCTTTAGAGAGGACTTCTGGAACAATCTCAAACCAAAAGACCCTCTTGGTTCTCTTGAATTCCTCTACCACTTAGACTCATCACCTGCAGTCCCATCCTATCTGAGCACTGGAAACCCCTGGGAGGCTTCACCCTGGAAAGCTCATTCATAAGCCTGGAGCCAAGGGGATTTTGATTTTTACAAGAGTTCTGCAGGGAAAGCCATAGTTGGGAGCCTCTCCTCTAAAGCAGTTGCTCAGCTCCATCATTTGCTGCCTTATATTATATTTTATCTTTCCGGGTGGCTGCTTGTCCCTTCTCAAATGTTTTCCACATGAGGAAAGTGACTGTACCTTACATCAACCCTGAAAATCAAATTAAGTGTGATTTTTCTTTTTTAAGCAGGTGCCTGGGGCCCACCACACATCTACTGAATCAGCATCTCCAAGCAACTACTTTAAAAAAAAGGGGGGGGGATTTTAATATACATTCCTAGGTTAAAATCCACTGCCTTACGAGCTAGCAGAGTACTTGATACAGAGGGGCTGCTCAATTAATATTTGCTGAATAAGACAAAGAATAAATTCCCTTTGAATAAGGTACCTAAAGAAGGAAAAGTTATGTTCACTCACGTGTGTTACTTATTACAAATATTTTTCTATTAATATTTTGGACATGATGTAGATCATATGATAAATAATAACAATGACAATTAGCATTTAGTGAGCACCTAATATGTGCCAGGCGCCTATCACCTATTTCAAGTGTATTCTCCCATTAAGTCTATAAACAATCCTATCTATGTATGAGGAAGGTACTGTCCTTATCCCCACTTTACAGATAAGGAAACTGAGGTATGGAGAAATTAAGTCACTTTCTCTAAAATCAAACTTTCAATCTTCTTTACATGACGTTTATATCATGAGTATTTTCTCCTAACTTTAAAAACTGCCCCTTATCTTCTTTTTAAGGGCTGCTTTGTTTTGCATTGTTCCACCCTAATCTGTTAACTTATCATCCAATTGGACAACAGGTTTTTATACTGTTTGTAACAGGTTACCATTTTCAGTGATGCTGCAAAGGCCATCTTCTTGCTAGGGATGTTTTCCCTATTTCCAAAAGACCTTCCTTAGGAGAGATTCTGGGGAAATAGTCCAATAGCACCTGGTGCTGGACACTGAACAAAAGTCTTCACTGAAGGACAAGTGCTGAAAGAGGCGGCCGGTCGTCTCCCCGCGAGGTCGCACAGACCCTGGCATCTGCACCAAGGGCACAGGGAGGCTCCCGCCAGCTCCTCACAAGGCCCTGGGGGGTGGAGGGGTACAGTTGAGGCGCCTGAGGCAGAGGAGGAGAAAAAGCATACCCACTCACACAGCCAGCACACAGTGGGGCCAGGATTGGAACCCATAGCTGAAACCCCCATCCAGGTCTTCCAATCACAGTAGACTTTCCCTATGACACCCAGAAAAACAAAAACTCATGACAGCAGCAGGAGACAGTCCTCTCCATCATCCGGCAACCGGCAAGAACCCCTGGGCCAAAGCTGCAGGAACACATCTGCCTCCCTTCCCTGGCAAGAACTCCAGAAACAACGCACTCAAGACCACAGAGTCCCTGCCCTGGGGGAACACACGCCCCAGAGGCAGAGGAGAAGCTGAGAGAAGGGGAAGGCAATTACACCCCAGGCCCACCAGCCCCGGCGCCTTGTGGGTGCTCGGATATATCAAGGCGGGAGTCACTTGTTCATTAGGTGTCCCAGCTGCTGCCATTGCTGGTACAGAGTAGGGGCTCAGAAAGGGTTTGCTGAATGAGCAAGTGAAAAAAACAAATGAAGTTTTAACACAGTAAGAGGAGCTAGGACGTTTACCTATGAAGAGACTGGGGCAAATTGGGTGCTCAATAAACATTTGCAGAAAATACATTTTAAAAACGAGTTAATGATACGCCAGGGAGGCTCTGCAGTCTTACTTGTCTCTTTCCCAGGATTAGCATAGGGACTGGCACACAGTAGCTGCTTAATAAACTGTGAAGGAAGGAGAGAAAGAAAAAGGGACAGGAGGCAAAGGGGGAAGGAAAAAAAGACCATGATCCTAATCTCCCAATTCTCTGTCTGAATAGAATCTTCCTTGCTCCGTGTACATGGGGAATGGATGACGCTGTGAAATAGGTTGAATTTTAAACAGCCTCAATTATACAGAAAGAGCTTTCCCAGTGGAACACAAACACTTTTTCTAAAATGTGTTTCCTTTCTTTTACATCCAGAAATTCTAAAGCTTCCAATCCTTCCAGCAATATTAGAAATGCAGCTTAGAGTTGAGAGGTCAGTGCTTCTGTGTTCAGCTCAAGGCACGTAGTTCCCATCCAAGCAGCACTCACTCCTGACCCCTGCCCCACGGCCAAGAAGGGACGTCAGCTGAGCTCAGGGAAATTCAATTTGGGCTGGCAACTGGCGGCAAGATAATGCCGGGGCGTCTGCCTTGACATCTGAATAGGCAGAGAGGGAGGGGAAGCCACAGAGGTTTCTCATGGGCTCCATTTAGGAGGCTTTAAAGTTTAAGTCAGTTCATTTGTTCATATAGAGAAAGACCCTGAAAATAGGGCCAACTGATTTCTACAGCTGGCTCAGAATTCGATTCAGCTCCCATTTGCCAGCTCCCCTCCTGGCAGTATTTGGGAAGGAAGAAAGGAAACAGAATCTGTCTTAATTCCACTGGACTTGAGCTTTCACAGGGCTAAAAACTGCATGGTTATGGGTTGTAGCTTCATTCATTCATTGATTTAATAATCCAATAAACAAAATAAGAAGTCCCTGTACTGTTTTGTTTTGTTTTTAATTTTTTCCCAGGAGGTATCAGAGAATGAACCCAGAACTCTGGACATGGGAAGCAGGTGCTCAACCACCGAGCTACCCCTGCTCCTCCAGAAGTCCCTACACTTATCTCTTGATAAATGTAGAAAATCTTTGTTCCTGAGGATTTCCCTTCTTTTCTATTGAACTCATAAGCTCTAGCACTTGCCTGCCCTGTGAATACAAGGTGTAGGTGGCAGAAAACTGTCACAGTGACAAAGGAGAAAGAGCAAAGCTTTGACCCCTTCTCAGTGCTAGTTAGCAGGAATTGCAGGGAGTTGCTTTAGATTTTCTGATGGAGCCCTCATGTGGTCAGCTTATCCACTGACGTGAGAAGAGACCCACTGTGATGGTCTGAAGCTGGACAGATACCAGGAAGTACGTTCTTGAAGTTAACCCGTTCCTATGGGTGTGGGCCCATTGTAAGTAGGATCTTTTGGTGAGCAGGATCTTAAGATGTGACCCACCTGAACCCTTTTATAAGCGCCCTTTATAAGAGAATGAAATTCAGACAAAAGAGAAAGTCACAGAAGCAAGAAGCTCAAAGCAATGAAACCCAGAGCAGCAGGTGCCACCACGTGCCCTGCCACTGCAGCAGAGGAGCCCAGGATCGCCGGCAGCTGCTCTTTAGGAAGGAAGCATCACCTTGATGATGCCTGGATTTGGACATTTTCCTCCAACTCAAAACTGTAAGCCCACAAGCTAATAAATTCCCACTGTTAAAAGCCAACCCATTTTATGGTATCTGCTTTGAGCAGCTTTAGGAAGCTAGAACACTCCCCTAGCAAAGGAATCCGTTGAGACGGACCCCTGGGTTAGGTCACGTTCCCCCTGCAGGCCCAGAGAGAGTGCCCTGCCCTGAGCATAAGCGGGTGGATGCTACTCTGTAAGCTATTTACCTGCTGCCTTTTCTTCTAGACAGACAGCCCCATGAGGGCAGGAGCATGCTTCTTTGTATCCCGAGCCCCCTACTCAAGTTCCTGGCACAGAAGAAATAATCACTTGAGCGACATTTATTACATCTAATGAATCCATAGATAAATGAATAAATCTTTTGATAGTTATAAGGTTCTAGAATCAGACAGGTATAGGTTCTAGTACTTACAAGATGCAGGTTATGCTTTCATTGCAGTAAAATATAAGTATGGAAAACTGCCCATGTCATGATTCCACTCAAGGAATTTTTACACATGTAACCAAGACCCAGATCAGGAAACAGAACAATAACAGAACCTCAGAAGCCTGCTGCACGGTCCCTTCCAATCAATATCCCCCCACCCATGGATAAACCACGATCCCACCACCCGCATGACATCTGACAAGTTCTTCTCTCTGACCCTTATCTTAAAATTGGGAAAATAATACCTAGCACAGGGGGCTGCTATGAGTAAGTAATTTTTTAAATGTGCGTGTGGTGTCTGACAAAGAATGGTAGTACAGCAGTAACAGCAGAAATAGTGGTGATTGTAATAGTAGAAGTGATGGCAAAAGTAGTATAGTTTTTTTACTATAGTAGTAGATGAAAGAAGATGATAGGTGATAGAAGATACATTTATAATATGGTAGATGTAGAAGAAATAATATTAACCAAAAAAAGAAGCATTAATAGTAGAAGCAGTGGTGGTGATGTAGTAATAGCAGTAGTTGTGGTCAGAGTAGAAGTAATAGTAGTAAGAGTAGAAATAGTATCAGTAAATGACAGAAGTAGTAGCAGTGGTAATAGAATTAGCAGTGATAGTAGGAGTGATAGCAGTGACAATAATAAAGGTAGAAGTGGTAATAGAAGAGGTAGTAGTGGTGGTAACAGTAAAAGGATTAGTAGTAGTAATTATAGTGGCAACAGAAATAGTAGTAGTGGTGATGGCAGAGGTCATAGTAATGGTAAGAGTAGAAGTAAAAGCAGTGGTAATGGCTAAGATTCATACAGTACTTCCTACATGCCAGGTATTGTTCCAAGTGTTTTACTTTACAAGGTAATGTAAAATAGGAATTTACAAATGAAGGAACTGAGGCACAGAGAGGTTAAGCAGTTTTCCCAAGGTCACGTAACTGTGGAGCCATGGATCCAGGATCCAAACTCCAGCAGTCTGGCTAGAATCTATCCTCTAATAATCCATAAATATTAGCAAGGCAAAGAAAGATTTGTCCTCCAGTCTCTGTTACCTTCTTCTATAATAACAATCCTCAGTTTCTGGTCGGTATATGGCCTCAAAGAATATAGATTACATTTCCCAGCCTTCCTTGCAGTTAAGTGTAGCCAGAGGATTAAATATTCCAGCCAACAGAATACAAGCAGAAGCAGCATGTGCAACTTTCAGGAAGCATCCTTGAAGGGAGGGGGTCTGCCTTTCTCCTTCTCTTTCCCGCTTCCTGCTAGGTGTGATGGCTGGAACAGAAGCAGCCAGCTTGGGCCACGAGGTGACCTTGGGAGTGGAGACCCACATGGAAGGGAAGCAAGCCTATGTCCCTGATATCATAGATTTGCAATAGCAGCTCTGCACCCCCATGTCAAAGTATATTTCTCTCTCACCTAAAAATTCAATCTTCTTTAAGCCAATGTTCTTTTAGATTTTCCATCATTCACAGCCAATCTAATCCTTAAGAAGGCACTGAGATATTGTGATTATAATTATCATCTAAAAAGACACTTGTAAAACTAATGCCACCCTTGTGTTGGACTCAATTAAAAAACATAAAATAAAACCTGACTTTGGGTATTCGTGTAATAGAGAAACTATGGAGACAAGTATGCAAAACCTCATTTACCCTGGATGGTGGAAGCAGTCCCTTGTCACCTCATGTGGGTGGGTCACATCAAAAGACTCTCAGGTTGGACTCCCTGGCTTCAAACTCTCACCGCTCCCATCCATACAGGGCACTTTTGCTTATCTACTCATCCCTAAAAACTACTTTCATCCTAGAAACTGGAATAATTGTAATGTCTATGTGCCTAATTTACGCAGCACTTTATTGCATATCTTTTTTTCTAATCTGCACCAAAACCCTGAAACATAAATATTACCTCCTCTTAGAGAGAGGAAAACAGACTCAGAAGTCAGTGACTTGCCCGAGGTCAGAAAGCAAGCCGGCAGCGGAGCCAGGATTCCACCCCTCCGTTCATCTGACTCCAAATCCATGCTCTTTGCACCACTCCCAGCTGGCTTCTCGGTGAGGCCGGCCACAGCAGGTCAGGCCTGTGTCAAGTCACGCTGACAGCTCTAAGATTCTTGGGTTCACTGAGTTTCCTCTGCCTACTTCTCATGCTTCTTCTTGTCCAGGCCAATTTCTTATCATCCCCTAATGCAGACCTCCACCCCCTAGGGTCAAACTCTTCAAGCCTCTCCAGCACCTGCTCCAACCCAGGACTCAATATTCCCAGCTACACAATGGGCAAAGTCATGCCTTACCAAGGGGCACCGTGGCATAGAAGAAAATGGCAGGGGACCTGGAGTCAGAAAAAAATCGACTTCAATCCAGATGGGCAAGTTCTTTATCTATAAAAGGATTCCTACCCATGGGTAGATTGAATGAAATAATGTTTCTGAAGAGTCTAGTACAAGAAGGACTCAGCTAAAATATCAGCTATTACTGTTGTTGCTTTTATTTTTACTATTATAATACCATCACCCTGCCATCTTTCTTTCTGAAAAAGGGACATACAAATATGATATAATGTTACATAAGAAAAGGTAATATAAATGTGATATAAACACTTTGGGAAGTCTACAGCTCTACATATGCCAGAGAGATCTTCTCTATGACTATTTTAACGGACGGTATCTCTGTCAAATTTGAGTGTGTTGGACCAAATTTTGCATTTCAGTGCCCCAGAAGAATCCCTCCACATTTCCTAAGCTGGACTCTGGGATGGACTGGAGATCACTCACCGATTCCATAGTGAATCTCTCGACGAAAAACTGGAGAGCCTGGAGGCCGAAGATCTCATGTCTCAGCCGTCACATCAGAAAATTACCTGGATGGGGAGAGGAAAGGAGACAAGGGTCATCCAGCAGGACCGGCAGAGGCAGAAGACACTCTCAGACCAGCTCGCGCTTTCACCGGGAGGCTGGCATTCACCCTGGGGGCCGTCCTAGACCACAGAGTGGCTGTCCAGGAAGAGGAAAGAAAGCCACCACGAAACCACGACTTCAGCTCCCCACTTTGCGGCTGGCATCTCCATCACTGTACCTCTGCAAGCGCTCAGGAATCCTTGCATTCTATTTCTAGCTCTACGTTGGAGAGCAATTTGCAAGTCATTAACTTCCCTAGACCTAGGCTCCAAAACATGAAATTAAAGTGTGCGGATAATTGCTACAGACAGACACACAGACACCTGCAGCTGTGTGCCCACAGGAAAACAGAGGTGTTCCCCTAGCAGACAAACCAGCCCCGGAAGGAGGCAGATATATAGGAAGATACGTAGGTTCAGGACTGCCGCTCTGAACCCCAGAGAGGATCTGAATTAATTCATGCATTACCAGAGCTTAATTAATTGCTAAGTGCACAGAGTGCAGGAAGTCTGGGATAAAAGGCCTCACATAAAGGAAAAGCTTCAATATTTGCCGAGGGAGGGGAAAGGCGGGTGGTGGTACGGAAACAAGACAAGCCCAGGGACCTGCCTGCTCCTTCTCCAGGGATCCGAGCTCTGAATGGCACCTCCATCCACCTGGGATCAGAAACTGGAGGGCACTCTTGACTGCACCGCCTCCCTTCACCCCCAAATCGATCCACCCCCATGTCCTGCCTAGGTCACTTCCTAAAAACCCCTCATCCCCACCCTCGTCTCTCCATCTCTGACACCCCTCTGGTGTCATCCTCGCCTGGGCCCCTGCCCCTGCCTCCTAACCGGGCTCCCCTCATCACCCTCGGCCCCCCTGAAATCCAGTCTCCTACACTGAAGCCTATCTTTTTTAAAAAAACATTTTATTATGGGGGTTTCTGAAATCACACAGAAACAGAGAAGAGTATTGTGGCAGACCGAGTAACGGTACCCCAGTTTAGACGTGTTCTTGGTCTTAATTTGCATTCCTGGGCTGTGAACCCACTGTAGAAGGGATCTCGTAAAGATGTTCAGTGGCCCAACTGAAAAGGGGGGGCCTTAATCCAGATCATTGGAGACCTTTATAAGCAGAAGGAATCAGACCTTGTCAGAGAAAGCCACCAGGAGAAGGAGGCCCCGAAGCAGGAGGTGAGCAGAAACTGCAAGGCAGGGACACGAGCCACGAACCCCAAGGATCCACCAGCAGCCAGCACCGGGGAGTTACCGACTCTGGGAGGGGCAAGCATCACTTGGCCGACACCTTGGTTTTTGGATTTGTTCTAGCCTCAAAACCATGAGCCAGTAAGTTTTCATTGCTTAGCCAATCCATTGTAGGATATTTGTCATAGCAGCCTGGAAAACCAAGACAAATCTCATGAACCCCACGTACTGCTTCCCAAGCTTCTTCAAGTCACCACCAACCCATAATCAATCCTACCCCATGCACACTCCCATCTTTTCCCCCCTTATTATTATTTTGAAACAAATCCCAGATATCATCTCAGTCATAAAAACCATAGCATGTGTATGTCTAAAGGGTAATGTCTTTTAAGAATATATAAAAATTTAATATATAAAAAATATAAAAATAATTTTATATATAAAATATATTAAAGCAATGCCACTACCACACCTAAAAGGAAGATATCATCAAATAGTCAATGTTCAAATTTCCAATAGTCTCATAAATGCTCAAAGTGTTTTTTAAACAATTATTTTTTTAAAAAGTTGCATTCCAAATAAGGTCCAAGCCACACAATCGCTTGATATGCAGAATGAAATTATTAAAACAGAGACCTGATCATGTCACTCCCCTCCACCCTCAAAGCCCTTCAAAAGGCTTCCCACTGCTTAAGGATATAGACACAAATGGTCTAGCATGCTCTGAGACTTGCCCACCTCCCTGGGCTCATCTTGTCCACCCAAGCTCTTGGCTCCAGGCACACTGATTGTTCATATGCTGGAGGTCATGATCCTTCTGCCACAGGGTATTTGCCCATGTTGTACCCTCTGCCTGGAAGGCTTCTGCACTCACCCTACTTGCCTAGTTAACACCGAAAAGTCCTTAAGGTCATTTCCTTCCGGGTCCTCCAGATTAGGCCACAGGATTTAACTCCATTTATCACTATACATTCATTAATGCAAAGACTGATTAATACTTGTTGACCTGATTTGATTTTAAGCTAGGTGACTGCAAAGACTGTTAGGCATTGCTCACGCTGCATCCCCTGCACTGACTATACAATGTCCTGCAAAAACAATATTATAAATATTTGTTGAATAAATGTTCAACCGCTTTCTTCAAACTATGACATCACTAGTAACTGACTTTTTTCTCTTGTATCACTGTATTATTGACAAAAGGGCAGTGGCCACCAGAGGTTCTGAGGGGAGGGAGAGGAAAGAATAGGTGCAACATGGGGGCATTGTGGGGACATTGGAATTGCCCTGCATGACATTGCAATGACAGACACAGGCCATTATACACTTTGTCAAAACCTATAAAATTGTGGGGGCACAGTGTACAACTATAAGGCAAACTATACTCCATGGTTAGTAGCAATGCTTCAACATGTACTAATTGTAACTAATGTACCACACTTATGGAAGATGTTAATGTGGGAGGGGGAGGAGGGGGGGCACATGGGAATCCCTTATATTTTTGATGTAATATATACGTAATCTAAAACTTCTTTAAAAATAAAAAATGTTTTTAAAAAATTGTGACTGACTTTTCCTGAGCCTTGAATCACACATTTAAATCAGATGGGTAACCGACAAGCTTATCCTAAAATTCACATGGAAATGCAAAAGACTCAAGGTAGCCCACATAATCTTGTAAAAGAAGAACAAAGTTGAAGGATTCAGAGTTCCCAAATTCAAAACCTACCGCACAGTAATCATTATAGTGTGGAACTGGCATAAGGATGGACATATAGACCAGTGAAACAGAATTCAAAGTCCAAAAATAACCCTTACATTCATAGGCAATTGATTTCAACAAGGGTGCCAGGACAATTTGATGGGGAAAAAATAATCTTTTTATAAATGGTGCTGGTACAACTGGATATTACCCACAAATGAATGAAGTTGGATCCCTACCTCATACCATATTCAAAAATCCACTCAGATTGTTTCAGAAACCTAAATGTAAGAACTAAACCTATAAAAACCCTTAAGCAAAAACATGGGAGTAAATCTTTGTGCCCTTGGATTAGACAATGGTTTCTCAGATATGACATCAAAAGCACAAGAAAACAAAGGAAAGAGATAAATTGTAATTCGTCAAAATTTAAACTTTTGTACTTCAAGGGACACCATCAAGAAAGTGAAAAGACAAACCACTAAATGGGAGAAAATATTTGCAAATCAAATATTTGATAAGGGACTTGTATCTAGAATATATAATTCCTCATAAAAATAAAAGGTCAAATGTCCCATTTCAAAGTGGGCAAAGAATTTGAATTCTTCCACTGAAGATACACAAATGGCCAATAAGCACATGAAAAAATTCTCAACATCACAGTCATTGAAACTGCACTCAAAACCACAATGAGATACCACTTCACAGTCACCTGGATAGCTATAATAAAAAAGGCAGAAAATAAGTGTTGGCATGGGTGTGCATAAATTGGAGCCCTCACACAGTGCTGGTGGGAAGGTAAAATTTTGTACCACTCTGGTAAACAGTTTTTCAGCTCTTCCAACGATTAAACACAGAGTTAATGCCTAACCCTACAATTCTACTCCTGGTTATCTACCCAAGGAAACAAAAAACATACATCTATACAAAAACGTGTACATAAATGTTCACAGCAGCGTTATTCACAAGAGCCAAAAGGTGGAACCAACCCAAGGGCCCATCAACTGATGAATAAACAAACAATGCGGCATATCCATACAAAGGAATACTATTGGGCCATTAAAAGGAATGAAGTTCCGATACATGCTATAATATGAATGAACCTTGAAAATATTATGCTAAGTGACAGACGCCAGTTACAAAAGGCCACGTATTAAATGATTTCATTTACATGAAATATCCCAAATAGGCAAATCCATAGACAGAAAGTAGATTAGGGGTTGCAAGGGACTGGGGCATCATGGTGGAGAGAAAGGGGAGTGGATTCTAAAGTTACAGGGTGGTGATGGTTATCCAACTCTGAATATACTAAAAACCAATGAACTGTATACTTTAAGTAGGTTAATTTTATGATATATGAAATACCATGGGGATGGTTATCCAACTCTGAATATACTAAAAATCAATTAACTGTATACTTTAAGGTTAATTTTATGATATACTAAATATACTAAAGCTGTAAAAAAAAAAAAAAAAACTTTTAAAAAATAAGACGGGATACCACAGTGCTTTGGAAATAGCTTGAATCAGCCCGTCCTAACTCCATAGCCCTTAATACGTCTTCACGTGTAGGATTTTGGAGACACATGCTGCTTTTCATAGACACAATAAAAGGTTATTTGGTCCAAACTCCCTGAGCCGCCTAGGTCACATCTTTAGGGGCTAGAGCCTGTGACCCTTTATTAACAGCTCTTCTGTATCCAGAAACTCTCCTTTCTGATCTTCCTGTAATATTTACCTCCTGATTCCTACTTTATTAGGTACATATCTCTGAAAAATAAGGCCCTGTTGCATGCATAAATAGGCAATGCCTCTCCCAGCCCACTCCTCAACTTGCTTTTCCTTTGCTTTCCTTGCTTCACCCAGTGGGCCAGCTGAGACAGATCACTGCTCCCAATTCTTCAACCCCAAGCCTGGATTAGAAGTATATATCCACTCCCTCTGTCATATGACCTTTTAGTACTTCCTACATCATGGACGAGCAATCATTTTTGCTTTAGTCCATGGAATGTCGATGGAAGTGACAGGGTGCTGATCCCAAGTCTATCTCTCTTGCACTCTTGTGATTTGCTGTGAAAGGAGCATGTCTCACTAGCCCCAGCCAGCTGCTACCTTACAGTCTGAACCCCCAAAATGAAGACACATGGAACAGATCTGAACTCAACCAGAAGCCCAGCCAAGCCCCGTCTAGACCAACCAAACCTCAACTGACCCACAGATCCATAAGCATGAAAATAAATGTCTGCTGTCAAGACACTGAGATTCTAAGGTTTTTGCTACTCAGCAAAAAAAATACACCTGGGAACTTTAATTTATGGACACCATAGGTATCAACATGGGTTGGAAAAAATGGAAGCAATGCACACAGACAACACAATCAACAAAGCCACCCACTTGGTGTTAATTTGATCCTCACAATGAACCCGTCAGGTAGATACTGGGCCCTTGCTCTGCTTCCTTTTGTGCCTTCATGAAAGATTGCTGGAGTAGAGAGGAAAGACCACTGTGCTTGAAGTCAAAAGACCAAAGTTCCAGCCCCAGAGCTTGTGCCTGTTGATGAGACTGTGGTTCTCAGGTCCCTTGTCTGTGAAATGAGGCCACTCACCCTAGCCTGGCCTATGTCACTAGACTGTTGTGAACCTCCAGAGAGGTGGCGTGTGAATATGCTGTGTGAGATGTGACACCAAAGGCAGTAAGCATCCTGCTCCCGATTCTGAACCCACTCAAATTAGGTTACCATCTACGTATATGTCACTATCTCACCCACATTGCATTGAGTCTGATTTTTTTTCAAACAGAGATTATTTCTTTCCAATTATGAAAGTAATCCAGGTCCACCAAGAAAAGTATTTATCCATAACACTAAAACCATTCACTATCCCAGTACCTTGAGATAAATACTGTTAGGATTTTAAGGCTACTTATTTCCTTTCTAGAACTGGTTCTATGAAAATTGAAATGAATAAGTTATTTCAATTAACATGATTTTCTTAGAACCAGAGAACTATCACAACCCAAAATTCCACTTTCCATTCATTCATTCATTCATTCATTCAACAAATATTTGTTTTGCATTAACCACGTGCCAGGGACTATTTTTAAAACAGAACACAGAGCCAAGAACAAAAGAAAATTCCTGATATCCAAGAATATTATTCAATCATCCCTGTTTTTTAGTTCAATAAATATGGAACACCTACTATATGCTGTGCCCTGGATAACAACATATAATGTCAACAATGGACTCAACAGTAATAACCTCCTTGCCAGGTCCTGTACTCTGACAGTATAGTTTGCTATTAAAAGTTAGTAACAAAAAAAGAAAAATAAATAAATAAATACAATTTTTTAAAAGGAAAAAAAAAAGTTGGTAACAAAATGCACCTGGGTTAGAATCCAGTTCTGATTTTTTTTTTCCCTTTCATACCTCAGTTTTCTCATCTTAAAAGTGGGAATTGGGAAACAGATGTGGCTCAAGCAGTTTGGCTCCCATTTACCATATAGGAGGTCCAGTGTTCGATGCCCAGGGCCTCTCGGTGACCCACATGGCAAGCTGGCCCACATGGAGTGCCGGCCTACGTGGAGTGCTGCCACACGTGGAAATGCTGCCCCGCAAGGGAGTGACCCCTCGCAGGAGTGCCGCCCTGCGCAGGAGTGCTGGCCAACACCAAGAGCTGGCGCAGCAAGATGATGCAACAAGAGACACAGAGGAGAGACCATAAGAGATGTAGCAGAAAAGGGAGCTGAGGTGGCACAAGGGAATGATCACCTCTCTCCCACTCCAGAAGGTCCCAGGATCGGTTCCTGGAGCCACCGAATGAGAATCCAAGCAGACAAAGAAGAACACACAGTGAATGGACACAGAGAGCAGACAACGGAGTGGGGGGGTGGGGGGGAATAAATAAATAAACAGATCTTTAAAAATAAATTAATAAATAAAATAGGGATCATTAAAGTATCTATCTCATCCTGTTTCTGAGAGAACTGATAAGATAATATAGTTTAGGCACAGAGAAAATGGTTGGTTTCCAGTCATTTTTGTAACAGGCAGAGATGGTAGTGCTATTACTGTGCCATTTGAGGATGTCTCCTTTAGGGCAGTGTAAGGACAGGCATCCTATGAGAAGCTGACACTCAGAAGGTATGGCACATGGTCAAGGTTAACACGTGGACACCTGGGGCTCTATCCCATCAGGGACCCCCTAAATGACTGTGGTGGGCACACCTCAGAACCATCCCCCTGAGGGCCAATGAAGCTGGGGCATTCCCACAGAGCTGCAGGAAGCCCTCTTGCGAACAGGCTGTGCTTTCCAGGGTGCGCCCAAATTATGGACAGGATCCAAAAGTGTCTGCTAAATAGGCGATTAGTCAAAGGAGCAAACACCTGGGATCAACCCCCCATGCTTTTATCCATAACCTCTCATTTGTCACCACCGCCAGTGCTGAAGATTTAAAGCAACAACCTGCTAAAGTGAACTAGAATTCATTACCATCAAGCAGCACATTTGTTATCCACCCACATTTCTGCTTTTCTATTGAAATTCGCTTCTCATTTCTTGACTTACAGTATGTCAATCAGGACAGCAACTCCTGCATGCTACGCAGGAATAAGGGGCATAAATAATTTGGAACGTAAACCTTTCTTCACTGCCAGTCCCCAAAGAGGTGTTGAGTTTTAGTCAACAGAAGTGACTTCACAGATGTTGGGACTCATATCCTTTTACAGAGGATGTTATGAACTCTTGAGTCATCTGCAGCTGGCTATAGCTTGGACAATTTTTTCCCCTGTAACATCACAATAGACATGTTTCCTATTTACTGATGCAATTCTTTCTTATTCTGTGGCAACTGTACTTACAAAATTAGGAACTAAAGGAAATAGACTGTAGAGGGTTGGACGCCATGCCCCACAAAAGTATGTCCATGTCTTAAGCCCAGAGCTTGGGGATATGATCCTACTTGGGTGTTTGAAGATATAATTTAATTAAGGATCTCAAGATGAGATCATCCTAGATTATCCAGGTTTCAATGACAAGTGTCTTTATAAGAGACACATGGAGGAGAGATGCAGGGAGAGAAGGGAAGGGCTCGTGAAGATAGAGTGATGACGCCACAAGTCAAGGAACACCAGGAGCTGCTGGAAGCTGGAAGAGGCAAGGGAGGATTCTTCCCGGAGCTTCTTGGAGGGGCACGGCCTACCGACACCCTGACTGCAGACTTCTGGCCCCAAGAATTGTGAGAGAATCTATTTCTGTTGCTATCGACCACCCAGTTTGTGGCAATTTGTTGGGGCAACCCCAGGAAACTAGGACATAGAGAATGTATGTTTACGCCAACCTTTCTCCTAAGCCATCAGAAGCGCAACTTGTCTATTCCCAGTTGAAATTCTCCCTCCTCCAGGAAGCTTTGCCCAACTTTCCCAACCCAACAATCTATTCATTTTTGAATGGTTGTAGCAATACTACTACTAATAATAGCAATCCTTTAATGAATAGTTTCTATGCACCAGGCACCAGGCTACACACATTCATTATCTCAAGAAATCCTAACCATCACCCTGCAAGGAGTTGTGATTATCTGAATTTTACAGATAAAGAAACCAAAGCTCAAAGAAATTATGTGATATTTCCCAAGTATGGTAGGTGGCAGATCCAGATTTCAAACTTGGAACAGCCTGACTTCAAAGCACAGGCCTTACAGCTACACCAAGCAAGGTGGTACAGATTATGGTTGGATACTCCCTGTTCTGTATTAGGTGCAGATGGTTTCAGAATCGCTCTAAAAGCGATTCTTGAATGGTAAATGCAGAGCTCATCTGAACTGTCATGGAGTTTTCACACCAAGTATTAAGTCTCTCAGTTTCCATGTCCACTAGCAAGAAACAAAGCCTACCTCCTACCTGGCCTGAGAAGCCCTGAATTACTCACCTGTGAAGTTTGGCAGGTGACTTTAGACTCTTGCTCTTTGCTCCCCCACCCAGACAAGTGTTTGGGATGGGCCCTTCTGATGGCTCCAGGCTTTCCTTGGCTTGTGAATTCATCACTCCAACCTCTGCCTCCATATTCATGTGGCCATGCCCAGTATGAGGTATGGGACAGAAGGAAGCAGACAAGAGCCTGCTGAAGTTGACCCCAAGAAGAAAGCCAACATGAGGTGCTCTGCCCAGCAATGCCAGGGTTGATAGGCCTTTGCCTAGACCCTGTGTCCAGGCTCACTAGCCGGTTAAAATGATATGTAAAGTTGGTTTTCTTAAGAAATATACACGGAAGTGTTAAGGATTCAAGAAACATAATGTATAGCATCTATGCTCAAATGTCTAGAAAATACATAGACATGGATGGATGGATGGATGGATGGATGGATGGTTAGATGGATGGATGGATGGAGAGACATATAGACAGAATGACTTGGCAAACATGGTTAATCAAATAATATAATAGGTGATTAAAAAATAGGCCACCCACGTAGGGGAGCCCCACGCGCAAGGAGTGTGCCCCATAAGGAGAGCCGCCCAGTGCAAAATAAAGTTCAGCCTGCCCAGAAATGGCAATGCCCACACGGAGAGCTGACACAACAAGATAATGCAACAAAAAGAAACACAGATTCCTGTGCCGCTGACAACAACAGAAGCAAAGAAGAAGACATAGCAAACAGACACAGAGAACACACAGAGGAAGGGGAGAGAAATAAATAAATAAATAAATCTTTAAAAAAAAAAAAAGGCAAAGTGCAGAATGCCACTGGGACCTACAGTGTTTAGTAAATCCTCGGCATTTTTTCATAGTTGCATCCTGAGATATTTGTGGAATCTTAAAATAAGTGAATGCCAGGAAAACAGCCTCAGTAATCCAAGAAGAGAACAACCAAGTAACAGAAGAGCCACCTGCTGGGTGGCAAGTGAGGCTCACTCGCTAACTGCATGACCCACTCCACTCCGCTCAACCTGTGCCACCACAAAATTACATATTTCCTTCAGGGTCCCCTGAGGAGAACTGGAAGTATGGCACATGAAATCTGCGGGTACCTAGGGCTTGTTGTGCTCCCCACCATTTTAATAGTGTGATCACGGTCCTTTCAAACATTACACATTTACTCCCTGCGAGCACGCTGCGTGCATAGCCATCTGCTTGGCTGTTCCCCTGTGCTCACTGTGTAGAAGGAGCAGCAGGCAGCCCCGTGCTGGGGGGATTTCCCAACCAGTGTGAAGAGGAGAGCCTTTGGAGCAGAAAGGCTTTCATTCCAGCATAGGCTCTCCCACCTAATTGCTGGGTGATCCTGGGGAAGGAAGTTCACTTCTGTGAGCCCGTGTCTTCCTCTGGAAAACGGGAGCTGCGGCAGACTACAACAGTGTCCGCAGACGTGGCCTGAGGCTCACCTGTCCATTACAGACCGAGTGCATCCTCCTGTAGAAGGCACCTGTGACTCTCTCCTTATAAGCTTCCTCTCGCCACCACGGGCAGGCTGGAAGTGCCAGGGAACTAATGCTCCCAGAAGCATCCCTTAGAGAAGGATGGGCAGAAATTATAGGACAGATACCCCAGCCTCAGTACCCTCCATTGTGACTACACTGTCTCCCAGCCTGGGAGGGACCTCCCAGGTCCCAGGTCCCAGGTCCCTGGAGGAATCAGCCTCAAGAGCCTGCTGATAACTTTGTTGGCTGCCTCCTCTTCATGGTCTCACATGCCCACTGCTCACCCGGCTTGCGCTCAAGTATTTTCTCGGGGTTGGCTACTTGTAAAACAGTATTGTTGGGCGGAAAAAGGGGTCATGTGAGTGAAGCACTGGCACAGAGCAGGTGCATAATGAGCAAAACCAGACCAGACGCAGCTTCTCGCCAGGGCTGGCATCCTTCACACACTTTACATGCCCCCGGGACAGTCAGGGACAACACAGCCCAGCCTGTAGCCACCTTCCAGGAGCAGCACCTCAGTGTCCCGGCCTCTGCCTTGTCCAAAGGAAAAGAAAACCAGAATGGAAAGTGGTTTCATGGAAAAGTGCTGGTTCCCTCTGCAGGAATCCACCACTGCTGTGTGCCCACTGGCTGCCAGGCAGGTCCAGTGTGGGCACCAGCCACTCTACCACCCTCAGCTGCACTGAACATTCTCCCCACCCAGAAGTGCAAGAAACACAGCTATTATTGTTATCCCTATTTTATAGGAGACCATGGTTCTGACAGATAAAATAACAATTAAGAAAACAAAAAGCAAGCAAGAAACACAGTAACATAGCTAGCATTTATTGCATGCTTACTATATGCAAGAATAACTTAAATCCTCACAACAACCTACAGGGACAGGGATTACCATCACTCCATTTTATGGAGAAGGAAACTGAGGCTAATACCGGAATGAGCATCTTACCAGCCTCTTCACAGCTAGCAAATGGAACCTAGATCCTCCGATTACAAAGACTCTTCTTTCCTTTAAATACCACCAGTGCCTCCCACGAAATCCCACCAGCCTTTCCGAGCACAGGCCGCCTCCAGTGAGGGGGACGCTGTACGTATTTCTCCCCTAAGGCAGGAACAAAAAGCCCTTTAACAAGCTAACAAGACCAGCCTGGCCACGCGAGCACGCTCTGAACCCTCTGGAGTAGATCCAGTCAGCATCGAAAACCCAGGGCCCAACTGGACAACGCTCTTGATGATCCCTTGTTTCTCCCACTCTATGACAGTCTTTTTTTGCTGTTTTTAAACATCTTAACCTTTTATGAAACAGACCTGTATCTTACTATCAGTGAAGTTTAGTGTAGTAGAGCTTCGGTTACAATGCAGTTATTAGATCAATAATGCATCTTAAATCAAAGGCATCTCAGAATCACAGGACTTAAAGTGTATCTGAGAAATGTTCAGATCTCATCCACTTAAAGCCTAGAGCCATCCCTAGAAGACTAAAGTGGAGAAACGGGGAGCGTAAATCATCTCCTTCAGACTGCCCAAGGAATCCATCAAAGCACACCTCCTTGCGTGGGGTTTCACCCCACACAATCCCCCATCAATCTGTGGCTAGAAAATCCCAGACTCAGAATCCCTGCATAATTGTGTATCTAATGCAAAAAGGAATTAAATTCCTGGCATGTCAGTCCACAAATAACATCTAAAGAGTGCCCACTAATTGCAAAAATACAAATATTCAACCGTATCTTTCATTCTGCCAGATTCATTCATTCATTCATTCATTGGTTTACTCATTCATTCACTTCTATAACAGTTCAGTAGGTACCCGTTAGGTATCTCCCTCAAGGTGAAGCCAGACAGGTGAATCAGTAGTTTCCAGTACTTGCAGAGGCAGAAGTCAGTACACCAAAGTTCGTAGCAGTATTACTCATAATAGCCAAGATGTGGAAACAACCCAAGTGTCCAGCAACAGAAGAATGGATAACCACACTGTGGGAGAGCCATACAGTGGAATGTTATTTGGTCATAAAAAGGAATGAAGTACTGATACATACTACAATGTGATGAACCCTGAAGATGTCATGTTGAGTAAAATAAGTCAGAATACACAACAATACAAATATCATGCAGTCTCACTTCCATGAAATATGCAAATGCATAGAGACAGAAAGTAGATTACAGGTTACCATGAGCTGGGAGGGAGGAGGGGAGAGGCGGAATGGGGAGTTTCTCTTTGGGTGATGAAAAAGTTTTGGTAACAGAGGGTGGTGATAATAGCACAATGTTTTAAGTGTAATTAATACCACTGAATTAGAGAAGCAGACTTGGCCCAATGGATAGGGCATCCGCCTACCACGTGGGAGGTCTGCGGTTCAAACCCCAGGTCTCCTTGACCCGTGTGGAGCTGGCCCATGCGCAGTGCTGATGAGCACAAGGAATGCCGTGCCACGCAGGGGTGTCCCCCACGTAGGGGAGCACCACGTGCAAGGAGGGTGCCCCATAAGGAGAGCCACCCCGTGCGAAAAAAGCTCAGCCTGCCCAGGAGTGGCACTGCACACACAGAGAGCTGACACAACAAGATGATGCAACAAAAAGAAACACCGGGAGGTGCCACTGATAAGGACAGAAGCAGTCACAGAAGAACACGCAGCAAATGGACACAGACAGCAGACAACTGGGGGGGGGGGGGTGATGAGGGGAGAGGAGTAAGGGGAGAGAAATAAATAAAAAATTTTTAAAAACCACTGAATTGTACATATACAAGTGATTAAAATGGGAAATTTTGTGTTGTATATATGTTACCTCAATTTAAAAAAATGTTTTAAAGTTGATGCAAAGGTATAAAAATAATAGAGAATAGAGCAAAGAGTGGCATCACAGGGGAGGTGGTACCCATCAGCAGGTTGTGAGGGATGAACAGAAATATATCAGACAGGAAGACAGATTTCTGAATGGACAGAGAAGTAAGCTCAAAGTCACAGCCCAGGAAAGAGCTTTCAGTGGACAAACATTTGCTGACCATCAGCCACACTCGAGACACCCTGCTGACTCCTTCGCTGCAAAGTCGCGCGGGCTGGCCCGTGCTCTCAGGCGTCCTGCGCAGGCCGCTCTGAGCCCAGGCCCTGCCCACACTGTGTCTGAATCGCTGCAACACCAGCCAGGCTGGCCTCCTGCTCCAGGTCCTCATCCGGCCCCTGGACACGGCTTTCACTCCAGGCTGGTCACACACTAATTTGGGGAACCAGCCAAACCATTTCACCTCTCAGCTTCTGTCTCCTTTTCTGTACAACTGCGATAGCTAACAGCAAACTTGGGATTGCTGTGCAATTCCCGGCCTGGTGTGGGAGCTCATTGCAGCGGGAGGTCCATGAGGTGAGGGCCTTCCTGGCTCGCCCACCAGTGAATCCCAGTACTTAGAATAGGCCTGGCCCAAGGGAGGACTGGATTCAGATTTGAAGAATAAATGAATGAAATATTTGTTGAGTAGCAGGCGTAGCATAATCACACAATACATAAAATTGACGGGCTGATGATATTTTCCTTCAGGTGACTTACAATCTCAGTAAGTACACCCAAGGATAGGAAATACACGCAAAATGCCACGCTGCTACCACTGCAGAACACACACCCTTCCACACACAAATGCTAACACTGCTCTTGAGACTACACTCAGCACTCCACCAGAACAAAGCCTCTGACTCACTCCCTTTGCACCCCCAATCCTGACCCAAAAGGCCCTGGTGCAGGGGCCGACACACAACAAACACACAGCAGTATCTGCTGAATGGTTAGAGAGGGGCGGGCTCAATCAAGGAAGACTTCCTGGAAGAAGATGGCTTTGAAGGAGGGAGAAGAAAATCTGGCAGAGAAGAGATTTTAGCCCAGGGAGACACGTGGTGAACTTCTGACCTCCAGAACTGCAAAGATAATGTCTGTTTTAAGAGACTAGGTTTGTTGGGGAGCAGGTGTAACTCAGTGGCTGAACGCCTACTTCCTATGTACAAGGTCCTGGGTTCAATCCCCAGTGTCTCCTGAAAAAAGATGAGGTCGGTCACATCTTCAGATAAGATCCTACTTACCAAAAGATCTTATTTAAAATATGGGTCCGTGCCCATAGGAATGGATTCACTTTAAGGACATACTTTTCTGGGGTCCATACCG